>NC_040909.2:96646846-98069492 GCF_004126475.2 Phyllostomus discolor | reverse complement strand
ACTGCTTTGCAAGGATGGAAATGTAGCTCAGCACCCACGTGGCAAACCAGTGGGGAGCGAGTGGGCATGCAGGACCACGCAGGCGAAGAACTTCTCCCTTTGGAAATCAGGCCTGCATTATACCTAGGTTGCTTTGTGACTTTCTCTTGCTAAAACTCCCTCACCCTGAGTTCAGGCAGCAAATGCTTACTGCGTATCTTTAAAATAACTTCCTGAAGCCTGTGCTAATTCTCCCAAGGACTGAAGTGTAACCAGACCTGTTAGTCTTATCTTTTCCTTGCATTTGCAACATTTTTTCCTTGTTAATCTGTAAGAAGTAATCAGTAACATCCCTTCCATTGCTACCTAAAGCAAACCTAAGTATAATGAATGAAAACCTTCTTTGATCTATGCTATTAGAAAGCCAATAAAAGCTTATCAAGGCAAGGATCAGGGCTCTCTCCCCTTGAGACAGTAGCCATGTGGTCCCTTTTCCTCCACAGGACTTGGTAGTCTGTGTGAATGTATCTCATTTCATCCATAACACCTCGGACACTGCGGGCTGGTGTGCACATCAGTATTGTGCCTTTAGATAGATTTAGCAACTAAAAAACATGTCAGAGTTGATTACCTGGAAATAAATTCATGCAGTGTCTATAAAAGCTTGAAGTGGTAGGCTAAATAATGACCTCCAAACACCCATACCAAATCCCTGGAATCTGTGAATGTTAGCTAATATGGCAAAAGGGATGTTGCAGTTGTGATTAAAGGTTTTGAGATGGACTACTCTGCAGGATTACCTGGGCAGGCCTGATGTAATTACAACAGTCATTACAAGAGGTACAGGAAGAGTCCAGGTCAGAGGGAAAGTCAATGTGCTGAGGGAAGCAGAGATTAGAGGGATGTGCTTTGAAGATTAAGGAAGAGGTCACAAGCCAAAGAATATAGGTTAGGAGTTGAAAAATGCAAGGAAGTGAATTCTCTTTAAGAGCTTCCAGAATAAAGTAGCCCTATAAACACTTTGACTTTAGCCCAGTAAAACTGATTTTGAACTTCTGGCCTCCAGAACTGTAAGTGAATACATTTGTGTTGTTCTATGCCACTAAATTTGTGGCAATTTGTTAAAATGACAATAGAAAACTAACATAGTTCCCTATCTGATTCTTGCTCAGTTACCCACCCCTATTAACCTAGCACTCATTCCTGCATGCATTTTGGAATTCTAACCTACTTATTTTATTGTATTATAAAACCTGTAATCCACTGGAAAAATATGTGCTACTTCTGGTGTATTTATTAAATGGTTCAGTTTTTCTGGATGAAGGTTTAGAAACATGTAACCAGATATTTCAAAATGATCATATTCATTGGTCCATAATTACATAGAAAGACCTCAATGCAAGAAGAGACATTACAAGGAAATAATAAAGATTAGAGGAAATAATAATCAAATAGAAAAATAAAAGAGAAAATAGACAAATGATCCTTTTTCAATAATGAATACCATAGTGGTGAATGTGTTAATTCACTAAATGGGAGGAACCTTTTTGCAAGGTATATGTGTAATATGCACTCTAAATATCTTACCATTTTATTTATGAATTATAATTCAGTAAAGCTGATTTTTAAAAAATTACAAAATATCTTTCAAAGGAACTAAAGACCTAAGTAAATCAGAAGACGGCCCATGATTATGGATCCGAAGACTTATATTGTTAAAGAGGGTAATATTCCTCAAACTGGTCTGCAGAGTCAATGCAATCCTTATGAAAATCTTAACAGCACTTTTTGTAGAAATTTCAAATGATCTTAATTTAAAACTCATACGGAAGCATAAGGGACCCAGAATAATCAAAACACTCTGAAAAAAGAAGGACAAAGTTGGAGGACTCATGCTTCTGAATGTTAAAGTGTAATACAGAGCCACAGCGGTCAGTGCAGTGTGGTGATAACATAAGGTTAGACACAGAACTCAACGGAATAAAGTGGACAGTACAGAAGTAAACCCTTTAATTTATGGTCAATGGGTTTTCAACAAGGGTGCCAAGACAATTCAAGGGGGAAAAGAATAATCTTTCAACAAATGGTGATAAGACGACTGGGTAGCCACATACAAAGAAATGACATTTGACACCTTTCTCATGCCATACACAAGATTAACTCGAAATGAACAATAGGCCCAAATATAAAGGCTAGAAATATGTATAACTCTTAGAAGAAAATATGGGAGTAAATCTTCATGAACTTGCACTAAGCAAAGCCTTCTTAAATATGACACTGAAAGCACAAGTGCCAAAATAGAAAAGTAAATTGAATTTCAATCCATTACAAAGTTTTGTGCTTCAAATGACACTATCAAGAAAGTGAAGAGACTCCCAGAGAGTGGGACAAAATATTTGTAAATCATGTATCTGGTGAGGGACTTACATCTAGAATGCTTAAAGGACTCTTACAGCTCACTAATAAAAAGACAAATAACTCAATTTAAAAATGGGCAAAAGAATAAGCATAGACATTTTCCAAAAGAAGAGATACAAATGACTACTAAGCACATGGGAATATATCAGCATAGTTGGTCATCAAGGAAATGAAAATCAAAATTATAATGAGTCACCACTTCACACCCATTAGGATGGTTATAATTAAAAGTCACATAATCAGTATTGGTGAGGATGAAGAGACATTAGAATCCTTAGGCATTGCTGGAGAGAATATAATATGTTGCACCCACCATGGGAAATAGTCTAGTGGTGCCACAAAAGTTAACTAGATGTAAACAGGACATTGTGTCAATACAAATCCAGTGAGAATTTTTCTTCCTTCCTTACCTCGCCCTTCTACCCTCCTCTCTTTCTGGACCCTTTGAACTATGGGCTGTAAAGAAGATGGTGTGGGGTGGGTGAATTTGTCAGTTCATTCCCATCTCCCTGCCTGCAGAAAGCCCCAGCTGGGTTTTTTAAAGTCAAATTCACAGTTTTGATTATTACATAAAATGAAACATTGTAATTTATAAATTGACAATGTTTTGGTGAAATTAAGTGATCATAGGAACTTTACTATCTGAAAATGTTCAAGAAGTCTCCTAGAGGTTGAGGAAGAATTTCTTCCAATGGACATATTGTAAAGTCACAGTGGGACACAGAAATGAAGTTTCCTTTTGAATGTCTTCCTTGAGCCTTGCTATTCAATACATTGTGTACATATATTAAAATTTTTCCATTGTAAGTTTAGTTCTATAATGTTGCATGCCCATCATTTTCTTACAGGTTTATTGAGATATAATTTGCATATAATCACCCATTTAAAGCATACAATATTTTTAGTGTGCTGGTATATTCACAGTTGTGAGACCATCCCGCAATAATTATTTGGGCATATATTTAACACTGACTCTTTCCCTTTTACTCCATGATATATACCAGGGTTTCTCAGCTTAGCACTCTTGATATTTTGGGCCAGATAATAATTTGTTGTCCCGTGCATCATAGGATGGAGGGTATTTAACAGCATACCCGGCCTGTACCCACAATGCCAATAACATACCACTCACGTCCTGTTGTGACAACCAGAAAAATCTTCAGACATTACCAAATGTCCCCAGAGGCATAAAATTATTCCTGGTTGAGAAACCGCTGACATGGATGATGTATTTTTCTCTAGTTGAACTCTGCCCTCTAAGCTCCTGTTTTGCTTTTTGTAGTCTGTGTTACATGCAAGACAGGTACTACACACAGTCACAGGTCATAGGAGATGCCCTCACTGCATCTCTATTAGTTCAAACCTGACAACCACTGCAGCTTCAGCTACTCTTCCTGAGCATCTGTTGCCACAGCGGTGTTACACCCTGTGCATTGTTTACAGCCAAGGTCCTACTGAGCCTTCTCAAGGACAGACCATGTGGCCAGCTCTCCTGGAGCTGAGCCGGAGGATACCTCCCTTCCCATTTGTTATACTCAGTTAGGGGGATCCCACGGCAGAGACCTCAGGCCTTGACTCTTAAATAACTGTTTGCTATGAAATCTTTGAGTTCATCCCCCGATCCTACAATGAACAGTCTTGTATGTCACTCCTTGAATTCTTAACCGTTATTTCCTTAGAATAAATCTCTGGGTCTAATGGCATGTACTTTGTTTGCCCAGTGCACTTGAATGTAGATTGCCAAATCATCTGAAAAGGTTGTGCCAATTTACACTTCCACCAGCGGTATGTGACAGTACTGATTTTCTAATACCTTCATCATCAATCATTTAGATCTTTCTACCTAATTTCAACCTGATACTAAAAACAGTATTTCATTGTTTTATTTCTTTGTGGGTTATGCAAGCTTCTTAAAGGTGCATGAATATTAGGTTTTTTAGAAATGTATTTGGAAGCATTTAAATTATGGAGATTTTATGTATTATAAATTTTATGTGGTATGAACTTTGGCAAATACTATTTTGAAGTAATGTTTGAGCTCAGTTGGCATTACCAATCTCCAGAACTAACTCAAAGGGCAAGACTCAGTAAACACAGTCCAGAGCTGGTCTTTGGATATTTACAACACTGGCTAATGTACTAAAGGCCACTTCTGAATAAACAGCAGATGCCTGATTGCCTCATTCCTTCTAAAAACTTCATATACAGACAATTATTCCTATTCCCAGAATAAGACGATTTATATAAATGATTTTTATATAACAGGAGAATTATACATTTACATAGATCTATAAAACAAGACAAATGGGCAATTTTCCCAGTCTTAATCTGATGTTACATAATAACTGTAGCACAGGTTTTGCCCTCCCTCATGGGAAAAGATTTCTCAAGAAGATTGGTTGAAATTAGGATCTCAGTGTTAACCACCCTTTTTATAATTATTTATCATAATTATAATTTGCACCTGAAATTGAGCAATGTGGGCCAAGGTTGTAAGCCAGCATTCCTAAGGAATTTGATGGTTCCTTTAACCCACTGTGGTTTGCAAGCACTTTCCTGTAGCTCTCTTTGATGGAATGAGCTCTAGGGTAACGTCAATAGCCAAAACAAAAACCCCAATTATATATCTAAAGCCTTACAAAACAAGTTTATGTGTTTATATGAACAAAATTCAGGCTACCAGATATTATGTTAACAGATGTTGACATAGGCTATTCTTATAATCACTTGTTCCCTAACCTGAGAGCATCTTAACAGAATTAAAAACTACCCACTGAGGATATCAATTCCTAAATTTAAGCTAAGCGGAACTTAGAAAGCTAAATATAATTTTTAAAGACAAGATTATTGAGCAAATCTCTTTTGAGTAATTCAGAGAGCTCCATGCTATCTCCTTGATCAAAATGACAGCTCATCAAGACAAGGGACAGATATTATGCGAAATTCATATTTACAAAATCTGTAGGTGAGGGAGATAAAATGGACTTCAGTTTAGTGGTTCTCAAATCCCCTGCAGTGTCTGTTACAAATCCAGATTTCTAGACTCCTTCCCTGGAGATTCTGATTAATATGTCGGCAAGGGACTGGAAATCTCTGTCCTTAAGAAAACACTCTGTATGGTCAAGTTTGGGAATACTGTCTTGTTCATCATTTGTTAAGTGGATAAGCTGGACAAAAACTCCTGGCTGGGTCAGAAATCATCAGAGCCTGCAAAAAATTAGTTGATGTCTAAATCTGAGCAGCGAAATATAGAACTTGCATAGCAACCCCCAACAAGTCCAATGAAAGGTTTAGTTGGCTCAGGCTATCAGGACTTGATGTTATACCTCTAAAGTAAAAGATCAAAACAGGAATAGACACTATAAACAGGAATAAACAGGAATAGCACGGTGAGCAGGTGCTAAAGTCATACTTTAGGAAGCAAGCGGAATCAAAAGCATGGGTAAAGTAAATGGTACCATTAGTTTATATGTCACTTATAAAGAAAAACAGTATGATATTCTGCTTTCTTATAATCCAAATACTTTATTTTACATTTATAGAAAGAGCTCTTTTAGACTTAATTAAAGACTTTTATTATAACAACTCACACACCCTCTGCAGTCCTCATGGCTGCCTTTTCGATGTGTGCAAATAAAATCAACTATGTCCCCACTGTGGCCTGGCTGAGAGCAATGACAGGAAGCCATTTAGGTGCAGTGCAAGTTTAGAGATCTAAAAGGTGGAAAAAGGTGTATCTCAGAAGCAATAAAACAAAGTTCGGGTTACTTGGGTTAGAGTTAGATTTCACTATTTGCAAGGATAGTAATCAGAATAAACTCCATGTGATCTTATGATCAATTAATCTGAAGGTATGGGTAAAAAAGCAACAGACACAATATTAGCTGATTTAAATTGGAAGTCAGGTAAATTAGGACTCAATGTCAGAGTCACAAAACAAAGAATATATGTGAACTCTTGACACATTGAAGCAAAATATATATTATGAATCTCTCTGACGGTGAGTAGATATTGAGAAAACAGATGGATGCTTGTTATCCTACATTTGTAGGATAACACACTTTTACATATATTTGTCTCATTTGATTGGACCTGTAAACATTCCTGTGTGGTAAAGGAAGGGGCCCCATTCAGAGAAGAGGAAGCTGAGCTTCCACCATGAGACACTTTATCTTAGAATCACACATCTGGTGAGAATCAGAATCTGATTCCAACCCTAGCTTCCTGACTCCAAAGCCCAGTGCACTTTGGCATGACCACAGGAACAACTGTATCATCTGTTATCACTGAATATGACAACCAGTCCGTGATTTGGTTCTGTGAGACCAGAGAGCCAAAGTCATGCACTTGAGTAAGCAGAGGCATTCTCAGATTCATTCTTAGTTGTTGGGTTTTACGTGCAATCAGGGTCAAATACCATGTCCCAGAGGGAGTGGTCTACACAATCATAATGTTCCTAACATGCCAGTGACCCAGGTAGGCAGATAGTCAATGCCAAGGACTGGATTTGGTTTTCGTGCCCAGCACCCAAAGGCTGAGCCACATTAGGTTTCATAGCAATAAGCTCAAGATACTGAATTTCCTCATTTTTAAATAGGGTGAGTGTGATCCACATTGCAGCACTGTTGTGAAGGTAAAGACAATGTATATAAAATATCTAGCACAGTATCCAACAAAGTGGTAGGTATTAGTAATACTAGTATCTATTCAATGGTTTTTTTTTTAGCTCATAATGATAGCTGCATTGATTCAATGTATATTGATTCAATGTATGTCATTTCTATATTAAACTAATAAAAATAATTTCACATTTGAGGCAACATAGAATGGTGATTAAGCACATGGACTTGTAATCGCAAACAGTCTTAACAGACTGATTACCGGCTGTGTAACATTAGGCAAGCTATATAACTTTTCTGTTCCTCCATTTCCTCATTTATAACATGAGAGTAACAGAATCTACCTTGTAGGATTGTGGTGAAAATTAAATGACATGATATAAACAGCTTAGAATATTCATTGGCATGTAATAGGGATACCTAAGTCTTTGTTTAAGTGACTCAACTTTCATATTGGCTTTCACACATCTCATTTTCAAATGAATGATTGACAGCAAGATTTCTAACGGGAACAATTTTTGCTTTTAGTAGCCTACATGATTCTTAAAGCACAGCTAAAGAATATTCATGGTTCAAAAGTGGACAATTAAGCACCCAGTCTACACATCTAAAAATAAAGACTCAGTTCACGGACAGATCGGGGCACCTTCACTGAGGGGGAAGCTGGGTCCTTTAGAGGACAGTTTCATTCTGCAACAGATGTACAGTACGAAGCTTTCCCTCAAATCAAGCCCAGAAGGACCTAGATCCACTGCTAATAACATGATTGCTATCAGAGTAACAGAGCAATGGGGAAAGCTTCTGATGGTTACCAGATATTACAAATCTAACCTGCAAAGCACCCCAATACCACCATGGCCTCCAGTCAGAATGGGGCTTATGGAGATCAAGTGATAGGTAGATTATTGACCTGAGTTTATTTTACAATGGATCTGGTGGGATGGAAGATTGGCCATTTCCTCTCTCACCAAACATATTATAGGAATAAACATATTTAGTATCTAGCAGAATCCACATATTGGTTTCCTGACCCATTAATTAAATTCTATTTTAGTAGAAAGAACCAAATACTGGCCCTTGAAACTGATTACTCTGCTCCTCATCCCCCTCTGCATCCATTCCCCTCCCCGGTAGTAAACCATCCCCATCTATCTCCCCGATAGTAAACCAAAAGCAGTACCACACTTTGAGATAACTGCAGAGATTGGGGCTACTTAATTCACCTCTTTGTTTAGTAATAGCCAGATGGGTCATAGAATATAACTGAATTTATTATAAACTTAATCAGATTGGTGATGTCAACTACAGCTAAGTTTCTAGATGTGGTTTTCCCACTGGAGTAAATAAACACTGTGCTATTGATCTAAATAAGGTTCACTCATTATTGTCAGTAATGATAATCAGAAGCATGTTGCTTTCATGCTGCAGAGATCATCCTCTGACCTCAGGGCTATGCAACCTCTTCTGCTTTATGATACAATGTAGCCCGGAGGACATGGCCACTTTGTAGGCCACAATGGTTGGCCAGGCAGGGTCCTGACCAGAAACAGCATCCTGATCAGAAAAGTACTCAAATTGGCTAATTTAGGATAGTTTCATAGAAGGACTATTTGCAGCAAAGGAATTGGAAACACAAAATCATCACCATCCTCAGATGTGCTGGGATGAATGGTGTCCCTCCAGAATTCATGTCCTTCCCAGAACCTCAGAATGTGAATTTATTTTGAAATAGGGGCTTTGTAGATGTAATCAAGTTAAGGTGAGGTCATATTTGATTAGGATGGTCTTAACCCAATGTGACTGGTGTTCTTATAAGAAGAAAAAGATGGAAACACAAGCACAAATACATAGGGAGAACTCCATGCAGTGCTGGAAGCAGGGACTGCAGTGATGTGGCTACAAACCAAGGAATGCCTAGGAGTGCTGGCAGAGACCCGAAGCCAGGAACCGGCATGGAGCAGGTTCTCTTTGAATCCTCCAACAAAGGAACTAATCCTTCCTATGTTTTAATTTTGACTTCTCTCAGAACTGTGAGAATAAATTTCTGTTGTTTAATCCACCTGGTTGTGGTACTTAGGTACAGCAGTCCCAGAAAACTAACACAGACCTGAATGGACACAGTAGTTATGGAAACCCAGAGAGAACAACCGTGGCTGTAAGGGAGGGCTGCCTGATAAATGCTGTGGCCTTCAGCAGAGCGGTATGGCCAATCTGCTGCAACCCTGTGGCGACGGAGCCACAAGGGAATATAACTCTGACCTGAAATGTTCCTCATCTCTGGCCACTGCATCCCATTGACCAAACACAACTGGGAGCCAGAGGGCAAGGATCATACCGAGGAAATAAATCAATCAACCTCATGGTGCACAGAATGAGATACAAGAGTAGAGGGTAAATCTGAGGTGAAAATGGAAAATTTTCAGCATGGGGGTCTGTTACATTACTAGGTGTTAACTGGGCCTGGTGAGAGAGCAGTCAACAAATGCTTTCATAAGAATGCTGCATTCCAGAGGACAGGAGATAAACCTCGTGTCACTTCAGGTGCTGCCACATGGCTGACATTTCCAGTCAGGGGAACCTTGAAATGTTTCCCTCTTAAGTAAGAGACAAGTTACTGTCCCTGCTTTTCCCCCTGTAGAGAAAGAAGCGCACAATTTGATTGGCCCCTATGGATTTTGGAGGCTGTGTGTTAACCCCATTTGCGTATGCTACTCCAATTCATTTAGCATTCAGCCGGCAGGCAGGCTGCTGGCGTTGAGTGGGGATTGAAGTAAGAAAAGCCTTGGCAGTAGGGCCAGGCTACATTGCCAACGTCCTGACATTTGGGCCTTATGCCTACACAGGGTCTGGAAATGTCCACAGTAGACAGTGATGACCCATTAAGAGAATCACAGTGCAGACCTCTAGGGTTTTTTGTTAAGCAATGCCTTGTTCTGTTCACAACACTTCTTCATTCAAAAAGCAGCTCCTGGTTTGCTGTTGGGCCTGAGTAGATTCAGTGGCCGATGATGGAATACCAAGTAATTATGTAATTTGAATTGCCCATTGTCAGCTGTGTGTTATCTGATCTACTGAGTTGTAAAATTGAATGTGTGCTGCAGCATTCTGTCTAGGTGAAAAGAATATATTCACAGCTGGGCCCTTGCAGATCAGGAAGCACAGGTAGATTTCATAAGCATGTAACCTAAACTCCTATAGTACCTGCCCCTACCACCTTGCCACCTTTCCTGGAACTCACATCTATGGTCTTATGGAAACTCCCTATACCCAGTTACTAGGGGAGGGAAAGCATGGCTTAGTTTGAGTGGGCTCAGCCTCAGAGAGCACCAGCTGGACATGTACAACTGCTTCACAACAGCAGTTTTACCCTCAGGTTTACCTTTGAATGACAGTGGTAAAGGACATTTTCTCAGAGGGCAGAACTTCAGATGGCATGTCTGGTTGTCAACCTCATGCTGGAGGAGAGAGGGCCTGAAATATGCATCTACTTTGATCTGTGGGAAGTGGCAAAGGGGACCTGGAAAGAACAGCACTGGAGAACTGGCCAGGAGGCCACGGGAAAGATATTGTGGATGTACCTCTTGAGATGGGCACAGACTTTGAATATAAATTCCCTTTGATAACAAACTTCACACAGGGTGTTTTGGGTCAGAGGCAAAGTTCTTATTGAATACTCTACAGTAAATAATAAGTGGGTCAGTTCCTCTTGCCCCAGACCATAACTCCAGGGTAACTCATGTGAGCTAAAGGGAAATTCTCTTACTAAAGTGGCTGAACTCCTCCACCAGAGAGTGTTGAGGAAAAATAATTTTTCTCTTTACATAGAAGGGAAAAAGGAAGCTGTCATTCTTACCTACTTCCATGCTTTGGTATGTAAATCAAAGCTGTCAACCCTGGCTGGTGTGGTTCAGTTGGTTGGAGTGTCATTGCATAGGCCAAAAGTTCGATTCCTAGTCAGGGCACATACCCAGGTTACGGGTTCAATCCCTGGTCTGGGTACATACAAGAAGGCAACCAATAGATGTTTCTCTCTCACACTGATGCTCTTCTTTTTCTCTCTCTCCCACCCCTCCTCCTCTCTATCTAAAAGCGATAAAAATATATTTAAAAAAAAAACTCTCTAGGAGCCAAATAGATTCACTAGTCTCTCTAGTGTCTCTCACTCCATCTCAGCTTTTCCTATTTAGAGACTCAGCTATCGACCCATTGATTACTTGGAACTTCTTCCTTCAGGAATGCAGGTATATGTCCTCATAGAAAAGTTACACATTTCATACATGGATATCTCCTAGCTCCCAACCTCTCCCCTTGAAAAAGTAAATTCTTAGGAGAAAGTTCCAGTCTTGCTGGCACAGTGGGGGCTTCACTTAGGAACTCACATGTAGTCATTTGACTTTCTCCAGGAGATAAGAGTTTTACTAGCCTTTCAGGTCAGGGCAATTAACTGGACACACGGCTCCTTATCTACTTCTCATGGTATGTAAAGATGTTTCTGTAGGTCTAGGACTTTTTGTAGGAATGCTGAGCAATCCAGGAAAATTTTATTTACCTATGGACATATCTTAAGGTCAAAAAGTATCACAAAGAAATCTTTAACATCATTCAATAGCCTTATTTTTGGTAGTATTATTGATATTACCAATTTTAAATTTTTACATAAAAATTATGTGATTAAAACAAATAAGTAATTATGTTAATGTCAATAAGTGGCACATTTTCAGGGTACAAAACAGAGATAAAGTATAACATCAACAAAAATTAGTAATAATGTGGCAATTCTAATTTGATTAGGAAAAACTAGTATGAACTCATGACATATTTTCTACTTAAAAAAGTATTTTATGCCTCTCTCCACTAAAAACACTCAGTCACTAGGACAATCCAGCTGAAATGAGCAGTTGTGGGAGTGAGTCCCTTTGCCCCTTCTAATCACTGCTCACCCCCACAGGGACCCACCACCCAGATCTCTAACACACAACAGCTCTGCTAGGTCTTAAGCTTGTTGTTGTGGGAGTGATGCGGTACAAACGCTTCTTTGCCTGTCTTCCTCACCTTGACCTTGTTTCTGAGATGCATCCATTTGCTGTGTCCACTTTCAGCTTGTCCATTCTCACTGCACACATTACTTGGCTGTATCAATACACTACAATTAGTTAATCCTTTCAACTCTTGGTGGGCTGTTTCATTGTTTCTGACTTGGACTATAACAAATACAGGTCCTATTTTTATGTTTTTTATTGAATATGTGATATATTTCAGTTGAACATATGTGTTCTATGCAGATTTGCAGACATATTTGTTATAAATGCATCATACATGTGGAAGTATGTTCATATATGTAGGAGAGACACTGCTGGTCATAGGCAGGAATATTTTATATTTTCAGCTTTAATAAATACTGCCAACCAGTTAATGAAAACAACCAAGCATTTATATTACCTTTTCTATAAAAACTGAATTTCAGGTTAGCAAAATAGTTCATAAGGGAAAGTTTCTATTCATAGAAAAACTCCTTCTAATAAATGAGCAGAGAATGATAAGTTAGAAGATGACCATTTGCAATCCCTAGTAAAACCCTGGGCCTAACCCTGAAACCACTGGGTAGAAGGGAAGATGGATTAAGGCAACACCATTCAAACCAATTAATATGAGCACATGAATGGGGGAGAACACGGATACTATGTCTGACCTCGTGTGATATACAAGGAATAGTCATCTCATGAAATAATCTTGCCAAAGACTGAACCTAAAGCTAATCAAACCTCTAGATCTAACTGTCATTTATAGAAAATGTGGGGGGAAAAGGGAAAGATTCAATATCACAAAGAAGCAATCAGCCAAATCTAGAACATGGTAACATCCTAAGGAAAACTGACCTGGTTCCTCCAATGGATTAATGATATTAAAAAAAAAAAAAGAGGGGGCTATTCTTAGCACTTAGGCTTACCACCCAGATGTGATGTATGGATTAATGTGCATTTTACTTTGAATAACTTAAAAGAAATATTTTTGAGACATTCAGAGAAATTTGAATATAGATTGGGTATTAGAGAATATTAGGGAATTGTTGCTAATATTTTTAGTTGTAAGAAATGGTATTGTGGAGTGTTAAAAAAGAAAAATGTACATTAAAGTATTTACCAGAAAAATGGTATGATATATTGGTTTTCTTTAAAATATTTTAGCTTACTAAAGAAGTAGGAGAGGCAGACATATAAGATTGGCAAAACAATGTTGATTGCCGAAGCAAGCCATACATTAATTCTCATTATTATTCTCTGTGTATGTTTTAAAATTTTTGTGATAAATACAACTTTAAAATGTTTAAAATGAGTTTCCTTAGTGATATAATATAGAACCTGTGCCTCACTAGAAAACCGTGCATTGTGTAGACTCTGGCCGATACCCTCTGGATCGCCTGATTCTAATTCCACCTGGGATACTGCACGAGCCTGTAAATTGTAGGTAACAGATAGCAATGGCAAACAGTTCCTAAGAGCCTACAAATTCTGTCCTACCTGGTACACTTTCAGTTGACCTCCCTTTCTCCCTGCAGAAGTTATTTTTGCCACAATTTGCAACTTTGTTTCAACACCCTTTGCTCCCTATAAATGTGTGCTATTTTGATTTCTTCTTTGACTCATGACATCTGCCTGATTATTTGCTTACAAGTTATATAAAATCTTTAACATGTGTTAATTTTTATATCTGTCCTAATTTACTCCCTTTTAAAAGTTATCTCTTAACAACAATAAATAGTATTTCTGTCTTTCTTGTAAAGCTTAAATTCATTGGTGTATTTATGAATTATTATGTGCTAATGAATAATAAACCATTTCAGCATAAATTGTAGGCTAGTTGTACAAATATGAACCAACGTTTCCTTCCATTTTTGTTTTTATTTCCTCGTACCATTAGTTCCAGAAACCCCTTTGAAACCTTTGTGCTAGAGGTCTGCTGGATGCATTTGCAGTGAGCATGAGAATTCAACAGAATAAAATATGAGCACAGCGAAACTGAAAACACTACAAAACAAAAATAGAGTAGCATCTCCTGAAAACTCATGCCAAGAATTCTAAAAATTTTATGTATGTGGATCCAAGATACATTGTTGGAACACACAAGCATGGTCTGCATTATTTAACAAAAAGTGATCCCTCTTTTCTTCAGTGCCTCTAACCGCAGGCGCTGGAATTGCTTCACGTTTCTGTGACAGGTACCCACGGCTACCTGCTGCCTCTTGCGGATTCAGGAGCCGTCTGCCATGGCAGGGTGGGCTCCGAGTTGGATCCATTTTCATTGCCCTCAAAGGCAATTGGCTCAATCAATTAGTAAACATTCTTTTGTGTTTTCACAAATGCAGAATAACAAATTTTGGACTCTTTATGCACATATAGCTTACTTCCATAAAAGGCTACTGAAACTGATATTATAGCTGTGTCAATGAGCTCTCACTGAACTTTCTGTCCAATTTCAAAAAATACAGATACTAATTGCTAAGAACAAGTAGAAGAATATGCTGAAAAAATGAGAAAGAAAATATGAGATATATATGCTATCTTGTTAATTTACTTTTAAACACTTTAAACTTCTGGAGAAGACTGGCTTCCCTTCTCTCTCCTTCACCGGGCCGGCTTTCCCAGTGCAGCCCCCAAGGCCGAGCAACTGTCCTCCCTCTGTGAAGCCTGGCACGTGTCCTACCTAAGCAGGGCCAGTCTTCCTCCGCTCTCTCGCAGCACTTTCCCCCTGCCTCTGTCACACCGGTTTTCACGTTGAATTGTAAACTTTTACCCCAACAGCTTTCCAGGTCACCCCAAGTAAAGATCAAAGCTCTTTCCCTCCCTTGCAATAGCCTTCCCATTGGACTCTGATTATGTCTCCTATTGGCTTCCTCGCTGCCCCAGAACAGGGCCTGGTATCCCAGGTGTCCCTGGGCCAGCTTCCTAGTCTCATACAGGAGTTTATTTATTCACCATTGTCAGTGCTATGAGGGAAAGGGGGAAGGGGGGAGAGGGGAAAATGGAAAGGAAAAAAAGATTCCCTAAGAGATTTGAAACATGCCAGTCAACGTAGGCAAACTTTTTGACATCTCCCCTCAGCGTTGATAGCCAGTGAATTCCCTTCGGGATAAGGTTCAAGTTAGTACTTAGCGCTTTCGAAATTATTAGCACTCCTGGGGACACCACGTGGTTTCTTTTGGGGAGGCAGGGCGCTGCCCGCCGCCGGGGCCAGGCGGGGCGGGAGGGTGGGAGAGCGCTGGGCAGCGGCCGCCGGGGGAGGGGCTGGAGGGTGGCGCAGCCCACGCTTTTCCGGACAGCCAGGGCCACCCCAGCCGGAGCGGCGGGCGGCGGGCATGGCAGAGGTGCGGCCCGGGCCGGCGACGGCCACCGGGCTGCAGCTGAGCGCGCTGCCGGACCACTCGCCGCTGTTGCAGCCCAGCCTGGCCGAGCTGCGGCGCCGGGCGCGGGCCGAGGGCGCTCCGCTCGAGCTCGCGAAGCTGCGGCTCACCGACTCCTTCCTGCTGCGCTTCCTGCGCGCCCGGGACTTCGACCTCGACCTGGCCTGGAGGGTAAGCGTGCTCGCCGCTGAGCTCCACTCTACGGACAGGACTGCGTAACGCGGGCTGTGCTGTCTTGACACCCGTGAAAGCCGAAGTTGCAAGACAGATATTGTGGGAACGTGCCCTGGCGCACTGGGCAGCGGGCGCTGTGGCTGTGGGTTTTCTGAGAAATTCAGCCTCGGCTCATTCACTTTGTCTGGGTCTTGGAAAACGAAAATCTGGCAAAGCCAGAGCCCTCTGGGGTGATGGCCCCATTGACACTGGAACTCTGTCCTTGATGAGTCTCTGGAATTTGTGAAGTTTGGGGAAATGTCTTTCCTCTTCTCTAGAAGAAAGCTGGTGATGAGAAGTTGGAAACTTAGATTTATTTCATTATATCTTAGCAGGTAACTCCACGTGTGGAGGGGAGAATGAAATTGCCAATAAGATAGAAGGTCTAAAGCCAAAAAATTCTAGCGAAATAGTGTTATTACTAGTAATCCTTAAGTGTCAAGACAGTAAGGTAGTCCAGTACATTTTGAGTGTAGGAATGCAGCTATTCTTTTGTGTTTCCAGGTTGGGTGAGAGAAGAGGTGGTGGGAAGACAGGAACTGGAGGGATGCGACCTTTAGTTTTGTCACTTTGAACTCAGCATTCTCACCGGTTAAATAATGGTGAGAACGCCTACCTCCTGGACTCCTTCCCACGACTGACCATTAACCACTTTAACCGAGTAAGACGTGCCCCGCACAGAGCAAGCACTCAGCAACTGCACGCCTTTTCTCCTAGTGGCTTCTTCCATGTCAGGCAGCGGCGACTAGAAAGGCAAGAGCAGTGTAATAGTACAGAATCTCAACGTGTCTCAGTATGAGGGTTTTGGTTGTTGATAACTAATTTTTAATTGAAAATGTGAAGACTACAGGTGGTAAAATAATTCATAAATGATAAAACAGTACAAAGTAAGTTTCTAAAAGTAACTTTTGAAAGGAAAAAAATTCCCACCCTACTCCTTAGTTTGCCAAGTGGTCTACCCACAGGATGTTAGTTACCTGTGTCTTGTTTCTCTTTCCAGGTAGAGCCGACTTTCACACAAGCATATGTATGTATTTTACACTTTGCCTTGCATAAACCTATCATATCATAGGTTTATCATAGAGAGCATCATATTTCAGCATATATGTATCTGTTGAAATGTATATACACACTTTTTTCTTTTGTGGACCCTGTGCTCTTCATTGTATGAATACATTGTGTTAACATTTATTGAGCAATCCTTGTTGTTAGACGTGGACTTGTCATCAGACAAGGCAGAGCTGCCATGCATGCTCTTCATTCTGCATTCAATGATTGTTTTTTTTTAAGGTTTATTTATTTATTTTTAGAGAGAGGGGAAAGGAGTGAGAAGGAGAGGGAGAGAAACATCAATGTGTGGTTGCCTCTCACATGCCCCCTACTGGGGACCTGGCCTGCAACCCAGGCATGTGCCCTGACTGGGAATCGAACTTGTGGCCCTTTGGTTCTAGGGCCTGCACTGAGTCCACTAAGCTATACCAGCCAGGGCCAAGGATTGTTTTTTGAACACTTACTATTTGCCTGGCAGTATACAAAATGCAGTAAACAGAATAAATGGGATGTTTCCCATCACCAACTGAATGTTCTAGCCTGTCTCTGCACATTTGTTCTTGTGTAAAAATCAGAATATCTCCGTATAAGACAAGTTCTACCTGCAGAATTGCCAGATGAAGTGAGATGCGTACTGGCACTAATTTTGTCAGTTCTGTATTACACAATGGTGCATATTTCCGCATATCACCACCCATGCTATATTAGCCAACTTTATGATCTGTGTGCCAACCTGCTAGGTGAGAAACTGGTTCTCATTATTATAATATGCATGTATTTAATTACAAGTGAGGTCAATTGTCTTCTATATATTTAACACTTTAAAATTCTTTTCTCAGTAACTTGTTGTTTTTCCCATTTATTTTCTTCCAGTTTGTTTACATAAGATATAATATACATACAATATAATATTTTTATTCATAAAATATCTTGATGTATAAAAGCAAATAGGCTGTTGTCTTAGTTTGTTGTATTGATATTGATATTTTTTTCTGTGTAGAATTTTAAGTTTTCATGTAACAAATGTATTGGTATGATTTTTCTCTGATTACTTCTGGGTTTTATAAGCTCTTCCCAAAATTTTCTTAAGTAATTTACTACTTCTCTTTTTTTGATGTTGGGCTTGTTGCTGTACTAGGATTTCTTCAATGTTAGGAATGAACTAGGAATCTGACTTTATTTGTTTTCATTTTGTCAAATGACTACCTACGTGTCTCAACATCATGAGTAATAAACTAATAATCACTCAGCAGATACTGAGTATGAAGACACAGTTTCAGGTCCTAGAGAGAGTACAGTCTGAGGCATTAAACATATATGAGGAGGAACCCAAAAACACCTCTAGAATTTATTTATAAAACATTGTGTATTTATTCTTATGTGTTTAAACTTCAAACACCTTCAAAATACTCTCCATCTGATGCAATACACCTATTAAGACCTTTATTCCACTGCTTGAAACAGTTTTTTTTTGTTTTTTGGAGTTTTTTTAAATTCTTTTATTAAAAGATTTTATTTATTTATTTTTAGAGAGGGAAGGGAGGGAGAAAGAGAGAGAGAGAGGAACATCAATGTGCAGTTGCTGGGGGCCGTGGCCTGCAACCCAGGCATGTGCCCTGACTGGGAATAGAATCTGCGATGCTTTGGTTCACAGCCTGCCTGGAACAGTTTTTTAATCCATCAATTTTGATGCCTTGTGCTTCTGCCATTTTTGTTTCACCTCTTCCACATGGGTAAAACATTTCCCTTTGAGGGCTTTTCTTCATTTGGGGAGAAAAATTTGCTTGGGGTGAGATTGAGGCATGGGGGTCATGTTGTTTTTAGTCAAAAACTGCTGAACACTCAGCATAGTGTAGGCAGGTGCGCTTGTAAATCACCCATCATGAAACGGGCAGAAGTGTTGAAAGAGTCTTTAAAAAAATTCACTGAAGCGCAACACCACCTCTTACAAAAACAGCAATTGGCACACTGATACAGATGGGTTCCTAGGACACTCACCTAGTGGGGGGAAGCCTATTTACAAGGGGCCCACCCTCCAGAAGATAATTCTGGTTTTTGGGGGGTCCCCCCTCATATGTTGTAGAGGTAACTAACTGCAAAAAGTTTATGATTTACTGTTGATTTCATTTTGTTTGCTTTTTAAGAGGAATATCTTAAACACAGCCATCTGAAGTATGGCACTAGTGCAAAGGAGTTGGGGGGTCTGAAGAGGGTAAAGGGGGTCAAATTTATAGTGACAGAGGGAGACGAGACTTTTGGTAGTGAGCACACACAATGCAATACACAGGTGATGTACAATTACAGAATCGTACGCTTGAAACTTATACAATGTTATGAACAACAGTTACCCAATAATTTATAAATAAAAAAGACAAAAATAAAAACAACAAAATAGAAGAAATAAAATATACCTCCAGCCCTTGCATTTTATATATATATATATATATATATATATATATATATACACACATATATATTTCTGTATTCTTTATGTTCCTGAATGTTTTCATTGCACCATATCCTTGAAGAATTTGCTAGTAAGACTGTCTAAATCTACTGAACAGGGATAAAGTTTCTGTCTGTGAACTCTTTACCTTATTTTTCTGCCACCTGGAAATGAAAGAGAAAGTATTAGAGCATGAAGCTATTTACTTTACTTTACAAAGGCAGTTAATTCAACTCAAATTTCCTTGTTTATAATATAAAAGCTCTATAGTTTTATTATACAAAGAAACTTCAGTAAGTCCCTCAGTTGTAATGTAATTTCTCATTTTCCCTGGTTTTTATATTTGAAGAGATAATGAATTAATGAGGTTTTTAGAACTTTAATAGCTTTCAGAGTGCTGGTTACTTTGTAGGTACTGTTTGCTGGGTTATCTCATTATTTTCTCATTTTAGAAGAAACTGAGATGTAAGGGTTAAGTGACTTGTCTGAAATCACAGTTAAGTGGTAGAGCAAGAATTTGAACTTGGGTTGAAGTCACGACAGCCTGTGCTGTCAGGTATACTACACTTGTCTGTTTAAAACAATGAACATAAAAACATGACTATTAATTTTTGTCTGTTCTACATATTCTTGTGAATTTCTGTCTTTCACAGGTAAATAGTCCAGTTCCTTATATTTATGCTCTATGTGATAAGTTTTTTATCCTCTAGTTAATGTTATGGTTTTCCCAAAGAATTGGAAGCTTTCAAGGCACCATTGACTCTCCCTGCTAATTTCCCACTAAATGTAGCTTCTTTGTAAAATTTGTCATATCATGGGTGTTTCAGTCTCCATTCTGCTCCTGTAGTTATTGCCCTTAAACTAACATATAACTGATGTCTCTGAGCTTTAGTCTTTTTAACACATAAAATGCGGTAACAATAGTTACTTCTCAGGTTGCTTGCAAGGATGAATTGGAAATGATGCCATTAAAGGCTATGAAATCTTCACAGATATGGTTGTTATTTTGTTTGAAAGTACATGAAAATGTAAGAAGAAAGCTATTCTACTATAAAGTACAGTTAAAGTAAATCATAAGTTTTTAATTTATTTATTCCTAATTGTGGTACAAATTGTGGTGCCTTTCAATAATGATATTTACTTGCACTCAATTGTTTTGTTGTTGTGAACTTTAGATCATTTGTTCAATAATTGCTTTGTAGCATTTTGTAATTTACATTATTCCTTTATGTCAACTGGATCTTTGAAAGTATTTGTCAGTGGAAAAGTAATAATCAAAGATCCAGGTATAAATATTTTAATTTTGCAAAAATTAAAGGTCAAAGGCATGTGAGTTAATTGTGAGCCTTTACAAAAATCATCTTCTCAAGTGTGTGGATCCAGCTGGTTTACTCAGGCAGTTCAGGGGTTCCGTTATGCTCAAGGGTACTTCTGGAGAACCCCGGGGATGCCTGAAACTGCGGACTGTACCAAACCCTGTATGTAGTATATTTTTCCATATATATATGTTCCACATACATACTCCATATATATATATTTAATATAAATATACATATTTATATATGATAAAGTTATCATTTTATAGGAAAATAAAATTGTTTTTTCTATATAGGAGCTAATATGCTGCTTCTAGCATTTTGCTTACATCAGAATTAAAAGAACTATTTTTATGCCTGTGAGAACTATGAAAAATGTAATGAGCATTATAAAATACTAGTAACACTTATGCTCCCCTTAAGGGAGCATCAGAATAAGTGTTACTTAAAGGAGGAGGAAGAGAAATTCATCTTATAGACTAGGATGACTATATCAGAATCATCTACAATGTGCCTTTTGTTCGTTCTGCTTTTGGCGACTGCTATTTAGGTCACCAGTTATTTCTTGGTTGGCAAATTTACTGGCTTTTTTTTCTTTCTTACCTCTCCATTGTATTTAACTCTTAGAAAGATCCTCTCTTTAAAATCAGTTAAGAAAAGTTAATTAAATGTAGAAATGAAAGAGAGGTAGAAAAAGATAGGGAGACAATATCAGAGAATGTGAGGAAAGGGGAAGAGAGAGACACATACACACACAGACACACACACACACACGACTTTTCCTCCTTTCTGTGCACCATAGCAGTGTTTCTCCTAAAATCCAACCAGCTTCTCTCTTCTTCTTCCAGCCGTTCCCAGCTATGGGCATCTCCTGTGGCTTGGACTTTCACTCTCTACTTGTTTTTTAGAATTTATATTTGTGGAATTCTGGCCAAGATAGACGTGTAGGTAGAACCACTTTGCTTCCTCACACAACCAAAAGAAGAATAACAACCGATTTAAAACCAAAAAAAAAAAAACACTCCACCAGAACTGCTAGAAAATAAAACTGCATGGAAGTCCAACAACCAAGGAGTTAAAGAAACATTCGTCTAGACTGGTAGCAGGGGTGGAGATGGGCAGCCGGGGAAGAGAGGACATGGACAAGGTGGTGGACCCCATGGGCGATACTGTGGGTGGTTGACCTAGCGGTCCTACATTTGCACAAAGATAAGCCAAGAAGAACAACTGAGGAGTGAAACCACAGAACCCAGGGTTTCAGAGTGGGAAACTAAAGACTCAAAACCTCTGGCTGTAAAAATCTGAGAGGGTTGTGGGGTAGGAGAAATTCCCAGTCTCACCAGAGACTCCATTGGAGAGGCCCACAGGGTCCTAGAATGTACATAAGGCAACCCACCTGGGAATACGCATCCAGGGCACAATCCCCTTGTGGGAAGCACCCTGGGTGCTGACACTGGTAATCAGGATGCTCACAGAATTGATGAGAGTTCAATCAGAAAATGAAGGAATACACCCTGGCTGGCGTAGCTCAGTGGATTGAGCATGGACTGCGAACCAAAGCATCACAGGTTCGATTCCCAGCCAGGGCACATGCCTGGGTTGCAGGCCATGGCCCCCAGCAACCACACATTGATGTTTCTCTCTCTCTCTCTCTCTCTCTCTCTCTCTTTCTCCCTCCCTTCCCTCTCTAAAAATAAATAAATAAATCTTTAAAAAAAAGAAGGAATAAACAAAGGCTACCCAAAATGAAATAAAGGAAAATAAACAGGGAACCAACAGTGAAGGGAAAGAAACTGGGACTCAAATCAACGATTTGGAACAAAAGGAAGGAATAAATATTCAACCAGAACAGAATGATAGAACAAGAATTCAAAAATATGAGGAGAGGCTGAGGAACCTATGGGACAACTTTAAACATTCCAACATCTGAATCATATAGGTGCCAGAAGAAAAAGAGGAAGAGCAAGAAATTGAAAAGTTATTTGAACAAATAATGAAATAAAACCTCTCCAATCTGGCAAAGGAAATAGACTTCCAGGAAGTCTAGGAAGCTGAGAGAGTCCCAAAGAAATTGGATCCAAGAAGAAATACACCAAGACACACCATAATTACATTACCCAAGATTAAAGATAAGGAGAGAATCTTAAAAGCAGCAAGAGGAAAGAAGAGAGTTACCTACAAAGGAGTTCCCATATGACTATCAGCTGATTTCTCAAAGGAAACCTTACAGGCAAGAAGGGGCTGGAAAGAAGTATTCAAAGCCATGAAAGGTAAGGACCTACATCCAAAATTACTCTATTCAGTACAGTAAAGCTATCATTTAGAATGGAAGGGCAGATAAAGTGTTTCCCAGATAAGGTCAAGTTAAAGGAGTTCATCATCACCAAGCCCTTATTATATGAAATGTTAAAAGGACTTATCTAAGAAATAGAATAAGATCAAAACTATGAACAGTAAAATGACAACAAACTCATAACTAGCAACAACTGAACCTAAAAAACAAAATACAAAAATATTAAGCAAACAACTAGAACAGAAACAGAATCACAGAATGGAGATCACATGGAGGGTTATCAGCAGGGAGGGGAGTGGGGAATGTGGGAAAGGGTACAGGGAATAAGAAACATAATTGGTAGGCACAAAATAGACAGCAGGTAGTTAATAATAGTGTAGGAAATAAAGAAGCGAAAACCTTATGTGTACAACCCATGGACATGAACTAAGGTGAGGGAATGCTGGTGGGAGGGGGAGTGCAGGGCAGAGGGAGATAAATGGAAGAAAAAAATGGGACAACTGTAATAGCATAATCAATAACATATACTTAAAAAATAAAATTTATATTCATAATTTCTCCTCCTGGTCATTTACTACTTTGTTATTATAGTTATAATGTTTATTCTGGTGACTCTCAAAAACTCTCAAATATAAAAATTTGTCCTTCCCTTACATCTGAACTTTAGTTCTACATTTCTTTTTTTTTAAGATTTTATTTATTTTTAGAGAGGGAAGGGAGGGGGGAGAGAGAGAGAGAAACATCAATGTGCAGTTGCTGGGGTCATGGCCTGCAACCCAGGCATGTGCTGGGACTGGGAATTGAACCTGCAACACTTAGTTCTACATTTCTAATAGATCTTTTTAAATTCAAATACAGGGTCCAGCTGAAGTAATGCCTACTTGAGTGTGGTTGGTAAGGTAATAATATGGGTGTAATTTATAATTTTAATTTGAACATTTCACCTAAAATGTTATATGGTGTGCTTGCATGTGATATTGTTATGATACATAATTACATGCTTATGATTTTATAGTAAAAGATTTTGTAATAAAAAAGGGGCATTATTTGTGCTGGACCCTGTATATTGCCATTTTAGAAAAATTGAGAATGCTGAAAATCATAAAGAAGAAAATTAAAATATAGTAAGTCTTAAATGTATAATTTCATTTTAGTATTCTTCACAATATACTGGCAATGTTTGTATTATTTGTAAATGTGAAGTAATCATTACTGGTGATTCTTTTAGGGAAAAAAGAGAAAACAGGATTCCTTCAAACAATATTTTGTTGAGACCTAATATCCACCCATAGAGTTTCATAGTCTTTCTGAATGTATACTACTATTAACAAAATTAATTTTTGTTTTTTTCTATTAGTTGAAAGTATAGGAGTTGTATAGAGATGTTCCTTTGTACCTTTGATTAAGTTTTTTGTGGGAAAGAAAATAAAAATCAAGAAATTCTAGCCATCTTTAATGTAAACCTGCACTAAATACTTGGCTGAGCCAGTTAACCCGAACAATTTTCCCTATTATAACAGTACTAACCACCACACATTCTGCCCATGTAGGCTTTACATGTACTGTATTTTTCCGGCCATCAGATGCACCTAGGTTTTAGAGGAAGAAAATAGGAAAAAAAATTTTGAAGCAAAAAATGTAAAATATTTAATAACATAAATAACATAATATTTCACCAATGTAAATGTAAATGTAAACAGAACTCAACAGCAGCATTAACAACCATTATTCCTGCCAAATTTGTGGGGGGAAAAGTGTGTTTTATAGTCTGGAAAAATACGGTAACTCTAGAAAACAAGACTCAACAGAGTTAAATAGTTACTGAAGATCACATAGGTAGTGAGTGGCGGTCCCAAGGTTCTACTGAAGAGGCAGCCTGGGAACGGAGCTTTTCACTGCACAGCATGGCCTGTACAATCCAGTTGTCCCCCGTAGGTCACTTCCAGTGAGATCAGGAGTTCACTGCGGTTGCTGCTTTGACTCAAGTGCCAAACAGAGTGTGTGGAACCTTGTAGGTACTCCAAAGGTATTTGTGGAGTTAATTCATTTGATCGATTTCTATTCTCAGAAAAACTAAATAAAGGTGGATGTTTCCGTTGCCCGTTGCCAGGTAACAAATCACACCAGAACCTGGTGGCACAGACCACAGCCCTGTCTGTGATTCTCCAGTTTGGGCAAGGCTGAGTAGGGATGTTCATCTCTGCTCCACAGGGCATCTGAGTAAGACAGCCCCTCACTCTCCAGGGCCTCTCTGCATAGACTTTGCATTGTATAACCTTACATGGCGTCTGAATCCTAGATAGTAAAAACAGAAAGTCCCAGACTTCTCAAAAACCCAGCATGGTGTCACATCAGGCCAAACTCTGTTAGTCAAGCAAAATGTGAGGCCAGCCTAGATCCAAGGGGAAGGAATGAAATGGATTCCACCCTTTGATGACACTTGTGCATCGGGGCAGAGGGATCGTAGGCAGTTATCTTTGGAGGCCATCCATCACAGGAGACAAATAAGAATTACTCAACTTTGAATTTTGAATAAACTCCTATCACTTGAGATCCTTGATGAAAGAAACTTTTTATTTTTTATGCTAAAAGGAAACCGCAGATTAAAATCTCAACATGATGGGTGGCAGGGGCCATGTGCAGTGCCAAGGCTTTCCTGCCATTTTTACAAGATGCTTACCAAGTACGCTGTCTGCTGACACTTTTCATTTTGTTTTTCAGTTACTGAAAAACTATTCTAAGTGGAGAGAAGAATGTCCAGAAATAAGTGCAGATCTACACCCTGGCAGTGTTCTTGGCCTCCTGAGGGCGGGCTACCTTGGAGCCCTGAGAGCCAGGGATCCCACTGGCAGCAGAGTTCTCATTTACAGAATCGGTAAGTCAGACATGGTGCTTCCACTTGATTTCCCTTGATGCCACACAGAGGTTTTCGGTGAGTCCGTAGGTAAGCATATTTAGGCTTTTCAGGTTTTAACTTAGGTTTAATTCATATTTTAACATCCCCGAAGAATAATAAAACTGGCAGTTGTGAGAAAATTAACAAAACCAATGAAAATCCGACTTCATTTTTCCATACCATCAACTGTATAAAACAGGAGAAAAAGAAAACAGAAGAGAAATAGTAGGGGAAAGATGAAAAAGATCAAAAGAAAATGTTTTAAAAACATGTAATGGGAAATGGAAATAAAAGTTCTGAACTACAGCAACACATAGAAGCTATTCCATTCTCTGATGTGTATACCAAGCACTGAACTAGGGCATGTGGTAGGTGTTTATTAAGTATTTTGGAATGAGTGAGTGAATGACTAGTTGGATAGCGCCCAAGCTGCGGAGCAAAGTGCTCATTCCCCTAGATGGAGAAAGGTGCAGTGGGAAAGCAGAAACCCAGAAAGTTGTGGAGACACTGTATTCCACATGCCCTTCCTGCTTTTTACTGCTTCCGCTTTTCATTATCAGGTCTCCCTAGTATTTCTTGTAGGTTGGCAACCTCCAATTCCTGCCCCTTCCTTAGATCTGCGTGGTATGAAAAATGGAATTCAAGGGAGAAGGACACGTACCACCTGCGGCATGTTCCCGTGGCCCAACATAACATTTTGTGATCAGAATCTTATGAATTATAATCTTCCAGAAACTTGTATATCTTTAAATATTTTAGGAGACTTTAAATTATGTATAGATTTCCTTTTCCTGCCTGCTTATAGATAAAATAGGTGCCTGCTATTCAGCTGTTTGCCTTCTTGCAAGAAAACACTGCATTTAATTCTTCAAAAAGTATCAGAAAACTGAGTAGAATGACTCTGATTTTTTGCTCCAGCTTCTGTGTGTCAAATGCAGCTGAGTTAGTCATGAAGTCATTGTCTATAAACCAGACATCTGTTTAGAGACAATAATAGACATTGCCGTCTTGTTGCTCCAGTGGTGGTACGGGATGTTGAATGAAGTTCTTTGAATTCCTTGGGGCAGAGTTGCCAGATTTAGCATAGTACCTATGTTTTATGTAGCAAATAAACCTTTATTTTATGAAAATATAAAGTGTGCATTTACATTTGAATTTCAGATAAACAACAAACCAGTTTTGGTATGCATGAGGCATGCTTATACTAAAATATATATATATTTACATATTCTGTTTATTAAATATACTTATACTAAAATATATATACCAATAATACTAAATATATGTATTTAGTATATATACTTATACTAAATATATACATATATTTATACTAAAAATATATATGTATATACAAGTATATATATATAAGTATATACATACTTATACTATATATATATACACACACACATACATACATATTCTTTTTCCTGGACATTCAGCTTTAACTGGGCACCTTATATTTTATTGGCAACCCTGCACAGGGATTCCAGGAATGTAACCCTGAAATCTACAGATGATTCTTTCTGCGTATATTCTGGCTCTGCACTGCCTGGCTGAAGTCTTCCTAGCTTGTCCATAAAGTAACTGGGGAAATTAAGTCATAAAAATGACACCTTGATAATGAAAAAACAAATGTACTACTTTGATCATAAATGCCTTAACACTGAATCAAGTCTTTTATTGTTTAGCGAGGGTCTCTTATAGTATGTTAATTTCTAAGAATACTGTTTAACTCCAAAAGATTTTAAAAACAGGAAAAACATGCAGGTGTACGGGTGGTAAGAAAGGATATGCAGCAAATCTCCTGTGTGTTATGCAAAATAATGTGTCATGTAGAAATTACATGTTATTCTAGGGTAAAAAGAAGAAACACAGAAGAATTTTATGAGTAAAATGAAATGATACAATAAAGATTTATAAATTTTCTAAACTTAATTGCATTAATGGAAGGAACTGAAAAAGGAAATCTATGGTAGAGCTTTTTGACGGCACACTGGCCTAACCACTTTGCTAGGTACCAGTAAAAGCAGTGAAAAAATGCCCAGAGCCTCTCCCCGGTTTGACAGGGCACCCTGAGACTAAAGTTTGGCCATTCTTAGCATACAAGCCAGAGGATACACAGCTGACCCTCGAACAACATGGGTTCGACCTATGTAGAGCCACTTATACACAGATTTTTTTTTCAATAAATATGTGCAGTACTGTAAATGTGTTTTCTTTTCCTCATGATTTTCTTAGGAACATTTTATTTCCTGTAGCTTACTTTGTAAGAAAACAGTATATAATACTTATACCATTCAAAATATGTGTTAATGGGCTGTTTATGCTATTAGTAAGGCTTTCCGTCAATAGTAGCCTATTAGCAGTTAAGTTTTGGGGGAGTGAAAAGTTATACTCGAATTTTTGACTGCCTGAGGGTCAACATCCCTAACCCCTGTTTTTCAAGAGTCAGCTGTAATTCTAAGCCTTTTGAGACTCACTACTACACTGAAGCAGCAAAAGTAAAATTTAACGTTGAATATTAAGTTTTGACGATGGCTTAATTCTTCTGAATACAAGTTCTTAGGAATGCATTGCTTGTTCGGAATCTTAGCTCTGCTATGTTCTAGCTACATGGAGAGCCATGTAGCTCTAACAACATTTTCTTACCCATCAAATAGCTTAGTAAGAACTTATCTCATAGGTTTAGAATCTATTTCATAGTAAGAACCTATCTCATAGGATTACTGTGTACATTAGTCCTATGAGATATAGGATTACTGTGATATATATAAAACATAATTAAAGCATCACCTAGTATACAATAATGACTCAATAAATGTTAGATACATGTTAGAGAAGGAATTAAAATTTTAAGGCATGTTTTTCTTTTGCATTAAAAAAGATTCAAGTCCAGACCAGAGCTATCCAATGTGACTATGATGATGAAATTGTTCTACAGTAGCCACTAGCCACACAGGCTTTTGAGTACTTGAAATGTGGCCATTGCAACATAGAAACTGAATTTTTTATTTCTGTTAATGTTAACTGATTTAAATTTAAATAGCCACATGCAATTAATGGCTACCCTATTAGACAGCACATGTCTTACCATGCTGGTTGGCTGAGAAATTTAGGAATATAACTATTTTCTGAACTGCAGACTTTCAGTTATTCCATTTGTATTTTTCACCTTTGTCGTTGTCAGCCAGTGTCTGAAGTAGCATAGTATAGATGAGTTGGATTGATTACTCAAATTCAAATTACAGGAATCCGAGGCTTTTAAAACAAGGGGCAATTTTATTGCGCCTTCGTAGGAATATTTCTGACTATCTCTGTTCTTTCTACATCATTAAGTTTTTCCTTGCTACTAGACCCTACCCATTGACATTTACATCTGTTCAGGGTCAGCCATCCAAAATGAAACAAAAGTCCTAGTTATTCACAAGATCCTCCAGCCCCAGCCATCTCCCCAGTCCTGTCATTCTCACCAAATTTGTAAGTTAGTGATGTTCACTATCCACATTTTCTTACAGTTCCTCTCAACCGACCCTGGTCTCACTGGACTCACCCCCACCTCTCTGCTGAAATGACCTCAACAAGTTGTCATTGACCTTCTTTTCACCAAATCTAATGGACATTGAGGGGCATCCTGTTTTACTTGACCTCTCAACACATCAACACAGCAAACCAGTTCCTCTTTCTCACTCGCTCTTTTTTAGCAAACAGATTTTACTTCAAGGGAAGTTTCATGTAAAGGACATTTTTAATCTAGTAATTTAAAAAAGAGGGAGAAAATGAGGAGAGATAACTTAATGAAAAAATAAGGCATGTTTATACCCAGGCATCAAAGAATAACATTATTACAATTCCTGAAAAAAAATTCAACAATGTCTCAAATTTGAAATAGTCTAGCACTTCTACAGAATTGTAAAATAGATATGTAATAACATGCAAATGTGAAATTTCTTACTCTGATTTAAATGGACAATGGATATTTTAAGACTGTTTTACCTGAATTTTTTGTTTTGGGAATACAAAATAGTTGCATGAGTATTAGAATAAATATGGTAAAATTTTGTTGATTATAACCCTAAGGAGAGGAAAGGCTTTTATGAGAAAAAATTCATAATTATGAAAATTAAAAGAAAGCATTCCCAAACTACCCATAGTAGTATTAAAACATCACAAAACTAAGTTTTGGTTTCAGTTTGGAGTAGATTTATTTTTGTTTAAGAGATAATTATCATTTAGATTTTATTCAAATTTAAAAATGTGTTGTAAAAGTTTTAATTTATATTCTTAAAATTATTGCAATCACAAATATTATATGTTTTAGAAGTATACTACATATGCACCAATAACCATACTTTCTAGATCATTCCTTAGCAAGCCCATACTTTATATAATTTAGGTTGGTTCAATGCTTTCTTTTTCTTTGATGCCACATTCTCCTGGTGTTGTTCTCTGATTTAACTGGCTCTTCTTAGACTCATTTGCTGGCATCCTCTATTCTACTCACCCTTTAAACTCTGAAGTTTTTTAGGACACTGGACTCAGCCTCCTTTTCTCAGGCTACTTTATCTCTTGACCGCAGCAAAGATAAACATAGATCAAAGATAATCCCTGTCTTAAGCTCTCATATAAACATAAACAATGCCCCGATATTTAACTACCTCATTACCTTTGTTCGCAAGGATTCACACAACTAGCTCCCAGTCCAGCTGCATCCAATTGGACATTGCACAGCCAACATTTTAACATGTCCAAAATGACGTATCATCTTTCCAACCAAAATATTTTTTCCATTGTTTCCTATCTTAATAAGTGTTACCACCATTCTACCCAGTTGTCCAAGACAGACATTTTGGTACTTTGAAGTTTTACTATTACTTAGTCATGAATTTTTTTTCTCTTTTTCTTTCACCCTGTTAGGCACTCCATGGACCCTTCAGTCTGAAGACTCATATTTTTTCGGCTTTGGAAAAATTTTCCCTACTGTTATTCTTCCTCTCTCCTCTGTGTCACATTCTCTGTAATATTGCTTCCCAGAACTCTAGTTAGTTGGATTTTCAAACTTCTGGATCTAGCTGCATGTCTCTCAGTTTGCTTTCTCTCTTTTTTGTGTGTCTGTGTTTCAAAAAATATTACAATTCTTAGTGGATGCATGTTCGTTTGTTTTTAAGATTACCTGCTTGCCTGTCCATCACTGTCCTTTCTGCATGCCTCGGCCTGTCCCAGGAATGGTAGGGGAGGGGAGAGGAGAAGAATGTCAGTAATTCCTCTTCTTAGCTCAGGCATTCCCTGTTTTTCCTGGGTGCGGGCAGCTACGTGCGTGCTTCTCTGACTCCGCTTTCTAAAGCCCACACTTACTGTGCTAGCCTGCCAGGGCATGACTCTGCTACATGCTGCTTGTCAGTAAGTGGTGTCAGAGACATCAGCCAGCCTGTCTTACTTCTCAGGGATTTCCTTTTGCAACCTCTCCGGTTACTATAAGGCCCTAGTTGCTCTTCATGATACAGGCCATGCTTTTCCCATTTGCAGTATCTTTGAGTTTGGAGCACAGCAAGAGGCATTCCCATCTTTAGCCACTACCATCTCCTGCATGATTTGGGCTGCAGTTTCATCTGGCAATCAAATCCAGCCTGCATTTATTCTTTTTTTTTTAAGGCACATGCTCTTAAAAATCTGTTCTTTGCTAGAGAGAAGCAGGCACATGTTTTGGAGCCACCAGTTAGATGTGCTATTTAATTCATGATCTTTGTACAAATCTTTATTTTTATTAAGTTCAAAGAGAACTAATTTCCTTTTGCTTTCTGATTTTTATGCAATGCTGAGACATGACCTTTTTTATTTTATTTTTTTAGCATACTGGGACCCCAAAGTTTTTACAGCTTATGATGTATTCCGTTTAAGTCTAATCACATCCGAGCTTATTGTGCAGGAGGTAGAAACCCAACGGAATGGAATCAAGGTTGTCTTTGATCTGGATGGCTGGCATTTTTCTCATGCTTTTCAAATTACCCCAACTGTAGCCAAGAAGATTGCTGCTGTTCTTACAGTAAGTGTATAGTTGAACTTGTTGGGATTATACTTCCAATAGATTTTAAAAATCTAGTTATGTATTTACTAGATTTAGTTATGTATTACATAAAGAGAAGAGTTAGTACATTTATTAGAAAATCAAATAAAATTTTAGCAATGACACATAGAATTCAATAATGATAAGAGAAAGTAAAATGTTTTTAATTCATAAGAGAAAGAATGTTGCAACAAATTGTAAAAATATGTTCGAAATTAGTAATCACAGAATTTAAACATTCAAACAATAATACATGTGATGACTTTCTCTTTGTTTCTGTCATTAAAATTCTCTTTCTAAATTTTAAAAATTGAATAAAAGATAATATTCATAGCAATGGTACAACAAAATGTCATAAGTTTGGAAGGTATAAATTGACACAGTTTTTATTTTTTTAGAAATCAAAAGCTATTTTAAATGGCCATGGTTTCTGACCTAGTAATCCTATTTTGGTGAACAGAGGCAAGGAATCATCTTAAATACAGTAAAGACCTTGTATATAATAATACCTGTGTACCAGGTACTTGGCTAAACCTTCAAATGAATTATCATTCAATGGCTACACAGTCGTATGTTATGTGACTATTATTTTCCCATTCTACAAATTAATTAACTATGGCAGAGAGGTGATAGCAATGCCTGAGCACATTTGTTTTGTCAGTAGGGAGCAAAGATTCCAGTCCAGAACATCTGAATTAAAAGCTGTGCTTACAGCCATCATTTGCCTCCTTCACATAAAGATAGGTGCTAGAGCATCAATTCTTATAGATTAAAATTAGAAATAGCTTATCTGTCCAGAAATAGGAAAATGGTCACTTAAATTATGGTACATCCATCTGATGGATTATTGCAACATGTTAAAACTCATGATGTTTATACAAATTGTATTATATCAGTGGGGCAAAACAGGATACAAATTATTTAGAGAGCATGTTAGCAATTATGTTTAAAATAAAATTATGCATAGGAAGAACCTGGAAGGAAAATTGTCCAATAGATAACACAGCTCTAAAGGCTTTTCATAGAGGGAAAAGAAAAGAATTTTGTGTGAAAGAACCTTGGCAGGAAATGTCTCTATATGAACTGTAGATCTGTGGGTAGGGAAACTATTGATGAGGTTTTTGTCTTTCAACTCTCAACTTTTTAAACCTTCTGAATAAGCCTGTATTACTTTTATGTTGAAGACTTATACCAGTATCAAAAGTTTAAAAGTGTGTGTTTATTTTTTACTATCCTTTAACTTTTATGAAATTTTAATTTTTTTCAAAATAAAAATTTGAGGGAGAAGTTTCCTTATTAACATCCAGATAACTCATTGATTTAAGTTGAACATTTATATGTAGTTGGGAAGAAATTTTTGTGCCTTTTTAATGAAAGATGAAGGTATTTCTTAAAATACTTCCCCTAAACTACAAAATAAACACTTTTTAGGGAACTTTTCTTAATTTAGTGACAGTGAACTATAAAGCAGGCTATGTTGTGTTGATGGAAAAAAATAATTTGGAAGATGAAACACACGTAGGTGCTGTTGTAAGTTTAGAAAATGTTCAAAGAAGGGACTTGTCAATAGAAATATATATATCTATTCATGCTTTCTTATTAATAAGATTTTTCTTTATTTTCCAAAGGATTCCTTTCCATTAAAAGTTCGTGGCATCCACTTGATAAATGCACCAATAATTTTTCATGCTGTCTTTTCCATGATTAAACCATTCCTGACTGACAAAATTAAGGAACGGGTGAGTGAAGCATATTCAAGTAACTATTCCTCTCTACCAAATGTTCCAATCCTTTCTCATTCAAGAACTACTTTATTAACCATCACACCACCATTGGAATAATATTTTGTATTTATCTAACAAGCCAACTACTCTCATAAATTAAAATTTCTTTTTGATTTTGAAAAATCAAGTTAGTGATTCTAAGGGGTAACTCCGCCTCCTTGCATATAGCTGGTCAGAGTGCAGTATGGTGTATTCCCTATAGAGGGCAGTGTAGTAATAGTTATCAAAATTACAGCCTTTGTGCTTCTGAGAATGTATTCTATTCACACATGAACAAAATTGCATATATATGTGGATTTATTGCAGCAAAAGATTGGAAATCACTACGTGTTTATCATCCAGGGACTGGTTAGATGAACTGTGAGATGACACAGTGCAATACAAGATTTGCAGGATTTATTGTAAAGTAAAATAAGCAAAATGCAGAGGAGCTTATGGTATCCTACCTTTTGTATAAAAAGAGGAAAAATCAGAATCTGTAGTTATATTTGCATTAAAAGTTCATTAGATTAAGCTCAACAAGAAAGTGACCTAAGTGGTTATCTATACAGAACAAAGGTGTGGATAGGGCAAATGAGGATAAGGGTGAGAGCTAGGCACCTCACTGTGTATCTTTCATCTTGTTTTGACTTCTAGCCCTGTGAATGTACTATCTGTGTAAATAAAAAACAAGCATTTTAAATAATACATTTTAACCGAAAACCATAGTACCTGAGGTACGTGACTTAATGTCATGCTGGTTGAAGAAAAGAGACTTGATTTTTTTTAATCTACCCTGTTGAGCCTAAATCTCAGGTGAAAATATAATATCTCTTAGGGTGTTCATTAATCTTTAAGAGAGAATTTTTAAAGCATTTATTGAGACAAACATTGGCAACATCTAATGCCTGAAAGAAAAACAGTTTTTAAAAGCTTCAACAATTTAAATGTCAAACATTATTTAAATACAAATGGTGATCATATAAGTTATAATACTGTATTTAGAATTTTAAAAAATATGGATTTTTATATTACAATATAATATCTTACATCTGTTTAGAAAACTATGACCCTAGAGATTTTTTTGAGGTTATCCAGTGGGTATTTGCAACTGTCTTCAAGGAAAACCACATTTCTGAAGATGTCCCATTTTCATTCTAGTATTTTTTACAAAAGCTGATTCTTTTTTAATTTTTTTCTCTTCAATGTAGCATGATAAAAGCTGGCTACCCTCTTTTTAACTCTGAAAGATCTAAAACTAGGTATTTCTATTTTGGGTTATACTCTCAACAAAGAAAAACAAAAGCAATAATAAACTGAACCTAATAAATAGGAGAAGATGAGCAAAAAAAGAAAGAAAAATAAAAATGGAGAGGTAAAGCATTTTAGTAAGTCAATTGACATGAAACAGACTTGCCAGAATGCAGGGTTGGGGAGGATCCCAATGCAGCCACTTTTCTCCTTTTCAATACTTTGGCAATACTCTATGAATGTTCTTATTTCCCCCTCCTGAGGAGATAGTAGACTTTCTTCTCTATTAGCTGATAATATTCTAAACATTTCAGAAAAAAACCCGGGATTGAGGACTGTGAGTTTCCTGAGTACAGGAAGCTTGTTTCATTCATTTTTCAGTCCTCATGTCCTAGCACAGTGATTTTCAACACGTGTGCCGCAAGAAGTTTTAAAACATGCAACACCTGACTATTTAGTCAGGGGCACTGACCTCTCTTCCCTCGAATCGTCAAATAAAATAATGACAACAGCCAACACAACAATAGCTGGCTGATGTGAATGTTCTGTCCCACATGACCTATATATTTATATGATCATAATATTATGGTCATATAATAGAATCGCATCTTAGTAGTCACATCACATAATAAAGTTACATCTGATTGGTTAATTATTGGTATCAGAAATCCTTATATACAAGTATAGGTGCCTGATTTTTTAAAAAGTCACTTTGGAGCAAAGAGGGTAGATAATTACTATTATTATTTTCTATAAATCAGTCAAAATTATATCTATTTTGTATTAGATTGGCAAAAATACAATTTTTGGTATGCTGCAGAATTTAAGTAATTAGTTTATATGTGCCATGAGATGAAAATGGTTGAAAATTGCTGTCTTGGCACATAAGAGGCATTTATTAAATGATTGTTGAATGTTTTGATGAACATTTTGCCCTGGTGGATGAAGAAAGGTTTTTTTTTTAATATTTATATTTTAACGAGATATGCTTTTGATTTAAGGTTCTAAATCTTTAACCTTGAGCATTATATGATTGATATTTATAGTTGGAAATATTTGAAAATTTAAGGTTTTTAAGCAACATAATTGTCTCCTAATTTTATACTAGCAAAGAATATCCATCAAATGTACCAGATAAATGATTTCCTGTATACCTAATTTTGTGTGTAATATATGCTTCTATTGCACCTGAAATAATACCAGTAGGACACTTTTATGATCTACAGAAAAGTCCCAGGATATCTGATATTTTGCTAATAATCACTTGTGTACATCAGGGAACAGAATGTATAAAATACTTTTATTTAGACTTTTAAAAATCTACTTGTGAAAGAGGATAATAACTTTTGTATAAATCTTATATAGTTGTAAGAATACAGATATAAAAAAACAGTAAGATGATCAGATTCATAAACAGCACAATCCAAACAAGTAAAATTCTTTGATTCATAAGCAGAGGAATAAAGGATGTAATATCTGTACATGCTCTCCTATCTTGCAAGTTTTTAGAGCACCTCATTTTATGGTGTTGATTTTCCATTGAAAATTCATCTAATGTATCAAAAAGGCAGAAGACAAACCTCCTAAAACATTTTGGCTATTTCAGATTCATATGCATGGGGCCAATTACAAACAAAGCTTACTTCAGCATTTCCCAGACATTCTTCCTCTGGAATATGGTGGTGAAGGATTCTCCATGGAGGATATTTGTCAAGAGTGGACACATTTTGTAATGAAGTCTGAAAATTATCTCAGCAGTATTTCTCAGACCACTTAATGAGAAGAAGTTATTTAATGTGAGTGCCTTGAGTACCTTCCTAATTAAAAATACATAAATAAGATCATACCTGGTAACATGAATGAAAGAAGAAAAGTCTTTTTTATCTCATTAATGCTTGTCTGGCTGATCTTTTGTGATATGAGCAACATATGTATTTAGGAAACTACCTTTTAAATGCATTTACTTTTGAAGTAATTAAATGTTAATATACTTAAAAGCATAGAAGAGATTTACTGATTTTTACACTTGAAAGTTATCTGTAAAGTAGTTATTCATGTGTACCTTTGTATGTTTCCAGAAACTTTTGTTTCAAACAGTTTGAGTACATTTGTTCAGGAACAAATGAATAAATAGTCCACTAAAAAGAATTATTAGTACAACTCAACTGATGATACAAATCTCTTAATACTCATTTTGGGTGGGTGTCAGATTAGATTATAATTCAGATTAAAATCTGAATATGGTTTTACTGTATTTACTTTTCTGTGAGCCAGCAAGACAGTTCATCTCAGGGAAATTCTATTTTAGCATATTTGCACAATAGAAACTCTTGATGGCAGAGTCTGTATATCATAAATTATTGTGTGTAGCCTCTGTGGGCCTCTGTGAAATGACTGTGCTGATACAATTTTGAAAATATTTCAGGTAGAGTTAATGAATTCTTAATACTGTGTCTGTCTGCATTTTTATACAAATCAAGAATGTAATTTTGACTTCTGTTTTTGGTGATTCTTGTCATGATTGCATAGATATTTAGAGACAAAACAATGGTTGTATGTATGGACTCTCTTTTTAGTGGAACAATAACATGACAACAAAAGGAAAATCATATGTCTCCATTTTTTAAATCACTGTCACATACATCTGGAATTTTGAGGATTATGCATGAAATGATTTGAATTTTATTATCATCTCAGAATATTCAAGCCAAATCCTATAATTCACATTTACTTAAAAAAATCAGTAGTTGAAATATGATGTTTGTACTGTAGCTTATAACAGAATATTTCATTGACTGAGAAATATGAAGGTATGGCTTTCAATTTGCGACAGTTCTTACAGTGTTTTATAATGTTCAATTTTATTTTAACTTCAAAAATTAAAGAAAATACTGAAAAATTTGTTAGACATTTGCTCAACTTAGTTGGGTTTCCACATAAATCATACAGTAGTATCTTTGTGAAAGAGTATGTGAAGGATGTTTTTCTTTATAAGAAAATTATTCTAATCAGGTGAGCTGATATTTATTTTCTGTACATATATCTATGATAAAATTGAGAGCAATTGTGAATGTTCTTTAAAGAATGTGTTTTATTTTGATTTAGCATTGGGAAATCTGATTTTTACATTACAATTTTTATTAAAAATTAGATGGTGCCTGCTTTCTAAAGAAAAAGTTTTTCTTCTTTACAATAAAACCATTTTAAAAGAGTAAACAATAACAACTAAAAGCTCTGGTTTACCCAGCTTTTACTCCTAGAAGGAGATTCACATAGCAAAGTATCTTTTCATTTGTGCTGGGTTTCTTAACACACTGCCACATGGCTCTGTAAAAGAATGATTATGTTAGTACGTGAATAATGGACAACATTTAAGAATGTCTTTTAAATGTGATTCAGTAGTGATGTTATTAGCAGTAAATAGAAATAAGCCATCAGGAGAAGGACGTTTTATTCTGGGACCTTGAAATTTTTACAAAATGCAGCGATTCCCGAAGAACATTAGAAGAATAGCATGAGATGAGCAGGCAGTTTTGTGAGGTAGCACCAGAAGTGCCTTTTGAAGATTGTCTCTACCATGTGCTCATTGTGTTACTGAACTGCATAATAATTTATGTTTTAATACTGTTCAAAAAAAAATAAAGATTTTTCGCATAAACTATAGCTGTTTCTTTTTTATTTAAAAATATAAATATTAGGCATTCTCTTTTCCAAAACTGTTTTTCCTGACAGAAGAGTTTAAGGAAAACTTACCAAATCTAGTTGTCCACTACACAAAGTTCAGTTTTTTCTTTGTAACTTTTCATTGCAGGCTGGTTTTCCCAACTACTTCGTTCAACACTACCTTCCTCCAATGTCTTTTGCTGTGCTTAAAGGGACCACAAACTAATTTTATAAAACTAAGGCATGTTTACTTACTAAGTTAAAGCTTCTAGTGAAAAAAGCCAGAACGTGACACTTAATCAGATAATTTCATTTGAAACAATTTACCCTTAGCCTAGATAATGAAAAACTATATATTTTTCTTCCACTGAAGTCCTAGAGCAAATATCTTTGTCACTCACCTAAATTAAGGCACAAAACAGGTCAAATATACAAAAATACCAAAAACTCAGGAAACTGGTAAGATGGTGTTGTCTGAAACACTCCTTATTGACCCATATATGTAGAATTTTGCTCTATTTGATGCTGTGGAGGAACCATGAGTTACAAAGACGGAACTAGAAATGACTGAGTACAACCAGGGCTCACAGCAGTACATCCCCGCTACTTCTCTGGTTAGCAAGGATGCAGACCAGCCTCTGCAAGCCCCACTCTGAGCACTCCATTAACTGCTCTTTTCTGTCCAAGTCAATTACATTAGTCTGATTTTAAATATCTACTTTTGATGTCACTGTACATCGAATTAAGTACTATAGCGACTAGCAAAATTAACCAGATGCTACTTTGAAGAGAGAAAAAAATACTTCAGTGTTACATAAATTTGGGCTGTAATGAAGAATAAAAAGCATTTATTTGAGCAAAGGAGGGATTGCAATCCAGAGCACAGACTGAGGTGGCAACCTAAATTGTGGTCCAGGGAAAACAAAGAAAGGCAGGGCTTCTAAAGGCTTGGGCTGCACTGCTGTCCTCTTTATGTAAAGAAAGGATTCTGGCTGAGTTAATAGGGGCTGGCTTAGCCCCATACACAAACGAAGGATGCTGGTTGGCAAAATGTGTTACAACTTTCAAAGTAAGAAACACAGATGATCTGGTTATCATATTGAGGAGGAGATAAAGTTTGGGCACAGCTGAAAAGTGCAAAAAGTTCATGGAAAAACATGCTGTTTGGAATGCAAGTCAAACTTCTTCATGGTTTCCAAGCTCCATGGTAGTTCCTTGGACATAAACGATTCCACCTTGGTAATCTCTGTTCACAATATGCAAAGTGGACAGGCAATATGCAGTATAGTATAAAGTTCATTAGGACGGCTCCAATAAAGTGTTTTGGGTGAGTAACAGAAGGAAAGATCATTTCCACTTGAGAAAAAGGAGGAAGTATCTTTAAAGGAAGTACACTTTAAAGCAGGGCCTTTAAAGAGAACTGACTTTCCCAGAGAGCCATGAGCACCAAGGAGAGGAAGGGTAGTCCAAGAAAAGAAATAGCATGAACAAAGACTTAGGGGTGAGAAATAAAAGGTCATGTCCGAGATATAGTAAGCTCATAGCCAATGGAAATCAGGCTTTTCCACAGGATCACAATGAAAGCCTTCCAAAGACCTACACATGGGAGATTGTGGTGTGGCAAGGTCTATTCGGGTAGAAATCTGTGCCTGTATCTCATCTCCATCCATCATGCCATGGACGAAGTCCAATGGTGTCCTCAGGAGGCAAACACAAAGGCCAGTGTCCAAAGTTTCTGTTTCTTATTACAGCCTGGTCCTTTGGAGCCTGCGTGTCTGTTGCAGGCCCACAGGCTGCTAGACCCACGTGCTTGTGTGTGTTCCCAGATGAGAGAGAGAACACATGAACAAATGGGGTGTGCAGATCACTGAGAGAGAGAGAGGAAGAGAGAAAGAGTGAGCTTCTTTGTTCTCCTGGGGTTATAACCAGGAACTTTGTCAAAATAACCAATTAACGTCCCAAGCTTTTGTGGGCTTATGATGGGTCCACTCCTAGTTAGACTGACAGGCCTTTATACTTGGTACCAAAGCAGGGAAGGGAGTGCTAATCCTCCTGGTGGAGAAATGTTGAAATCCCCTGGAGTGTGTGAAGCTGCAGCTTCCTGGCTAAGCAAACAGGCTTATGCTCCCCAGTTTATTAAGATCAATGTTCAATTGATCTCTTTCTTATTAACAATTAGCTAGCTACCTATGGTAGCATAGAGTCCTATATTTTTGGAGAGAAGATGTGGGTACAGGAGTTTGGGCCTCTTGCCTAGAAAGATCCACATGGAACAAAATACGGGAGGCCCTGAATGCGAGCTGAAGGATGCTCAAATATATGGATTACTTGTTTTGTGCCAGACACTATATTAAATTCAATACATTGTTATGCAATCTTTGTGGAAATAAAGGAGGTAGCATTATGTCTATTTTTATATAAGAGGACTGAACTCAAGAAATGTTCATTCTTTGCTCAGAATCCCAGAGCTAGTAAATGCCAGGGTCAGACTGAACCCGACAGGCCAGGCTGTGAAGTCCATCCGCTCCACAACACCAATACCATCTTGCTCCCAATATGCCCAATTCCACAGACCATGGGGTGTGATGGCCATTAGATTCTATCAGCCCTACATGGATATGCCTGATCCTGACCCATTGCTAAGGCTAATCATCTCTCATCTAACCTGCTGCTGTAGCCTCCTCAACATACTACCAGTTTCTCATTGTTCTCATTGTTCCTACCTGTTCATACCTCTTTCACTGCTGCATAGTCATCTATCTCAAGATTTTATTCCCAGAACTTGGAGAGAACAGTCCTGTGTGCAGGATAAACTGCTAATAGTCACCGAGGCCTTTCACAACCAGACCCAACCTGTTTTTCCATCCTCACATCGAGAACTCCTAACCCCACCCACACTCTAGGCACACCAACATTTCACCACTTAGAACAATATTGCCTCTTTCACACAAGAAACCTCAGAATCAGTAGCAGGGAGGGGTGGGGGCAAGAGATGAGAGATGTGTGAATTTTGTACTTTGAACCTTTGCTCTTACAGTTTTCTCTGCTCCAGGCCCTTTGCTGCTTTATTTGTTCATCTTCAAAGTCTCATTACTATGTCACTTCTGTAAAACAGTATCTGAGAATTATTTACTCCCACTCATGTGGTCCTCTCTGTGAAGGTCAGCCTTTATGACACTGAATTGAGTGCTATTTACCCGCCAGCCTGTTCTCCCTGCTGAAATGTGCTCTCTCAAATGCAGACACGATCTTTTTCATCTTTGTATAATCAGTACCCAGCCAGCATCAAGTACAGGCTCCGTACTCACAGCATGAAGACCTGCGTGAGGGATGTTTCTTATAGCAAGGCTGGGCGACAGCCATGGGGCCTGTGCTAAACGGGATTTTGTTACAGGAAGTTGGGCTGACCTCAGCCACCTCCTTACAAGCCTTCGGAGTTGACCTCCCTTTGTTTTCTCGCTCATCCTAAATGTGAACTGTCTTACAGTGAACATACTGGCTTCGTTTTGTCTCAAACTTCATTTCTGTGTTTTAAGAATCTTAACTAACTGAATTTCATTTTTTGGTTAGCTTTCAATTTCACTTATTTTTTGCCCTTATCATTTCCTTCTTGCCTATTCCTCACATCACCTACATTCTAGACCTCCCAAAACCTTTGGGTGGCTTCTGTGGAAGTGATCACTCAATCTTAAAATCTTTCTCCAAATTGTTGCTTTAAAATTTTTTTAAATTATTATTATTATTATTGATCCTTACCTGAGGACATTTTTTCATTGCTTTCAGGCAGAGAGGAAGGGAGAGAGAGAAACACTGATGCAAGAGAGAAGCATCAGTTGGTTGCCTCCCAAATGTGCCTGGACCGGGGGATCGTATGCACCCGTACAGGGGATCAAACCCACAGCCCAGGTTCTGTCCTGACTGGGAATCAAACCACAACCCTTTGGTTACAGGATGGTGCTCCAACCAGCTGAGCCACACCGGCCGGGGCTAAATGATTTTTTAAATTTATTTTTCAATTACAGTTGACATATAATATTATATAATTTCAGGTATACACCATAATGCTTAGACATTATATAACTTACAAAGTGATCGATCACATCGGGTAAGTCTAGTACCCATCTGTCACCATAGAGTTATTACAATGTTACAAAATTGTTGCTTTTGTTTACCCTTTCCATTCCACTCAACCGTTCTAAATTTTTCCTCCCATCCTTAAAACCTGCACAGTTCACTTTATTTTCCATACAGTGTTAGGGAGTTCTTCCTATATTTTATATTGATTAAATAATTATTCAAATTCAATCTGGAGCACTTTTAGAAAAAATCGTGTTTATTTCTCTAGCAATTTCACAGGATTTTTTGTAGGTTCCAGGTTCTGTATATACTGATGACAATTCGTATAACTATTCATCATTTTCCCAGAGAAAATGGAATTGTTAGTTATATTAAATAACTCCACCACGGGGTGCTACCATCTGTGGGCACTAAAGTTTTACATACAGAAAAGTATTAATCAGGACACCCTCCCTTACCGCCATACCCTTTTCTCAGCTATTCACTCTTCTTAGTTGCCTCAAATGACAACTATGTTTTTCACTTGTCAAAGCTGAGCCTACTAGCACACTCCTAGCACACTGGACAGACTCAGGTTACCTAACCATCTCATCAGTTCTTACTGGACATGTCGTCCAACCAGCTTCTTAAACAATTTAAATTCCTCTCTGACCTCTTCAATGACTATCATTTGTCCTGATGACTCACTAGTAACTGTCCTCTGAACTCCTGGAGACTACACCAAAATGTTACTGCATTCTGGTTCTAACAGCGCCATTAAAGGAAAGCTGAGAGCTTGGTGGGGGATTTTAAGGACTTCATTGCTACATCTGATCACATCTAAGCCACCTTTTTGCCTGTAGCACCTGAAGTATGGGCTACTCAAGAATGAGTTGAAATTCTCACATCTTCCAGGAGATGACCATTACTGTAAACCAGCAATTTTCAAACACTGTGCTGCAAAAATTTTTAAAACATGCAACACCTGGCTATTTAGTCGGGGGGGCCCTGACCTCTTTTCCCTCAGTTTGTCAAGTAAAAAATGACAACAGCCAATACAACAATAACCATTTGTTATAAATGAATCAAAATTATATCTATGTTTTTGGTCAAATCGGCAAAAAATTGCATTTTTGGTGTGCTGCAGAACTTTAGGAATTGTTTATGTGTGCCATTGAAACCAAAACAGTGGGTTTGGCCACCTGTGCCAGTGCAAGTCAAACTCGTGAGGCAGGTACTGGTGCAAAAGGAAAGAGGTTTATTTAGGTGCCTACATGGGAGAATGGTGCATTCCCCTCTCAAAGACCATCAACCCTTCTGGCTCAGGTCTATAGTTCTTAAAGGGATAAGAAGGGGAGGGCTTTTTTTCCCATCTAATCACCTTGATAGCTTCTGGGTTGTGTGTAGGCCTTGCCCATTCATTTCCAGCCTTTGGCACATTTAGTGTAAGAACTTCCCCATCACCATCCTGTCCAATGGGGGAGACTCTCGAGTGCTCTATGGAATCTGGGTCAGTGGGCAGAGGGGCTGCATGGCCAGCGTTCAGGAAACCTGGAGATACCACAGCCCTCGGCCCACTTCCCAATGCAGAACATATGCCCACACATTTCACGAAGCTGGGTGGAGTCAGGGGGGAACCTTTAGATCCTGGCCCCCTTGCTGACTGTTTATGGTAACTTCCGAGGTGAAAGGTTGAAAACTGCTGCTGTAAACGATGTAATCAAGAAGAACTTTCTTCCCCAGGAGCTTGAAAAGTCTCAACACGAAGTGTTCCTCAACTGACTGACAATCTTATCTCGGAGCCCAGAGTGGGGACATGTGCTGTGTTTGGAAGCAGCTTCTGGATCCTTGTTCCCCCAGATTTCTCTGACCTCTACATACAGAGAAGAACACCAAGATGCTAACAAAAAATTTACCCTGTTACCGCTGTAGTCCTAACCCCATTGTGGAAGGACCTTTTCCATATGAATTTCCTGGACTCCTCTGGACTGGTTGCTGTATAGCCTCAAGTCTAGGTTTTGTTCCTTATTATGGCCTCTAATAATCCTTCTGCTGCTTGTTCTGGAATGTATCCCCCTGATTAAATGCCTTGTCTCCAGAACTCTTCTCAGTTCCAGACCACCTTCAGAGTACAGCAGATGGTTCAGCTATTTCTCCAAGAACAGCATCAACAAGAAATGCTGACTTTGTGGACTCTGTTGAGGGGCCTTCATCAAAATTCCACAGAAGTTACTCTAATCTCAAAGATCGTTCTAAGACAAACTATGTTTGAAAAGACCAACACCAAACTTTCTCTTTTGCTCAAATTTGCTGGGAAAGCCAGACACAGACCCTCCAACTTGCTACTCTTTATCTCATCATTGATGGGGTAAGATTAAAACTGTTTGTCATGATTGATTAGCTAAGATTAGAAATTTTTGCCTTTATGAAACTTGCTAACTACAGAGCAAAACATTTCCTGTTCAGATATCTGATTGAGACATCTCCTGCTTGCAAAACAACCCCTACTCTAAGTCCCTAATGTGCTGCATGCTCATTCCTCCCCACAAGTCTAAGGCAAAACCACCATATTGAGAAACTCTGATACTCAGATCTGGGGTACTTTCCATATTGCAACAGCCGGAATAACATCAACCTCTTTACTTGTCCAGTTTTCATCTTTGATAGAAGCCACCCCAATATTCTCTGACAATTAGGCAGGAGGTCTGTCTGGAATAACAAGATGATTTCTAGAAAAGGTTGTGAGCTACCATTTAACCTCAGCTTTTTTTGGCCTTTTGCTACAGGAATGTTTTATATAGATACAAATAGGTATGTAACTGGGCCACCTTTAGCTGACTCTGCCCTAACTCTGCTACTGTGTTGAGATAAATTTAACATGTGGAACACACATACAATATACATGTATGTATATACATATACATATATACACAATAAAACATTAATAAATAGCGTAGACTTCTAGTATAGCTTTCATATAGAAATGGAAGGAAGGATAAATTGCAAACCACCCAGCAAAACCTCAGTGCAACTTTTAACAGTCTGTCTTTTGCCAAGTTCATTCTACCTTCCCCTTCTTTATTCTCGTTCCCTCTTCCCTCATTATATCCCAATTCAGGGTTCCTTTGGGGTGTCTCTAAATGGCAGGAGGAATATCTCCAAGGCAGGAGGATAACCACCCCACTGCCTTGGCAAAACAAAAGATCTCTCCTGGAGCCCACCCTCCTTAAAAATTATGAAAATAGGGTGGGATGGATTGCTAACTCTGCATTATTTTTTGTTTTAATTCTGCCCTTATGCTTTATTAAAAGGTGGGGGTAGTTTAGCTTTATTAATCCTTATTTTTATTTATTTTAATTTGTATTAAACATTATACAACTTCAAATTAAAATTTTGTTTTTCATTTTTCAATTACTGTCATTTTTTTTGTTCTTTTACATATATTCCCTCTGGATTCTGGGCAAGCCACATTAGTTTTCTTCCATCTAGGGAATGACATAATAAGGACTTTCGAAGAAATGCCTCTTCCTGACTTCTGTGAGGGAGTACCTGCCTTCAGGCATTCCAGCACAGTGCCAGAGTAGAGGCTCCAGTCAAATTCCAGCCACTTCCTTTGCTCTCAGTTGACTAAGCACTAGGATGGTTTGCTTCACCTTCCCAGCAGGGTCAGGAGAGAAAACCTTGGAGGTTTACTTCTATCAGCTTCCCTCCACCCTCCTGCGAACCAAGGATAACTAGCTAGAGCAAGGTTTAGCTAAGGATTGCTGAAATTATTCCTTTGGTTTGTGTTTTCCAAAGCCTTTGGGTCCCCTTTTTAGCGAATAGAGCCCTGCCTGGGAAGATACAAGAGATGGGCCTTTACTTTTGTGATTAATAAGCCACTTCCTGTCCCCAGAAATAAATGTCCTGTTTCACTAAACTTACTGGTTTCAGTAAATGGAGACAAATGTCTAACGAGTGACTTGATTGAACTTCCGGGTGTTTGTCACATTTGTTCAGTTATCCTACCTTTATTCAGTTATCTCCTCCTCTTCCTCCGGTGGCCTGCCGAGTTCCACGTGAGATCTAAGTGGATTTCCTCTCCCTTTGAAGAGATGAGTCATTTGAAATCTCCTCCAACCCTCATTCCAGCTAGAGTGAGACCAGAGCAGTTGCAATGACAGTGCTTTTTGCTACTTCCCATTCCTATCCAAGGACTAATGCTCAAGTATTCCTTGCCATACCACCACTACTGTTCTGGATGTCAAGGCTTATGGAGAAAGTGAGCAGAAAAGGGGAAGTAAATGTCTAAACAGGGCAGTTGAGGATGCTAGGCAAATCCTAGGGTGCAGCTGGACACCCTTTTGCTAGTTAAGCCACGAGTGATCTGCAAGCAGTTGATGACCAGACACCTATATGTTATACCATTTAAGAGAATGACACCCAGGACTCTGCTTGTGCGACAGCTGGCGATGCTTCCAACAACAGCAACTGGCCTGCAAGCGTGTGGAGTCAAATATTGTTGCTGGTGGGTTTCTTTCAGGCAATGAAGAATATAAAAGTGGCCAGTTTTGAAATCCCTGGCCTGACCCTTAAGTAAAACATTGGCTTGAGAAACTCAGATATAAAAATTATTTAGGCCAATAATTGATGTAAAATTAGAATTGGAATGTCCAGCTAACTAATAGGTCAATACACAGAGGGGAATAAAGGGTTGGCTTTTTTTGAAGGTGGGAAAAATATATCTTGGCCCAGTCAGAGGGGATCATACTATTATACTATAAATTATTTATAGAAAACAAGTTATTAGTAACAAACATAATCATTTTAAGTGATCTTTAAACAGATCACCTTTAAATACCAGCACAGTGGGAAGGACAAGGTATCAGTTTTGTTTTGTTAGCTCTAGTGGTCTGTTTGTTTCTCTGGATTCCAATGGTGACTTGTCTTTTGCTTTCTCCCTGATTTTTAAAAAAATTCAATTTCTTTTACACTAGGTGCATGCTTTTTATTTTTGTTTTGCAGAATACTTCATTAAGGTTACTAAAGTTTTTGTTTAGCTATTTTTTGTTAGCTAATTGACAGTGTTTAATTTTAGAAAGAAGCTAGTGAAATGGGATCCTCTTATGGTTAATGTCTTGCAGTTAAAATTGTTATACAAAATAAGAAGACATTATTCTTAAGGCACATTAGAATTCAAATATTTTATAGATTCCAATTATTTGCTGAAAATTTTTCATCCGTTTTGCCAATCTTTGTTTTCTATTTCCTTAAATTATCATATTTTACTGAAAATAAAAGCCTTGTCTTCTAGCTGCACTATCAGAATCATCTATGGCTCTTCCATTTTATTTTTCTTTTTAAATTACTGTTACATATTTTTAGTATTTTATTGTATGTTGGACATTATATTTAACTTGGAGGTTCTGGGTAATATCTTTCATCAGAGATAATTTTCTCTGTCTTTTGTCACAGAGAGTGAAAGTCTAGTCAATTCACTCAGGTCTTGAGCTGGGATGCAGATTTAGTACGAGTCAGTTTACCTCTGGTTCATATGGGCTTTTGATTGATATCCTGGACATTCTCTTTTTTTTTCTCAGAGCCTTGCATTTTATTCCTTATGTAGTTATTAAACTTAGTTCTTAACCTCTGCAGGTTCAAAATCTGGCAAAGGTTTCGAAGAGGAGGACAACTGCCATGTTTGTTGCAGGCCCTCTCCCTCTACCAGAACTTGAATTCCAAAGCTGCGCAAGTCAACTGAACGTTTCATTCTGCCTTTCCCAGTCAGCTTCCCAGAGCTCAGACCATGTGCCTTGGGACCATGACACCATGTATTTTCTATTTCTCAATTTCTTTCACCACTCTTACATATTACAACACAAAAAGCTTCACTGATTTCTCTTTTCTACAGTAGTATCTCTGTTTGAGCTAAGACATATCTCTACATCTATTTATCTGTCTAATGTCTATGTGTACAGGTGTAGATATTTATACCTTCGTCATGTTCTTTCTTTTTTCTTAACTTTTTCTATCTGGTTGTTCAGTTTTTCAACCTAGCCTTCAACTCTCACCTGTTACCTATACACAGTCAATGATCAGTGATCTTTTATTTTTCCCTTACTCTCTCCATGTTTCTCTCATTTTTAAACGTGTATTCTTTCTACTTAGCATAGCATATGATGTTTATATTTATTCTTTGACCCATGTCCCTATCCTTATTTTAGTCTTAGCTCTACCATTAAATATGTTAAATGCTCATCATCAGCTATTTCGATAAAATTTCCCAGTCATTGTTTGTTTAGATGAAGTTCATTTTCTAGTTGGTTTTACAGGAAGGGCACATGAGAATAGTATTCCCTCAGGTACACCATGTTAAAAAAACTGTGTTTCTACAGCCCTCATGTTTGAAGTATAGCTGAGCTGCATATAGAATACTTGACTAAGAATTTACTTGAATTTTTCTTGAAATGATGTTCCATTGTTGTCTTAATTTTATGCTACTCTTGAAGTATTCTTACCTTATTAAGTAAATCAGTTATTTACTCCTGATGGCCTTAATTATTTTTTGTTTTTCCTTAATGTCCAATAATTTTACTAAGTCGATAACTTCAGGTCAATGTTTACCATTTTCTCTTACATAAAGTTCTGGGACTATAGTTGTAAATGCTGGTCCTGTTTTATTACTTTCATTTCTTCTTCTTCCAGAACTCTCATAAGATGTATGTTGAATCTTTTTTGCCTGTTTTCTACTTTCTTTATGTAATTTTTCACTTCTTTATGTAATTTTCATTTCCTTGATTGTTTATTTCCCTTATTCATTGATTTTTATCAATATTCCCCTTGGATATTTTCTGTCTTGGACAGACAGTGGTAATCTAGCCTTCATTTCTGAGATTGTTTTGTCTTTTCCTTCAAATTGTTTTCTGATTTTATCACCATCTGTGACATTCCTTCCTCTCATTGTCCATTTCTGTTCTTAGGTTTTGAAGTTCTGATATGTATTTGGTAGGTATATGCATACACACATATTTATCCTATGCTTGTTTGAGGATATTTAATTTTAATTTGGAACTTTTTATTTATTTTTTTGAGGGAACATTTCCATTAGGTAAAAGTTTTTAATTCACCTTGTCTGTTTTCTTCTTGAAATACTTTTGTATTGCATTGATTTGATTTTTTTCAAAATAGGCCTTTTGTGGACCCCTTCTTCATTAAAAACTGTGTTTTATTCTGTCAGTATAGTGAAGTGCAAAGTCTTGGAATGTTTTTGTAGTGTTAGTGGTATATACAAGGATGAGGAGGGGTGGCTGGCATGACTTTTGTCTCTTACAGGATCTTTAATTTTTCCCTTGTACCCTTCTTTCCTTTCAGTGCCATATCTTTAATAGACACTACTCCTTTGTCAATGAAGTTGATTCTTCCTTAGAAGGAATACTTATCTGAAGCTGCCAATTCTGGTCCCATTTTTAAGCCTCTTTCCTATCATTAGTACTATAACCTACCTAGGTCCAGACTATGTTCAGTATTTTAGCGCTTAATGTTTGACTTTTTTCTTTCAGGGTTTGATTTTTGCCTGTACTTTGTCTATATGTTCCCCTCTCCTTTTCTCTTTATCAAAGATTCTCTGAAGACTTGCCTCTCCAACTCTCAGTATTTAGGCTTCCAGCAGTGGAGGAATCTTTGTTGCAATGTGATACTTATCAATTTTCTAGTTATTTGATATTTGTGGTGTCCTCTGTTTCCTATTATTGCTAAGGCATGGATCATGTGCAATTTCATTTGTACTCCTTTTACATCTAGTGGTTTTTTGAAGATGTGTGGAGGGATTCTAGTTTAAGCAGTTGACATTATCCTCTCTCCAAGCATAACTTACCTCTGTATCTCTTATTAATAGAACTGTATCTCTGTTGATAAGCAGTTCCAATTATTTCATTTCCATGTTTTCTAATAGTCTATTAATTGTACAGCTTATTTATTCATTCTCTTATTGATGGTCATTTACATTGCATTTAGTATTTCACTATTACAAAAAATTCTGCAAAGAATATTCCTGCATAAATTCATTCACACATGCAAGTATTTCTCTAGGGTGATACCTATATATACCAAAAGGTGCTGAGTTACAGAACATGTGCACTTTTAACAAAAGTTGCCTAATTGCTCTAAAAATAGTTGTATAATTTACAATTCTACCACCAATGTCAAAAGTTTTCATTTTTCTACACCCTTGTTATAATCAAGTTTTATACTTTTGTCAATCTGATGGACATGACCTATCCATCAGATTGTAAAGTGTAAACCATGGCTTATACTTTTGCCAATCTGATGGATATTATCTTATCTTAATGTGCATTTTCCTGATGACTAGGTGGTTTGTTTTGTCTTTTCATATTCTATTCCCATTTTCATATTGGGTTGTTGTGTCTTCTTAGTTTTTTGCATATTCTAGAAAAGAACACTTGAAAAATTATTGTTGTTCAGTACAGTTGCCCTGCCATTTTCCCCATTGCTCATTGCAACCCAGTCCCCCCAATTCCCATAGTCAGCCCTCCCATTGTCCTTGCCCAGGAGTCCTCTATTCACATTCCTTTGTTTGCCCCTCCCCCTTCTTTTCTCCATTATCCTCCCCTTTAGTCACTGTCAGTTTGTTCTTTATTTCAATGTCTCTGGTTCTATTTTGCTCATTTGTTTTGTTGATCAAGTTCCACTCATAGGTGATATCATATGGTATTTATTTGTCACAACCTGGCTTATACCATTTAGCATACTGCTCTGCAGTTCCATCCTTGCTGTCACGAAGGGTAGGGATTCCTTCTCTCTTTCTGCATAGTATTCCATTGTGTAAATGTACCACAGTTTTTAAATCATTTACTGATGGGCAGTTAGGTTGCTTCCAGCACTTGGCTATTGTAAATAATGCTGCTATGAACATTGGGGTGCATAGGTTCTTTGGAACTGGCATTTCAGGATTCTTAGGGTATAGTCCCAGCAGTGGGATTGCTGTATTGCAGGACAGTTCCATTTTTAGTTTTTTGAGGAAATTTCATGCTGTTTCCCACAGTGGCTGCACCAGTTTGCATTCCCAACAACAGTGTACTAGAGTTCCTTTTAGAAATGAACACTTTTGAAATTCTATATTTTGTAAACATATTTTCCAAGTTTGTGCCTTACTTTTAATTTGCTTAAAGTTACATAGAAGTTTTAAAATTATATCATTAAATCTATCACTTTTCCACTAACATTTGTATTTTTAATCCTTTGACTACCAAAGTCATGAATATATACTTCTGTATTTTCTTATCAAAGTATATTATTTTGCCTTTCACACTCACGTGAAGTTTATTTTTGTGTATAATACCAGGTAATAATTTAATTTTTCCTATGTGGATTTGACCTCCATAATCTCAAATTCCTATTTATAAAGGCTCCGTGTCTGATTACATTCAAAACCAGCCGATTAGGTAAGGCCTTTCACAATATCTTTCATCACACATTCTTTGGCCTTGTCTCTAACCACACACTTCTGCAGCAGCATTATTTTCTTGTCAAACCAGACTACTTACTACATTCACTCTTCTTGAAACATGCCAAAACTATGCTCTTATTCTTTTTATAAGTCATGTTCTCTTTCTATCTTTTTTCCTTACTGAACCGTAAACTTCTTGTGAAAAAGGCATTGTCTAATTCATTTTTGCATCTTCAGTACTTCACAGTGGTTGAGTAGATTTTCAAATTCACTTCTTCAATTTTATTCTGAATTTATTTGGGGCCTTATTGGTGGAAACTTCCACCTAATACTATCCATATCTATACATTTAGGTTTTCACACACTGAGAGAAAAAGTTTCCTACTCCCCATGAAAAGAGTGATTCCAAATCTCTTAAAAGTTTAAACGGAACCCTCAAAATACTTTTAATGAACTGGAACCAAAGCTGTCATGTCTGCCTCCCATTTATAGGACAAAGTCTGTGGTTGGTGCTAACAGTGACGTCAGTAAGCATCTTTTAAGGGCTTGGTCTGGACTGGCCACTTTGCAGGGGATACCAGGAGTGGGTCCCTCCTTGACCCAGTTCTGAAGTGAGGCCATGCTCCTTGGAACACGTGCAGGGCCATCTACTTTCCCGTCGACGACGGAGCTTCTTTCCTCCAGATGCCTGGACCCTGAAAAGAAATAGCAGGATGTGGAAATCACTTCCGAAGTCACTGCCTATCCTTCCTTACATCGAACTCTGGAGTGTCCATGCAGCAGTCAGCGTTGCTAACGACAAAGCTCTGGCCTTTTGGGCAGGAGCTGCACTTGGCGCAAAGGTCTCAGACACTTTGTAGAATCTCTCTCCAGCCTCCCCTGATGCCCAGTTACCAGTCAGGGTCCGGCCAGGACCAAGGATCCTTTTAGAAGGATCCTTGGCCTGGGCGACCGACCCAGCTTAGTTGTGGGTGACCTCATCACATCGATTCACTGTTGAATGGGAAGATCTGAGGACGCGGAGACCACCCCGTGCCCAGCCAGCAGTATTCCTGGCCTCGCAAGGTTTGCGGAGCTGGTGTGGGTCGTTGGATCTCTGGAATAGTTCCTGTCCGCGCAGCAGGCGTGGCGACCGCGCCCCCTGAGCCGCTGGCCAGTGAGCCGCGCGCGCCCCCGCATCACAGCTGCGGTGCACGCGCTCCGGGAACTGCATTTCCCATAGGACCCCGCGGTGGAGCGCCACCCCAGCCGGACGCACGAGGGGCCCCTAGGACTTGTCGTGGCAGCTGCCTGCGACCCGCCCGTAGAGTCTTTGAAAGGCGGCGGGAGGCTGCCAGCGCCATGGCGAACCTCGGCCGCCTGCTATCCGTGCTGGGCCTGCTGCTATGCGTGTCCGCGAGCCCCCCGTTGTCTACTTCCTCTCCCTCCAAGGCCGAGAAGCCCATCATCGGTAAGAAGGAGGGGCGCGGGCCGGTGTAGTCCTTGGCGCCTCCAGCTGGGAGCTCCAGCCGTGTGTCGGGTGGGAAACACCTAGGAATTGGGGTGCGCTGTGTACCCACATGCACTGCTCGAGAAGCGCGCTGAGACACGGTTTGGGTCGTGCTGAAACGTAGCTTGCCTCAGTGATTTGATATGGCTTTAAAGTTGGGAGGGAGGAGGAGGCTCTGAAGAACCTTGAGGATTTTTTTCTTTGTACACCGTGAGGAATTTCTACTAATTAAACAAATTGTGTGCATGCATTATATTCATTAGGCTTTCACTTTTAGGGCGTATTTCGAGATACAATGCATTGTACATATAAAAGTCGAGTTGACCAGATACCAAGGAATTATGGTATGTACCTTGGACTTTGTCATCTTGAGCAGTGGAGGGCAGCAGTGGCTAGTATGATGCTAATGTCCATTCTGTTTGGTGTTAAAATGAAGCATGTAAGTTTTCATTTTCAACAAATTTATGATTTAAAAAGAGTAAAATCCGTTTGAATTGCCATAACAGACATTTGAGACAGGGCAGGGGAAAGCTACCCAGGGGAAGTGAACCTGGAATTAAAATTTGCCAGACATAATTTATGTTGACAGTTAAGACTGGTTTTATTGTAGCTTAAATATTATACCATTTATACTGTTTTTTTTTCTTCACTAAGCGGCGCAGTGTATTTTGTAACTAAATATGAAGTAGATGAGAATGTTTTCATTTATATTGGTAGTGCCCAGTTTTCAAATGGGTTGTGTATCAATATTTGGAAATTAGAATGCCTTATTTCTTAGCTATTTAAAATAGAAGTTAGATTCTCCAAGGAGAATTAACTCAAAATATAATTCTATGTAGTGTGCTGGAAATTGTGGGTGCAGAGAGGAGGAAATAAGGAAAGAGGAGGGAATTTCCTTTCCTTTTCCTAGAAACAGTAGTCATCCAGGGTCAAATATAGAAAAAGTGAGTAGGCTTTTGAGCATCCCAATCCATTAAGACAACATAGTTCAGTGAACACCTACTATGTGCAAAGTATTAAGTTAGGAAGTACAAATTATTCAAAAACAAGGAAGCCACAAAAGTTGTGAGATGGCTTTAAAGTACAGGTGACGTTTTGGTTATATTTTGAGGGGCTGGGAATATAGCCTGAGCTCTTTGCCCAAGACAGAAAAGTGAGTATGTGTGGGCAATGAAACGGGATAAGTTGGTGGAACTTACCTGCTGTCTCTCATGTATGTATTTTTCTCCTTTCTGGTACCTGTGTTCACATGTCCCAAGCCTCCTTTGTGGCCGCTGATCCTTGCCTGTCCTGTATCCCTCCATGTCCTGTGACACTCCCTAAATCTTTCCCTACCAAAATTTATTTTCTGTAATGAAGGTGATCCTACCTATCCACAGGGATTAAAACAGTTTGAAGACATTTTGGCCTTTGGTCTATGTTAGCGCAGTGCCTGATAAAATGTCAGCTGTTGTAAGAAGTTGGGAATACGGAAACAATGTCTCGTGTGGCCTACAGAGTCATTGAAAGTGTTCCAAATGGTGGAGTAGTGATCGGTATAGGCACAGGTATACTCTTGGGATAAACGTGTTTTGATGTGACTGAGCACTCGGATGAGGATGAGGTTTCAGTTATAAGAGGCAGCCAGGGAGATAGGTGGGGCAGAGCACACATAGGGTCTGGTAATGTTTATGAAAAGTTTCAGAAGCCATGGGAGTGCTTAAGCAAGGAGGTACACCCTGCCAATTTGTTATCTCTCATTTTCTATGATCTCATTTTGTGTTGCTTTTTTCCCCTTGCTCACACAGGGCTTTGGTCTTTCAGACTCCTTGCAATGTGGCAGGCACATAGCTGACTCAGAGCCTTTGCACGTGCTGTTTCCTCACCCTGGATCTCTCTTGCTCCAGACAGCTGCATTTGGCTAGTTACTTCACCATCCTGAAGTCCTGGATCAAATGTCATGTTCTACCTTCTTAAGGATCTGGCAAGCATATTTGAGAGACATTCTTCTCGCCTACACATGGGACACCTCCTACCCCCAAATGCACACTTTCTTCCTCTGCATTACTTTTCTCCCTAGCACTTACCACCAGCCAACACACTATATATTTTACCTTTTTTGTCTCGTTCATTTTCTCTCCATTCCCTCACACACACTATCATTAAAGCTCACAGGACAGTGATTTTTGTTTTATTCACTAATATGTCTGCAACACCTAGTCAGTGCCTGATATATAATATGATTCACATATAAGTGAATGAATGGATGAATATTGAATGAATGTTGATATGATCAGATTTCTTTCCATAGGAACTGGTTGGAGATGGTGGGAGTTGTTTAAGAAGGAATGTAGAGGGACCTTTTAAGAAGCTATTGTAATAGCTTGGAGGGATGCTGCTTGGACTGAGGTAGATTTACTGATGATGTTGGAGAGATGTGGGTGGAAGATATTTCTTGTCTTGCTTTGTTATTGAGGAAACAGTGTGTCTTTGAGTGTATGGGACAAGGGAGAGGCCTCCTACTAGATTTAAGGATCTGTATGTACTGAGATCCATTTTAAGTCTAAAGCTGTGTGAAAAGGCTGGTGCTATTGTAAACCTGTTTTGGAGGCTTATTTAGCCTCCTGGATGAGGGTAGAGAGAGGAGGCTACTTAAAACTCAGATTGGCCTCCACTACTTCTTTTCTAAAGTCTGTGGGTGTACTTGCAGGAGAAGCTTCATATTTAATTCTGTGAATTAAGTGAATAAAGCACAGTAGTCCCCTTGTATCCATGGGAGACACATTATAAGACCCCCAGCAGATACCTGAAACTGTGCATAGTACTGAACCCTATATAAACTATGTATTTTTCATATATATATATATATATATATATATAAAATATATATATATTTTATTTAAAGTTAGGCCCAGTAAGAGATTGGCAACAACAATTCATAATAAAATAGAACAGTTATAAACAATACAGTTGTCCCATGCAGTTGAAAATTCACGTGTAACTTAAATTAACCCTTTGTATCTGTGGCTTCCCAACCCTGGATTAAAAATACTGTTTTTGACCCGTGGTTGGTTGAATCTGTGAGTGTGAGGATACAGAGGGCCGAGTGTATATTTCTTGAAAAAAATCCATATATATGAGTGGACCCATGCAGTTCAAATCCATATTTAGGAGTCCATGTGTGCTTTAATAGGAATTACGTGAATGTGGTATCTCTCAGAATATCGTTTTGTACTCCCCTCAGCTTTGTTTTTACTTAAGGAAGCTCTTCAGAGCTTCCCTTGGCCGTGTTTGAATTGCCAGCACTGTTCTCGCATTTTGGGGCCATTATTAGGTAAAGTAAGCATTACCTGAACACAGGTCCTGCAAGACTATACAGGGATCTACCAGCTGAGACGGCTGTTAAGTGACTAGGTGGTCAGGGAGCATCTACAGCTTGGAGATGCTGGACTGAGGGATGGACTCAGGTCTGGGGCGGGATGAGGTAGGACAGTGTGAGATTTCAGCACACTTCTCAGAACAGTAGGCAGTATAAAACTTATAAATTGTTTATTTTTAGAATTTTCCATTTAATGTTTCCAGGCCATGGTTGACCGTGGGTAGCTAAAACTTCACAAAGGTAAATCTTGGATAAGGGGTAACAACTGTAGTGATATTTTTACCGTGGTATCTTTCAGTTTCTGAGTGGGGGAAAAAGGAAATTGATTGAAGCTTCTCTTTTTTTCTTTCTTCCCACTTTTTTTTGTAATTTAGGCATATTAATGCAAGGTTGCCGTACTAAGGAAATGAAAAAGCTGGGAAAATACTATATTGCTGCATCCTATATAAAGTATCTGGAATCTGCAGGTGCAAGAGTTGTACCAATAAGGTATGATTCAATATTTTTATACTATATAAATAAAAACTGTTTTACTTCTAAAATTAGCTTTTAACTCTAAAATTAATGCTTTCTCTTTTGATTGCATCATTTAAGTGTGGTAGCATAGCATGTGATTTTTGCCACAGATCTGATGCTCAGAGTCTCTCGCTACATTGTTTAAAGTATGAAGTGATGTTCATCTATAACACCATTAGAGATATGTCGTATCTGTCAGATAGAGAAGAAGAGATAGTTTCCTTTACCCCCCAAAAGGCGGTCCTTATCAGGCATTATGAAAGTAATGGAATAAAAGAATCTTCAACTTTACCAGCTTTATTCTATAATATTAGGATAAAGCTACCCTTAGGGCATGAAGGGAGTTTAGAAGATGACTTTTGAAATACCTTCACACTCTATTTTAAAAATTTGTAAATGACTAACACAGCAGTGTTGCTTCAGTGTCAATCACACGTATTGTAGTTTTAAAAGGGCTGTATTAGTTTTCTGATATAATGGCCTATTAAGAATAAAATGATTAATGTCATATATTGATTTGGAAAAAAGTGGGTTTTTTTTAACAAACAAAACCTTATAAGTATTAATAATATCATCCAAAGTAAGTGTATTTTAAAAGCTTCCAGCACCACCATCTAATCCATTATAGGTGATTTCATACACAAAATGTAGCTTTTTGCTCAGGGCAACATGCTTTTGTAAATAATTCTGCATTAAGAAAACTATAACCAAAAATATCGTCAAAATGGGACATGAATAATCAAAATGCAAGTGCTACACTTTAGAGAATTACACCACAAAGTGGTTTTATGTTTCGCTTCGTAAGATTGTCTTCTTGCTTGTTTGTTTGCATTTAACAGTCTCTACCCCAAGATGAACATTTGCTTTTGACATTTGTCTTTAATTCTTTAGTAGCAGATCTGATTTTTCAAAGGAAATCTTATTTGGAACCGAGGTAACGCCAGAGTTTTAGAGCTGAGGAAGCATTTTACGCAAGCCGTTCTTTTAGGACATGAGGGCCAATAGCATAGCATGGATGGGAGGTAGGAGAGACAGAAGGCAGGTGTTCCAGTTCAGAGATTGTTGCAGTAGGTTAACTGTGGAGTGATGAGGGCTTGTCTTAGATCAGTGGTTATGGGATTGATAGGTAAATGTTATTCAAGAAAATAAAAATCAGCCCAAGTTAATGAATGATTGAAAAAAAGGACATGGGGGCGGGGGATAGACAGGAAAGACAGAAGTTTTGAAACTGGGGGAGTTTTGACATAAGTGATTCACCAAATACTGATATGTATGACAGAGACACTGAAAATGTGACTGTCAATATAGAGGTTAATTTTTAGCTTGGGTTCATTTTAAGTGAATTGCTAAGAATTAGAACCATATGATCCTATCAAAACAATGTAATATGTGGCAGCTAAATTCCCAGGGTAACCTGCAAAGGAATCCTGATGTAGAATGAGACAGAGGATCGCACTGATAATGCGGGGCTCATTTCTGCATTTTGGATGCTGGGAGCCAACTGCTGCAGTTTAGAAGGGAAAAGGAGGAGGATGGGAGATGTAGGCAAAACTCTAGAACAGGCAGAACAGCTTGTCTGTGGTCTCCTTCTGCCTTTTTTCTGCTACCTCACTCTCAGGTGCCTGGTGCTCTCAGGCTATCAGAAATTCCTCCTTGGGACTCGGGGACCCACAGAGCATCCTCCCCGAGAGGCGGCATGTGGCGCCCCCCTGGGCTGCTTTTGGTTCAAAAATGTGTTTTGTTCATGCAGCATTTTAAAACATTTTAATCATTTACAAATCAGAAGACTTCATAAAAGCCTGAATTTCTGGTCTCTCCCTCTCCTTTTTTAAAAGAAAGTTGTCTGGAGCTGATTTGAAATGGAGCAAGTGCTCTTCAGTGGCAACCATGCCTGTCACTCCTTTTCATGCTGTGTCATTTGTCATCATTACCAGGCTTCAACTGTTCTTCTAGTTGAAGAGAGAGTGAATTATTGAGAGGTTCTTTTGCTTCAAGAAAGTCTGACAAATGCAAATCACATCTGTGTTCAAACCTATGGTTTTCCCTGGCAGGTCTCTGAGGCACTTGAGTTTGTGACAACCTCTTCCGCCAACATTCAATAATGAAGGCCCTTAATAGTGATTAGCAGGGGGTCAGAAATTCAGTCATGGACAATGTGGGAGACATTTATTCAGAATTAATGAAATGAATGAAACTGGCCTGTGTGGCTAGCTGTCAGGAGTCCCTGGGGATGCAGCTGAGTGACCCAAATCCATTGTTTCCTGATGGTGGTGGCTGCCCATCCTGGTTTAAATATCCACAGGGAAGATTCTGGACCCTGAATGATTCCCTTTTCCATTGGCACAATTTGGGCAGATTGAACTGGCAAAATAGTGGGAACAGGCAAACTCACATTTCTCCCCCCTGTCACTTCCCAGGTCAAGGCCACTGCCCATCATTCCTCCATGTAAAAGGGTGGCAAGCACCTTTGCAATGTCATCCACTGCTCTGTGGCTCTCTGCCAGAAGGATTACTCTAAATTTCAAACAGAGCTGATCTTGCAGCGTTCATTTGGACTTAGAGGAGAGCTCAGACGGGTTTACTGGCTTAGCACAGTCAAGTTCAGGGCATCAGAGGTATCTACTTATTAATGTCAGAGGTGCTCTGACTCCCCCTAAAACTTCCCTAGGGCCAAAATGGACTGTAGTTGATGTTTGATCATCAACCTACTTCTGTGGCAGAGTGGGAGGGAATTATGCCTTACGATTCTTTTACAGAACCACAAGACTGCCAAATGGAGGGATTTCATGAACAGGATGCCCTCTTTCCTCATTGCATTTTGTTTGACCTTCTAGAAGAGACAATCCACCTTGCTGTGACTTAATTAAAGGTGGTAACCAATTGTCACAGATTACTCCCCTCTGTCTTTTCTGGAGAAGGAGATAAAATCATCAGTAACACAGTGATTGGTTAGGAAGTCTTCACAAGGTGTTTGGGGAAGGACCATCAGAGTCATTGCCTGGGCAGATTAGGCCAGTCTGCAGTGATGTGTGGGTAGTCTGTCCCTAGTGCTCAACTATTCTGACTTTTGGACACACAGCAGTCCGCAGACCTTTGCAGCTGGTGGCGAGGGTGGGACGAGTCAGGGACGTGGCTTCTCTATGCATTGTTTTTATCTGCTGAAGCTGCCTGCAGTTCAGATAGGCATGTTAATAAATCTCCTTATTTAGACTTTACAAAAAATACTAATTGGCTAGCAGAGATATTTCTGGTGCTTAAATCCCTTTTTTAAAAAATATTTTTTTTATTTTTAACTATCATGGATACATACAATATTATATTAGTTCCAAGTATACAACATAGTGATTAAGCATCTGTATAACTTAGAGGTGATCCCCGATAAGCCTAGTTAGTGCCTATCTGACACCATGTATAGTTACTACAATATTATTGACTCTGTTCCCTGTGCTGTACTTTCCATCCCTGTGACTCTTTGTATGTATGGCAATTTGTACACTTTCTCACGCAGCCTCCCAGCCCCCTCCTGTCTGGCAACCATCAGTTTGTTCCCTGTATCTCCAAGTCTCATGGCCTTTAATATTCTGCATACAAATACATCACATTATTAAATTATATTAGACCACAGAAAAACATGCTTACTCCTCTGATTAGCAAAACAAGGATGTAATTATGCGACTATGCAGTTTGAAAAGACTCCTCTAGGAAGGTAGAGTGGTAATGTTATCTACAATTTAAGAATTATTTTTTCATCTGGCTTTTAAAAATTAATGTGGTAACTTCCTTTAGAGCCTGAAGGTTTTCTTAGGTTTGGGAAATAAATGTTTTGTTACCGGTTTTCTCATTTTCAGGCCTGATCTTACAAAGGAAGAGTATGAAAAGCTTTTCCAGTCTATTAATGGGTAAGTTGGCAGCTCTGTATTAAGTTGGCTTGATACAGTATGTGAGGCCTGTGTAGTCTGCTCTTACAAAAAAGTACATATAAATATTACACGTGTTTCTGTATAAACTATCTTACAGTGGCGTACCATTGGTTTCCTGAATTCTTTTATAAGAATTATTTTGTTGAGAGAGAGAGATGCAGAAGTCCTACAGAGAAGGAAGGTTAAGAAATAAATGTTACAAAGCAGCCATGTATGATTTCTTTTAATGTGTGACAGTCTTTCTTCTTTTAATGCTTGTCTTAAATATTTTGGAGCCACTTAACTGGCAGGGTGCATACTAATTAAGGATATTAATCGGTTGTCTTTCAGAAGGTAATTTGCATAGAACTTGGAAAAAAGTTATCTATTCTCTGACATGGCCACAAAAGATATGATTGGTTAGCTCATAGAAAAAAAAACTTTTAATAATATGAAAAAATGCTCAGCATTACTCATAATTAAAAACCCCTTTTTAAAACTATCAAGTTGGCAAAGATCAGAAAATTTGCTAATATTGTGTAGTGAAGGTGTGGAGAAACCAGTATTCTCATACTTTTCTTATGGATGTGTGTTATATAGCCTTTTGGGGGGCAGTTTCTCAGTATCTATTGAAATTACAAATGCACGTACCTTTGGGCTAGGAAATCCTTAGTAATTTTATTTTACAGATATATCCCCCCACTCCCACTTGTGAAGAGTTGGGCCAAAACATAAGCATTGTAGTATTGTTTGAGATACGCTCAATTTCCAAGCCCCCCGTCAGTCTATCGGTTAGGAATTGAGTAAATAAAGAAGACCAGGCATGAGAGAATGTTATGACAGACTAAGGAGGAGGCTATCTGTAGCTGCTGCTTTGAACCGCTGCTGTTGCCCGGACAGTGTGACATTGTTAGACAAGGAGCGAGGCTCATAGTGGTGTGCACAGTGTGCTCCCATTTACTTCGGTTCACAAGGCAGTGGCGAGGAGGTAAGTGTGATGGGTGTCTCCGGGTCAACACAGCCGACTTCAGCACTGGTCGTTTCTGATTGGGAGTGGGATGGAGGGAACCTGTCTAACTGTAAAGCTTTTATGAAAAGAGCTTTTTTAAAAAAAAATTAAAGCTGTTTTTTTATTACTATCTTTTTTAAAAGGCCATGGTTAAAACAATCATATGCCCTCAGTCTTCAGTTTGGTTCAGTAAATATTTACTATGAAATCAGTTAAATTTAGTAAAACATTAAAAGTGCCCATTATGTGCAGTGACCTTTGGCACGAAAATAAACAAGTCCAGGCTAGAATGTGTGATCGAACCTCAGCGTTTCACCAGGAAATGAGCAGTGCTCCCTGCAGCCCCAGAGCGCTGTCTCTGAGCCCTGTGATGCAGCAGCCCCCGGCCCCTTGTGGGGGTGCGCGGAGGTGAAGCTGCTGCACAGCCTGGCTTCACAGGAGTCGTCAACTGAGAGGGGCAGTCGAGTTGTACTTTATGAAACTACTAAAGTTCATGATAAAAATACTAGATGTGATGAGAGGCAGCTTTTGAAGTAGTGAGTCCATGAAAAGGAAGACCTGCCGAGTCTTCATGAATCCACTTGGAATCATAGGGTTTTCTGCACGGTCGGGTGGCAGGTGTTCTGCCGCATTGTTCATGTGTTTTCTACTAGACTGTGATTTGACAGCAAAAATTACTCCTCTTTGGCCCTCCAGGCTAATACCGAGCCTGGCTCATGCAAGAAGTTGAATACAATAGAACCAACAATCTCAAAAGCATTATGTCACATGTCTTGAATTCAAATTTAAGTATTTTCAAAATGTCAGTACATTTAATCTGACTTTTATAATCTCTTTTGACCATCCTTGCTTATTTTAAGACCTGTTATAATGTTTAAACTGTATAGTTAATTTAAAAAGTTGATATCAAACCATACTAAATATTTTTCTATATCTCACCTTTATGGGTAGAGTAAAATATAATCAAATGTCTGTTACTCCCCTGTTTTGTCCCCTGTACTTTTTCTAGAACTGTGATTGTGTTCTTTTCAAAATTCCCTAATCTCACGCTTGTTTCTGAAGAGATTACAGGGTGGTAATAAAAAATTAAATTCTCATGGATATGTAATTCTAACCTACATGTATTTTTGTGATCAGTTTGTTCTTTATGGTTAGGAAAAACACATTTGTGAACCAAAACTGACTCAAGATTATGGACTTTAATTGATTTTGGCATCATGGATCACCTTAATTTAAACCTTCCTATGCTTGGAATTTTGTCTCTACTTGATTTTTAGCTCTGTGTACTCTCTCCCCAACCCCCATTCATTTACCTTTAAGTTATCTGTATGAAAAATAAACTTGCTCATCAAAGAAGTTTAGGAAGAATATGCACAAAATATTCTTAAGTATAGTAATTTACAAATGAGTAGGATTATAAATATTTCATTTTTTTGCCATAGTTTTTTCATTTTCTGTAATGATCTTGCCGCTATGTCATAAGGAAAAAGTTGTTTTAAAATTGGAAGATCGGTGTCTGTAGGGGTGGGGTTGAAGTGCACCCCTGTCTGGTGTTGTTTCAGGGTCCTTTTCCCGGGAGGAGGTGCTGACCTCAGGAAGTCAGGCTATGCTCAAGCGGCCAAAATCTTTTACAGCCTTGCCATAAAGGTAAATATCAGTTGTTGCTAATTATTTCAGATGGGTTTTTGTAATTTTCCCTGGGGATAGTTCCTTTTTTGAGCATATGGTAATGCTTCTCTCACGGTTAACCCTGGCCTCATCACCCCTCCTTGCTCTTTGAGGTGCCTGTCTTGAGCAGCCAGTGGTGGCTATTGCTGATTTTCTACTTAATTGAATCCTGGGCTCCAGGGGACCCTCAGAGCCCTGCTGATGGCCCCTTGCTATTTGTGCCCACTAATGTGAACCAGGTCCTCCAGGTGGCTTAATAAGCTGTTTTTGTTATGTACCGGGCATTGTTCATATGTTATTAATTTTCATCTCCTCTTAAAAGCTGCTCTTTCTCCGACTTATTCCAGCCTATGTGATGTTTCTTCCCAGTTACCTTAACATCACTTTCAGTTACCAAGTAGAGCCTCTTGACTCCTTTGTAATGTCTCACCTTTGAAGCATAGCTCAGACTCTCGCTATTTCTCTGCTGAACTATTAACAGCAGCTTTCTAATTAATAATGCTGGATCTAGTATCTGCTCCCTCCCCCATAAATATTTCTCTAAAGAACTGCATTTAGCATATGAAATACTTGTTTGAAAACTTTTTAATGGCTAGTCCCAATTACCAGTAGTCTTTCTTAGCCTTTTGCTGAAAACTGATAGTGTGTCCACAGCCCGCCTTTCTCAGCCTTTCCTTCTGCAGGTCACTGAAGCCAGGATGGTATTTCCAGCACAGACTCTTTGTCCTCCTGCAATACTTTCCAATCTTGTTAGTCTGTTTCTTTCTACTCCATTCTGATTTACATCTCTGTTGTCTCTCCTGGCTGAGGCTCTGTCTTTAGAGATTTCTCTGCCTCCTCCAGCTGCAGGCGTCCCACTCTCCCTTCACTTTTAGAGCACTTTGTTGCAGACTTGTTCAAACATTTTTGTCTCCTACTCTGTACTATGACTGGGTCCATAACCTTATCAAGAGGCTTGTAATTCAGAAGACAGAATATCTTGAAGTTAGCTGTTCATGTCTCATCTGATTTCATGGTTCTGACACCCTCTGAGGTGTTCCTCATTTCATATTGTATGGTTCATGTGCTTAGTATTTGCTCAAAATTTAAAAAAAATGAGTGAACACAATTGAAATTTTATAATGTGATTTAAAATGAATTTGAGCAATATATATGAACATTATAAATTAGTCATTCTTTGTTTTCCTACTGGAGATTTATATAACCAGCTTGCTCAATTAAAAAAAAAGAGCCACATAACCTGTAAGACTGAAAGATCTATTTTAAAAAGTGTTACCAGCTACTTGAGGATTTCAAAACAAAGGAAAAAGCTTAGCCACTCAGAACTCCTTGTTTAGCACCAGTCACTGGGGTCCACTGGGCCCTCATTGCAGAGGCTGTGGGAAGTGAGTAGTCTGTTGGGTCTGCTCAGTTCCCCTCTGCGCCTGCTGCTCTGCTAGGCTGCGTAGAGAATCACGGCCAATGAAAGGTGTGCTTCCAGCAAGTGGAGACTTTACGTTTAGTTGAGAAATTGCATTTGGTACACATGGAAACAGAGCACAGTCAAACCCTCTTTTGTATTTATTATACGTAAATGCAGTAAGACCCTTCCATTTAACATGTACAATTTTAACTTCTAAAAATAAAATTTTCCAGACCTGTAGATAAAATGTTAAAAATCTTACCTTGGGGGCCCTGGGTGGATGACTCAGTTGTTTGGAGCATCGTGCTGTACAGCAAAAGTTGTGGGTTCATTTCCTGGTCAGGGCGCATACCTAGGCTGCAGGTTTGACCCCCGGTCAGGGCATATAGTACAGATTGATGTTCCTCACATCGGTGTTTCTCTCTCTTCTCTCTCCCTTCCTCTCTTGATAAACAAACAAACAAACAAACAACCCATATCCTCAAGTGAAGATTAAAAAATAACTCTACCTTGGAATAGAAAGTATAGGAATTAATGTAATTCTCTATTTTTCTCAGTGAGAAACAAAAAAAAAGAAACAACCCAACAATTTCCTCATTTGAAATGAGTTATCAGTAGGTTACATTTTATAGTTTATGCAGGAAAACAGCTGTTTTTGGAAACATTATAAAACTCATTTTTGTAACTAATAGCACATATGGTTTTCGTGCAGTTAACCAGAACACTCAGTTGCTACAGTACTTTTTCCCCAGTCATGCTAGTTGTTGTGACCTCCTTTGAAGAAACCCAGTGCCAATAAGAAGTATAAATAATAGGTAAAAAATAGACAGGGGGATGTTAAGAACAGTGTGGAAAATGGAAAAGCCAAAGAACTTATATGTATGACCCGTGGACATGAATTAAGGTGGTGAATGCAGGTGGGGGGGGGGGTGCAGGCTGGAGGGGAATAAAGGGAAGAAAATAAATGGGACAACTGTAATAGCATAATCAATAAAATATATTTAAAAATAGAAGAAGAAGAAAAACCCCAGTACCTTTGCACTTTTTTAGTTGACAACTTTTACTCTATAAAAATCTTTTTTGTTCAGCTTTTTCCTTCCTTACTATTCCTTTCCTTCCAGATCATGAATTTCACCTAAGTTAAATCTAATTAGCGAAAGGTGGTAAAGTGCAGCTATTAGTATATGTTCTGAGATAATGGGGGAAAGAGTGTGTTTAAAGCCAGACAATTATCCAAGCAACAAGATTTATAGAAGATTGAAAATAGGCATTTATCAGCCATCGTCTTTGATATTTATAGTCCCTAATTGTTACTTGTATTATTGGTAGTTGACTGGCAGATGTCAGTCTCTTCCCTAGCACAGCTGAGGTTGGATAGTTTGGTTGATTAAAACTGATTATGTGGGAGGTTGGCCTGAAGAGAGATTGTGATAGCCTGTTTATGGAATCTGGAAAATTCTTGAGAAATCCATATATAATTCAGGTGCTTCCCTTGTAATGACATACCAAATATATCATTTTTGTTTTGAAAAGTTTGAATAAGATCCATTTCTCCTTCAAAGAGTTTTGATGGTGGAGACTATTTTCCTGTGTGGGGTACATGCCTTGGATTGCAAGAGCTTTCATATCTGACCAGTGGAAAGTACTTATTAATCCACACAAATACTGATGGAATTGCAATGCCCCTGAACTTCACTGGAGGTAAGAATTGTCTTCTTGACCCTTTAAAAATATTAACTGGGCAGGATTAGTAAGTAGTATATATTAAGTAAAAAATGCTCATTCTCATGCTCATGCCCTGCCTGGGTGGCTCATTCAGTTAGAGCATCATCCCGTCCATACACCAAAAGGTTGCTGGTTTGATTCCCAGTCAGGGCACATACCTAGGTTGCTAGTCTGATCCCCTGTCCCAGCACATTCGGGAGGCAACCTATCAATGTGTCTTTCCCACCACAATGTTTCTCTCTGTCTCTCTCGCTCTTCCTCTCTCTCTAAAGTCAATAAACATATCTTTGGTTGAGGATTTAAAAAATACTCATAACACTTACTAATTTTAAAATTATTTACATGGACTGAAAATGTGAATGGTCACCTTTGTACTTGTTATGAGGGTGGTTTTTAAGGAATTTCGAATTTTGTGAACTCATTGCTTCTAGTGTTATCAGGACCGGGCATGAATAAAACTAAAATTGGACCTGGTTTTGAGTCCCAGCTTTGTTACTGTTGCTGTAGGGAATCCCTTAACCAACTTAACTTTAATTTCATGATTTGTAGCACAGTTTTCCTCTTAAAGTTTTTTTTTGGGGGGGTGGTGCTGAGTATTAAATAAAGATTATGTTTTCCAGATACTGTACTAAGCCCTTTAAATACAATTCTCATAAATGTTAGCTGTTATTATTATAGTGCAACATCTTTTCCTTGTCTGTGTACTCTCTTTCAACCCAGCTGGGGTGTACTGCAATTCAGTTCTGGCACTAAGCGCCTGGAGCTAGTGCAGACTCCACAGCTAAAGGGTGTCTCCCTGATTAAATTGCCCTTATTTCAGACACTAGCTTCAATTCGTGATCCCAGGCCACCCACACTTCAGGTCAGCTGGCCAAAGATTGGAGAATTCCCATGAACCCTCTTAGGTCCCGTAATTCATTAGAATGACTTACAGAACTCAGGAAAGCACTATATCTATGTAAGTTTCATTATAAAGGATACACCTGGGATGAGGTGTGGGAGAGAATGCAGAGCTTCCACACCCTTTCCCTGTTGAGTCAGTGCACATCACCCTCCTGGCATATCAATATGTTCATTAACTGGAAAGCTCATAGCAGTGGGCTTCAGTGTTAAGCATTCTTATTTGTGTTTTCATTGTAAAGTCATGATTAATTAAATCATTGGCTATGGGATTGAACTCAGTCTCTAGTTTCCCTCCCATCCCTGGCTCAGATTCTTAAACTTCTCTAATCCTAGGATTTGTCTTTCTGATGACCAGCCTCAGTCTGACCCTCTCAGGGGCTTACTGTCGGCCTCTGCATTAGCAAGCATTGCAGACACTGCTATCCCTCAGGAAAGCCCGGGGGTTTTAGAAGCTCCCTGTCAGGAACTCAAGAAGCCAGACAAATTCTTTATTATACTACACTGTAAAAAGATAATGATTCTTCTGGTTACTTGATCTGCGAATCCTCAGAATTTAATACTACCAGCTGTTCTGTTCTCATAAGCATTTTGGATGGAAAGCAGTAGTAGTTATACATGGAACCTATAGGATGCTCTATACTTTTCAAAGTTCCTCCTCACACCATCTCACTTAAATCATTGTGAGAACCCTGTGGGAAGTGTATGTATTAGGTCAGTCACTTTTGGTTGTGTGTGGTAAAAACCCAGATTTTACAGAAAAAGGAATACATTCCACTGAAGTGAGGTATCTTCATTATTCAAGGTACTGGGATTCTGATGGAAGCCTTTAGCTCCCCGAACAAGGGCCTCATTCAGGGACCGCTGGCCTCAGGGCCTTCAGTACCATCAGGAACTTCTTATCCCTTTGATGGTACTTGTGTCTGAGTGTCAGACTCCAGAGGCTTCAGAGATGCACATTGCTACTTTTAATCTATTTACTGAATAGAAAATTCTTTGCCTGGTAATTAAAAGAAAATTATCTTTCCTTCATTGTTGGTATAGTTAACCTTTTAAGTCCCAGATGCCTTTGAAAATATGTTGAAAGTTCTGGATAATTTCTTGGGAAAACAAATACATACAGATGTGGAAAATCTTACCTGTTTTTCAGTGCTATCTAGAGAACTCAGGATTCTTTTGCTCACTCTATGGCTAGCCTGCTGTTTAGCATATCAGAATAATTTTAGTTATTAATGTATTAGTACTTCTAGAAGAAAAGTACTTAAATATGAAGCATATTTGAATTTGTATGATAAAATAACTTTATAATTGACTAGCATACCACTGTAGAAATGATGTGTTTTGCTTAGTTATCTTCATTATATCTTAGTAATGAACTCTCTTTGGCAAATAGTGACTTCAGTGGATTTAATTTTTGCTATGTTTAAATTATTTCCCTTGTACTTAAATTATTTTAGATGTATTGAAGAGTAGAATGTTCCAGAATTTTCCTGCTGATTTGTTGCGGTCATTAGCAGAAGAGCCTCTGACAGCAAATTTCCACAACTGGAGCCTCTCCATGAAGGTATCACATTAATTATATAATAAAATTAATGCAGAGGATCCGAGATGGCAGAGCAGTAAGGGGAAGCTACACTAACCTCCTCCCAGGACCAATCTGGAATTAACTAAATTGTAGAGAAAGCATCCTGAATAACCAACTGAACACTACGGGAGAGAAGCCTTATAACCATGGACAGATAGAAGAAGCCACTTCACCACAATGGGAATGGTAGGGAGTGTGGCGACATGAGAGGGCTAGCTGGGCCCCCAAGGGTAGCAGCTGAAGATCTGGAGCAATATTTTAATGGCTGGGGGCTCCCTCTGAGAAGTGTGAGGTCTAAACACCAAGCTGGGCTTCCAGCCTACAGGACCAGAGCCAAAAAGGAACCCAGATAACATCCACCTGTGAAAAGCAACAGTGTTTCTGTCTACTAAGGAGAGATGTCTGGAGACTCAGAGAGCCTCCTGAAGGGCCAATGTACAAAATTTCATTTGCAACCATTCACCATGGGCTTCAGCAGTGAGAGGCCAGAGTGGACTAGAGATACTTGAGAAGAATTGGGGGTTGGTGGCTCTGGGGAGAGAACTGAAGGAACAACCATCAAGATCCCTGTGCTGAGTCATTCCCCATACTGCAGGATCCATCTTGCTCAGGCAGAGCTCTCATCCAAGTGGCATCAACCTGAGGGGAAGCAATATCCCTGCCCACAGGAATTACTCTGCCCCACCATGTGGTGTTTAAATCGCTGTCAGTTACATCTTGATTAGTTTAATGATTGACCAGTTTAAGGACTGGTTAGTTTAACAAGGCAGTTGAAAAATATTAAGCAGCCAAAATGGGAAGACAAAGAAATGGACTCCAAATGAAAGAACCAGAGAATTCTCCAGTAGAATTAGATGAAATGGAGGCAAGCAATTTATCAGAGAGTTTAGAGTAATGATTATAAGGATACCAGAAAGCATGAGAAAGGACATAGAAACCATAAAAAATGGCTAGTCAGAAATAAAGAATGCGACATCTGAAATAATACACTGGAAGGAATAAACAGTAGGTTAGATGAAACAGAGGATTACATTAGTGATTTGGAAAACAAGGTAAAACAAGATAAAAAAACACACAGACAGAGCAGCAAAAAGGAAAAAGAAATAAAAAAAGTGAAGCAGAATAACATCCTCCTGATGGGAATACCAGAAGGAGAAGAGAGTGAGCAAGGGATTTAGAACCTGTTTGAAGAAATAATAACCAAAAACTTCCCTAATGTGGTGAAGGAAAAAGACACACAAGCTCAGGAAGCTCAGAGAGTCCCAAACAAGTTGGACTCAAAGAGGCTACCTAAGACACATCATAATTAAAATCACAAGGCTTAATGAAAGGAGAGAATCCTAAAAGCTGCAAGAGAAAAGCAGATAGTTACCTACAAAGGAGCACCAATTAGACTGTCATCTGATTACTTACCAGAAACATTTCAGGCCAGAGGGGAGTGCTTTGAAATATTCAAGGTGATGAAAAACAAGGACCTACAACCAACACTACTTTACCCAGCAAGGTTATCATTTAAAATTAAAGGAGAAATAAGGAGCTTCCCAGAAAAGAAAAAGCTAAAGGAGTTAACACCAAACCAGTACTACAATAAATGTTAGAGGGCTTGCTTGAAGAAGAAGAAGAAAAAGGGAAAGAAAAAAGAGGAAAACAGTCAAACAATAAAATGGCACTACATATGTATCTATCATTAATCATCTTAAATGTAAATGGCTTAAATGCTCTAACCAAAAGACAGAGGGTAGCTGAATGAATAAGAAAACAAGATATATATATATATATATATATATATATATATATATATATATATACTGCCTCCAAGAGACCCAGGTCAGATTGAAAGATACACATGGACTACAAGTAAAGGGTTGGAAAAAGATATTTTATGCTAATGGAGAAGGAAAAAAAAACTGTGGTAGCAGTACTTATATCAGACAAAATAGACCTGAAAACCAAGGCTTTAGTGAGAGGCAAAGAAGAACAATACATAGTGATAAAGGGAACAATCCAAGAAGAGGATATAACTTTAGTATACATGTATGCACCCAACACAGGGACACCTAAATATGTAAAGCAATTCTTGTGGATATAAAGGGAGAGATCAACAGAAATACAGTCATAGTTGGGGATTTTAACACCCCATTGACTTCAATGGATAGATCTTCCAGGCAAAAAATCGATAAGGATACAGTGGCCTTAAACAGCACACTAGATTAAATGGATTTAATTTATATCCTCAGAGCATTCTGCCCCACAGCAGCAAAATATACATACTTTTCAAGTGTACACGGAATATTTCCTAGGATAGACCACATGTTAGGACACAAAACAAGTCTCAATAAATTGAGGAAGACTGAAACCTATCAAACATCTTCTTTGACCATAATGGTATGAAACTGGAAATCAATCACATGAAGAACACTGGAAAACACTCAAAGACATGGAATCTAAATAACATGTTATTAAACAATGAGTAGATCAACAATGAGATCAAGGAAGAAATTGATAGATGCCTTGAAACAAATGAAAATGAGGACACAACAATCCAAAATCTGTGGGACACTGGGAAAGCAATCCTAAGAGGGAAATTCATAGCATTAGAGGTCTTGTCTCAAAAAAAAAGAAGAAAGAGCTCAAACAATCTAACTTCACACTTAATGGAACTTAAAAAAGAACAACAAAGCCCAAAGTAAGTAGAAGGAAGGAAATGATAAAAGAGCAAAAATAAACAAAATAGAGTACACAGATAAATTCCTAGAAACATACAATCTTCCAAATCTAAATCAGGAAGAACAAGAGAATCTGAACAAACAAATTATACCTAGTGAAACTGAAGTAGTATTTAAAAAGCTCCCAACAAACAGAATCCCTGGACCAGATCACTTCACAGGGAATTTGCCAAACATTCTAAGAAATAACACCTCTGCTTCTCAAACTAGTTCATAAAATTCAAGAGGAGAGAAGGCTTCCAAGCTCATTTATGAGACCAGCATTATCCTAATTCCAAAACCAGATAAAGACACCACAAAGAAAGAAAATTACAGGCCAATATCTCTGATGAACATAGATGCTAAAATCCTTAACAAAATATTAGCAAACTGTATACAGCAATATGTCAAAAAGATTGTACACCATGATCAAGTGGATTTTATTCTGGGAATGCAAGGTTGGTACAACATTCACAAATCAGTAAATGTGACTCATCACATATATAAAAATGAAGGATAAAAACCACATGATCATATTAATAAATGCAGAAAAAGCATTTGATAAAACCCAGCAATGATTTATGATAAAAACTGTCAGCAAAGTGGGAACTGAGGGAACATACCTAAACATAATAAAGGCCATGTATGACAGACCCACTGCCAGCATCATACTGAATGGGCAAAAACTACAAGCATTCCCCTTAAGATCAGGAACAAGACAGGAATGTCCTCTTTCGCCTATGTTACTCAGCATAGGACTGGGAGTCCTACCCACAGCCAGACAAGAAGAAGGATAAAAGACATCCAAATTGGAAAGGAAGTAGCAAAACTGTCTATGTGCAGATGACATGATTCTGTACATAGAGAACCCCAGAGATTCCACCAAGAAACTATGAGAACTGATAAATGAATTCAACAAAGTATTAGGATACAAAATTAATATCCAGAAATCAGTTGCATTTTTATATGCCAATAACAAACTAACGGAAAGGGAAATTAAGAAAACGCTCCCATTCACAATTGCTTCAAAAAGAATAAAATACCTAGGAATAAGCCTAACTAAAGATGTAAAAGACCTGTACTCAGAAAATTATAAGACACTGAAGAAAGAAACTGAAGAGGATGCAAGTAAGAGGAAGCACATACCATGTTCATGGATAGGAAGAATTAACATCATTAAAATGTCCATACTACCCAAAGCAATCTATAGATTCAACACAATTTCTATGAAGATTCTAATGATGTATTTCACAGAACTAGAATAAATATTCCACAGATTTATATGGAACCACACAAGGCCCCATGTACCAACAGAGATCCTGGGAAAGAACAAAGTTGGAAGAATCATGCTACCTAATATCAAACTGTATTATAAGGCCATAGTAATCAAAACAGCATGGTACTGGCATAAAAATAGTCCCATAGAGCAATGGAACAGAATATAGAGCCCAGAAACAACCCACACCTTTACAGTCAATATTCAACAGAGGAAGCAAGCACATACAATAGACTGAGGATAGTTTATTCTATAAATGGTGTTGGGAAAATTGAACAGAGACATGCAGAAGAATGAAACTAGGCCACCTTCTTACACCACACACAAGACTAAATTCAAAATGGATCAAAGACTTAACTGTTAGACCTAAAACCATAAAAATCCTAGAAGAAAACATAGGCAGCAAAATCTCGGACATTGCTCATAGCAATTTTTTGTGGGATGTATCTCCCCAGGCAAGGGAAACAAAAGAAAAAATAAACAAATGGGACTCTGTTAAACTCAAAGGTTTTTGCATAGCTAAGAAAATCATCAACAAAATATAAAGACTACCCACAGAATGGAGAACATATTCACCGATACATCTGATAAGGGGTTAATATCCAAAATTTACAAAGTACTTGTAAAACTCAACACCAGAAAAACAAACAGCCCAATTATAAAATGGGCAAAGGACCTTCTCCAAATAGATACTTCTCCAAAGAGGACATATAGGTGGCTCATAGACATAGGAAAAGATGCTGAACATCACTAATTATCAGAGAAATGAAAATTAAAATCACAATGAGATGCCATCTCACACCTGTCAGAATGGCTACCATCAATAAATCAACAAACAACAAGTGCTGGTGAGGAGCAAGTGCTGATGTGGAGAAAGGGGAACTCTTTTGCACTGCTGGTGGGAATACAGATTGGTGCAGCCACTGTGAAAAGCAGTATGGAGATACATCAAAAAATTAAAAATGGATCTGCCTTTTGACTCAGCTCTCCCACTTCTTGGAATATATCCTAAGGAACCCAAAACACTAATTTGAAAGACATAAGCACACCTGTGTTCATTGCAGCATAATTACAACTGCCAAGATATGGAAGCAGCCCCAGTGCCCATCAGTACATGAGAGGATAAAACAGCTATGGTACATTTACACAAGGAATACTAAGCCATAAAAAAAGAAAAAAAAATGACCCTTTCAAACATCATGGGTAGACCTGGAGAACATTATGCTAAGTGAACTAAGCCAGTTAGAGAAAGACAAATACCATGTGATTTCACCCATGTGGAATCTAATGAACAGACTGAATTAACAAGAAAAATGGGGAGAGACTCAGATGGAGAGCAGGATGACAGCTGGTTTGGGGGACAGGGTGAGGGAGTGGAGGGATTGAGTAAGAAAGAAAAAGATCTCATGGGCATGGGCAACAGTGTGGTGGTTGCTGGTTCACTGGGGTATAGGGGACTAAATCGTAATGTAAAAAAATAGAATAAAGGTTAAGTGAAAAAAAGAAATTCATGCACTTAGATTAATTAAAGGAGTAATTATTTTTGTTTTATTTTTGTACTCCAGAATTTTACGAGGAATGAAAAATTAAAGGAGTTTTTTCATGTATTAACTACAAATACTGATGGCACAATTGAGTTTATTTCTACAATGGAAGGTATGTATCACTCTACATGGACACTTTTTTCACATATTATGTTTATGTTAATCTTAATTTTACAGTTGTCTTTTTTATGAATAAAACCATGTTAACTTTGGGGCCTTAAGAGAGAAGTGAGTACACTTTTGGAGACAGGAATTGTGTTTTCCCATGTTCCAAAGCATGTGGTGTACCTGGGTCATCTTCTGGTATGGGATGGTGAAGAAGGGAAGCAAAGAGACTGATGAGATAAATGGAGAAAGTGGCTTCTCATTCTTTTATTTTTATTGAATTTATTGGGATGACATTGGTTAATAAAATTATGTAGGTTTCGAGTGTACAATTCTCTAGTACATCATCTGTGTACTGTCTTATGTGTTCACCACCCAAGGTCAAGTCTCCTTCCATCACCACTCGTCCCACCTTTACCCTCTCATGCCTTCTCGCATCTGCTCTTCCCTCTTGTAACCACCTTACTGTTGTGTGTGTCTGAGTTTTTCTCGATCTCCTCACCTTTTTCACCCAGCAGTATTGTGGGGTCAGCACTGTGACGCTTTCTTCTCCAGGCAGCAACAAAAGATGTAACTGATGTACAGAAAAACATTTTCCTAAGTACATTGGTGAAGTGGCAAGACATTAAGAATACTCGGGCCCAGACCTCCAAGAGCTGAGTGGAGTATTTAGGTGGGGCCACTTGGAAGGAGATGATGGGTTGATTTCTCCTGGAATCTGGAAAGCAAAGAGCACCAAATGTCTCTGCTTGGTTTTGAACCAAGAAGCTATTGGATGTTAGGTGAACAAGACGATCACTACACCGCAGAGACCTGGCACTGGGGGAGTGGGGTGCCTTAAGCATTCTTAATGACAGGCTCGAGTGTGTCTGCATTGTACTAACTGGGAAGTTGGAGAAATCTCAACTCAAAAATTTTGTTTCTCAGACTGATAGCGACCCTCCTCCTCCCACATGCATGGCAGAAGCAAATAGTAAATAATTCTCTGTGGGGGAACTTAGGTTTATCTCAGACTGTAAGGAATTACCATATTATGAGGTTTTAAGAAAAGTGAGCAATTCATAGCCAGAAAATCACAAATGAATAAGGAAGCACCATACCGTGAATGAGAATTTGCAGAAACAATAGGCAGGCAGCCTTTGAGCTGATGAGGCTGGTGAGTGCTAATGAGAAGCCAGGGTACTGTGCAGAATAACCTGGAATAAATTGGAAGTAGCTCGGGTTATTCAAAGATTGGCCATATCACTGGCTGTCTTCTATGGGGAGGTCAAACCCCTAAGGGTTTAGATGCAATATCTGGGGAATCCTGGGGAAGGTTGGTCAATCCAATCTGAAGTGGATGTATCACCTGAGTTTATCATCTTCTCTTCAGCCATGTCTCCCCTCCTGTATTTTGTTGTTTCAGTCAATAGCATTGCCATTCAGCAAATCATCTCAAGTTAGAATCTGGGGGTTGTCTTTGACTTCTGCTCTCATTCCCCACATCTAGAAAATTCATGCCACCTTCCACTCCCCAAATTCTCCTTAGATATATGACTTCCTCTGTCTCTGCTCCGACTCGTCCAGACTCAGTGTTAACCACCTTGCACCTGGACTGTCGCATTGCCCTCCTCACTAACCGCTCCCCAATTCCACCTTCTAGCCCGCCACTGCTGATCCCCCCCGAACTGCCCATCTGATCACACTGCTTGGGGAGCATTCCACGGTGGCTCTTCAGCACTTGGAGGATAGAGTCTAGATTTACCAGGTCATTTACTCCATGATGTCTCCCTGCCTGCATCGCTAGCCTGTATTCCTGTTGGTGCATGGCCCTCCACATAGCAACATTTCTTGCCCCGGTGTTTTTCCTTATGTCTGTCCTCTCTGAAAAGCTTCCCTCCTTCCTGCTCCTGATGAACTCTTGGCTGTCCTTGAAGACTCAGGTCTGGTTTATCTCCTGGAGGCCGTTGTACCCATTATTCTCCCTCTCCGCATTTTCAGCACCCTTGCTTTCTACTTGCTCCGTGCTATCTAGGAATATCTGTTTTTGCATTTAGTTGCTGATGTTCTATCTTTCCCCTGTGACTAAAAGCTCATTGATGGCTTGGACTGTGTCTTATTATTCTTTGTATTTCCAGGACCTTGTATAAACCTCAATAGATGTTGAATGAATGGCCGATCATTTAAATGAAGGCGTATTGGGTCAGCAGGCAGGCAGTCCGGCCCCAGGGTGCCTCTGCTGCTGGCCGTCCTGTCACGCCGAGCTCCTCCAGACATCTTATCATCTGACACATGCCCGCACACCTGCTAGATGGGAACACCTGAGATGCTCTATAATTTGCATATTTTCTTTTCATTCTCCACACTTTTGTTCTAAATTAGTAAAGTAGAGCATGATTCCTGCAGTTTTCAGGAATCTACACTGTTCTTTTAATAATGTGCTTGACTAAAGAGGAGTGACTCTCGCCTGGTGATTCTGTCAGTATGTATGTGTATAGCTATTCACCACCCATTTGTCTGTCTGTCTGATAAATCCTTGTTACATTTTACTACTTAAGACCCTTCTTATTCTGAATAATACATTTTATGTCTCAAAGAAATATGTTAGATTATCTTCTTCCAGTTCACTGTGTGTAACCATTAATTTTCTAATCACCTCACCTGTGCGTCTCCTGCTGCTAACTTCACACGTGGTCCCGGACGAGAGAGAAAGAAGGTGCAGTCACAGGGTGGTAGAGAGACGGGAAGGCGTGGGATAGGGTGACCAGAGCCGCTGGCTGGTAGGTGGTTTTCTCTTGTGACCCCCAAGAAGGCAAGGATAAAATAGGTCACAGGTATCCTCCTGTGACACGATGTGCAGTGACAGAACCCTGCGCTCTGCGAGAGGACAGTGCTCTTTTCCCTGCGTGGTTCTGCTCTCAGCTAATTCTCTTTGCTTCTGCAAGTTCTTCCCCATGGTGATCATAGCTATGATTTCAAAGTGAAAATAAATAGACGGGAGGTTTTTTCCCCCCAATTAAAATGAGAAAAGGAATATGTGAAGAAGAAAAGATGAGTATATAAATTTTACAGAAGGTAAATATCTATACTCAAAGTTTTAAAAAATCATGGACTTTTAAAGACATGTATAAAGATAGAGCCAGTAATATAACGACCCCCCCAGGTACCTGTCTTAGGTTTCAATGACTGTCATCACTTATGTGGCCATTCTTGTTTCATCTCTACTTTTTGTTTTTTGAAGTAAATGCTAGGGAATCATCATTTTTATCATGAAGGTATTTAAGAATTCTAAAAATAATTGAACTATATCACCAAAAATCTTTCACACCAATTTTAAACTTTTACAAACTATTTTAAAATTGGCACCATGAAGTCGTGAACCGTCCCAGAGTCTGAGAGAAAGCCACAGTTCAGACCGTGGCTTCAGAGACGAGCTGGCTTGCATGAAAGGTACCAGACGTGCTGCTGCAGTTCTGTCTCACAGGAATAGGGCATCGTGGGAGGGGACGGAAATGCGGTGTGAAGTAGGGGGAGAAGAGACCCATTGTGGGAGACATTCCATGTGCACTTGACTGGTGAACTAGGGTATATTCAGAGGTGCAACTGCTTTACTCTACTCTGATTATCTAGTAAAATGAATAATACTGCAAATTGTAAAAGATTGAAAATCAGCAAAGTACTGTATTGTGAATTTTCACATGGACTGTGAACGGAAATTCTTTAGCTTGTGTCTGAGAGTGTGCACAGTTTTACTTTGTCTGACATAGTGAGTTACAGTATTTTTACATAGGACAGAAAACGTAAGTAACACTGTAGACATTCTCACCACTTAATACTTACTAGTTTGTGTTCTTCGTGCAGGATACAAGTATCCAGTGTATGGTGTGCAGTGGCATCCAGAGAAACCTCCTTATGAGTGGAAGAAATTGGTTGGCATTTCCCACGCACCTAATGCTGTGAAGGCTGCATTTTATTTTGCACAGTTCTTTGTTTCTGAAGGTAATATGTGGGTATATATTTATCACTCTATTGGTGTCGTTTTGAAGAAAATGCTTTCATCTGAACTTTTGTATACTCTTGCTCTGCAAATGCACTGTTTTGAACTAAAAAAAATCACATGAAAGCCCTGAAATCGAGCTATTAGGCATTCAGAGAAAACCAGGACAGTGATTTTAATTCACAGTATTGTACGCTTTAAAGTGGGCTGAATTCTTCAACAATAGCACGAGGAACGTTGATTTTTTTTTCTTTCTTGAATACTTTTTCTTTAAGGTTCTCTTTCCCCAACGAGTCTTCTTTTTAGGAATAATGCTTTAATTATAACATGTCCTGAGAATTAGGTATTTTTTCAAGGCCATTATATAAACTGAGTATATATTTGTCCTTCTGTGATTTTAAGGCCGCCCACCTATAGGCCTTGGCACATTGGAAAAAGTTAACAAGCTTTGCTTGTTTTTTCATGATGAAAACAGACATATTCATACTGTTTGTGGGTAAAATTGAGAACTTAGTTGTGGGTGTGTATGTTTTAGTTGAGCTAGCCCGAAATAAGACAGAGCTACAAACAACTTGCGAGGGTCGGGCCTCACTCGGGCGAGGCATGGCCGTAGAAAATGTCTGCGAGCCTTGCAAGCATCTACCTCCAAGCTTGGCTGAAGGTTTAACAACTCTCCTGCCACACTGGCAGGTAAAGTACAGTGCTTCTTCCTGAGTTCACTCTGGATTAGACCCCATATTAAAAAAAAGTTCTCCCACGTGTAGCATTAGCCCCACTAATCATCTTCATGCCCTGTGTGTTGGGTAAATGACAGCAGGGTAGAGTAGTTTGCTGCAGTATTTTCCCTTGGCAGGCTATCACTTGATCTTTATTTTCCAATATCCTTCTTTTTAAACATGCCATAAAAGCCTGTAGTTCCTTTACCTTGACCTTAGGGTAAAACCTGAGCCGTTGCCTCCTTACACCCACATTTGACCCCGTCCACTTCTCTGTGCCCTGTGCTTCTCCTATTTCTGCCTGATCTGTGTGAATTGCTTCACTTCTTCATCCACCTCAACTTTGCCCATTTCTCCATCCTCTTTACTCTTGAGGCATCTCAGTGAAGAGAGGCTATAAAGACATTCCCATCTACGACTCTGTGTGGTAAGTGGACTGGATGGAATCGTTAGGACCTTGCCCTATTCATAGGAGTATCTCCATCCCTGGGCTCTGCATCAGATCTCATGTGCAGTAGGCACCTAGTAAGTGTTTGATGAGTGGGGCGTGAGCAGCACATTCTTGGCTCTGGGGCGGGGCAGGTGAGCTGCTGTGTCAGCCACTCTACTTCAGGTGCTGCTTTCTTTGGGGAGAGTTCTTCTGTAAGGCGTGTTTCCTCTTGGGTGGTATTTTCCCACTTAATGCCAAGGATAGGACAAAGTAATAAAGTAGCCTTTCAAAAATTATGAGAGGGGACCCCTCACAATATGGAACTTGTTCATAAAACATTGTGCATTTATTCTTGCGTGTTTAAACTTTAGCCACCTTTAAAGTTCTCTCCATTTGTTGCAACACCTATTGAGACGTTTTTCCCACTGCTCAGAACAGTTTTTTGAACTCAATGATTTTGATGCCTTTTTGTGCTTCTGTTGTTTTTTGTTTCACCTCTTCCACATTGGTGAAACATTTCCCTTTGAGGGCTTTTTTCATCCAGGGAAACAAAAAAAGTCACTCAGGGTAAGATCAGGTGAATAGGGAGGGCGGGGCATGGGGGTCATGCCTTTTCTGGGCAAAAACTGCCGAACACTCAGCGTGGTGTGCTTAGGTGCACGCGTAAGTCACCCATCATGAAATGGGCAAACGCTTTGAGGGTCTTCCAGAAAAATTCACTGAAGCTAAATGCAGCCTCTCACAGCAGTGCCAGCTGGTACGCTGATACAGGTGGGTTCCTAGAACACTGACCTAGTGGGGGAAGCCTGTACTACAAGGGGCCTGCCCTCCACAAGATAATTCCATTTGGGGGGGGGGGTCCCCTAGTATATCCTGACTTTTAAAAAAATCACATTTTTCTTTCTTTTGCAGCTCGGAAAAACAGTCATCATTTTAAGTCTGATGTTGAAGAGAAAGAAGCACTAATTTATCAGTTCCATCCAGTTTACACTGGAAATATTTCTTCATTTCAACAAACTTACATATTTAATTGAAAGCTTTCAGTATGTTAACGGAAATTTTGAATAATTCCATGATGAAATTGTTTTACTATCTTGATACTCATGACAGTAATAGCCACAGAGATTTCTTTTCTGTGATTTTACTGGTTCTGAATTATCATTCAATATATTTGATTATTTATATCAAATTTGATAATCAGTGAGGCAGATAATCATAGTGTATTTCATGTAAAAGCTTTGATCTCAAAATTAGAAAAAAATTTATTGAAAATACAAATATTTTTTCTGATTGATGCTAGAAATAAATACCACCCCCTACCTAGCCAAACCATTCTTGCTGAAGCCTCGTTAAATCCTGCCTGTAGTCTGCTGTGGTATCTGTCTTTTTGAGTCTCAGGAGTATTCAGTGTGGTGTGTGTACTGGGTGTGTATGTGTGTATACATGCACCTATATTTCCCCTCCTGCTGTTAGCTCCACAGTGAAAGCAGAGTCTGTGTCTTGAACTGTTTTATCTCCCACAATGTCCAGCACAGTGGGCCCTCAGTAAGCCCTTGTGACTATCTGTGAATGAACTTTGTTCCATGGAAAATAATTTGCAATCTGTCATACATGTATTTGGGTACATTTAAATAAACTTGTCAATCTTTGCTTTCCTCTCTCACTGCTCACTATTCCATATACTCTCACAAATTCCGAAATTTAGTAATTCCTTGGGGGCAGCCAAGCAGTTGGATGAGAGAGATCATTTTTGGAGCCGTTTCTGAGACAGTGTTTATGCACCTCTTCTCCTTGGTCCTTCTCAGCTGCTGCTGGAGAGGTGGAAACATGAGCACCAGAGAGAGGGGTTGGGCAGGAGGGTGGGGGAGATTAGGAATGTTTTATGTAAAGAAAGGTGAGAACATAAAGCTTTGCTCTTAAGATAAACCATAAGTTTTGGACAATAAGGTGGGCAGAACAGAAATCGAAAGGCATTAACACATTCAGCTAAAACGGACTTTGGTAAAAGTGTGGTGCATTTAGATTTTTTTCCCATAAGCATGACAACTCTTCATTAAATCTTATTGTCAAATGTGCCATTTCTGGCTAGTTTCATGCCTCTCCCCACTAGAAAAAGGTAGTGACACTATTCTTACTCATACTGATTTGAGATATTATAGATCCTCTTGTCTCTTAAGTTCCCTAACAACATATAATCCTGATTCTGCCATCACTCATGATGCCGTGTTATCCATACTTCGGCCCAGGGATTCTGGCTTCTAATTGCTCCCAGAGGCTCTCACTGGGCTCCGTTGGTGATCACCACAAATGCAAGAAAATGTGAACCATCATTTGTTTTTCACTCATGTCAACTCTTTTATTTTTCCAACTGTGTATATTTTTGAAGCCTTTATGCTGGAATCGTTTTATTCCAAGAGTGGAGTCTCTTTCAGAGTTGGCAACACCGCCATCTGCCACACACTACCACCTGCCCAGAGGCTGCGAAAAGGCCTGAGGGCAAATGGGATGAGCAGTGCCATTCAGGCGAGGGGTGTCTGCCCTCTGTCCCTCATCCAGCTTGGCTTAACACTGACCCAAGGCAGCCGACATTGCTACATAAGTGGAGGCAAGAGAGGACGTGGACTAGAGGTGCTTGCTTATGTTACTGAGCCCTAGGAGGCGGTGACGGCCACACCTAGAGGAACTGCCTGACACATTGTGTGGAGCCTGTGGAAGGAGTTGAGTGACTACTTTGGGTGCTAGTGGCAGGAGGCATGGAGGTTAAAAGATCGATGTTGCCACACCGCTGCCGCACTGTGTGCTGTAGACCAGAGGTGACACTGCAGTTGGGAATTGAGTAACAGCCAACACATGGGCCCATGTGTGTTGCTCAAGTCCAGGGGTCATGGTAGCTTGCCAGTAGCCCAGATTCCTGAACTTGTCTGTGTCCATCATGAAAGTCATTTCAAATCAGCATATCAACACCATTCTGGCTGCCCAGTCTCATTCAATCCCATGAAAGAAATACTGTGCTTGCCAGGAGGCTTTTCTGGAACTAGAGTCTGGTCACAGGACCTGGCATAGTCCCGTAGGCAGGAATTCCAGAGCTGCTCAGGGCATCTGGCAGACCTTGATGGGGAGACATGGGAATCAGGGCCCCTGGTGGTCTGGCTAGGCTCTGCCATGGTTGGCTTCTCACCACTGAGGTGCACTAATGAAATATTGAAGGTAGTTGCTTCCTGTGACCAGGCCCCATGCAGGACCAGGTCCAGGTGTGGTGTACCTAACACAGTTGCACCTCTGGCCCTCCCCAGTCCCATGCACTAGAAAGGTCCTCAGAGCACTTTGAGAAGGTACTCAGCATGTAGGGACCCCCAATGGGCAAGATCTGGAGCTGGGGCTCCACTTGCCTAAGTCTAAGTGTGGCACTCTGCCTGGCTCAGTAGGGACCCAGTGACAACCGCTGCTTAGAGAAGGAAACACGTAAGAAGTATTAGAAGGTTTGTTTCTGAATACAAAGTATGGGTGCCACACTTCATACTCTGCTCATAGAAGATGTCCCTTAAGTCCCAGGACTCTTGCACTAAGACCGTTCATGGCTCCAGTCAGCCTGCTCCTGGAGCTGGTTTGTCAGCTGAAACTTACTTGCCCCCGCTTCTGCTCTAGAGTGGCGCTTTAACAGCTTGTGTGCATAGGAAACACCTAGGATCTTGTTAAAGTGCAGATTCTGATTCTGGTTGGTGCCTGAGATCTGCACGTGTAACCACCTTCCAGGTGCTGCTGATGCCACTGGCCAGCGGGCTATTCTGAGTGTCAGGGAGCAGACTTTGTCAGCAGGACAGGAGCAGAGGCTGGAAGACGGTGGGAGGGAGGGAACATGTAGATTAGGAGAAGGGAAAGGAAAAAAGAACAAGAGAAGGACTGGGTCAGGGCGGGGCTGCCTTCTACATGGATAACGTGAATCCTTCCCATGGCCTTTTACTTATGTGGAATACCTCAGATAGAATGGGAATGTTGGACTTAAGGACAGAACCTATCACCCATTTCTATTTAGCCAGATCTATCTATCTTTTTCCTTCCCTTCCCTTCCCTTCCCTTCCCTTCCCTTCCCTTCCCTTCCCTTTTCTTTTCTTTTCTTTTCTTTTCTTTTCTTTTCTCTTTTCTTTATAGATTGGGGAAAGAAGGGAGGGAGAAAGAGAGGGAGAAAAACACCGATGTTCAAGAGAATGGTTGCCTCTTACATGCCCCCAACTGGGGACCTAGCCTGCAACCCAGGCATGCGTCCTGACTGGCAATCAAACCAGCAACCCTTTGGTTTGTAGGCTGTCAATCCACTGAGCCACACCAACCAGGGCTTAGCCAGATATTTCTGAATACCCATAAGTGTATGTGAGTAATCTGGCAAGAGATGTTTTATGTAGGGATGTGGGCTGTGTCCATTTCCAGACCGCAGAACAGGAAAATCTCTAACCTTGTCAGGCTGTTTCCATGTCGGGATGGGTTAGGATGGTCCTGTAGCTTCTAAAAGTACAGTGATAAGTCACACAGGCCCAGAACTCTGCAATAATGGAACAGCCCGACATACATGCTGTGTTACTTACCAGAATAGCAAGAAAATATACCACTTTGCTCATATGGGAAGAATTACAAAACAAAGGTCTTTTGCTTATTGGAGACAGAGGCTTTGATCTTATTTTGTTTGTAATTTTATTCCACTTAACTTTCTAAAATGAATTAAGTTTTTATTCTATACAACATTTCTCACTCTAACAGTGATTTAAAATGAAGTTACTTTGCAGTAATGAGTCAGGAACACTAGATGTCAGGAGAGAACCAGCTGACAATGTTTAATAGGTTGTGTTTACATGCAAACATTTGAAACAGGAGATTTTAGGAGGTTGACAGAAACCTAAAGGAAATTGAGTAGTATAATTACTACATTTATTTAAATACTAATGGTGTATGGCATCATTATGTTGTACACCAGAAGCTAATATATGTCAATTATATCTCAATTACAAGATGCTAATGATTGTATAAATATAAATTTATACCTAGTACCAGATGTTTTCTATTCTGATTGATGAAGAGTTCCTGAAGGATCTGATTTTAAAAAAGCAAACACAATTTTAATAACTATTAGGGGTCAGGTGCTCTTCTGTACATAAATCTGTGGACTGCCTACAAAATTCCAGTCCTCCTTTCTCTGCTGCCTAACTGGGCAACTGCTAGGCTAGAGTAGTATTTTCTTGGGTGAGCACAGAACCAGAGTGTCATATAATGCAAGGTGCTCTGGGGACACCCACTGGGGAGGCACTCAAGTGAGAACATCTACTGTAAGCAAAATACAGGTAGAAGCACTCTAACCAAACACTGACCTGGCCAGAGATTTCCCCCTACAAAGTTTCTGCACAGAATGTGCTCTAAATCTCATCAAAGTTTCCCTTTCAAATTTAAGGAAAGTCTTTAATCATGAGTTTTTCTCTTGGACGTGTTCATGTTCACATAAATTTAGCACTTTTAGATTTTGAATTCTCTGACATTTATTGTAATCTCATAATTTATCATAACCAAATTCCGAGCCAGCCTGTTCTGCTCTAGAGACACTTCAGAAGCCACCGCGGCCCTGTAACGTCTTCTGTGGTGCAGGATTCAGACGCCCCGCCGCTGGCAGACACCGTGTTTGCTCATGTCTGTGAGCTCACCATGCCCACCCATCCTCTGCCTCTCCCCTTCACCGCCTGTCTCCACCTTGCAGAGAACTATCCGATGTAATTTTATTCACTTGCTCTTGTAATTATTCTCTGCCTCCTCACGGGAACATAATTCACGTGGCGGCGGAGACTTGACTCTGACCTGCATGTGTGGCTACTGCCACTTAAGTAACTGCTGGGAGCTGTGTGCTCAATGCCAAGAAACGCCTGACTGGCTGAACTTGAGTGTACAATTGGGTACTGTACTTGAGGGATGAATTACAATATTTTTAATGGAAATTTTGACTACACTTAACTTTTGCTTTATGCAGTCACTTTACAACTTAATCCCCTGAGTCAGATTTGACTCTCCTGTAGAAGTTGGTGCCTGTGAGGCCACTTTCATAAAATAAATAACAAAAACCTGGCAACCTGAAGGTCTTTAAAGCCTCTGATCACAATTAAAGTGCTGATGTCAACAACTTCTAACAGCAAATATACTGAAAAAATATACTGGGCTCACCATTTCAATTTAAATAATTCAGCCCAAATAACATGAGGCTTTCTTGCTTCCAATTCAAAACCCTTGTCAGCTCAGCATCATACACAGAAAAAAACATGAATCTAACTCCAAGAAGCTCTGAAGAATAAAATAGGTATTGAGTTGAAGCTTTGATTTTACTTTTGTATGAGGCTATGAGGGAGGGAGTGATCGCATTGGTCTCCTTTCCTTTCTGCCTTTCTAAGCTCTCACCTAACCTTGCCTTCTTCCTCCTTCTTTTTCCCATCTCCCCAGTCTTCTTTCTTTCATGACATTTCTAACATAGATCAGGGTAGCTTTTCTTGGCTTTTTCTTGGGAAACAACGCTGCTTCCACACTCTCCACAGCAAAGCTGGGAAGTGTCCACCAGGTGTTCCTTTCTCTCGCAGGTGCAGGCCGAGCAGCCTCCCCCCGTGGGAGCCCTCGCCTGTGCCACGTGGGAGTCCCCCTCTGCTGCCGGCTTCTCAGCCGTGCTTCATTCTCTCGGCTCCTGCCCTGCAGCATGCTCAGCCATCGAATGAACTGAAGGGTAGAGAGGACAAACATCTGAAATACCCACACCCTGTGATTAAGCATGCCACGCCCATCTGCTTGTGGTTTATTTGTTTAATATTAAAATGCTCTCAGCTCTACATGCACCAGCTGCTTTTCCTCTATGTTCACCAAGCCCGGTTGCATTGAGCACCTGTAACGCTATTTTTCTTTATGTCATTAAGGAGGGGAATGCATGAATGTAAATACCAATTAGAAAGCTTGAGTAGTTTTTCAAATTTTTCAATCGTGCTGCATTATTATTCTAGATCAGTCTACTCTTGGAACAATTTTACAGTATCATCAAAGGCCTACTCCAATATTTAGATCCCAAATGACAGATTTAATGGCCTTAGTTAACACCCCAATGATGTAGGCTTAATTTTATGGCTCACCTGTTTTTGCTGTTTACTTTCCTGAGCTTCGGCCAAGCTGAAGAAACTAAGAAAACAGTGATTGATTGTCCATGAAAGAAAATGGCACCTTCCCTCGTAAAAAGAAAACCTGGAGTCTCCTAACCTGGCACCTGCAAAGACTCTCCACATAGGAGTGGAGGAAATAAAGACCCACGAGCACCATTCCCAAGCCCAGCCCCAACAACCTCCTCAGGAAATCACTTCTGCTGCTTCCTTCTCCCTCTGTACACCTGGAGGCAGAGACTCCAAGGCCATAGGTGAGGCCAGAGCACAGCAGGAGGCCGGGCCCTGAGTTCTGCTTGAGGAGGGCATCTCAGGAGGGTCTGAGTTTGATGCTCTCATTGACTGGGTGTTCGTTTTCTCCTTGAGTGGTGTCTGCCGGCAGGATGCTGTAATATGCAGCTACTTACGTGCTTCTGGGTAAGAAGGTATAGTATTCAACTTCACTATATAGTGTTCCCCAACTTTAAATAAAAATCTTGTCCTTAATTAGGTCAGAGTGTTCTTTGTGAAACCTTGAAATAAAAAAATAAAACAGAAGTTGGCTCTGCATGCTAGAATGTACCTCCAAGTGCATTGGACTCTGCCCGTGGCCTCCAGCCCTTGGACCCCAGGCGACAGCTAAGGGGAGCCATGGCTGCAAGAACTCATTTTGGCCTTTCACACTGGTGGGGGTGAGGTGGGGGAAGGAAAAAGGGAGGGTCGAAAGGGGCTGGCGGAGGAGTGAAGAAGATTAACATCCGTAGGGGACTTACTAATGTTTCGGGGCCTGTGCTATCTGCTTCACTCATATTGATCTTTTCCCACCAACCCAATGGGATAGATGCCATCCTCCTCCTGTGGATAAGGAAACCCCGGCTCTGAGAAACGAATATGAGGAAGGGAAGTCAGAGAAGAGAGGGGAGGGGAACAGTGGCTGGAGTGAAATCTGCTGTTACCCTAAGGAGCCCCTCCTGCCCGACGACTCACACCTCTTTGCTCTGAAGACATTTGCTCTGTAACAGCACCTGCAGCTCCAGGAAATTGCTTCAGCTGCTTTTATCCCCCAGGACACTTTGTTCTTTAAGAACTTGTTCAATGAAAGAACCTAAAAAGATGGCATTAGGTGAAGATATCCCGTTTCTTGTCATCACAAGGACGGCAAAGGCCGTGCCAGGCATCATGAGCTCTGATCCATGTAGGTCCATGTAGGTCTTCACAGGGCCCCTTCACACGGCCGTTAAAGGAGACATCAGCTTCCAGGGAAACTCTTTTTGAAAGCACACTTACTGATTTTATTTCTGCATAATCTGGAAGCAGAAATGTCTTTTATGATTGAATTTTCCTTTTCAACATATTGACTAATGTCAGGGGTTATTACATACTACAGTGAGCTGAACAAGCGCAGGCTTCTCTCTGTGTTGGCGTGGGTGTATTCTCGAAGGATTAAGATGACAAAGGAAGGGAGGAGTAAAATGAAATTCATGCTTAAGTAAGAGGAATAGTTCAGTACCCTCGTTCTCTGCCGACAGTTCAGGTGTTCAAAGAGGCTCCTGGTTTCTAGAATGTGCTGGGTTTTGTTACCCAAAGGCATTAGCAGTAGAGGTGATTTGACTTCCCTACTGCCAGTCAGGGCCTACCGCCCCCCAGTGGATTCCTGTGGAATAAAATGTCAACTTGCATTGCCTGAACAGCACCCTGAATCTATCACTCCCCATGTCCACCACCTAACCTTTTCTTGCATGTCTCTTCCGCACTCACTATAGTCATGCACTGCAGAAGGACGTTTCATCCAATGGCGTACCGCGTACAATGGAGGCAAAAAATTTCTATCATCTAGTGATGTTGTGGCCTTGGTAAGGTCGTAGGGCAAGGCGGGAGGTTAAGAAGAGGGCCAACAAACATCACCTGTGAGGGTGAAGTCAGACTGGCTTTAAGCCACTGGTATCGTATCACTGGTACGATACATGAAAGTTTCTTTCAAGCTTTTCTTTTTAGGATGTAATCCTTTTATTTATCATCAAACCTCAGTAAAATTTATTAGTTCCAAAAGTTTGTTTCAACTTGGCTTGGGTAATAAAGAGCACAAATTCCTGCTTTGGGAAGAGGTTGCCTGGAGTGGGCCGCAAGGACGAGAAGTAGTGATGAGAACGTCATTACCTCCCCAGGACACCTGGGTGGATGGTGGAGTCTGCAGCCCCCTCAGAGATGCTTTGAAATTCGTGGGGAAGACACTGCACTTTCCCGAGACATATAGCCTGAGACTTCATTTTTATTTGTGTGTGAAATGGAAGGGTAATCCCTTTAAGACATACACCTTTTCTAAGCTTAATATAATAAATGCATACTGTAATGTGGGAAACATTAAAACAATAGCCATCTTTTACTTCAACGTACGTTTTTATTAATAATTGAAAAGAATATTATACTGCTAACTTATTGTAAATGCACCCAGAATCAAAGGGTCCATAGTGACATAAAAAATGTGTGTAGTTTCTATTAAATAAGACTTTCTGGTCACTTTAGAATGAGTATAATATACAGGTATTATATGCACACAAATGTAAAAAGGAATTGTGAAAACTGTTACCAGTTTGTATAAGAAAAAAGACTTTCATTTTTCACAGGCTATCGATATCATATAGGATGGTTCCTAACAGGATTTGACTTTCTAAATTAATTCACCTGGTAGCTCAAAAATCTGTAGAAAAGAAGTTAATATACAGTGAAGCCACAACAGAGTTACGGGGCAGTAGAAATTCATAGTGGTACAAAATATCGTTCAAGATTTTTATATCAAGTTGCAGTATCAAGATTGAGACTCATCTTGGTTGGCAAGCAATGTGAGAATTATTCAAGACTGAAAGTTTATCTTTAATGACTTCTGCTGGTAAAATGTTAAAGGTTAAAAACATGTAGAAAACGACAGGAGGTGCCATGTCCTTGCCTTTCTGTCCTTACCAGCAGATCCTTGCTTGCCCTTGAAATAGAATGAAATGCTACAGGTGTTTCCAGTGTTTCCCATCAGAGGGCAGAGTTGGTGGGACAAACAGGAGCGCAAACCGAGTTCTGTTCTGTTGGTCACGGCAACAAAGAGACTTAAAGTCATCCTCTCCGTTTAAATACGGCTTTGTGCTTTCAATAACAATACAACATAATGTCTAGTATGTTAGAAACAATATCAAGAAACAGTTTTGCGTTGCATAAACCTTTGTGATTATGCCATAGTTGTGTGGGGACGGCTTTTAGCATTGCTTTTGCTTCTTTAGACAGGTGGCAAACCCGCAGGCCGAATCTGGCCCTCCACCTTGTTTTATTCAGCCAGGCACCTTGTTTCTTCCCGGCAGCAGCACCCGAACTCTCGCTTACCTGCTAAGGAGTAGTTGCATTTATACAGTCCTAAAATCACATTCAGCCCTTTGAAGGCAACCCAGAGGCTGATGTGGACCCCGGTGAGAATGTGTTTGACACTCCCATTTTAGTGAGTCCCCTTACCTGTCTGTTCTGGGCTTCATGTAAACACTGGCCCATCAAATGGGCCCTATGGCACCGCCCTCAGGTCACCACAGGTGTGACTAGGAAATGTCTGTCAGTGTCACTGAAGCACACAGCGGCTTTTGGCTGTTGGGAGCTTAGACTTGGTGTTTTTTTGTGCCTATTCTGCGGTCCTTCAGACTTGCTTTTTGGTTTGTTGATCATGGCCGACTGCAGTTCTGGCATCTATTATTCTGGTCCCCAGGCACAGGGGGCTCATTTGCTCACTTACCCTTTCACACGCAGTCACAACAGAAAATGGCACATGTCTGCCCAGATGGACGTTGTGGTCTATGACCCAGGGAGACTTCAGTTTTATAGAGGGAATGGGCATGGTATCTAGAGGTTGAAGTTAAGGGAAGTAACTTATTGACAACCTGAAAGCTACTAGGATTGCTTTTGTAAATTTCTCATATGTATTTGATCTGTTTTTGTCACTCCCCTAGCTTCTTGCACAAAGTGGATGCTCACTGAGTGCTTGTTGAGTGTGCAGGGAGATGGAGGGAGTTGTGAATGGGCTCTTCATCCTCACACAGTGCCTCACACACAGCCAGCTCTCAGCGGGGATGTATCGAAAAAAGGAGCAGCAGCCACAGCTTGCAACCAATGGCCACTGGCACATGGTGTGGCTTGAAGGATGTCCTCCAACCCTGTCTCACCCATGAAGCTCGTTTACCAATGATATTCTGGTAACTAGCTTCAGAGGGACTTCAAGACTGGTAGCATCTTCTGAGTATTGTCAGTTGTACACACCAAATGGCAAATCAGATTTAGCCATGAATGAAGAAGAAACTATGTATCCCAATGTGATGTAAGCTGCTACTATGAAGCGAGAAGATTCCCCTTTATACAGTGATAATAGGTCAAGAATGCACCAGGAAACAAGTTTGTTTTGGTAAACGAAGGCAGGGGGGTAACTATTTCCCATGGAAAAAGCGTACCACACTCACGTTTTCTGCAAAAGCAGAAATATCCCTTTGCTGTGAAATATCCCAGGGCTTCTGATGTGTTTGCAACTGAAAAAAATCAGAGCATTCTACCAGAAGAGAAAATATGGCAACAAAAAAGTGGAGGAAAAGCTATCATAGGGGAACATTCCAGGGAAAAATATCAAGGCCCTCAGTCTTGAAAATCTAATCTAATTCCTTCCAGAGATATTTTCTCACTAGAACATGACTCCTATTCAGAATGTTCAGGGAATATCTTTGGTATTATTGATACCTTCACCTTTTAAATATCTATGCATCTTTATTTTAACAATTTTGGATGGAGAGATTTCTGCATTGCTCACAGGGCAACATAATGTTGTGCAGGTTATGTGGGCACAGCAATGCCACATTAAAAGGGTTCCCATTCACAATTCAAAAGAACCTATGTACCCCAATGTTCATAGCAGCATTATTTACAATAGCCAAGTGCTGCAAAAAACCTAAGTGCTCATCAGTAAATGAGTGGATCAAAAAACTATGGCACATTTACACAATGGAATACTACGCAGCAGACAGGAAAAGGGAGGTTCTACCCTTCAAGACAGCATGGGTGGAACTGGAGAGTATTATGCTAAGTGAAGTAAGTCAGGCAGTGAGGGACAAATACGGTATGATCTCACCTATAAGTGGAACCTAATCAACACAACAAAGAAGTGAGCAAAATAGAACCAAAGACATGGAAATAAAGACAAACTGACAGTAACCAGAGGGGAGGAAGGAGAGGGATAATGGGGGAAAGAATTGGAAGGGTCATCAAGAAACAGTATAAAGGACCCATGGACAAAGCCAAAGTGGGGAGAGGTTTGAAAGTGGAAGGTGGGGGTAGGTAGGGCAGGGGAAACTAATGGGTGGGGTGTGGGGGAGTAACTGAACAATAGTAAAAAAAAAAATTAAAGAAAATAAAGGGTTCCCATTCAAATTATAGACACTGAAGGTCCATATGGTTATTTGAACAAGTTTTCAGTAGATAAAAGTAAAGCATCTTATTTAAATAAAAATCAGTAATTAACATAATTTTGGGACAGATGAAAGAAAAGTATCTTGAGTAAGGGGTTCCTGTTCCTAATTCACAATAAGTGTTTTTATTGACAATCTGGATTCACCAGAATATGAACAAAATGCTTTTCTTTCTAACCAACACTGTGTTGCCCACAGACCCTAAGGATATTTATTGTCATTTTAAATGTCCCAGGACAACTGTGCAGTAGAGTGTTCTACTAATTTTCTATTTCTGTTCTTTAAGTTTGAGCATATTTGATTACTGCCTGCATTTTGCTTATAGTATAACATTACTAGCTTTTCTAATTTTCTGCTTGTAATATGTCATGTGATTGAACACTGTTTTTAAGATAATTAGAATCGTGAATAAATGAACAGTAAGTAGGACTTAAAAGACTTAAAACAAAGGATGGAAAAGCTTTTCTATAGCAAAAAACCTCAGGAGTGTGAGTGTGGATTTTATAAACTTGATTGAGATGGTCAGAGACCTGTTTTGTGTCTTGGCTCCTACTTCCGCTGTGGATGGATGGGGGAGCAGAGTTCTTGTCACATGCAGGGTGTCCCAGAAAAACTGGAAAGGTAAGCACAACTGAGAAGACATTTTTTTTTGTCATTTTGCTCACAATGGCAGAGATTCCTTAGTGTTTTCAGATCAGAAGGTCTCAGTGGGAGTTCTCACCTTGGCATTTCTACTACAGGATGAGAAATAACTTTGTCATTCCCAGGCAGGCATTTTGCTTTAGGAACTGATTTGTAAATTAATACCTTTCACTTTAGATTTCCCCCTCAGGACTTACAGGCATTTTGAAATGTTAACATCAAATTCCCTTCCAGTTACACAGGATAAAACTGGGATATCTGTGGCTTTTAAAGGAAATGAGACCTAGACTTACTGCAGTCATCACTGATGCTCCCAATATTTCACGCTGCCCACGTTTTTCACATGGCATCTTAGATTTTCAGGGAACCTTTAATGAAAGCTCCATTTCTTAAGAGGTTGTAATTATCATGTGGTCCCATATTTCTAGATATGGAAATGTGAAGTGCAGGCAGAATGAGACCAAGGCGGGTGGGTGGTTGTGGGCCCTAAAACTAGGGAAAGAATCAAACAAGATCAGGAGTTCACCTTCTGAACCCTACCCCTAAACTTCCTTCTTGACAAAGATTAATGGGACCAATGCGATCAAGTTCAGAGACTTTAGACCAAAGACTTTGCGGGCCTAGGAGCACAAAGAGAACTCCACGGAGGGCTGAGAGATTTCGCTTTCTGGGTGAACTTTAGATATTTGAGTTTTATAACCTATGGCTTTTCCCTGAGATGTTAAATAATCCAAAGATTAACCAGCTGCCTTTTTTTAAAAAAATCACCACACTAAACAAGTGGTATGAAAATAATAAAATGGATTTAATGAGTATGTTTGCTCTGTAAAAACTAGTTAAGCCTGCCACATGAATCTATGAATCTTCCCAAATTCCATTCTCTAAAATCATTTAACTTGGTACTCTATACATTCTATTTTGCCTAGAAATGTCTTGCACAGGAAACTATTTTTCTTATTTAGAATGGTGGCAAAAATGAAAAGCCTTAGAAGAACTTAGATACATAGGTATAGGTGTTGATCGAATGAATGTGTCCAATGTGACATTGTACACCAATAAAAGGCCTGGCCGGGCCAACAGGCGGCTGCACAACACAAGTTCCATTGAAGGACTCAGAAAGCTGACTGACAGACGCACACAGCACTCCATTTGCATCACAGGATCTGAAGGTACTGGCAGGCACTGCACTCCCGGCTCTTGGTTTCACATTACATCAGGGCCCTCGTCAACTCTTTTGTAAAGCTGCATTCAACGACTGCCGTTTAAGGTTTAGAATAGATTTAAAAAGCCAGAAAGGAAAGGGAACAATTCCCTTTAAAAAAGAGGTTTCAAAGAAATGAAATATGTGAGGCAGTTAAAAAGTTACTTTTGGCAATCATTTGTGAAATCACTTCCTCAGAAACAAGTCTTTAGAAAGACTGGCACCCAGCAGTTGAAAGTAAACTGTCTCTGCTGGTTGACAAAGAATCACGAGAAAGCTTGAGTTGGGCAGAAGGATAATGTTTAAACCATGAGTAAAGACAGAGGAAGGCAGGCAAACGTGAGCTGTTTTGTTTTTTGAGAAGGAAGCAAAGAGTAGTCAGTCATCTGAGGTCTGGAGTTTCTCATTCGCCCTGAGAAGACAACATGGCATGACAAGAGCCCATCGGAAGAGGTATATGTGACCCTCTGATGCTCAGATCACAGAGGAGGAAGCGTGACAGGGAGAAGCCAACGGCAGGTGTCCACCTCAGGAGTTCTGAGCCTTGATAACCGGGGCCAGAGCCCAGGAGAAAAAAGCATTGGACTGCAGTCAACAGCCAGTGCTGTGTTCAGTTGGGACTTGTGGCAGCTGGCGTAGAGGAAAGAAGACTGGACTGAAGGCTTGCCCAGCACAGCCAATGGGACATGGACAAGCCACTGCAGCTATCACCAGCCTCAGTCGTCTCCTCTGCCAACTAAGCAAACGAATTGCTGAGGTCCCTTTCAACTGTGCAGTTCGACCCAGCAGAGAAACAGCATGTGGCCCTAGGCATCTTATTTCTTTTACCTTTCATTCCCTAAAATAATCTCATATTACTTATTGTTTAGAGAAATGGGTGTATGGAGCACTTTAACAAAGTGATGGTTTAGAAAGGGCACATCCCAGGGTTGAAGTTCGTGCACACGTGTGTGCACAACATGGATAAGTCAGTCAGCCTTATCTCAGTCGTCAGCGGCAGCTGCCAGGTTTGCAGGCAGAAGGTATTGGGAGAATGTAATCAACGCTTTTCAGTGGTTGCAATCACTTCCTGGGATGTTTTAAATAAGTAGTGCCCGGAAGATTTCAAGATTTCTCTGTCTCTCTGCCTGTCTCTGTTTCTCTGTCTCTGTCTCCCTCTGTCTCTGTGTCTCTCTCACTATCACACACACACAGCCTAGGAAGAATATATGGTAAAACCTGCTTACAAAAAAATTCCATGATTTCCCTCAATTGAATTTTTTCTGAGAGACTATGTATCAGTAATTTAAAATACTCATTCCACTCTAACCAACATTATGTTTTTGAAGAAAAACAGGTGATGGGAAACACAGGCCCAACTTTTACCGACAGAAAATGACAGGAAGGAAGGGTCATGTGCTTTTTCCACTGATCTGTCCTGCCCCACCCTCGCTAGTCATCGGTGTCCACCACATGTTTGTTGAGTTGCGTAAAAAGAAAATACTGACACTCCTTATCAATTCAGAAAAAAGGTGCTGCCGAGATAAAGTAGCTAAAGAGTTATGACCATGGAAAGATATTTTTGTAGCAGAACAGTGAGAATCAAGCATTTCATTTGATTAGCTCTTGTGTTTAAAATTCAGTTTTAAGTAAGGGAAAGCTAGAATACTCTCTGAAGAATTACAGAATCACAGAAGGATCTTGCATCATAATTTTTTTCTTTCTAAGAAAAAGGGTAGAAATTCTCATTTCACAAGGTCGATGAATAATTCTTCATAGTACTGAAAAATACATGTATTTTTCTATAATGTATTATAATTGAAGTAGGTGAAAATATTCCCAAAATCATGCCAACTAATTTGAACTGTGTGGCAGAAACTGCTAGGCATTTTTAAATCTACATTTCCCATTCTTACTGAGAAACGAAGCCCCTAACTTTTAGATGGGCCTAAGGCTACCGAAAATGAAGACTATAATTCTGAGTTTTCCTTGCAGCTAAATTTGAGATGGAACAAATTTGTGCTAATGGGATATAAGCAAAAATAGTGTGTGCAACTTCTGAGACATGGCCTTAAATGAAAGAAGGGCCCTTCTGTGCCTTTTTTCTCCTTTTTGCCTGGAATACAAAAGCAATGGCTGGAACTTTGGCAGCCATGTTGACTCATTATGACTTTGAGAATGGCAGGACGCATAATGAAGCCACAAGAGGGAAGGAGCCTGGATCCCGAGTTCAGCTCTTTGCTGACTATCTCCAGAATTTTGAAATGCGAAGAGATAGAGACCTCTATCTTATTTACACCACTGCCATCCATCTTTTTCTTTTCTTTTCTTTCTTTCTTTCTTTCTTTCTTTCTTTCTTTCTTTCTTTCTTTCTTTCTCTCTTTCTCTCTTTCTCTCTTTCTCTCTTTCTCTCTTTCTCTCTTTCCCTTCCTTCCTTCCTTCCTTCCTTCCATCCATCCATCAGTTTTATCCATCTACTACAAATGGCATTTTTTTCTCAACCCACAATAAAGTTTTTTCAGGATGTAAAGAGAGATGCCACCCACAAACTATAAAATTTTTGAGAATTCTGTTTTTTGGAGCATTCCTTCCAATAAGTATATTCTAATATTTAAAATAGATTTGCTCTCTTTTTGCATCGCATATCGTGCCACTACATGAGTAGCATTTTCCTTCATTAGTTCTCTTTTTCAGGCATCACACCCTTAAGTTGTGGGCCTGTTTGTCATGAATATCTGCACAAGGTTTATACACACTTCCACACACCTTCTATCCAGCAGAAATTACAGATGGCTCTTCCATGGGAAGGAAATGTTAAAAAAATACAGATATTCAAAGTTGCTAAGTTTAAAAACATCAGTTATTTGTATTTTTCTTACTTAATTCAGTGATCCCTTGAAAACAGTTACTACTACCTTGGGCTAAAATATCAAGTTAGAACATTTGAATTCTAATCAACTGTAAGGATTCGCCTAGTTACTTACTAAGGTAAATCAGAAATGATAAATTAGTGTTTGCTTTAAGAAATAATTAGCCAGAATATTCATTTCATAGTGAGCCCACATTTTACGATACTATACATTTTTAAATTAGGTCTGAAATAAAGATGTGTTAATTCTTGGCAAGATTCCTTTCTAATTTGCAAAGGTCAAAAAGAGCAATTTTGGTCTGTATTTGATAATCAGTTCCGAGGAGGCATGATAGTTTTCCTCGGCTTTGCAACCTACATTTTAGCTGATTCTAATGAAGACAAATTCCTCTCAATCATGAGTGTCCCATTCATTAAGTGAGACAGATGGCAGCCTTGCTATATTTTGTTAGATCCAGCCTCTTGAAGCTGTCTGCCTCCCTTATTTAGAAAATAGCAGGGCTTGTTTTTCCGAAGTAAAAAAAGAAAGAAGTCAATATTTTGCTAGGGCAAGATGTCAAGTAATCTCCAAAACAAGTGAGCCAACAGCCTCTCAGATGTAGAGTGGTACGAACATATGCTTTTCAGGGACACACACACTCGTATTGCATGGCAGGCAGAAGCCTAAGATACTTGGGGGCATGCTAACTTCAGAGTTTTCCCTAAAAGAGATGTTTGAGATATCTTTCATGATGACTATAGTCTACCCCTTGACCCCTGGGAATTCTCTAGCCAACCCCTATCCCCCGTGACTCCCCTGCTTAACTTTTCCTGCTTTAAAACAGGACTGGAAGTGGAAATAGATGTAAGGTAAATTGGAGAGCATCCTTGCTCCACACAGTGTCAGCAGGAGACCCTTTAAGAAAGGACAGGTCATTGGCACAAGATAGAAGACACAGGCTGGGGCAGAGTTGGCCAACGTTTATAAGACACATAGTCAAGGAGGTTCAAAGAGCAAAGAAAACAGTTTTAATTTTTCCCTTCTGCACTCCAGCCAGCCCTAGGGATTCCTGGGCAGTGCATGTCCTGTCTTCAGCTTTACCAGGACCACTTCTGAGGAGAGCACGTGAGTCTGGAGGTGCCTGTCTCAGGATGCTGAGAGGTTCTGACAAATGAGTACAGGCTAGGGGATGTGTTCATTTTCCCTTCCTCTGACCACATTCACACTTCCACATGGCGAGAACATGGATGTAGGGAACATGTCTTTGTTAAAAGCTCTACTGCACGAGGTACCGTATAGAGTGGATTCCCTGGAACACAGGCAAAAGCTGCAAGAACTGGAGACACTCATTCTGCAGTGAGCCTCGTGACATGTGACAGTACTGGGTCAGAATCCCCCAGGCCCAGGGGACCTGTGGTGCGTGACTGTACAGTTCTACACTCTTCATTCTTTTGTCTTAAGTCAACAGGACCTCTAAGGAGTGGCCTGGACAAGGAGCGGTGTGGGGGAGAAAAGGGGGCTGGAGATGGGGAGGGAGGTCTACCTAACTTGTTTCTGATGAGTGCAAAATTTTTGGAACTTCAGAATTACCATTATGGATTCCTGAAATTGGGGATTGAAACAATTATAACTTAATTATTCAAGTTATATTATTTAAGTTAATATTAAGTATTAAAAACCAAAGCACACACACCATCTTAAGTAGTTGCCTGTGTTGAATTTCCATAGAAAAGTCACAAATGGAAGGATTCCTTCTCCAGGCTCCTACCTGCACTGAGACAGGCTCTACGACTCCACGGTGCATCTTAGAGGAATGTACAAGTTCACAGGAAGATGAAACAGCAATAATGTTTGTATGGCACTACTTCTCGAAATGTAAGCTAGGTCTTGTTTGGGGGTGGAGGGCATAATAATAGTTTAGGATATTTAGGTATTAATTTTATTCTTCTGACTCATTTTCTATGTTTTTGATGTTCTATTAGCTTTCCCCACAATAACAAATGTATTAGTCTTGGAATTTGAATATCAAAGTTATTTTTTAATTAAGAAGTGCAATTTGTACTCTGCACTATTTCTAATCACTCAAACATGGGCAAATTTTTCAAGCTACTTTGTAGAAAACATGGAAGAATTTGGCATTTCCATGGGCTTTGCACAGCACTTGGGTATGTAGCAAGAGCTCCAGATAGGGTCCAGCCTACTGTTACAACGTTACATTAACAACAGCCTCTTCCGGTTGTGAGCCACTTCACAGTTTACAGGGTGTTTTGTACATTTTCATCTAACCATCACCTCGGCCTTGGGAGGTAGGCATTATAGCTTCACTTTACATATGAGGAAAGCTCCAGGGCTGAGGTGTCTGATAGTACCCAAGACCACAGCGGTGGACCTGGGACCCAAACCCCACTCTGTGTCTTCCAAATTCTCTTTCCTTTGTCCATAGCTCTTGCTCCTCTGTATACATGCAGAACCCTGGACAAATCCCCAAAGTTCCCTAGGCTTCAGCGTCCTCTACTGTACAACGATGACTTGGATTTGACTATCTCTCAGGTCCCTGCTAGCTCCTCTTCACTTTGGATTTGAGGCTATTCAGTGGGATGAACAGTGAAGGGGTTCAATGGGTGTCAGGGGACTGAAGGGGCACTGTCCAGAGGCCTCCCCAAAACTCACCATGGTTGTCATGAACTTGGAGGAACCAGGGAAGAATTTGTTTGGTACGTTCTGATTCTTAAGTTCTGATTCTCATGGAGTCTCATGAAATATGTGGACTCCACAAAAAAGAAGAAAAAAGAAAACTCTACACATGAAAAAATTTGCATATAATTTTAGATGGTATATAGACTGTCTTAGAAATATATAGGCCAAATTAACAACTTCTGGAATAAATAGTGCACACATACCCCTTTCGGGGCCCTACAGGAGGCCTCATCGTAGTATTCACACAAAGTGAGCAAAGCTTATTTTGGCATGGGACATAGTAGTTGAAAGATATGAAGAGAAAAAACTGTGGTGTATTTTCAAGACATATTTCCCCCTCCATGGGAAATTATGTTTCCGATACTAATTTCTTGGTTTTGGGAATGGGGTAGGAGAAAGAAAAGTTGGTGCAGAACAAATATAAGTATCTCCTTGAGAGGTATTTATAGACAATTCCACATAATTTTAATGCTCCTTTTGACTAACTTCAGAGCAACATGGCTGATTACAGAGTTACGGTTGTGATTTCTGTCCCGCATGCCCACAGGCTGTAGGTGTAGGGCTGACACCAGTGTCAAGACTGGGATAAAATGTGTAAAATGTGATCCTCAGAGATACTCATATTCCCTCCAAAGGGGGAAAGGTGTTTTACTATCATTTCACTCTTCCACACACCCGTAACACATATTTTTCAGAACATAAGCATAACAAGGTATCATGCAAGAATCTGAATTTTTTGATTGCCGTAATATTATTCTGGGTTTTGGGAAGTCTAGAACAAAGGGGAACTCCATGCTGGTCTTGTGGTATTGAAAAACAGGATCTACATTCAGTCTGAAAGCTGGATTCACTATTTGTACCCATTTTCATCTGTCTCAGCATCTAACTTCCTGTCTACTAACCCCAAGTAGCGTCTGCTAATGCAAACTCCATCAGGCCCAGGATAATTGTGGCTGTCAGCAGCCCTGACTTAACACCTCCACAACACAAACCGGTATTTCTCACAAAATTGTCTGTATGTTTTCACAGCATTTTTTTCCATTTTGCATGCCTCATGTTAAATACTGTTAAAAAATTAAAAACCATTTTTTTTACAATTTACAAGTATTCATATAAGAAAAAATTACTAAAAAATACCCATCCAAGCACCTACAACTCATCTAGCGCACAATGCTAATAATACATAGGCTGTGACCGAAGAACTCCGTGATTGGTTGGAAAGCAGGGAAGTGCAGTCCATTGTCTGGAACAAAGTGAGACATGATGCAGAGAGGAGCTGTCAACGGTGCTTTGCTTCCTAAGTCAAGTTCAGCAGCCGCATTTCAGAGTCAATGTCATTATTTATTTCGACCTAAAACAGAGAATAGGTATTGCTTTAAAGAACTTCAAAACCAGCAACGAAACATCCTTTCTAATCATCCAGGTGGTTCAAAATGCAAATCAGCTTTTGGGTGTGCCTTTACCATCTGTATCTAGGGCTATCCTTGTAGCAACAAGGAAGCTAAAAAGCAGGGCTTCCTCCTTCTCAGAGTAGGGAATGGCACACAGGTGGGAACATCGGAGTGCGGGACAGGTTTCTCAGGTTCAACGTGCCAACCACACAGCAATTGAGGAGTGTTGTGAAGGTACTGCCTTTGGTTGCTGTGAGGTAAAGATGACAGAGTAGTATTGTGTCTCCAATCTACTAAGACACAGCCTTAGCCTAGTCTTCCTCCAGCATCCTGTTGGTTGACTGCTCAAGAATCGTCCTGGTCTGGCTTTCACATCACCTAACCGTTGCTCCCTTATATATACCCCATCCTGTGTTGGTTAATTTTATGTGTCAACTTGGCTGGACCACAGTACCCAGATATTTGGTCAAACACCAGTCCCGATGTTACTGTGAAGGTGTTTTTTTTTTTTGATACAATTAACTTTTAAATAAGTAGACTTTGAAGAAAGCAGATTCCCACTATAATGCGAGTGGGTTTTATTCAGTCAGTTGAGGGCCTTCAGAGCAAAGACTGAGGTCGCTTGAGGAAGAAGGAATTCTGCCTCCAGAGCTCTGCCTTGGTACTCAAGACACCAACATGAGCTCTTCCATGGGTCTCTAGTCTGCCGACTTTCCATGGCGGTTTCAGACTTGCCGGTCTCCGCAATCACTGTCTGTCTGTCTGTCTTCCTCCCTCCCTTTCTCTATACACATCCTACAGGTTCTGTTTCTCTGGAACACACACTGTCATCCCCAGTCATTCTTGTCCCCACACATTTGACAAAGATGCTGTGCATATTTCTGATTTTATACCAGACAGTAGCCTTTGCAGGATACAAACCTCAAGGCTCTGTCAGCCACATAGCTGGCACTTAATAAATATTTATTGAATACTTCTGCTCTTGCTTTTTCTCTCATGAGAAAAGTCATAGCTGATCTAAATCTTACTCATCTTTGAGGTTCAGTTGACATTTCTTCTCCTCTGTCAAGACTTTGGCTTTGACCTCAGCTGCTTTGCTTTCTCATCCTGCTCACAGCAACTCTTACCCAACTGCTGAACCCCATGTGGAGCTAATGGCATGCAGCTTCACCATTAATTGTGCTCTGACTGTTTCACTCAGGGAAGTAAGCTTCCTCCCTCCCACTAAATTATGAGCCTCATACCTGCAGAGACTGTGCTTTACACTTACGCTATATCCCCACCTAGCAATTGTCTTCCATTAAGTCAGTTCAATGACTCTATCTCTATGGCGTAGAATGGACTTTTAGTCATAAACTGAAATAGCTGAGAAAACATCCAGCTTTCCAGTTTCCCTTTTGGTAGTGTCTCTCCCTGTAAATTCTGTTCCATCCTGCACACCTTAGGAGCCGGAGTCCTTCATTCTCTCCCTGTCTTCCTTCCTATTCATTTTCCCGAGCTTTTATTTCTCTATACTCTGGAAAATGTAGCCCTGTGTCCATCCCTTTTAGCTTGTTGTAGTTTAAAAGGAATTTTTTTTACCTTTTTAAAAATTTGCAATATACCTGCACCATCTTTTAAAAATATTTTTATTTTTTAATTACAATTGACATACAATATTACATTAGTTTTAGATGTATACCCAGGGATTGGACATTTTATCAACTGATCACCCTGATAAAACTAGCATCCATCTGACATCATACATAATTATTATAATATTATTGACTATATTCCCTATGCTGCACTTTACATCCCTATAACTATTCTGTAGCTACCAATTTGTACTTCTTAATCCCTTCACCCTTTCCACCCATCCCCCCCAACCCCCCTCCCATTTCTACCCAGCCTCCTAATCACCATCCCCTCTGGCAACCACCATTAACAGGGATTTGAACTAAAAGATAAAAAGATGAGATTAGGGTGGTGGAAATTTTGTACTTTTATACAATACTCTAGTTAGCTGGGAGATTCAAAGTCCTTAAGTTTACTTATCCATCCACCAGGTGAACCTCTTCTAGAATGGGGATAAGGCAGTAGGAGAAGGTATCTCTCTTCGTTAGTGGTAGTATTGGTGAGGGGTTGGGGGAACTTCTAGGTATCCACTGCTCTGTTTATAGCTAATATCTTCTGCCTTGGGGCTTTGTTGACATGGGTTGGTAAAGCAGTGAAGTAGACTGGGTCCGTTCCTATGATGCCAGGTAGGAATTCTGAAGTATACTCCAGGCCTTGGGAAATATATCTGCAAGGAGTTTCCCAAGAAGACAGTGAAGCAACTTTGAGAGAAGGCATTCAAAGGAACCTACTGACAATCCTACCTTAGACTTTAGTAACAGCTTGATATTTAAAAATCAAACATACGCAGAAATAGAGAGAAGAGTATTATGAATGTGCTCACCATTTAGCTTCAACTGTAATAAAAACTATGGTTAATCAAGTTTCATTTATCTACTACTTTTTTTTGCTAGCATATTTAAAAGCAAGTCCTAGACATTATATATCACTTCATTCATCAACACACCTCTGTGATTTTCTAACTCAATGATTCTTAACCAGGGGACATTTACTGACTGGTTATCACCATTTGGACAGGTGTGTATGCAGAGGTTCTACTGACATCTAGTGGGCAGAAGGCAACGATGCTGTTAAATATTCCTAAGTGCACGGGCCAGCCCCTCCTGCAAAGAATGATCTGACCCAGAGTTAACAGTGCCGAGTTTGAGAAACGCTGCTCAACTGAGGAGAATTTCTTTTTCTTTTATTACCCATTCATTAACATACCTATCAAAATAAACAACAATTTCTTAATATCTTTTACTATCTAATCCATATTTACATTTCTCCAATTATCTGAAAACATCTCATTAATTGGCTTGTTGAAACCAGAGTCCAAACAAGGTATACATATTGTGTGTGACTAACACGTCTCTCAAATCTCTTTTAATCAATAATGCTCCCCCCTCCCCTCGTTTTCACCTGCGCTACGCTATTTGCCACACTCTAGATTGGCTGATCACTTCCCTGTTGAGAGATTTGACTTTTTCTGTTATTCTTATATTGTCTACACTTCCAGTCCAAGGTCAGGCTTGGCTCTGTGGCACGATATTTCACAGGTGGTGTTGTGTCTTCTTACTGCGCCACACCCAGCGACACGTAATATCTAGTTGCCACTCTTTCAGTGATGCTGTGATTGATCAGTGAGTCTGAATAGAAGAATTTGAGTCTGGGGATCCTTAAGACCATTTTTTCAGGTTTTTTTTTTGGGCAGATATTTGTAGATACCTACCCTCAAGGGAAAATTGATCTAATAATGAGACAGTGACATCATTTCAAAGCATGTCTCCTGGTAGGCCTGTCATTGCCCCTTTCTATTGCTTCTCCAAGTCTGTCTGAGTCACTTCGGATGTGTGTGTGAGTGTGTATGTGCTTTTCTCTGTGTGTTTTATGTTCTTTCTTATGTCTTGTTTCTTCCCAGAACCTGTCATAACATGAAGTATAAATATTTTTTGACATATAAAATTTAAGACTATACATGCAACATAAAATTTGGTTTATGTTCATTGCCTTAAGTTTTAACATCAGAGAATACTTTCCTTAGAAATAGGACAAAATGAAGTTTTTACTTGTGCTGATGACTGTGTTTGGTGGGGAGCGCTCTCTGTCACCACACCAAGACATATATGTGTCTCCTTGCCGTTGACGTCAATGACAAGTGCCGAGGAGAATCCTGAGAATTCTGGAAAAACAGGAACCACTGCTTCCCTGGAGAAGCCCATTCAGACTCAGGCTTTCTCGCTTTGGAAAAGGCCTCGTGGGCTTCATCTGGCAGCATGAAAAACACACCAGGATGGACAAAGCTCTGGGGGCAGTGTGTGAGGTCCCACATCCACTGAGAAGGTCTTCGTGTTCCAATGACCATTGGTCATGGCAGACCCTCTCGCAGGTGGCCGGCTGCACTACCGGTGGCATCATTCCTTCCTAGGAAGGACTGTGGTGCCTGAACCAACTACTAGTACAGTGATGAGACTGAACTTCATGAGCCATTCACATGCAGCCATTTCATTGCTACTTAGTCAATGGTTATGCTTTGGGGTGCATTCTTACATAGTCTCTAAAATGGTATAATCATTTCCTATGGTAGATCAGAAAGTTATTAATATCAGTGACAAAGGGAAAGTACTCCAAAGCTAGGCAAAGCTAGGGCCCTAAGAGCTGCCCCCTTGGTGCTAAGTAAGGCTGCACGTGAGGAGGCCCCTCTTCCTTTGGGACAACCAAGAGGGAGCTGAGTGCATTCCAGTCCTAGCGCTCTGCACCCCTGAGACAGCCTGGAGAGTTAATGCCCCGTAAGTGCCTGCCATTTCCTGGGACTGATGAAAGCCCTCAGGCAACAGAACTCCACTCTCAGTGAAGGGAAAAGTGAGCTAGCTTGGCTGTGAGCGGATGACAGACACCCCACCCTGCATGTGACAGGGGACAGACAGCACCAGTAAGTAAATGTGGAAGTGTGAAAGCCAGTCAAGACAAACAAAAATGGGGTAAAGACAGCGACATATCATTTTATCAGTATTTAGGCGCTTGGTCAAGAAATGGAGGCGTGATGGGGTAGATGCAGATGGCAGGCTCCTCCAGCTGGGGTGTGTGGATACATCGCTGGTAGTTACTGGTGTTTAAGTTGGGGTTGGAAAACACATCATTCTCACCTCCTCGCCTCCTACACACATGCGTGTGCACAGCCCTGATTTGTCCTTCTGGTTTTTACTCTAGATGCTGTAAATGCGAAATGGCCTGACACCAAATTACAGGGACCCTGCTACAAAACAGCTGTTTTCAGGAAAGAGCAGATGGATGGGCGACCTCGGGCTCTACCTAGCAGCTGGTCATCAGAGGTCGATTTCCTCTGGGCCTGGACTATTGGAGGGAGGACAGGCAGTGAAGGTCCCCGTGGGAGCTGACTGCAGAGCCTCCTGGAATGAGGGCTGGCTTCGAGTGCCTCCCAGTACTTAGATGCAGCAGAGGGCCCTCAACCTCTGAGCCAAGGACCGGTACTGGTCCAGGCCTGATCAGAACTGGCCACACAGCAGGAGGTGAGCTTGAATGCCATGCCCTTGAATCATCCCGAAACCCTCCTTCATCCCCTGGTCCGTGGAAAAATTGTCTTCGATGAAATCTGTCCCTGGTGCCAAAAAGGTTGGGGACCATTGCAATAGCAGAGACTTTATTCAGCAGTGGCCACAGAACATGTAACACTAGTTTTTTGGTTTTGGGGTTTTTTTTTGTAGAGAAAAATTAGCATCTAGCAAAGGTAATCAGACAAGTCCAGATGCCAGAAAAAAGTCAAGTGGTCATTTGGAAACCTTGGAAAAAGATAGGCTAACAGTGACGGGAGAAGCTTTTTCCATCAGCTCTTTCTGCATGGCAGTCAGGCACTGTCCTCATGGACATCCCCAACGCCACCAGGTCTCTCTGCCTCTACTGGGGAGCTCAGCTCCAAGATTCCACAGCTGTCTTTCTTTGATAAACTGCCGTGGTCTAATTATTTCTAGGTGAAGAATTACTGCTATATGAAGTTTAGTTTTCCCACTACCCAGTTGCTACCCAGTTTGCTGATTTTGACAAACTTTAAAGTAATTTGGCTGCTCACAATGATGCTCCCTGCTGTTCCGTGTCTCTTTCATAGCTGCATGGGTTTGAGCCAAGCTATTGTTCTACCTGAGAGGTAGATCTGTTTTTGCCAGCCTTCCCCCACTGCAGCCTTCCCCATAAGCTAGTTGTGGGGTAGGTGACCCCTTCAAAGCCACCACTGACCACATGGCTGTGTGCTCTACTGACAGCTCTAATGAGGGAAGCCTTGGCTCCCCACCGTCGTCCCCTTGAAGTTGGATCAGTGTGTGGTGGCAGCAAATGGAGGAGATCCTGGTGAAGACCCAGGTTATAGCTATGTTGAGAGTTCTAGCCTCTCACTGAAGGTGGTGGCAAGGTGATAGCCCCTGGCACAGGCTACCCCTGACCTGTGTGTCACATATCCACAAACCAGCCCCAGAAAGACAGTCACTGAAAGCATCTCTATAGCTTTAGGCAAAAAGACTGACACTGTTTCAGGGGTGTCCAACCTTTTGATATCTCTGGACCGCACTGGAAGAATTGTCGTCTTGGGCCACACATTAAATACATTGCAACATGTAATCACAAAGAAATCTCATAACGGTTTAAGTAAATTTACAATTTACTGTTGGGCCACATTCACAGCCATCCTGGGCTGCATGCATCCCTGGGCCGCAACACCCCTGGGCCTTTACACAGAGGAGCAATGGCTGTTGAGGAGCTCCAGATCTTCCCACCCAGAGCCCTTGAGATTCCTATACTACTTAAACATCTGCTTCCTCATAGGTTTGCTCAGTTTATGTGAGATCTATGGCAAATGCCAGATTGGATAGTCACAAATTTCAGCTTTATCCTCTGCAGAATGGCCAAGCTGATTAGCCTCTATGCAGACGACACCCATTTTCTTCTGCTTTTGATAAACTCCTAGTCATCTTTCCAAAGTCAGCACAGCCATCATTTCCAAGTAAAGCTTTCTCTCCCCAAGTGAGAAGTCCACATTTCCCCTTCTGCAAAAGATTGTGGTGGGGGCATTTTTTTGTATCTACATATTCTATGTGGGTCTCTTTTTCTAGATCATTGGCCACTGGAGGTCAAATCTCAAGTATTATTCATTTTTTATGTCTACAGCACCCAGCTCAGGGTCTAATATGCACTTTATAAATAATCAATAAATAGTTATAAATGGAACTAAATCAATTTATTTAATCAGTTGTCCTTGATAGGTTGATATCACTACTGTAAAGAGAGAGAAAGCATGAAAGACTAATTTCATATGCGAACTGCCTTACTCCCATCATATCACCCAACCCCCTGCATACACACTCTGACAGTGGGCCCTGGAAAGACACTTCATGAATACAAGCAAAGACACAATCACACACCAGAACGAAGACTTCCTGCACAAGTCTGCAGCATTCCCTGTGAATGGGCTGTCTGTCTGTGCCTACCCATGTAGCACTGAAAGTTACCCATCCACACACATGTGCCTGGGAATATGCTAAAGATTCTCCCAATCCCCTTAATAAAGTGGCCTCTCCATAAAACTGGCATTGTCCTCTGTGAAGATTACAGACTTAAAGAAAGTTATAAACCAGCATTCACTCCCCTCTCTAACAATTGAGTACAGAGGACTGGCTTTTTCTCGATCTGTTGCTGGGTGGTGATATGACACCACTGAACTGGGTACAACAGAATCCAACATAAAGGCCTTATTAAAAGAAGTCAAGGAGCTGAGTGATGCCAATTGGATAAACTGGGCAATATTTGCATACCTGTGGGGAAAACACATACTGACCTTTGAAATTGTTTCATGCACCACGATTTTTAATTCAGGTTTAGTTTGATCTTTCAGATTTTTGCTCCCTTCATGGTTGAAAGGCAATCCATATTCATGTGACATAATAATATGAATAATCTGACAAAGCATAAACTTGTTCCATTATTTTATGCAGCCTGTAGTTTATGCTACATTCAGCTAAAAAGTGTGAGGGTTCAGCAGTGAACAGGATGGTTGAGAAAAACATTTGAGGAGGTAGTGGAGCCGATCAAAGCCTTTTAGGTCATCTTAACAGGATATTTTACATGTTCTTGATGCACAGAGATGGAAGGGACCTTAGGGAACATAGATGGCAGTCACTTGCCTCTGGGCCGTGACAGAGAACACTCTTTGAGCTACATGGATGCACATGTGTCATTCAAGAAAGGAGATTCCATATCAACATTAATCAATTGCAGTTTTTAATAACCTTCCTTAATAAAAAGATCTTCTTATATCTGACCAACATTTTTTCATATTGCAGTTTCTCTGCTGAGTTATTTTTTTCACAGTAGAGACGAAAGAAATCATTCATCACCTTCTTACTGTGTGACAGGTAGGTATAAGACTCTCCTCATCACCACCAGGCATTGTTTCAGTTTGGTTCTCCCTTCCAATGCACTGATCATCTTTATTATTGTCTCAGTCCTGGCCAAGTTCCCCAGATCCACAAACATCAGCCTTTGGAGTGCGCCCTTTATGATCACTTGGTAGCATGAACAACGAGGTGGTGATTGCTCAGTCCCGGAGTGTTATGTAGGGTGAATATTTTTCCAAATTGAATTTGCTTTAAAAAACCCAACATTTATTTCAACATCTATCATGTGACAAGTACAGTGCTGATTTATGGGCTATGTTTCCTTCAGGTCATTCTGCCAGAAGAAAATGAATTCAACCTGGAGAGGCGGAGGAGGCTTCGCAGGGCTGCAGTCCCCAAAAAGGCAGCTGAGGGCTGCAGACTTGGGCAGAACCACCACGGCAAAGAGGCAGCACATGAAGACTTTCATATGTGTTTCTCACACCAGAGGCTGTTTTACGCAATCTCCTCTATTGCTATGGAATTGTGGAACATTGGGCTGACATAATAGGGAGGTCACCAGAGCAAGTCCACAATATCAGGCTTGGTGATAACTTACCATCCAGGGGAGATTTCAATTCCACCACTTACTACTGGTGGGGCTTTGGAAAATTTATCTAATGTCTATGAACCTCAGTTTCCTTCCTTGTAAAGTAGGGATATTCATTAGTGCACTATAGTACTTTCATGAGGATTATGTGAGATAATATACGTAAAGGCTTAACTCATGATAGCTATTATTTTATACAGTTGTCTATTTGCTATGTAGAGTTTTCTAGGGATGGAGTCACTGTATCTATATTCTTGTTTTCTAGTATCTCATCAAGCAGGTGACTATGATTTCTTTCTTATACTCAACTGAAATCAGCCCAGTTTGAGGAGGCTTTTGTTGTAGTTGTTGACTCCCTTCCATGTCCTCTAGCAATGGTTAGTCCAATATTTGAGTACTAGACACAGTCATAGGGAGCTTTCCATATCTATACATGCTTTACCCCATATAACCCCTCCTCTGTCTTCTCTTATGAAACAGTTCTCCCTCAGTGCACCTATGTGACCTGGCTAGTGCCCTGCTCTGCCTCAACTCTGTTTAGCTCTGAGAGTTTGACCCATGGTTAACAGGTCCCTTTCCAGAAGGAGTCAGTTAACACTGGCCTAGACCAAGATGGCCGTGGAATTGGCCTTCCAGAAGACCTCAAACCTCCTTATAATCTATTATTGAATGGCACACCCACCAGCACCAGGACAGTCGACCATCACTATGATGACAACTGGAGGGGACCATAGAAGGACACACACACAGAAGGCATGACCCTGGTTCTGAGAGGACTACCACCCATTTCCTCTTATTTGCCTGGACCACCCCTTTATTTCTGTCCTCCTATATCCACAGCTTCTAGTCCCAAACCCACGAGAGGTTGATCTGAGAGCTACTAGTCTCCCACTTCTCCATTCTCTGGCCATTGAGTTACTAAATAAAGCTTCTGCTATTAATGCTCACTTTAGGTTTTGTATTTGGCTTTGCAACACCTAATGGAGAAAGAACCTCCTTGGGGTCCCAGAAAGGGGGCTTTTGCCTCTTGGGTAATGAAACCACATTACAGGTGAGAGAACCAAGGCTCAGAGACACCAAGGAAGGCCCCTGAGACTACACATGTGGAGCCTGGATTCTAACCTGATCTTTCTCCCTTTTCCCTCATCCATGCTGCTCCCAAAATACACATTTTGTCTCTTTCTGGTAGACTAAGTAATTCCTTATTTTCCTAAATGGCAACCAACTACTGTTAAAAAATATATACATATATATATATAATTTCAGAAACATAAATCATGTTACCCATTTCAAATACTTTTTAGAATGAATAATAATGGTAATGTTGGGTTATAGGTGAAAGGTGTGTTTTAAATATGAGTGGAAAATTAAACCTATGATTAGTAGTAGCAGGTCCATTTGTTTTCGTTAGTTTTGACCAAGTTAGAAGGATTAATGTTTTCCATCTCATGACACCTTTACTTACAGGTTAACTGGCTTTAACTCAACATGATCCTGGTAGTAGGAGTGCGCATCAAGTCCGCCTATGAAATCAACTGAAAATATAACAGCCCAATATGAATAAATGTGTAGGTAAAACACACATCAGAGTAGGTGTTTAAAATAGAACACATACAAATACTACGAACAAAAATGTCTATCACAAAATGTAAAAATGTGTGTTTACTATAAAGGACAGCTCAAAATATTATCAATGGTCAAAAATGGGGAAATTTTCAGAAACACAAAGAAGTTGGCATCTTAGTGACTAAAAATCACAGTTGTTATTGGTTTTAGTGAAAAATGAAGTCACATTAAATAACATCAGATTTAAAACAATGGGTTTGTCCTCAGGCATACCGCTATGCACTTTCCCTCTATATATCAAAAGACATATCTTCTGATTTTGTTGCCAGGATCCATTTTTATTCTTAAGAATATTTATTGCATCATTAGAAAGACCTTTGAGAAGTCACATAATCTATGTCCATGTTTTCTGTCCCCAGACCATCCCTGACAAATAGGTGTCTGCCTTTTGCAAAGAAGGTTTCATCTCCTCTCTGGTAGCACCGCACTTGTCTCACAGCCCGTACAGAATCACTATTCTGGGTGATATTCATTCTAGGGTTTTCCTGTCTTGATCATAGAGCCTCTGCCTTTCTTTTCCAATCCTAATGTCCATGGCTAATCTTAGTTCATTTTCTTTGTGTTTGGGGGTCCATTAAAATATTAATTACTTTATACCAAGCTTCGGTTTTATTATGGCACTTCAACATCAGCAGGTACATAGGCCTATAGGGACATTGGACTTGTGTATGTGTGTGTGTGTGTGTGTGTGTGTGTGTGTGTGTGTGTGTGGAGATTTACAGTATGAGAAGGATATTATATTATATCCTCAGCTCAAGACAAGCATTTCAGTGAACACTGGTTTAGAGAGAGATGACTTAGTCTAGAAGCTCTCTTGAATCCATGATCCACTTAAGCTCTAGCCACTCCTATCAATCCCTGACCTGCCCTCTCCTTTGCATCTGCCAGAGAAGGTGAGGTCAGACTGGGTCAGTCCAAGCTTCACGGGTTCACGGTGTGGACAGAAGCCTTGGAGTCCCATGGGGTACATAACAACCAGGCTGAAAGAACCATCTCCAGATCATCGCCCTGGAGACCAGAGAAGCCTGAAACTGATCTTTTCCCTACCAGTACTGGACGCTACCCTGGACACTACCCTGGGAGAGAAGCAGTGGGAGGGCAGTCAGTCTGAGGCACTGAAAAGATTTTCCTGGGGAGATTAAGCAGCACCTAAGGAGGCTACTTAAAGGGTCAGATTAGACCAAGGTTGTTTTTATTATTTTTATTTTTTATCAGATTAGATATTTAACCAAACATTTACTCCTTCACTCTGCTGACCTATGGGTGAGAATTTAAAAGGAAGATAACATTGACTAAAAGTTGAATGAGTGTATCATTGACAAAGACACATTAGAAAGTTAAAGGGAGTATTAAAAATAAACACTTTATAAATATGTAAATTTGTGAATAAAATGGTTGAATTAAAAATTGTATCCAAAATAAAATTATAAAAATAAAGGGAGCATATATATGTATACTTTAAGCCAAGATAAAAACAAAATTTTTTATTGGTGATTTGAACATTAAAATGCAACATTAACAAAATTATTACTTGGGGTATAAATTCAGGTAGCTGTTGAGTCTGCTCCTTAGCCATCTGTGTCTCTCATACACCATATCACTGGTGTTTTTAGGGAAGGATATACATATATCTTTTTCAACATGGCTTTAGCATTTTCATAAACTTATTTACAACATTATTCAAAATTTATTTTTATGATTATTAAATTTAAAGTTATTGATATCTTAATTAACTGTAAATCATAGTATCTTTAATTGTGGAAATATTTTCCAAATAAATCAACACCAGGTAAGTTTTGCTAAAGAATGGGAGTAAAAGACAGAAAACTGCTCTCGAACAATTAAAATAAAATTTAAAAAAATGGAGACCATAAATATATGGTCTGTCCAGAAGGTATCCAGCCATGTAGTATGAAAAATAGAGACATTTATAGAAGAAGATACAAGAAACAGTGTACATAGGACAATGACACCTCAGTTTCCTTCAAAGTAGGCACCTTGGCACCTCACACAGTTCTCCCAATCACCATCAGCTGCCCATTGTATTTTCCTAAATCTCATCGATGGCCTGAAATCTCTTCCCTTTCAAAGCCGATTTTAGTTTTGGGAAAAGCCAAAAGTCACAGAGCACCAAATCTGGCCTGTAGGGGGGTTGAGTCACCTGGGTGATTTGATGTTTCACCAAAAGACTCTGCATAAGATGTGAGGCATGAGCAGGAGTGTTGTTATGACGAAGCTGCCAATCACCAGTTGCCCATAGCTCTGGCTTTCTGAATCATCCAAATAGTTTCCATGGAGGAGTGTTCAAGTTTAACTAAAAATTCAATGCAGATTTGTTGCCCTACTCGCTCAGTCATTTTTAATGTGATGGCCACAAGTAGAAAGGCTCACTCGGTGGTGTCTACTGCCCCCACTGACTAGCACAGTGAAGTCATCCAACCACTCTTGTTATGTTAACAATGGCTGGACTTTTTTCAGATAGATCTCATATATATATATGATGTAGTTTGTAGTTTAGCCCAAATACTTTCCCAGGCACTGTTATTTTACTTCCATTCAGTGTATCTTTCTTTGCCAAAAATTTTATGAGAAAAAACAGATATCTATTTGTTATTCTCTTCACCAAATATAGCTGCAAAATTTTTAGACCTTCTCACAAATCAGTTTCTTTCTATTCTGAGTCAAGATAGAATCTTTTCTTGAGTCAAGATAACTATTTCAAAGAGAAATTATAAAACTGCAAGTGAAATCTTGTATAACATTTGAGTTCTCATTATTTCACGTGTCCAGTTCTCTTGCTGTAATGAGCATGAATTGGTAAGTCCTCCTTCTCCTAAGCTTTCAATTATTGCCATTTACTAAAAGCTGCAAAAGATGATTTTGAGAATGCTTCATTAGTTGAATAATTCAATTTAAATTTTTCAACTGATCTTGAATACCAAGCAACTAACATGGAGAAATCTCACTTATAAAAGTGCTCACAACCATCGTAGGAAACTCAGATTAATTTACCAACTAGTTCTTTAAGGCTGAGGTGTTCCAAACTCTGACTGAAGGAGAGAAGCAGAGAGAAAGTGCACTTTCTCATCCTGAAGGCCTTTTTGTTTGTTTTCAACACCAACCTCATTACAAAAATGTTCTCTGGGAAATGCAAATCAAAACCACAGTGAAGCTCAATCATATTCCCACTAAGCCAGATTTAATAAAACAAAAATCCGGTAATAACAAATGTTGGTGAAGAAGTGGAGAAGTTGGAACACTCATATGCTGCTGGTGGGAATGAAGATGGTGCAGCAGCTTTGGAACAGAGGCAGTGCTTCTGGTTAAACACGAAGCTACCATAGGACCCAGGTGTCTCACTCCTCGTGTGCACCCAAGAGAAATGAAAACATGTGTCCACACAAAAACTTGTTCACAGTGTTTATAGCAGCATTATTTATAATAGCCAGAAGGTGAAAAAAAATCCAGTTTATTTACCTTAACATGCATGCCTGTATAAATAGATATAAATCTTGAAAACTCAAGTTTCTATTTTCATTGTTCCAATATTGCATGCAGCTTTATTGGGAAGCAATTATTAATTACCTGTGTATCTGAATTCCAGATGCATTTTTTGCTTCATGAATTCTTAATTTAATAAGAAGTCTGTGCTTTTTTTAAAACCCACAATGCTGTGCTCCACTAAAATTTGTATTATTACCACAAAATAAATGATTTTATTTTTAGTATTCACTTCTTAACTGAATTAGCACTCCATTTAAAGTAAAATTAGAAGTGTTAGCTTAGACAGAATGAATATCTAAAAGTTTACTTTGATTCTATGAATTGGGTTAAAAAATCAAACCATATTTGAAAAGTTAATTGGTTTTCTGCTGTAAACATCTGGTGAACTGGTAAAATACTATATTTACCAGTGGGATTTTAGCTCTATGGGAAATTCTCTCCCACTGCTGGAGGCAGTCCGGTGCCCTCCACTGACCCACATACCAGCCCTGGTCTGGGGCACCGGCTGCTGGTAGGAGCCTAAGCTTCCAGCACTTTCCCCACCTCCACTGGGCACAGGAAAGAATTAGCCATCTCTGCCACCCTGCCCACATTTCTACCTTTTCAATCCATTGACCTACTACCCACTGTACTTGAAAGGAAGGGCTAATTACACTGCTCACTTAAAGATTTGGGAAGAAGAGGGTGGTGGTGTTGGTCTTCTCACAAACTTAACCATGTGTTGAAATGAGAATTCTACTCATTGCATTAACACCTCACACACCTTGAGGAAACTAGTGCAGAAGCCTGAAGTACTGTCAGTTTACCCATCTTAGATCATCTTAATATAACTATTAATAATAAAGCTTCATGTATAAACTAAATAATCTAGCCCCAAATCTAAACCAGATAGAATGCTGGGGCAACTTGTGCAAATGGAGACTGTTTCAACCAAACCAGGACATGTGGTCACCCCTGCGGACGGCACTGCGAATGAGCCACATTTCCTCTACATGTCAGAATTCTAGTGTGATGGAAAATTTGCAAAAATCTAAAAGCAAAATATTACGTATCACTAAAACTTACATTATCAAGCTCTGGAAGCAGATAAAACTATTAAAATATGCTATTTTTTAAAGGAGGAATTAAGGAGCAATCACTGAAAAGTGGGCAATTAAGAAACTGAGAACATCAAGAACCTCTTATGTAAGGGACACAACAATGTGGCTTTTTTGGCAACAGAAACCTCCAAGTCCATGAGATAATGATGTTTCCATATTTTTTTTTTAAAACGAGGCTTTTTAATGCATATGCTAACACGTCTCCTTTGCCAAAGTAAGAAGACAATTCAAGTAAAGGGGGAAACTGAAGTGTAAATGGAGAGCAAGTTTACAGACTCTGAAAGCTTTTTTTTTAATGATGTCAAATGCTTTAAAAATATTGAAGACTTTTTTAAAAAGATGACTTAACAGAAGACTTCAAAACAACTCAGTAGGGAGTCCTTCAGCTTTTAAGTTTACAGAGAGGTAGTGATGCTTCACTGTTAAGAAAGTAAAGCAGCTGTGCATTCTAAAATTCGCTTAAATGCGAGAGATGTGAGATGAGAAGATGCTGAATTAAGCGATATTTCCAGTAATAGAATAAGGAGGTGAATTCCAATAAATCACAAAAAGTAACAGAGAAGGCATGGTTAGGTCTCAGAGGTACTCAGGAAGGGCAATTAGAAAGAAAGCATCCACCATATATGGAGCTTTGGCACAAGAGTGGCCATGGACGCGATGGGAAAACAGAATTCCTGGGCGGGGTGTGGCGTGGATTGGGGCACAGCTTGTTGGGTGACCTGCAGGAAAATCAAGTCGAACTCCATATTCTCTGGTTATTAAATCTTGATTGGGTCAGGTGGGAGAGGGGTGAGAGAATGAGGGAAAAAGTAAAGGGGATTAAGAAGTACAAACTGCCAATGATAAAAATAGTAACGGGGATGTAAAGTATAGCATGGGGAATACAGTCAGTAACGTTGTAGTAACTGTGTATGGTGCCAGACGGGTACTAGACTTATTGGGATGATCATCATGTTCCGTAAATGTCTAATCACCATGTTGCACACCAGAAACAAATATCAGATGCCAACTGCAACTGAAAAATAAAATTTAAAACAAGTCTTGAAATTTAGAACAAAAATTTAACACAATGAAGAGGTGACACCAATTGTGCAGAAAAGTCAGTTATACAGAACGTTACTCTTCACTCATTCCTGGAAACTGTGTCAGTATAAAAGACCCCACAGGGAGGGCCTGCAGCCAGGAAACCCCCGTTGTTTGCAATCCTTTCAAATGCATTTCCTGTGCCAGCTTCCAACAGCTCAGCCAAACAACTTCTTGGAAGAAATTTATGTTACTTGTTACGAAATATCCTGATGAGGATTCTCACTGACCTGAAAGGATTAATTACAAAGCTATTCGGGATTTAAAGCAACATCTACCATACAAATACAGACTTGTTTTCCACTTGTAAAAGATACACAAGCAATTGCAACTGTTCCAGTTGAATGCAGAAAACTTTTAGGTCATAAATAAAGTTTCCAATAGATAACTCAGTGCCAGTGGCCCTCTTCTTTACTCAGATATTTCAAACCTGAGTGACTTCATACACCTAAATCAACAACCTAAGGCCCTTCCCAGTGAGCCCTCAAGCTATCACTTCTGTCCCGGGGTTCACTGTGTTCACCGAATATCTAATCAGAATGGAGGTGTTTTGTTTCTGATCCAGCTGTGTTGCATGCTGCCTTGTCACTGAATTGAGGAACACCCAGCCCCTGTAACATTGCTTTCAGCTCAGAATAATGAAAAGACTCAGGACAGTGGGGACCGATTAACATATTTTGAATTTGCTTGCTTGTCTATCATTGTTCCTGTTCTGTAGTTATTAGAGTGTTCTAATAAGTATTTATTTTGCAAGTTGCCAGCAAAAATGTCTTAAGGAAGCATTGTTCAAGTCTTAAATAACTCAAGTATTGGGGCTGTTACATTGAGATTTGCTTGTTCTGTGATATTATTTCTGATGAGAAAAACCAGGATGGAAGCTCAACACCAACTGAGCTCATGCAGAGAGACCTGTAAAAGCCTGGAGGAAGGATTTTGCAGCACCCCACAGGTAATGAGGGCTTTAGGAGAGACCCGTTATTACAGAAAGGGCTGGCAATTAAACCACATCTGTGTTACTAGGGAACGAGCTACTCGATTGGAAGAATCTGGGCTTCCAGAGGGCATGGTCCAGGCCACAGTTGGGATGCTCCTGGGGGTGCTGTGATGGTCGTGCTGGGCATGGCGAATTTGACAGTGCCCTAAAATACCCTAGCTGCCCAGAGAGGGTGGTTGGGGCTGTGCTGTGGCTTTCCCATGAGCACTTTGGGAACCCTAAGGGCCGTTCATACAGCAGATAATACCCAAATGCAAGCTTTATGGCTGTTCATTGCTGTGCTCTTCCTGATGCTGAAAGTTTAAGATCTCCTCCACCCTTTGGAGTGCACAGGAAACTGAAGAAGGGAAGCAGGTGGGACCAAGGAGATGCTCCAGAAAAAGCCATCCCCCAGTGCAAGGGCAGAGTTCGAAGTCCCATAGGTTGAGTTGTCCAGATCACAACTTTCCAACATTTTTACCTCTTCTGCTTGATAACATCTACGCAAAATGGACTCTTTCAATTCTGTCCCGTTTTCCCCAGTTCGAGAACCGACAGAACTCAATTGTCCCTTATGACAATTTGATCTGGAAAACACTGAAAATTGTCACGGGGAGAGTCTGCAGGGTCTGGAAACAACTCGGGACTCCTGGCCCCTCCCTGTGCTGGGAAGGGAGAGGAGAGACTGTAGGTGGCAGCAGTCTTCAGCATGGGGAAGGCATGCCCCGGCTGTATGAGCAACCTTCCCAAATGGTGTGTGCAGAGTTTAAAGGAGTCAATTCCAAGGGCCTTCAATTCATAATTTATGTGTCCTGAGAAAGTGTGTGTGGCCCTTCTGGTTCTCGGTTCCCGGTTCCCTCATTCTCTTTCACATTTGCACTCTGCAAGGAAAGGCATTCATCCCGGCCACTGAGAAATCTTATCTTGGCACACTACCCTGGGGGAACGTCCTCCAGGGCCCTCACCAATGTGGCAGTTTTAATCTTCTGTGATGACAAAATAATAGCTACTCATGACAAGGTGGCTAGTTTCTGATTTTTTGCTTCCAAAATAATTGGAGCACCTAACTGATTTATTAGCTGTAGTACTTTCAAAATAATTTTTCGTAATAGATCATTGTGTACTTTTTAACCTAAATCTCAGCCACTTTATCTGTAATTTCACTCCCCCTATTTGTCCTTTCTCCTTCCCTGCTTCATTTTTCTCTTTTGTACTCACTACTATTTAGCATACTATGCATTTTACTTTAAAAATCTCATTTGTTGTCTGACTCCTTCACTACAATTTCAGCTTTATCACATGAGAAGTTTTGTTTGAACTTGTCTAATTTTTTTCTTTGCTAGAATAGTGCTGGGCACAACCCAAGCCCTCAAAGCTTACCCGGAACGGAAGGAACGACAATAACTGAGTGAGACTGCCATAACCAAATTCCTCTCTCTCACATTGTTTTTTCCTGCAAACAAGGTTCCTGTAGATACAACATCAGGGTCAAGGATTTGAAAATAACTTGGGTGACCTATTCAGTCTAGCAGTAACTAGCATTCACCCACGAATATGTGAGCTAATTGAAACAAAACTCTCCATTTCATTAAAAGGTGCCCTTCTTATAAATATTTCATTTTCTGTTTAAGTGTTTATTTGGATGGGGTTATAATTCCAGTTAGTGGCTATCAACATGTGTGAGCAAACACAAATGTATTACATGTATGGGTGAATGTATTTGTGTTCGCTCAGTCATGTCGATGGCCAATAACTATACAGCCGACCTTGGAGCAGCACGGGTGTGAATGGTGTGAGTCCATTATATGCTGATATTTTAAAATATAACTGTAAATATATTTTTTCTTCCTTGTGATTTTCTTAATAATACTTTATTTCCTCTAGCTTACTCTACTGTAAGAATACTGTTTATATATAAAATATGTAAAATATGTGTTAATTGACTATCTGTGCAGGACGCCTGGTCAACGATAGGCTAATAGGAGTTAAGTTTTTGGGAAGTCAAAAGTTGTAAGTAGATTTTTAACTGTGCAGAGTGTTCAAGGGCCAACATTCACTATGAACCCATCCAAAGAAAAAGTTTAACACAACATCTGGTCACAGGAAAAACATAAATTTTTATTCATAAAACTAAATAAAAATATTTGCAGATCTTCTAAACTGAATATAACAAGACATACTGAGAAAAATTAAAGATGTCTTAAGCAAATGGAAGAACATAAAACACTTATAGACTGTGAAACTTAATTATAAAGATATAACTTGACTGTACATCAACTAATCTATGGATTCAAAGCAATCCCCATAAAATTTTGGCAATTTAATCAAAATGCTGATTTTAATGCAAAGACTCAAGATTAGTCCAGACAATCCTGGAGAAGAGTAAACCATGAGAGTTCCTAATTTAAGGTTTAAGATTGATAACTGGATTATAAAATTAAGAAGCTTCATGTATTAAAAGGTAACATTAAGAATGGAATTGTAATTTATAAATTCTCATTGAAGAAATGTATTATAGATTTTAAAAACTTTTCAGAATAAACATATTACATTAGGAAATAGTTATATGGGTGAAATGTAATGGCAGTATAAGTTCAAAAAGAAAAAAACACAATTTAAATTTCCAACTGTTTATTAAATCCTTTTAAATGGATGATAATGAATATTAAATTGTTATGGCAGTTAGATTCTATGGGATACATTCAAATGAGTAATGCCTCAGTTTATAGTTAAATATTACGGTGATTTTGTCATGTGTCAATCTATCTCAGCTGGAGTTACGTTTCCTGAATTCCCCTCTCTGTGTGGTTCTGAGTTGGGATTGGTACAAGAGACGTTGGTGTGATCGGGAAGACAGGTGTGAAGCAGAGTTGTGGTGTTCAGAAGTCGGTCTGGGGCCCCAGGCCCCACTGCAGCTTGAACATGGAGAGCTGACAGCCAAGAACAGCACAGGCTTGACAACTGAGGCTGCGGGGGACCACTCTCCAGCTCAGTGGATGCCAGCGGGAGAGGTGGGGAAATGTGGGTGGCCAGCCCTACTCTGCACATCCTGCGTCACTGCATCACCTTGACCTCAAAACCAGTGCTGGGACAAGGATAACCCTCCTGAACGGAACACCTGATATGGCTGAAAAATCCTTGACACGGTTGAGTTTTCCTGGAAGTGGCTACCGTGAGGAAGAAATGCTAAGTCTGGTTTTGTGAAAATAAGGGAAGTTACATTTTTACTTTTTTATACTCATACCGATGGCATTTGTCTCATATCAATTTCTCTTACATGTTACTGAGCCAGACTTTAACAATGGTGGATTCTTCCAATTTCACTGTATGGTCACAGAGAATTTTACAGTTGTTAAAATGAAGCACAGTTTGTGTGTGGGGTGGGAGAAGCAGACAGGGAAAGGGTTGTTTTCATAATTTTGTGGTATTTGAATTGCATCCTGAGATTCTGTTATTCTAATGATAAACTTTGCATATTGAGTATTTTCTGTTAAAACAAGGCAATTGATTGGGAGCAAAATCATCGGGTATATTATATTACACATGACTCCCATACCCACTTAAATTTTAGTGGATTACCCCGTTCTTTTTCTCCACCTTGTGCAAGTAATTTATATTCTCACTCAATATTTAAACATGAACATTCTGGTATTAATTTAGTGAGTGATCAATATCTTCCATCACCTATTTATAAAGAATTTAGTTCTTCTTGTTGGGAAGAAAGGCACAACTGTATGTTGTTGGAAAGCTTGTTGGCCTTTGGTATGGGACAAAGCTGGATCGCATATTTGTGCCACTTCTCACAGGCTATGTGAGCTGGGAAAAACCTCAGGGCACTGTGTATAGAATGAGGAAATGACTGCCTCGCAGAGTGTGGCTGTCCTGATGAGCTAGTGACCTTGGAGTATGGGGACACAAAAGCATACAGCAAAGAGCAGGCTGTTATTGATATTATTGACATATTTATCTTATTCTGACAACACATTCCCATGAACTATTGATTTCAAAAATTTGAAAAGCTTTGTTTAGCTGAGGATAACAATAATTTGCCAGAATTCCTGCACTTCCTTCCCCTTAGTTCTCAGAAGACTGTCTGTCCTTGAGAAACCTGTATTGAATTTGTGTCTAGTTGGATTTTCTCATATTTGGAAAGAGTAGTTACTTTGGAGGAGGGGAAATTGATTAGTGTGCCACATTTTGAAGCCTGAAGTTTCATCATCTATGAGCGCAAGTAAGAAAATAAAGCTCAGTGGAAGCAGAATGTGTGGGGTTAAACGTCAAGTAGAAGCGAGGCTCTCCTTCTGTCCAGGGCTGGTGCTGGGGATTCCTTCCCTGTGCTGGAGTCCTGGGCAAGTGACTCACCCAGTGCACATGTGACCAGTCTGAGTGCACGTGTGACACTCTCATCACCACTTGCTTAACCTTGACTGGCATTGCTTTTATTCTCTACTCCTTTTCTCCCACAATAGCACAAACACTGAGGGGAGATCTCTCTCTCTCTCTCTCTCTCTCTCTCTCTCTCTCTCTCTCTCTCTGTCTTTTAAGCCACTACACAGGATTTTTTGTAGGTAATGCATCCCCTTTGTGTACCTTTTCCCTAAAGTTTTCAGTGCCCTTCTTTTAGATGCAGTGATATGGTCATTCTAGTTATTCTGCAAGGACCCCTGGACTACCTTCAGTATTTTGTCTTTGATTCTTGTACGGAGGGGAAGCTGGTTTGTATAGTGTCCCTACAGAGTGCTTTGATAATAAGCAACTACTACTGTGACTTCTTTCCTTGCTCTGCATTGCAAGTCACATCACATCTGTAAGGACACCTGTAACATATCGATTCCCACCATCCTACCTCTTCAACACACATACACGTCTTAGTTTTTATTTTCTTGTATTTGTCATGAAAGTAGCTAGTTCCCCCTGCCCCTTTCTTACTTCGATCATCTTTTATAGCACATTTTCTACTGTCTTTAAAGTTACTCAGCTATCTGAAACCCATTCAAATTGTGCTCTCTTTTCCTACAGTGGCAGATTAACCCTTCTGTTAATCCTCATCAGTGACTGGATAGAATGGCTATTGTCATCCACAGCTTGCCTTTCAAAGTTTTTGTAATTTTTCAGTTAGCCTGTTCAGGATTACTGGTGGCTGAAGGACATTTTGTCACTACTGCTGGGCTTATTAGAAAGAATGTTTTATTCCAGAAAAAAAAGATTTAAAAGAAATCATGAACACAACTCCCTTTTCTATTTTTGGAGCTCGCTCCCTTTTCATTTTTATTTGGCTACATTTCCAGCTTTTGTTCCTCTCATGGGTTCAGATCTCAGGAATCAAATGTTCCCATAATCAGTATTGACACATTCTTCCCACTTAAAATTTTCTAACAGCAGATAATACTTAAATAGTGGAATAATAAATTTATAAAATCTCTTCGGGGTCAATAAAGCAGAATGGCATGGCTGTGAGGAAAAATAATGGTCAGAAAGGTAAGGGCTAAAACCAGTTCTACGAATTTGTCTCAAGAGTTATAACTTTTCCTCTTTGTAATATATTTTTTCTTGGTTATCCAGTTGTTTTCCCCAATATATTCGTATCATTCTCACTTAAATATAGCCAATGTTTTACTTTGCTCTATAAATCAAGTGATAGACACTTGTTGACTTTGAAGTTTTACTATATGTAATTCCTTTTTTACTGTTTGCTTCTACAATTTCAGATATTTCCCTTTGACTATTATTTTATTTTTTTAATGGTCTCTATTATTATTTTTGGATTTCCCTTTCCTAGTACAATCTTCATCCAAAAAAATGCTATTTCTTCTGAGATTGCTATTATACTTTTCCCCTTCTATGAGTTACTATTCAAAGAAAATTGAATCTACCATATTCTTCCCAAGATTAAATCCATTCATTGACTCCACATGATCTAGCAAAGCATCCCAACTGCTGTGACCTGAGTGGGTACAGACACGATAAGATAGCGAGTCCCTCATTCCCTGGTGTTGGTGTGTTTTTGTTGGGGTGTGTGTGTGTGTGTGTGTGTGTGTGCGCGCTGAGTGAGCCTTAGGGTAACTAGCTCTCTACACTAGTCAGTTCTTGCTGGGAGAAAAGTAATGCATTCACCACAGAGCACTTTATGAATGCTAGCTTTCTCTATGAGGGCCAAGACATGAAATAGGTTGGGAATCACTGTTGTAGGAAAGAACCCAAGGTCCCCGAAAGACTGATCCCACCACTCATTTAGCGAACTGAGCATACCACTACTTATTTCTTGTATAATCCAGGCTTCCCTCAGGCCTGCTGAATATTCCATGGTTTTCCCAAGCTCTTTTGACATATTTTTCCCAGTATTCAAAATGCATTTTCTTTGTTGTTCTTTCTAGTGATTTCATGTTCTTCATATAAGACCACGTTCACACACTCTGAGCAGTCAGGCTTGGTGCCCTGAGACACAGTCAGCCTCTGCTTATTTTTTCTGTGCACCCGATTCACTTTGCACAGGCCATTATCTGCACTTCCTTCTGTAGTTCTTTACATGCTTGGCTCACTTAACAGAGTGTAAGGTCTCCTGGGAAAGGGACCGAGTCTTATTTTGTCTGTACCCTTGTGGTCTAACACACAGACACACGGAGACCACTTTTACTAATTAATCAGTAAAAGATTGGTTATTTAAGCTTGTTTAAATACTACTAAAATTAAGCACTACCAGGCTAGATATGGACTATAAATACTTTTGGATCTGACCTGGTCATTGACTTCAGAACAAGAAGAGATATGAGAGAAATGCAGGATCCAATCAAACATTTAAATGTCTATGAGGATTGGCAACATATCTAGAATGCAGGAAGAACACAAAATTCTGAGGCAATGTGGTTGAAAGAAGCAAACAGAGTGTCAACAACATGTTGAAAAGCAGGATGATAAGTATCCTTGAGGCACATGGGAAGATATGAAAATGTTTTAAAGAGTTACCAAGTGTAAAAACAACCAAACAGAAACTCTTAATAGGAGTAAATTCTTATTTTTACTCAAGTCTTTTTTAAAATTCTCACCCAAGAATATATTTATTGATTTTACTTATTTTAAATTATATTTTTCAATCTTATTGAATTTTATTAAATTATGTATTATAATTTTATTATAAATTATATTTTATTGTTTATGCTATTACAGTTGTTCCAGTTTTTCCCACTTTGCCCCCTCTAGCCAGCTCCACCCTCCACTACCTGAGACAATCCCCACACTATTGTCCACATCCATGGGTCATGCATATATGTTCTTTGGCTACTCTATTCCCCATACTATACTTTACATCCCCATGGCTATTCTGTAACAACCAATTTGTGCTTCTTAATCCCTTTGTGCATCTCCCCAGCCCCCTCCCATCTGGCAACCATCAAAATGTTCTCTGTATCTATGATTCTGTTTCTGTTCTGCTTGTTTGTTTATTTTGTTTTTAGAATTGCTTGCCAATCAATATGCATTTATTGACATTGTGTTGTTCATATTTTCCATCTTTTCAAAGAAACCCCTTTAACATTTCACATAATACTGGTTTGGTGGTAATGAACTCCTTTAGCTTTTTCTTGTCTGGGAAGCTCTTTATCTGTCCTTCGATTCTAAATGACAGCTTTGCTGGGTATGTCATCTGAGTCCTTGTGTTGTGGGCTGCTGAATTAGTCACATTTGAAGGGCATAGAATGAGATTGCATCTTGTTCCACCAACTATTAAAAAAGCTGTTAAATTTGTTAAAATAGTGGAAATTAGAATCCCCTTGAAATTTAGGTTATGCTTCTCAGCTGAAAATCCCTAAACATGTAGAAACCTCAGATTGTTTGAGATGCTTATTTATTGGAGAAATGTATTTTCAACACAGGGAACTGATAACAGAATAAAGTAAGCCAGTTCCACAATTTTAATATTCTTTTTTATGAAGTACAGATTAGGGTTTTGTAATCATTGGGATAATCTGTGTTTACCTGCTATGTAAAATCTTTCTGATTCTTAACATAATCAGAGAGATTATGTTAGATCTGGCAGATTCATCTTGTAAAACCAATTCAAAATTTGAATGGGGTAATTAAATTTGTACCTGTGATTTTAAGTTGAAAGACATTGGAACATTTCACTAAAGTTATACACTCTTTAAGAAAATATTTAGATAATTGAATTTAAGTAGATCAAAATGTTACTGAAAGTTCAATAGAATACTGTTCAGCCTTATCAAGAAATGAAATTGTGGTACATGCGGCAGTGCAGATGAATTCTGAAACCACAGATGGACTCCTTGAAATGACTCACACACAAAAGGACAAACCCTGTAGGAGGCCATCATACGAGGTGCCCAGAATTGATAAATACACAGAGGCGAGCAGGGATTGCAGGGGTGTGGAGAGGGAGCTGAGAAGTCCTGGTTCGTGGCCATACAGCTTTTGTACGGGAAGAAAGTGGATAATGCTGATACTTGTACAACATTTTGAGTGTACTTAAGGCTATTTAATTGAACACTTAAGAATCTTCAAAAGGTTAATTTTACATTATGTATATTTTATCACAGTAAAAATAAACAAGAAATTCCAAAGAAGTGGTTATTAAAATTTGGTATTTAAAAGTGGATTTTAAAATGAATACTGAAAGTCCTATTTAGCACTTAAGGCTTAAGAAAACACAGGTTTGAAAAAAAATAGTCACTTTAAGAAATTGCATAGTGATTTAAACCCAGAGTAGCTATAAATAGAATGCTTTTCCTTCCTGGACACCGAAAATGTGCAGTGACACTTGAAAAAGTTTATCTGTGTACAGCTTGCCCTACAAACTCTGTAGTTGTTGAAGTTTCTGTCTTCTTCTCCCCCTCCCCTTCCCGCTTCCCTTTCCCCTTCTCCTTCTCCTCCTTCAGCATCCACAGCTGGTCTTATCTGGAAGGCTCACTTTACTTAGAATTAGTGGCACTCGCTTTTATTAGAGAACAATTTTAAGAGCTGTAACTTTCTGAAATAACGTGGCCTTTGGGGCATGAAGACAGATACTCATTCCAAGGTTATTGGACACCAGAAGCAATAAATTAGAATGCCTCCTAACACCTACTACTCAGGAATGTTTGCTGGGGACGAAAGAACAGCCCGTTGAAATGTAGTGTCTTACAAAAACATGGCCTTTGCTTGAAAAAAGATACCAAGGAACAGAAAACTGATCATTAAAGCCCGACTTTGCTCTCAAAACATGAAGAAAAAAATGTGCAGTGACAAAGTCCTGAAGGAACTTGGCCCTTCACCTGTTCTCTTGTGTCTTTGTCATCTCAATTAGGAGGAAAGCACAGTCAGTGTGACACCGGGCTTCAAGTGTAGTACCAGTAACTAAGGGTCTCTGTTTCTCTTACATAAAAAAAGAAACATTTAATTTACTTCTCCAAATAAACGTGTAGGGGAATGCATAGAAAATGAGGCAAATATAGAATGATGAAAATAAAACAATATTTAAGTCTAAGCTGTGCACTTTTTGCCACAATGTGTAAAAATGGCATATTCTTCATCACTTTCACATGGCCTCCCTGGTAAACACAGGGGTTAAAGTTATGTCCCGGATACAATCTGCCATTTGATTCACTTCTCTGGTGAGAGTCAACAGGCCAGGAAAGTCCAGGTTACCTTTTAACCCTCCAGAACACCCAGGAGGAAGCTACTCCTGAGGTCAAAGCCTTCGTTTTGTCTGGAAGCTTCTTCCAGAAGTGATTCTTGCTGCCCTGTCAGTTAGGAATGCTCTCCTCTTGCCCTTCACTGCCCAGGCTCTCTTTTACCCTCTCTGGCCCAGCTTCAGTGCCATCTCTTCCAAGAGACCTCCCCAGGCCCCCAGGAGGCACTTGTGTGTTAGTGGAAGGCCGGAGATGCTCCACCCCTTCAGTGTTAGGAAAACCCTGTGTGTTTCTACCTCAGGGGCTCCACCTCAGGGAGGGCCCTGACACACACTCGTGCGTGTGCCTCAGCGCCTTGTACCTCAGAGGCACTTATCCTCATGTGTCTCAAGCTATGTGGTCTCCTCTCCTCCAAGCAGTGGCTCAGCAACCAAGGCCCCTGCAATATTGTGGTTCCACCATTGTCGACACATGTCTACCAAAGCTTCTATGCTTGTCTGTGTCCTACAGGTAGAAAGGGGAAGAACATGGAGGATCACATGGGGAAGTTATTCAGGGGCAGGCCTGGCAGTGCACACATGTCTTCTGCTCACTGCCACGATCTAGATGCAGTTTCATGGGGGCTGTGTGAGAAGAACGAACAAGTGGGGCTAGTGACTGGCTGGCTGGTCTCTGACACAGGGTGACACACAGCTATGACAAGACTGGTGAAGGTGGTATTGATGAATATGGACTGGGAAGTATTACGCAATCTCCAGTTGATTGAACTGTGTGTAACAGAGAAAGCTGTCTTTGGGATGCACCATGAACTCCAGCGTAGGCTTTCTGTTCTTACAATCAAAGGAAGAGCAAGGGTAAGAAAGAACAAGAGAAGGGAGAGAGAGATTCTGCCATGAGGAAAAACATGGACAAAACAAAAAGGCTATTTGGTATAATTTAGAATTAATTTACTTTGTACCTTATACAACTCAGAAGGAGAGAAATACCTTTGACTTTTCTCTAGCTTTATTTCCATGTTGGCAATGCTGGCACTCAAGTTACGTGAGTATTCCCAAACTCCTCACTCAGATTCCAGTTTCAAATGTTGTTCCCCAGAACAAGACTACATTATTTCTTTTCTCTTGGTTAATAAAGTGCTTACCATGGAACACATGAAAATGAGTATTCCATATATACTTTTTATTTATTTGTTTTCCTCCTTTTTTTATTGTTGTTCATTTATTGTTGGTTGTTTGTGTGACATTTCTTAAAGGAATTATAAAATCAGATTTCTACTAAATCAGATAAATACTTGATCCAGGAATATAGCTCTTATATCTAAAAAGGATAAATATCTGTTTTATTATCTAATTTTACTTAAAATTCTTCATTGTGCCCTGGCTGGCGTAGCTCAGTGGATTGAGCATGAGCTGTGATCCAGGCATTGCAGATTCGATTCCCAGTCAGGTCACATGCCTGGGTTGCAGGCCATAGTCCCCAGTAACCGCACATTGATGTGTGTGTGTGTGTGTCTCTCTCTCTTTCTCCTCCCCTTCCCTCTCTAAAAATAAATAAAAATAAATAAAAAAAATTCTTCACTGTAACACTGTGGGTATAAGTTATATACTAAGGAAGGCAAGTTAATATTTTTAGGGCTTAAGGAAAAAAATCACCATTCCAAAAGTAGCCAGGGAAAGTTTTCAAAATTTTTACCAGTAGCTGCATTAGAAATCTGTTTCATTTGCATAAGGACATTAGAAATAATTTTAATTGGTAAAATAAATACTATCAAGAGGTAGGATTGCCTGGCAAAACTCAAAAAAAATGGAATTGCCTGGAAATCAGAGAAAAATTTTTTCAAAGAGAGAGCAGTTAACAGTGACCAAAGCCATCCATTATAACAAAGTGCGATAAGATCTAAGTAATTTTGACAATTAAAAGGTCATTGCTGGCTGCTGAGAGAGCATTTTCAGTGACAATATAGGACAGGAGGCCAGACGGCAGCGGACTAACAGTGAATGGGCGGAGAGAAAGTGAACACTAAGTCTGGACCACATTGCAGAAAGGTGAAGGGATTAAGACGTGCAAATTAGCAGTTAGTAAAATAGTCACGGGGATGCTATTCCCGTACAGTGTAGGGAACATAGTCAATGATATTGTAGTACTTATGTATGGTGTCAGATGGATGCTAGACTTGATGGGGGGATCACTCTGTAAGTTATATAAGTGTCTAATCACTGTGCTCTACACCTGAAATTAATATGACATTGTATGTAAACTGTAATGGAACAAAATTATTAAAAAAAGAGAAAGGTCTGGATGTGGGGGGAAGAAAAGCACAAGAGACAGGGAAGCTAAATGCATTCTAAAGGGGAGTCCGGGTAATTTCTTTTATTCTGTGATTTTATTTGTAAGCTGAGGGAAAGGATCCAGTGGGAGGAAGAAGCTGGGCAGGGAGAGGGGAGACAGAGGGATAGATAAGGGATGGGGAGGTGGGGGGAGAGAGAGAGAGAGAGAGAGAGAGAGAATAGTTAATGGAGCAAGGTGCCAGAATATGTGGGAGGGATGGATATAAAAGCCCCAAAAGCCATAGGCAGAATGAATGTCTCTTTTTCTACACAAGGAGAAAACCAATCGTGGGTAAACAAAGGTAGTTCCAAAGGCAGAGGGATCCTGGGAACTGTGGGACTCTATGCTACATGGCTTTTATTTTCTTTGTGAAGAGCCTTAGAGTAGAGGATGAGAAGGGTGCCAGGAATCACATCACACCTCTGGGCTTCATTTTCTTATCCCTACAAGGTGAACAAGGGCTCCAAAGTCTTTGAAATGAGGGTAGAAAACTCTAAGACTGCCAGGTTTTGTTGTTTTCTAATATTCTAATAGACTCTTTCACATTCCATATTGGGATCACAGTATCTGAGGATGTTACTAGGTCACAGTATAACCCAAGTGGGGTCTTCACACCTTAGTACAAACCTTTGGCATAGGAGGAAACTGAGGCCTGGGGCAATGAGGAGGTCAGCTAGAGAGTTGGGGGAGGGAGCAGGGCTCTTGTTCCCTGTCCCCAAAGTCCCAGAACAAATGCAGCTGCAAGGTGCTGGTTCCCACAGGCCTGTCAGAACCACTGAACCTTCCCCCAGAGCTGTGAGGGACCTGCTGCTGGATTGCGCTTCTCCCGGGCCCCTTGCAGCCCACAGAGCCTCACTAAGCCTATCCCAGAGCAACGATACCCCCGCTTTCCCAAGGAAAGTGAGGACACATGCCCTCAGCTCGGTGATTTAGAGTTAGCCTGCAGTTTCAAGGGACCTGGAGAAGGTGCTGACGAGGACCTGGTGAGAGGATGGAAGGGAAGGTGGCCGGCTTGTGTCACGGTGGGAAGTTGCCTCAGGGATAGTGGATGCAGGCATGTGTTTCTCTCTGTGTCAGTGGGCAGCTCAGGGACAGGGGTAAGGAATGAGGGGTCAAGGTACCTGCAGAGGGCTGGCAGAACTGGCCCCGGGGTGGGGACTGAAAAGGGTAGGGGTGGGGTTGGGATAAAGGTATTGAATTTAGAATTAAAATGGCATCACAGGGGACTCTGTCACAACATGGTCAGCTGCTCTGCCTGCTGGGCTCCTAAATATTCCCACTAGTAACCCAGAGTAAAACCATGCAGCCCATGTTTCCTCACTGTGCATTTCGGGTGCTGGGAGGGCACGGATTTTTCAATTTGTTACTCTGCTCTCTCATAATCACATCTGGTTCCCAAATCCCCCGCCTTCCATTCTGTGCCATCTGGACGGCAGATCCTTCATTCTTCCTTCCCCACTGAAGGACACGTCATACAGCTGGGGCTGGGGGTCACAGTGAGAACCGGGAGCCCCAACCTGCCTGCAGCAGGGGTATGGAGAGCAGCAGGCAGGCATCAGTGAAGAGGGCTTGCTTTAGGGGTAAGGCAAGGCATCAAACTCCATCCACAATTAATCTGGAGCAGAGAGATCAGGATGTTCTGAAACACTGGCAACATTTACCATTCGTGAACGGATGGAGAAGAAAATGTGAGGCATGTGATTGAACTTTGAGATAACCTGCCAGCCACAGGGCATCATCTGTAGAGCTGAGTGAGTGAGTGCCTTTGGAATTCCCTAACTGCCGAACATGTGATTTCTCTTGCTGATGGGCACAAGCTAGAAACTGGCGGAGTTGGAACCATCGTCGTTTCAAGCTTCAAGTGGAAACCTAGAAAATTAAACCCCCCTCTGGGGTGTGGGTGTTCTCTGTTTGTTGGTGTCAATTTTCTGTCAAAATAGGCCTCACTTTGTAGCCAATGAAAATTCCAGGGAAGATAGATAAGTGCACAAAGAATTCATACTTTATTGTTAATTAATCAGATTTTTAATAGTGTAGGGAATGGGGAATTTAAATTTGCATAAGGTGTGAGGAAAGACATATAGGAAATAATGTAAATACATGGGAACATTTTCCCTACTATGTATTTTGTACAATAAATATTCACTGGTTTCCTCTGATGTTCCAGATACTGCATCAGGCCCTGGGATCCTAGGATGATCCCCATGCTCTACAAGTGGGGTACCCTGTTCATTAGGAAATAAATTGAGCACAGGTTTGGAGACATAGTTAGACCTACTGAGCCGTGGGGACAAGGTGTCCTCAGGAAGACTGTTGAAGAGCACACAGAAACTGTTAGTGGCTTGAAGGAAGGTGATGCTGTCTCATCTGGTGACTGACTGGGTGAGGGAAGAGTCAAGGAATATGCCCAAGGTTCTAGCTTGTGTGAGACGTGGTCATTCACATAAAGAGAGATAGGAAATAGAAAAGGAAGAACTTTTACCCCCATCTTTACCAGTGGATGTCCTAACGATCCTCGCAGTACATTTGTTCATAGTTATTCATTCAATGCTCACACATCTGTTGTTTGGAGTGTCCACTGTGTCAGGAAATGGGCTGAGCCCTGGGGATATGATGCCTTTAAAATTAAAGTTGTGTTATTGTTCCCAAGTGGAGTGTGCAATGGAAGCATATAATAATATATCACAGGTGCCCTCATCTAGCCTGGGGAGGGTGGTCAAATTTGTAAAGAGATAGTTAAGCTGAGATCTGAAAGACGTATAAAGTTAGTGAGTCAACAGAGAGAGAAGGCCCCTCTGAAAGAGCTTGGTGTGAGGTGGTATGGAAGAATTTCATGGACATAGGGAAACAGATGTGGCTGGAGATGAGGAAGTGAGAAGGGTAGAAAATATGGCTGTAGAGAGTCTGCGTTCAGTGAGATAGGCTTTAGTCTAGGTGCTGTTGAGTTTAGCACTGACTTTGGAGCTGGTTCTGGTAAGAGGGCTCTCTATCTTGCTGCTGTGGTGATAGAATAGATGCTAGATAGCTAGTAATTCTATAGTCGGTTGGTAGTCATCCAGGTAAATCAGGGGAAATGCTACAGGCTCTGAATCTAAAGTGTGGTGAGGATAGTTACATGCAACTCATCAGAAAGTTACTGAAAGAAAAATTCTCTGAGAACCAGTAGATTTTTAATGGCTTATTGGATAAATATTGCAACTCCTTTGAAATGTTGGCTATGGCTACAGGATCACCCTTACCTGGTTCGTGTGCATTTCTCCATCTTTGACTCACAAAATTGTTCTGTCCCTCCACTCTTAAATATGCAAACATTGCAAGGCTCACAAGACAATGAACCCCGTTTTCTATTCTGAGGATTATCTAGGCCTTTGCTGCTTTCACTCCTCCCCCTCCTGCCTCCCTTTGGGTCATTCTACATCTCAATGTGTTCTCCATATATTACATAGTTAAATTATTAGGAGGAGATTGAAGTTATTTTTATTTCCAGTTCACATCATTTCTATGGTAATATCACCTTATCCTTTTAAAAAGAACGCATGGACAAGCAGGCAAATACATGAACACTAGCCTGCAGGAAGCCTGAAGAAACAGCAGATGTGTGGAATATTTTTCCAACAGTTATGCTTCCTTCTACTGAAAAGTTCCCAGAAAGTATACTTGCAAGGTTCAGATGCCTGCACAAGGAGCTACTTTGAGTTGTTCAATGTAAAATATTGAACCCACCTGTGGGGGGTTCATTTCCTTTTTAAAACTGTTAGTGTCTTTAACATACTTTTCTGCCACCATTCAACATATATGTCCCACACTGGCCTTTGTACGTCCAAACAGATATCCCAGTTGTAACTGGTAAGCTAATATCAGGAGTAGTGATAGCAACAGATTCTCTGGGAAGTTCTGGCAATATTTGTGTAAGTCAACAATACTTTCAGCACCTTTTGCCTCACCTCCACACTTCCCTGAATTAAAACATTCTTTTTAGTAAATCCAACAAGATAGTAACAAGCCCACAAGTTCATTTTCAGCAGTAGATGATTCACAAATGGGATGCTGACAGGTTTTTATGATTACATATTCCAAGTATCCTGGTCTCACAAAAGTGCTCATAGAGATTGACAGATATTGTAAACAGAAACAGAGACATAAACAAGCATTTTCACTAGAATGAGCGATAGAAAATATGGACCCTCACCTACCAGTACTCTTCTTTTTGTGAGCTTATTTCATTGTCTCTGACCTGCAGTCATGGTCTTTATAGGAAATAGTGAGCAAAAGAGGCTGAGAAGTAACTAAAGATGGGTGGATGGAAATAAATGTTTTCTCAAGCATTTAGTGCCCTTCTGAAATGTCCATCACTGAACTATTAGTCCCACAGAACTACTTAGCAGTGCAGAGGGGAAAGCAGGTAGCTGTTATTAATTTTTAAGGCTGGCTGACAGCTTTCAGTCCAAGTGCAAGGCTTAACTTTGCATTCTAAATAGTGCAGAGCTTTTCATTTGTTAGAATAGGATTCGAAATGATAAATGACATATTGTCTGCCAAAATACTGTGACATTACATTATATATTTGCAGTTACCTTTCAGAATAAGCTTTCCAGAAGTATACCCAGACAAATTGGAAAGCTAGCAGTATTGTTTCCTTATTTTATGTTTTGCGTTTAGAAAAACAATTCAAAAGACACGTCTGCTTGACTGTGGGTTGGTAATGTCTCATCCAAAGGGCAGTTCATTATTGCACCTAAAAGCTAAGTGTTGGCACAAATTGTACTAGTCTATGAGATCATTGCAATTGGTTTCATAGATTTCTTTTTGCTCACATCTGCCTTCTCAAGACTCTGGGACAATTCAATTACAAGTGCACTTTTGATTCCTACTTCTATCAATAAAAATATAAAATTACCCTTGCTTGAGAACTATCAGACTAAAAGGTTTCTGATTGCTTTTCACTGTCATCTCTCTTCCATCGGATTATCATGTCAGGTTTATCTAGGGCATATTTACTTTGTTCTGAGAACCTCAGACTCTTTCTGACTCTGAGCATTATTTGAACTGATGGAAGCACAACTACTGTGTCCAGATGTCTCTCAGTAACTTAATGTATGGCCCCAATAACAAACACTAGAATTAAACCATTAATGGAATAGGTTGTAACAGCTGCTTCAATCCTAGTTTGATGGGCATTAAAATAGCTGATTCAGAGATTTCTATAGAGAAACTTAAGCTAATTAAAGACACCAAAGTCAATGGAACTATAATATCTGCCCGTAGCAGACAATCCATATATATCGACATTAATACTCTAAAAGAAGGCTAGTAGAAGGTCAAAAAATGTTTGCCCAATTTAGATGAGCCTTTTATTTTGCATGTCATTTTGCATTTCCCAGTTCTGCTTAAAATCACAGGCCTCAAAGAAAAGTCCTTTCTATATTTATGCTAATAGATAAAGAAGACTATTGATTATTCTGTCTTTTCTCACACAACAAGGCAGGAAAGAACATTGCATTGTTTGAGAGCCTCCAACTAATTCACTGAGGAGGAAAAGAAAGAATTCTTTTGGTATTTACTCAAAAGTACTTTATAGGATTTAGTTGAGGTTTATCATTCATTGTTACAATTTTTTGAAGTATTTATTTATCCTCAATTCTAATCATTTCTGTTAGGTCCTGATTCCAGTTAAAACTGCTCATATTCAATCGATTTCTTTTGGCTGTGCAGCCTGTTTCAGCTGTGGGTCAGAGGCAGACTGCTTTTTGTATATTAACATTGTGAGACTGTGGAAATAGCTACTAATGGAACTCCCAAAAATAGGCTTTTTGATGTTAACCTCATAGTGGGAAGTATGTCATTACAGCTGCACTTTTGAAATGTCAGAAACTTTCTGGCTCATCTAGCATTAAAAAAAACAGATACCCCCAAGCAAGCATAAAATATGTGATGCAGTCTGTTTGCATGTTTTCACTGCCCGATGAGTTTCATCTCAGGTCTAATATTTATTCCACTTGGTCAAATAAATTGAGATGAGAGCTTATTGTCAACTGGATCCCCATTTATGTATTGTACACTCTATCTGCTTGGAGGGAAGCATTCATCAGACCCTGCTGGAGTCGTGTTCTAGAAAGTTATAATAGTTAGCTAGAGACTGACCCTCGTTGCTGAGTTAACTTTACAGCTCAGACCGTAACTGCAATGATGTAACTAAATCTCTGATACACTTGGATGTGATTTGTTTATCCAATATTATTATTTTTTAAATAAATTAAAATTTCCTTTGGTATTACATGAGCCCATAACAGAGGTGTGCCAAGAAGTGCCTTGTATATTAGCAGATAGGTGCTTAATAAATGCCAGTTGTTGGCCTATGTTGCAAAATCTCTGTCTATATAAGTTCAGGTTGTATATGTCTTTTTTTGTTGGTTTTTTTTTTACTTAAAAAATTATTGTATTTTTCCATTACCATGTAACTCCCTTATATCCCTCTCCCCTTGCAAACATGTATATGTCTTTTTTTTGAGTGTTCTGCTAAAATGTGATTACTTAGCTTTTTTTAGCATCTCTCTCATTGTTTTTTACATCTTGCCTTGAAGGTTATTCATTTTTAGTTTTCTCAGAGCATTCTATATAGTTTGTATACATATAGGTCTTGCTATAATGTGCATTGTTGTTTTTGCTATTTGATTACCAAATTTTGCAGCCAGCATGCTTACAGGTGGTGAGGGATAAAGCAGCCCGGAATCTTCTACTCAGCAACCTGTTTAGGTCTCTGATGAAAAGTTACAAAGACACAATAAGACAGCAATCCGTGGGCTTCTGTGTCTCTGGGAAGCTTCCCACACAACTGGAACTGCAAGTTTCAGCACTCAGCACCATCTTATCTGAGTGCAGTTTGGTTTGTAAATGTGTGATTGTAACTTTACTATGGTGAGTTCAGTGACTTTAAATTCCAAATAGAAATGACTTCATAGCCCTATGATGATTGTGTTAGAAGCTACATCTCAGCAAAAATCAACCTGCAGGGAGACATAGCAGCAATACTTACAGGTGTCCTCTTCTTCCATGAAAATACTGATCACATAACAGGCATACACGAAACCAACCAACTGCAAAGGAGAGAAAAAACATTCTTTAAGAATCTAGGCCTAATGTCCATAATTAAAGAGCATATATAATCCAATAGATAAAGAATACATAAGAGTAACATCTAGAATTTGTAATAAAAATAGAATTTGTAATAGAAAAAATCTTGTTTTTAAACAAATGCCTGTGATTTTTAAGGAGGTTTTCCATTTCTATTCAACTTTAATAGCTTTCTAAAACAATATACAGGAATGGGGAAAAAACCAATTCCTAGATAGTTTACTTAAATTTTGATTTGGGAAATATAGATGTTACATTTTAAGGTCACAGGTTATTCAGAACATATCTTTTTAAATGTTAACTATTTATAGAGCAATTTGCAGCTGCACTCATTATTATTACAACTACTTTAATGATTAATAACCAAAATGGAATAAAAATATATTAATTACAAATCAAACACCAATCATTTACTAAACTATTTAAAATGCTCAGAGAATATAAATTCTATTTAAATACCACATTGTTTTTTTAATTATAGCACAATAGAATGCATTAACTTTCAGCTGTTAGTCATAAAATCAAACAGATGAGATGACTTATACTTTGGACACTAGTGGTTAAAAGAATAAATGCAGGTGCTGATAGACTTTCTAGCTTTTCACATTTTTTTCACTTATACTGAGAAGACAATTTTTATTCTATGGAGCCAGTGACACTGTAATTCTTGGAGGACAAAACTGTCATTAAATCTAGTTGAGTCTAAAATTACTCTGATAAGTACTTTGATGAAAAAGACGTTCCTCAATAGCTGTTATAGTTTGTCTCCTTACCTTTCTCTCCATTGTTAAAGTCTGTTCCTCCTTCCCCTTTATAAAATAACATCGGGAAGGAAACTTCCCTGATAGGCCCAGTGTGAAAGGCTGAATGCAGAGAATAATATATCTGGTGGTTGTGGCTGCCCAGGTAGACTAGGACTCTGAACTCATAGCCCACTTTCAACTATCTAGACTAAGGCCAAGAAGTCCCTCAGAGGATGAGAAGTTAGAGTGAGAAGGACTTACATAGAGAGAGTTGCCGGGGTACAGGAAGGTTCTCTCACCTCAAGTAAGGGGGCAGTAAGGGGAACCAGAAACATGGGGGAACACAGGTGCTTGATATCTAATTCCCACTTGGAGAACTCAAAAGTTGGGGGTGCTGTGGAAAAATGAGCTTTTGGTGACAGAGTATGAAGAGACAGGGCTGAGCAGTCATGGCCAGTCAGGTGTATGGGTCCCCTTAGCCTGGTAGGTAAAGCCTTTTTGAGAGAATTGATTGTGCTATTCTGGAGTGGGACCCCACACAGAGGACTTCCTGCCAGGGGCAGGTGGCCTCAGAAGAACGATGCTGCTACTTTGTGTGTAGAAGATGCACCAGCCAGAAAGGCTGATCACCCAGAGAAATAGCTGAGAGGATCCTAAAAGATGATTGGGGTGGGTTTTTTAAGAACCCACAAAAGTACCTGCAGAAGGAAGAGTTGCAATGTACACCTAGAGAACACCTCCTGCTAGATTACAACTGAACCAGCCAAGTGAGACCCGGTTCCTTATCTCTTCTCCCATGAGTCTTCCTTTCACTGCATCCCTGGACTGACCCAAAAGAGAGAAGTGGAGTGAGAAGAAGGAAAGCAGCAATAGGCCCCATCCCCACTGCTATCTCCAAGTTGAAGTCAGACCCAGGCTGAGGAGGAAAGTTTAAATCGAGGAAAGTTTGCACTGGCCTGGGCTGGATTTTTTTAATTAAGGTAAAATTGGCATACAATATTACATGTTTTAGGTGTACAATATTATAATTTGACATATGTATGCATTACAAGTGATCACCACCAAAAGTCCAGTCACCATTCATCACCATACAATGACTCTTTCACCCATTTCACCATCCTATGAAGCCCCTCCCCTCTGGTAACCACCAGTCTGTCCTCTATAAGTTTGTTTTTGTTTTTTAGATTCCACATATGAATAAAAAAAATCATAAGATATTTGTCTTTCTCCATCTGACTTATTTCACATAGCATAACAGTTCTTGCATCCATATTCTTGCAAATGGCAAGGTTTTATTTTGTTATTTGTGACTAACTAGTATTCTGTTTATATACATTCGCAGGTTCTTTATCCATTTTTCCATCACGGACACTTAGATTGATTGTTTCCATATCTTGGCCTTTGTAAATAATGCTACAGTGAATAGGGGGTGCATATATATTTTCAAATTAGTGTTATGGCATTCTCTGGATAAATACCCAGAAGTGAAAGAGCTGGGTCATATGATAGTTCTAGTTTTACATTTTTGGAAAAATCTCCATCTTGTTTTTCATAGTGTCTGCACCAATTTACACTCCCACCAACAGTGCATAAGGGTTCCCTTTTCTCCATAACCTCTGCAACATTTTTTATTTCTTATCTTTTTTATGATTATGGGCTGGATTTTTTAATATCCATGAGGAACCAAAAGAGCTGTAGGTTTGGCCTGAAATGTGATACAAAAGGTGGGATAGGTTGAGGCTAAAAAGTGTGCTTGAAGGGGCAGTGGGAGAAAGAATAAAAGGCCTTTAATTGTATTTTACCATGTTCAGCTCATTCAGTAAACCAGCTGCACACAGAAGAGAAAAATGGCTGATGGTCCTATTACAAAAAACTTCCTAATGAATTTCTTCCAGTCATTTTCTCTTAGTTGCTATATGTTATGGTTATATTCTTATGACTCATGTCAATACTTATCATAAACTTAATTGTTAATAACTATATAAATTTGCATAATTTAAACATACGGTAATATATTTGAGCAATATGCTATTATTGAACATTGTTTTCAAATTATACATACTATTATAATGAATATTAATACTTTTTCTGTATTTTGGATTATTCTGATTCTCAGAAGTGCCATAAGTAACACATTTCATCCTACTACAGCAATGAATGACAATGCTTGCTTTGTCATGCCCTTAAAAATATATGCCAATATAATAGACAAATGGCATCTTTTCATTTATTTAATTTGCAATGGTTTTATTTCACTTGAACATTTTCATATTTTATTAGACATTTATATATTTTTTCCAAATTATTTGCAGAAGTCCTTTACCTGTTTATTAACTTGCTTTTATTTTCATTAATTTGTATGAGTTCTTATGGTGTGTATATACAAGCTTTTGCTATATTTATTGCATTTATTTCTTTTTGTCAGCAGGTGATAGCAATGGCTCCATAATTGTGTAATATTTTCTTAGTAAATCATACACTAGAAGGTATCTACCTACAAATAATTTTTCTATTTTCTTGGTGGGCTTTCTCTTAGTGTGGGTTTCTCTTAGGGCTTTTTCTTGGGTGTGTATGTATACATGTAACTCAAGAACTTTCTTATATTAATTTTCAATTGGTGCTGTACAAATGTGTAAGTTAACACAGAACGTATTTATTATCCTACAGTTCTGGAGATTGGAAGCCTGAAATGGGTCTCTGTGGGCTAAAATGAAGGTGTCAGCATGGCTGTACTCCTGGAAAATCTGGAAAATGTTTTGCAGCCTTTTTCAGTATCTAGAGGTGCCTCTATCCCTAGGCTTGTGGACTCATTTTTTACATCTTTAAGGCCAGCAACCTTGAACTGATCCTTCTTTGTTGCCATGTTCCTGGTGTCCCTCTTCTGCCATCTTGTTCCCCTTTTAAGGACCCTTGTGATTCCACTGGACCCACCTGGATAATCCAGGATAATAAGGTGACCATTTAAGGTCAGCTGCTTAGCCACTTTAATTCCATCTGCAACCTCAGTTCATTCCCCTTTGGAGACTAGTTCATGGACATCTTTGAGGGGCCATTATTCTGCCTGCCTCATCTGTGACCTTGTGTTTTTAGTTCTTAGCTCCTTGCACAGTGGGCTACAATGGGAAAGAAGAAGAGATATTGATGCAATTACTTATGTTTTAATGTATGAAGTAAAATCATATCTTGATTTAAAAACAAGACTTGAAAGGAAACTTTGAAAAGTCTTTTATATCAATTCACTCCTCTCAGGAAGTACCATCTTTTAACATTGGAGAAACCACTGCCAGCATCAATTTGGTGTTTGTACATTAGTGTATGTTTTCACATCTTTACTATAAATATGTATCTACAAACAGACCATAATTAATTTAAATAGCATTTATTTCTAATAGTTTTCTTGATACCTTTCTGAGAATATTATCTTTTTAATTTGATTAGAGCATCATTGTTTTTTATTTTGTATCATGGCTGACAGAGAGCTTATACTAGGCTGAGAATACATGTCTGCTCTGTCTTTTCAACTTTTTTTCATTCATCTGTCAATAACTATTTTTATCTTCAATCCATGGATTCTTGCAAGAAAAGTTATAAGCCACATGGTCATTTTGTGAGCATTAGTTTTCTTAAAAAATAGGCAATATAGTGTGTAAACTTACTTAACTCAGCACAAAAAAATGTAATTCATCTCAGTACACTCAACATGCCTGTCCCCACCAATCCCACCATGCAGTGGAGCTCCTGCCCCTCACAGGATAATCTAGAAACTCAGCCACACACACAACTTCCTTACTTGTAGTCCTAGTGAGGCTGCCAGTGCTAAACCACATGTTAGATATTGTTAAAGGTAGTTTTTTTAGGTTATTGGATAAAAATAAATAGGTATAGAGGCAATGTTGTCTCCTTATACTCCTATGGATTACTTCCTTTCAACATGTGTTCCATTTTGGAATATTTTATGGACTTTTGGCATGCATTTGCCCTTCTTTGGAGACTTACTTTGAAAATGACCCTTTTGGCTGAAAAACAGCTCAAAGAGTTCAGATAACATGAGTTTTAATGATATAAACATAGGCGAATCAGATATCTTTTGAACTCTATAGAGCCAGACCAAGTGACAACTGAACAGATCAAGGTCTCCTGTCCAGTGTGACTGAGTGACTGGTACCAAGAGTCTCTTCCAGGTCCTTTGCAAAGAGCAGGACAGTAGCAGAATGAGTGAATAATGTTATAATAGACACATTTCTGAACTAGCTTTATTACTTGGGTTACAGACCAAAATTTAGATGCTGCATTTCTTATTTTATCTTGGAAGTTGCTTATTGAATAGTTAGCCCACAGTTACTTGATAGTTTTCTTATTACAATAATATATTTTTAAAGGATTTTATTTATTTTTAGAGAGAGGGGAAGGGAGGGAGAAATAGAGGGAGAGAAACATCAATGTGTGGTTGCCTTTCACATGGCCCCCACTAGGGACCTGGCCTATAACCCAGGCATGTGCCCTGACTGGGAATTGAACCAGTGACCCTTTGGTTCACAGCGCATGCTCAATCCACCGAGCTACACCAGCCAGGGCTATGATAATATTTTTTTACAGCAAACCCACATAAGTGAAATTTCACAAATCATTATTTTTTTCATTTGTATTGGTGTAAGGTAGGTAAAGATAAATAAAATATTTTGATTAATTGCTATAAGACTTTTCTAGTCTTAAGAGTCTAGTCTAGTCTATAAAGCTAGGTCCTTCATGATAGCTAAACACTGTAATGAATATTATTTTTCTACTTTCGTAATAGAGTATAACTCTTTAGAAAAAATATAACACTTCTACCTACACCTTTATGTTGATTTAAATTAAACTAAATTATTTTGTCTTCTCTGATATCTTTGGAGATAGCAATGATACCTAAAGTATATATTAGTATATTATTAGCTTCTTTGACAGAGACTATGTTTTGGTGTCTTCTAATGTTAGCTGATTCTATTTGGCATGCTTGGCCATCGGCATTTACTGGTTGGTTCATTGGCATTTACTGGAAGAAAGGCCAGAGGATTGATGAGAAGGCCCCTTGAGAGCCTACTCAGTGAACTTAATGCTGAAACACTGTTTTCACATGTCAATATGTAGAGCTGATTTGATGGGGTTGAAAAAATTCCACCCTGATAGACAAATTCTGACTGAAAACAAAATCCACCCCACCAACCTCTGGTTTGCCTTCCAGCTGTTATAAGAGGCCTGGAAAATATTAACTGCTAATGGGTGTACCATAAAATTGTTGTGTTGCATTATTTATACATTTAAGAATACAAATATAAGAACCCTCTAAGAAATATTCATAATATAAAATACATGTTTATGTTTAAGGAAACTTTTTAATAATCCCAATGCAAGTCCCTTTCTAGGCTAAACAGAAAGAGGTTTACCAGGTGCCTACCAATGAAAAGCAAATGCAAGTCCTGATTTTGTCATTTGAGTAAGTGCAGTGACAGGGTTAGGTTGAGACACTGAGCAAGTTAAAAGGATTGCATAAGATGATGATCATAGAAGTATCAATACTTTTACAAAGGCAAAGGAGAGCAAATTCCTTTAAATGTTTTTTTAAGAAATATGTTATTACTTATTTCATATAAGTATGTTACTTATTTCTTCTCCATAGTTTTAAGGTCATGTATTGTTCTAAAAATATTGGGTTACTGCATTTTCTGAAAAGATTCATAATCTATGTACTGAAGAGAATTGGTCAATATGTTTATTTCTCCTTTCCCAAATAATTCTTTTGACTGACAAAAAGGTCAATTTCTTTATTGTTATGCCACCACACTATCTTTATTCAGTGATTTATTTTTTTTACTAATGAAATGTGATAACACCTAGTTGTAAAAAACAGCAATGCATAGCAAGAGAAAATTTATCAGATCCAATTGTTCACTAATGGGCTGTAATAATCTCTTGATAGATGACAAGAAAGGAATTTTGGACAGGTAGCCAAAATATATGGTACCACTAGCTAGAAATGGTAAGACAAAAACATGCCATAGTAGAAATATTAGATCACACTTTAGGTCCTCAAACAAAATTTGCCACCTATAATCTCAATAGTATAACAAACAAATTAATTAAAATATATGCTTTTACTTTGCTTTATTGATGGGAACACTAATAAAATATTTATCCCCAAAATTACTTTGGTTACCATGATTAACCAAACTGCTATTTAATTAATAATGCTACTCTCATGAGAACCTGTCTAGACAGGTGTTGGTCACCGATTTGTGGATGGCTGAGAGTTACATTGTGTTCTGGGTTTCCTAGAATACAAGCTGAAATAGTCCCTGTGGCTTTCTGTTTACCTTTACAAAATGTAATATAACGCATTTTTGTTAATAGCAAAGGCATACAACATAATAAATAATGCCAGGATAATAATCTTGATTATTTCTGCTTTTAATAAAGTTTTAAAAGTCATTTATTTTAAGGACACTTTTTCCTGTTCCATTAAAGTCATCCATCTCTATAGTTACAACATTTACTTTTTCGCTCTGTATTATAAATTCTGACTGCATAAAATTCTGACTGCATAAATTTCATCTTTCTGACATATTAAATGAATGCAAATGACATAAGAGCAGATTCCAACACCTCTTTTTGTGAAGGGATTGATTAGCTTTTGCAAGTAGGAGTCATATATGAGATTGATTTGTTTTGGCCTGCAAGCCTCATGTGAGGACTGGCAGGCTGAAGTTTCACACCTGTAGACACAAGGATGAGGACACTGGCTGTGTGTCCTGCTAATTGTGAATGCTAGTATGAATGAATCAAAGAAATGAGTCATCTCTAAAAGCCTGAGTGTCTTAAGGGAACACTTTAAGGTGAAACAGATGATGAGAAAAGCTCATCCAGGGAACTCAGGGAGAAAAGCTTGTTCAGGTCTAGCGTTAGGGTGAGAGAATTGCTGAGTCTGAGGGAAGCCTAAAGGATTCTTAAAGAAAAACAATTTCCCATCTACCTTCCTAAATTTCCCAGCACTCACACCAACATTTATTTATTTATTTATTTAATTTTTTAAAGTCTTACCTGAGGACATCTTCCCATTGCTTTTTAGAGAGATAGGAAGGGAGAGAGAGAAACATCAATGTGAAACAAAAGCATCTATCAGTTGCCTCTGGTAGTACCTGGACAAAGGATGGAACCTACAACTCAGGCATGTGCCCTAACCAAGAATCGAACCTGCAACCTTTCAGTTACAGGATGACATGCCAGCTGAGCCACACCAGCCAATGCCACGCTAACATTTAAACCCTAAAGTTTAAGAGAACCTGTAAGGAATGACAGAATTTTCTCTATTTGACACACAGCTTCTAAAATGCTCTCTTAGACGATTTTTTCTTCACTTCAAAACAACTCTATAAAAAGCCTTGGCCAAAACTGCCTGTGGGCGGCAGGCAGAAGAGGACACATTTTGTTCCGTGTAAAACTTATTCCTGTGAAAACATTAAGTTGAACATCTGTGAGTAGGAAGCTTCTGTAGGTGATTTATTTGGGCTAAGGTATTAAGTACTTTATAAAAGAAAGCATACTGACTAATGTCAAGAACTGGGCATAGTTTAGGATTTTACTTTTATAAGCTAACAAGTTAGCCTGTTATTGTTTCATGGGTGCTGGTCAGAGACATAAGGTGAGCAACAGCTCCTTGTTTGTGCTGTATTCCCTGCCCCCTGGGGGCCACGGTGGGCCCTTGCTCACACAGAGGGCTGTGCTGCAGGAGAGGGCAGCAGGCCACCTTTATAGCAAGGAAAGCAAGCCCATTCTATGCCAGCGGCGGGACTGGGTGGGTGGGGAGGAGAAGTAGCCTCATCCCTGAAGTTTGTTGACTAAAAATATAACCCGGAGAAATCTTTCAGGTAAAGAGCAGTTATAAATTTGGAGGTGATCAGCGTATCTATAGGTGGTATTTAAAGCCATATGACTGCATTTGATCACTAAGGAAGTGGATGAAGTCAGAGAAGGAACCCAGGGATGAAGTACTGAAACATTTTGACACTTGGGGGTTGGAGAGAAGCAAAAAAGGCTGAAAAGGACTGACCAGAGAGGTACAGTGATACAAGAAAGTGAGAGCCATCAGCTGTGCCCAAGGCCTCTGAAAGGTCAAGGACACTGAGCACTAAGCACTGACCACTGGACTGGGTAGTGGGAGGACATGAGTGACCTTGATGGGAATTGTTTTGGTGGAGGGTGGAGCCAAAATGTGATCAAAGTGGATTCAGGAGGAAAGAGAATCTCAAAAATTCTTTTAGGGAGATTTGCAGGTAAAGAGAGTGGAGAAAGGGAGAACAACTGGAAGAAGATACTAGTCAATGAGGTGGTTTTATTTCTGCTTGTTTTTATTTTAAGGTGGACATTACTATAACATCTTTGTATTCTGATGGGAATAAGCTCTTCCCTAAACTGTGACTCATGATTGGGGGTTATGGAGGACAAAGATTATTTTGTCTATCCAAGCACATGTGAACTTTTCATCTACTTCCAAGCCTTCGATAATCCTACCTCACCCTGGCTTTCAAAGCTCATCTTCCGCCTTCTCTGCCATGAGCCTGCACCCCAGGTCCCTGAGCACATCCTACCCTTTGCCTGCCCAAGACCTGCAAACCCTTTCTCACAGCTCTGTCTCCAAAGACCTTCTCATCCTTCAAACCATGTCATAAATGTCACATCCTTTGATCTCTCCAGTGGCTATACCTCTAGTCTGAACTGTCTCAGCACTTCATCCTTATATCTCTAATGCACTTCCCAGTATTGCTTTGTATCATAGCTATATGTGCATTTGCTATCTCCAGGTAGGTCCTTAAAGGCAGGAACTTTTGAGAGAGTAAATAGAAAGGCCATGTCCTCTGAGACTCCTGTCCTGGTTCCTTCAAAATGAGGATCTGTTCCTTCCCCGACTTTGGCACAGCCTCATGTCCCTTGATTAAGGCACATTTCACATGACTATACCTATTTATTTAGACCACCATCTCTGTCGCCACACTCTTTCAAGGTGAGAACTTTTTCTCAACTCAACTTTGCATTTCTGACACTCAGCACTTTGCCTGGTACAAAGAAGATACTTGTTAAATGCTTTTGAATGAACAAATGATGAGAAGCATTGTATTTCAAAGGGAAGCGTGGGAGGGAAACCAGTACACCTGGGATAAAGTGGATGGATTTCAGAATTTCAGCACACTAGCAATATTGAAATTCCTCCATGGGTCACTCAGGCAAAGTAAAAGCCAGCTCCACTCGTGTGCAGTGATAACTATTGTCTTGATTTGAAAAGCTTGATAGATTTTTCTGCTTTGCTTTGATACTGTCTGGGCCATGCAGTAAACATGAGAACAGCCAAAGACTGTACCACATTAGGCAGATGGAGGAAACATAAACATGTAGACAGAGAAGAGATACTGGGCTATTTTCACTTACACAGTAACTATTGGCTGGGTTTACATGAAACCAAACAGTTGAAGTGCATTAAAAATGGCTACCTGTATACCTGAACACATGCTCCTTCCTTCACTGGGGAGAGGACAAATAATGTGATGGAGTAAGAATTTTCAGCCACTTTATTGAAGTGATAGGAGGTTTTTAATAAGGACTAGCAGTCTTCCTACTCTTGTGGCAAGTCTGCATTTAGCACGCCCTTTTGTCAGGTCAGGAAGGTAGACAACAAAACGTCCAGACACATAATGCAGGGTTAGTAATTTGAGATTCTTCTGACTCTTCTAGAGGGGGTGGGGCTCTGCTTTGTGCCATGGCTCACAGTCAGTTTGGGACTGGCCAGCAGGCGAATCTTCCTTGGAAGTTATTGCAAACTCTGAGACTGAAGAACAGGCAGCAGGTGGACAGTCTCCTTGCACAGGGCTGTGTGGACACATTTCTTTCTCTATGGCTCTCAGGGGGGCCTTTTCGTGCGACTGTCACCCATGCCCATCTGTTTTCTCTCGTGTGCCCGGTACGACAGAAGTTTAGGATCTTAGGGCCCTCAGGGGAAGAAGTCCAAAGAGGAACTGGCCTTTTATTTGTTTGGATTACTCTGGGAAGAGTGTGAATCCTGCTTAGCCCTAATCTATTTGTTTTTAATCAAACAGCTCATACTTCTCCTTCAGGAATCCCGAGTTAGAGTTATGTCTGTTTATGGAAGTGTCCTTTGCCAAGTGAAGCCTGAAATTATTTGAAGACATTTGGATCAATCTCTTAAGGGTCCCACTGGCACCCTAGGCTCCAAATGAATCAATGAATATGGAAATAAGTTGTTTTCTCCCTGATGACTATAAAAATGCACAAGAGCAACACCATCCCATTTAGCCAGGCTTTGGGATTTACTGCCTTGATGTGTCCGGGAAGCGCTTGTGTTGACAGTCAAAATGGAAAACAAATAGTTTCGGGCTTCTACCAAGGAAGATGCATTTTTTAATGACCTGCTTTTGTGGCGCAGACATTCTGCACAGGCCAGCTCGCAACATCGCAGGGAACACGAACGTTTCTCTAACTCACAAGCAGCTTTGTTCACAGATAATGCATTTCTGGTGGCAATGATTTGAGGAATGAGAACATTGTTCAAAAATAAAAAAAGTGAAGGTACCTATTGAAATAGCTCATTTTATGTAGGATTTTTCTAAGTGTCCACTGCCAAATTTAATAATTCTTCAATGGTATCATTTGAATAGCTTGGTAGGGTCATAGTATCTGAGTGTTATGAGGAAATTTGAAGGAAACTATTTCTCTTAAGAAAAATTTCATTTAGTGTTTACCTATTTTATAATCCTAAATGTGAACTAAAAGAGAATTTGTAAATGTGTGATGTTAGCATAAATGTAGTTTGGGAGTAAAGAGTTGCTTTTATGACAGTGTCAGAGTGTCACAGGTGCGGCCTTGGGTGAACTCGCCTGTCTTTGTGCACACGGAGACCTGTGAACAAGCCAGGTTACACAGAGCTCTGCCTCTCCCACAGCTGGCCCTCTATGTGGAGTCAGGCCCAGGAAACTGGGGTGAAAGTTGGGCTTAGTTGGGAGCCCTCTGCCTGTGTCCATTCAGGTTGGTCTCAGACTTCCTTGTTTCCATCTGGTGGTGTTGACTACACTCTCTGGAATAGAAGCTCACACTTCCTGTTTTTATGACTCATTTTGGAATCTGCTCTCTGGCATACTACAGCAGATTTAGTCTTTGTGACTCTCCCATGTTGGGTACCCTTAGGTACTCAGAAGAAACATTTCTGCCAATATACCCTCAAATCCAGCTTGCTACTGGGCCATGTGATAGAACAGTGGGATGTTCCTCTCCAAATTTTATGTGTTAGAACTGAGACCCCAGAGCATCCATTGGAAGGCAGTGGATGGCAGAGCAGCTTTGCTCCAAGCTCCGTGCTTAGGCAGCCAGGCACTGCCCTGAGGGCATACAAATCCACCTGCCTATCCACTGCCTGTCTGCTTGACTCAGCCAGTAATGGAGCTACCAAGGGGGCATTTACAAAGGTCAATGTCTGGAGCCACAACTATTGTGGACCCTGATCCTGTTATTCGGTGATAGGCAGGTAACCTCCACAGATTGCTCAGGCCCTTGTCGCAATGGAATTGTATGTAAATACACAGAGTTTGTGGATCTCAGGAGAGCTCAAGAGAAAGAGAGGCTTTCCTCTGCTCATACGTGTCTGCAGAATTTGAGAGGACGTATTTTGCAATATATGAGTAGAAGTCTGCTTCTCTGTGATTAAGTGGGGTTTTCACAGGCTTCTTAATTTGTTTGGGAGATGCATTTGACCCACCTAGTGAAATATGGCAGATGTTGTAATCTTCTGGGTTGGGTTAGCAGATGGAGCTAATTCTGCCTAAGTCCACCGACTTGAACAGGAGTCAGAATGAGAGCGATGATGCTATGACCCTGGTCTGAGAAGACCCCAGGGAATTCTGTGTGAAAAATTGGCCACAGTAGCAAAGTGTTCCAGCATTTGTAACTAATGGACCTTTGAGTGAAGCCAGATGCATAGCCTAAGACCTGTCAATACTTCATCATTGCTGCAGCAGATCATTGACCCTCCCTCACAGTTTAGGAGAGGAGGATCTCATGTCATGGACCACCTGACCTTTTCTGAAGGTCAAGGTAAAATAAATGCTGAGCACTACCACTTTATCTGTCTGGTATTCCTGTCTGCTCCTTGATTATGAGCCTCTGTATCTCTGCTCTTCTGATTGATGAAACAACTTCACTTTATTCCTGGGGACTAATGATATTCTTGGCGGCAGAAATTCAAGGAGTTCCACCTAGTGCCTGGGGAAGCAACATGAGTCCACTCTTGCTGCTAGCCTTGCTGTGATGTACCCAGGTCTCAGGATGGGTTTCAGCTTTTTTACTGGGATCCAATGCTTTCCTTACAGTTAATTGTTATGGTGGTCAAGAGTCCAGCTTCGTGGTTGGAGAGATTTCAGTTCAAATTTTGGCTTTGCCAATACTATCTAAGTGAGCGTGGGCAACAGTATTTAACCTCTCTGAGCTTCATCTGTAAAATGGAGAGAATGATCATATTACTTCATTGATTATTGTGAGGGTTACTGAGATAATGAACATTTAATGCTTAGCACAGGGCTTTGCTGGACAGTAGTCTGGCACTGTACGGTCGCTACTTCATTTAGTCATTATATTACTAGAGCGAAGTCCTATTATTAACTCCATTCTGTGGATGAGAAATTGAGGTGCACAGTTTAATTAACTTGTCCCCAAATCACTTCGGTAGGAAGTGACGCTCTGGCTCTTTAGCTCACGGTGCTAACCTATGTCCTTACTGCTGCTCCATGTGTAGTTCTTCTACAACCCAAAGCTGCATTTACTCCACAAAACAGTTACGAATTCCTTTATATTATAATTTCCCAAGAAGATGGTATAATTTTTCATAGTAATCTTTACTTAGAATTAAGTGCTATTCACCTATCCACTGAACACATTACTAACCACATACTGCATACTTTTTAAATGATGGATTAAAATTAGCATGAGAAATATGAAATTTGAGGCAAAAGTATGAAATAGCTCCAGAATGCTTGTGTCTAATAATCTGGAGTTTTTAGATTTTATCTTTGATTTTATTGGATGATTTTTCAATCCAATGGGCAACAACCATCTTTATTCCAAATAATATGTTGCAATCAATAAAAAGGAAGAATGTTTCACTAATGATACTTAAACCAAGTTCTACCTTTCAAAGATAGCTTTGGCATGAGGCCAGAACTTTATGGCTGTGATATTTCCTTTCAAATACCAGTGCCTTTCTGGGTCCAGGCACATTCATTATTATCGGAGTTTAAATGATTGCTAAAGGCTTTGTTGAAATTCAAGTGCACCATGTATTTGGATCTAAGCACAGTCTACTAATCATGACAAAAATAAAGTGAGGTTAATTTACTATGACTTACTCTCAGAGTCAGTGTTGACTTCCAGTGAACACTGGAAGTCATCATCTTCGTTACTTACAGTCCTTATATAATGAGTTTAAAAATTGATTCCATTTTGGGATGGTGGAAGGATGGTGCTATGTCTTCTGCTCTATAATTGTATAATTCATTTTTTGGGGGTGGGGGTGGGGAATGGGGACAGTTGGTCAGGTCTAGGAAAGAAACTTAAAGAACCACCTTTGAAACAATCTGGGTTCTCTGCTATTGATGCAAGCCAGTTGTGTGATTCACGGAAGATGGACACGAGCTCTGGGTTGTACAAGCCACAACAAAACTGTTACAACCTAAGTATCTCACATAGAGCTGCACACTTCAGTGCAGAGGCAGCTGTGTCTCTGTGGCATCAGAGCCTGCTCTCAGCAACCTTGGTTGTCCCGAGTTAGCTTTTTCAAGGCAGACATCCCAGTTGCCAACCTCTATCAGACTGAAGAATGTCCGTCCATACCTAATGAAATTCTAGAAAGGATCTCCAGAAGGAATTTTAGGGTGGGAGCCTTACTCAGAAAAGATATTTGAGCTGGCTAACGAGGGTCAGGCTGATGAAAAGAAGTTTAACAACATTTTTTTTCAATTAATTTTTTTGGGATTAAATATTTTACTTCAGGGACCCGTGAAAGTTAGAGACATCTTAAAGATCTAACTTATACTTTAATTAAAATCTTTGTAGATATCCTCAACTCATACAAATCCTAAATAAAAATAGGTTATATTTTATGTAGTGTGAGTAAAAATAAATGTCACCTCTGCTTCTAATTCAGGTTGTTTAAAAGTAGAAATGCTGACAATGGTCTGACTATTAGTTTCTTGTTTCAGCTCTGATTTATAAGTTATCAGACCCAAACTGTTCTGCTGGCTGGACAATGCAGGGGGAAGGCAAGAGTGTTCATTCAGTGTTGGTTGGATCTGGGTCTCCCTACTCTGCCCTTACAGGTGGACACTGTGAAGGAAGAAGTTTTGGTGCTGTGTAAACTCAGTGGGCGAGAATAGTGTGCAATGAGCTTTATAAATATGGCATCTAAAAATGGTATGCCATTTCAAGGTCCCCCTGGCTCTCCTCAGAATCATTGACAGAAAGTGCCTGTTGCCTACCAAGTTTGATAATTTTCTACTTTTCTACATGGTGGGAAATGAGTTGAGGGAATACTTTGATTCATTATAGAGAATTTAAAGAAGATCTTAATGGGTATATATTAAATTTCTGTTTTTTTATAGTAATAATTTGACACTTTCAGGCAGATTATATCTCCTTAATACATTATGATGCATGTTTATATCTCATTAGAAAAAGAGACCTATGGATACAACCGTTTGTAGCTACATTTTGAGTATTTACGTCAGGTTAGTTATTTAGTGCTAAATTCTGGGTAATTTGCTTTTCACAACATATTTGTGAAGTGAGTATTATTATCTCTCTTTTGCAGATGAGGAAACCAAAGATCAGAATAATTTATTTCTGATTACATAGCTAGTTAGTAGTGGAATTAAGACTCAACAATAAGTCTTCAGTTTACAAAGACTTAAGACTTTGACAGTCTTCAAACTATCTTCACATTCATTGGGTAAGATCTAAGAAGACAAGAATTTGGCTCTGTTAGAGATTCCCCACTGACTGAAGTGCCATGCCCTCCCTACAACCCTACACTCCCATTCACTCTTGCTCATTGATGGACCACACTAAGTCCCAACCCTGTATCACTCTTGTGCTCACTTCCTTGTCCTAGCTCTTGGGTCATAAGGTAGAACAGAAGCATAATGCTCAGGCCCTATAAACAACAAATTCAATTTAATTTTTTTAGCTTGAATGTTGGCCTTCATCTCTACTGCTTCATCTCTTCAGCTTACCATTGGCCTCAACCTTCACTTTAGCTTCATTTCTGATACTTGGCAAATTCTGTCTTCTTCTCTTACTTATGATCTTCTAGATAGAATCAATTCCTGACAGCCACTCTATTCCTTTAAACCCATCTTGGCAAATCAGGTTACTTTATTCACTCATCATTTGTCATCTCTTCAAATGAAGAGAATATATCAATAGGCTAATTTATAAGCTTTTCTTGTAATAAAAATCTTTAACTCTACGAAAGTCCCAAGTCCAGTGAAAACATTCCTTATCCTGACCTATGACTTTGCTGACTGAAAGACCATTGTGAAGTAATTATATGTCCACAGAATACCTTACTGTACTTTCTTTCTACATTCATTTCTTCATTCTTTCTTAATGTGTCTGAGGATAAAGAGTCTTTCCTTTTTAAAGATAATCCCTCTCTAATGTTTTTTCCTTATCTCGATTTTCAAAGATTTTTCTTTTGCTCTTTTGAGTTTGTCTCTAAATATCTCTTCTTCACAGACTCTTTTCCTTCTGCCTTCAAAACTGTTTCATTCCCCCTTATCTTATAAAGATGTCACTGCATTCTGTTATGTCTCACAGTTTCCTCCTTCTGCTCGCAAATGTCTGAAATGAATGTGTTATCAGCTGCCTCCTTTCCTCTGCTTTTCATTCCTTCCTTAATTCATGGCAAATTGGCTTCTGGCCCTACTTTTCTGCTGAGATTGCTCTTTTAAAGGTTAACAGCCTACATTTTGTCAAATGTAATGGCTGTTTTATCCATCCAAATTCACACAGTATTGACACTATGTTCTGACGAGACTGTGTTAGGTTCTGCCAGGCTCCCACCTGTCTGTCTATCCCTCTCGGGCCACTTATTCTACTTCTGTGTTTCAGCCTGGCCCCAGCTCCTAGAAGTGATTCTTGCTATGGTAATGGTGGACTGAAAGGCTCTAGGTCAATGGTGGGACTCAACATGTCCCTTTTTGCCATGAGAAGCATGGTCCTATGTTGGTGTTATGTAGATTTCCACCCGTGTAAAAGAGGACAAGCAGGAACAAGCCAGGCTTGGAACATACTTAAGGTGGGAAAGATCTGCCTGGGATCTGGGCAGGAAGGACCAGCTCCAAAACAAACTCTAGGAGAGTGTTTAAGTCAGCTCTAATCCTGGCTGTGGTCAGGATGTCCTGACTTAAAAAATCAAAGGAAGCCAGGTCCAGACGTTAGGGTGGTGACACATTCTCACAGTTCTTGGTTTTAAAGATGATTTAAGAAGGGAGGTCCATGTAAGAAGAGTTAAGGAAACTGGAGCTAAGGACAGATCTGTGAGTTAAGGTAGCACAGAAACCAGGGAGAGAGACAGGTGGAGTGGAAAGTTACCTTCCTCCCAGTTTAGGAGAGAGGGGGTGAGGATGGGAGGAAGAAATGCAGCCCAAGAAATTAAGGCAGAAGGGCCAGAACAGCTGACTGGTGGCACAATTAGGAATAGAGTGGTGACTACAGCTTGATGCTCACACTGGCCCTTGTTCATACCAGGCTTCTCACAGAACCTGTCTTAGGACACAAAAATACTTCCTCACCCTGACAGCCAGTTGGGAGATCCCTCCAAATTGATAACCAGGCTTGGCTGTCCCTAAGCTGGGACCTTAGAAGGACTAGGGCTGCACTGCTTCTCAAACTCAAATGCTTGTGCTCATTACCCAGTATCTTGCTAAACTGAAAATTCTGACCTAACTAGGTTTCAGGTGGGGCCTGGATTCTGCATTTCTAGCTCACTCCCAGTGACACTGCTGGCTGTGGTCTTTGAGCAGCAAGGGGTTTAGGCAGCAATTGTGTTAGCATCTGGAGTTAGGTGGAACTTATGTTTAAGAGGAATCAGCCTCAGGTTTGGTCCTGGGATTTGGTCCTGATACAATCTGATGACTGTGGCAAATAGTCAAAAGCAATGTGACTATATGTAGTATGCCACCTTTTGTTTAAAAACGTGGGGAAAGGAACACACATACATAATGTCTTGTATGTTACGACAGATTACTAGTTGCCTATTCACCATCCTATCTCCCTTTTTAATTTTTTTCCCTAACAGAACACCTATATTTGGCAGTGGCAAACTACCCATCTTAAATTACCCCCCTCAGACAGGGCTAGTCAATTAGATGTGGTGTGGAGCTTTCCGGAAGGCTCTTTAAAGGGAGCTGACTTCAGGGAAGCACACCTTTCTGTTTTTCCTTCTTGGGTGGAATATTGGTGTGATAAATTTCAACCTAGCCACCATATTCTGATCACGAAGTGACTTTAAGAATGAATACTGCGTCCCAAGACTGATGAGGAAGAGAGATTAAAAAAGCCCGAGACTCTGATGACGATGGGGTCACCATTATAGGCCTGCAGGGCCTGTCTCCAGATCGCGCCAGATGAGAGAAAAATAAACCTCTGCCTTCTAAATAACTGTTGTATGTAGCTGAATTCAATTACTAACTGGCATGAAATGCACATAATGTTTTTGGGAGTTTGTCTACAGAACCGATGCCAGCTGTGCCTTTGAGCGGGGGAACTGATGATATACCCTGGTTTGGGGACTGGGAGGCAACTTTAAATTTTATAGTATTCCCTTCTGTCCTTTTTGGAGTCTTACTCTGAGTCACAACAGTCACAGATGACAATAAAAACAAACAACAACAAAGGAGAAACAAAAAAGCAAACAAGTGAAACAGAAGATACAGCTATATGAAAACCTTGGGTTGTTGTGAGTATTCATGAAAAAAATACCATAATCTTCAATGCTTGTTTTCACACCCTTTGAGTGAGCTTTCTTTTCATTAAAGATGAAAATGGATCCAGCTGTGCTGAGCGAGTTTCACCAGGTATTTGTCCATACATGGAAATTAGCATGCATATTTGACATTCAACTCAATGCTGATTTTCTACCTTGCTTTCTGCAGAATTTTACATTAGGGTCACCATCCAAACAACTAAAGCTCCAGCATTTTCACCACTGAAACCAGATCTTCAGTATTTTGAATTCATATTTATGATTGATAACGAGCAAGTGGCTGAGAAAGAAATGTCTTTTGAAATATGTGTCTTTGTTTGTTGGACTTGATGCAATTTAATCTATTTAATTTTCATTGGTAGTTCATTTTATGGTAAATATCCTAACTGGCATAAATCTTTATGTCTGATAAAATGCTGTTAATCAACATTGTTCAAGAATTTTCCATTTCATTTACCCAAACATCTTCACTTGCCTTCAAGCTTTGTTTTACTACAAATTCAATCTTCTTTCTCCTCTAGCTAAAAAAAAATTCCTCCTCTTTCAACCAAAGATTTCATACTTTCTCATCATTCCAGCATTTGATTATAGATCTTTCCAGTGTTTGAATAGCTGCTTACCTATATAACTTTCCCAGGTGTATATATCATTGTGTGCACATGGGTGTGTATGCAAAAACACATCTGAATCTTTATACTCAACATTTTCTTCTCTTAATATTTGCACTTATTTTCACTTGAATGAGTGATGGATAGATTTTGTTTATTTATTTTCTTTGGCAGTACATTCATATCTATATTTTCAAACATACAATTTGAGCATTTCACTAGGGGGGCTAATAAACAGCCTGGAAAGTGTAAAGATAAATCTTATTCACACTTCATTAGATCAAAGAACATTTTTTCACATCAGTTAATATTATAATACTCTTTAGAATGTCTGCCTTCTTCTCCCCATGGTGTTGATGTGAAGTTAATCTAAGACTAGTCTGGAAGCAGATTTAAAAAAAGATTTTGCAGATGTCATTTGGAATGTTAACCTTTCTGCATCAGGCTCTGACTATGATATTCTTATCTTGAGTACTGTGCCATTTCCTTTCTTTTTTTAAAAAAATGTTTTTGAAAGGTTTTACCTCACATGATACCGAAAGATGTCTTTTCTCAAAAAAAGTAAGCAAATGATTGTAAAACAAAAAACTTTAAAAATATAGTTAATCCTTGCTAAAATGAGTAAAGTAGCCTATGACATCTACTGTGACTTCTACCTCACACATACCTCAGACCTGGTCTTGCTATTTTTTTTACGATTTTATTTATTTATTTTTAGAGAGAGGGAAGGGAAGGAGAAAGAGAGAGAGAGAAACATCAATAAATAGTTGCCTCTCACACACTCCCTACCGGGGACCTGGCCTGCAACCCAGGCATGTGCCCTGACTGGGAATTGGACCAGTGACCCTTTGGTTCACAGGCTGGCATTCAATCCACCAAGCCATACCAGCCAGGGCGTGGTCTTGCTATTTTTGTTGTTGCTACCAGTTTTAATCCTGTGAATGGAAGGAATTTAAATTTCATTCCACTTACTGATGGATTCTCAAATAATTTTCATCAGGGACTTTCCTGACATCCTTTTTCTGCTCATTTCATTCACCTAACAATATTTGATATGAAACAATATTTGAAGATGAAAGGGGAAAGGAGAAAAAAGAAAGAGGAAGAAGAAGAGGAAGAGGAAGGAGCAGAAAAGGAAGAGCAAGATGTAGAGAAAGAGAGAGGAAGTCATATGCTTAAGGCTGGAACCATATCACAGGGCTTTGTAAGAATCTTATCTGCATTTTAGAAAGAGTGATCACCATGCGAATTGCTAAAGAATGGAGACATTTTGTCTCTGCTCAAAAGGCTAATTAGGAATAGTGTTTCAGTAGTTAATGGCGAAATCAAATGGGCTCTATTTCTTCTGCACTCCATTTTCTCCTCTGCTCGTTGTCCTCCAGAGGGGTCCATGTCACCATATTCTTCCATGTTGCTCATTTTAGATATTATCAGATGCCTGGTTGGCATTAAAGAGTAAAATCACAGCCATCTGGTAGTCTTCAAAGGATAAAACATTGAAGGGATAAAGCTCTCTGAAAGGAATGGAGGTTGTGAAATGGCACATAAACTAGTGAGTGGGGAAGGACTTTATCTAGTGATGAGAGGTGGTGTGAGTGATAGACATCACACCCAAAGGAGGCAGCACCCACTCCCCTGCTGGAAGGGGAGCCCTGAAACCTGTCTCACTTGTTGGTGAGAAGCTGTGGGTGAGTGTGCAAGCCCATACATGCTGAGAACACAGACACCTAAGGGTGCTCCAGTTAGAGTAGGAAAAAACTCAGCTAAGGAGTTTGGAATGCTAATTATTCCTGTTTGAATACATTTTATACCTGGTTGCTTCTTCTCTGCTATTGTACAAGGGGCCCATGAGAAATTAAATACTTTATTTGTGGGCAGACAAATTACCTTTCAATAAATTAGAAAATAGGTCATGGAACTAGCTGGTCTGAATGGTAAGTTTCTACCTGCATCATGCATATAGGAGGTGCGTTTGAATGAGAAAACTATCTGCATGACATATTCTTTCATCATTGTTCAAACAAACTAATAAAAAGAAAACTAGGAAAAAAGACACAGCTATTAATGCTCATTTGCTAAAGATCTGTTTGGTGGTCAGCATACTTATTTGCTGTCAGAGCATTTAAGTGTTCCAGTAATCCCCTCTGAAGGGCAGTGTTTTTAACAGTTTAGTAAATGTGGGCCTGCTATCTTTCAAAGGGGCCTTATTAAAACATTTTAATGCTTCTTCAGACTGACTGACTCAAGAAGAGTAATGTGGATTACAATGGCTGGAACTGTCAGCTAAACTGAAAGACCTATTCAGCTGAAGCACATGTTTAAAATAAATTATTTCTATAGCCACTGAAACATACCATACTTTAATTGGGAAGGTGAATATATAGTGCATATTAATATATATTTCCAACCAAAATCCTGTTGAAAGGAACTTTATTTGAGCTTTCATTATGCTATTCCATTGTAGTTTCTCAGCATGGAACTAGAAATATTAATAACGAACCCAATTAAAATATCACACCATACTCGTAGCAGTGCCAGGTCTTTGCTCATCAACTTCTCCTCTCTGAATTCTGGCCACTGCTCAAGGCTTATGCCCAGTGCTCTGGTAGAAGGCACTAAGCCTACCTTGGATTTCCCTGAAATTCCATGTCATGTCTCTTCTGTCTCTAAGAATTCTGGTACCAGTTCCAATGTGTGGAGGTTTTCTCCCACACCACCAAGCAATTCTATGATACTGGCTGGGAGTCCTACAATTCAACTCAACTCTGACATCTCTACCTAGAGATAGTATCAGATCTCACAGATTAAGGATTCAGTCCCCAGAGAGTGCCCCTATCTTCCCTTCAGATGCCAACTGCAAGTCCAGGTTTAATTTGCTAGAGTGACTCACAGAACTCAGAGAAATATTTTGCATACTAGATTACTGGGTTAATGTAAAAGGATGTAACTCAGGTACAGCTAGCTCGAAGAGATGCATAGGGCAAGGGGTGGGAAAAGGGTGCAAAGGTTCCATGCCCTTTCAGAGAGCACCATTCTCCTCAAATCTCCACATGTTCAAAACCTGGAAGTTCTTCAACACCCATTTTTTAAAAGGATTTTATGGAGGTTTCATTACATAAACACATTTGATTAAGTGATTGGCTAATGGGGGTGCAGAGGTGGGGCTGAAAGTTCCAACCCTCCGATCACATGGTTGGTTTCCCTGGCAACCAGCTCTCATCCTTAGGTGAGGTCCAAAAGTCACCCACTAACATACTAAAAAAACACTTTTAATCTTTTTCACCACTTAGGAAGTTCCAAGCATTAAGAACTCTGTGCCAGCAATGGGTTGGAGACCAAATGTATACATATAAAATAAATCACAATATCACAGTTTCTAAATGACATATCACCTTATTTGGTTTTCTTAATTTTAGGGAACCAGAACAAATTCTACCTCTTCTTTGGTTACTTTTTAATCATTAAAAAGGTATTTAAACAATAACGCATAACAGAGCTCAATAATGGTTCAATTTTTTTTTTATCAGTAGAACGTGATGGCTCTCTCTTAGATAGAACCACAAGATTTACTATTTGGGTCCCTAGATTATTACCATTACATTATCATGGGGGTCTTTTGAAGGATGGCTTCTAAAGTTCAAAGGATTTTAACTTTTTATACTGCAGTCACTTTTTCTTATCTTTCTTGGTAACTTTGTGATCATACATAGCTGTTACACAGCATTTATTTAGTAACTCATACTAAATAACTGAATATAGTTTTTAAAATCCCTTGGATTAGTAGGCATAAGAATAGACAAATAAATCAATGGAAAAGATAGCCTAGAAATAAACCCACATAAATATAGTCAATTCAATTTTTTAATCCTCATGTGAGGATTTTATAGATTTTAGAGAGAAGAAGGAAGAGAAAGAGAAACTTTGATATTAGAGAAAATCTTTGATTGGTTGCCTCCTGTATATTGCCCTGACAGGGGACTGAACCCACAACTTAGGTATGTACCCTGAAAAGGGACTGAACCACAGCCTTTTGGTGTATGTGATGATGCTCCAACCAACTGAGCTACCTGGCCAGGGCAATAGTCAATTGATCTTTTTTTTCATAAATATTTGATTGATTATGCTATTACAGTTGTCCCAGTTGTTTCCCATTTGCTCCCTGCTGCCTGGTACTCCAATTCTCTCTGGCAATTCCCCATCCTTAGTTCATGTCCATGGGTAATGCATATAAGTTCTTTGGCTTCTCTACTTCCTATGCTATTCTTAACATCCCTCTGTCTATTTTGTACCTACAAATTCATGCTTCTTAATCCCTGTACCTTTTCCTCCATTCTCCCCTTTCCCCATCTCAGCTGATAACCCTCCAATGATCTCCATTATCTATGATTCTGCTCCTATTATGGTTGTTTGCTTAGTTTGTTTTTGTTTTTTAGATTCAGCTGTTGATAATTGTGAATTCATTGCCTTTTTAATATTTTGGTTTTGATCTTCTTCTTGTTCTTAAATAAGTCCCTTTAACATTTCATATAATAATGGCTGGGTGATGATGAACTCCTTTAGCTTTACCTTGTCTGAGAAGCACTTTATCTGCCCTTTCATTCTAAATGATAGCTTTGCTGGATAGAGTAATCTAGGTTGAAGATCTTGCTTTTCATCACTTTGAATACTTCTTGCCAGCTCCTTCTTGCCTGCAAAGTTTCTTTTAAGAAACCAGCTGACAGTCTTATGGGACTGTCTTTGTAGGTAAATCTCTGCTTTTCTCTCTCTGCTCTAAGATTCTGTCTTTATCTTTAACCTTTGGCATTTCACTTGTGATGTGTCTTAGTGTGGTCCTCTATGGGTCCAACTTGTTTGGGACTCTCTGTATGTCTACTGGACTTGTATGTCTATTTCCTTCACCAAATTAAGGGAATTTTCTTTCATTATTTTTTTCAGATAAATTCAATTTCTTGCTCTTCTTCTTCTCCTTCTGGCACTCCAGTGATTCAGATGTTGGTGTATTTGGAGATGCCCCATAAGCTCCTTATTATATCCTCATTTTTTAGTTCTTTTTTCTTCTTGCTGTTCTGGTCGAATGCTTATTTCTTCTTATGTTCCAAATTGTTGATTTGAATTTAGGCTTCATTCCCTCCATTGTTGGCTCCCTGTAGATTTTTTGTTATTTCACTTAATGCAATTTTTATTTCTGGATGGGTCCTTTTTATGCTGTTGTCATACTCAATGAGTTCTTTGAACATCCTTTATCACCAGTGTTTTGAACTCTGCATCTGATAGGTTGGTTATCTCCACTTCATTTAGTTCTTTTTCTGGGGTTTTGTTCTGTTCTTTCTTTTAGGCCATATTTCTTTGTCTCCTCAATTTGGCAGCCTCCCTGTGTTTGTTTCTGTGTATTAGGTAAAGCTGCTTTGACTCCCTGTCTCAGTAGTGTGTCCTATTTTATAAAAGACACTTGTAAATTGTGTGGAGCAGGGCCTTAGGTAACCACCAGGGTGGGGTAACCCATTTCACTGCTTTGTGGCTCTCTGTGGGGGTAGGGCTCAGAGAGTGGACAGTGCTGCTGCCTCACTTCTGGAGATTTGCCTGTCACTTGCTGTGTTTTCAGTCACTTTATTTTTTCCCTGTATACTACTGATGCCCTTCTAGCTGTGGCTCTGGTGCAGAGGGGGTGGGTCTGTGTAAGTTCTAAGTACCTACAGGCTCTTTAAGAGGAGTCCTCTGAAAATATGGAAGCTTCTTCCACAGCCCCAAGCCCCACTGTTTTTTTTTAGCAATTGATTTTTTTTAAGATTTTATTTTTTATTTTTAGGAGGGAAGGGAGGGAGGGAGGGAGAGAGAGAGAGAGAGAGAGAGAGGGAGAGAGAGAGAGAGAGAGAGGGATATCGATGTGTGGTTGCTGGGGGTTATGGCCTGCAACCCAGGAATGTACCCTGGCTGGGAATCGAACCTGGAACACTTTGGTTCCCAGCCCGCGCTCAATCCACCGAGCTACACCAGCCAGGGCCCTACTGGTTTTTATAGCCAGAAGTCTTAGGGATTTATCTTTGCACTGGAAACCTCAGCTAGGTGATCTGGTATGGGGCTGGGATCCCTTGCTCCAGAGGTATCCCTCCCAATTTTTGTTCACTACATGCAAATGTGGGACAGCCCATTCTGCTGCCTCTCCATACCACATAGTGTCTCTGTGCCTCTCTGCTCATCTCTGTATCTCTTCCCCTCCCACCCATCTGGATGAATGCAGCTTCTTTAAACCCTCAGTTGTCAGACTTCCATACAGCTCAATTTTCTGATGGTTCTAGGTGATATTTATTTTGAGCTCTAGTTGTAATTTTTTTCTGTAGCTGTGTGAGGAGACAAAGTATGTTTACCTACAACTCCATTTTGACCAGAAGTCCTCAATTGATCTTTGCCAAAGGAGCAAAGGATCAATGATAGCTTTTTCAACAAATGATGCTGGAACTACCAGCCAACCACCTGCAAACAAATTAATAGACCCTTTACAAAAATTACTCAAAACAGATCATAGACCTAAATGTGAAACTTGAAAGTGTAGAAGTCCTAGAAGATAACATAGAAGAAAATCTGGGTGACTATGGCTGTGGTGATATCTCTTTTGCTATAACATCAAAGGTAAAGAATTGATAAAATGGAACCCTGAGGGAGCCCACACCTTCTTTCTAGACTCTGTTTTATACTATCACAGTAACTGAATAAAGGCTTGACTATTACTTTCATTTTGGTTTCTTGTCTAATCTACCACTTAGACACCTGACTGCCCAGCTCTCACTGTTTCTTGACAGGGATCACATATGGACTCATAGGTTTCAACCCTTCCCCTCTGAGAAATATGCCTTCTGTCCACAATGCCATTTGGCAGGGTTATCCCTTTCTTACCTACTAAAAAACAAAACAAAACAAAATGTGATTGCAAATATTCAAATGTAGCTGTCAGGTCTACTTCTTAATACTTGGGCAGGAAGAGGACCTGAGCCTGAGTGTCAACTAGGATATTCCTAGGTTTGCATTTCCAGCCATGCTGGTGTGAATATATCCCTGTCTGTTGTGCCTCGTATACCCCAGCAGTGACAGGGGTCTCCTTGCCTCTCAGAGGTTTTAGGTACCAGGCTCACTGCAAGCCCTAAGTCCTCCTGAGATCTACATGCATTCCTTGTCCTACATCTCACACAGGGAATTTTTGTCCTGTGCTGGCAGATGCAAATTTTGCTCTATTTAAAATCCTTAAGCAGATTCTACTTATATTTTTCTGAAGTTAGATATCATTAATTTTCCTTTTAAATTAATTTGCCTCTGGGATAAAGCACAGCTGAGACATTCTATATAGAATTCAAATCTCTGATTCTTCATCATTTTCCACAAGAAAACTAGTAAAAATGATCATTTTATTGAAGACTTCCACCACTTGCAGCTGTTCCTGTACCCTAATGCTTTCCTGGGACATGCTTTCTGGGGCTTGGCCCAGGGAAGGGCAGCCCGTGTCTTCACTCCAGCTGCTCCTGCAGAACAGCCCTGCCCCTGCAGGCTGCATATTCCTTTAACCATGAAGTCTGGAGAAAGACATTTCTTCATCTTATTATGTTCATTTTCTGAGATCTACCTAGGCCACTGCTTGAAAGAGAAAACGTAGATAGCATGCCAGTCATGTAAAGTGAGTCTTCTGTTGCCTGTGTGTAGAATCATTCCAAAGCAGAGAGCTATACAGGAGAAATTCTCTCTGTGGACGACTGTTCAAATGAAAGTCAGTCTTTGACTCCAGTTCTCCCAGTATGATTTTTGTTGTGCTACAGAAGTCATATCTAAAATCAACCTTTCCTGCAGCCACTCTTCCAAAGCTAAACAGGAATAGCAGATGGTATCATCCAGTGACTTCTAGTCTTTCTGATCTCAAATGAATAGTGGCTTCTCTTTAAAATTCTATTTAACTGTTGCATTATTTTTACTTTATTATCGTAAAATAATTTGCTACTCTTCCTTTTATTGCTTTTTAATTCAAAGGACTCTGTTTGATTTCAGTTCCCCTAAATGAATTCTTACTTTATTCCTCAGGTTAGTTATCATCATCCTTCTGAATTAATTTTCCCAATGAGAAAACACCACCACAAACTAATAGTTTTTTTCCTCTGATATTTCATCTTAAAATATTTTTATAAGAAGTTTCCAGCCAAGGCCATTTTCAGCCAAGGCCATTTCAGAGGTTGTACAGAGAGACATACACCACTCTCCCCCTCCACATTCCCATGGTCAGGTTCTTGTTTCTCTGGTCCTCACACATTTCTTTCCCAGGTCCCGTCCCCATCAATGAAGTCTGTTTTCAAAATACTGCTGGGGCAAGAACAGATCTAATCTTTTAGATCTTTTTACTTTTTGCTCCACTCTATTTACTTTTCTCCCCTGCCTCTTCTGTAAACAACAGCAGGGAAGGTCTGAATATTAACTCAGGAGATATCTTTATCCAGGTATAGATCCATCACGTGAAGTCCACTGGCAGGCTATACAAATGTTGCACATGATGTAATCATAAGGAGCACACCCGACAGCCTTTCTATTCGACACTCACTCAAGTATTTAGAAGCTGAGCTTATCAGGGTTTATATGTGTTGAATGCAGGCAGCTTTCCCTTGCTTTTTCAGAATGTATGAGTTGAGTAATCTTGTTCAAAAGTAAACATTCACAGAAATGATAACACTGCCATCATCACGAAAGGGTCCCAAAGCATCAGTGGGACTCAGTGCACCAAATGGATCAGAGTCACAGCCCTGTGCCATCATCAGTACATGATTTTATGTCTGGCACCAAATCAGCTCTGCAGTTAATCTGAGCAAAAATTCTCTTCTGTCTAAAGCATCTCACTAGTTCAGGTATAAATCATTTCTGCCTGAATTATGGAGATAAAAGCCTCCTTGGTCCATTTCCCTTTGCTAGTATAGTCTTAGCTTGTAATAGAAACAAATACCAGGTCATGGGGAAAAATGGAAATAAAGCAAGAAAGAATGTAAAGGAGACACTAAGAATAAAGAAAAGAAAAGAAATGGCACAATATTTTTCATTTTTCATGAAGAAAAGAAAAATACTGTACCATTAGTATGATAAAATGATTTTTTGCTTTCATTAAAGTTTAAAATTCTTATGCTGCACCATAGAAGTTTATTTAAAACTGTTATAAAGCTCAAGTGTTTGTAATTTGGCTTTTTATTCTAGTGAGAACATCTGCTTCCTTTTCTGACAGTCATACTTCTCTTGTTTTTTTCCTTTAAAGATGTTTTTCAAACTCCAGACACACTGGTCTCCTAATACATTCCATTGAGACCCAATATATTCATTTCTGATTAACATGAAAATTGTGTACATGGTTTCTTGTCAGTTAAATTATTTAGTTCCTAGTTTGCTATGTCTTAAGAGTCATCTTATTCTTACACAGCTGGATGTACTACATTTTTCTGTGTACTCATTTGTGAATATATGTATATATTTTCAGTGTAAATATACTCATATGTATACAACCAAGCACTCTATTTTATTTTGAGAGACGGCTCAAAGGGGGGATTTTATTGTGTTTTTAGACTGCTAGTGAGCAGTTATTAAAAGTAAGACAATAAGGTATGTTAAATATCTAAATTAAAAACTAGGGTATTGGATTCATCACCCCCAACTAATATTTCTTACTACTGGGCAGTGCGCTTCTGTATGAAATTTATTATGACAACTCACTGTTCCTGGCTCTGAGAAGATCATGTTTTTAACCATCAGACTGTTTCTCCTCCTTTCTAAGTAAACAAACAAAAAAGGCTTTGTTATTTACTCTTTCTTTGCTTTGCCTTTTCATTGATTACAGATATGTATGCTGTGAAGGACTGAGGTGTCTAGATTCTCCAGTGTCCTGCGTACATATGCATGTACATGCACACACGAGTATATGCTTGTAGGCACACCTGTGGACACATCTATACAGGTGCACAAAACACATGCCCGCTACGCACATATGCACGTAATAGACACTTAGACCCGGGATGTATCACCCTGCATTGTGGAATTACGAAAATCTCTTTCTACAGTTTATAAAAAAAATAACTCCTTCTTGCCTTTCCTCTGAGACACAAAAGCTATACCTGTATTATCTAACTCTTTTGGAATCCTCTTATTCTTTCTGCCCTCTGTGTTATTTCTGTGTCTTTACTCTTCCTATTTCTTTAAGCCACTGACTTGTATCTTATCTCTCCTAAGAACTATAAATCATCAATACTATTTTCTCTAATTCCAAAATGATTTGCAGTGGCCTTTATAAATTCTTGAGGGTATTTTATTTAGAACTAAGAATTTTTCATGGTTTTCAGCACCCTTTGGCCTGAAGAAAGGAAAACTCAGATATTATAATAAATGAAAAAAAATTCCCTTCTTTTTTCTTCAACAATGTTTACTTTTCTATTGCACCCTTTATTTTGGGTTATTAAGATCTGATCCTATTTCCAATAAACCAGTTTTCTTCTCTTTAAATTTAAAATTTTAATTGCATTTTTCCCTTTACCATTTATTCCCTTTACACCCCCTCCTCTCACAATCACAACACTGTTGTCCATGTCCATATCCCCTGACCCAGAGCTGTCCACCAACTCTATGAGTCTGTCTCTATTTTTCTTGTTAGTTCAGTTTGTTCATTAGGTCAGTTTTCTTTTATCTTTTTTAACTTTAACATTAAAATATTTTAATTTTTATTTATTCTTAACTACAAAGAATCATGATTTCCTATGTGACTTTATGATTGCATTCATCGGTTCCATAGTACAAGTTTTTTGCAAATTACTCACTACTTTCTCTCTAGAACCTGCTTTATTCCCTGTCACCTACATGAGCAGTTTCTTCTTCCCTTTGACCATATTTTACATGATGCATCGGATCTGTCTTACAAATTGGAAGCCAAATCATTTTTTCCTGACTTAAAATATAGAGGCAGTCTAGTTTTATTAATATTGTTTTTATAATTGGATTCTGGTGGTAAATTCACTTTTGGGCAATCAATATCATAGACAAACTGAACTGCAGATCAAACCAATTGTAATAAATGTAATATGGTAAATGTATAATATCATCAGGACAAGCATAACCTTAAAAGACAAGAAAACCACTGGATTCCTAAACACACCACACGGGTATCAAGAGAGTCAATTTGTTTCACAAGTAATACCAGGGAAAGATGAAGGAACTCCTGTGTTAGTTCCTTTGTATTGCATCGAGATGAATCTGCCTTCTGTATTCTCTCATTCATTTAAATTTATTTTAGAATAGAAAAATAAGGCTGTGGATTCAAACCTGTCCACAGTTTAAACCTAAAATCATTCACAATATCAAATATTGATTAAATGCCAAACTACTAACAAAAATAGTAATATAGTTTGTAAGTAACAAATATGCTAATACCCTAGCATAATAAAAATTACAAAATAGCATTAAAATTACACTAGTTGGAAAGAATGACTATGCTGTGTTTTTCTGGGGCAGTCACTAAGTCAACTCTTTACATAAACGATGAATTCTCACAGCATTTTGGAAATGATGTAAACTGACAGCTTGTTTGAGGTTGTTCTCATGCTAACAGACACGGGTGAACTTCCTGTGGGGTTCTAACCAAGGGAAATGCCCCTTCTGTGATCTTACTGTTGGCTCATCTGATCTTACCAAGGCAGATGCAGTGTGAGGTGGAGTAGAAGGGCAACAGGATTTGAGTCTGTGGTGAGGGAAGGGGAACTGAATCCCAACAGATGGACTGTGAAAAATGGATCTTTGACAGAGTCAATAAGATATAGCGGGGAGAGAGGGTGGGGCTCATCATGGTTCCCAGCAAGAGCAGGGGGTAAGATACAGCCCACATTGTCAGGGGTCTGGGCAGAGTACAAAGGTCCAGCAAAGAAGAAGCTGGGACATTGGCTTTGGTCCAGGGAAAGAGGAAGGATCAAGATACTAGAGGGCTGAAGCCCAAGGTGAGCACCCAGTGAGCTGTGAGAGAGAACTAGGGACAAGATCAAGGCAAGATCTAAAACAAGTTTCTTCTCTTTGCAGGCAGCCCAAAGATCCACCCAACTGAATCCACCCTAGCACCTGTCAGAGCTGATTGAGTTCCACAGTGTCTGGGATATGCCCTCAACTTCTTTGTGTCTGTGTCTGTGCTTAGGTTACATCCAAACAAATTTGGGGCTTTTATGGTAGGGGGCTTTCACGTGTGTGTGAGTGTGTGCACATGTGTGCATGTGCTACATTGGATAACATAATAATCTGTGCTGTTTCTCAGAGCCTCCCAAATAACCTACTTTATTTGTGTTGTTTACATGGATTAAAATGTTGAGTGGAAAGCCCTATATGCACTTCTGTGCCACAAAAGAGGAAATGGAAAGCCTGGGGTGGCCCATGAGGTTACCTGGGAGCTGCATTTTGTATTCCTGCAACAGGCAATTTTTGAAACCCCCTAAAAGTTTGATGAAGCTGGCCTCCTACTAGCTTTGTAGACAGGTAGTCTGACATAGACCTGAAATGAACAGCCACATCCAGTGTCCTACCTCAAGGACTTCCCTCATGTTCACTGTCAGTCTGTTTGCATCATCCAGATGTGTTTGCTCCCTGGCCTTAGTGAATATTCAAAATGGCCATAATAAGTCCAATAAAGACTTTCATCTTTTTCATGATTACAACTAGTTAGAGGCTCTCAGAAATCGCTGTTTGGTATAAACAGTAGTTCACCTGTGCTAATGCAATAAGCCAGGAGTCAATGGAAAGATATCGACTCTACATAATGATTTTATTTAACACCTGGGGCTCACTGCACATATGTGCACCCTCGCTTCTCCTCTTGATGAGCAGGAGAGACATGAGATGGGCAGATGGGACCTTTCTGTAGATTTCTTTCAATAAATTCTCCATGGGATGCCATCACTGATTGATCACGAATACATGTGCCCTGCTGAAGATCAATAGCTCAAGCAGAGGAGTAGAAGGCATGCAGGATTTTGGAAAGTCTGAACACATTTTAGAGTCCTGTGATTTCTGTGTTAGGAATGGTACATTTTGTTTTCTTTTTTACTCCAGTCTGTATGCTTACTGAAGGAGTCTGCTGGAAGTGATGGTGAAGCTAACCTTGGCTTTGATGATTTTAAGTGATACTAGACAAGCCCTTGTATCCTTGGGATTAAAGATTCTGAGGGAGCAGGTAGTATTTAAGAATGTCTATCCTTGGTGACATTCAAAATTAGAATGGGTCTGGAACCTTTTCCATACACTGAGACTGTCTGTGGATGCGGGGTTCACAGTGGTATCACCCAGCTGAAGGAATGACTCAGCCATGACAGAGCTCAGTGTGTGTGGACTACCATCGGTTGAATGGTAGTCTGTGTCCATATTGCACTAAAGAAGCATTTTTAGGATTCCCCAAGAATGTTTCCAGTGAGGACACGTGTTCCCCCAACCCTCTCCAGTACCTACGTGAATCCTCAGTGACCAGAACACACATTTACACTGAGTCCAGAAGAGGCCTTGGAAGTCCACACAGAGCCTCTCTGGGCAGCCATGACCACTAGCTGAGTTGTCGTGCAGCATGAAGCCTATTTGCTTTGCCTGTATTAGGCCTTGAGTAAGCCTCAGCAGTCCCATGAGGTAGGTGGTGTGATTTTATAGAAGACAAAAAGTGGAACTTGGAGGGACTGCATACCCTGCCTGAGGTCACAGAGGGAAGGGGGACGTGAGATCACTTGTAGGTCTGTCCGGCATTCCTCCTTATTCTGTGTGGTTCTGTCTCTACCATACCATATGGTCTATGCTGGGAAAGGAGCCACGTCTTCTGTTTCTTGAACAATTTAAAAACTTCTTATTATTTCGGGTCCCTACCCTGGAGTTAGAGTTTAAACAGACTGATGAAACACTATCATCCACCTGTCCAAACTTATAACCTGCCATTCATAATAATTCTGACATTTCTGAGGTCATCTCTCTTCCTCCCTTCAACAGACAGATGAGTCAGTTCTGTGATTCAAAATGAAAAATCAAAATGGCAACAAATGTCAAATGCAACAGTGATTTTTTTCAGACAAAGCACCAAGAGAGCAAAGCTATTAAAAATTTCATTTTCCTCTGCCCTTCCATTTACTGGCTGTACCCTCCGTGCTCCTGAAGTCCAGACTGTCCAGGGCAGCATGCACTGCCAGCGCCTGGGACACAGCACTGTCTCTGTACATGTGAATCCCGGCAGAGTGAGAACCACACATAGGTTGTTCAGTAGCAGGGGTTTGTAGGAGGGACTGAGTAAATCCTGTGTTATTATTTATAAAAAACAGGGCAGGAAGAGGGAAACAGGAGCTCATTACCTTAAAGAGCAATTTGAACTTTTATGTATTCATTTGGTTTTGGCTAAATATAACTAGACTCCTCCCATTAAATACTGTTTTACTTAAAGGATATAAAAATGTTAACTGCAATAAGAAAATCTTGCTGCTTTAAAAGGGAACTAAATTTCCATTTAACTTAGGAAAAGGCAAGAAAATAATGCCTTCTTATTTGCAATTTACATTTCATCATTGGCATCATTATTTCCTAAACTATGCATACTAAAACAGAATTAAGTTGTACCATGAGTACTAAAAAATAGCATAAGACTGAAACAATTTTTAAAAATTTGAATGTAATGTGAGTTAAATCAACTCTTCATTTTTACAAATAAAAAAGCTGAACCACTTGTCACTTACACTTTGGTTAATCTTGCCCTGGTTGTCTAGTTATTGATTTGAATGAGCATTCATTTGTCAAAGCTGCTTTAGTTCATGCCTCTCTTACACATTCATCATTTACTAGACTGGGAACACACAGGCTTTCTCTCCTTGCCCTTTGTACATCACTTTAGTGTTCCTGATCTTTACTCTTCTTCGATAGCTGTGAGATTGATTATGTATAGATTTTGAAACACTCAAGTACTAAGTGAGATTTTGCTAACTTCTGTGTTACAAGCAAGCCTTTCAGATTTGACATGCTGAATTCAACTTATATCTTCTGAAAGGACTGGAGGCCTCGGTGAGTTGTGTGTTGATAAGAATCCCAAAGCAGGTGTATTTTCATGAAATAAAATAATAGTACAGAAAGCAGGGTAGAAATTGTATTTAGAAAAATTAAATGTACTCTGGTAGCATGTTGGATGTATAGTAAACAAAACCTGTGTTTTTCTTGGGTGACTTTTTTTTAAACATATTGTCCAACTCTTTTCAAAATCAGGCCAGTGTCCTCTTCCAGGCCTGACCAGCACATACATTTGTGTGGCCTATTATGTGAACGTCTGTTTAAAATGTCCTTGTACCTGATTTTATCCCCATCTTCTGGGGTAACTGTGATGAGCAAAGGCATTAAATACAAATGCTACACAATTCACTTATAAAGTTTTCTATCCTGTCACTCACTCTGTCCCTGCCCGGGGCTTCACTTCTGCGCAGGACTTGGGTTCAGGCCTCGTGGGACAGGGGCCTAAAGAAGCACTGAATCTCTTTTGTTGAACTTCTCATTGAGGGGAAGAGTGATGGGACTTGGGGTAGAGGAAGTAAATAAATATAGGACAATGAATCAGCTGTGTTAGGTATAGGATTGCATTTATTACTTGCGCAGCAGGTCTACAAGCCTGTATTATGAAGATTTGTAGAACATACATCCAGTGTGGGAAAAAAGAGAATTGAAATCATGTAAACACAGAAAACATCCCCTGATCTTGGACATCTGCTTTTACAGTAATTCTAAAAAACTCCAGCACATAACAAAATATTTCTTCTTTATTTCTGGTCAGATCCAAACATGTTCTACGTCTGAATAGCTGTTCTTGGATGATTTATAGTTGTATACAACATACTTTGTGGGTAAAACTGGCCTTATTTTACACAAACTTCCTTTCAGATGTGGAACATGAGAGTCAGTGGCCCTGCCCAGAGGACACAGAGCACCACATGACCTCTTGCATCCTGTCACCCTGTGGGTTAACGGTAGGGTAACTCGGGGCATGTCAGGGCACTGTCACTCATCAACTTCCCAGCCCAACGCTTCTGTCTCCTGACAGGCCAGACAGTGTCCTTTCACTGGTACTTCTTTTGCATTCTTGTCTTTTTTCCTTAATTTCTCCTTAACCTGGACTTCAAGAAGATTGCATTCAATTTGAATGCACCAGCATTTAGGATTGATAACACTGAGAACAAGAAAACAAAGTGTTCCCGTTAGGGCCCAGCTATGCATACTCAATAATATTGAAGTCAGAGGCAATTTAATAGTATCTGGTGAGGGCAATGGTGTGAGGAGCTTCTTATGAAGTGAAAGGTTCTCTGCTTCATTTTTGGATTAAAAATAAAAATTCTTTTACCTTGATTTCACATTTTGTTGTAAGTGCTAACCTAAAGCTTAAGCAAGTCTCCCAAATAGAAATTTTCTAAAAGGAATCTGAAATCCTGGTTATCTCCAGAAAGAAATCAACCATATTGGATATGAGAACCAACAGTTTCTAAGGAGTTGTTTTATTCCGTGGATACACTTACTTTTTACACAGATTTACAATCAGTAGCCCTGGAGATCTCCCCTATCACACCGTCTACAAATAATGTAAACAGGTTGAGTTGCAAAAAAAGAAGTCTTCCAGATCACAGACCTACCAGAATATCTGCCAGGCCAATGATCATCATGTCTGGGGCACTGATCTGACTTTTCAGCTTTTGCCCAGAAATTCCTGCTGGACACTATTAATTTAGCATACAAATAGTCTTGTATCATGAAGTTGCAGCATGCCTCAAATCACTTCTTAGTTATGGGTTTCAGAACCTTTTCCATAAAGGTTTGGACCCCTAACGACTAGTGAAAATAGTCCTCGAGCTTCCTCACTTCTTGCCTGGTGTTTCATTTGGTCAGAAAGGCTGTGAGTTACAGTTGACAGGAGCAAAGGAGAGGGGGAGTTCATGGCACTAAGTGCTCCTTTGCAGCCCAAGCTCGTTTCAGGAGACACAGGTCAGAAACAAATCCTGAAAAATACTCTATTAGTCTCCTATTGCTGCTGCAGCAAATTCTCAGAAAACTTCGTCACTTAAAACCACACACATTTACTATCCCACCATTCTGGAAGTCAAAATTCCAACATGAGTCTCCTGGGTGAACCCCAGGGTGTCGACTGCACTTCTTTCTGGAGGTTCAGGAAGGGAATTCACTTCCTCACCTTTTTTTCCAGATTCTAGATTGCTTGGCTCAGAGCCTCCTTCCGAGTTCAAAGCCATTAATGACAGGCTGAATTCTTACATCACGTCTTTTTGAGTCCTTTCTTCCATACTTGTGTTATATTGGACTCATTTGCATAATCCAGGACAATCTCCTCATCTTGAGGTCCTTAATCTTATTGGCATCTGCAAAGTCCCCTGTACTGTGTGAGGTAACACATCAACAGAGTCCTGGCATCAGGACAGGCACATTTGAGGCAACCGTTGTGTTACTTTCCACAAATGCCCAGCTGAGTTGACGTGTGAACTCTTTGGCTGCCTCTTCAGTGTGAAAATCCCAGGGGGGAAACCCAGGAGTGGGACCCAAGAAAACATTTGCATAGCGATGTCCCCCCGAGGTGCTATGAGAATGAGATGCTGCTGTTCATATCTGTTCAGGTGACTCTTCTTTCTCAAATAACATACATTCAATACAGACTTTTTTCTTTTCTTCCTTCATCATAATTCTATTTTTCCTCTATGTGGGTTGAGTTACCAACTTTCTAACATACAAATTGAGGACTGAAAAAGTATGTAAACTGTTAACTCCAATATCGTTGAAGTTATCACTCTGGTAGTATTTGCCTTGCTTAGAATTATGCAGTTCATTGGTGGAAGTTCTTTTGTCCTGGAAATTCAATCTGCATTAGGACAGTAAAACATTAGGCCATCCATTTGACCTGCTCAGACAACCTAGGCTTTTGGAGATATTATCATGGAAACACTTTTTTTTTACACTAAAAATGTAGACAGCAATATAAAAGGACAAGAGCCAGGAGAAAGAAAATCTTACTTTCTCTATGAGTGCTTTTTCTCTGACCTTCCATGTTTAAATATAGCAAGCCCTAGAGATAAGGTAAAACCATGTTTCACAATGAAAAATTAATTTCTTAGAGAGCCTGATGAACATGTCTATGGCAGAACTAAGCAGATTACATTTAACAGTGGTATATGCATTATAAACAGTAAGCATATAACCAGGCCACTAAACAAGTCAGCATTCCTTTGAAATCTCTTTTTTTCACGTGGAATGACAATTGAAAGATAATGTGGCTTAGGGAAGATGTATGTCAGAAACATTCCTTCCCCACCCCAACCCCATGATAAAAGTAAGCCTTGGCTTACGTGTATAAAAGCCGTTCATTCATTTAAAAATGCTTATTAAATGTAGGCTAAGAACAATGCTGTGAGGGAAGATGTTTGTGACTGTGAATATATGAGTGTGAAAATAAAATCCACCTATTCTCTATCTAGTTTACAGTCTAGAGAGAAAACATTGTCACTTGTGAGTGAGTCCTGGGTGCAGTGAAGACCGTTTATGTCTTTGCTCTCCTACAGTTGGAAGCCCACTTTTGATTTCATTTATCTGATCCACACCAAAGTATCAAAAGGAGGTCTCTAAAAAAGATGTATTTCCTTTATTTATAATTTTTATAGCCTAAAACCTCAACACTTTGGATATAGGTATCTTTTTTTTTCTACTGATATGCAAGAGATTTTTCAGGAAGCCAAATCCATTTGATAGAGCCATAAGACCATATCTATCACTCTGTGGTGGTGTGAAAGTCTGTTTTTTAATAGAGGCAAAGAACCCTACATGCTTTAAACAAGATATGCCGTCAGGCTTAGCATATTTTAGGTTAGTTAAAAAAAGGAAACTAAGTGTGTTTCCTAAGTGTGTTACCTCCATAAATAAGGGAGGTAAAGTTAATGACAGATGAAGAATTCCTGTTGTTAAGCCTTCAGAAGGAGGAAAGTGGAGTTGATGACCATGTGACATAGAAACTGTTTCACTGTTGGACTTCTGCCTGCTAGAGAGTTGGGTGTGAATGCCTTTAGGAGCGGAATGAACTATGGCAGAAACATACGCATCCCACGGTGCTCGGGTGTGGAGCTCATCCCTTATACCCCTTGCACTCAGGAGCGAGAAGATGCCCCTGGTGCACATAGAAATCTCTCCCCTAGTTGTTCAAACCTAAGAATGTTAGTAAAAAGACACTCATTTCCTTCCCATCAGAAGAGTCCAAGCTATCCTGGTAACCCCAGGGAGAAAAATATCATTTGTAGTTGAAGGATTTAAAATGAATATTTACATTTTACTCAAATGATTAGAAACTGGTATCTCAAATGCAAAGAAGCTTATTCTCTTGGATAAGGTCCTGATTATTCGTGTAAATTAAAATAAATATGTGATGGTGCTTCTAGCCCTCATACCTAAGGATTGTACCTTATAGATTCGAAGCCTTCTGTATATATAGTCAATAGCTCCCCCACCAACCAATAACCCCATCTACTGGACCTGAAAGATGGATTTTCTCCAGTTAAAACTTATGTAGACCATACGTGGGGACAAAATAACATTTAAACACCTACTATGACAATTATGGAATAACTTGAGAGTTATTTTAGCTTCATGATTTTACTTGATTACATCTTACATTTCTTATTGTTTTCACCAAATCTACAAGCCTCTTTCTAGATGTCCCAGCTGTCTCCTCTGGTGTTCAGGGAAGCATTCTGACCACTGCCTTCCCCACATTTTGATACCATCATACATTTGAAAAACTAGGATTCAATGATTTCCTCCATATACACTTTATTTTCCTAGCAAAAGTTTAAGAGTCAGGAGAGTTTATTTTTACTTTTATTGCTCTCATTAGCTAAGAGTGTACTTTACATATAGTAGACATTTAATAAACACGTGGACTACACAGACAAACCAATTTAAACAAAATCTAAGTTCAAGGTCTCTATTGATGTCAACCCGCCAAGCACCCTGCAGGTCCCTACGGCAGGACTCCTTATGGTAGCAGGACATATTGGGTCCAGGGTAGGGTAAAGTGCATTTGTAATTTCAAATTGTTTTTGGCACAAAAGATAAAATGAATTGGTTCAGTGTCTTTTGTTTCTCATTAACCCCAACGCATATTGAATTTAGAAAAATAGAATATTACTTGATAGTGCATCCATCTGTCAAATCTAGCTACCACAAAAGTTATTCTATTACAAAACAGTAGACAGATGGCAACTGCACGATCCTGAGGTATAGTGTTGAAACACAAATACAATTCCCTGGTCACTAAAAACACCAGTCATGTCTATCATAATACAAAGCCATACACATCATTTTCACATTCAGAATTAAAATTTTTCCACTAAATAATTAAATATCATTTTAACATAACTCTAAAATTTCATTGGAATTTTCAGTCACAAGGAAGAGATTCTTTTTAATGCCCGATATGAATTGTGGAGTCTTTCCTTTACACCTGTATGACTGAATATCCAATGCTTAGTTCAGCAGGTGTGTTCATTATTACATCATTAATTTCTGATTTTAAAATATTATGAAGTATAATGTTTTAACCTTAAATTGAGATGGTGTTACCTTTTCTACCTTATAAAGATGTATAGAATCAACTGAGTTCAAACATCTCAATAAATTGCTAGTTTATGAAGACAGAAAGAAGATAACATTCATCAAAAGTAAATGTCAGTTCATTATACATAATGACATTTTAAAGTCCTTACCCTGAGACAGCTGGTTCCTCCTTGTTAATATTTTTTTAGAAAACAAATAGTGGAAACTTATGAGAATTTCAAACAGGGATAAGACCACAAGTCTAGACTTCTCTGTGAGTGAATTTAACAAATTGCATTTACTACCTTCAGTGATAAATGTACCTATCACATTTTAACTTCCCAGGCAAATTTATTTTTTTTGTTATAAGGTTTAGATTTCACTCTGCTCGACTCTTCATACAGGGATTTGTGTCTTTAACTCCTTGAATTGACTAAATGATTCTTTAGTTCCTATGCTATCCCCTGAGTCCTGTTTCTTAATTATCTCTGGACACTGTGTCCTGGCAGAGTCTTCTTCAGCGTGAATCACCATGGAGATCTGGAAGCTATCAGAGCTAGAGAATAGGAGGAAGACTCAGGGAGAGGCCCTGCCCACTCCATCTGTGAGCAGGGTCTGCCCATTGCCCTGTCCTGGACCCATGCTGGGGTCTTTGCTCTCTGCTCTCATTGCTGTCAGAAAAATCAGTGGAATTCTAGGTATTTGACAAGAACAGCTGCTGCTTTGTATTTTTGTTTTACCAAAAGGTAATCTTGAAAAACAGTTAGAGAAGGCCAGACTTACATTATGGGACTCAAAGTCCTAACACTTAGAATGAAAGATAGAATGATACTTAACTTTGCTAAATATTTCTTATATTTCCCATTAGAGGACATTATGTATCATGCTAGAAATTTAAAGGAAAGAATATGTTATATTAAAACATTTAATTTAGAGCTGGGGGTTGAGTGGGAATTTTATGCTCTATTTTTCTAGCACAATGTTTTCAGCAATACTTTTGTAGTTGTATGTACTGCTACATTAATGGTTGTATCAAGCTGTGAAGGTGAAGATATATTCAAAAATCAGAAAAAATTAATAATGGAGAGTGGGAGAAGCAAAAACAATTAACTTTAGAAGGATTTAAGGTGAATTACATTAATCAAGCCTGTGTTATAAGCCTTTGTTATATTGAGTGTGGTCACAGCTTTTTTTTTATTATACCATCTCTTAGTTAATGTTATTAACTGTCAGGGTGTCCAACCTGTGGACTGCAGGCCGCATATGGCTCAGGATGGCTATGAAGGCAGCCCAACACAAAATCGCAAGTTTACTTAACACATTATGAGATTTTTTGTGATTACATGTTACAATATATTTAATGTGTGGCCCAAGACAATTCTTCTTCTTCCAGCATGGCCCAGAGACGCCAAAAGGTTGGACACCTCTGGTACATTAACCCTAGAGTTTAATATTAAAACTCAGATTTAATTCTAGTACATACACTTTAATTTATTAAATACAGAGGAAAATTTTTGTATCTATTTATTTCTCCATGGTAGAAATCAGTAATAAATATGAATATTAGACATTATCTGATAAGGAGTTACAAAAAGAACATTCAACTATTGAAAATGTTGTGCTGGGTAACTTATAGCCATGACAATCAATAAATAATCTATGAATAAACAAATAAATATAAAAACAGAAAACAAGAAAAATATTGTTTTATAAAGTTATCTTTAGGTTTTTGCCATGAATTTTAGATTTATTCCAATTTGGTCTGTTGAAACCTACTACGAGCACCTTGACATTGAAATATATATCTGCAATAGAAATCTGGCCCCTCCTTTGATAGATACTTTGCTTTAATTGTAACACAATGAGAATTTCTTCAGTTTGTTCATTTCTCACTTCATTTTGAAAGTCAGTTTGAAGCAAATGTAGCAATTAAAAAATCTCTCTCTCTAGCTTTCATTTTGTGATGGAAAGTGGAAAGCATATCTTCCAGGACTTTACTTTAGACACAAATGGCTTTAATGACCAAACATTAGCATTTACAAAATAAAGTAAGGTGGTTTTAGTTTTTCTTTTTCTTTTTCTAAAAATTTTATTTATTTTTAGAAAGAGGATAAGGGAGAAAGAAAGAGAGAAAGAGAAACATCGATGTGTGAGACAAACATCAACTGGTGAGTTGCCACTCACATGACCCCAAAAAGGGGCCTGGCCCACAACACAGGCATATGTCCTGACTGGGAATTGAACTGGTGACCTTTCAGTTTGCAAGACAATGCTCAACTCACTGAGCCACATCAGTCAGGGCTGGTTATAATTTGTAAATGGATTTATTATATATATATATATATATATATATATATATATATATATATATACACACACACACACACACAAATATATATAAATTATATAATATTTTTATATTTACATATGTGTAAACACTAAACTATAGAACAAAGAACAAAACATTAGCCTTGTTACTTTGCCATATTTAGTCATTCTTAATTTATCAAAAATCATAAAATTATAGGACTTAGATACCTTATTCATACCGCATGACTATTTGACAAATGTCAGTGTTCCTAGCCATTCTCTGCAATGCACCTGGGGTTATTACCTTTTGTTTCCATGCCCATTTGAACTCTATGCTCTGCTGTGCTCTATTTTCTCTTGTAGAACAAGCTTACTTCAAGAACCTCTCTCTACCTGATTTGCTTGTAGTTTTATTTTCTTCACGAATTTCTTTATCTTTGCTGGTAGAGGCATTTGACATGGCCTCCCTAGTCCAGCTATTTTCTTTCTTTATTTCTGTTTTCATTTTCAATATCACTTTTATTACAGTTAATTTACAATTCCCATTTTGTAATAGTCCGCTGTTATAGTCAAGCGTATTTAGAAAAACAATCAAGAAGGGCAAGAATCATTGCAAATACTGTATCTCACATGATATTCACAACTGAATAACTATCAAACCACATTTAAGCAGCTGATGATCTAAACTTTGGCAGTTTTCAAGAAACACTGATCAAACCATAATAAATCTCAATGCATTAATTAAGATATACTGAACACCTCCTTTGTAGTCAGCATTATATCAGGTGCTTAGGATGGGTAGTTTGACTTAGTGAGTTTCAGAACTATACATTTAAGACATAATATAATCCACAGAGTTGTATTTTGAGATTTCTATCAGTGAGAAAAATGAGGTTTGTGTTGTCTCTGGTTTAGTTCCCAAAGCTTGGCTTCTTTTTCTTTCTTTTTTTTGAAATCTTCACCTGAATATATGTTTATCGATTTTAGAGGAAGGAAAGGAAGGAGGGTGGGAGGAAGAGAGAGACAGACAGACAGAGAGACAGCCAGACATCAATTGGTTGCCTCCCATATGTGCCCCGATTGGGGGTTGCCCAGCAACCTAGTTATGTGCCCTGATCTGGGATCGAACATGCAACCATTTGGTGTATGAGAAAATGCTCTGACCAACTGAGCCACCTGGCAGGGCCCCAAAAGCTCCATTTTGAGTTCTCCAGGCTTTGGTGGCAAACATGGCCAGGTGGCTGGTGGCACCTATCTTCATGCAGCTATTCCAGGACACCCCCATGGGCATGGTCAGTGGGTGCACTCCCACTGGCCCCATGGGTGCCCCCAGATGGGATTATCCCACAGAGTGCCTGGTCCAGCTGTTTCCAATGAATCTTTTCAGTATGTCTGAAATGCTGGGAGTCAAAGATTGGGATGCATGGAAATTATGTGGCCAACTTGTTAAAAGGTGGGTTTCTGGATCCCCATTTCAAGAGATTTTTATTCATTAGGCTTGACAAAGGGGTGGGAATTTGCTTTGTTTACAACACTTCAGACTGTTCTGATGCAGGTTTTCAAGGTTGACACATTAAAAAACTTCAGTGGTTTGTTCAGGCTTTCTGCTTCTTTTCCACTGAGTTTTAGAAGATTATATTTTTCTAGAAATTTGTCCATTTCATCTAGGTTTTCAAATTTCTTGGCATACAGTTCTTCATAGTAATGAAGAACTTTCTTACAGTCCTTTATATTTCTGTGGTATCTGTTGTAATCTCTCCTTTTTCATTTCTGATTGTGTTTATTTGAGTTTTCTCTCTTTTTTTCTTGATGAGTCTGTTTAAAGGCTTGTTGATTTTGTTTATCTTTTCAAAGAACCAGCTCTTGGATTCATTGATCTGTAGAATTGTGCTTTTAGTCTCTATGTCATTTAATTCTGCTCTGATCTTGGTTATTTCCTTCCTTCTGCTTGCTCTGGGCTGTCTTTGTTGTTGTTCCTCCAGTTCTTGTAGATGTAGGGTTAGGTTGTTTGTTTGAAATGTTTCTAACCTTTTTAGGTGGGCCTGTATCGCTATGAACTTCCCTCTCAGGACTGCCTTGGCTGTGTCCCATAAGTTTTGGGTTGTTGTGAGTGCACTTTCATTTGTTTCCAGAAACCTTTCAATTCCTTCCCTAATATCATTCTTGACCCATTCATTGTTTAATAGCATGCTATTTAATCTCCATGATTTTGAGTGTTTTGGGTTTTTTTCCTTGGGGCTGGTTTCTAGCTTCAGTTCCTTGTGATCTGAGAAAATGCTTGGTATGATTTCAATTTTTTGGAAATTGTTGAGGCTTGTTTTGTGTCCTATCATGTGGTCTATCTTTGAAAATGTTCTGTGTACATTTGAAAAGAATGTGTATTTGGCTTCTTTGGGATGGAGGGTTCTGTATATCTCAGTAAAACCCATTTCACCTAGGGTATCGTTCAATGCCACAATATCTTTGTTGATATTTTGTTTGGAAGATCTGTCCATTTTTGACTTCACACCAGTGAGAATGGCCATCATAAACAAAGCAACAAACAACAAGTGTTGGAGAGGTTGTGGAGAAAAGGGGACCCTAGTGCACTGTTGGTGGGACTGCAGACTGGTACAACCACTATGCAAAGCAATATGGAACTTCCTCAGAAAACTAAAAATGGATCTGCCTTTTGACCCTGCAATTCCACTGCTGGGAACTATATCCTAAGAACACTAAAACACCAATCCAAAAGAACCTTTGCACCCCGATGTTCATAGAAGCACAATTTACAATAGCTAGATGCTGGAAGCAACCAAGATGCCCATCAGTAAATGAATGGATCAAAAAACTATGGTACATTTACACAATGGAATTCTATACAGCAGAAAGAAAGAAGGAGCTCCTACCCTTTGCAACAGCTTGGATGGAGCTGGAAAGCATTATGCTTAGCGAAATAAGCCAGGCAGTGAAAGACAAATACCATATGATCTCACCTTTAACGGGAACCTAAACAACAAAACAAAGAAGCAAAATATAACAAAAACACTGAAATGGAGGACAGACTGACAGTGACCAGAGGGGAGAGAAGAGGGAATTTCAGGGGAGAATAGGAAGGGTTTACAGGAACAAATTTAAAGGACACATGGACAAAAACTAGGGGGAGGGTGGTAATGGGAGGGAAGTGGGGAGGGTTGGGTGGGTGGGCTGGAATGGGAATAAAAGGGAGAAAACTGTACTTGAACAACGATAAATAAATAAATAAATAAATAAATAACTTCAGTGAAGCAATGATTCAGGACTTGGGCCTACAGCACAATCCTAGGTACAATTGGGATACAGAATAGGTAGTGCCTCAAAAAACCTCTCTTGTGCTACCCCTTCATAATCAGGCCCTTCCTTGGTCCATAACTCATGACAAATGCTGATTGATTTTGCATGACAATAGTTTTGTCTTCTGGAGAATGTCAAATAAATGGGATTAGAGTATGTTACCTTTTGAGACTGGCTTCTCGCAATGTTTTTAGATTTGTCTATGTTGTTGCATTTATCGAGAGTTTGTGAGAACTGAAAGTGCTCACTCACTTTGCCTTGTGTGTGAAAAGACCCTATTTCTTCTCAGCCTTGCCTTACTAATGTCAGCAAATTGTAGGAAAACAATGGATAGAGACTTCAGCATGGGTGCAATTGTGCAATACTGATGAAACCAGCAGGTGACAACTTGCTATCTCTTTGTTAGTGGCCCCTTGGTTTGGGTTGAGAAATTATTTATTTACTATTTACTGTTATTTATTTATAATGTAACCTCTGTAAAGGATAAATTAAACAGCCCAGATCAGCTTAGCTTGTCTTAAGTCTGCCAGGTGACACAGTCCACAATACCAGACCTCGATGGCCCATCAGAGACAGAGAGGAGAGACTGAGATTTGGGATATGAAGGTGTCTCCACACCAGCCAAGGAACCAGATATGAAGCAAATGATTCTAGTTCATCACAATTTAGCATTTCTCAGCTATTTAAAATCTCACCCCCTCTGTTTTCCTAGCCTCAGTGCTAGGAGAGCATTGTATTTCCAATAAATAATGTATAATTAATTAACATTTCCAAAAGCATAGTACCCTTCACATATAATTGTCTTCTGTCTCCCAAAACAGCAGGTACTAATGAGATCGGATTTTTGTCTTGGAGCAATCAGTTCCTGTTATTTGGCAATTATGGAGTGCTTAGGGAATGGAACTCAATTTCTCTGGGTTCATCCATTTAAAATCAACCTTGTTGCTATGGAATGGATAGAATTCTTCTACACAGGAAATCTTAGGTAACAAAGTTAGAGAGAAAGGACACTTACTCTAAGGAAATTTAAATGTGTACTGCCTCAGAGAACTTAATAATTCTGAATAAATAGAACAGAGAAGTCAGTAGAGATGCTGATCACATCCTTGAGTATGTCTTTGCCAGCTATTGTCATAAATATTTAGCTTTACTCAAGCGAGTTTAAATTAATAAAAGTTTGTTCATTGTATTTCTTAGAGTGGATTTTTAAGTTCACATACACACTTGTTAGAGATAAATAAACTCTCACTGTAATACCTATTTTATTTATGCCCTCAAAGTCTAGAATTACCTTCAAGATGTATTGTTTCTGAGGTGAGGAAATAAGACTAAAGCAACATAGGTCACTGACATGCAGGGGCTGGGCAATTGTAGCCTGATAACTAGAGATGAGCAGAGGAGGGGTTTGGGTTGGCGGCATGGTGATGACCGGGGAGGGGCCCGCCTGAACTAGGAGCAGTATTTATTAATATATAGGGTGAGGCATTTGTTATCACTCGCCCTCAATGATGTTAATGATATGGCATGGTAAGTTTGTCCTTTGTTGTTTTCTGAGGCATGGCTGCTGCTGTGCCCCTCATTCTCTTACTGCTGGCCTCTTTGTGACTACTGCAGCTGGCTGACACTGCCCCACAGCCAGGGGCCAGAAGCCGACCTGCAGCCACTTTATCCCCTGTGCTGGTACCATGGAGTGACTGAGCTCTGTCCCCTTTCACTTTCCTAACCTGGCTGCACGTGAGGATTACCTGGGGGCTTTCATAGGTAGCTCTCTGAACCTATTTCATGCCCAGTCACACTGAAGGTCTCCAGACAGTGGGACTCAGGAATCTTTTAAAACATCCCTGTATAATTCTGACTCAGTTCTGTCTGAGGGCCCAGTGTTTTTTACTCAGTTTGTTTAACTGGTTTGTTAGAGGAATGTATAAAGACACACACACACATTTAATCTGGGAGACTTTATGTCATGATGGCATAGAATCTGGGCACTATTGGAAGCAGACTGCAGAGATTAGAGAGATAAAAATATTCCTATTTCTCCATAATAGCTCAACTGGATATGCACACTATTATTATGGATTTCCCCAACCCTCTGTTAAATCCATAATAAAAGACACATCTAGTAAAAGTGAAAAAGACATAGGAATGATAAGTAAGATCACTAAGCTTGATAAAACTTGCCTATTATTTTGGGGAAAAATTTCTTCTTAATGTGTACTTCAAAGTATCTTTAAATTTGCTAAGACTAAGAGTCATGAAACCTTTCATTCAGTGTAAGACAGGGAATGGGAGTCCACTGTCTTTGCCTTTCCAGCTGGGAGACCTCAAAAAAGTCACCATTTCCTTTCTTGGCTCCTCTCCGCCCCCATTTAGGATGCCGGCTCAGGACAGTCTCTAATGTCGCTTTGGGCTCTCTATTCTATGATGGTGACCATACACAAAGTAACTGTCATGCACTGGCCACTGTCCTACTGGTGTCTAACATTTAGGTAGGGCGACAGGACAAATCCATGAAATGTTAAGTGGCATGCAACATAGGAAGTAGTTGGTATAGTGCGGAGCAGAAGTCTCTAAGGTCCTAGATGGGGTGGGCTTGTAAAGAATGGCCTTGTGGTAGAGTAAGAACTGGGCCAGGGCCAGAAGAGTATTTAAATGGGGGAAAGGAGTGGAGGGGGCATTCCAGGTGGAGAGAGAAGCACGAAGTCAGAGTACACATGCATGGAGCCAAGCTTTCCATCCCCTACGCAAGATAGACTGAATCTCCCCATGAAATAAAACTTCCTCTTCTACATTCCCAAAGCATGTTGCAGTGACCACCATTATGGCACTTAATACTGTTTTTTCCTGTGTTTTTTGACCATTAGACTGTGGAATCATTTTCTATTCACCTTTAGATTGCCGAGTCCCAGCAGATATCTTGTATCCAGGAGACTGAGTACCTCATAAATATCTGTTTCATTAATGGCCAAGGGAAGTGTTGAGAATACAGGGAAGGTCAGGCTGCTGTAGTGAATGTCATGGCACATCACTCAGGTCCCACATGAGGGACCAAGTCTGAATCCCTTCAGCTATGGGGAGAGTTGATGGTTGATGCTCTCTGCTCAGTTACTTTCTGGGAATGGCTCTCAGCTAAAGAAAGCTGTCTCACCCTAGGTGAGTTTCCTTCCCCAGGAAGGGTCTACATCCAATAGCTGGTCAATGCAGCAGAATAAAACCTATACCTTTTTCTTCCAATGCAAATCAAATAATTTTATAGGGCTACCCCAGCCCAAGCGCTCCTTGTGGAATAGCTTAATATCTTTGCTGAGTGTGCACTGCAGTTTGCTCTCTCCTTTGCTCAATCCTACTTCCTTTGCTTCCTCCTGGTGTTTATCCTGAAGGCACACTCCATTAAATTTCTGGTTCACAAATATTCACCTCAGAGTCAGTTTCTCACAGAAGCTATTTAAGATAGCTGGTGTAGGAGTTTAATTTTGGATAAAATAGAGGATAAGTTTGGAACACACCAGCCTTGAGCCCAAATGACACCTTAATGGGAATTAGAAGAATTTGCCCTTATTCATCTGTTAGAGAATTATTGCCCTAATATACAAACTGGCAGTGGTTGTGGAGGTGGAAGGCACCCTCCCAAGCTGAGCAGTGCTTAACCATCAAGCTATACAATGGAACACAGCAACCTGAAGTGGAAACGTAGATTGTGTTAGGCTAGGAAGGGTATGCTAATCAATCTGGGGATTTTATCTTCTCAAAGCTGCACTCTCATTTTTGCACAGGTTTAAGGGCCTTAGTGTGATGTTAGCTTTTAGACCAAACTAAAGGGATGATTCTTTCCACAGATGCTATACGTGACTTTGCTTTCAGGCTTCAACTCCCTAACATCTTTGAAATGTATCCCTGTGAATATTCTGTTCAGTGTTATATGCACTTTATGTGTGTTTAGCATTACAGTGTTAAGGAGAGGGAAATGATCTATTTCTTGTGCATATTTTTTCACAGAATTATCTTTAGCAGAAGAGATAGTCTCCTAAATATGGTCTATGGGACTTCTCAGGCTACATGTTACATTGTATGTAAGTTGAACACTTAGCCCCAGGGTAGTAAGTGTAATATAACACCAGCACCCACCCATGTCTGTACAGAAAATGATAGTTGAGAATCATTTCCCAAATTTGGTTCCAACATAAGTCTTCCTTAGATTTCCCTAAATGTGTTAACTTCGGCATATAGGCATCTGTGATCCTTTCCTTATAATATTAAACCACACAAAATGAATATGTATGATATGCACCTACAAGTCAATTGTTAAGGGCACATGCTTTAAAGATTGATTAGCACAGATTTTTACCCTATATTAATTCTTTTACTGAACACACTTGCCATATTATGAACCTTTCAATTGTTTTCTATTTTTGTACTCATATTAATAGAATATTCTCTTTACTCTGAGTGCTTCAAATCTCCCATTCCAGTGAGAGGAAATAAATACACCCCAGTGTCCAGAAGATAAAATCAACAATAGAACAACCAGTATAGATCAGTTGGTGCCTTTTTCTCTTGACAATATGCTTCATTTTGATAACAGAAAGATTTAGCCACCTTGCTTAACCCAATTTAAACTTCACAGAGGGTCATAAACTAGTAATGAGAAACTGAGATTTTCACAATCATATCCTGGAGGGAAATTTTTTCCAGCTCTAATCTATTCCTTTGGTCATCAGCCTCTGTATAATGGCTTTTCAATAGCCCAGCTATAGGTGCATTGCATCAAAAAGTAGAGCTTCTGTGGGTTTCCTTTTCTAATGTGCAACAAATATGAATTTTATTATCATCCCAACCTGGCTGGTATGGCTCAGTGGATTGAGTACTGGCCTGCAAACCAAAAGGTTGGTGGTTCAATTTCCCATTAGGGCACATGCATGGGTAGTGAGCTAGGTCCCCAGTGGGGGGTGTGTGAGAAGCAACCTGTTGATGTATCTTACACATCGATGTTTCCCTCCCGCTCGTCCTGTCTCTCTGTAAATAAATAAATGAACAAATAAATAAGAATTTTATTATCATCTCAAGTTTCCCTTTTCAATGACATTGTGTCTCATAGTAAGACACCTTCATGGGCACCTGTTGTGTCCTCCAAATGAAGTGAAAATGGGAGCTAAGGAGAAATATATTATCTTTTATAATCTCAACTAATATTTAAGTTTATGTGCCGAAGATGTGGATCAGGAAGTATAAGTACGTGTCCTTCACTTTATTATATGATTTAGAAATTCATGACCACTTCAAACATAATGACATGCTTCAAAATGAGATAGCAAGCAGTATTCTCTCTCTGATTCTGTTTCTTGCTCAAAAAGTTCTCCTTATCCCCCTTGAAATTACCTATTACATTAATGGAAGACACAGTCAGTAATCAACTGCTCTTTCTCCCTCTAAGGGTACAATATTTCTGGACTGAAACAATTCTAGTGATGAGAAGGACATTTAATTGAGTATTAAAGCTGAACTTTGGTATGGAGACTAAGCTTTAATCTTGGTATAGTAAAGGAGGAAATAAATAAACAATAAACAAAAGAGAAAATGATAACCACCACTGCCCTTTCTCTGTCCTGATTGTGAACTGTAAAACTTTGCCACAGATTGTTACCTGTTCAGCAGTTAGATATCTTAGAGTTGACTTTGCCAGTACACAAAGAAAGGAAACATTTCCTACTAATAATGAGGGGAAAGATATTCTACTAGGCAATAATAGTCATCATCCCTACCTCAACTCATTTTTATAGAGACCAAAAGCTCAGGATCTGTAGCTCATTATTACAAAAGATAATTTAGCCTTTGAATTTTGCAGGTGTGTCAGGTAAAATGCAAACTGCATTAATTAAAATACTCCTGCTTATAATCATGCCTATGATGAGTTCAGGAGAACAAAAACTACCATGAAACAAATACTGCAAATACAATTAAATGGAAAGCAGAGGCTTTGTAGACAAAGATTGCTTCAAATTATTTAGCTAAATATGCACATTCATGTTTATGTTTGTTTACTTAGAGTTCCTTCCTCATGTATTGTTACAGCTTCCTAATGTGGTATTCTTCCATAATCAAGCATTCCTGTAAATCTCAACTCTTTCCTGAAGTTTTTCAGAGGTTGGTGATATGTCCCTCATGTTCTCCTCATCTGTGTCCATGGCTTCTTAACCTGCACCTCCTTTATTCACATAGTAGTTTGCCGTTTTACCAGAGTTCTTCCTTTGATCTTGTCCTCTTGTTTATAATGTTTTCCCTAGGGGATACCTTATACTTTGATAAAGGAGCACTAACCTCTAGTCCTAAATTGTGACCCTCTGCTCTGCTTGGATGTCCTTGGACTATCAAACTGAACTTGTCCGATGCTGTACTCATGACATCTGTCCTCCCCAAATCTGCTCTAAGTTTTGTATTTTCATCCTTGGCTTGTGATGTAATTATGAATTGAATCATTCTTTTTCCTTTTCTTCCACTGAGCTCCTAAATCTTCATTCTGTCTCAGAGAAAGAATTCTCTTCCATTCCCAGTATCACAGTTCAGTGCAGCCTCTTATCATCTCTTGTCTGGACTATTTCAGAAGCTTCCTCTTTTATACATTCCTGTTGCCAGATCATTCCCCATTTATTCTGCATTCTACAGGGTCCACCACAAACAATGCCCCCTTTTTTATTATGAAATCATAAGCATGCAATTCTGTAACATAACATCACACTCAAGCACACAATATGACATGTTCACACTCAGACAGGCATTATTTCTGCGGGACCCTGCATATACTACCTGAGATACCTGGAAAACAAATACAATTCTCTTGTTTCTCCTAGTTCAAGTCTGCACTGGTTCTTTTTGCGCCCTGGCTGGTGTAGCTCAGTGGATTGAGCACAGGCTGTTAACCAAAGTGTCGTAGGTTTGATTCCCAGTCAGGGTACATGCCTGGGTTGCAGGCCATGACCCCCAGCAACCACACATTGATGTTTCTCTCTCTCTCTATCTCCCTCCCTTCCCTCTCTAAAAATAAATAAATAAAATCATTTTTTTTAAAAGAAAGACTCTTTGCTATCTTTCAGCTTCATATTGCCACTCACACACTTTCATTTGCCATCTACCATTGGGTCCAGCCAATATTTCCTAAATATAAGCTTTTTTTTCCTTAAAATTATTCCCCTTTCCTGGAATGCCTTTCTTTTCCTTCCTTCATTTAGCAGGTTTTAAAAACAAAATGTGATATTGAGAGTATTTGAAGTTTATTATATACATTATGTTTTACTTTTATAAGCTTTTTGATAGAAAATTTAAAAACTATATAAGCTTGTTTTCAGAGTCAGAAGTGTGGACTTACAATTTCAGAACTGATAAAATAATTTACAAGTCGTGTAATGGAGACAAAGAGATCTTTCCCCCAGTATTTTTCTCCAAAAAAACCTTCCATCTTCCTCCAGTCCACAGAGGAAACACAAATAGCTCCAATAATTCCTTTTTCTCCCTCATGCCATGGCTGGTACCTAATTAGAATACAGAAGACTGTGACTCTGAAGAAAATATTACTATGGTGACTAAAAATTAATCAGTGCTGTCTATGATTCAGAATAAATTAAAATAAAGATTAGGTGTTAAATGTTCTGAAGCTGTTAGGTAAACTGTTGATGATTAAGAAATACATTTTACTTTTTATTATGAAAATTTCCAAGTATAGAATTTGCATAGAGAGAATAGTAGAAATAAATTCCCATTCACCCATCATCCAGCTTCAACAATTAGTGAATTTTTTCAATCGTGTGTCACCTGTCACTCACAATTTTATTTTCCTGAAGCATTTGAAGGCAAATTCCACTCATTATACCATTTTATTTATGAATACCTCATTCAGTTTGCAACTCTGAAATAAAGGATTATTTTCAACTTAATAATATAATTATATCACCAAATAAAATTAACAATTCCTTAGTTACCATTATTAACACATTATATATTTATCCACATCAACTTATTATTAAATCATTAACAATTCTTTTCTATCCCATTCAATCTATTTTCAAATTTCTTTGACTATCTTATACATTTTTTACAGTTATTTTATTCAAATGAGGTCTGATATATTTTTTTGGTATCTTTTAACTTATAACAATTCATCCAATTCCCTTTCAGTTCATACCATCTATTTGTTGAAGAATTAGGCCATTTATCCCACAGAATCTTTCGCATTCTGAAAAATCTCTACTTTTCTTTTAAGATTGAGCTTATATGTTCATTCTGAAATGCTGTCACTGATCCCCATCTCTGTGTTCCTACTGCATTCAGTTAATGAAATCGTCAGGTTATTTTATGGTTGCTTACATGTCTTTATTTTCCAACAGATTCTAGAAGACCCTTGAAGACAAGAACACTACCTTATTCATTTTGCATTCTCAGGGATTACAGTCATACATGACACATAAATGGTTCTTCACACATTTTTGCTAAACAAATTAGTAAATTAACAAATAAGAGAGAATGCAGGTCAAATTTGGAAAGAGAAGTTGGCATAGAAATAGGATCACTAAGAATGGAAACAAAGTAAAATTAATTAATGTTTTCCATTCTTTATAGGAAAAATGTGTTTCTCCCCAAACTACGTAATTTTTACATGAGAAGAATGGATATATTAAATAAATTTAGACTGTTAAAAGTGTGGAGTTATATATATATATGTACAAAAAATTAAGGATAATAAAAAGCATATGGATTAGAAAAGAAGAAATAAAACTGGCTCCACTTGCAAATCACATAATTGTCTACATTTTAAAAATGCCAATGACTATATCACAAAACAAAACAAAAACAAATAACTCCTCCTAGAACTAATAAGATAGCAGCACGTTCACAGATACTATGCACAAAAATCAATGTTTTTATATACTAATATCGAACACATGAAAACAAAATTGGAAAGCACAATATATACACAATATATTATATATAAAAATATATATAATATATGAATATAATCATCCCAAGGAAAATAAATACTTAGGTATAAACTTAACAAACATGCACACTGACCCGTATGCAGCAAATTACAAGATGCTGAGGAAAGAACCATGTTTATACACACTCTGTTGATATTGGAATATCCAACAAAGATATCATTTCTCCCCAAATTGACATATACATCTAATGTGATTCCCAAAAAGATCCTAGAAATTTTTCTGCAGATAGACAACTTATACTAAAATTTATACAGAAATACACAGGCCCCAGAATAGGTAAATAATCTCCCTAAAGAGAAGAATCACTGTATTAAGTCATATGCAGCTGCAGTAATCAAGACAGTGTGGTATTGGTGGAGGTCAGTGGGAAAGAATGTAGAATCCAGAAATAGACCCACACTCAAATGCCCAAGTGATCTTTGGCAAAGATGCAAAAGCAATTCAGTGGAGGAAGACAGCTTTTGCACAAATGTTGTTAGAGCTACTGGACATTCACAGGCAAACAATGAACTTGGATGTAAATCTCATACTTCATTCGAGAATTAACTCAACATAGATGTGAACTCGAATGTAAAATGTAAAAACTGTGAAACTTTTAGAAAAAAGCATAGGAAAAAGTCTTTGGAGTTTACAGTTAGGCAAATACTTCTTAGACTTGATATGAAATGCATGATTCATAAAGGGAAAAATTGATAAACTGGACCTCATGGACATCGAAAGCTTTGTTCTATGAAAGATCCTGTCAAAAGGATGAAAAGGTAAGCTATAGAGATGGAGAAAATATTTGAAAGCCATGTATTCAACAAAGAAGCTGTACCTAGAATATATAAAGAACTGTCTAAATTTGATGGTTAAAAATAAATCAAACAATCCAGTTAAAAAAGGACAAGAGACAGGAACAGACATTTCACTGCAGAGGATATATTGATGGCAAATACACCCACAAAAACTATTCAACATTACTAGTCATGAGGGACATGCAAATTAAAACCACAATAAGAATGGTAAAATAAAAAATAGTGACCACACCAAATGCTGGTGAGAATGTAGAGAAAGTAGATCATGCATGCATTGCTGGTTGGAATGTACAATGGTTCAGCCATTCTAGAAAACAGTTGGTTAGTTTCATTTAATACTATATATGAAACTACCACACCCAACAACTACACTGTTGAGGATTTATCCCAGAGAAATAAAACTATATTTATATAAAAACTTATACACAAAACTAGATACTAACTATAATAAAAAATAACCTCAAAAACATTAAAAAACATGAAAGCTAAATTGCATGTTATTAAACAATGAATGTGTTAACAATGAGATCAAGGAAGAAATAAAAAATTACCTGAGACAAATGAAAATGAGCACACAACAACCTAAATCTATGGCAAACAGTGAAAGCAGTCCTAAGAGAGAAATTCATAGCATTGCAGTCCTACCTCAAGAAGAAAGAAAAATCTCAAATAAAAAATTCTATCACTACACTTAAGGGAACTAGAAAAAAGAATAACAAGCCAAGTCCAGAGTAAGTAGAAAGAAGGAAATAATAAAGATCAGAGCAGGAATAAATGGCATAGAGATTAAAAGACAATATGAGAGATCAAGGAAACCAGGAGCTAGTTCTTTGGAAAAATAACCAAGATAGGCAAACTTTTAACCAGACTCATCAAGAAAAAAATGAAAGGAGGGAAGGAGGCAGGGGGGGAGGGAGGGAGGGGGGGCAGAGAGAGAGAGAGAGAGAGAGAGAGAGAGAGAGATCCCAAATAAGTAAAATCAGAAATGAAAGAGAAGTAACAACTGATATCACAGAAATACAAAGGACTGTAAAAAATACTATGAACAACTATACACCCACAAATTGGATGAACTGGGTGGAAGGAACAAATTCCTAGAACATAAAATTTTCCAAATTTCAATCAGGAAGAATCAGAAAACCTGAAGACACTGTATACAACTAATAAAATTGAGCTGTACTAAAAAAAAATCTGAGCAAACAAAAGTCCTGGACTGGATGGCTTCACAGGCAAATTTTACCAAACATTCAAAGAAGAACGAACACTTCTCCTCAAACTATTCCAAAAAATTCGAGAGGAGGGAAGACTTCCAAGCTCTTTTTATGAGGCCAGCATTGTCCTAACTCTAAAATCAGATAAAGACACAACAAAGAAAGAAAATTATAGGCCAATATCCCTGATGAACATAGACACTAAAGTCCTCAACAAAATATTAGCAAACTGGATCCACAAATACAGTAAAAAGATCATACACTATGATCAAGTGTGAATTATTCTGGAGACGCAAGGTTGGTACAATATTTGCAAATTGATAAATGTGATATGCCACATTGTTGAGAACTGCCCTGCCTGGTATCAGAAGCTGTAACCCCACCAAGACTAAGGCTGAGGGAGTGGCCTTGGATCGTTAGCCTGCAAGGAGACAAAAGCTTATCTCCCTGGCAGGAGCACTGCTTCTGCTGCTTCATTCATAACTGAACCCCAATGATGCCAATGATGGGTAAGATTCCCCAAGGGGGGAACAACTTAAGACAGGCATGATCACGTGGAAGGCCCCAAAAAAGGATTTGGGGGCTACAGCAAAAGGGGGTGATGGACCCTTACTCCTTGTCTGTGATATAGCCTGAGTCCTCATCGTCTGGGAGAAAATCTCCTTATCCCTTAGCTGCCTTACTTCCCTTGCTCCACCTAAGCCTGAAACAATGACAGGGTGGTGCAACTCTGTGCTGAAAAGGGGGGGTTCCCTGGGTGATCAGGCCTAAGAAAGAATATGTAAGATCCTGTGAAACCTGCTTTGTTTAGAATGCTCTCAGTTGAATGATAAGGGTCCAAGGAAGAAGTAAGTTTGTTCTTTTAAGTTTTACAGCTCTTTGACCCTGACTCAGAATAGGCCCTCAGACTTCCTTACTATCTATTGTTTGATCCTTACTAGCAATGAGTAATGAGCTTTACCTGAATTCTTACGCAAATGAAACCAATAAAAAGCCTCTCCAGCGAGAGTGGCCATTTTGTTCCTACTTCCCCACAGGACCTGGTTGTTTCTGTGTATGTTTTTCTCGCGAGTTGGCGAGGAATCCACGGTGTTCCGTGCTCACTGCAGGCAGGTGAGCATGCGACACTGTTACAGAACACAACAAGGGGGGCCTGGGATGATATACTATTATTGAAAGAAGGCCCAGGGTCCGTTATGTCCGCCGCTAGAGGAAAGACGTCTCTCAATGCCAGAGATTCGTGAAAAGGAAAGGAAACGTTTATTTAATGCTATACTAACTTAAAGTAGTGACCTAACGTCTTCACCAAAATCCCAAAGTCCCTTAAAACACCCACAAACAGACACAGTCCTTCCTTCCTTCCCCCTTTGCCCAGTCCAGAGTACCATATCTCAGGAAAGGAAATAGAAGTCCATGGCTCAGGCAGTCCTCTGGTTCTTCCCAGTTAGTCTCCATCTCGACTGGGAGACCTCCCTGGGTTCCCGGCACCCTCGGCTGAGGGTCTCTTTAGCCGGGATCTCTGCTAAAACCAGGTGGTGGTTCCCCCTTCTAAAGCTGTGGGGGTCCCCACTCTGCCAGGCCATGTGGTTCCCTCTCTCCGGGATGCGGGAGTCTCCACTCTGCTAAAGACGCGTGGTTCTCTCCCTCAGGGCTGTGCATGGCTCTCCTTCCTAAAGCAGCACGGTTCTCCTCCTCAATGGCCGCCAAATCTGGGTTTTTAAATCCCCGAGGCCAATCTTCCTCTGTAGCCTCATTTCCGACTCCTCCCACACTCGGCTTCACATGCCAGAACTCGTGTCCTTCCAGCTTTACTGGGCTGCCATCATGAATCTGGGCAGGCGTGGCCCCATGTCCTGGAGCCAATCCTCTCTGAGCTCCTACGCAGGCGCTGTAACTCGGGGGACCAGACCTGCCCCCCCAGTTACATCTGGGTGGGGAAGTTACTTCCATTCCCCTGGCTTAGAGCTGATCACAGCTACTTAACATATCTATGCAACCAGTCAAAGGTTATAGATATGCCAAACGACCACGCCAGAGCTTAGCTGCAAGGCTGTTGCTATGCTAAACAGCTCTCAATGGCCCTGCTCCATTTGTCCCTTCCCTCAACCCACACCCTGGGGTGGGGGGGGGCAGTGAAGACATCCTAAAATCTCCTAGACACCTTGAGTTCTGGACCCCATTTTAAAATGCCCATTTGGGGTCCCCCTCTTGGCTGCACCCTGTAACAACACCACATAAATAAAATGAAGGATAAAAATTGCACGATCATATTAATAGATGCAGAAAAATCATTTGATAAAACCCAGCACCCATTTATGATAAAAACTTTCAGCCAAGTGGGAGAGAGGGATCATACCTGAACATAATGAAGGCCAACATCATACTCAATGGACAAAAACTAAAAGCATTTCTCTTAAGATCAGAACAAGACAGGGATGTCTACTTTCACCACTCTTATTCACCTAGTACTGGAAGTTCTCACAGTGATCGCATAAGAAGAAATAAAAAGCACCCAAATTGTAAAGGAGGAAGTAAAACTGTCATTGTTTGCAGATGACATGACACCGTATATAGAAAAATCAGTTGCATTTTTATACACCAATAATGAACTATCTAAAGAGAAACTAAGAAAACAATCCTATTTACTATTGTAACCAAAAAATAAGATACTTAGAAATAAATTTACCCAAGGAGGTAAAAGACCTGTAACAATGTTTGGAAAAGTATAGGTCATTAAAGAAAGAAACTGAGGAAGATACAAATAAGTGGAAGCATATACTGTATGCATGGATTAGAAGAATTAACATCATTAAACTGTCTATACTACCCAAAGTAATTTACAGATTCAATGCAATTCCTGTGAAAATAACAATGGCATATCTCACAGATCTAGAACAAATATTCCAAAAATGTATATGGAACCAGAAATGACCCTGAATAGCCTCAGTAATCTTCAGAAAGAAGAACAAAGTTGGAGGAGTCACAATACCTGATATCAAACTATACTACAAGTCCACTGTAATCAAAACAACCTGGTACTGGCACAAGAACAGGCATATAAATTGGTGGAACAGAACAGAGAACCCAGAAATAAACACACAACTTCACAGTCAATTAATATTTAACAAAGGAGGCTGGAGCATGCAATGGAATAAAGATAGTATCTTCAACAAATGATGTTGGGAAAATTGGACAGGTATATGCAAAAAAATAAAATTAGGCCACCAACTTACACTATACACAAGAATAAACTCAAAATGGATAAAAGACTTAAACATAAGCCACGAAACCATAAAATCCTAGGAGAAAACATGGGCAGTAAAATCTCAGACATCTCTCATAGCAATGTTTTTGCTGATATATTTCCTAGAGCAAGGAAAGTAAAGTAAAAAAAATAAACAAATGGCACTGAAAACAGATAAAAATATCAACAAAATGAAAAGGGAGCCCATATTTGTCAATGTTACATCTGATAAGGGGTTAGTTTCCAAAATATGTTAAGAATTGATACAACTTAACACCATAAAGACAAACAATCCAGTTAAAAATTGGCAAAGGACATGAATAGACACTTCTCCAAAGAGGGCATACAGATGGCCAATAGACATATGAAAAGATGCTCAACATCACTAATCACCAGAAAGATGCAAATCAAAACCACAATGAGGTATATCACCTCACATCTCTTGGAATGTCTATCATCAATAAATCAACAAACAAGTGCTGGTGAGAATATGGAGAAAAGGGAACCCTCCTGCACTCTTGGTTGGAATGCAGACTGGTGCAGCCAGTGTGGGAAGCAGTATAAAGTTTCCTCAAAAATTCAAAAATGGAACTTCCTTTTGATGCAGCAATCTCACTTCAGGGAATATATCCTAAGAATCCTGAAACACCAATTTAAAAGAATACATGCATTCCTATGTTCAGAGCAGCTCTATTTATAATAGCCAAGATTTGGAAACAGCCTAAATGTCCGTCAGTAGATGAGTGGAAAAAATAGCTGAGGTGCATTTACGCAATGGAATACTACTTAGCTGTGAAAAGAAGGAACTCTTACCTTTTGTGACAGCATAGATGGACCTGGGGATTATTATGCTAAGTGAAATAAGCCAGTCAGAGATAGACAAATACCATATGATCTCACTTGTATGTGAAGTCTGTTGTACAAAATAAACTGATGGGCAAAAGAGAAACAGAAGCATGGATACATGGAACAGACTGTCAGCTGCCAGAGCCCAGGAATGTGGGACTGAATGAAAGAAGGTGAAGGGATGAGCCAAAGAACACATATGCATAACCCATAGACACAGACAACAGTGTGGTGATACCAGAGGGAAGGGGGGCAGGGGATGGGTGGAGGTGGGCAAATGGAGGGAATGGGACATTGGTAATAGTGCCAACAATGAAAATAAAGTTATAAAAATCCTACGTATAAATGTTCATAACAGTTTTATTTGTAATAGCCCCAAACTGAAAATAACCCACATGTCCTTCCACAGGTAAATGGTTAGACAAACTGTGGTATATGTTAATCAAGAAATACTACTAGTACAGCAGTAAGAAGGAATAATTGATATATGCAGCCACTCTATCAATTACACTGACTATGGGGACTTATGCTCAGGAAAAAGAAGCCAATCTGAAACTTTTACGTACTGTGTGAGTCCATTTACAGAAAATTTTGAAATAACAACATTATAGAAAGGGAGAACAGATTAGTGATTGTCAGAGATCAAGGATGAAGGGGGGAGAAGGGTGGGGACAGTGGAAAGTGGGCGTGGCTTATAAAAGAGCCGTGGAGGAAGTGTTGTGGTGCTGGAGCTGCTCTGTATCTTCACTGCCACAATGGCAATATCCTGGTTGAGATTCTGGGTTCCAGTTTTGCAAGATATAGTTACCACTGGGGAAAACTGATAAAGTTATACAGGCTTGCTATTTACGATTTCTTATAACTGTGTGTAAATCTACATTTATCCTAAAATAGAAAGTTTAATTAAAAAAGTAGAAAAAATCCTAAGGGTAATCTTTAATAGAAGAAAATGTATGTGCAATTTCCAAGTGAGCAGCAAATGCATGCACGAGACCAAGAATGTTTAAAACTTTATCAATTTAATGGAAGTCAGGGAAAAAAGCAAAAATAAACACCTACCTTCCCATGAATAGACATCTGCATACACAAATACCATGGTGAATAAAAATATAAAGTAAAAAATCAAAGTTTGCTCTAGAAATAGAAATGTATTCAGCTCACATACTAAAGGACAGAGAGCTCCTTCAGAATTCACATTTTATAAAGGAGAAAACTGAAGCTCGTGGAACCTAATTGACTTGGGGTGTTCCAAAGAAAATTGGATCCAGGGTTCCGATTGAAACCCAGTGCCCCTAATTCCCATGCTCGCATATTGTAAATAAAACAAAAAACAAAAAAACTTCTGCTCCAGAAATGAACTACTCCACCAAATATATCCCAGGAGACTCACTGGCATGACTTGTGATATCCTCAAACCATAAAAGAAGTGAAATGCACCTGAAAATAGAATTACATTTTTCTCCAGAGTAAAGGCTCTTCAGTATTTCAAAGGTCATTTATTTTTCAATTTTGCTGTTTTTTGATTTCTTAACATGTGGCTGAGGGAACCTATCCTGAGTCTAAAGCTGGTCCATGATTACTCAAGCAGGCAGCATGTTCCCAGCTTTCAGCCTTCTGAAGCAGAGCGGCGTCCCCACCCCACAGGGGCAGGCTGGTCTTGTCTGATCCACTGTGGACCCGTGAGGAAGACAACATCATAAATTATGTGATCATTAAATAAGAGTGATCAAGGGACCTATATCTTAATTAGTATAATAGATATACCTCATTTTATTGTACTTCAGAAATTGCTTTAAAAGCAACAACAAATTGAAGGTTTATAGCAACCTTGAATTTTTCCCAGGAGCATGGGAAAGACAGAGCTTGACAGAGCTTCATGTCTCTGTCACATTTTGGTAATTTCTGTAATATTTCAAACAATATTTCAAGCATTTTCATTATTAGGACTTTTGTTATGGTGATCTGTGATCTTTGAGGACTTTTTCATGAAGGAAGAGTCAATGGCAGCCCACTTCCCCATTGTCTCATGAAATTGCCCCAGGCACAGTGCTGTTCAGCGACCAGCACCCTGGTCCATCAGAGCCGTCGCCCTCAAGGCAGGAGCCCCTGCCAGGGAAAAGATTGCAGTTCACTGAGGACTTTGATAATGGTTAGTATTTTTTTTAGTAATTGGTGTTTTTAAATTAAGGTATGGAACTTTTTTTTTAGATATGCTATTGCACACTTAATAGAAACATAATTTTTATGAACGTTGGGAAACCAAAATATGTGTGTGCCTTGCTTTATTGTGATACTTTAATGCGGTAGTCTGGAGCCGCACCCTCACTATCTCAGATGTGTGCCTGTAATTTTGTTTCTTCCACTGTCTTAACAGTAAGTGAAGGGATAGAAATAAATATTAGTTCTAGAGGCAACTAGACAGATCTGGAATCTAAAGACCTAGGTTTGCATCCCATAACTGCCATTTCTTAGCTGTGGGATCAAGAGGAAATTATTTCTTCATTTGTAAAATGTGGAGCTATTAAAATTTCTAAGATTGTGAGATTCAGTGAGATTTGAAAGCCTGTGACCTTCAATAGGCATTTAATACACTTAAAAATTTAATTTGTATTAATTTGAAAAGATAAATGTAGCAGTAGTGGAACTACTTGAATACTATAAAGTCATTTTCCCGTGAAAATATCAAGTGTTTCTGGGAATGCTTACCTAATTAGTGTGATTAACAATATCTGACAGTTTTAATAGATGCCAGAAGGTGATATGCTGAGTGAAAGAGCTGTTGACCTAGAATAACTATGGAACCAAAGTATTATTATAGAATGAGCAGAAATAAAGACGTGCAGGCCATGGCAGGGTGGCTCAGTTGGTTGGAACATGGGTGTCCCTGTACACCAAAAGGCTGAGAATATGATCCCTGGTCGGGGTGTGTATGGGAGGCAGCTGATGGATCTTTGTCTCTCACATTGATCTCTCTCTCTCTCTCAAAATCAAATAACTTATCCTTGGATGACAGTTAAAACAAACAAACAGAAAGAAATAAAGACATTCAGACCAACAAAGACAGAGTCTATTGTTCACGAGTTCCATGAAAGTACTACTAAAGTATACACTTTAAGAATAGGATAATACTGAACCCAAAATGGGTGCTACGCAAGAAGCAATAGTGAGCAAAAAAAATGATAAGTATGTCATCCAAATAAACAGTGGCTCAAAAAATAATAGTTACTAAATTGTGGTCATTATAAACAAGGTGGACCTAATACTAGAACAAATTATATGGCAAATGGGAGAGGGATGGTTTGAAGTAAAGTATAAAGGACTTTATGTGATTTTTGTGTTTGAAGGAAAAGTAAAAATATAAATTAAGTTTAGATTTTAAAAATAAAGTACATATGTAAAACTTTAAGGGTAACTACTAAAAGACCAAAAACAGATACATAATTCCTTAACTAGCAGAACAGGAATGAAGAGAATAAAGAAAATTGATGAATCTCACAGAAAGCAGATAAAGAAAAGATGGGAATAAAGGGGAAAACATGGTAAATAGAAGATATTAAAAGAAACTATCATTTTTACATGGTGAGTAATTCCATATTCATTGATTGGGTAAGGATATGAGGGAAAGGATGCTCATCAGCATTAGGATCATGACTACTTCTGAGGGAGGATGAAGAAAGCGTGGTGCAAGGGTGCTTTAGTGATGTTAATAAAGTTTTATTTAAAAATACCTGATGCCCTGATGGTGTGGCTGAGTGGGTTGGGTATCATCCCATAAACCAAAAGTTTAATGGTTTGATTCCCTGTCAGGGCACATGCCTGGGTTGTGGGCCAGGTCCCCAGTTGGGGCGTGTGCAAGAGGCAACCACTTGATGTTTCTCTCTCACATTGATGTTTCTCTCCCTCTCTTTCTCCCTTCCTTCCCTACCATCTAAAAAATAAATAAATACAATATTTTAAAAAATTAAAAAATAGAAAATACCCAAAACAAAAATGACAAAACGTTGGTATTTGTCCTATCTTGGTACAAGGGTTCCTGTTTTATTATTTTCTGTTACTTTGAAATATATGATAATAAAAATCCAAAAACCATAAGTGTTCAGAAGGGCATGTATATACAAATTAACAAAAAGAAAATCTACCCTTTGTTGTAAAAGAGTAAAACAAAATAAATATTGGATTCACAACAGAGTGAAAGTATAACAGGTGCTTTGGGGAAAATTCCAGTGCTAAGTTCACATAGCATAATCTGTTCCATTGTGCTTGTCACCAGCCCCCCATCCTGTGGAGGCCAGGTGGTCGCCCCCAGAGCAACTTCTGCCTGACCTAGTGTAGACAATTGGAAATAAGCATGATATTGGTTTCTGGTGACTTTTGAAAGAATTAGGACAGCTTTTCTAGAATTCTCTCTGGTGAATTGATGGTAGAGAAAATCCTTGAAGGCCCGGCACTGTGTGTCTTCTGATTGAAGGCATGATTTTCAGTTCAGTTTTCTGGGATTTCTTTTAGGAAAACATCTGAGATTACACAATAAAATTTGACACGGAAGTAGAACTCCATCTTGGTACCTCAGTGGCAGGGTGGTAGGCTTGGTCTTTGTTGAGCGAAGCTTGGTCATACTTCATAGTCCACTGCACTAGACTCCTCCATATTGCAAACAGAACCTAGCAGAGGGCCTCACATGAACTCCTTCCTGCATGCAGATGTGTAATTGCAAAACTGAATGGGTGAAACAACAGAAATTCATTGTCTCACAGTTCTGGAGGCTAGAGATCTGAGATCTCTAGGTCTGAGATCAAGGGGACTCTAGGGCTATGCTCCCTCTGAAGGCGCTTGGGAGGGATCTGTTCCAGGCCTCTCCTGCCTTCTGTTAGGTCCTTAGCTTGTGGCACTTCATTCTTCATGTGACGTTCTTCTTGTGTGACTCCAGATTTCCCTTTTTTATAGTAACACTAGTCATATGACATCACAGACCCATGCTACTCCAATTTTACCTCACTATAATTATATCAGCATGGCTCTATTTCCAAATAAGGTCACATTCTGAGGCCCTGGAGGTTAGGACTTCAACATGAAGTTTTGGAGGATACAACCCAAGCCATTGCACTATGGTTTCTTTAACTGTTGGGACATTGTTAGTCATTTAAATACTTTTAAATTCATTCTTTATTTATTCATTCAATGAATATTTACTGAAAGCTAACCATATGTCAGACACTCTGCTAGACATTGGAAGAAACCAGGCAATGAGAGTGAAGGAACTCACTGTGGTCAGGAGATGCAGGTGAACTACAGACGAGCTCAGTCTGGATCCTCTCTTGGAAATTTCAAAAGGATAATGGAGTTTTCCCAAGACATTTTAAAAAATAGTTGCGATCCTGGCTGGTGTAGCTCAGTGGATTGAGTGTGGGCTGTGAACCAAAGTGTCGCAGGTTCGATTCCCAGCCAGGGTACATGCTTGGGTTGCAGGCCATAACCCCCAGCAACCTCACATTGATGTTTCTCTCTCTCTCTCTCTCAAGTGAATAAATTTAAAAAAAATCTTTAAAAAATAGTTGCAAAATTTTATTGTTAAGGAGATTTGGTCAAACATTAGACTGATGGTTGATTAGTGAAGATGTTAGATAAATGGTTGATTAGTGAAGATGTTTCAGGACAGAGGAACTTTAAGCCAAAATTGAGTAAGGAGGAAGCTTCATGTTCTAATGATGAAGGGAGACTATTCTTGCACAGAGATAGATTAAGCAAAGACTCAGAAGTCAGATACAGCTGATGAGTGCAATGTCAGTTACAGAGCAGCGATGATTCAATCTTCTTGGATGTGTGTTGCTGCCCCCTTTTGAGTATTGACTATTGTCTATTATTAGATTCTGCAAGCAGTTCTTGTATGTTTCTTCTATATGTATAGTCCTTGTGTTCTTTCTTCTCTTTATCTTTAAAAAATTTTTTTATTTATTATCCCCCTTCTACCCACTCCCCCCTATGATCACCACACTTGTCCATGAGGCCTTTTTCCTTTTTTGCTTGATTCCTCTACCCTCTCACCTCCCCACCAGAGCTATCTGCCTGCTCACTATCTATGAGACTGTCTCCATTTTGCTTATTAGTTCAGTTTGTTCATTAGATTCCACATGTTCATGAAATCATATGGTATTTATCTTTCTCTGACTGGCTTATTTCATTTAGCATAATGTTCTCCAGGTCCATCTATGCTATCTCAGAGTAAAATTTTCTTCTTTTTTTACAGCTGAGTAGTATTCCATTGTGTAAATGTCCCATAGTTGCTTTATCCATTCATTTATTGATGGACACTTAGGCTGCTTCCATATCTTGGTGACTGTAAATAATGCTGCAATGAACATAGGGGTGCTTCAGATGAATTCTCAGAAGTAAGATCACTGGGTCAATAAGCAGATCCATTTTTAATTTTCTGAGGTATCTCCACACTGCTCTCCACAGTGGCTGTTCCTGTCTGCACTCCCACCAACAGTGCAAAAGGGTTCCCCTTTCTCCACATCCTTGCCATTGCTTGTTTTTTGTTGATTTATTGATGGTAGCCATTCTGATAGGTGTGAGGTGATATCTTGTGATTTTATTTTGCATTTCTCTGATGATCAGTGATATTAAACATCTTTTCACACGTCTATTGGTCATCTGCATGTCTTCTTTGGAGACATCTCTATTCAGGGCCTTTGCCTGACTATTTTAACTGATCATAATCTGCCAGATTTTGATAGAACCATTTGTCATCTAACTTATATGTCCACAAATTTCCTTAAAGTGCCTGTTACTAAATTTACTTTTGAGCAAGGAGTCTAATACACCGACTTCACCATTTGTTATTTGTAAACTGTATTTTCCTGACAAGAGGGCTCATTCATTTAATTTTTGGGCATGGAAAATCCATTTAGCATGCTATTATTGTCTATAAAAGTGATTTTTTGATAAGGAAAAAAATTTAAGCCTCCTGAAGAGGGATCCTTCTGTGAAAGAAAACATTATGCCTGTTCCAGAGAACAAATTTAAAAGCAAGTCAAGTGAAAAATATAGAAGAAACAAATGAGAAGATATTTTCATTCGCCTGTTGTTATACAAGCGTGGAGCTTCCAGTCTCTAAACAAATTGCATCAGAGAGTGCAGTATTCTCCTTTTGAATAACCCCAAGTGAACTTTTGAGCTAAACTGTTCCTTTGCTGGGGGGACCAGCGTGGCAGCATTAAGTGACACAAAGTGTCCAAGGATGGCAGTCAGAATGGCAGCCTCTGCAGAGCAATGCCTTTCTAGTCTTGTTAGGTTCAATGTGTGTGTTTGTGTGTGTGTGTATGCACACACATGTGTGAAATAAAAACTAATTTTCTCTCATCATAAAAGTTATGGGAAGTGGGTTGGGTAGGGAAGGGGAGAGTAATGGGAGGAAATGGGGACAATTGCAATTGAGCAACAATAAAAAATGCAACACAGTATTGTTAAGTATAGTTGTCATACAATACATGATGGAAAAAATGGAACATACATAAAAAACTATGCTTCCTTTCTACTAAATTAAATTACGTAGTGCTCAGTAACCTGAACATACCTGTTTCTCTGCACAGTACAAGATACTCTGGGGCTGGGGCTGGGGCTGGGGCCCTGGCTCAATTGACCCTTTGAGATTTAAGTGGGAAGAGAAAACACTCTCTGCAAGTCCAGATCCCTGGGTACATCAGGCATCATTGGCCTCCATGTGAGGAATTCAGAAGGGCCATCTGCTGCTCAATAAATGCTGAGTGTCATGCGTGTTAGCACAGTGTAACCCAGTCCAATCATGCAGTTTTGCCCACTCTGCAGAGACTGGAGGCAGTTATCTGTCGTCCACTGCTGACTTTAAAATCACCAGTAACTTCTGACTTGGTGAGCCTCAAACTAAAGGTGAAGAATTAAAGACTGTCATCTTGTTGTCCAAACCAGTGCACTTTCTGATGTGGTCTTTGAAAGATTTAGAGGCTTGGTTGAGAATTGGACATTTAGTGCATTTATAAGGAATTGTGAATTCCAGGGCTAGGCTCACACACACACACACACACACACACACATTTTAAAAATGCAATTAAAGAACAGAAATTTCAACCGAATGCAGGACTTTCTGATGCAGTAAAGTGAACTCATATAATATACACTTTCTGGGCCTAAGGATGTTGTAGGTAACTACTATTAACATGGAACAGATTGACAGATATACACTGAACATATTTTGAACATCCACAGCATCCCAGACTACTGTCTATGTCATCTAATTAAATTTTAAAAGTATGAGTTACTAGTATAAAGTATTCATTCCATTTTAAGTGATTTTGAGAGCTGTAAAAAAAACTAAGACTAAAGAGAAGTTACTTAACTTCTCTAAGTCCTAAAGCTAGTGGTTGCTGGTGCGAGATCCAAACTTAAGACCACTTGATTCTAAAATAGTTCGGTGCCTTTTCCACTCCATAACACTGCTTTAAAGTTTATGCTTCCAGGTCTTTTCAATGTGAGGTCCAAAGACTCCCAAGGGGTTTGTGGGTGGAGTCCAGGGGTCCATGAACATGGTGGGGAAATTACATCATTCTTTTCATTAACCTCTAACTGAGTTTTAGCATATGTTTCAATTATAAATGTTGGAAACAAACCTTAGAAGTATTGGCTCTTGTTTTAGTTGGGTTTTGCACTTTGAGGGAGGAAAAGAATAGGGGTAAGATTTAAATAGTAAAGAGGGAAAAGCAAAAGGGTGATATCCTTGGTGATAGGAATCCAGGTTGTATATATTCGTAATCTCTAAGTAAGGTGTACTTACACATGTCCAAGACCTAGAATTATCTTTAGAGTTTGTTAAATGGACATTGCTCTCCAGAAATTTTGATACTGCTTGTGTTGAGGTAAATTCTGGTCTTCTGCACAATGATATACACACAGAAGGTATATAATAAGGGCTCTGGATGGGATGAATGAATGGATAGGTGGACAGATACTTGAATGAATGAAATAGAAGAAAAAACAGACAGGAAAAGAAGCAGGTAGTAAGAGATGAGTGAAACTTTTGGCTTCGGCGAGGTGCTGTGCTCTGAAGGTCAGACACCACTGTACTGGGGACCTAGCCTGCATTTCTGCCAAGTTAGACTTTACTTTAAGGCTGGAGAGACACATTATATATAGTATCTTAGGGATGTTGGCAACTGTCAGGAAGTCTCACATTACTGGTAACCCTCCCCCAAACAAATAAAAATGTAGGAGATGAAGAGGAAAGGAAATGAGGTAAGAGAACTCCAGTTCTCCTGCTTATCACTCTTCAACTTCCCTTCCCAGCTCCTCAGTGCAAGGAACAATTTAATATATGTAAAAACAGCATTTTAGGTAGATTTGCTGAGGAAGGAGACTATAGATTTCTCTGACAGTAGCTTCAGCGATGAGGGCTATTTTGTAAAAACCGATACCAAGTTCTGATTTTCCCTGATGACATTTCATTTATTAAGAGCATTTATTAGTGACAGTTGAATGGATTTTTCTTGTACTTATACACCACATAGGAAGTGAAAAAGAATCTTCTATGACATTTGTCTCATGCTCTATTTGATATTTATTGGAGCCAGACTAGAATCTACACATGTTAACATAATCACTTCATTATGAGACCATTTATTGCTACTCAAGCCACCTTACTTCCTGTACAGAAATAACAGTCTCCGTGTGCAAAGGCTACTAGTGGTGGCAAAAATGACATAAAGTTAATAAGAAGAAGCCACTGCCAGCTCTGCAGCTCACTTGTTTTCCTAGCAGCTACTGGCATTGTAAGAGAGACTTTTTTATTTTACAAAACCAAAAAGCAGATATTCAAGTATGTCTAATATGGTATATATAATAAGACAGGACATGATGCTGTTGCTACCTAATTAGTACTTTTTCCCCATCCTTTGGGCTCAAACTCGAACAATGATAGGAATTATTTAACCCAGAAATGTCAGGTTCGATGAGGATTTGGGAGTTCTAGGTGAGGATATTAAGCACACATTTCTTAGATGATCTTAGAGCTGAAAATGAAATGTTAGAGATTAGGGCCTCTCAGACCTTCTGGAACCCACCCTGAGGCCCTTATCCTAACCTTACTGGGGGAAGGGAACTTGCCTGCCACATCCTCTTCTCAGGGAAGTGGCCTCACCCACAGTCCTCACCACTGAGTAGCCATGCTATTCCCGTATCACAGATAACCAACCTGGTGGTGCATAGTGGAGCCAAAGGGAGATGGTCAGCTTATTAACTGGCCTGTGACCCCTAGCCTAGTACCCAAAGATGAGATGGGCCAATCAGATTGACCCTTACAGGGTTTCAAGACATGTGTGCACATTCTCGGCTGACGGGGAAAGCTGAGGCCACAGGGTCATGATTTGGAGAAGGGCCAGGGATGCCTTGTCTGTAGTAAGTTGAAGGCATGAAGGAGCAGACATCATGAGAAAGGCAAGGAAGTCAACTGACAGAAAAGAAGAACTGGAATAGATCAACAAGGAACAAGCTGTGGTGAGGGCCAAGTGGAGGCCATTTCTGTTTATTTTCCATGATGTTCAGCTGGGTCCAGTTCTTGCACTTGGACTTTTAGGGAAGCTATTTTCATTTGCTTTCAGTAAACCATTCTTTACCTGAAAAATGTTAAGCAGGCTTCTTTTTCTCCCAAGCAAATGTGTCAGGTTAGACAAAGTCACTTCAAAATGCCAGAGTTAAAGTTAATTTAAGAATCCAGATGAATTTTAGAAGTTTGAATCCCTGAAATTTCAATACTTGATTCTTTCAATCTATTGAAATACTACTTTCATGTGGTTCAACCCGATATCGTCCCGCATGTGTGCCCTCTGGGGCATGCATAGAATAGGGGGCCCAGCACCTTTCAGTCCCTCACCGTCTGCCATCTTTCCTGTTGAGTCTTCAGCTTAGCTGTGGCATTACACTGCCCTGAACCCCGCTGTTTCATGTCTCCATAAAATCCTGTATGCTCTTCTCTTTGACCAGAGTGAACTCCCTAACTCATAAATTTCTATTTATTTTTCAAGATTTATTTCAAATGCCAGCTCATTTGGGAAACGTTCCCTGGTTTCACCAGATTTAGCCAATTCCATTCCCAGTTTCTTTACTATCTGGCCCTCTTACCGTATGTCAGCATGTACTGCACTAAGTTACTCTTACCTGTTAACGTCTGTCTGGAAGGCTACCTAAATGCCATGAGGTCTTTGAGAGCAAGGACCATGGTTTTAATTCTTTCCATCTCTGGTACAAGTCAGTGCTTGGTATATGTGTGCTTTTAATTAACCTAAACACCTTGAATTTTAGAAAATGATCCCAAACAACTTAAAAATTCAAAATTTAAAAGGCACTCATCATGTTGTAACATCACATATATGATTACCCACCAATAACATGGGGAATGAAATAGCTCAGAAAAAATAGAAATAAGCCCCAGTTTTAAAATTAAGACACTAGACAGAAGTTGTATCCAATATTTCCACTCAAATAAATGTTGAACATGCTGTTTGAATTATAACCAAGAAAATGAATAGTCTGGCCTTCGGAATAAAAATCAATTTCTTTTAAATGTATCCTTCCTTCTACTGAAAATAATTTAAATTAATCTGTTAATTTTAAAATAAGTCATGGGGATGTAATAAATAGCATAGGGAAAATAGTCAATAATATGATAATAACTTTGTAGGTGATGGATGATTACTACACTTATTTTGGTGAATACATTGTAAGAAATATAATTTTTTTAAAGATTTTTTATTTATTTATTTTTAGAGATGGAAGGGAGGGAGAAAGACAGAGAGAGAGAGAAAAACATCAATGTGTGGTTGCTGGGGGCCATGGCCTGCAATCCAGGTATGTGGCCTGACTGGGAATTGAACCTGCGACACTTTGGTTTGCAGCCCGCGCTCAATCCACTGAGCTATGCCAGCCAGGGCTAGAAATATAATTTTTAAAAAATAATTTATTTTTAAAATTTTATCTTTTTTTTTTACTTTAATCCTCACCTGAAGATATGTTTTTATTGATTTTTAGAGAGAGGAAGGGGGAGAAAGAGGGAAACATTGATGGAAAGAGAAACATTGATTGGTTGCCTCCCACATGTGCCCCCACTGGGGATGTAATGAGAAACCTATGTATGTGCCCTGACTGAGAACCCAACCTACAACCCTCTGGTGAACCAGATGATTCTCCAATCAACTGAGCCACCCAGCCAGGGCCAAGAATATAACCTTGAATCACTATATCGTACACCTGAAACTAATAAGATATTGTATGTCAAGTATCCTTTAATAAAAATAAGTTAGTTAATTTATTCTGAAATCCATTAAACTATTGTTTTGAAATTGACTCTGTGGACTCCGTAGAGATACTGACCATTTTTAAGTGGAGAAATTAATAATATGATTTGCATTAAAAAACATGTAAAGAATAACACAAAGAGGGAAAGACACTTGGTCTGAAGACCTGTTAAGGAAGTGTGCAGAGTGTAAATTAAGTCAGTGGCTGTGGAGATGGAGAAAGAAAGGCAGGGAGAGATACTTAGAAGTCATCACAGTAAAGCCACAGAATTTTTACCTACATAGATATATATAATTATATTTACTTTCAAAGCCATTTGGTAAGGTAATGCTCTAATGGACTTTAAAAAAAATATTTTATTTACTTATTTTTAGACAGAGGGGAAGGGAGGGAGAAACAGAAGGAGAGAAACATTAATGTGTGGTTGCCTCTCATATGCCCCCTACTGGAAACCTGGCCTGCAACCTAGGCATGTGCCCTGACTGGGAATCCAACCAGCCACCCTTTGGTTCACAGGCCAGCACTCAATCCACTGAGTCACACCAGCCAGGGTGTTTTGTTTTTCTGGAAATTGTGTTATGAGTACGGATATCAGTTTTCTCACAGAGAAGCTGTTAATCCTTATATAAGTGTAATTCAAAACACCTACTTGAAATAGTGAATTCTCACACATGAGCAATGGGCTTATTACACTTTCAGGCATGCCCCATTAAGAGAAGATGCCAACAGATTTTCCACCGTAGTTGCTAGGGAACTGGGGACGTATGGAGAGTACCAAGAATCATTCATTTAGATACAGTTTTGTTGTGTCTATTTCCTAGAAAGCCAAACCTTCATGTTTTGTTCATAAACAACAAGACAATTGGTATAAATCAGGGTATATGTGAGGCTCATTCTAATGGACCTAATGTAATAGGTCTTAGTCTGCACACTGAGGGATAGTTTTTTAGCCCTGAGGTAGTGTCAAAGCAAATTTGACAATATTTAAATAACATCAAGGATTATTATTCCCAAACAACTAAAGTTTTTGGTTAGTACCTTTGAAAAACCCTAGAATTTTGAAACTAGTAGAAATTGGGGGCTGATTTTAGTACCAAGTCATTTGCAAAAATATCCACCTAGTGGCTCAGGACAGAAAACTTTGTGTCCCCATTGGTTCCTTTCTTCCCCACCCCCCCAAACCCAAATAAACATTTAAATCTGTTCATTCTACATTCTAAATGGTCTTTTTGCCCCGACTGCCATGCGGAAGTTTGTAAAAATGGCCACTGTGCTTTGCAACTCCTTTTATCAAGAAGTGGAATCTATTTCCCCATCCCTTCAATCTGGCTTGGTGTTTGTGACGAGGTTTGACTAGTGGAATGCTGCAGAAGTGAAGTTCAAAAAATTCTAAGACTAGGACTCAAGAGACCATGCAGCTTTTGCTAGTATGTTCTTGGAATCATGTGACTGCCTTGAGAAGAATCCTCACTTTAATCCTCACAGTAGCATATTACTTAGGAGGTAGGTAATACCATTATCCCTACAATCGTGATGAGGAACGTGGAACAGAGACAGGCTATGAAACTTGTCTGATATTTAGAGCTAATTATTGGTCATATGGGCTAATTGTTGCCTGGGATTTAAACCCAGGCAGGCATTCTGATGCAGAACCTACACTTCTTAACTACCACACACTTAGTCAGAGATCAGTGTTCTCGTTAACCAGGGACAGGCAGAATCTCTTTGTGCTTGGTGACAGGAATATGCATCCATCACTTTAGGAAACATTCATCACAGTTGCAGTTACTTGGTCAAAAATATGTCTTTCACAATAGCTGGAGTCTTGTTCTCTGAGTATCCTCCGTGTCAGGAAAGCTACCAGACATAGAGCAGTTGTTTAAGAGACTTATTTCCCTTTTATAGCATTCCTGCATTAAAAATCCCAATCTTCAAATTCATAAGTAGATTCTAAGTTTTCACTTCAACCGTTAAACATGTTCATGTACTACCCACACACCACATGTGTGCACACACATGAAGACATCCATTTTCACTGTCTATTGGTACACATGCTGCCAAACAGAGTGAGAGAATCAAGTGGTGTATTGATACATGGCTCTACGAGGATACCACAACTTTTTAAAATGTGAGGATGGCAATATTTAATCATGGGTTTTCCTCTTTGTTCTGGTTGCAAAAGAAGTTCATAATGAAATATCCTGTTTAGTCATCATAGATTTGGTCTTTTTATTTTTGTGCTTTATTATTAGAAGCCTAAATTTTCTGGGGAGTAAACAGGATATGAAAACATCTGCAAACCCATCAGTGATATATTTTTATTTTTGTTTATTCAACAGTTACAGAATACAGAATTAGAAATAAAATATATTTATTGCTTAAGTGATGCCATCCCTCTCAAAGGAAGTGTCAGTTTATTTCCTCCAAGCCACAGTGGAGAATTAACAATATGTAATGTGCATCCACACAGAATCATCCCAAGGAGAGGGCCCCACCCCCACTTCTTTCTTCTTCTGTTCCTCTGTTCAGTCTGTTCACAAAGGATTGATCCTTATTCCCAACAATCCAAGGTTAAATCTGCTAATCTGTGGCTTCCACATTGTCCCGCTTCAGGCCGGGGTAGAGAGCAGCTGGGACTGATAGCTCACTGCCTAAAGCATATGTTCACAATTGCCCTCCGGGAGCGTGTCTCTGACTGGACTGCACTCAGTGTTTCCTTGCACCAAGGGCAGTCTAGCCTTTAACATATTAAGAAGGAACCAAATCATCAGGGTTTCATACTTCACTGCTACTGTGTGGGTTACAAACCTTTCTCAAAAGGTAAAAGCTTATGCTGCTTTCTTTAGTTCAGCAATAAATATTTATAGGATTAGCAGCCCATTGTAAATGGGATAACCAAATGCATTCTAATGCAAAACTGCTGGCTGCTTATCTGTTGGACAGAATGAAATCACACAACCAATTCTCTTTCTTGTGCCCTTCTGCTACTGTTCCTGGATCACCCATGATAGTGTTTTTCTTTTCTTTTTTTAACTTTTGCAAACATTTGCTTAGAAACAATATTAACTATCTCATAAGTACTGGGATATACATCATTCTATTAATCTCTTGATATTTTTACTGTTGCAGAAAATTATATTTAAAATCTATAGCTACTTATTTCTTTGTTGCCAGGGAGAGACAGTGCCTTTGCTGCTCTGGGTAGAATAGTGTTATATGTAATGTCTACATTTATGCAGCACTTTTCTGAGAGGAATTCCATGCAGCTTGTGAATTTTGAGCTAATTTTTCTGTATGGGCATGCTGGTGCTTGTGACATCATTATTATTAACTAAAAGTTATTGAATGCATATCATGTGCCAATCGCTATGCTTAGTTCCTTACATGTATCATCTCCAAGCTTTGCAACATGCAGGAAAGGAACTTCTGAAAATTTGGCCAGGTTATGGTAGAGCTGGGATTCCAAGTGTGTGTCATTCTACCACTGACAAAAGCTGACATGATGAGGGTTGAATTAACTCCCATAAGATCCAGTAGCGGAGATTATGTATCTTTAAATAACTAACTCATCATGCATCCTTCTATATAAGTGATGAGTAGGGAAGCAGAACTTGGCCACTCTCTGCGATCACATTTAACACCACACACCCTGGGAAGCAGGGGTTAATCTCTTAGGGATGTTGGGATGAGGCAGGGTTTTATTGCAGAATCTTAATCACCTCCAACTGCTGCTCCATCAATAAACAAAAATGGAGGGCACTTAAAAAGTATTCCATATGGGATAAAAGCAATTCAGTACTACATTGTTAAATGCAATTATTCTTAATCACTTATTCATTTCATAAACATTTCTTTATGAAAATAAGAAATATTAATTATGATTTCCCCGAGTCCAGTGTAAGAAGCTCTGCAAAACTACTTGAATTTGTGGCACCTATCTCCATTCCTTGTGGATACATTTGGAGGGATGAACTTTCTCTAGTGAGTTTTAGGAGCACTTGAGTTCAGTCCTTTTCCCTTATTTGGAGGAGGGGTTGGAGGTGGGGTTGAGAGAGCCAGCCTGCCTGTAGAAAGCACACACTGCGTGCTTTCTGCCACTTATTTCGGTGTGGCCCAGTGGGCAGGGAGGCCTGGCTGTCCAGCACTGAGGGCACCTCGTCTGGGGACAGGGGTTAGAGGGCACACTTAGCTGCCTGTCGAAAGCCACGGCCTCCAAACCGATTTATGAGCAATGAAGCTCACATTCCGATTTGCTTCCATCTGTTTTCTGCATCATTTTCCTGTTTGACTTTTAAATCAAAAAGAAAAGAGAGGAATGATATATTGTCTCTTAAAATATTTCTAAAATGATGATATCATCTTTACTTATTGCCATTAATTGTAGCAGAAAAAAGCAGGGAAAGAGTACATTTTTGGATATTAACTAACTTTGCATTTCTAGGATTAACCCACCTCGGTCATAGTATATGATACTTTTTAAAATAAAAAAATGGCTTTATTGAGACATAATTCACACAGCATAAAACTTCCCCATTTGGAGTGTAGAAGTTGGTGCTTTCAGTATGTGACTACAGAGCTGTGCCAACATCATTGCAATCCAACTTCAGAGCCTTCTCTTTGCTCCATTGATAGTCATTCCCACCTCTTCTCTCTTCATCCTCCCACTGCCCAAAGGACCACTAATCTACTTTCTAGCTCTTTAAATCGACCTGTGGTGGACAATTTATATAAATAAAATCATATAATATGTGGTCTTTCGTGACTGGCTTCCTAAACTTCGCATAATGTTTTTGACATTTGTCCATGTTGTATCGTGTGCCGTCACTTCAATTCTCTGTATGTTGTGCTGTATGCAGTTCATCAATTGGTGGATATTATAGTCGATTCTGCTTTTTTGTCTCCTATAAGTAAGCTGCTATGAACATTTGTGTACAAGTTTTCTGTGGATGTGTGTATTATTTTTTGGATATATACCTGAAGTGAAAATGGTGGGTTTATATAGAAACTCTATACTTTATTGTATGAAAAACTGACTGCTTTTCAAGTAGCTGCATCATTTACACTTCTACCAGCACATGTGAGGGTTCCAGTTTCTTTGCATCTTCACCAGCGTTTATGATTGCCTGTCTTTTAAAAAAAATTATAAGACCATTAGTTGAGGTGAAGTGCATATCTCATTGTGTTTTCACTTGAAAATAATACTGTTATATGTTGCTGGATTCAGCACGCCAATATCTAACTGAGGGTTTATGTGTCTGTGCTCACAGGAGATACTTACTGGTCTGCAGTTTTCTTTTTTTTGTCATGTCTTTGTGTTGTTTGGCTGTCTTAGTTGTAGACTAATAGAATTAAAAGGCAGTGCTCCTTCCTGTTCTATTGTCTGAAAAGTTTTGTGAAGGATTGGTATTAGATATTTTAAAAATATTTGATAGAATTTATCAGTAGAGCTGTCTAGGCCTAAGCCTAGATTGGGAGATTTTGTATTATTAACTCATTTTATTCATTCCTCCTTGGTTGGGCTATTCAGATTTTATAGTTCTTCTGGAGTCAATTTTGGTATTTTGTACGCTTTATGTTAGTTATCTAAATTGTTTCCATAAATTTATTCATAGGATTCTCTTTTAATCCTTTTCATTTTTGTAAGGTCAAAAGGAAAATCCCTTTTTTTATTTCTGATTTTGGTAATTTGCACATTCTTTTATTTTTCTTCTAAGCAATATATCTAATGATTTATACATTTTGTAGATTATTTTTAAAGTACCAACTTTTGGTTATACTGATTTTCCCTGTTGTTTTTCTATTATTATATCTTCTTTTTTGCTTTGATCTTTGTTATTGCCTCACTTTTGCTTGCTTTGGGGTAGTTTGCTCTTTCTTTTCTAGTTTCTTCAGGTGAACACTTAAATTGTTTGTTTAAAATGTTCTTAATTTTTGCCCTGGCTGGCATAGCTCAGTGGATTGAGCGCAGACTGCGAACCAAAGTGTCGCAGGTTCGATTCCCAGTCAGGGCACATGCCTGGGTTGCAGGCCACGGCCCCCAGCAACCACACATTGATTGTTTCTCATTGATTGTTTCTCTCTCCCTCTCTACAAATAAATAAAATCTTTAAAAAAATGTTCTTAATTTTTGATGTGTCCATTTGTAGCTCTAACCTCCTCTCTAGAAATTGTTGGCCGTTTACCATGACGTATAATATGTTACGCATTTATTTCCATTACATTCAATTATCTGATGTTCAGAGAACATACTTTGAATCATTTCAATTGAGACTTGTTTTATGGCCTAGCATATGGTCTGTCTTGAAAGGTGTTCCATGTGCTCTTGGAGAGAATGCGTTCACTGCTACTAGGCTGAGTGCTCTCTGACTGTCAGGTACAGTTGAGTTGGTCTTCTAGACACTTGCTAATTCTCTGTGTGTTTGACAATTATTTTTGAGTAAGGTATTAAAATATCCAACTATATTTTCAAATTTTCTATTTCTCCTTTTAATTCTTTCTGTTTTTACATATGTCTTTTAGGTTCTTTTTTTAGGTGTGCATATATTGTTTCAATTTATCGATCTCTTTATCATTACAAAATCCCTTCATACTAATGATACTTCTTTTCTTAAAGTCTATTTCCTTCTGATATTAATTATAGTTCTATTATTGTTACTATTTGGATGGACTATCCTTTTCTCTTATTACTTTCAAATAATTTGTCTTTTAATCTAAAGTGTGTCCCTCTAAATTAGCATACAGGTGGATCTTGTTCCTTTAAGAAAAAACTCAGTCTATTGATTGGATTGATTAATGTTTTGTCCACTCACATTTACTATTCACATACTTGGATTTACATATATGATTTTTCCATTTTTCCATATGCTTAATGTCATTTTGTTTTTTTCCTCTTTATGACCTTCTTTTGTGTTAAACAAATATTTTATTTGTTTACAGTTCTTGTACTATCCAAAATTTTATGTTGAATTTTTGACTATGTTTTAAAGGTAATTTTCTTCATGGTTCTTTTAAGGATTATAATATGCATCTTTACCACAGTCTGCTTAACCTTCAAGTTAATCAATATTAACTTGACAGTTTGCCTATAGTTTGCCTTAATTCTGGCAAACTATAGAAACTTTGCTACTATATAGCTCTATTTCATTTTTCCTCTCTTCTGCTATTATTGTCATATATTTTACATGGACATATCTTAAACACCCAACAATGTAATATTATGATTATTATTTTACGCAACCTTATTTTTAAAAAATAAATTAGAAGGAAAGAGAAGAAATAAATTTAGGCAGTCTTTTACATTTATCCACATATTTATCATCTCTGATGCTCTTCATTTCTTCCTTTAAATTCAAGTTACTATCTGGTGTTATTTTCTTTCAGTCTGAAGAATTTTCTTTATTATCTCTTGTTGGAAATAGAATTCTTAGTTGACATTTTTTGCTTTTAACACTTTTTAAAAAATAATCATTTATTTAATTTTGAGAAAGAGGGGGAGGAAGGGAGAGAGAGAGGGAGAGAAACAGCACTGTGAGAGAGAAATGTAGGTCATTTGCCTCTCATACATGCCTTGGATTGGGGACCAAACCCATAACCTGGGCACATACCCTGACCAGGAATCACACCAGTGACCTTTTGCTTTGTGGGATGACACCAAACCAACTGAGTCATGCTGGTTGGGGCTCTTTTAGCACTTTAAATACATCGTTTCATTGCCTTCTGGCTTCCATTGCTCCTAATGGGAGGCCAGCATTTAATTTTTAATGATTTCTCTGTATGGATGCGTTGTTTGTCTTTCACTGCATTCAGGGCTTTGTCTTTGATGCTTGGCAGCTTGACTATGACACATCTAATGTGGGTCTTCCCATGTTTATTGTTCACCCCAGTTGGAGTTCTTTCAGTTTCTTAAGACTCTAGATGAATTTTTTATACTTAATTTGAGAAGTTGTGGGTCATTATTTAAAAAAGAAAATTGCCACTATTTCTCTCATCTTTCCTTTTAGGACCCTAAATAACATTTATGTTATGCTTTGTTGTCCCCAGATCTCTGAGGTTCTGCCTATGCTTCTTCAGATTTTCCCCCTCTGTTCATCAGATTGGGATAATGTCTATTTGTTTCTTGAAGCTTAATTAGTATTACTTCTGCCATTGCAAATCTCTGATTAAATACATTCAGTGAACTTTTCATTTATTATTCTTTTCAATTATTGAATATTTATTTGGTTCTTTTTATAATTTGTTTCCTTTAAATTTCCTCTTGTTGAATCATTCCCACCACATTTTTTGAATGATTTAAACATGATTTCTTTTAATTTTGAACATTTTTATAATTAGTGCTTTGAAGCCTTTGTCTGCTAAATACATCCAAATGCACTCAGAGCCAATTTCTCCTGGAGTTTGAGTCACATTCTTCTGTTTCTTTGCATGTCTTAATTAAAAAAAAAATCTGGTCAATTTAGATAATATATCATACAAACTCTTATTTCCACCTGAGGGTTATTTTGTTTTGTTTTAAATAACTTGTCTGAGATTAATCTTAATATGCGGCTTTTAAAGCCTCTGCTTGGAAAGAGAAGATGGTGGAGGAGTGAATGGAAGTCACACTAACCTCCTCCCAGGGTCAATCTGGAATCACAACTCATTGTGGAGAAACCACCCAGAACAAACAACTGAGTGATAGCGAGAGAGAAGCCTTATGGCCTCAGACAAACAGAAGAACCATCTTTGGCACAACCTGTCTGCACCCGTGCAGCAGCACACAAGACATGGTGGGTGGAGTGACCCTCAGTCAACCTGCTGGAAGGAAGGACCCATCAAAGAAAGATCCAACAACAATCAAAACCCATTACATCCAGAGAACCAGCGTAAATGGCATAAAGGGCATCCCAAGAGCATCAAGTTTAGGTGATCAAGGGGACTGCACCATTGAATCTCACATACCATACTATACCATATCATATGCCTCATACCATAGAGGTTCATACCACAAAGTCAGGGAGTCAAAAGAGATCAATTTAAGAAGCAGAAGCAAACAAGAAGAGTCTCACAAACAATGGGAAAACAAAGAAACAACCCCCAATTGAAAGGAAAGAAGGAATCCTCAGAAATAATGCCAAATAAAGCCTCTGCTCAGTTTTTTAAAACCCAATTTTATTTTTCATTCTGGGATCCTAGAGTACACCACTATATCTGCAAAGCCTAGAGGTTGGTCAATGATTGATCAGACATTTGCTTATGTACCTAATGCTAGGAATCTTCTACCCTCTGTTGATGCATCTATGTGTGAGTTGTGGAGTACATTGAAAATCCAGGCAAATTTCAATTATCTCCAGACTTTTACTTTGTTCTGTGTCCTCTGATCTTTCTTTCACATATGTGAAGCCACCCAGTCAGCCAGGGATGTTTAGAGAGCTTGTACCCCTTGATTCTCTCCTGCACGTATGCAGTAGCCCAGATTTATATAACATAAAACAATCATGGGAGTACCACCTCATCACTTTTGTCATAGAATGTAATGTATCATGAAATGGACATCTCATCATCTTTGCCATGTTTCATTGGTTAGAATTAGGTCCCAGGTGCTACCCACACCTAAGGGGAGGGAATTATGCAAGGACATAAACACTGGAGGGAAAGAATTATTAGGGGTTCCTTAGGATTATCTATGACACAGAGAAAGGTCAGTGGGGATCTCAGTACTCACCTACTTTCTGGTGTAAAATAGTAGAATTTTTAGAGGATGACTGATCTCTAAATTTAGAGGAATGACTTTAACTCTTAATTCATTAGTCCAGAGACAACAATATTTTAGATGTTTAGATTTAATGACATAGATAAGGTTCATTGCACTGGGGTAAGAAAGAACCTATAGGATGCTGAAGGTGATTATTTTTTAAGTGGAAGGAAGCAGTACAACTTATTGAAGGAATCATGACATAAGATTGAAGCACTAGTTTTGTAGATTGTTTATAAGACTTTCTTAGATTGAACTATTTTAATTACTTTGGAAAAGTTAGCTTGCCAATTTGTTGGTGAATTTTTTTTATCTTGAATTAACTATAAATTGAACTAACTGAATGTTTTGGGAATCATGTAGACAGAGTTTTAACCCATGGATATTGATAGGAATTGAAACAGGACAAATATAAAGATGGAAAGGGCCCTGAATGCCTTAGCGTTTATTGATATTTTGCATTAGATTCATCACCGCATAATTTATTACTTCTTAAGTTACTTGTTTGGGTAATCAGGGTATATTATTGTGTCCCCAAGGCTGAATGGTCTAATTAGTGACTGTCATTAACTTCTCTTATTTAACCTTCCCTAGACAAGAAAAATTTCAATTAAATCATTAGACTAAAATGTGGATTCTAGAGGCTAGTAATGAAAAATAAGAAATGTAAAAAGAGCCAGTTTTAAACAGATAAATATGTTTTTGTTTTTGAGTGTCAATATCCTTAATTAAAATAAATTTCAATTAAAATGACTTAATTTATCAAGGTTGCCCAAATCTTTTCAATAAATATACTTTGAATATGTTAAAATCACAGACAACAATAATTTCTAAACAATGACTTTTTATCTTGAAATATTTGAATTTTATTGTAAAAACTAGGCATCAAGAACTTGAAACTTGAAGTCTGCATGACATACTTAGCAATCTTCAGCATCTTACCTACTTTTTGGATTTTTTTTTAATTTAAAAGGGAAGTTACATTTCTTGATACTTCTTTATAGACAAGAAGGAGAAAGAAAACATCTCATCTATGCTTACTACCAACCTGCCTTTGTGAAGCCTGGGTTGGAGCATGCTGGAACAGTCTCTTGTCTACTGAAGATGGAACTGCCACTCCCTTTTGACAACTGTCCTCTCCTCAGCCCAAAGTCCACGTCCATTTCCCATGACAGAACTCAGGGCAGGGAAAGCATCCCTGCTGGATGACCCAGCTTCTGCTTTTCTCCAGGTCACAGTTTGTGGGGCAGAGAGAGCTTCCTAGGTCTCAAGCAGAAATCTGTACCCTGTCTGTGGCTTCACAAGAAGGAGGAGGAGCCAGGTTTTGCATTAGGCAGAGAATGATTGTGACTAATAAATTCATAGATTGCCATCTAATCCATCTCCCACAATCCTATTTCCTAGGACATCACAGACATTTTTGACTGGTGCTTTGTGTCTGTTCATTAGCCACTGTTGCAAGTTTATTAAATACATATAGTTATATACATATAAACACATGTAGTTACATATGTATGTATAATTCTCTATATAAATATGCCTATGAATATATGCAACTATATATCTAAAATGTATATATAGTTATATATTGGCAATTTGATAATTTCTTACCATGTGAATGTTGTCAAATTTTTAACTCCTCCTTTCTTACAGTGTAACTCCTATACAAATATAAATCCTGACTCAATGGTCAGTAATGAAAATCAAAATTAAATATACCACAACTACTCCAGGAAAGAAAGAGTCACATGAAAGCACATTTCTGAGTAGAGGTGGGTGGTCTGCACACAGGTCTTCCCAGCAACCCGAGAGCTACAGAGGCAGAAGGAAGTCCTGACAGGTTGAGAAGGGTTGTAAATTAAGGGACTGAAGTCTTTCTATAAAATGAATTCTTAATCTCTGATTTCCCTATTTATTTTCATGCAGTTCCAGACCTGGCATATTTTCATGTTCATGTGTAATCATAGAAAGTTCTTCCAAAGTCTTGCCTAAAATAATTACCTAGAAGTTTGGATTTTTGTTCTGATAATTAGCTCCATTTATGGGAATAATTTGGAACAGGATTTGTTTCCTCTGTCCTGTGCATGTGGGACACAGATATCTCGCATTTGAAGATTTTGATTTACATGAAATCACAAAATTTGCAAACTGACTCCTTAGAAGTCTAGTATCTTTCCAAAAAGTATATACAAAAAGATGCATTTACACCTATCTTACTTTTGTCCAGTGTGTTACTACAGCATCCTCAATAAGCACAGTAGTTCCATGGGATCCATCCATCAGACCCAGTTTGATGCCCTTTCCCAATCACTCACCACAGGAGGACCTTGGACAAGATATTGATTTTATGTCCCAGCTTCTTCCTATGTAAACCAGATTAATAAAGTCTAGCTTGCATTAAAAACTGCAAAGGAAGTTGCCAGCCATATAGTCTATACCTAGTAAATATCAATTATAATTTTAAAAATTATTATCATTGGCTCTAAAGTCATTTATAGCCAATCCTTACATCAAAGCTTTCTATTTATTTGGATTACTTTAGCCAATTAATTAAAAGTTTTTATGTATCCTGAAGATTTTAATTGTTCCTATTTCAATTGTTTGCATGACTTCCTGATTATTTTTGCATTTGGTGGAATTTTATGTAAATAAATTATAAAGGAAAGAGCCATTCACATTGATTTTATCTCAAACTTCCCTTTCTCAGCTAGTTATTGCATTGGGGTGGCCATACTGACTGAAAGAGCAAGAGAGGATAGCTCTTTATCACAAACAGATAATTAGGTTTTAAAAATAAATATGCAACTAAAAATTGTAAGAGCAACAATGGAATCAAGATGTGTCCAAATCTAAACTCGTTTCTTCTCTCTGAAGCCAGGTCTCTCCCCCAGCTGCTGCATTCATATGGACACATGTGCCCTCCTCGGCCATGTGGGCTGATGGGACTCTCAGCTCCTTCACCTCCCTTCACGGTCACACACCCAATCTCAGTCATATTTTGGGAGGCCTATCCTCTGATTTGCATCCTTAATTCTTAAATTACTTTTCCATTGAAAATATTTTTTTAAAGTTTCATTTTGAAAAATTTCAGACTTACAGAAAATTTGAAAAAAATACTTTGAAGTTCCTGTGTATCCTTTATCCCATCACCTGAAATGTTAGCACCGCACATTGCCACAGTACAACAATAAAACCCAGGAACTCAACATTGGTACAATAACACTATCTAATCCACTGACTTTATTCAGTTTTCAACAACTATCCATAACTGTCTGGGTTTCTTTCTGGTCCAGTATTACATGTTTTATTTAGTTGTCATGTCTCCTCAGTCTCCCTTAATCTAGATGAGTCCTCAATCTTTGTTTTTTATTAGATTTTTAACAGAGAGATTTCTCAGAAACTTTAATATGCTAATTCACATACTGAATCTCCAAGGAGTGAATATAACATGACATCAATCAAACTTAAGTCATCATGGAATCCTTCCCGAGGTTTAATTTGTAGGAGAGGTACCCCGAGGGCACTCTGGGGCAGATGGCCCAGACTATTACAAGAATATCCCGATAACATATTCTTCCTTATCTGATCCATCCATCTTGCACACACCTATCAGAATAGCCTCCTGAAGTCAGAGTTCTGTGCATGCCATTTTCTTGCTTACAAACTGAAAATAGGCCTTTATTTCTTTGAGGGCACATACCTAAAGCTTTAACTTGGCATTCAAGTGCCTCCATTAAACTTTCTTTCCATGTTAAGCCACTACTTCTGTGCATTATTTTTTGCTTAAGTCAAAGTGAACTACTCACTCTTCCCCTGGTTTATTTTTATTTCTCTGCTTATGCTGTTCCTTCTGTATGGAACCCATGTGAGAAGTAACCAAAGGTCCTCTTTGTTGCCACTGCAGCCACAGAAAATCTGAGCTTCAGTTTCCTCTGAGCTTGTCTTTGATTAGCTGTAATGAGCTGTCTCAAAACCATGTCCGGACCTCCTTTGGCTAAGGCAGCTCTTTTTCCTGGGACTGTGAACCCCATCCAGAAATCATTTTTCTGCCCTCTTGTTAGGACAATCAGCCTGTTGCTTAGTTTTGCTCTGCTGAATGCAAACTCCTTCTTTGCCCCTTGTGATGTGCTTTAATACATTGTATTTACATACCCAAAGAAATAAGTGCTTTGACTTTCAGAATTCTCGATTCTCATTGTGCCAGCATGAATGTAAGCTTCTGCAATCCTACCAGTAACTCATTTGGGATGTTCTTGAAATATTACAGTTTTGTCCATCAGGAAAAGTTCACTTCCTAGAGTAAACTCTTTTGGGCTAAGTTAAATATCACAGCTTCCATGAATGCTGCTTCCTCCTGTGAGCCCTGGGGGCACTTACAATATTAATTACGGAACTTTCATTTTCTGTCCATCCTATGGCACTTTGATGGCCTGTCTGATCTCTCCTCATAAACTGAAAGAAACCGTGGGGTGGATCATGTCAAATTCAGCTTTGTTTAGTTCAATTCCATCCTGTCATCCCCAAAGCTCTTAGCACAGTGATTTGCACAGAGTGGGGACTTACTCAGTATTTTTTTTCTGAATGAATAATAATCTGCTTGTTTTCATTTAGAAAGAATACAAAAATGATATAAGATTTTCTTTATGGAATTTATACAAAATTTGCCCTGGTTGGTGTGGATCAGTAGATTGAGTGCCAGCCTGCAAACCAAAGTGTCACCGGTTCAATTCCCAGTCAGGGCACATGCCTGGGTTGCGGGACAGGTTCCCGGTAGGGTGTACACGAGAGACAACCACATAATGACATTTCCCTCTTTCTCTCTTTCTTCCCTTCTCTCTAAAAATAAATTAATAAAGTCTTTCAAAAAGAATTTATACAAAATTTGGTTAAAAGGAGAGTGGAAATGTTTTTGAATTAATTCTTGTTATTCTGAAAGCTACTTTTTTCCAACCTAATAATTATTACTACTTATGGCTAAAAATAAAATGTCTGCCAGCATCTGAATGGCAGTAAATTACCCTAAATAAAGCATCAATAAAGTTAACTTTCTTGTTTCTAATATCTCCATAAGCCTACAGTCACCATGTTTGTCTTAATTATTAAACATTTCTCATATTTTCTATATTAATGGTTTTTGTCTTAGATATTTCAAATTAAGCTTTGCATTTCTCTGATGAAATTGTATTTAAGTCTACCAAATGTTCACTATGTCCAAATGAAATAGTTCACTTTTGCATTGCATAGTCAATGTTTAGTAGATTATTTGAAAGTAGTAGGGTAGTAATAATTTATGAAGCCCTGCAAACATGTGTGGGATAATTATGAACACTTGGGCCTTGGAAGACTTAATTCTGTTGTTTAGAAATGGTATGGAATTTGTCATTTGAGACACAAATGTCTGTGGTAAGTGATTAACATATAGGATAAAATCCATTCATACACATATTATTAAAGAGAATATTATGGTATAAGAGGAACATGAATTTTAAATGCTCACGTTTCAAATTATTAAATCCCATAGATGCTGTGTACAAGTGACATACATTAGTATTAGATTTACATAGGACCAAAGACCTATATAAAAGCTGAGAATTGCTGTTCATAACTCATGTTCCCAAAACACGAATCTGTATATAGACAAAATATATGGTGGACTGTCTAAATTCCCCTTAGGGTTTTTATTAGTGGCCAGGTAAGGGCTTTCTACATTTGAATTGTAGTCCTAAAATTTTTGCTAAATTTTGTATATGTATCTATGACAGACAAAAGTATTAAAAATACATATATGATAAAATGTTATTCAGTCATAAAAAGTAGTGAAGCCCTGATGCATGCTACATGAGTGAACATTCAAAACACACTAAGTACAAAAAGCCAGACACAAAGTCCTACATATTATATGATTTCTTTTATGTGGAATGTCCAGAATAGGCAAGTCTATAGAGACAGGAAACAGCTTAGTTGTTGCTTAAGGTTGGGGAGGAAGAGGGGATAAGTAGTGATAGCTTTGTGAAGGGTTTAAAGAAGATAGTGAAGGGTTTAAAAGTTGCTTTTTAAGGTGAAGAATACGTTCTAAAATTGACTGTGGTGGTGGTTGAAGATATCTGTGAACATACTGAAAACTATTGAATTGTACACTTTAACTGGATGAACTGTATGGTGTGTGAATTGTATCTCAATGAAGCCTTTAAAAATGTATGCACATTTCAAAGATAGAGTACACTGCATAGACATGACTGCCGAGAAAGAAATGACTGAAAATCAGTTCTCCAAACACTTTCAGATCCAAACAATTGTCCTGACCAGGTATGCTTTGAACACAAATGTCTGTGCCAAAGGCTAATCAATATTACTGACACGGCAGTTCTCTCCCCACAACCACACTCTCTTCTCAGTGTTTTGATGATTTAATAAATGATTCCTTTACGGAGCTTGAGGTAACCAGTTGATCAGTTTTCTGATGATGGAATTGAATACAGAGACCAGAGATGGTATGTATGAAGTAACTGATCTAAATACTTAAGGGTCCTAGGTAGAACTTAGAAATTGCTCAAAATTTGGTATAGGGAGCAAACATCTATTTCATATATCAGTAAACTCTCTGGGAAAAGGGTGACTCTGAGGAGAATTTAGGGCAAGAGTGGTTGACCGTGATTGCTTTCCTCTTACTAGCCACTAGAAATCCCCAGCAAACAAGCAAGAAAAGAGAAATCTGGTAAACTTAACATTTTACAAATGTTGAAATCCTTTCTTTTCTAACAAGAAGGTGGTTAGGAGGTCTTTCAAGAGTGAAAGAAAACATTCTTGAACTATTCACTCCACTGACCTTTAAACTATCCATTGCTCTCTGTGACTCAAATACCGGAGTGAGTAAGCCCCATCAAGGCAACAGGAATTTGCAGCTTTAGGGTTCTGCGAGAATTTACCACTGAGGTCCGCAAGGAGCTGCAGGGACGCTGGAGGTTCTCTCCTTCTGATGTGAAAAGGAGGTTCAGTGAAGTGGTTCAATGCACTCCACAGCCTCTGGAGCGCAGCTGAAGTCCATTTGAGGTCCAGCTTCATTCACTCGCAAGCTTGTGACCTCAGGCAAGTAATTTCACCTCTCTCTGTGTCTCAGTTTTCACATTAAAAAAATAATACCTACTTCTTGGGTCACTTTGAGGACTGAATGAGTTCCTATTTGCAAAGCACTCAGGGTGCTTGCAAGCACATATGAACAGTTTGTTAAATAAATGCAAATATTTACATAAAAATCAACTCTTCCCAAACACCACTTTAACTATATTTACATTTTTGGAGGCGTATAATTAACAGCATTGAAACCTATTTTAAAATCTTACCTTTGACTTGCATTCTTACACTGAGTTAACTTGTTACTCAATCAGCAATAGTATTATCTGCTCCCATAGGCAGATGGAAGAGATACCCATTTTGGATAAAGATTCCACAGGAAACCTGGTGGTCTAAGGTTGCCTTTCACTCTTTTCTGTTGAGATTTAATTTATCTTCAAGTTGAATGTGTCTGATATGAAGGGCAGAGAATAACAGTGGTGAATATTGATGTGACCAGACAGATGAAATTCAAAGAGCATGGGATGAGGGAGACCAATTCGCTGAGTTCTCTGATTTCCAGCTCTGATTGTGGTGACAACCTCCAAAGACATTAAATAAGACTTGTCACCTATCAGATATGAAGGAGACTATCTTGACAGTGAGAGTTCAAGATAACACAAATGTGAAATTAGCTCCCAAAACAGGCAGAAATGTGAGTTGTAAAGACCTCTGCCAGGTTTAGAGATTAGAATCTGTCAGCTAGTAATAAAAATGAGTTCCTTTAAAATATATGTTTGCTGGTTAATAGTTAACATGAGAATATGGATCTGTTTACCCACAAATAACTAATCTTGAAAAATTAAAAAGGGCCATAAAATACATATTCATTATTTACCTATTAATCTCAGAACTGGCAGTCCACTAAAATGGAATATCTAGTAATAACTAAGATTTAAGAGTGCCTCCGATGTTCAAATAAATATTATGAGATTTGGGAATGTTTAATAATCTAAGAAAAACAACGATAACATCTCTTCCTCTCTTCTATGTAAATCATATGACGATTAAATGGTATTATTGCAAATGTGATACAACATTTAAACACGTTTTTGGGAAAAACATACACGTAATTCTACATCTTAACTTTTGGCATCTTATCCTTCTTTCTTGACTGCTTATTTAAATTAAATCCCTTTCCATGTTTTATATATGGTCTTAAAATTAACATAGTTATTGCTATCTATATAATGATCATGTTGATATATTTTAAGTTGTTATGCTGTGTGTCTAACAGTATGTTTTAGATATACTTAGGTTTGCTACTATAATAAACATGAACATCATTCAGGTAGTTCTTTGTTCCTGTTGAAACATTCTCTTGGGAGATATTCCACTGAGTAGGGTTACAGGGCCAAAAGGAACATTTTCTTTAAAGATTTTTATTTATTTATTTTTAGAGAGAGGGGAAGGGAAGGAGAAAGAGGGAGAGAAACATCCATGTGCGGTTGCCTCTTGAGCACCACATACTGGGGGCAAGTCCTGTAACCCAGGCATGTGCCCTGACAGAAATTGAACCGGCAACCCTTTGGTTTGCAGGTGGGCGCTCAAACCAATGAGCCACACCAGCCAGGGCCAAAAGGTACATTTGTAATTGTCCTTGCAATAAAGAATGCTTTTCACCAATAACTTATTGACAATTTACTATAAATACTATTTGCTATTATTTTTAAAAGTTGATAAATTAATAAAAATAATTTTTAATTTAATTAGCACATATTGAGTTACTATCAAGAATAATCATATTCCATTCCTTTGTTTACAATTTGGATTCTCTTATGTGATTACATTTGTTCATATTTTTCATTGGTTTAATTACTAAATTTTCATGTTATTATTCATTTAAATGATTTTATCACATGGATAATGAGCATCTGTCTGCCATATATGATGCTAATACAACTTTTAGCTACTTATTTTATTTTAGTTTTGTAAGACTTCATGTTTGGGTGTTTGGGAATTAAATGAGTAAAATATATCACAGTAGAATGAGAACAAAGGAAAAAGAGATTCTTTCCATCAGAAATATTTAATTTACATACTCTAGTAGAATAAGAACATGCTCTATATGGGGTTGTAGTATTAATTTCAACATTTGTTTCTTTAAACTTGTGGTGTTACATTTCCGGAGTGAGTATCTGATTTGAAAATATGTTCAGCATAGTGCTTGGAATTTAAGTGGATATAGTTTAAAATTTTCACCAGAAACTGTTTTGATACTCCCCTTAATGGGAGCCAAGTTTAGTAATTAAAATAGGCTAAGCTTGTGAAGTCATTCTCAAAACACAGAGTATATGGATATAAAAGAAGAAATTCAGAGGTGCACCAGGTGCTCCCTGCACCTGGGCACCCTCACCGACCCAAAGAAGCAACATCTTCACCAGAAATAAAGTGGAGGCCTGTGTTCTAGATGGGTTGTGTTTAGCAAGGGTATGAAACAAAATCAAGTCATAGCTGTATTAAATTACAGGCAGTGCTTAGGAATTATGCACTTTGTGTTTGTAAATCTAAAATCCAGAAAATTACACAGCAGCTGACTCAAAAACCCCGAATGAGTGGCCACTGTGAGCGAAGCACAGCCCTTGCACTAGGGATGTCGGGTAAATCAGAGTCCCTCAGTAGTTTCCTACTGACTTTTTTAACTGGCTGCTTCAGTCCTTGTTCTCCTGTAGCAATTCTACAAATTTTCATGAAAATATAAAATATGTTCAGTTAGTCAAATGTGCTTGAGAAGCAAATGTAAGAACAAATTCTAGGAAGCCAGAATGAGGAAAATAGATACATATCAAATAAAAGTTTGGCCTTCAGAATAGAGGTTTATGATTGCATGTCTTATGAAGACCATAGAAATGGCATATTTCATGCAAGAAATAGATGTAAGGTACATGATTAAAAACTGAGAGTTCATAGAGAGAGCACCAGCAGGATGGAATCCTTTGGCCTTTGAAGAAAGGCCAGCCCAGCAGGAGAGAGACAGGCTGAGAACAGTTGTGATAACCACAGTTGAGGCGCGTGCTCCAAGACCTCCAGTGGATGCCTGAAATAACAAATAGTGCCAAATCCTATTTATACTATGTTTTTTCCTACATATACCTCTGGTGAAGTTTAGTTTATAAATTAGGCACAATAAGAGATTAGCACCAACTAATAATAAGATAGAAAAATTATAACAATGTACTGTAATACAAGTTATGTAAATATGCTCTCTCAAAATATTTCATTGTGCTGCTCTCTTCCTTCTTCTTGTGATGATATGAGATGATAAGATGCCAAACTATACCTAAAGCTGTGTCACCATCCCTCGCAGTAAATGGCTTGGTGTCACTTGCTTCAGGGGATCCCTTGCTGAAGTTTTCTATAGGCTCAATACTTTCAGGAGACACACGTGTGGTCAATCACAACATGTTTTCTGTTCAAACCTTCCCCCCTCAAACTAATGCTTTTCCATCTCAACTAAGCATTTATCAATGCACTGTGGCCCTAACTTTTGTGCTTTGAGGTGCAACAGTGAAACTAGCATGAGTCTCTTTTTTCTTCTTCACAATTTTATATATAGAAGATTTGTTCTTACTGTAGATCTTAGCAAGCTCATCATACATTTTTTTCCATTCCTTATTAAGTCAAAAGCTTGCACTTTTTCACTTAAAGGAAGAAATTTATGACTTCTCTTTGGCATATCGTAATTGCCAGCATCACTTCTCTTGTGCTTTGGTGCCATTGTTAAGTAAAATAAGGGTGACTTGAACACAAGCAGTGAGATACCCAGGCAGTCAATCTGATAACCCAGACAGCTACTAAGTGACTGAAGATGGTGAGTGTCTACAGTGTGGAGATGCTGGACAAAAGGATGATTTATGTTCCAAGCTGGATAGAGAGAGATTTTATCATTCTACACAGAATACTGTGCAGTGTTAAAACTTTGTGCACCATTGTTTATCTCTGGAATTATCCATTTAATACTTTCAGACTTTGGTTGACTTCAGGTAACTGAAACCATAGAAAGCAAAACCTGTGATAAGGAGCTACAACTGTACTAGCAGTACACAACTATCAAGTGCTTCTGTACTACAGGCTATGCAGAATTTTACCTATGGTCCCTTCATTTCCCAGACAAAGGGCATCTTCTCTCTAATTTGTCTGCACATTCATTACTGCTGGTTTTTGATCAATGGATTTGTTCTTTTGTTTTTATCCACTTCTAACTTTGGAATCCCTTGTTTCCTGGTCATTTATTCATTCAACAAAGTTTATGTCCTAGTCACTGGGACTATAGAAATGAACAAATAACAAAAGAGTTCCAACTTTCAAGGAGCTTTCATTCTGATAGAGCAGAGGCTCAATGATCAAATATTGTGTATAATAGTTATATATATAATTACAACACATTGATATCATATTACATTGTGTGCTATAGATTATGATATATAAATATATATATAGTGTATATATATGCACAAAAAATCATTGTTATGTTTGGATGAAGCTAACAGTCCAAATATCCATCAATAGGGGATCATTAAATAAACAATGAAACACTGAGGTGCTGATATGAAAATAGCTCCAAAATATATAAGTAAAAAAGGAAGATTTTAGAGGTGTGCATCATATGCTATCTTTTGTTGGGGGCAAATAATAATAAAGAGTCCAATTTTCCTGTATTTGCATAAAGATACTTAGATTCTCTGTAGCATACTCATAATGCTGATGAACAAACAAAACACAACTGATTGCCTGCCGGGGAGCAGAGGTGGGGGAACCGGGCGAAATTGTGGATGGGAGCTTTTCACTCAACACTTTTTTCATGTTTTTGAACTAAATGAACATATTATCTATTTAACAATTAATCATATTATTAAACCAGAAAGAATGAAATCTTGCTATCTGTGACAACGTGGATGGACTCTGAGGACATTATGCTAAGTGAAATAGGTCAGACAGAGTAAGACAATACTGGATGATCTTACTCATGTGTGAAATCTAAAAACAGATACAAACAAACAAAACCCCCCAAAACCCCAAATGAAGCTAAGAGATGTAGATTTGTGGTTGGGCACTGGGGCCCTGAGGTGGTGATGAAAAGGGTAAAGGGGGTCAAAGGTACAAACTCCCAGTTACAATGTGTGTAAGTACAGTGACTATGATCCATGATACTACATCACATATCTGAAAGTTCCTAGAAGAGTAATGGCCAGGTGGATGAAGAACTGAGAACTGGGAAGAGGGAGAAGAGATGAATCCAAGAACCCACTCCAAGCAAAGAGTTCTGGGAGGCAGGGCGTTCTTCTGGAACATGCCCCGTTCTGTAGGGTGGGTGGATGAGCTCATTTGGGGCAATGTCAGGACTTGAGGATGGGAGTTAGGAAGGAAGCAGTTTGATGAGAATCTCATATGCCAAGGTAAGAATTTGGACTTCAACTTGAAAGTGATGGGAATCACAGAATGGCAATGAGAGGAAAGTGGGCAATGAGATGTGTGCTTTGTGATCATCTTCCCATGGAGCAAGTGCCTATGTCATGGTGGACAGGGCAGAGCTGGGGTGGGGAAGACTGTTTAGGAGGCTGTTGGCCATCCTTGGGGTAAGAAATGAGCAGATGAGGATGAGAGGAGGTCCTGATATCACCCTGTGGCCTACTACTGGCTGCTGTCTCTGATTTCTTATCTCCTCCTCAGGTTAAATTTTGTTCATCTCCTCAGACAGTCCACAGCCTTTCTTTTGGATTCCATCCTGATCTTCAATTGGGTGTTGATGACAATATTCAGGTCAACAAAACCAGCTGCTGACAACGAAGGCAACAGGAAACTTCTCTGCTTTCCACTCTCCTTCTCAACCTGAGAGCCTGTGAAGGAAGCTCAAGACATCCGGGCTGGGCAGGGACAGGTGCTCTGGTGGGGGCCTCAGCCCTGCGCTGGGACCCATTGAGTGGGATCCAGAGGCATCGCCTTCTTTCTGAGTTTGATTTCCCCCCTCCCCATTTCCATCAAGCTTGTACACAGTTTCTACAGAAGGCTTATGTCAGGAGTTACATTTCTTTCAGTTCAAACTCTTCTCCAAGCCGGGACAATTATGCAGACAGTATTCACCAGCACGGCTGCATCCATGGTAAGTCACTCAGACATTTCTCTTTCATTTGCTAGACAGCTGCTGCCCTGAACCCCAAGAGGCCCCCTCCGCTATCCTGGCCACCTCCTTCACTCCATTCCTTATGAACTTCTGGATATTACTGGGCCTCCAGCAATGAAAGGCACCTGGGACCTGCCCATCTCAAAGCCCTTTGTTTGCTAAGTTGTAGCCCATGCAGCACAGGCTGTTAACTATTGCATTCACCACCCATGTTTTTCAGTAGTAAGGCTGACATCTCATCCCATATAAGGCAACTCATACACAAAGTGTTCCCTTATAAGATCTAAAAAACACAATTCTAATAATTGTGAATATATTCATATGAAGTGGAAAATAAAAGAAACCCATATAAAATCAAAGACAACAATACATCATCTGAAAGTTGTTCAAAATTCAGGATATATTTCATTTTAATATAAAATGTCTTGGACATCTTGTCTCATAGGTATATTACACGAGAAAAGCCAGACATTAGCAACTAATCTTTTTTTTGCCAGAAAGCTGAACAATACAGTCCTGACTATGTAAGCTTTGAGTGGACACCTTTGAGTGTGGGCACTTTTAGGTGGTAACATACACTTCATTTAGTATTGCTCTAGTATAGGTTTTTATGTGACAGTTCAGCTCCTTATCAAATGAATACTTCCACCTTGCTATTCGAGTGAATTGGAATGACTATGGGTAAATGACTTTTTGATTCCATAGCGGTCTGCTGCATTATAAAGATTTGGATGTCATGCCATCATTCCTTGAAGTGGTTTAGCAATTCAATATGAATAATTTGTTAAAAGGAGGAGAATCTGCCCACATATGAAAGACTCTAGAAAAAATGTTTCTATAAGATCCTTTAGAGTCTAGCATATGGTAATAGAGTACTTTTTTTTTACCATGAAATAGACTAAAAATTTAAGAAAAAAGTTGCCCCCACATTAAAAAAATACTATATATTATACACACACACATACAAGGTGGGCAAAAGTAGGTTTACAGTTGTGAGTGACATTCCTTTGAGTTAAGCCATCGCAATAATCATAACCTGCATGTCTTTTTCTGTATAAACAACTGTAAACCTACTTTTGCCCCATCTGTCTATCTATCTAGGATTAAAGAAAGACCAGAGAACAGGAAAAAAAATGATAAACATATATTGACAAGTGACAGTACATTATATTTTAAAAAATGACTATAGAAAGCAAGAATAAATAGATTCCCTGTTATAGCTCTGAATGAAACTTCCTTAGCATTGAGGTACAACCTGCTTCTTTGCATTCACAGTCAAATTCAGCTTTTATTGAACAGAAGCACTGACAGATATTTAATTTAAAAATTTGAATTGTTAGTCCTTCTAAAACAATTCTAATTAAAATGTGCTCTAAAAAACACTATCTTAAAACTTGACACACGCAGGTTAAAGACCAACAGTTAACAGAGTAAATCAGGTGAGACCACTACACAAGTGACCCCAAATAAGCCATGCTTCCCCATATCCTCACCTTTCCATAACCCCCTTCCAAAACGACTCCAGGCTTGGTCATATCAGTCATATGAGGGCCCGTAGCTAAGTGGACCATAATAAGCATTACTCAAACACAGGCATATCTCAGAGATACTGGGGGTTTGGTCCAGACCACTTCAATAAAGCAAGTCACAGAATGTTTGGTTTCCTGCTACTTATAAAATGTATCTTTATACTATACTGTCATCCCTTAGGTATGCAATAGAATTCTGTCTAAAGAGACATTGTACATACCTTAACTAAAAAGATTTTACTGTTAAAAAATTCTAACCAACATCTGAGCCTATTGGAAAAAGGGTGCCAGTAGACCTGCTCAGAGGAAGGTTGTCACCACTTTCCATTAGTAAAACACGGTATCTGCAAAGTGCAATAAGGTGGAATGCAATAAAATGGGGCATGCCCAGAGAGGCTTGGAAAATGTTTGCATGCTGGGCTCCTCTCAGAACTCAAGTACCCTGCTGTAAGAAAGCTTGTCAAGTTTTCTGTAAAAAGAGAAGCTGTGTTGGGGAGAATTTTTCCAATAGCCAGCACCCAACATCCAAGTGAGGTCTTCTTGGATGTTCTATCCCCAGAGGAGCTCCTGGTTGAAAGGTTCACATGAATGACCCCAGCCAACATCGGGTGGAACACAACTACTCAGCTGAGCCTTGCCCAAATTCCTGACCCATGGAACTCCAAGAAATGAACTGGTATTATTTTAAGCAATTACATTTTGCAGTGTTTCATTACACAGCACTATATAACAAACACAGTAAATGATATCAAGGATTTCTCAAAGTTCTTTCTAGAAGTAGAAGTAATTCCAAGGTACATTCTTCACTGACATATACCTCCTATACTTCTTTCATCTATTAATTTATTATTGAGTCTCTATCTTTCATTCTGACTTTAACCAGATGGACAGGACTGAGGTGGTTAGTTTATATGAAAAGCATGGTTGAAAATGGCTTTATTGTGTACTGACTCAAACAAATGCCAAGGACTTGCTGGATCTCAAAGAAATAGCATTCCTGATGATGGAATATATCTTAATTCTACTCCACACTGTGAACAAACTGTGGGTGGGACAGCATGATGGAAAGAAATTAACTTAAGGAACTTCAAGCACAGAAACCTTCTGTGATCCAATCAAGCCATTTTCTCTCTGTATTGCGCTATATGGAATTGTATCCTAACCCCAAAAGTTAGATACAGTACTAGAATGTGTAAGAGTCTATGGAGGAATTTATTTTCTTAAGAAATAATTTTTTCAAAATATGAAGTTTATTAGACTGAACAAACCATGGGTGTGTTTCCATCATCTTTCTCTGGAACTAATATGCATTAGTGACAGAATGCATGAGAGGGGAAGCTGTAGTAGGAGCAGAAGTAGAAGAGCCCAAGGCAGTGGGTGGCTAACATACTCTCCTAAGAAACCTGGTACTATTTCATTGGGAGATTTTATCTCAAGTAAGAAACTACAGCAACTACCTGGCTCTAAAGACAAAGTGTCTGGATACCAAGCAGCAAAGATGTCACCTGCCATTAAGTGTAATTAATTTCAGCATAATTGCTGCTATTTCCATTGCTTAAAGGATGTTCTTTGTGTGCTTGTTGATAGAATCATCTCCTACGGGGATGTGGACAGAAGGTTTAGATATAAAATGCTAATAGAGGAGAGTCCTGATCAGACAATGACACAAATGTGACACTCACAGAGAGTAGTATCTGGATGGCACTGTGGATGACCTCCAGGTACTGGAAGTCGACGATGCAGCCTGTGACAGAGACATACGTGTAATCGTCCATCGCGCCATGGGCGGACGGGGGCAGCACTCTCCGGACGCAGCCGGGCCCGTGTTCTCGCCACCACGACCGGTGCACGGAGATGTTGAATGTCATTAGATCTGTGTCCTAGGTGGGCGGGAGACAAAAGATCCAAAGGAAACAGTCACATCACATTGAATCTTTGATTTTTACATTCGGAGAATTCAGGATGGATGAAATTGTTGAAAGGATGACTTACATTTCAAGTGAAAAGTAACAAAGAAAACACAAGAAATGGTATATGTATCATATGCCTGAAGTGTGTGTAATACTTGTTCAGTGCAGAGATACAATGTTTGGCACAAGAACATTTTCAGGTTAGTACACATCAAAAATCCAGAGACGGCACCCCTCCACATATGTCCACATTAAAAATTGTTTAGTTCATTTTGAGACTTTTTGTCTGCATTTTCTTGTTTCATCATCAATATCACCACCATGTGCCAACATTTATTGAGTGTTTGATTGTATGTAGACATTTTTCATATATCCTTTAATTTTTATGTATATACTATTATCAACCCAATTTACAGTAGGCTGAATAATAGTCCTCCCAATACAAATGTAAGTCCTATTCCTTGGAAGCTATGATTTTACCTCCTATGGCAGTCCTTTGCAAATGTCCTTGAGTTTTTAAAAACACTTTTATTGTATTTTTGCCATTACCATCTAACCCCCTTATACCCATCTCCACACTGTAATCACCACACTGTTGTCCTCATCCATGAGCCCTTTGCCATTGAGTTTTAAAGATCATGACATGGGGGGATTATCTTGGATTACCTGTGTAGGGCCTAAATGCAATCGCATATATCCTAACAAGAGGGAGGCAGAGGGAGTTTAGATACAAGAAAGAAGAGGAGGAGGCAATGTTACCATGGAAGCAGAGATTGAGTGCAGCAGCCACAGCCCAGGAATGCTGGCAGTCACTAGAAGCTGGGGAGATGAGAAAGGATTCTCCCCTAAAGCTCCAGAGGGAGCATGGCCCTGCCAACACCTGGATTTCTGCCCAGTGAAACTGACTTCAGACTTCTGGCCTACTGACCTGTGAGAGGATGAATTTCTGTTGAGATACCAGGTTTGTGGTAATTTGTTATAGGGAAGTCATAAGAAATTAATACATATGAGAAAAGTAAGTCACAGGAAGGTAAAATAAAGTGCCCAATTTAGTTAATGCATAAATTAAATAAATGGACCAATTTGGCTGAAGAATAAATTCTATAAATCGCTTATTTAGTGGCTGGCCCAGGAGTTGCCCCTTTGCAGTCTGTACCTTTTGGTATAGCCTGGTCCTATTCCATTGCTTACTGTGTACTCCTCTCAAACCCTTACAATTCTTCATACTCTGTAGGGGGCTACATCTTTCCTCCTCAGTTGTTTCCAGAAAATTCCATCACAGCCACAGCGAAAGAACAAAGAAGGCAGTCCTCAGCACATACATATGAAAACAACCTTTCAGAGTCCTTAGCAGAGACAACAGCACATCCTCGAGAGATGCCCTTCAGTGCTTGTGGAGTGTCAGACATGAAAGACTGAGATCATGGTGACTTTGTCACAACAATAGATGAAAAAGAATAGACACGGAATCAGGCTCTAGACCTCCTAAATAAACTAAGGATTACCACTTCTTGCCTGAGCAGGGCAGGAGACGAGCTTTGAAGATAGAGACAGGGCAAGGGGACCTGGGGACCAGGATGCTGGACCTGCAGGGAAGCTGTGAACACAGGAGCAGGGTCCGCTTACGTTGACTTCCCAGCCACCACTTGGCACAAGCTCTGTTGTCACTAGTGTCATGAGGACATGTTGGAGTTGGCACCATCCATGGTTTTTGCTCAGAGGTCTGGGACTGTCCAATAACTATGCAATGCAAATGACATGTATGCCCACCTCAGGAGGGAGAGCACTGTCCCAACCTCAGTGCATAGGGTGCTTCCAAGTGCCAGAAATTGAGTTTGGGACTCTGGAAACACAGGGGAAGCTGGTGTGAAATGCAAAGCCCTTGAACTTACATGTGGCCAGGACCGAAAACAACCAGATGAGAGACCTCTGAACAAGGACAGCGGGGAAACCCTCTCCTTTCATTCTCTGCTGTATGTATACGTGACTCGTGAGGTTAGAAGCATTTCCAGTTCATGTCAGTAGGCAGTTACTCTACAGTTTTAGATTTTCCTCAACTCAGGAATTCCAAGTGCCATTATGAGTATGCCTCGATTACATCAAGAATAAAACACTTTACCTCTTCTTTCTTTCTTTGGTTGTTGGTTTGCCACACAAATCATCCAGTTACTTTCACAGTTACAGCACTTTATTGATAATAAAACATTTTATATCATTTTTGGTTGTTGGCTTGCTACATGAGTCATTTGCAGGAACCCTCTAAAGGGAAAATATTATAGAAAAATAATTGCTTTAGTTAGTGAATTAAGTTTAACACAAGGCAATTTACCTGCAGGCAAACTGTTCACTGACTGCTCCCTTTCCTGGCCATCAAGTTTAATCTGTCGCAGTTAGTCTTGATGGCTACAGAAGAACTCTTATTTTCCATATTAATAGAATTTATTAGATTCAGAATGAACTAGCATAATCTCAAAATTTACAGCAATTTCTATGGCAGAACTGTAAGTTCCTTTCAATGTGACTTGGATAAATTTAAATTATACAAATAAAACAAAAGTGAAATTTATGAACTAATAATATGTATTTATGGCACTCATTAAATCTCTCAGTGTGGTTCTCACTTAATTTGTTGGCACTATAACATATTTATTAACTGCACTATTCTTTGCAATGATTCCATAAAAATGTGAATGAGAATAAATAATATTATGTTGGGGTTAAGGGCAGGCCACCCCAAAACACAAGAAAGTAGCATACTGATTGTTTTGAATTAAAGTTACTTGAGTAACAGTCAGTACAAGAAGAATATTCTGACCTTTTTGTTCCCTGAATGCAGGAAAGAAATCCCCGATGTGGAAGATGCCCTCCCTGTACCAGGAGGTACTGAGACTTCCTTATCAGCAAAGATAGGGAAGGAAGAGCCCAGAGTCTATGTAAACAAACCTGGCTATGTCTTCACTAACTTACTACCCTAAGCTCAAACCCTGCTTAGATACTCCACTAGTTAAGCACCTACGCCTAAGTTTCTTTGCCCTGTTAATTCCTCACAAATTTATTTTTTCTTTGTCTAAAAAGTATAAAAGATGCCTGCTTTGGACATTTCTTTAGGTTCCATTTCTATGAGACCTCCATATGTATGGATTAAATTGTTTTTCCCCCCCGCTGTTAATGTCTTGTGTCAATTGAATTACATAAGCCAAAAGAAAGAAGGGGTATGGGGGAGAGATTTTTCCATTTGTACAATAGTATCTACTTTACTTACAGTTCAAACTTCTTACTTAAGTTTGGTATAGAATTATATCATAAGTTTGGATTTGATTTCTATCCTCTTCAAGCATTAAAAAAAAAAACCCTTGACACATGATAACTGAGTTTCATATATAAGGTAAATCAGAGGAAATATAACATAGAAAACTACAATAAATTTTACTTTTTGCGTTGTTCAAGTACAGTTGTATCCATTTTCACCCCAACACGCCCCCTCACCCCATCCATTCCTGCCTCCCACCCTCGAACCTTCCCCCCTTTGGCTTTGTCCATGTGTCCTTTACACATGTTCCTTGATGGCCCTTCCATGTTCCTTATTTCAATGATGAACAAACTGACAGTAACCTAAGTAACCTAAGTGCCTATCAGTAAATGAGTGGATCAAAAAGTTGTAGTACATTTACACAGTTTTTTTGTAATGGAATACTACGCAGCAGAAAGAAAGAACTCCTATGATTTGTAACAGCATGGATGGAACTGGAGAGCATTATGCTAAGTGAAATAAGCCAGGAGGTGAAAGACAAATACCACATGATCTCACCTGTAAGTGGAACCTAATCAACAAAACAAATAAGTGAGCAAATGGCAACTGGAGACATTGAAATAAAGTACAACAAATTTTTTATAAAGAAAACAAATAAATACAGATTACTTATTTTGTGGGAGCTTTTCATTACCACATCAAAGCATGTACTTTGGAAATACATAGATTGATACTTAACTATATAGATCAACAAAGTAATCTTAAAAATAATTTTGAGTAATTCAAATGTTATTTCTCTTACACTTCTTAGAATTAGACTATTATGTGATGATTTACGCACACCATGGTTAAGAAATTCACAACTGATGTCCCTGCCATTTTCTTTATAACTTAAATGATATAAATGATGGAATTTGTACTTATGGAGCATGTGTGATTACTACGGGGACAGTTTGTAGAATAAGGAAGAAGAAAGCGAGGAGAAAGAAGAAAAACATGAAACAAAAACAGAAGGCCTAGAAGGTGTGAGGGTAGCCTGGAGAGACAGAGAGCACATCAAGGCCAACAGAAGAGAGAATTTCAGGGAAGATAGTTATACCATAGACTCAAAGTCCCCTAAAAAGGGAACATTGAATTCGCTGACTGGTGGGGGAGAAGTGGCCTTACAAAATGCAAAGCCAGGAGAGGATTGGGAGTGAAAAGCTGGATTACAAGTGGAGGGAACTGAGAAGACAGGATTTTTTTCCCCACAAAATTCTGGAGTCAAGGTAGTGAGAACACAGGAAGGTGGCTTCCAGGGTGGTTGAAGAGAACAGGAATCAATACGTGGAGAACCAGGTGTTAGCTATGTCCACTCACGCTCACCAAGCTCTGGCTTCACAGAAAATTATTTCAGAACATCAGCTTTGCCCCTAATACCTATTCCAGTAAATAAAATTAAAATTATTTGCATAAAATTATTGCATAAAATGCATAAAATTATTTCATCTCATTAGTGTAAATTACAAACTTGTTCCTATTTTATTTAAATGCTTGAATTTTAAAACAAGAATTTCCAGAACTTTTTGAAAATGCTGTTCATTAGCTCTGGCTGGTGTGGCTCAACGAATTGAGTGCCAGCCTGTGAACGAAAGGTGGATGGTTGGATTCCCAGGCAGGGAACATGCCTGGGTTGCAGGCTGGGTCTTCAATTGGGGGCGTGCAAGAGGCAATCAATCTATGTATCTCTCACACATTGGATATTTCTCTCTTTTGCCCTCCTTTCCCCTCTCTGTAAAAATAAATAAATAAAATATTTTTTTTAAAGAAATGTTGTTCATTGACTGTGTCTGTAGACAGGTCTGCTCATATTCTACTTATAAGGAGCAGCCACAGTATTGGAATCAGCTCACATCCTAAAAAATTCAATATTCAGTTCTTTTATAGTATACCACTATATAATTTATCATTAATCAAGGAGCTACTCTCTTTCTCTCTCTTATTCTTCTTTGTTCTTTTAATCATCTGCTTTTTAGTTTTGTGTCTAATTTAACTTTAGCTAACCCTCTCTATTTCTTGAAATGGAGTACTAACTACTCATAACATTCACCTTTTTTCCTTTCTTTTAAATTGTGGCTCAAAGAGTTAAATTTGCTTTTATATGGCTATCTATTTCCTTTGTCTTTTCACTTTCTTTAATCATAAGCCAACCCATCTGGAAGTGAAAATGTGACCTTAAAGAGAAGTATACCTGTATTTAAGAAAATATATTTTGCTTTATTCTAAAATTAGCTTTGGGTTTATATTTATACAATAGAATTTATGACAGTTTACACTTCTTTTGAAATACTTGGGCATCTCAGTATAGGAATTAGAAAAGTTAAAACAATCTTCCTATATTTCTAATTGTTTTCTTTCACTAAACATTTCAGAAAACACTGTGGATCTATATAATAAAGGACAAACACAGTACTTTGTAGTGAGGTCTAACTGTTTGGAGCCCATAGTACAAAGACTTAGCACCAGTTCAAATACATTAATAATGTTGAATGTTATTTTCCTACGTTACAAGTAGCGTTTACAGATAGGCTTAGAGGGCAGGCAAGCTCCCATTAGGAAGCATCTGTCATTTGCTCTTGCTTTCAGAAGGCCATGCAAGTTCCTGCAAGTAGAGAGCAGTCAGAGTGAGGAGTGGCCACTGATGGTTTTGGTTTCCTGTTTCTCTCTTTACAACTAGGTCTTGCTGGGATTTTTCAACCTTCTACCATTGATTATAGGCCAGGGCCAGAGCTAAAAGTCATCAAGTTTTTTTTGTCTTCATTTTTGGACTGAATTCCCTAGATTGTCCAACTTTAGAAAGCAACAAAGTCTTATCAATCTATCCAACAGATACTTACGGAGTTTCTAATATGAGCTATGCAGTGGGATTTAAGAGTGAACATAAAGTATTCTCCTAGCCCCCATGAAACATGTGTTCTAGTGGAGAAGAAGGTAATGAAGTAAACAAATAAACAAAAATAATGGTGCATTGCAAAAACTAATATAAAGAGAATGATATGATGAAGAGTGGTCAAAGAAGGCTTCTTTAATGGCAGATATTAGGGCTCAGACCTGTTAGACGATTGAGAACTAGACATACGAAGATGTGGGAAAAGGGTGTTGCAACGCAGACAGACTGCAAGTGAAAAGCCCATGAGACAGCAAAGAGGCCCGTACACTCCAGAGAATGACTGAAGGCCCACACAGCGGCGCACAGCTGAGGTGAGTGCAGGAGTCGTGTAAGAAGAGGACGAGGACGTGGGAAACGAGACGCGCAGAACAGACTGGGTTTAACCCAAAGTCCACTTGGGAAATCAAACATGAATATCACTTGTTGTGTGTTTTTTAAGTGATCTGCTGGAAGGAACCAAACAAAAACTCCCAGGGTTCTAATAGTGGCTGTAGAAATGACTAGTCCTATTAGAGCAAATGATGTAAATGAAGCCCGCTTTTACTGAAGGGCCACCTTGAAGGGGAGCGGAGAAAGAAAGCACAATGAGAAGTTAACAAAAACCTTCAATATTCAGGAAAACTTTTTTCCTGTACATGTCAATCTCCCCTTCTCTTATCCATGTTTATTTTTCAGTTGCTCATTCATTAGTCATGCCCCTTTTATGCTGGTCTGTCTACTTTAGAGGTTTGCCAGGTTCAAAGGGAAGAATCAGGACTGTGTCTGGCACAACAGCCTTCTAAACGTTGAGCATTTGAGCATTAAAATCATTTCTTGCTAGTGCTGCCTCAAATACTATTTGTGAAAGTATAACATACAGATATTGACATTTATGGTACGTAATTGCCTGAATACGCTAGGATTTGCCTACAGATGATTTTTTAAAAAATTAGTATACATTTTACTTGTACTCTATGAATTTTAAACACCTGTAGTTTACTTAGTTCATTACCACACCCGTTCAACACATCTGGCTTCTCTGTCTCTGTGTTAATCAATAATTATTTAATTACAATGTTATGCTTTTTATGCTAATTAGAAATTTGGGACCATAAAAATATGCTACCTTTGTGTTTCATGCTGGCACTAATGGGTTGTATTTATAGTTTGGTGCATTCATAAGTCATGCATGCATATGCATGTAGCACACAGTTACTTCATTTACACAACAGAAATTTTCTATTGTCTTTTTGTTTTGTTTTGTTTTGCTAAGTTTAACACTTGGAAGGAATTACCTTGATTTTGTCTCCCAATTTTGGTAGGAAAAGATTCCTTGTTTGACACAAAACATTTTGGTTTTAATGGGATATAATTCTTTACAAAAAAGGGAAAAGCATACAATTCTTTTATCTGTTCCCTTTTTGAAAAGTAGTTGGATAAATAGAGCAACGCTGGTCTTTATGACCTATGGATGTGGCTGTTCATGTGGTTTAAAACTGCAAAAAGACTATTTTTCTTAATTGCTTCCTTTGCTAAAATCATTGTGAAGGCTGGAAATAGGTCTGATTAACTGCAGACTTGGATGTGGTAAAAACCTCTCTGGTAGGTTCTCATCTATTGCCATCCATCTCAAGCTGGATGGCTCTCAAGAGGCAGTGTCTCGGGATATGGAAGTTTCAGAGACAATGACTCAAATGCAACTCTCTGGGAGGGTTTTCACTGCAGAAGTAGGGTGTGTATTAGCCCATTCTCACTGCCTGACTCGTCATTAGAGTCCCTAGGTTTCCATACAGATTTCAGCGTGTGTACCTGAAAGAATGTGGGTGCTACTCCCTTTGCTGTGGGGAGGAGCTGGACTGAAAATAACAGCCCACATCTACCCACAATAGCCATCGATATGCACTTTGACAATGTTGTGTCTTTTCAGGGATCCCTCGATACAACTATAAGTAATGACACCAAGTTTATGGATGCTTTTTGCAAACATTGCTTTATATCCTTCCTCTAAATAAAATTAAATCATCACTAGTCAGGTATTCCACAGTGTGTAAAGTCCAACGGCCATGAAGGAATTACCTAACAATGAACAATGTTTTATTTTATTACTACTTAATTATTTTTTGGAGCATGATAATGAGGGTCATTTTCTTTTCTTTTTTGTTAACCCCTGTGGCTGAATCATGGGGTTATCTTTCATAGTGTTGTAAGGAGCTCAGGGTTCCTCCTCAGGTATAAGGAGCTTCTAAGTTATTAATTAACTCAAATTAGAAAGTAAGTAATTTCATTCTTAGTAGGGATGATTAATCCCAATAATTTTAATTTCCTTAAATGAAGTAAAGACCACTTTTAGCTCTTCCTCAATTAAAGTTGAATTTGAAGTTTTCCAAACAATACCTGCATCATTTTCAATTGGCAGATCACAAGGATCCCATTTCTTCTCATGGATCAATGGTGAATTTCTGGTTACTCTCTTTCCAGACAGTGGTTGCTCTTAAGTCAAAACCTCCAGTTTGTCCAAAAGCACACTTAACCATCCTTTCCATAAGCTCCTAGATGAACACACATACTATTATACAACTGCCCTTCCCTTTCACAGACATGCCTCTAGCCTCCAAACAGTCCTTCCACCATGAGCTGCCCTTATTTCCACGGGAAGAACTTGTCTGCTGGGCTCTTCCATGGATGTGGGGCAGTTTATTGTGGCTCCATCTTTGCAGTGTCTGAGGGACAGCAGGAGGAAGGCACAAGTTCCTGTCCATGCTCAGTCCTATTTCCCCTCCATCAAAACATAAGGAGCCCTCAAAGAGTACAGGTTCCCCCCTTATGAATAGAATAATCTCACTACACATAGAGATCATTACAAATTTAAGAATCTTACTAGGTCCTGAAACTGTCTGAAAATGAGTGCAAAAGTTTTTCCTTGCTCATCTTTTGAACAGGAAAGCTGTTTATAGTCATTATTCTCTATCCAGCATAGTACAAAATTTTTGGATTTTCTTAATTAGCACTTTATAATTTAAAATATATAGTCTATATAGACTAAAATATATTGGTGAATGAAGAACAAAGGTACTTAGAACTACTTTAATTCAGAGCCACTTATGCAGAAAGTGGCTCATACAGTCTGATATAGTTTTCTTGTAAGAGTGATGCTCTGAACACCTTGTTAACCAACGATGAGGCCTAGGGACATCTTACTGTTATTTGGAACTAATATTGTTCATCAGGAGCTCTGTGCACACAGAAAGGCCTGGTGTGGGGGCCAAAGGTAGGAAAAGTGGAGGGTGGTCCAATCAGTAAGCAGAATATGATACCACATCTCACCAATCATGCATCCACCTCTTTTTCTCTGAGTCTGGGAATGCAATAGACAGTTTTGGAGGAAGTCTAGCACTTTATAAGTTAGTCTGGAGACTTCCCAGAAATGGATCAAACAGGAGATGATTTTTTTTCCTTTTATTGTCGCAACTATCAGTCCTTGAATGATCTGTTTTTTCAGCGAAAGGCTATGCTTTTAAGAGTCCTTTCTGGCTGAGGAGAACCTGTAGCCCTGAAAGGCAGCAGGTGCAGCAGAGCCTGGCAAGTCAGGCTGGAAACGTACAGTTTGCCTCACATTCTAATCATAGTCTCACTGTTATGGGAAAAAAATCTCAACCTGAGTAGGCTATTGGCTGATTTTTTAAAAGCCTTTAATTAAGTGAGAAATGAAATAGTGGGCCTGGCACTGGCACTTTCCCCATATCCTTAAGGAGTTTAATTTTCATTTACCCGGTTAACATTCTCTAATTTTAGGCCATGTGCCAAGTAGCAAGCAGTACTGTCATCCTTTAGGAAAATTATATAAGATTTAAATTTCAATTTAGAAGTCCAGGCAGTCCCCTTATGTTTTAAAATTGAGGCATTCTTCAGCAAAAGATTATGCTATTTGGTACATCTACCTCTTTTTGGAAAAGTTATCTATTCAAATTTCCAGTTTCTAGATTTGATTCTGAGAAGAGATCTATTACTCTGGGGCAAAAGGGGCCTTGTAGAAAGGCACCACAATTAGACATTTTGTGTGACATAGATTCTGTGGGGGCAGAAATCTTCCCAATCATCCCCTCCTATAATCTCATTATATCAGAGACTCATTATGTCAGTATGTGCTATTACCTGGTGCTCAATAAAGATCCATGAAAAAGAGAAGGCATAAGACAGATGAATAGTATATACCAGGTGCATTTTGGGTAAGGATGGATTGGTATCACATAACTGTGATGTGAAATGAAGGCTGCTGCCATTCTCAGGGAAGAATTGACTGCCTGGATCCAGGAGAAAAGAGAAATTTATGGGGACATTCAGTTAATTTGGAATCCACACTCAGATCCATTAAATTATATACAATTAATGAAAGACAGAATTTGAATTACAAGTCATAATTCCATTGAGAATTTTTATAGCTATGTAATAATTCATGGTGTTCTTCAGTCATTTGTTTTCCTCATGGCCGTGAGTACCGCTCTGAAATTCAGATAGCTATCACACACAATGCATATTATATATTTATTTATTAACATTTAGAAATAAAGCTGTTTCTATAATTTAGTGTAAATGTATAAATATGTGAGGGCTATCGTTTCATCATAAAATACCAGGGATGGTTATGGAAACATGCTAGGCCATTTATATAAGTATTCTTAGTATTGAAAAAAGTTGTCTTTTGGGGATATATAAATACACATGTTAGTCTGGTAGATACTCAATTTGTTCATAATTTCACATAAAACATAGTCTTTGGTTTGTTGTTTTGTATGGATTGTAACTTTTTGCTAGCTGTTTCTTGCATCTGATAGATATGTATGCAGAGGATTAGAGTGTGTCAACCAACCTACAGGACAGTGTTGGTGATGTTTGAAACTTACTTCTCAGTCAAAACATAAGACAAATGGATTATTTGTGGACGTTTTGCTGAGAATCAATTGAGAACAAAGCCAGATGCTCAGAGGAAAAAAAATATTTCAGTTGATTGTAGGACAATGATTCAAACGACTAGCTTATCCCAGAAATTTTTATAGCTTCTCACTGTGAACTGTCTCAAAAGCTAACTCCCAAGAGAATCTCGCCAGGCTCCTAGTTAATGAAAGGAATTGACAATGAGCAGAATTAAAGAACTTTAGCATCAAGAATGGGATCCGTTCTTAGCAGGCTTTTTGCTTCCGATGGCTTTTAGATTTTGGATGAAGTGATGGCAGGCCCTCTGTGCCTTTCCTCTTCACCTGTGCTCCCTCTTCCAACTATCTTCCCCACACGCCTGGTCCCACAACCAGGGCAAGAAGAATGGAGTGGGGGAGACTGTCAGAAGCTCAACTTGTACTGAAAAGAGGAAGGAGAGAAGGATTCCAAACAATCTTTTTCTGATCTAAGTTTTCACATAACACACAGGTTATTCATAACATTGCAAAAGTTTTGAGGACCATTCTATACCTCATATTTACCTGGATATCACTCATTATATTCTAATCTTTTTGAACTATTGAGATAGGAGTAGCAGCAGCAGGACCTGCCTAGGACATTTGTCTATTGTCTTTGTCCAGTCTTAGACTGAGTGACTTTGTAGTCAAGATAACACCTGGTTTTTTTCCAGCTAAAGTGAGTCTAGCTTTTTAATGAGAGTACCCCATGAACTCAGCATCCGGTGCACCAAGAAGCAGAAACCAAGTCAATGAAGAAGCTACCACTATTGGCATAGCTGTCACCTCTTGCTCTGTAGCCCCTTCTACACTGGGGTGTAATATGTCTTCTTACAGCTTGCCTTGCCACTGAATTTATTTTTCTTAAAAGCTGGCATGGATTCATTTTGTATACACAGTGCCTAGAACAGAGCCATACACATGGTAGTGTATGTAATTAATGTTCATCAAATGGATTATTCTTTTGTTTATTTATTTATTTTTTAATTACTTTATTGTTGTTCATTTACAGTTGTCTCAGAAAACTAAAACTGTAACTGTCTTTTGACCCAGCAATTCCACTGCTGGGATTATACCCTAATAGCTCTGAAACACCAATCCAAAAGAACCTATGCACCCCAATGTTCAAAGCAGCACAACTTACAACAGCCAAGTGCTAGAAGCAACCTAGATACCCATCAGTGAATGAATGGATCAAAAAACTATGGTACATTTACACAATGGGATTCTATGCAGCACAGAGAAAGAAGGAGCTCCTATTCTTTACAACAGCATGGATGGAACTAGAGAGCATTATGCTAAGTGAAATAAGCCAGGAGGTGAGGGACAAATACCTTATGAACTCACCTTTAATTGGAACATAATCAACAAAAGAAAAAAAAACAAACAAAATACAACCAGAGACTCTGAAATTAAGAACAATCTAACAATAGCCAGAGGGGAGGGAGAGGGGGCAGTGGGGAGATGGGTTTTCAGGAACTACTATAAAGGACACATGGACAAAACCAAGGGGGAGAGTGAAAGCAAGTGTGGGAGAAGTGGGGATTATTGTTTTTTAAATATAAAATAAATAGCATGCCCACTTTAAAATCAAATGATCAGTTCCATATGTATTAAATATTTAAATGTAACATAGATTATAAAAGAATTAGAGAAAACAAAGACAAAATATTTATCTTAGAGTACTATATAAACAAGAGGTACTATATAAACAAAAATAGTAAGGAAAGAAAACAAAGGAAATGGTTGTAATGCACATGATAAATTTGCTTTAAATGACAGCTAATGAGAAGGGGAATTAGCATTGAAAAACAAAGTTGACTGCCTTTTAGTATGTTATGCTAAGCTACTCTGAAAAATGGTTTTATCACAATTGAATATTGTCAACCACATGTTAATGAACAATATTCATGTAAATAACACTGTGCTTGCACAGATGAATCGGTTTAACTCATTAAGGAAAATGGTACATGAATTAAATAAGATGTATTAAAATGTCTTTTATAAACATCAGTGAATAATTGGATCAACTGCATTTTTCAGAGTTTAGTCAATTAACCTGGAGTCCCTTAGGTGTGATCCTAGAATTAAAATAGTAAGGAATTGCTTAGTTTTAAAATATGTACAATTTTATAACTCCACAAAGGATATCACAAATAATGGCCCTTCTATTACCACAGCCTTTTTGGCTGAGACTTTTTTACAAGTATTAAGCCTATACTTACCAAGGAATTCCATGACTATAAGTTAAGGAGCCTAAGAGAAAATCAGAAAAAGTCATAAACTTTATTCTTACACTTGGAATTATTGCTATCTGGTTCACCATCACAAAAAAATTCTGTGGGGGGAAGTAAATAATTATTTCTCTAGTAAATTTAAGAGGTTTGAAATTCTACTTACAAAGCTTATTTCTTATACTCATCCACAAACACATACTTATCACAAATTAAGAGAACTCTTTATTCTTTAATAAGAATTTCAATCTGGTATATAAATACTGGACAACTAAAAGTAACTTAAAATTCAAACTTAGTACTTGATCAAATCAGTTGGCTGATGATTTATTCATTATTTGGTATTATAAAAATACAAGTGGAATTACAATAAAGTATGTAACAAAAAACAAGACACACAAATTTGGTTTTATTAAAAGACTTGCATTACAATGACAGACTTTTAACATTCTTAAAAAATTACAGTTGACACAATATTTATGTTAGTTTCAGATGTATGACATAGTGAGTAGACATTTAAATACCTTAACAAATGATGTCAGTGTTGATAGGCAGAAATCAGTCATTGATGAAGCAAAGAGTAAAGCATGAGCAGATGTATATAAAAAATCAGCTTCCAAATTTGAGAAGTTTAATGTGCTATAGGATAGTTGAATGCTCTAGGAAAAGACTGAGTAAAGTGTATACAAAATGTAATAAAATACTTTAGCTAGAAAATGAATATTTTTTCTATAGGTAAGTAGAACCATTCAGCAATACAAGTTACAGGATGACGGGACTGTGGTGGCTTCACCTTCCGCATCCTGCCTGTGAAACTGCTCTCAGCTCTAGTCAAACCCCCATTCGTAGTGAAATTCAGTGCTCTCTCTTGATTAAGTGCCCTTTTGCTAGGGCAATTTTTGAAGTAGAATTAAAACAATGATGATTTAACTATTGGTACAGCCTCCTTGTTAATTTTATGTATCAGACATAGCTTCAGTAGCAGGTGTTAATTTCTAGGTAAATTTTGTTTGGGCTTCTTACAACTGCTATTCCCTAATTTTTTGTCCTGAGAATTCCAGTTTCCAGGCCAAAGGGAACAAATTCCCACGTGTTTACTGGTGTTCTGATGCCAGTTCTTTAGCATGATATTAATCTCCATGCCACAGATTCATGTGTTTTTTAAATGTACTTCAAGAACAAAAGTATATAATGGCCCATTAGGAAACATTAAATTCTGATCATTTTGTGAATGTTCTTGCTAATATGTGTTCTATAAAGTTGCTCACTTTTATAACTAAGATTCTAGTGTCATGGGTTAATGAGCCACATAGCTCCTAATGCTGTACATCTGCCATTAATCCATTATCAGGAAGGAACTAATCTATCACTTTAGCAAATGGATCAGAAGTTCTGTAAGGGTAAATTAACCCCCATCCTTTATTGCTGTGTCTTTCAGATTTATAGAGCATTTCACACACTACTATATTTGATTTTTAAAACCATTCTCTGAAGTCAAGAAGATTTGTTTTAACATTCTCATTTGTTTGAGGGGCCTGGCAGGGAAGCACAGTGTCTTGTGTATTATTGACCAAAAAGGGCTGTGGGAGAGAGTCTCTTTTTATTGGGAAGGCCAACTGTACAGCTTCTGGGCTGTGAGGGAGGAAGAGAGCCACTACTTAGTAAGTCAAAATGGCCCTGGTGGCCTAGCTGGGATTGCTGGGTGAGTGGTGAGTGTTTCCACACAACAGCAGTTACACGGCAGAGGAAAGAGGTAGACTTGGGCTACTTTCTTCCTTTTCCTTTTTCTTTTTTCCTTTTTTCTTCCCTTCCCTTCCCTTCCCTTCCCTTCCCTTCCCTTCCCTTCCCTTCCCTTCCCTTCCCTTCCCTTCCCTTCCCTTCCCTTCCCTTTTCTAAATTAATCCTCACCTAAGGATACTCTTAATGATTTTTTAGAGTAAGAAGGAAGGGTAGAAAGAGAGAGACAGAGAGAAACACTGACTGGTTGCCTCCCATACTCCTTAACCAGGGATTGAATCTGCAACCTAGAGTATGTGCCGACTGGGGATTTAACCACCGAACTTTGGTGTATGGGACAATGCTACAATCAACTGAGCCACCCAACCAGGGCAGCTCCTTGCTTTTTCCATTATGGCTTTGGTCAAGTTCTTTGGGTGAACCAGTGCTAATAGCTTCTGCATCACTAAGTTCATGGTAGATGAGACCGGTTATTAAGGCTTTTTTCCATTATCTCCAACCTTGCATGGCCTGGTGCCTCAGGAACAGTGACTTTGCCCTCAGCTCCAGGCTGCCCTGAAGGTTAGTCTAAGAGTAAACCTGCTGTGTTATCTGGTGATTGTTTCAGGAAAGGGCTTGAAATGCAACTCCCACAGGTATGTAAGGAAACCTTCTGCAAGGACGAAATATGTTTGAAACTAAGATGACACCATAATTTATTTTCCTGGACATTGTCACAACAGCATAACAAGAGAAACAACAATGACATCTAACAAATATGTAGTACTTAAAATGAGCCCGCCGTGATTCTCGGTACTGTATGCACTTTAACGGACTTTATCCTTGCAACCACCCCTAGAGTAGATGATATCATTCTCCTGACCTTGTAGATGAGGAAGCAGGTACCAGTGTACGAAGTGGCAATGCTCCTGCTTCCAGTCCTAGATTCACACTGCAAGGTGTCATTCTCGGTTACATTGAATGTACTTGTGCTTAGTGAGGTTAAATGGCTTGCTTTAATCAATAGCCAGTAGGAGTATATCTGATTTTGCAAGGTAGACTGATGTGGCAAAATAAAGACATGGTGATAACTTGGGTCCTTGATGACATCTCTGCATCAACCAACCTTGAAACCTGCTTTGCTTTGAAGCTGTGGGATGTGAGATGCTAAATGCTCTTAACATCTGCAGTGCTTTGAGTCAGTTTTATTTTCTACTTGCAGCATAAAACTTCCCAAGTGACCTCAGAGTCATATTTTAGTACCAACTATGGATGCAACTACTTGTTTGGGGCTTTGGCCTCATGATTTTGGGTCATTTTTTCATTTGTAAACAAGAATTATAATGGCACCCACTTCATATGTGTGTGAGTGAGAGGACAGAGAACACGCAAAGCTCTTTAAAAAGTGCCCCAGGTATGGTTTGTGTTCACTAAGATTTAGTGAGTGTCAGTGAGTATTTTTTATTTTTATTACCAATGTTGTTATTTTATGTTTTATTATTAAGTTTTGGTATTTTTTCTAATCTGTAAAATGTGAATTGCAATAAACTTGTAGGGTTATGAGGATTAAATGAAACCTATATAAAGTATTTAGCAGAATATCTGGTATATAGAAAATACTCAATAGAATTTGGTGTATTCTTTCTAATTAATTTTTATTTCAATGGAAATAATCTACATAAGATGTAAAAGGTAAAATAAATGCTATAGCCTGCAACCAAGAAAAGCTATTCTTTCTATTTTGAGTTAAAGCTATGCTAAGATGCGATTTTCCTTTTAAAACATCCTACACATTAAAAAATAATACTGTCACTTTCCATGTCAAGATTTACTCCTCAATAAACCAGTTTGAACACAAACTTCATATTTTCTTTTTATAAATGAAAACCAATTACAGTCTGTGCAAACTGTTGCATGAGAAAGTCCATACTAGTGCACTGGTATATCCAAAATGAAAAATGGAGACATGTCTGGCAAATCATATTGCCTGCTGATCCATAAAGTTGTACAGATCAAATATCCAAGTACAAAAATTAAATATCTAATCCTATACCCATAAGGAAATATTGTACTCTCTAGATAGACTAAAACACTGATCTTTCAAAGTCTAGTGATTTAACTATAATTCTGGTTGAAGGAAATATTAACAAAAGCAAGTTTACTCTAAACAATTTCTAAATACAGTACAATTAGTTTTCTAGCCCCCCTAAGAATAGGCTGGAGCTTTATATAGAAGGAACTAAATTCCTTCTATAAACTAAATAAACTAAATAAACTAAAACTCCATTTGTATCATTAAATTTAGTAACAGTTTAGTTCTAATAAACTAAAACTCCATTTGTATCATTAAATTTAGTAACAGAATGATGCCTTCTATATATCAAAGTTGTATTTAGTACCACAAACCATTGGAATATTTACTTCAATATTTGGGAGTAAATATTTGATTTGGGGGTTAACAAATAACCTATAAAAACTCATTTGGAGGGTCCTTCTACTAATTAAATGGTGTCCCTTTTGTAATAGACATGCTGTGCAACAAAATGCAAACATTAATCTCAGTGATTATTAGTAACATTGTGGCTTCTCAATAAATATCTTTAAAATAGATAAAACATAGGGCCTGGCCAAGTAGCTCGGTTGATTAGAGCATTATTTTGATACACCAAGGCTGTGGGTTCAATCCCCAGTCAGGGCATATATAAGAATGAACCAATGAATGTATAAGTGGTGCAACAAATCTGTCTCTCTCTCTCCCAAATCAATCAATAAAAATAGATAAAACACAGGAGTAAATTATGAGACTATTCAAAGTTTTGATAACTTTTTCCAATGTAGATTTTTTACTTATAGAGCTTTATATATGTTGCATTATTGGAGGGAAGAAGTATATTTGGTTTTACTAATTTGTCAAATACCTAAATCTGAACTGAGTGAAGATTCTGTAGTACTATGTTTTGAATTGTTTAAAGTATTTATATATTCAATTTTACCACAGCAGTTTAGTGTCTACTATACGCAAGATACCGTTTTATTCTAAGAGAGAGTCAAAATGTAAACTCTACCATCTTAGTTTCTTATTAAGATAGGGTAATGAAAACACTTACAAAAACTATAGAAAAGTATGTATATTTAAAGACATAATCTATAAAAATGAGAGAAGGAAAAAGGCACTCAATCTTGAAAGGTGGAAGTAAATGGATGAGAGGGAACAGATGTCAGTAGGGAGAGAGAGGGACAGACCTAAGCTACATTAGCAGAATCATAAAAAGCATTCGTTGCTTCTGAAATTGAGCTGAAGAAGGTGGGTCTGAAGTCAGGCATCCTGTGTAGAATCTGTCTGAGAAACGGTTAGATCTCTGCTATCTTCTGCTCCTCACTGCTATGTGCCCTGCTTCCCCAAAAGTCTGATGATGCATACATTAGAGTGAGAAAACAGAGGACACTGACTGGCCAGTGCTGCACACAGCTGTGGCATGCACCATGCTAACAACATGGGGATAAATGATGGGATGCATACCAGAGAATGAGGGCAAAGACCCTCACCTCTGCCCCTGAGTGGTTCTCAGCATGCTGATGCCCAGATCCCGCCCCTTGAGGTAGACATTGGGAGATTCTTTTCTGGGGAATTTAATCTACTCCAAAGCAAAAAAGTCAAAGACACTTGACACTTGGAATTCCCCCAAAAATTGTCTGCATGGGTCAATTCACAGTGTAGTTCACAGTTGAAAAGGCCCTTTATGTGCTTAGCAGGGCCAGGGCAGTTTTAAAGCCCTCATTCACAATCATGCTCAGAAAGCCAAGGATGAGAAAAATTTGAGGAAAGGCTCATAGATAAAGACCCAAACTTACAAGCAGAAAAACAATAAAGAAACTTCAAGGAAATAGATTATACAAAGATGATAAAAACTTTAAAGACAATACCCAAAATGATTAGGAACATGTACAGACCTCAAATAGTATGCTATTAATACAGGGTTCTTCTCTAGTGGCTAAGACTGTACAGAAATAAATTCTTGGTCAAGATGATTATTTAAACAAACGTATATATTTTAGTTCCCCTCTTGAACTTCATTAAAATATCAGCAAGAATTTTAAGGAAAGCGTATAAGTGTGCAAGGTGGAGCCAGGCTTTGCCTTTTAGGTGGGAAGCTAGAAGACACTTTCTGGGACATCTGACTTGCTGGAGTGTCAAGACATACCTATCACCTTGAGAGGAAGGAAAGAGACAGCCTTTGAGGGAGACTAATAGTCTATGTTAAGAGTTTTTGAGAAATCCCTCCCCCACCTGTTAAATATGAGCCTACAACTAAGAATTACCAGATATTTGAATTAAGCCACTAAGATGGGAGATAGAAACCACAGCAATCAGGAAAAAAAAAAAGGACATATTTGGAAGAAACAGACATGTACTGGCAAAGATAAGTCTACTATCATCCACATGCAAAAACAAAACAAAACAAAGAGAAAATATTGGAACTATGAGGTAAGATTAAGATTTCATAAAAAGGGACATTGGGGGTAATAATCTTTGGGGTATTAAAAACATTATGGTGTAAACAAAAGGCTCATTTAGAAGTGTTAAAAATAAACCCAAAGAAATCTTCCAGAATATATATTGTTAAAAGTGAAAATTAGGAAAACATAAGGAAATTAGAGAACCAATCAGTAAGATGGGTACCCAAATATCAGTGTTCCTGAAATACAAAAGTGGGAAAATGGACCAGTATCAAATCAAAACATCCAGACTTCAGAATCTATGAATAAACAGAAGACGCTACAAACTCCCAGGGTGAGGAGAACAGCCACGGAATAAAGACTGGGACACAAAATGGCTTTGGCCTTCTCATCAGCAGCATTGTGTGCTGAAGAATATGGAAAGAATATAATAGAAACATAATTTCCTCTCTAGAATTTTATATCCAGACAAATAATAGATCAAGTGCAAAAGCTGAGTAAGATATTTCAGACAAGAAAGTTCTGTGCACGCTTGCTCAATATACTTGTAGATGTGTTCATCAAGACATGAGCCACTAAAATGAGAGAGTGAAGGAAGAAAGGGAGGGAGACATGGGTTGCAGAACAGAGAAGGAAAGGCAATCTGCAACATGCTTTTGAAAGGAGGTCCCATCATGAAGAACTGGCATATAGGTTAACACATCCAGATTGAATTACATGGAAAGATTAGAGAAGATTATGAGGAAATACAATTGAGAATTAGTTTCTAATTAACCAATTAATGGTTGAATAATAATTGATTAAATAGCTAATGTTTCTGAATATATTGAAATGCTATTTAGACAATTTGAGAAGAGTTTGGGAATAATTTAATGGTAAATTAAAAGAAAATTCAGCAACCAAAACCAATCAGAAACACTAAAGAAGTTTAAAAAGTTATTCAGAAAAGAAAAAGTATCCACATTTTACCATATCTTGGCTCTGAGTACCATTTTTATAGTGATTATAAAACAAACATTGAATAATAAGAGTAAATTAAGATAAAATATGAAAAAAATTGATTATGTTAATTTGCAAGAATAGATGTAGAAGCCTATATTTGAATGCTTCTTTTGTTGAAATGGTCTGTTGATCTTAAAAAGCCAGATCATAAAACATTATTAAAATGAAAATAAGAACTTGCTTCAGAGAATACCTAGTGAAAGATGACCAAAATGGTGGATATTATGAGATTAAGCAATTGTATGACTTGGTTAACTATGATTTCAGGTAATATATTTTTAACAAATTAAGGTAATGAATGTATGCACCGCTTGCAAGGTAGAGGCAATTAAACTTAGTAGCTCTGTCACGGAACAATAACCCTGTGCTCTAAGCCTGGAAATAATGAGCTCCTGTGGAATATATTATCCTAATGGTGCTCATTGCCGTGATGCTACAGAATGAAACATTGGTGAATATGGAAGTCATCATTAATGCTGACAATTTGATTCAGTGCAGCATAATTCCCTTCGTTTTTATTTTGAATTCTTTTTGTTATTATATGCCTTCATTGAAGTTTACATTGATATGTTGTGGGGTCTTAATACGTCTTAAATGGGGCTTAGGAAGAAAATAAAACAACTAGCCACAATTTCTCAGTACAAAATTCTAGAAACAAAGTCTTAAATGTTGCTAAGTGGGGTATCAAATGACAGAACTATTTAAGAGATAAATTTAAAATAAAACCACTTAAAATTTTCAAAAATAGATCTGAGAATAAACCTAGAATATTGATGACACTATACACGTCATTAATATAAAATGCTAGCTCCTGACATCTAATTTGCAAAATGTAAACCATCTGGAAAATGCCAAAAAGCATGTTTGGCTTAGTCACTTGTGTTCAGCCTTAGTAATACAAATAAAATAATTAGTTAGAATAGAATATGAATTTTCCACAGAAATTTGTTTTTCTATACAAACTATCTGCATAAGAATCTAATTTATGAGGATCCAAAATGGCAGTAGAGTTGCTAGATGTTACACTCACCTCCTGCCAGGGCCAAACTTGAATTACAAGTGAAATATAGGACAATCAACCTGAATAACCGACTAAATAGCTAGAGAGAAGTGTCATAACTAAGGACTTATAAAGAAGCTATATCAAGACTGGTATAGGAAGAACAGAAACAAAAAAAGGGCTGGCTTCTGTCCCATGGGAAGACTGAGATTCCAGAGTGATATCTCAGCTGCAAAGGTTCTTCCCGAGGAGCCTGGGGTCTCAACCCCATGCCAGGGTCCCCTTCTCAGAGTACAGGAGTCAGGAAGAGATGCCCACAAAACATCTGGCTAAGAAAATCAGGAGGGTTCTGCCAGACAGGAAGAGACAGGAGTCTGTTAGAGACTCAGGCACCCTGTTAAAGGGCCAGTGCACAAAATCTCATTCACAGCTATTAATGTGGGCTCCAGCAGAGAGAGGGTGGAGCAGACTAGAGTCATGTGAGAAGAGACAGGTTTGCTGCTCTCAGGAGAGAACTAAAGGGACAGCTGCCAGGATTCCTCTGCTGTTTCCCTGTCCCACACTGAAGATGCCATCTTTCTTGGGTGGAGCACACCCCTCCATATGGTATTAGCCTAGAGAAATGCTATAGTTCCACCTTCTGGACTCTCCCTTGTTCCAGACAGGGGAGCTAGCTTGCATGCTGCTGAGGAGTCAGGTGCCTGGGCTGGGATGTAGAGGTCTGGGCAGACTCAGCAGGCATCAGTGATTGTGCTGTGTGGTTTTGGGGTGGGGACAATTTTCCCTACTTTCCTGTGAATCTGACTGGTGACTCCCCCTCATAGGACATCTGCTAGTTCCACTTTCCAGGCTCTAAGCAATCCCATCCTCCTGACTCCTGATGGCCCCACCCTGCCAAAGTTTGGGCAGAATCCCAGATAGACTGACTTGTGTGGTTCTGGGGTTGGGGCCACTCCTCTCATCTTCCATCAGCCTGACAGCACTTTCTCCTCACAGCAGATACACTAGCCCTTTCCTTCCAACTCCCAGTGGCCCTGCCCTGCTGAGATCAGGCTCCTGACAAAATCTGGGACAGGCTGAGTTAGGTGGCTCTAGGACAGGGGCCAATTTTCCCTCAGATCCTGACTGGTACAGAACCCACCCTTTTCATAGTCAAGTCTTGGTCTGTTTGGGTGTGATAAACTCTGCTGGTCTCACCCTGATTACTCCCTGAGACCTCATCCCACCACAAAGGCCTGTGGGCACCCCGTGGGTGGCAGCTAGACTTGGTATATCCTGGAACATTTGCCAAGTGGACTCAGACTCAGCATTGGAAGGGAGTTTGAACATGTACCAACCTGGTAAACACCACTTGATCCTATCTGGTGACTCACTGAGAACCTACTTCATGCAACTGAAGTACCACCAGTGCTCTGTCAGTGACTGAACCTAACAGGAAGCCTGTAGGTGGAAGCAGGCGATGGTGGGCATCAGCATGCCTTGGAACTTTTGCTGAATTGCCCCCAGGCCCAGTGCTCATAAAAGTCAGCCTTGGTGCACAGCTTGGCCTTTCCTATGCTTATCCAGGCCCAGCAGAGGCAGCAAAGAGTCGTAGATCACTCTGAGTTCCAGAGAACTTGTCCAAGGCCAGTCACAGGCAGTTTCTGACTTTGGTCTACACCAGAGTCCTCTCCAAGAAATTTCAGAACTAATACACCCAGTGGCCAAATTTAGACAACATCAGGACAGGATTCAATTAGCTTCACAAGTGGTATGTCCAAAGGTAGATCTTGGCAGGCACCAGCTCCTGCTGAAGTGAATTCCATTTTGTGTGGTCAGCATGTGCACTATGATACAGGCCAATCCTCAGAGTCAGCCAGTCTGAGTGTTGACCCCACACATGAAAGAGCTAATAGAAATCAACACTCAGTTACAATAAAAGGACCCACATAGCCACACAAGAGACATTGCTGGAACACACAGCTCAGGTGATCAAAGTGACTGAGACACTGGGTCCCACAGGACACCTACCACACAAAGCAACTCTACAAAGACTGGGAGTCATGGAAGATCTACCTAATATATAGAAATAAATGTAAAGAGGCGGCCAAAATGGGGAGACAAAAAAAAAAAACAAAACATGCTCCAAATTGAAAAAAAAAAACACCCAACAGGAGAAATCTCCAGAAAAAGAGCTAAATGAAATGGAAGCAAGCAATCTGCCACATACAGAGCTCAAAAAATGGTTATAAGAATGCTCAAGGAACTTACTGAGAACTTCAATAAAGTGAGAGCATGCACATAAAAAGGTTAAAAAAAAGTGAAGGACACAATATCTGAAATGAGGAATATACTAGAAGGAATAAACAGTGGGTTGGATGAAGCAGAGGACTGAATCAGAATTTTGGAAGACAAGATAACAGAAAACACCTAAACAAAGCAGCAAAAAGAAAAACAAAATTTAAATAACAAGGACAGTTTAAGGGATCTTTGAGACAAAAAGTGTAACAATATCTGCATCACAGGGGTACCAGCAGGAGAAGAGAGAGAGCAAGGGATCAAGAACCTAATTGAAGAAATAATGGCTGAAAATTTCCTTAACCTTGCAAAAAATAAGAGACACAAAAGTTCAGGAAGTACAAAGTCCCAAAATAGATGAAACCAAAAAGGCCCACATGACACATTATAGTTAAAGTGATGAAGTTAAAGAAAAAGAAAGAATCTTATAGGCAGCAGGAGAAAGATAATTACCTACAAGAGACCTCCCATAAGGCTGTCAGCTGATTTCCCAACAGAAACATTTTAGGCCAGAAGGGAGTGGTAGGAAATATTCAAGGTGATGAAAAGCAAGAATCTACAAACAAGACTACTTTACCCAGAAAGGTTACCATTAAAAATTGGAGGAGAAATAGTTTCTCAGACCAAAAAAAAGATTAATAAGTTCATTACCATGAAATCAGTATTATAAGAAATGTTAAATAGTCTTGTTTAAGTAGGAGGAGAAGGAGGAGCAGAAGTGGAGGGGGGAAGAGAAGAGAAGGAGAAGGAGGAGGAGGAGAAGGAGAAGGAGAAAGGGAGAAAGAAAAACAGAGGAACATATTTAAAAGAATAAAATGGCAATATATACGTACCTATCAATAATAACTTTAAATGTAAATTGTTTCAATACTCCAATCAAAAGGCATAGGGTACCCGAGTATATAAAAAAAATAAGATTGATATAAATTCTGTCTACAAGGGACCCACCTCAGAACAAGAGATACACCCAGCCTAAAAATAAAGGGATGGAAAAATATATGTCATGCAGATAGATATGGGGAAAAAAGCTGGAGTATCAATAATAATATCTGACAAAATAGTTCTTACACAAAGCCTATAGTAAGACACAAAGAGGGGCACTACATAATGATAAAGAGAAAAATCCCACAAGAGGATATAACCCTTGTAAACATTTTATGCACCTGACATAGGAGTGCCTAAATATGTAAAGCAAATCTTGATGAACACAAAGGGAGAAATCAATAGTAATACAGTCACTGTAGAAGATTTTACCACCCTATTGAAATTAATGGATAGATCTTCCAGACAGAAAGTCAACAAGGAAATGGTGGTCTTAAATTACACACTAGATCAGATGGATTTAATAGATATTCTCAGAGTATTTCATTCCAAAGCAACAGATGCACAATCTTTTCATGTGAACATGGAACATTTTCTAGGATAGATCATATGGTAAAACACAAAATGTTTCAATAAATTTAAGGAAATTGAAATCATATCAAGCATCTTCTCTGATTATAACAGCATAAAACTAGAAATCAATCACAAGGAAAAAACAAAAGCACACAAAGACATGGAGGCTAAATAATGTGTTACTAAACAATGAATTGACTAACAATGAGATCAAGGCAGACATCAAAATATACATTGAAACAAATGAAAATGAACACAACAACCCCAAATCTGTGAAACATGGAGAAAGCATTCCTAAGAGAAAACTTCATAGCATTCCAGGTCTATCTTAAAAACAAATAACTATAACTATAGGCCAACACATTGGACAATCTGGAAGAAATGGATAAATTTCTAGTATAGACAGTCTTCTAAAATTGAATCAGGAAGAAACAAACAATCAGAATACACTTAATACAACTAATAAAATTGAAGCAGTAATAAAAAAAAAACTCCCAACAAGCAAAAGTCCTGGACCAAAGATTCAAAGGATAAGTGACGTCTATCTTTCTCAAACTATTCCAAGAAATTCAAGAAGATGGAAGGCTCCCAAGCTCAATGAACAAAGCCAGCATTATCCTAATTCCAAAACCAGATGAAGACACTACACAGAAAGAAAATTATAGGCCAATATCCCAGATGCACATTGATGCTAAAATCCTCAACAAAATATTAGCAAACTGGATCCAGAAATATATTAAAAAGATCATACAGTATGATCAAGTGGGAATTACCCTGGGAATGAAAGGTTGGTACAATATTCACAAGTTGTTAAATGAGATATATCAAATAAAAGAGAAGAATCGCATGATCATATCAATAGATGCAGAAAAAGCATTCAATAAAATCCAGCACCCATTTATGATAAAAATTCTCAGCAAAGTGGGAATAGGAGGATCATACTTCAACATAATGAAGGCCATATATGACAAACCTATAGCTGACATCATTCTAAATGTACAAAAATTAAAAGTATTTCCCTTAAGATCAGGAACAAGACAGGGATGTTTGCTTTCACTACTCTTATTCAATATAGTACTGGAAGTCCTAGCCATGGCAATCAGACAAGAAGAGGAAATATAATGAATCCAAATTAGAAAGGAGGAAATAAAACTGTTATTATTCACAGATGAATGATACTGCACAGAGAAAACAATAAAGACTCCACCAAAACACTACTAGATTGAATAAATGAACTTCGCAAAATAGCAGGATACAAGATCAGTATTCAGAAATAAGTGCCATTTTTATACCCCAATAATGAACTATCAGAAAGAGAAACTAAGGAAACAATCCCATTTACTATTGCAACCAAAGAAAAATAATAATAAGGTAGCCTAGGAATAAGGTAGCCTAGGAATAAAAGATAAAAAAACTTGTACTTGGAAAACTACGGGACATTGAAGAAAGAAATTGAGGAAGATACAAATAAGTGGAATCATATACCATGTTCCATGGATTGGAATAATTAACATCATTAACATGTCCATACTACCCAAAGCAAGCTATAGATTCAATGTAATTCCTATCAAGATACCAAAGGCTTATTTCACAGAACTAGAACCAATATTCCAACAATTTATATAGAACCACAAAAAAACCCTGAATAGCCACAGCAATAATGAGAAAGAAGAGCAAAGTCGAAGAAATTATGCTACCTAATATCAAACTATACTATAAGGCCATATTATCAAAACAGCATGGTACTGGCATAAAAACAGACATATAGATCAATGGAACAGAATAGAGAGCCCAGAAATACACACACATCTTTATCGTTAATTATATTTGACAAAGGAGCCAAGAACATCAATGGGGTAAAAATAGTCTATTTAATAAATGGTGTTGGGAAAATTGGAGATATGTGCAAAAAATGAAACAAAAGCCACCTTCTTGTGATCTAGTTGTGTACAACACACACATGAATAAACTTAAAATGAATTAAAATGTTAAATGTTAGATTCAAAACCATAACAGTCTTAAAAGAAAAACCAGATAGCAAAATCTCAGACATTTCTCACGGCAATATTTTTTTCTGATATTTATTTGAGCAAGGAAAACAAAAGAAAATGTAAACAAATGAGATTCCATCAAACTAAAAAGGTTTTGCACAGCAAAGGAAACAATCAACAAAATGAAAAGAGAACTCCCTGAATGGAAGAACATGTTAGCCAATGATACATCTCTGATAAGTGATAATATCCAAAGTTTATAAAGTACTTATACAGCAACTCAATACCAAAAAACAATCCAATTTTTTTAAAAATAGGCAAAGAACAGGAGTATGTCCTTCTCCAAAAAGAACATACAGCTGGCCAATAGACATATAAAAAGATGCTCACTAATCATCAGAAAAATGCAAATTAAAATCACAACGAGATATCACCTCACGCATGTCAGAATGTCTGTCATCAATAATTCAACAAAAAACAAGTGTTCATGAAGATGTGGAGAAAAGGGACCCCTCGTGCCCAGTTGATGAGAATGCAGACTGGTGCAGCCCCTGTGGAAAGCAGTATACCTCAAAAAATTGAAAATGGAACTGCCTTATGACTCACCAACTCCACTTATGGGAATATATTCCAAGAAACCTAAAGCACTAATTTGAAAGAATCTGTGCACCCCTATATTCACTGCAGCATTATTTATAAGAGCCAAGATCTGGAAGCACCCAAGTGCCCATCCATAAATGAGTGGATGAAAATTGTGGTACTTGCAGGAAATCTTACCATTTGCAACAGCATGGATGGACCTAGAGAGTGTTATGCTTAGGGAAATAAGTCAAAGTAAGGCAAATACCATATGACTTCACTTATGTATGGAATATAATGAACATAATAAACTAGACTCACAGGACAGGGAACAGACTGACAGATGTTAGAGGTGTGTGGTTTGGGGGCTGAGTGAAAAAAGTGAATGAATTAAGCAAAAACAAAACAAAACAAGAAAACCAACACACCTCATGTACACAGACAATAGTCTTTTGATTACTAGATGGAAATGGGGGTGGAAGAGGCAGAAGAGGTTAAAGGGGGATAAATGGTGACTTAAGGAGACGTGACTTGGGGTGGTGAACACACAATACAGTACACAGGTGATGTATTATAGAGTTGTACACCTGGAATCCCTGGCTGGTGTGGCTCAGTGGATTGAGTGCCAGCCCAAGAACCAAAGGGTCTCTGATTCCCAATCTGTTGGGTACCACCCTGCCTGGTTTCAGAAGCTGTAATCCCCTGTGGCTAAGGCTGAGTAAAGGACCTTTAGGACCATAAGCCACTTAGGAGACAAAGCTTATCTTCTTTGTAGGGACACCACCTCTTCCCGCTTTCTCTTCACCCTGTTTGGCCCAGGGCGGATGACTGGTTAGCCAGTGACAGGTAAGATTCCTCAAAAGAAGGATGACCTAAAACAGGCATGGTCTCGAAGGGGCCCTCTGGGAAGGACTTGGGGGACTATAGAAAAAGGGGGTGATGGACCCTCACCCCTTGGCTTTGACATAGCATGAGTCCTCATTCTGTCTGCAAGAAGTCTCCTAATCTCTTGGCTGCCTCACTTCCCCTGCCTGACTTAATTCTGAAACAATGCCTTAAACCTGAAACAATGCTGGAGGTGGGTGCTGCCCTGTGCTGGAAAGGGCGGGTTCCCTAGGGTGATCAGGCCTAAGAAAGAATGCATAAAATCCTATGAAACCTACTTTATTAATACCCTCAATTTAAATGATAAGGATCCAAGAATGAAGTGAGCTTGTTTCCCAAAGTTTTACGGACCTTTAACTATCTGACCCTGACTCAGAATAAGCCCTCAGAGTTCTTTGAATGTTATCTATTGTTTGATCCTTACTGCCTGACAATGATTGATGTCACATATACATCCTGTATTCCTGTGCAAATGACCCCAATAAAAGCTTGTCAAGGCAAGGGTCGAGGTGCTCTGAGGCGCTCTCCCCTTGAGAGAGAAGCTGCGCCATCCCTTTTCCTCCACAGGACTTAGTAGTCCATGTGAATTTGTCTCATCTCATCCATAATGCCATGGACCCCAGGAGCTGGGATCTGCATCAGCAATCAGGGCACAAGCCTGGGTTGCTGGCCAGGTTCCCTGGTGCAGGGTACGAGGGTGAGCAAGAGGCAACCACATATGATGTTTCTCTCCCTCTCTTTCTTCCTCCCTTCCCTTCTCTCTAAAAATAAATAAATAAAATCTTAAAAAAAAAGAATTATACACTCGGAACCTATACAATTTTATTAACCAATATCACCACAATAAGTGAAATAAATAAAATTTAAAAATAATATAACTTTCAAGATCATAATAACAAAAATTGTTTTTAATGAATGTCCACAATTTCCACATTTAAGTATTTTCCCAATGTATTTGACACCCCTCAATTTTAAAAGATATTGCATTTGTATGCTCTAATGTCTTAAACTGAATAGTTTCTGAGTGGAATGATACCACTAATATTGGTTTAGGAGTTTTACTGTTATGTTAAATATAATACACAATTGACATTTTTAAAATCTTAAAGTGAGCATATGCAGCCATGGAGGAACTGAAAATTGCATAGTTTTATTGAATATTCTACACTGAACTCTCAACATTCTCTGTGGCAAGGTTTCAAGTGTCAAGACATTGTGAGGGTTACCCATAGAAGTAAGGTATGGCCACTGACCTGAAGATGGCTGATAATCTAGACCTGAAGGCAGGTACATAAAGAAGGAGATCATTAAACAGAAGAAGGAAGAAAGTGCTCAACAGATCCACGAGCATACTTGGCTGCTGTTAGCCCATCGGGTGCCTTAGTGGGAGCTGCTGTGGATGGCTGCAGCCCTGTGCATCCCATGCACAGGGGGCAAGTTGTATGTGAGGGCTTTGGGACTGCAACAGAAAAATTAGTTCCAAATGGGCAAGCTTCCAGGAAGGCTTCCAGGAAGAGGTGGCATTTGGATTTGGAAGAGTGTGCAGTATCTCAGCGAGTAGAGAAACCTGGGAAATACAGTCTGTTTTTCACACTGGTCTGTCTCCAAATGATGAAATAGGGATCCAGAGACTCATTTTGAAGGAAGATAATTTGAACAGCTGAGGTATTGTACCTTTCCCATCAATTTGCCGTACAGGACCCTGCTGCCTGTGACTCGGCAAGTTTAGTGTCCCCCATTTACTCAATGCCAAACAGGATTTTGCTTTTCTTTCAACAGAGACTGAGCATGGGCATGATAGAAAATCACCTACCTGTGGGGAGAATCATTTGATTGGCATTTAACTGCCCACCAAGTTTTTCTGCTGTCTGTCCATTTGAAGGAACCCCCGTGTTTCCACAAGCCATGAAACATGTAATGGCTACATTGGAGATTTTTCTAACTGAGAGTTAGAAAGCATGACTGAAGCATACGTGGCCCCAGTAAACTGTTGGATACAGTCTGTGAGATTTTGACAAATGGCTGGCTCTACGTAATAAAGAGGGGACATCGGACACTGCACCAAACTGAGACTCCACCGGTCTGAGGCCATGTTTTAAAATGCTCATATGGCCAAATTTATCTCTGCATTGAGCAGCATTGTGAATCCAATTGAGAGAAAAGATTCTGGGGCCAAAAACTTGTTCTAGTACAATCAGCTGAAAAGCTTACAATCTACACGACACACAAGGATTAATAAAAGGTAAATCTGGCTGGATTTAATGCAGACCTTTAATGAAATATTTTACTTTTCAGCAACCACAGATGGGTTATAGGAGAAAAGACTGGGTGTGTATAATTTTACAGCTAAGATTAAGGATCAAAATGCAAACATAATATTTAGAAATAAATTGTTTCTGGCCAAGAGCACCATGGAACTTAGATGGGTGGGAGACAGTGGTACAAAAATACAATATTTTTTCAGTTTGGAAAACATGGCTTGATGATGATTTATTTTATTTTGTCTATAACTGAGAAAGTGTAGCATTTTCAAACTATAGTTGTTGAAAATCAATCAACTAAATAACACCAGATATTATCTTAGCATATTTTTAAAATACGCTAAGATAAATTTATTTTTTAAAAAACCGGATAAATAAAAATGTGCTACAGATCATGCATTTGAGCTTTTTATACAGGACTTGTTATCTCTGCATCTCCAGTTGCTTCACCAAATTCAATGACTAATAAATGATTCAAGGTTTATTGATACATGTCCATTCAATTGACCATTTTGATTGAATTAGGGAATGATGGGAAAATATATTTTTTTCTGGGAGTCTGTGCAGTATTTCATAGTTCATAAAACCCTTCCACATTTGGGTGAAATCATCTTGGGGCAACACTGGAAAAATACCATTTCTCCATTTTTTTTTTATCTCAGAAAACTGTAATGCAGAATTGGGACAACCTGACCCACAGCACCGGTGTTTAAGCTGTAGACCTGGGATTGACTTGGTGTCCCGGTTCCCTGACTGGCTTCCCTGCACAGCTCCTCTGAATTATCAAGGAAATTCAACCCCAAAAATTTGCTTCAGAGATTTCTTCCCCTTCCCCTCAACTTCCTCAAGTTGACGGGTTTTAGTAGTAGGGAGGTAGCCTAAACTAACCTAAAGTCTTTCTGAATTTCAAAGCCACCACCAAGAAATCAAATAACTACATTTAAAACAAATCTTATTCTAAAAATTTAAGAGTCGAAGTCAAAACTCACAGGTTATCTGTTTTCCCACTCTGCATGGTGACTAACTGTGAGGAGCGTAAAGCACTGTGAGTTAGCTTTCTGTGGTATTCTACCACAAAGACCACAGTTCCTGACTAATCGTAATTTCAGGGAAGTTAATCACAGCAAACAGTTTAAAGACCTTCCTTTAGCAACAGCAAAGACAGGACAAGGATGAATAAATCATGGAAAAGGGCGGTTAGGCTTTTGAAGATTTTAAGTTCAACTAACAGATCCCTCATCCTCCCTGCCTTCTCCCCACACAGTGTAGAAAAGAAGGTAGAAAAGAAGCAGATATTAAGCCCTGGCTGGCGTAGCTCAGTGGATTGAGCGTGGGCTGCAAACCAAAGAAGCAGATATTTAGAAGCATTCAATATATAGTTTTCCAATTTGTTACAGCAGCAATAATTTAATCAGAATGTCCATAATATTAAACACAGTTTAATTCATTAGCACTAATTCCATTTTGAAGGGTAATACCAGCTAAAGATGTTTTTAATTGTTCATCATTCATGATTGAATATAGATTCTCAGTGTAACTATTTAGAATTAGAAGTATATTTATAGAGAAACCTAGCAACATGCTTTATAATAATGCAGCATGTCATTCTAATTTCCTTGAACTTGTTTGATCTTTTTAAAACAGACTTTGTGGGGTTATATCAAATTAATTTTCCAATTTTCAAAAAGTAGGAAGGGAAATGATGCCAATATCTTGAAAAATATTTCAGTAGAAAGGAATAAGAAATGATACCTAACTATCCCGAGGCAGGTCACAGGAATCCAGTCTGTGTCTAATGACAATAACAGGCTATTTATTTCTCTGATAGGGTTCAGTTAATAGACAGAGAATGCAGAGAAAGAGTTGTGCAGGACTATTGTTAAATTGGCAAAAACTTAGGCAATCTTCTTAAGGTAGAACAATATGAAATTTGAACAACAGATAACTGACTTAATAACCTCTTACAACACAGTCCCTCCTCATTGGTGCTTATTAATGAATTGGCATCTATCACAAGAGAGGTTTTCACAGTCCATCTCTTCACCTGTCCTCTTCAGTATTTTTCCAACTACATTTCTTAAGTAAAGAAATAAAGGGCATTCTCTCTCTTGATTAACTGTATGACTAGTAAATATGCTGAAATCAAAATTATCTTGATGTGATGTAACCATCGGCTGAAATCTACCAAATTGCTGTTTAACTGGGAAACTACAAGGTCCCACACTTGGTTGTAAATGGTGGGGAAAAATGTAGCCTAATAGTAGGAATTAAATTTGATAGGATCTCCACACAAATCATTGATATAGCCTTTAAAAAGGCAAACATCTTAAGCTGAATTAATACAAGCAAAACATCTGAAAGTGAGAGGGTAGTCGTGTTCTGCCCTGCACTGCAGGGGCCACCTGATTCTGGGTGTTGCTCCTCAAGAGGAGATAGAAAGGACTCAGATGATAGATGAACTCGAACTTGTATCATATGTGCAACAAGACAACGTTCACCCTTTCAGAGGAGACTAAGCACTGGAGTGGAGCATGCAAACTCTCTTCAAGTATTTGAAGGCCTGTCATTTAGAAGCAAGGTTTATGCACAGGTAAGTAAGCGTTTTTCCCACTCCAGGGCAGGCATCATCACACTAAAACAATGAATGTTCTATTGACTCCATCTGCGGGAAATGAAAACTTTTTTGCACCATTCCACTTTGTCCTTTTCATTTTCTTTACATGACTCGGTTTTAATTGATTTCATCTGTTTTTAGATCCAATTTATAATTAATTTTATTACATGATTTTGGGTGTTGAGATGAGTTAGTGAACAAAACAGACAAGGACCCTGCCCTTAAGGACCGTGTGTTCTAGTACATGAGAGGTCCTGGAGGCTGGGAAGAGGAGAGAGACAAGCAACAAAAAACTTAATACAGTTAGTAAGCAAATTATTAAGTTTGTTAGAAAGTGACAGATTCTATTAAAAAAGTGACAGTTGAGTAGAGTTTATTAGGAGTGCAGGAAGTTTGCAATTTTAAATAAGGGGTGATAAGGGCAGTCTTATTGAGAAAGTGATATATGAGAAAAGTCTTAAAGAAGAGGAGGCAAGAAGTCATGAGAATAACTCATGGCAGAGAATACTAGGCAGAGGGAACAGCATGTGCAAAGGTCCTGAGACCTTTTCCAGCAGAAGGAGGCCAGTGTGGCTAGAGCAGTGTGGGCAAATAGTAGGATAGAGGATGAGGGTAAAGTGGTAATAGGGAGGTTGGGAGGGATGTTTCCATAGGTCATGTAGTGCCTGTAGGCTGCTGTAAAACTTTGCTTTCACTCCAAGCAGAATAAGGACCCATGCAGAGTATTAAACAGAGGACTACTATGGTCTGATCTATGTTTTAAAAACATCACTCTAGTTATGGTTTTGAAAATAGACTGTATAGGGGCTAGCGTAAAGAAATTCAAGTGAAGTCTCAGCCTTTTATTCCATGGTAAAGTAAAAAGGAAGCAATTTAACAGTGTCATTTTCTATTTATTGTATGCTTTATTAGCATTTTACTAAGGAAAAATGTAACAGGGCATATCACAGAGAAATCATTGAAATATATTACTGGAAAAAACCTTGAGAAATAATCTATTCCACCTTGTCTCAGTCAGATAGTATTCCAATAAGTGATTTTAGACATATATGAATCTGCTTTATGTTAGAACACTTCTAGTAAAATAAATTTAACAGCTCCTTATAATCCACACTCCAAAGCTTCACAGATGTCTCTATTGGAATTCTTCATTCTGTAAATTACAATGTATTCTTCTTTAGTGTCTTTATTTATTTAAATGGAAACTTAGAACAAAGAGTACTAAATGTAGAATCAAAACTCCAGATTTCTAATCACACAGTATTCTAATCACACCGGCATCCTGTGTAACCTTTGTCACATCATTCTGTCTCTACGTACGATTAAAGGAACAGATGTAGACCCTTCCTTTAGGTCCTAGAAAGAAATGAGCTCCATAAGTCCAAGATATAATTAGAATCATTGTTGGTATTATTCTATTCTCATTAGAGATGAAGAATTAATCCAAACCCTTACTAGGATTTTAACTCAGCAAGATGGTGCATGTTGCCTATAGATATGAAATCCTCAGGAAGCATTTAGTTGTTAATTCTGAGTCAGGGGAAGAAAACACTAAGAATTCACCAAAAGCTTTTAATCCTGATTTAGATCCATTCTTACTCTATCACAATGAGCAAATTTTAAGGAAAAAAATCATGACAGTAATTTTAAAAATGTTTAACAGAACAGTTCAATATAGCTAACATAAATTCCCTTGGAAATATACTTTAGCTGTTAAATCACAGTTGAAATTAGATACTTATCTGAATGAAAATTTACTAGAAGACCATTAAAAATTAGAAGTCAATAGCGTAGATTCTCAATTTAAACATGTGATTGTGTGTGTGCACTGGCAGCTGGGAAACAATGTGATTTTTAAAAATTCAAATCTCATGTGGTCTCAATTTCAGAGGAGTGATGGAAGAAACAGCAGCATTGGCTGTGATCATTCTAAGTGTCCTAGACAGGGTCGTGTAGTCAGCAATTCTGAAGCCCTCGCGGTCCCCTGGGTTCAGGTTTCAAAACTAAGAAGTCTCAAAAAAAAAAAAATCCAACCCAACCCAAACACATGTGAACAATAGCCAAGATTGTGCATATCGAGTCCATGTTTACCGTATGTGAAATGGAGTTCTTCATCTTCGCTCCTTTATTCCCCAGGCTTGTTATTAAAACCATTCATTCTTAGCTCCAGGCTCAGTTTTGGATTTATTGTCCATTATTCCTCTGCCCTTTCAAGCCCGCATCGAGTACTGGGCATTCCATTCTCATACACGTCCAATATTCTTCTTTGTTCTATGTCCACTGACAATTTCCTGCTTTACCTTATTATTATTATTATATTATTATTATCACCAGCCTAGATAATCCCAGGACCTTCCTAACTGGTCATCTCTTGCATAATTTTCCTCTAATTAATTCTCCATGCTGTTCCTGTCCTTATTTTCCTAAAGCTTTGCCTCTATTGTTTGTTTACCAAGTGCCACTGAATCAGAGCCAGATGTATGGACTGTGTTGGGTACTGGAGATGGGGGGGCAAATAAGACTTGGTCTTTTCACTTGTGGAAATTGCAATTAAGCTTAGCAGAGCGACATGCAATTAAATGATTATAATACAGTACACTTAGTGAATCATTATGAGCATGTACAAAGTGCCATGGCCATAGGAGAAAGGGATCAAGGCCACCTAAGGTGATTAGGAAAATCTTGCACAGGAGAAGCTAATATGAAAATTCGATATCTGTGTATTGAGGGAGAGGTGGGCTTCCACCAGGCAGACACTAGGGAAATGCTGATTCTAGGGAGACAGAACAATATTTGCAGAGACATGGAGATAGGAAATATAGCAAGTTGGAAGAGCTCGAATTCTTCCAATATTGCTAGAGCATAGGATGTGCATTTTAAAAAAGCAGGAAAATTGAAAACAGAGTCTCCAGGATGGGTTTCCTGTGGAAGACTATGTGACTCTATTCCACATTCCATAGATCATGGAAGTAATGGAGCAGTATTCAGTTTTAGGAAGGTGGCTGTAGAAAGTGTTCTCTGACTGGACAGGCCAGGAATCATCAGGAAGGAAGCCAGCTAGTCTTGTGCAGGAGTCCAGGGAAGAAACGATTAAGTCAGTCCAGGCCAGGGAAGAAATGGCAGGGGCTAGGCCCCATTCTAGAGTCTGTAACATGGAGGCTTTTTACTGGAATTGGGGCAAATCTTCTGTTGCTTCACTTGCTTGGTCAAACTTTAATTATTGCAGCTGTTTCTTCTTCATTGTCTAGGACTGATCAGATATGGCCCACGTCATTATATATTTCCACATGCATGACAGTTGCTCTTTTCCTAGATTGTACATGCCCCATGTTTCCCCTTGGGTCATGGTTCTCAAATTGGGTTCTTTAGGGCCTTAGGAATAGTGAGGGGGTGATTCAGGGTCCTTACAAGAGGTGCTTAGAAAGAACGGATGGGAGACCAAAGGGCAATTTCTCATACCTCCACCCCACACTTTACAAAGTCAGTTCTGCTTTTATTTGTTTTGTGTGAGAATCCACATAAGATTTTGTTTGAACAAAGCTGTTCTCCTTCTGCTCAAGGAAGTGGGCAAGATTTATGCATTTCAGTATTCCCTTAGTATTGACATCAGACTTGGAGGAATAGCTCAATCCATTTTATGCCAAGATGTAGACACAGCCTGGGCTGAGCCTTTGCTATGACCATGGAAAAATACTATATATCATAAGACTGCAAGTCATATGATGATTCTATTCCTGGGGCCAAGTATATAGAAAGGTCAAAAGTCACATTGAGAAGTTTGCTCTTTCCAATGTTTCCAGATAAGAAAACTGCCTCTTGTAATGGGGCACAGATTCTTAGGTTGTGGGGAACATAGTACAGAATGCTTCAAAGAGACAAAAAGTGTTTTACTGAAATATGACTTGGTCAAGATACCACTGTGATATCAATGAAATCATCTCTCAGTTAAAATTAGGTGAGCTGAATTATCTCTGACCTTCTTACATAACACAAAGAACCTAAGGAACCACAGCCACAGCTCATAAAGGGAGCATTCTAATAACACATTTGGCACTAGCAATGTAACAGGGTGCAACTAAGGGGCCCCCAAAAGAGGGATTTGTAATGGGGTCCAGAATTCAGGGTGTCCAGGAAACATTAAAAATATGGGATGTCCTTACCCCCAGAAGTCTGAACTGGTGGATGGGACACATGGAGCAGGGCCAACAAGAACTATTTTGTATAGCAACAGTTTTGCAGCTAACCTCTGGCATGGTCATTTAACACATCTATAACTTTTAACTGGTTTCATAGATATGTTAAATAGCTGTGGCCTTGCTTTGAGCCAGGGAGATGGGAGTGACTACATCCTATGACCTAACTGGGAGGCAACTCCCCCTGGTTACAACGCCTGCATGAGAGCTTGGAGATGATGGACTTCATGCCATGGGGCCATGCCTGCCCAGACTTATTATGGCAGCCCAGAAAGCTGGAAAAATACAGTAATGCTGGCCAGTGTAGATGATTGTGGGAGGAGTCAGAAATGGGGCTGCAGAGGAAGACTGGTGCTAGGATTTAAAACCAGGCACAGCAGCCATGTGGGTCTGACCCATGCAGCTCTGATGAGGAGAGAGAGCCATGCAGCTTTGAGGCTCCCTTTGCCCCCCAAAATGTAGCAGTGATGCAGATCTCTCTCTTAGCAGTTTGGAAGAATGCAGGAGTGATGCTGTGGGGAGGAAAGGGGTGAGAGGACTCTTGCTGGTGGGCCATGAGAAGGTTTTGGATGGAGAACTGGAGACTGCAGCGGTGACACAGCTGATGGTGCTGGGAGCCAAGGGAGGCCTGCCAGCTGAGCATGGATTACTGCAAAGAACTGGGGGCTGCCTGAGCCATGGACCTCTATTTCTTTCTGAGATATGGTACCCCAGACTTGGATAAGAGGTGAAGGACTGTGTATGTTTGTGGGTGTTTTAAGGGATTTGGGGATTTTAATGAAGACATTAAGTCATTATTCTTAAGTCTGTGTAACTTTTGAATAAATAATTACTTTCCTTTTCACCAGTCTTTGACATTGAGAGCTGTAATTCCCTGGCAGCAGGCAAAGTGAGCCTAATACAGGGGGCACCCCGGCAGAAGGGGGGTCCATTTGATAATAGTACTTTGTCCACCCCCTGTCTGTTCTGTAACAGTAACATATTAGGAAATAATAATTGGCTTTTAGATTCATGTGGCTTGTTATGCAACAAAGCTAACTGATCCAGCAGTGTAACTCGTATCTCATCAATTCCATGAACTCTTCCTGGATGAATCTTGCTAGGAAAACAAAATAAAACACCATGCAAAGTCACTCTTTCCTTTTGTAGAGGAGAGTGACTTAAGATGAGGCAACGGAGAAAGACAGGGCCCAGAACAGGCAGGCCCTAAGGGGCCTTGTTAAGGATTTTACATTTAATACTCTCAAATGTACCAATTTTTCCTCCCTTAGAGATTTCTTAAAATTATGTTTAAAGTTACAACAGGTTGAAATCTGGGGGCAATTGGAAATCTATGTGAAAACATTCTAGCGCCCTTGGGTTACTTTAAGTCAGGCAGTGCACTGAGACAACACCCACTGCTGTCCTCTGCCCCGCCCTGCTTCTCATGCAAACCACACTTTTGAAACTGGGCTTAGAATCCGAGACAATGGAGTGACTCTCTTTCTCAGGTCACCTTCCAGAACGGAGGCACTTAAGACCCTCCCAGATTCATTGGAGTAGCCTCTCTACAATAACACCTGCTTTGATAAGCACTTCCATGAAGGAGGAGGTAATGGGTAACGTGAGACGAGAAAGCACAGGTTGCTACTTAGCTTCACGCACATCTTTTTAAAGAAATTGAACTACTTACTTGAAACTGTGAAACTCTAAGAGATATAAATGTTTTCAAAGGCCTCTGGGAGCCAGACAACTTGAACCTATATTATAGATGGCAAGGATCAGGAGTCTGCATGACAGCAGGGAAACAAATTGTTATCTTCGTAATATATTCCATGGCTTTTGGTTAGGATCCAAAGCATCAAGGAAGACAATGGAAACTGATGAAGCAGCTAACAAACATAGTGTCGCCCTCCACCTGTGCGAAGCAATAACAATGATAATTGCTTTTACATCCCCCCGCATAGATGCTATGCAGTGAGGTTCATGACTTTGCACCTTGCCCAGAGTGCAGCTTATTCAGATGAACTCAGGCTGCTGCCTCATCAGTGGAACGTTTTGTTTGTGTGGAATGTGTGCAGCTGTCAGGGGAAACCTAATCGGCTCCGTAAACTGAGAAACTGGTTGAGAGTCTCCCCGTCACCATGCTCGGCTTCCTACCCACCCAGCGTCTGGACAACTGTCTACTCTTCAGGGCTGCCAGCCAGGCAGACGGAGACAGAGACAGAAGCTTCCGTGGAGGCGCTGAGGCTGAATACCTCGTGCTTTTCAGCGATGAATTTGGAAAACATCCCAGACTGTGCATCTGCCTTGGCATAATAGCTTGTACTTCAGAGAATGAGGCTTTCAAGGGAGACAGTGAGAACAACCACTTCTATTCACAGAGGGAGGGTGACATTTCTTCCTTCTTTCAGGGACAAGTGCCTGCCTTGTTACTCTCTGCCCCTGTCGTTGTAGCTGCTGGTGAATGTGTGGAGTCAGGAAGTGCCCACTTGGTGCACAGGCCCCAAGGAGGGGAGCCCCTCCCGCTCATCCAAAGGAGGCTGCTTAGACTGGGTGGGTGGGTCTGGAAGGGAGACCCTGGGATTCATGCAGCAAGGTCAAAGAGCTTGTTTCACTCTTATCCCTCTGATCAACTTGGAGTGCCAGTTTTTCCACTTTTGTTTTTATTTTCTTGTTTGATTTTCAGTGTGGTGGCCAGATAGCCAGATACTAATGAGCTTCTTTTGGTACCACAGGAAGAAATTGAGATCTAGTGCACTGTAACTTTCCTGAGGCCCCACTGGCTCTGTGGAAATAAATCTCTTTACTGGGTTAGTCATCCTACTTCATGATCAAATCTCACATCTATATTCAAACAGGTATAATTTCAGGTTCAAAGGGACATAAACACAGAAGAGGAAATCTTGTTACGGGCATAGGAATTCTGGCCACCCAAATGGGACTGGTAGAAAGAACTGAGTATGCTTCAGAATGTGCTCTTGTGATATAAAGGAGTAGTGACATCCAAAGAGGTCCCTTTTATAAAGATAGAGAAAGAGTCTTTTTACAAACAAGCATATAACCTTCTAAGATTTTAAAACCAGGTTTATCAGGATGACACTGATTGTTGAATGTACATTCACAGGGAAAATGGTCTAAAGTAATTGTTTAGGAATGTCTAATGGGGTCAAATCCATGCTTGCCTGAAAGACAAAATGTACCAGCTATGTCCAAGTGTAAATTCTTCTTGGAACCAGAAAAAAATGAATGATGTGTGATGAAACCAGACTGATGAATTAAATAGTGGAGTAAGTGGGAGGAAGAACAAAAGGGACCAAGCTTCTGGGTGCTGTGTTTTATGATCAGAAGTACATAGTCATCTAGACAGAATATTCATAAGACTAATGACTTTTATTTCAGGCATCTCCTTACAAGGTACATACACACTTTTGGTCAATTTACAATAACACTAGGTTGAGAGATAAGTATACACTTACAAACTCTATCTAGCTATCTTGTAAGTAACTTTAAGTTCCCAAAAGGAAATGGATTATAGTTTCTCTTAAGGCTTATTTTCCTCTCAACATTACAAAAGCAAATATAATAGCAAATTAAAATTAATATATAGAATATGTGAACTATAAAAAGAATGCACACTTGCAGTTACTTTACATGTTGAAAAGAACTTAAAAACATGAAAAAGAATTTTAAGTAATATAAACTCTTTATTATTAACCTAGAAGTTACTTAAGGAAAGATCTTTCAGTATTCCATATTTTATCAGGAAAACCTAAGCCATCCATAACCATGCTACCTGAAGAATGCATGAAAACATAGGAATGTCTATTCTTGAGATCAGAAGACTTTGTAGGGAGAGATGATGACACTGGTCCTGTGTGTGAGTGTGACAGAAAGTGGCCTTGTGTTTATGACTCCCCTTGTATGAGCTCTCTCAGGACCCTGGTGCTTTCTTTTGTACAACTTCTAAAATTTGTAATTCAATGCTCCTTTTGGACTCACTGTATCCCCTTGAGCCAAAGCACACATTTGCTGCACTCTCTGCTAGAACGCCAGGGTTTATTCCAAGGTTTGGAACAACACAAATGCTACATCAATATTTTATGCGTGAATGAATGAATGAGTTGGATCTATATTAGACAGAAATGAAATTTAGCAAACATTTACCATGAAAAACACTATCTCATTATTTATTTCATGTAATCTTCCCTATAACTCTGATAGATATTTCTGTAGATGAAGCAGCTGAAGCTCACAGAACTTCCTGAACTACCTCAGTCTGTTTAGGTTCATCACCACTGTCTTTTGGACAATGATGGCCACTCCCTGCTGCCCATAAGGGAATCAGATGCCAACTCAGTATAAGATGGACTTCTTAAGAAGTCTAACAATTTGGGAATGCACCGTCTTGTGAGGAACTGAATTATCTGTCACTGGAATTGTGGAGTCAGCTTGACCACGTCAGGAACATATAATAGCGAAGACTGGGAAAGGAGGTTGAATTAGAAAACCTCTAATGTTCCTTTCAATGCTAAAACTTTAATTTGTTGTGTAGCCATATGCTGAAGTGGCAGAAAAATACAGTTCTTCCCCTCTCTGGGTATTTCCTTCTTTCTCTTTTCCTCTTCAAGCAGATGGTTGCTATTGTGCCTGTTGCCCCAGGAGGAGAATGCACAGAAAAACAATCAGAAGTCTGTGCCTGTTGCCCCAGGAAGAGAATACGAAGAAAAACAATCAGAAGTCTGCTATCTTTTGGCTTTTCTGTTTTAGAGGCCTCAACCTTCAGGGGAAGCTGGAAGCTCAGGGGCACAGCCAAAATATTGGAGAAAAATATAAAAAATGAGGACAGAGTCCCTTATCTATTTGAAAGAGATAATCCAAACTGGTGAATTAGAATTAGATGAATGAAGTATAGAGCACTTAATGATAAGCAAGGTGCTGATGCTTCAAAGAAAGAGACACCCTTAAGCACCCTTTTTGGGTAGAGCCATGTGAAAGTAGAACTACCCCAGGAAGGGTGTGAGGGGCTTGAGAACGCAATAGGCTATACAAGTTCTCAGGTAAAAGCCTGGGGAGACACAAGAACCCAGCCAGGTGTTGTCTGAGAGGGGTATCTAGCATATACAGCCAGTGAGGGCACCTGGTGACGCCATCACGAAACAAACACAACTGACCCAGGACCTTGGCCCTTTAGCTGACTCCCCAAGTTGAGACACTGCTCTGGGGAAGGGACTTTGCAGGAACAAACACAGTAGGGTAGGGTCGAAAGGGTTTGCTCTGAATCCTGATGACTTATCAAACCAAAGATTGAAGATTTCTTTGAATCCCTTGTCATTCCTGCGTTTTTCTCCTGCACTTACCTAGTTGAAATGAAACACACACATTCTTTCAATGAGAAGTTTAATGCGTGTGTTCCGAATAATTCAAATGTGATCTTGTGATATAATTCACACTTTAACAGGGTTAATGTGTTTGAGAGTCTGTTTTCATCACTCTTCCACTAGTTCTCCTAGTCTTAAGTAGATCTATAAAATAAAGATATATAATTATATCTAATAGATATAATCCTAAGAGGATATGGATATTAAATGTATATACTACATATATTTTCTCTAGGTTTAGAGCCCTACATAAAATCACACCCTTCTGTTTTCTGCAGAGGTAATGGTTTGGTGAAGTAGGAGAGGTGGTGGATAACATCTCTCTATTCCTCTAATAACATGCTTTTCACATAGGTTGTACAGAGTTTGTCATGTCAGTCAGAGCTTTCATGAAACAGACACCAAAAGAGCGAGAGACTTAAGCAGGGGGCATACTTGTGAAGGGTAAGGTGCAGAGGGAGCAAGAATATGCAGGATGAGCTTTCACTCCGCAATGAATATTATAGTGCAGTTCTGAACAGAGGCTGACTAGGAGCCCCAGAGTAAGGGCTGTTAACGCAGTACTCTGTCTGGCAGAAACGGCTCAGCTCCAGTACCTCTACTGTGCTTAGCGATCAGCTGGGAGCAACCTCAGGAGAGTGCAGTCTTGGCAAGAAAGCCATGGTGGACCCTGAAGGACAGCTGGAGGCTGTCAGCTAACTAGCTTATGTAAAGTACACTTTCTCTTGTCTTGGCTGGGTTGCTCAGTTAGTTGAAGCATTGCCCTGTACACCAAAAGGTTGCAGGTTTGATTTATGGACAAGGCACATACCTAAGTTTCTGGTTCAATCCCCAGTCCCGACTGTGGTGTGTGTGGGAGGCAACTGATCAATGTCTCTCTCTCGCATCAATGTTTCTCCCTCCCTCTCTGTCTCTTCCCACCTTCCTTTCTCTCTAAAATCAATAAAAAATCTTTGGGTAAGGATTTTTTAAAAAGTGGACTTTCTCTTGAAAGGAGATCTGAGAGGCACACCACTATGGTTTCCACAATCACCACTGTTCATGTTTTAGAATGTAATTAATTTTTAGAATTGTGTGAATATAGATATGGAGTAGGTTTGTGGGGGAATATTGGAGAGAAAAACATAGAAAAGGTGATGGGTTAAAATACAGACAAAAAATGTGTGGCCTAAATGACCAACCAATCATCTGAGAACCTTTAACTCAAAGTCTGAACAGTCATACTGTGGGAGTGAGCATTTTCCCTCTCTTCACTAGATAGGGGACCTTAACACTTCATACATACAGTGTGCAGATGTCCTTTATAGAGAGTCCTTTAGCATCCCAATTAAAGTCTTGGGGCAAGAGTTTGAATGCCACTCTGACCACAAGTAGCAATGAAGCTTAGAAAATATAAAATTCTCCAATTGACTCAAAGGATAAGCAAAGAAAAATTAATGTTTGTGAACTTGCTTTGCTAAAAGGAAAGAACAAAGTCTTGGTGATTTATTTAAAATGATTGTTATTGATTAATTTTCAAAAGTGAGTGAACCAAGAAGGTGCTTCTGAATTAAAGAATTACAGCTTATTAAATTCAATTTTCTCAGTTGTAAGGGATAAAAAGTTAATGAAACTGAATAAAAGGGAGCGTGCTATACAAGTCAGTGACTAAAAATGAGGACTGAAGTCATTTTCATATGATTTTTTTTCTAAACCAAATAGCATGATAACAGAGACTGACTGGAAACTCTCACCTTTGTCCCAGTCTCCACGAGACCAATTCAATTCCTTGAGCTTTGTTGATCTTAAGCCATATACTCTCCAGAAAGAGAGAGGTTATGAAAAACCTTTTCTGCCCTGGCTGGCATAGCTCAGTGGATTGAGCACGGACTGCAAACCAAAGCATCGCAGGTTCGATTCCCAGTCAGGGCACATGCCTGGGATGCAGGCCACGGCACCCAGCAACCGCACATTGATGCTTCTCTCTCTCTCTCTTTCTCCCTTCCTTCTTCCCTCTCTAAAAATAAATAAAACCTTTTAAAAAATTTTAAAAAAGACATTAAAAAAAAAGAAAAATAAAAGAAAAACCTTTTTCATCTGTTTTCTTGTCCTAAATCTCACCAATGATGGACCTAGGCCTCCCTGGAAGGAAAACCATCACTGGAGGTAAGAGCCTTTACAAAATCTCATCATACAGTGTTTTTTTTTTTTTAAATTAATCTTTATTGTACTTTTTCCATTACCATTGCATCCCCTTATATACCTTCCCCCAGCAATCACCACACTGTTGTCTGTGTCCATATGTTCCTTTCCACTTTTGCTCAATCCAGCCACCTCCTAACCTCCCCAGCCTTGCTGTCATCCTGCTTTCATCTATGAGCATGGCCCCATTTTCCATGTTAGTTCAGCCTGTTCATTAGATTCAACACATGAATGAAATCATATGGTATTTGTATTGCTCTGACTGGCTATTTCACTTAGCATAATGTTCTTCAGATCCATCTATACTGACACAAAAAGTAAAATTTTCTTCTTTTTTACAGCTGAATAGTATTCCATCATGTAAATGTCCCATAGTTGTTTTATCCATTCATCTACTGATGGACACTTGGGCTGCTTCCTTATCTTGGCGATTTTAAATAATGCTGCAATGAACATAGGGGTGCTTATGTTCTTTTGAATTCGTGTTTCGAATTCCTTTGGATATATTCCAGAAGTGGGATAGCTAGGTCAAAAGGCTAATCCACTATTAAGTTTGTGAGGTAACTGCATACTGCTTTCCACAGAGGCTGCACCAATATGCATTCCTACCAGCAGTGCAAAATGGTCCCCCTTTCTCCACATCCTTGCCAGCACATGTTTGTTAATTTATTGATGATTAGCCATTGTCATAGGTGTGAGATGGCCGTTCTCACAGGTGTGAGATGATATCTAATTGTGGTTTTAGTTTGCATTTCTCTAATGATCAGTGAGGTTGAACATCATTTCATATGTCTGTTGGCCATCTGTATGTTCTTTTGGGATAAGTGTCTTTTCAGGTCCTTTGCCCACTTTGCAATTAGGTTGTTTGTTTTTTGGTGTTGAGTTTTTAAGTACTTTGTAAATTTTGGATATCAACCCTTTATCAGACGTACTGGCAAATATATTCTCCCATTCTGTGGGTTGTCTTTTTATTTTATTGATAATTTTTTTTTTGTTGTGCAAAAACTTTTTAGTTTGATATAGTCCCATTTGTTTATTTTTTTCCTTTGTTTCCCTTGCCTTGGGAGATATAACTGATAAAATATTGTTATGGGCAATGTCTGAGATTTTGCTGCCAATGTTTTCTTCTACAATTTTTATGGGATTGGGCCCAAAATTTAGGTCTTTGACCCATTTTGAATTTATTCTTATGTATGGTATAAGGGGATCTAGTTTCATTTTTCTGCATATATCTGTCTGATCTTCCCAACACCATTTGTTGAATAAACTATCTTTAGCCCATCATATGTGCTTGCTTTCTCTCTTGAATATAAATTGACTCTAAAAGTGTGCATTTGTTTCTGGGCCCTCTATTCTGGTCCACTGATCTACATGGTCCGGCAGAAGTAATGCCTGCTTGAGTGTGGTTGGTAGGGTAATGATATGGGTGTAATCATTTATAGTTTTAATTTGAATATTTTACCTAAAATGTTATATGGTGTGCTTGAGTGTGATATTATTATGTAACAGAATAACATGCTTATGTTTTTGTAACATAAGATTTTGTAATAAAAATGGGGCATTATTTGTCCTGGACCCTGTATTTGTGTGTTGGTGCCAATATCATACTTTCTTGGTTACTATGGCCTTACAGTATATTTTGATATTTGGTAGTGTAATTCTTCCAATTTTGTTCCTCTTTCTCAGGATCACTGTTGCTGTGTGGGACATTTTGTGGTTCCATATAAATTTTTGAAATATTTGTTCTAGTTCTGTGAAAGACATCATTGGAATCTGGATAGGAATTGTTGAATCTATAAATTGCTTTGGGTAGTATGGATATTTTAGGGATGTTAATTCTTCCTATCCATGAACACGGTATATGTTTCCACTTATTTGTATCTTTAATTTTTTTTCTTGGTGTCGTATATATTTCTAAGTACAGGTCTTTTATGTACTTGGTTAGGTTTATTTCTAGGTATTTATCCTTTTTGTAGCAATTGTGAATATGATTGTTTTCTTAATTTTCCTTTCTGTTAGGTCTTAATTGGCATATAAAATGAAACTGATTTCTGGATATTAATTTTGTATCCTGCTACTTTGCTGAATTCATTTACCAGTTCTAGGAGTTTCTTGGTGGAATCTTTGGGGTCTATGTACAGTATCATGTTGTCTGCAAATACTGACAGTTTTATTTCCAATTTGGAGGCTTTTTATTTCTTGTCTGATTGCTGTGGCTGCGACTTTCAGTACTATATTTAATAAGAGTGGTGAAAGCAACATCCCTATCTTGTTCCTGATCTTAAGGGGAACACTTATAGCTTTTGTCCATTAAGTGTGATGCAGGCAGTGGGTTTGTCATACATGGCCTTACTTATGTTTAGGTGTGTTCCCTCTAATCTCACTTACGTCAGCAGTGTGACCATGCAAAATAAGCCCTGTCTACTGCCTCTCCTCTCCCTATGTCAGCCCCTGTGTGATACATACACAGAGAGTCTCGTGAGAGCCATATAAACACCCGCTCCCCTCCATGCTCTGGAGGGCAGGACAGAATGGAGAAAAAAATTAGGAAATATTTATGAGACTCTGAATCTTAACAACTCTAAGTGATACTTAATTACTGAATAAAAGTGGAAAGTTAATGATCTAGCTATGATTTTATTATGAGAGCTTGATCACTAAGTACAAAAGGAAGATTCCATAGAGCACACTTGGAATAGTAACTGGCAAATATCTGTTTATTTTTATAGCCCAATCCATTATTTCTCAATGAATCAGTTCCTCATGTAGATAAAGGGTTAATGATACCTATTGTCCTGCTGCATGAGAGTATGAGCTTTGCCAACTCTCTCTCTGTTACCCTGGGACTTGGTAAAGGTAATATGTACAAACCATATTATAAAGTCACACTGAGTATGGTAAAAAGTGACCCATGGCTGGAAAAGTGCATCTGGATAGGTATTATCTATTATAAATGCTGATAAGAAGTCATGATTTTTAGCTTTTCTAAGTACATGCCATGGCCTTGATGGGGACTCTAGAAGCTGTGCCTGTGGGGGTGCTAAAAAGATGTGGGCTCTTCTGATGTATGTGTACCTCCTGGGCCTCCTGAGTTTGATGTAAAACTCATCTCAGACCTGACCTGCTACATGGATTGTTTCCAAAACTCAGGGAAAAAGAATACCTGACACTGCCCTGTTGGCGAGCTCTGGTTCCTGTCTGCATCTTCTGAGTGCTGTCTGCAGGTGTGACCTGTGATGGTCTTGAGTCTAAATGTTCACTTGAACCCAAGAAGACTGTCCATGGGTATTGCTCCCATATAAATGTGGTTGAAAAAACTGCGGCCACAACAGAGCAGTTGAGAGAATGTTTGTAAGTACCACCATCTATGTCTTGAGGTTATCCTTGGGGAATCAAATGCACTGCTTAGTGATTTTTTCATTGTTCCCAGTGGGTATAGCAATTCTCCTTTCCTCTCCACAACCTTTCATACATAATCCAGCATTTTCTGGTGTGGATTCCTAATCTTTGTTTGCTTTTCTTCTCCTTATTCATTGCCATTTTTAATAAAAATTGCTAATATTGGTGGGGGGGGGGGAGCTAGCTACATTCCAGATACTTAAGTACTTTATGTAACACTATCTCATTAAATCCTCACAACAAACTGTGAGGTGGGTTTTCTTCATTATAAAGACCAAATAAATTTAAATAACTTCTCAAGATCATAGAATTATTAAACCATATAACCATAATTCAAAGATATCATCAAGGAAGTGACTTAAAATCATATTCTAATGATACAGAAGAACCTTTGATCTTCTCATTGGTATCTGATAAGGATAAACTTATAGAGCAAATAGGTAAAGATAGATATTCTAATACTGTTTTTTGAAAGCCCATTTCTTCCAACTTTAACCCTCATTATTACTTACAGTGAAAAAGAAAAAAGGTTGTTTTCCATATAATGTGTTTTTACTTACATTATTACAAAATTATGACAAAACACTGTTGGAAAGGTGAAAGAAATTAAAATGAAAGTCCATGGCTATACAAATCAAAGGTAAATCAACCGAATAGCAACTTTATGGCTGGACCGCCTGACCGGAGACCGTTCACTTTGAAGGAAGTCCAAGTACATGAATTGAAACTTTTTTCTTGGTAAGGGAAGGGGGATGTGAAAGTTTATGTGCTAGAATTTCTCATCCAGTAATCTCAAAGATCTCAAAACACAGTTGATCCAGGTGAAATATCATTTAGTAATACTGGTAATAGAAAAAATACAATAATGATTAAATAAAAAAAACCCCACTAGGGTTCCCTTTTCTCCACAACCTCTTCAACACTTGCTTTTTGTTGATTTGTTTATTTACATAATGGAATTCTATGCAGCTCCTACCCTTTGTAACAGCATGGATGGAACTGGAGAGCATTACGCTAAGTGAAGTAAGCCAGGCAGTGAAAGACAAATACCATATGATCTCACCTATATGTGGAACCTAATCAACAAAACAAACAAGCAAGCAAAGTATAAGCAGAGACACTGAAATAAAGAATAAACTGACAGTAACCAGAGGGAACAGAGGAAGGGAATAATGGGGGTAGAGGGGGAGGGCTGTCAAGGAATGTGTAAAATATCCCATGGACAAAGCCAAAGGTGGGTAGAATTGAGGTTGCGAGGTAGGGGTGGGTGGGGGGAAAGTGGAGACAACTGTATTTGAACAACAATAAAAATATGCATGCAAATAAAAAAGAGAAAAAAAACAAATGCAGTTTTGAAAATATCAGCATTTTGTCCACTTCTTAAATGGACAATCAGAGAAAATAATATCAATTTTTGATATAAAAATACAGGATGAGGCAAAAGTAGGCTTACAGTGGTGAGTATGTGAAACACAGTTTATTCTTGTATTATTATTTACTAATTATTTTATTATTTTTCATATAAATAACTATATATTTACTTTTGTGCCACCCTGTATGGTGAAGCATTCTTGCAAAGAAAGAGTAAGACAGGCAAAAAATCCAGCCACCACAAATTTTAGTTCAGATCACACATTGTATGTTACTTGACTGAACTTCAGGATTCAAGACATCAAAAAATCCTACCACAAAATTTCAGCATTCTACAGAACATTCCCAATTAAATAATAAATTCATGTTTGACTCACTTCAGGTACTGGGTATGCTGAATTCCCCAGCATCTTGAAAATTTGATCTCCCTTCCTTCCTTCCTTCCTTCCCTCCTTCCTTCCTTCCTCCCTCCCTCCGTCCCTCCCTCCCTCCCTTCCTTCTTTCCTTCCTTCCTTCCCCTGCCTTCCTTCCATGCTTCCTTCTCTCCTTCCTTCCTTCCTTCCTTCCTTCCTTCGTTGCTTCCTTCTCCCCTCCCTGCCTTCCTTCCTTCCTTCCTCACTTCCTTCCTCCCTCCCTTCCTCTCTTCCTTCCGTCCTCCCTCCTTCCTTCCCCTGCCTTCCTCCTTCCCTCCCTCCCTCCCTCCCTCCCTTCTGCCCTTCCTTCCTCCCTTCCTTCCTCCCTCCCTTCCTTCTTTCCTTCCTTCTTTTCCCTGCCTCCCTTCCTTCTACCTTCCCTTCCCTTCCTTCCTTCCGTCCTCACTTCCTTCCTCCCTCCTTCCTTCCTTCCTCCCTTCCTTCCTTTCCCTGCCTTCCTTCCTTGCTTCCTTCTACCCTCACTCCCTTCCTTCCTTCCTCCCTCCTTTCCTTCCTTCCTTCCTTCCTCGCTTCCTTCCTCCCTCCCTCCCTTCCTCCATCCCTTTCTTCCTCCCTCCTTCCTTCGACCTTTCCTTCCTTCCTTCCTTCCTTCCTTCCTTCCTTTCCCTGCCTTCCTTCCTTGCTTCCGTCTACCCTTCCTTCCTCCCCTCCTCCCTCCCTCCCTTCTTTCCTTCCTTCTACCCTTCCTTCCTTCCTTCCTCCCTCCCTTCCTTCCTCGCTTCCTTCCTTCCTCGCTTCCTCCCTCCCTCCCTTCCTTCCTTCCTCCCTTCCTACCTCGCTTCCTTCCTCCCTTCCTTCCTTCCTCCCTCCTTTCCTTCCTTCCTCCCTCCCTTCCTCCCTTCCTTCCTTCCTTTCCCTGCCTTCTTTCCTTCTACCTTCCCTTCCCTTCCTTCCTTCCTCACTTCCTTCCTCCCTCCCTCCCTCCCTTCCTTCCTCCCTCCCTTCTTTCCTTCCTTCCTTTCCCTGACTTCCTTCCTTCCTTCCTTCCTCCCTCCCTCCCTTCCTTCCTCCCTCTCTTCCTTCCTCCCTCCCTTCTTTCCTTCCTTCCTTTCCCTGACTTCCTTCCTTACTTCCTTCTACCCTCCCTTCCTTCCTCTTTCCTTCCTTCCTTCCTCGCTTCCTTCCTCCCTTTTTTCCTTCCTTCCTTTCCTTCCTCCCTCCCTTCCTTCCTTCCTCCCTCCTTTCCTTCCTTCCTTCCTCGCTTCCTTCCTCCCTCCCTCCCTTCCTCCATCCCTTTCTTCCTCCCTCCTTCCTTTGATCTTTCCTTCCTTCCTTCCTTCCTTTCCCTGCCTTCCTTCCTTGCTTCCGTCTACCCTTCCTTCCTTCCTTCCTCCCCTCCTCCATCCCTCCCTCCCTCCCTTCCTTCCTTCTACCCTTCCTTCCTTCCTCCCTTCCTTCCTCACTTCCTTCCTTCCTCCCTTCCTTGCTTCCTTCCTCCCTTCCTTCCTCCCTCCCTCCCTTCCTCCCTCCCTTCCTCCTTTCCCTGCCTTCCTTCCTTCTACCTTCCCTTCCCTTCCCTTCCTTCCTCACTTCCTTCCTCCCTCCTTCCTTCCTTCCTTCCTCGCTTCCTTCCTCCCTCCCTCCCTCCCTCCTTCCATCTTTCCTTCCTTCCTTCCTTTCCCTGCCTTCCTTCCTTGCTTCCGTCTACCCTTCCTTCCTTCCTCCCTCCCTCCCTTCCTTCCTTCTACCCTTCCTTCCTCCCTTCCTTCCTTCCTCGCTTCCTTCCTCCCTTCCTTCCTTCCTCCCTCCCTCTTCTTTCCTTCTTCCTCCCTTCCTTCCTCCCTCCCTTCCTTCCTTCCTCCCTCCCTTCCTTCTTTCCTTCCTTCCTTCTACCCTTCCTTCCTTCCTTCCTCCCTTCCTTCCTTCCTCGCTTCCTTCCTCCCTTCCTTCCTTCCTCCCTCCCTCTTCTTTCCTTCTTCCTCCCTTCCTTCCTTCCTTCCTTCCTTCCTTCCTTCCTTCCTTCCTTCCTTCCTCTCTCTTTCTCTCCCTCTCTCTCCCTTCCTTCGTCCCTCCCTCCATCCCTCTCTTCCTTCCTCCCTCCCTCCCTCCCTTCCTTCCTTCCTTCCTTCCTTCCTTCCTTCCTTCCTTCCTTCCTTCCTTCTTTCCCCTTTCTCCCTTTCTCCTTTTCTCCCTTCCTCTCTTTCCCTTCCTTCCTTTCTTTTTTTCTGTCTACATAGAGAAATGAAGAGAAAAAATAGACAAAATCCTCTCTAAGCCTTTCATGTCTCTTAACAATTATAGGGTGTCTTTTTGTAACAGGGTGCAGCCAAGAGGGGAGCCTCAAATAGGGATCTGTAATAAGATCCAGAAGAGCCTGGAAATAATTGGCTCCACACCACAGGGCCACACCTGCCCAGAATCTGGCAGCTGTAGCCAATTGTGAGAGGAGCTGGAAATGGGGCTTCAGAGGAAGATTGGCGCTGGGATTTAAACCGAGATGTGGCAGCCATTTGAGGGGGAGAACCATGTGTAGTCCTGAAGGAGGAGAACCATGCGCAGCCCTGCAAGAGAGAACTACACAGCTTTAGCAGAGTGAAGACTCCCGCAGCCCTGAGAGGGAGAACCACGCGGCTTTGGCAGAGTGGGGACTCCCGCAGCTTTAGGAGATACGGTACTCTGGACTGGGCAAAGGGGGAAGGAAGGAAGGACTGTGTCTGTTTGTGGGTGCTTTAAGGGACTTTAGGATTTTTGGTGAAGACATTAGGTCCCTACTTTAAGTTTGTATAGCATTAAATAAACGTTTCCTTTCCTTTTCACAAATCTCTGGCATTGAGAGACGTCTTTCCTCTGGTGGCAGACATATGGACCTGGGGGCTTCTTTCAATAATAGTATATCGTCCCAGGCCCCCTTGTTTGTTCTGTAACAGTTAGATATCTATTTTAATTTCCTATGTCTCCCATAACAAATTACCTCAATTTGAGTGGCTTAAACAACACAAATTTATTGTCTCACAATTCTGTAGTTCAAAAGACTAGATGGTCTCATCAGGGAACTCAACTTAGAGGCTGATAAGCTGAAATCAAAGTAATAGCAGGGCTGCATTTCTTATTAGTGGTTCTGAGTGGAATCTCCTTCAGGTTGGAGACAGAATTCAGTTCCATGTGGTTGTAGGACTGAGGTCCAGGTTTCTTTGATGGCTGCAGTGATTCTCAGCTTCCATAGGCTACTATATTCCCTGGCTTGTGGTCTCCTTCATGTTCTAAGTCAGCAACGGTGGGTAAAGCCCCTCTCATGCCCTAATCTCTCTGACCTCCCCTTCTGCTTTATTTCACTGATCCCTCTTCCCAGCCGAAGACAGCCCTGTGCTTTTCAGGGCTCATGTGGTTACCTAAGGCCCACCAGGATAATCCACCTATTTTAAGGCCTTTTAAACTTTATTACATCTGCAAAGTCCCTTTTACTATGTAAGGTAATATATTTACAGGTTCTAAGGATCAGTCCTACTGTATGCCACTCCTAGCAGATGCACCTACAGACTCTGGGTGTGTCCCCTAACTTCTGTATAGGAAGCACACAGTGATTCTTCTCAGACATGGCTTGTTTCTGAGATCCCATTCTTACTGAGTCCTCAAATCTAGTCTTCTGCTAGCTTTATCTTGACCCTTCAATTCTGACAGGTAATCTCTCCCCTGCTGTTTGTCTGGATGTTGGAGTATCTGATTTTTCTCTGTCCTGTGGCAGGTCCTGATTGGTCAACATGGCTTCCAAATTTGTCAGTCCCAAGCTAGGATTTCCAAATATGTCTTTTTGGAAGGTTTCAAATCTTTCCATAATTTCTTTGGTTCTTGCCTGAGTTACTCATCCTTAGCTGTGAGGTACTGTGGTTCTCATTTTTACATTTACTGATAGCTATCATGATATATGGAATGTTAGTAAAATGTCATCATTCCAGCATTTATTCACTAGAAACATGATACATTTATTAGTTATAGCTTGAGCTACTATGCACATGTTATGTAGTAAAGCACAACAGAAACAAATTTATTTTTAAAAATCTAAACACCTAGGTTAATAAAAAAAAGTTTATACAGCCTGGATCAAGTATTTTTGGGGCATTTTTGATAATTATTGAATTATGATGTAGTTACACTGATATTTTTAATATGCCTGAAACGACAGAGCTATAAAATATTCATCTTGGTAATTTGAGTCATTTAAATAAATGAACTGTATTAATATTGTAGTAATCTAATAAGTTACTTGGTAATTGGTTATTTTGCAACTGGGATCTAACTGTGGGTATTGGGCAGAATTGAGTAGTTACTGTCAAAACTCTAACTAGGCTATTTCAAATTTTATGTGACTTCATAAGCTCAAATTACAAATATTTATTTTATGTCTATTGAGTGCAATTCACTGCAATACAAATGAGACAGACATGGGTTCTTCCCTCAAGGCACTTACAGCCTATTAGAGGATAGAAAGTCCTCTGGTTCCTGGAATTCAAGGTAGAAAGTAATAAATGCTCTCGCAACAGTACAGGAGAAGCATTAAAGACACTGAGAAGAGAAAAAATAACTCTACTATTAGGAACTATATATAGTACTTAGTCGAGGGCAGACATTTAATAAATATTATTGAATGTATTGAGCCCCTCATTTGATTTGAATCTTGATATGATTGGACTCAGAAGGAAGGTGAAACCAGCAGTTGTCTGTCAAATGAAGAAATGCAAACCAAGGCACAGAGATGTGAAAGTTCTCATGTTATAGCTTTAACCTCTGTCATTCCGGTCTCTGTCAACTAGCCATTCTCATCCTGGTTTCTATCACCTAGTCTCACCACCCTTCTCCTCTCCCCTCCCCACCCTGCACATATGGACACATGAAATGTTATGTATCAATAGCAGGAAACAGAATATTGGCCATTCTCATCTTTCATTCCCACCACCATCATCCCAAATAAGCACCCATTCCTTATGCCTGGTTCATTGTAATCACCTCCCAGGTGGGGGCTTGTCTTTCATATTTTACCTTTCTAAAACCCCCAACTGCCACTTACACTTCCCATAGCATGACTCTGAGCCTGTCATTCACTGCATCACAACTATTTGATGTTTCCTGAATACGGTCTGATCCTTGCCCTGGCTGTTAAGCCCACGGTCCTCCTGTATTCCCCGCAGCTACCTATTGCAATCCCTCTCCTTCTACCCAGCTAGCCCCCTACCTTTTCCTCCTACCTGGAAGTCATTTTTGTTCACATCTGACCATGTTAACTTTTCCGTACTTTTCCTAGATCTATTAGACACTGTCTTACAGTACAGTTAAAACCAGGTTTTGAGTTCCTTTGGGGAAGAGTATGCGATTTTTCCATTTTATGCCCTCACAATGGTTGCTTAACAAATGATCAGTAACGGTTTAATAAATGCAGGGTTATCACTTGGTCTTTCCATATTTTACTTCTTTGCAGAACATTCATTTACAATTTGATATTTTCTAGTTGGTTTCCAAGCTGATTAAATGAATCTCCTGACACTAGAAAGTAAGCTTTATCTGAGAGACCTTGTTTAATTTTTTTCAACATGAAACCTCATTGTCTAGGACAGAGCCCAGCATGTTCTAAGCACTCATCCAAAAAGTGTTGAATAAGTGAATGAATGGGTAAAACTAAAAATTTAGGAGATAATGTTGGTGTCTTTGTACACTTTTATTTATTGATTCATTATCATTTTATGCACCAGAAAGATACTTCCAAAGTAATATTTGTGGGCTTCATATAATATATTTCCAGGCTCCTAGATATTTGTATGGAAAACACTAGGTAAACATAGTCGTTAATGTTAAAACATACTTGCTATTGACATGCGGGAAAGTATAGCATTCTTCACAATTAATTATTATGAAACATGGACATTTTGAAGCTTTCTTGGCACTAAAGTTCTTGAGATAGGAGAGCTAAGAAATTATCTACTATTTCTACTGCCTGAAACATTGTAATAGAACAATTGCTAACATACTCCTTTGTTATTCTCAACAATAAGACATTCCTCTTGGTAGAGAGCACTTGGATGCCTCCTATGTGGCAGAGAGGACACTTAGAATCTACACTGAAATAATGAATTTTAAAATTGTAAAAGTGACTTCCACTGGAAGGCGGAAAGGATGGAGCTCTCAGACTCCAACATCAGACAGGCTTTGACTTGAGAAAATGCTAGCTGGGTGCACTTGAACCATTCATCCCAACTCTTGTCTGTAAAATGAGGGTGACGACGGCGGCACTTTGAGAGAGCTGTGGCGAGGATGGAGTGCAGCCCTGCACAGAGGTACTAATGACAGCTTGTGCTTCTTACCTGCTTCACGATATGCTAAGTGCTTAAAGCGAATTTTCCCCACTTCATTCTCACAATAGTGCCTTAACACCTGTATCACTAGTATCCTTATTTTTTTCAGATGGAGAAAATGGGGCACGGAGCATTGCCTGAGAACTAGTAAGCTCTTACTAAATTATAGCCAACTCAAGAATTTGTATTAATCAATATATGCTGTTAGCATATATTTTAATCAAACTGCATATGCCAAAAATACAATTTGATTAAAATGTATGCTAAAAAAAGGAGAGCTAATGTTGATTCAGCATCACATTGCACCTGATGCATGCAATGGTCACTTTACGTGGTCATCTAATTTCATCCTCACAGTATGTCCCTGCAGTGTGATCATTTCCCCATTTTGCAGAAGAGGAAACTGAGGTTTAAAAAGGTTAGGTCATGCATCTGGGTTCACACAGCTGGAAACTGTTAGAGCCAATATTTAAACCCAGGCTGTCTGACACTAGAGATGGTGTGAGAAACCCTACTTTAACTATCCAACCTCCAGCCCAACTCCTAATATTTCTAGAGGTTTCATATATAAATATAAAAAAGGAGATGAAGTCAGTGGAGAGCTGGGTCTTGGGAGGAGCACTGTGGATGCATTAGTTTCCTGTAGTTGCTATAACAAGTCACCACAAATTAGATGTCTTGAAACAGTAAGAGTTTATTCTCTCCAAGTTCCAGAGGTAGATGTGTGAAAGCAAGGTGTTGGCAAATCTGTGCTCCCTCCAGAGGCCCTAGGGGATGATCCACTGCTTGCCTCTCCGACTTTTGGTTGCTGCCAACATTCCTCGGCTTATGACCACTTCACTCTGGTCTTTAAGATCAATATATTCAAATTTATCTCTGCTCTGTCTTCACATAACCTTCTCTTCTATGAGTGTGTAACTTCCCTCTGCCTGCCTTTTTTATGGACATTTGTGAAGAAATCTGGGACCCACCTGGATGATTCAGGATAATACCTGGTTTCAAGGTCATTATTGTAACCACATCTGTAAAAACTTTACTATGTAACAGTCAAAGGTTCCAGTGATTAGGACATGGTATCAATGGAGCACCATTTAACCCACTGCAGTGAGGAAAATTTCATTAAATCCATAGATTTATAGGTTGTGACACACAGTATTGTTTTATATATCAAACACAGGAAAAATCCCCAGCATGCGCAGTCTACTAGGAGCCCCTCCACCGTAAACTAGACAAGGACTACACACTCAGGGTAGACACGATCCAGGAAAAAATCTGCCACACAGAAAGAAGGAGAAGGGCATCTTGCACGTGTTCCATCCTTGGCACTGAGTGAAGGGAGGAAAACAGATTTCTGAGAATTTGAGTCCAGCTGATGCCCAGATGGGGTCCAGTGCCCTGTGGTCATCCTCAACGTTGATGATACATTTCCAAGTGTAGCGTGGAAATGTATTATGGCCTGAAGAGGAGTCCAGAGATGCAAGTCTGGACTCTAATGGGTAAGCCGCTTGGGGGTAGAATGCTGGCTGGGACAAGAGCTACTTAGCAGGAAGAATAACTAGTGTCTGCTATGGCACCAAGATCAGCACAGCAGTGGGGGCCACAGTTTCCATCAACAACCTTTCTTTTATAAATCATCCCAGGAAATGAGACTATTCGGAATCCCAGAGGAGCTGCTCCCACATCAGGTAAACTTTTGTGAATCAGTGGGCCCTGCGCATGCAGGAGGGACCCGCCATACATTCAGTGTGCTGCCAGGCCCTCCGTAATGACCAGGGCAATCTCGTCTCTGTCGGGCCAGATGGCTCCCATTTCAGTCCTCTCCCAGGAGCAGCTGCCCTCTCTGGATGCTGCGAGGCCTCTGTTGCACCTGTAACTCCTCTCAACGTCCCTCTGCTAGGCCTGCCTCTAGCCCTTTGTACACATTCCAAGAGCCGTCCTCCATCCTATAATGTCCATCTCAGAGACTATTTCCTGGGGAATCCTACTTATGGAATATTTGAAAAATAAAAATACCAATGAAGCAGAAACACAAAAATATTACAGCCACAGGATTTGTCAGCTGTGCACCATCCTTAAAGGCCGTTATACGCTGAATTACCCCATAATTGGGTTATGGATATATACACTGTGTGCAGCCCCATCGTAAAGTTAGAGACATTACCAGCTTTTAACACTTTTTGGTAATTTCATCAGGTCTACGGAATTGTGTATGTTTAAGTATCTGGTCCGTTCTAATCTAGCAGGCATGTTCATTGCAGTCAGACACACCAGGGTGTAAATTCCTGTCCTCTTACTGATGATACAGCCTAGCACAAGTGATTTGGTCTCTTTGAGCTTCTGTAAAGTAGGGATCATGTTACCCCCCTAGCTCACAAGATTGTTGGTGACCATTAAATTAAATACCCACCGTGTATAAACCTAGTGTTATGATGGCCATGGAAAAGGCAATTTATGAATGTCAGTTCCTCTTACTGTACCCATGGGGGTATCTGAAAACCTCCTCTCTTGCTTGTAGCCCTCTTTAAAGAACAATTGCAATAGGATAGCAGGAAATGCATTCTTTGTGGGTGAGTACTTTAAATAAATAAAGCTAATATACCGAGTAATAGGAAAAACAATGTCAAATAAATCCTCTCTTTTCTAACTTAAAAACACACTCGAAATAACAGAGCCCATATGTGATCACCACAAGACATGGCTGGTTTGACTGTGGTCTATGCACCGTGGCAGGAGGATTCGATCAGTCTAAGACAACACTTTTGTGGGAACTTCCTGCCCCAGCAGCACCCCTTTGCCTGGGGGCCTAAGGTTCATCTGGACACTTTGATGAGGGAGGGAGGGGATAAAAGCCGCTGCCCCAGTTCACTGCCTTTCTAGCACATGTTGACATCTTAGAATCGCTGACCATCATAATTTGTATTTTCTCAGTTATTAAAATAAAAATTCTGAAAAAAAATAAAGTGATAAACCGAATAACATCTTGGTGTTAATATTTCACAGAAAAATTAATAGTTTTGTGCTTTCAAAATGAGTCCTCTACTCCTAAGTGACTTTCTGATGTCATTAGGAAGAGATGCTTCTGGTACTCACTTATTTGTATTCTAAAGCTAATAAAATCTTGGCACTGACTTTTCCATTTCAAGCAGCTAAATCTTCAACTATTGTCAAGAGAACCTGAAGGATATAATAGAACATTCGTGGACCTGAATAGATTTTTTAAAAGGAAAAAGTTGCCAGGCAGCCTCTCAAAAATCTCAAGTCATAAGAGACATAAGATGCGTTCTCACCAGTCCCTCTCCGGTGACCCTTCTCCCACACAGACTTAAAAGTTTCAAGTGTGTGAGGACGAGGTGGCATAGGAAAACATTCTAAGAGAGGTTCAAGTCCAGAAGAAAGCAACATGATTTGCTAACAGTCACTAAATATAGTTCCCTTTTTCATGAAAACATCTACTGTGCCACTCTTCACACAAATAAATGTTCAACATTCAGGAACGGGGGCAAATACATACCTCACTAGGGTTTTGCTTATCTCCATTTTTTTAGAATATAAGATTCAGAATCATGGCGTCACTGTAATTAAGATCCTTGCCGATAAGCTTGAGAAAGCAACTCTAGCTACTTGAATAAAAAAGATTTCTTGGGCAGGATATTAGGGTGAGTATGTGATAAGCAGACATGGGGCCTCACAGAAATGGCTGGAGGCCATTAAAACCAGTCTCAGAAACAAGGGAAACCAAGGGAGCGATGGAGGGACAGAAACCAGGGGACAGGAACCACAGTTCCCTTGTTTTACTCCGCCCAGATGTTCCCCTCCCCCTCACTGGGATTAGAATATCTGCGTTCCCTCTGTCAAGCCTTTGCTTGCTTGTTTCAAAGTCCCAGGAGAATTTCTTTGGTCACAAGCTTGCTAGTGGGTAGTGGGCACCTGGAATCACCCTCCACGAGGACCATACACAATGTCAGACAATGACATAGATAAGGACATAGACAATGTCAGAAAGATTCATTTCCAAAAGAAAATTGGGGCACTGGTAGGAAGGCATAAACTCATGGCCAACCAGTGCAGCACACATTTTTACTACAATATCCACAGGTGTACACATCTTGAGACAAATTCTGGCCTTAGACATAAGCTGAAAGAGTTAACAACATAGTAAGTGCTTTGTGTCAGAATTCTAAAGCACTGGGGCTAGTAATATAGCTCTCAAGGATAAAATGCCAACACTCTTCAAGGTGCAAAGATTAAATGGAAGCAGTTTTAAAGGAAATGCCTATGGTTAGATGTTCTTTCTTTTGCAGGTGGAGGAAAATGGCATCCCGTGGAAGCCCTTTAAAGAAGGTGAGCCCCTCAAATCACACACAAACAACATAAAGAATAGCTCTCCTAAAGGAAAAGGGCCGGCTTCTTTAATCCTTGAGCAAGAAATGGGGTAGAGGGTTTTTGCAAGTCTTCATTCTCTGTGTCTGTCCTCAGCAAAGGTAGTTTATTTTTCCATGTATATTACAGAACCTGATTCTATTTGTGTTGCCTTTGTGAGTGAGTTATTTAAGGCTAGATGAAAATACAGATTTTATTTAGACTAAAACTTTTGCGGACAAAAGCATTAGGAGTTTGCTTCCATTATAATTGAGTAGCGCTAAACTGACAATAAGAGGAAAGGAACATACAACATTGTTTTCTTGTAAAGCAACTCTCCAGTAGCTGATTTCCTTAATATGCAGGGGAGCACACAGAAGAGGCAATCACACCCTCCTTCAGTGCAGCTATTTGTAAATGTAATGCACTAGTGCAATGTCTAAATATGCAGTGAGTTTCTCACAGTCCCATCCACCACAGTCCAACTCTCACCATGTCACCAATGCCCAGCCCTTCTAAGCAACCAAAGGGAGGGAAAGGTGAATAGATGGTGAAACTACTTAAGTCCTTTGATGTACCTTTGCACTGTATGCCTTTTGTTCTCCTTTTCCTTTTGTTGTATAGCCTGATGGGGTACATGCCAGCATGAATAGATACTATGTGAAACTGTATCTGATGAAATACCCTCCCTGAAATGGAAGGAAAAAGGAATTTCAAAAATGTATCATTTTGATTCTGGTGCAAACAGATCCTAGGACAAAGATACCAGTGCAAGAGGTTTATTAGGTGTTAATGTTTGTGGAGATAAAAGAGGGAGGAAGGAGGAGTTAGCAGGGAAAGCCTTCAGGAGGAAATGCAGAGCTCATAAAGTCTGGGCCAACCAAACAGGGAGTTCTCAAGCGAGACTTGCCTAGGGTGCTCTGGATAGGGGAGAAATGGCCAGTGCTAGCATTCCAATCATGCTCATTCACTGGCAGGACACTGCTGCAGTGAGTGAGACCTTGGTTCCATGAAGCAAACCTTGCAGAGGACTGTTAGCTTACAGCACTCCTTGCAGATCAACAGCAGGTACCTTTTTGAAGGGAATTCCAAATGATACACCATCCTGATTTGCCATGAATAGGAGATGATTAGGCTAGAATTAGATACAGCTTTAGTTCTAGGAATTAAAGTTAAAGAATGTGTCGCCTACTAACTTTGTCATTTTTATAATTACTATCACAGGAGCACAGTCCTAAATGTGTAGGCAGAGGAAGTGAAGACATAACATTTAATTATAACAAGTAGTCTATTAAAGGAAACCATTTAGGATTTGCTGTAAACCAATTAAAAGTGACAAAACACTGTCTTAGCTTGGGCTGCTGTAACAGAATGCTACAGACTGAGCACCTCAAACAACAAACAGGTATCTCTCATAGTTCTGGGGACTGGAAGTACAAGATGGCAGCAGGCCCTATGTCTGGTGAGGACACTCTTCCTGGTTGGTGGTCGGCTGCCTTCTTGTTGTATCCTCACATGGCAAAGAGCAAACAGGTTGCCTCTCTCATGTCTCTTCTTAGGAGAGGCTAATCCCATTCCTGAGGGCTCCTTCCTCATGACCTAATTACCTCCTAAAAGCCGCACCTCCAAATACCATCACATGGGGGGTTTAGGCTTCAACACAGGAATTGTGGGGGTGCGACGACAAGCACTCAGGCGACAGCAAACATTTTTTTAAATCAAGGAATACAAATAAATAAAAAAGTAAAATGTATAACCTGATAATCTCTTCTTTCCTTGCCCTTTCATGGGTTTACTTTTAAGTAATTTGCTTTAAGTGTAACAATAGTGTTGCCTGATATTGATTTAGTAGTTTTGTTCCAGATATCTCATTACAGATTACTAAACTAATGTGTGAAATCTTGAATAAATGTATTTTTATCTAACATGTCATCTAGGAAGTCACCATGTACAGTGAAATAAATGTAATGCTGGAAGGAAATGAGAAGACTTGAGCTCTGGTCTTGAATTCTTCTCAATGGCTAATTAATATTTAAATTCTAAATTTCCAAAAATTAATTTACTTTCTATTTCTTTGGTTACATTTTGTTTGCCTTTTCATGTTGTTGATTAGGATCCACTTATAGGTGAGGTCACATGGTATTTGTCTTTCACAGCCTGGCTTACTTTACTCAGCATAACACTCTCCAGTTCCATCCATGCTGTCACAAAAAGTAGGAATTCCTTCTTTCTTTCTGTTGCAAGGTATTCCATTGTGTAAATGTACCACAGTTTTTTGATCCATTCATTTACTGATGGGCACTTAGGTTGCTTCCAGCACTTGGCTATTGTAAATTGTGCTGCTATGAACATTGGGGTGCATAGGTTCTTTTGGATTGAGAATAGGCTGACAGTGACCAGAAGGGAGAGGGGAGGGGATAATGTGGGAGAAGGGTAAAGGGTTTGCAGGAACAATGGTAAAGTATACATGGACAATAACAAGGGGGGTAGAAACAGGGGAATGAAGGGGGGAGGGCTTGGGTGGTGGGAAGGGGTGGGGAGAGAAGGCAGAAAAATGTACTTGAACAACAATAAAAAATGCTAAAAATTAATTAATTAATTAACTTTATATTAATAATTCCATTGTGGATTTTACCTTATCAGTATTATAACAGACATTGCTAAAAATTTTTAAAGGCTATAAGGACATCCTTCCATTCACTTATCAAATAATTACTGAGTCCAGAACCCAGGCTAGGCATAGTCCAAGTCATTGGGGATACAAAACACTCTGTATCTTCTTGGAGTTTATGCTATAGTTATAGAAACAATCATCAAGGAGATGCAAATATAATTTGTGATGTAACTGTTAAGAACAAAGATGAGAGACAGAGAATGCCGGAGTGACTGTGTACCTGTGTGAGGGCTGGAGGTCCTCACATAAGGATTCACACAGGGTGGCCAAGGTCATCTTCTTCTAACCAAGGTGTTGGAGCAGAAATGTGGATTACATATAAGGGTAGGAGAGAAGGAACAGCAAGGCCAAGACTCTAGGTCAGGAATGAGCTGTGGAACAGTGGGGGAGGTAAGGTGGTTTAGGGAAGGCATATCTTGGAAAAAGTAAAGACAAGGTAAGGAGTTTGAGGTTCATTTTAAGCCTGAAGAGAAGTCCCAGATGTTTCTAGGCAGAATGAGCTGATCTGATGCATGTTTCACACAGATGGCTCTGGCCTCTGAAGGGAAAACACCTGTGGGGTGGTGAGAATGGAAGCCAGACGCTAACACATTAGCCTGGGTGAGCAGTGAGGGAGGTTTAGACACTGAGGGCGGCAGTTGGTCTGCTCCATGATACTTTCTGAAGGTAGAGTTGCCTCGAGTTGCTGCTGGAGTGGATGTTGGGTGTGAGGATAAGAGCGGAATGAAGAATGAATTCTAACCAGAGCTACTGCTTAAGTGTGGAGCTCAAATCTGGTGTGAGGCATTTGACTAAAATCAGGGGTGATTGCCTTCTGTGGGCTAGGCCTCATTTTTTGGTTCTGTTAACATACATGAGTGGAAATTTCAGGATACTGAAAGGGGTCTGCTGTCCTTTACTTTTCACTCACTACTTTATTCTCTACCCACTAACAGCAGAGCGATTAACTTTTTGTATGAGTTAAATTTTTTATGTATCTGAGTGGATCATTTTTTTGGAGAGGTGGACTGGGGGCATTTAGACCATAAATGAGTATCTGCATCAGAGGAGGGGCTTTCTGATCCTCCCAATAACCCCTCTTAGGATGGAAATGATTGGCAGTGATGGTACCAATTAAATCCAATGCTGCTCATTGCGTGGGTTTAATGAGGAAGTCCCTTTCTGTTCTTTGGTATAATATAGAAGCATGAGTTGACTCAGTGTTTAGATAAGGGTTTCTGAAGTTACTTGGTAGCATTACAAGTCCTATTTGACATCATATTGTAAAAGGTGCTATTCTGAGAAGGGTAAATGGAAATAGTGGTGGGACTTGCAGCAGAGCAATAACTTAGAAAGACAACCACCTTCATTGTGGCCTGAAGCTTAAAAGGCTCGGGACACCTTTTTTCAGGTAAGGAACAAATGACCACTAATAGCAAAATTAGAATGAGAACTTATTTAATAAGAGAGGAAAGTTTACAAAATGCTAAATATTTAAAGCTGATAACCCCAAACATCACATAGTACACATAGTTAACATTTTAAAATAAATTGATTGCCTGACACCCCTTTGTAACAGTTTCCCTATTCTTCAGGTTGCATAAACTTTGAGTGCATTAACACAACAAAAATTACATCATTTAAAAATAGAGGGTGTATAAAGATAATTGTTTTTACTCTGGTATGGATGATGTTTCAAAAGTTTATACTTGGGATACATAGAACATGTGTCTTAGATAGATGTATTCACTCTTGTGAGAATTATACCCTATAAACACAATTAATTATATTTCACACCTTTTTGGGGTAAAAATATCCTGTTTTTAATGATTGAAGCAATTTCAAAAGACTAGCTTTGGGCTCTGTACACTTCAAACATTATTCTTCCTCCTCTGCTTGTGCACACCTAGTGTGGGCACACAACTACCTTTTCATCATGGTACAGCCCTGGCCCTGCCCCTCTGTGTAGGTTAAGATGTTGGGGACGAAGGAACAGTGAGCCATCCAAGTGCCCTCGGAAGCTATTCCTACCCTGGGAAGGCTTCACCAAGAATGATCTATGCAACTCATAAACACATTCCATTACATTAAAATAGTGTATTATCAACTGAATTTTCCTGCAGCCTAATGATCAAAATGCCCGTCCATGCCAATGACTTCCTGTCACCCAGGAGTTTGACCAAACTGGAAGTAAAACAAGACAGTTGTATTAACCAATTTGCATGAACTACTTTGGATATTTTAGTAAAACATCCTGTGAACACACCCCTGAGACCAGCACCTTAGAAGAGGCCTGTGCAGTGAGGGCCCTTGTACTTAAGCATCGTTTCCTCTATGGTAAGTCCTCTTTTAGTCAAGAGTCATGGTTTGGTGTGTCCTCTTTTTTTAAGATTTTATTTATTTATTTTTAAAGAGGGAAGGGAGGAAGAAAGAGAGAGAGAGAGAGAAACATCAATGTGCGGTTGCTGGGGGCTGTGGCCTGCGACCCAGGCATGTGCCCTGACTGGGTATCAAACCTGCGACACTTTGGTTCACAGCCTGCACTCAATCCACTGAGCTACGTCAGCCAGTGGTGTGTCCTTTTTTTAAATGAATGAGAGAAAAAATAATAAATAAGCGGTGATCTATAAAAGAGCCCCAGACTCATAGAAGGGAAATTTGTTCAAGAAGCTCTGAGCACAGTGAAGAGGAGCAAGGAGAAAATAAAAGATCTGTTTTTGGGACATGTTAGGCTTTAAATATTTTAATCTGTTTTCTCTCAAACTTACATGTGAATCCTGGGGTTCTTGATAAAATTCAGATTTTAACGGAATAATTTTGGAGCAGAGACGGAGATTCTGCCTTTCTAACAAGTTCCTAAGTTTTCCTAGTGCCTTACGATCACATTTTGAGTGGTAAGATCTTACTAGTAGCCCGAGTGGTGATTTCAAGTCTGTAGAATGAAAAGGAGAGTTGGGGTTTAGAGACTGAGATTTTGGGTGTTATCACACGAGATCATCTTGGTAGTAAAGGCAGTCAGAGATGAGAAAAGGGCCTGAACCTGGATCTTAGGGCACACTGACCTTTAGAGCAACTTTTCTCAACTGTGGTTCCTCATCAAACCCACAGAACAGGGAAAAGCATTTCAGTGGTTATCCATCCCAAGGATGGCACCGCACTAACACACTCTACAATAGATGTGCAAGGAGAGCTAACCTCAGTGGGTGCCTTTGACTATCAGGGCTTTATGCTCTGGTTGGGAAAAGCTGACTTAAAATATAGGAAAAGGAGAAATGGCTCATCACAATAGACTCAGGCTGGGAAGTTAGAGTAATATCAGAAGCCTGACTTCATGGAAACTCAATAAGAAAAATGTATCAAAAATGAAGGAGTGATCAAGTATGTGAAGAGTTAAGATATCAAATAAAACCAGGACAGACTACTGCTATCTGTCCTCTACTCCCAAAACCCAGCTTGCATTGACCTTGATAAGAGCAGTTTCAGAGAGTGGGACAGAAGGTTTGATATGAGTGGGTTCAGGAAAGAGTGGAATGTAAGGAAGCTTGGATGCTGAGTATAAATACTCTTTTTTATAAAGAATGGAGAAATGGGTTTTAGTTGTACCCCCAAAAAGAAGGGGTTGGGAAGATTTTTTTGTTAAAAAATGAGAGCTATTGTACCTTTATTTTGTATGCTCATCAAAATGATCTAGTTTAGAAGAAAAATTGAAGATTATGAAGGAAACGAGTGACAATCTTAGGAGTAAAAGTTTCTACTAGGTTAAAGGCAATAGCATCTACCAGGAGACAGAGGAGTTGGCCTTACAGAAGAGCACAGAACATGCAACAGGGAGGCAGAATACATGGGCTTTGGTTTAGGGCCCAGACACTTGAAGAGATTAGTGAAAATATCAGCCAAGGGCAGATATCCTCACCAAGACCCAATTTTTACAGTCTGTGCAATACTCCTTAGGGCCATGTATGCAGGTCCATACAACCACAGAGATTATTTTGTATTGTTTCAATCCATTCCTGTAGCAAATACTCATAGAGGACCTATCATCTGGGTGTCAAACACTGCTGTCACACATGGCTGACTGGATTTACCCGCAGAGCCTCTTCTTCCTCTTCTACGGATGTCCCACCACACTCACTGAGGCTATTTTGTGAGCTTATTGGAGAAGAGTGAACAGATAATTTCACATGGAAGACCCTGGTGAAGATTAAGGTGTGTGAGCCTGAGTTCTAGCATCGATGCAGAACTGTAGCAAACCCTTTCCTGTGTGGGTGAATAACCCAAGAACTGTTGGTAGTATGTGATATTCTGTAAATGGGATATCTGGAGGTAGTCACACATTTCATAAGCTCCCCTGTCCCAGCACAATCTAACTCCCAGACAGTCCGGTTGGGACAATTTTGGACAATCCCAACCTTTCCTTCAGCTGCTCATTAAACTAGCCCATCCCATACTGTCAGTTCAACTTTTCCCAATGGCTCTTTCCCATGAACCCTTGTTTTCATTTCTGTACCTATATCTTCATCTCAGCTTAGAATTCACTGCCTGAATTGCCACAATAGGCAGTTAATCGGTCTCTGCTACTCCAAACCACTCCTTCCTCTAAATTACAGGCCAGTCCACCACTCTCCTCGGAAACTGCCATTTAAGGAAAGCGTGAACTGAAGATGACATTTGGAGCTTCTGAATCTGACATTTCAACTGCATTCCTTCTTCCATTCATCAAGTCACCCTTTGCTGGAACCACACAGGGCTGCTTGCTCCTCATGAACTTTCTCGTGCCTTCTTATGCACTTTCTGCCTTCTTCACACCTCCTACTCTGTTTTTCAAGTCTGAAATATAGTACTTGGCCTTTCAGTTCATTTCAAGGATTCATCAAAAATTCGATACTCTTGGGAAAGCCCTCTGTACTATTTCACATTATAATGAATTATTCTTTTTCCTACACCTCCATAAATGTTAACTTATGCAGCCATTAAGTACTTACTAATGTCTTGTGTAGCAGGTATACGCTTTTCTGTGTTTACTTGCCATACTTGATTATCAGTTCTTTACAGAGAGGAAAAGTTTATTCATCACTGAATAGTCTCCCAAACACATTTATACAATGTCTCCCAAAGTGCTTTGTACATAGTAGGTGTCCAAAGAATTTTGCATGAATGCATCAATCTACTAATCTATAAAGTATTTCATAAAAAGTGGAGTGAAAACAATTTCGGGCTATTCACCAGATTGTAAGTGCTACAAGGGCTGAACCTTTTATTAACTCTTTTTATCCCCAGGACCAAGAACAAAGCTCAAGTCAACAAAAATGTGTTACATCAATAATTCAAATGATTCTAAGGATCAATATATATTGGGCCCATTTGATGGTTAAGGGGAAAGTTATATAACAAGAATAACTTCCAAACAAAAAGGACAGAAAACAGGGAAACTGTGGAGTCTGTCATAGCTGGATTAACAAAGGTTGGGATGGCCAGGAGAAATACACTTTCGAAAGAAGCTGAGAAAGATGCTATGATGTCATCCCTGGCTGGGAATGAGCATGAAACAATGTCAACAAAAAATTTAAGTTGAGATGCTTCTGTTCACCCTTGTTTTGGACTGCCTGGAGAGACTGAGAGGCAAGGCTGTGACTCTAGAAACCACAGCAAGTAACTGTGGTAGCTCTGTGTGCCTGGGCAGGAAGGGGCTGGATTGGCACTCCTTAGCCCATCTGGGCCCTTGTGTAGCATAAAAGGGAGTAGAAACACTGTTTCCTGTGGGACAAAGGACAGTCGTGAGGGCTGGGGAGCCTTACAAAGGTTCATTTTGGCGTGGGCTAAATGACCTGAATCCAAGGGCTCCAGGCAAACTGTATACATCAGAGCTGGAGAGGAGCCTGCTCAGCAGCGGGGTGCTGGGCTCCCCAGGAGTATGGCCTGGTCAAGCAAATGCACTGTCAGTTACACCAGCCAGGGCTACAAAGGACACACAGGTAGGTCCATAGTTAAGAAAGGATCCACCTCGACTCAGCAGAGATCAACCAGAGGGCAGCCAGGACTAAGCTGGTACAAGGGGACCAGCTTAAGACCTCACATGAGGCCAGGCCCTTCCCCCATCCTGACATCACGAGGATGGAGGATGGGAAGTTTCCCCCTACTGCCAGCAGCCATCTGGGGAAGAAGCAGGGAGAGTGGGGAGGAACATGTTTGCTAGGACAACACTGATAGGCTATTTATTCGACAGGGATGATCTCACTGAAACAACAGACCGTGGGACCGCTGTGTTTTCATCCATCACACTTTTGGCCCTGGCCCAGGGAAGTGGAGGCTAGTGAGGGGGAGGAGATTAGCCAGAAAAAAAGTTGCCATTTTATTCCTTTTTATGAACCCTGTGTGCTAAATTGCAATCTGTCAACTTGGAGGTGAAGAGGCTGTGAGAAGACCAGCTTCACCCAGAAAACAAGTGGTGGCCTGTAGCTCGGACAGAACAGGACATCACAGTCCTCTGCCGTCGTGATGGCCAAGGACTGACTGGGAAGGGGGGAGGTCAGGCCAGTCTGGACCTGCAGAATATCCAGACACAGCCTGAGCTTGCTGACCCAGGGTGTGAAGCGAACCAACCTGGAAGAATGGTATGTGTACTTTCAATCTGCCTTCAACTAACTACCTAAGGTAAGGGTGTTTCTGTGAAGATCCTAAGTGTTGGAGCTCTAACTTTCCTAAATTGCTTGTGCTGAGTATCTGGAGATATGCTAGGAAGTGGTAGGAATATTTTCTGTATATGAACCCTGCCATTCTGAAGTGTAGTGCAAGGTGTTCTTTTGGTAGAAGGGGTAGGGAGAGTCTACAGAGCAGAGAGAGTCTTTAATGTCCAGAGGGGCCTGGTGGACAGCTCCCCACCCTAGCTGACCAGCCAGGCAGTTGCTCTCACTCTGAGTCACCCCTCTTCCTCCTTCGGCTAAGGAATGTGGATACGGAGGACATGGGAGAAAACTTCGAGCCAGTTCTATAGAGTGTTGGAATGACCACTACTGTCAACATGACCACAGCCAGAAGTGGGTTAAGATCCTCATCCTTTAATCTCAAACTACTTTTGATCAACTTATTTTCTCAGTGAAACAGGAACCATTGATCATATTTTGCCTTTCATCCTGAACTATCTGATCTACCTTTAATCATTTCACTAACAGCTTTGGTATCCTACTCACCCGATGCAGCAAAATTCCCATAATACCATCAGTGGACTCTTCCAGGTCATCGTCTCTCTTAATGTAAGACCAAGCATTATTGGGTTCTTTTCTTAGAATAAAAAGCAAGGTCTAGCTCTTAAATGTATAATTTGCATGTGGATAATTCTTTACTATCCATATACTTAAGTATAGGTGAGAAAACTAACTCTGTGTTCTGTAGTGTTTCCTTCCTACCTGCTGCAGATATTCTAAATTAATATTCACTATATCTTTCTGAAGCCAAAAAGATTGATTATTTCCCGTCAATGGAAAGACAAAGTGAGAAGTGGTTTGCCCAAGGTCACTTAGCAAATTTGCCCTGGGAGCACCCCACCTAAAGCTCAGGTCCTACGATTCCTGCTCCTGTGCTCAGCCTAGGAAATCTGCTGCCCCCAACCCACGACACCGCCTCAGAAGTGACTGCAGTTGGGCTTAGCAGGCAGACCTCCCCCTGAGGTGTTCAGCTAGCCAGAGAGGAGGCAGTCCACCCTATGGCCAGATCCATTCCTAACCTATCAGAAATCCACACCAACTGGGTAGATCACAGGACAACAAAGAAGCAGTCTCCCACCTCCATCCAGAGTGGCAGTCTGTGCTGGAGCTCCTTGGTCTTATAAACCCTTTGTGATCACATCAACAGTACAAGCAGAGGTATAATATACCTGTCAGTCACATAAATCTATTACAAATTCAGAATTTGATACACGCAAGGCCCTAAGGCAGGGGTCCACAACCCCCAGGCCACCACAGAAGGAGGTGAGTGGCAGGCAAGCGAGCGAAGCTTCATCTGTATTTACAGCTGCTCCCCATCACTTGCATTACTGCCTGAGCTCCACCTCCTGTCAGATCAGCAGCGACATTAGATTCTCATGGGAGCATGAACCCTACTGTGAACTGTGCATGCGAGGGGTCTAGGCTGTACTCTCCTTACCAGAATCTGATGCCTGATGATCTGAGGGGGCGCTAGGGTGATGTTAGTTCTGGCAAGTGGCTGCAAATACAGATTATCATTAGCAGAGAGGTTTGACTGCACAGAGCATAAAAAATCAATTGTTTGCAGATGCATATCAAAACGCCAACTAACAGTGAGGGGCAAGTGACAATTAAGCTGTATCTGGTGGCAGGCTTTGTAGTGGCAAGTGAGTTGATATGCTTCATTTGTACAGCTGCTTCTGGTGGCAGGCTTTAACTCAGAATCTGACACTTTAGTCTGTGAGTGGCCTGCCCATTATTTTATTTACCAATTCTATCCATGCCTCTGTCGTGCACTGCACACTTGTTTCAGCCACACATCTGGTAATCTCACAAGCTGACCCCGGCCAAAATGAGTAGGAAACAAACATTGCTGGAGAGCTTCTTTGAAAAGGGGGAAAGACCCAATGATGAGACAGCAGAAGACTCCAAGACTGCCAACAAAAAGAAAGCTGCATTTAAAAGAAAATACCAAGAGTCCTGCTTAAATTAACACCTTCATTGCTACAGGTGGTTCAAATTCTCCAAGCCCACTTTGTATAATATGTGGCGTCCAGCTTTGGAACTGCTTCACCACATGGAGACCAAGCACACTGCATGAAAAGACAAGCCTTTTGAGTCTTTCGAAAGAAAAAAAAATGTGAACATGAAGAACAGAAGCGATTACTGAAGGCCACCACTTCTGCAAATGTGTATGCATAGAGAGCATCATTCTTAGTGGCTGGCCGCATTGCTAAAGCTGAGAAGCCCTTTACTCTTGGTGAAGAGTTGATCCTGCCTGCTGCTAAAGGACATTTGGCATGAACTTTTAGGAGAGGCTGCAGTACTAAGGTGGCATGTGTTTTTCATTTGGTTAGCACCTTAACTAGATGAATTGATGAAGCAGCAGAGGATACTGAGGCATGATTGTTAGAGAGGATTAATGAGTCACTGTGGTATGCAATCCAGGTAGATGAATCTACCAATGCTGAAAAGAAGGCAACAATGCTTGCTTTTGTGAGTATATTTTTCAAGAGGATGTGCATGAGGATATGTTATGTGTACTTTTGTCAAGTCTTTGAATGATCACGCATCAGGAAAGCTGAATTAGTCATTTTGTGTCAGTATATGCACGGATGAAGTGGCTGCCATGACTGGACGGCTTTCTGGTTTCACTACTCCGGTAAAAGAGGTCGCTTCTGAATGTGAGTCTACATGCCATGTCACCCATAGAGAAAAGCTGGCTGGCTGCAAAATGTCACCTGAACTTACCGTTTTGCAGGATGCGGTTAAAATTACCAACCACGTTAAAGTACATGCCCTTAACTCATGTCTGTTTGTGCAGCTCTGTGAGCAAATGGAGGCAGAGCAAACACGTATTCCCTTACACACAGAAGTGAGACAGCTTTCTGAAGGTGGACCACTGGCCAGAGTTTCTGAGTTACCAGAACTGCTCCAGAGATTTCTCTTAGAAAAACAGTCGCCACTACCAGCACATTTCAGTGACACAGAATGGGTCTCAAAACTTGCTTACTTGTGTGACATATTCAACCTGCTCAGCAAACTCAAGCTGTCACTTCAGGGAAGGACGACAGCTGTGTCCAAGTCAGCAGATATAGTGGCTGCATTCAAAGTCACACTGGAATTATGGGGGCGATGAGTGAACAGTGGGATGTTTCAAACAGCAGAGATTTTGAAAGAGACTTAGCCAGGGCCTTCTTTCTCCTGGCTGGTGCATATCACCTACCTCAGCTTTGAAAAGAGTTTGAACACTACTTCCCAACACGAAAGACCCTGAACTGGGAAGGAATGGATTCACAACCCATTTGTGAATAAGCCAGGTGAAACTGACTTTGTGCTAGAACAGGATCAACTGCTAGAGATCACAAATGATGATGGCCTTAAAAATATGTTTGAGACAACTTCAAATCTCCATACACTCTGGATTAAGTCAGGGCGGAATATCCTGAGATTGCCACAAAAGTACTGAAAAGCCTGCCTTCATTTCCAACAGCTATCTTTGTGAGGCAGGGTTTTCTGCAGGGACAGCAACCAAAACAAGATCACGGAGTAACCTGGGCATAAGCAACACACTTCGGGTGTCACTGTCTCCCATCACCCCCGATGGGGCTGTCTAGTTGCAGGAAAACAAGCTCAGGGGTCCCACTGCTTCTGCATTAAGATGAGTTGTATAATTATTTCATTGCATATTACAACATAATAATAATAGAAATAAAGTGCATAATACATGTAATGTGCTAGAATCTTCTCAACCCTCCCTCCCACTCCCCCTCACTCTTCAGTCTTGGGAAAAATGGTCTTCCATGAAACTGGTCCCTGGTGCCAAAAAGGTTAGGGCCTGCCGTCCTAAGGTATTTCTCATGTGTCATCCCATTTAACCCTTACAAAACATCGAGAGGTGCATGTAATGACCCTAACACACTGCTGGTGAGTGCCAGAGCCAGGATCTGAACTCAGGTCTAACGTCAGCCTCCGTGGTTAGAGCAGGAGGCAGCATGAAGGTGAGCCCTCACAGAGCGGGCCATTGCTGCTGATGGGGGCTGGACAGAAAAAGCCAAGTAAGCCATCTCTGAAGCCAGCTCAGTGGGGACCAGGAGATGGAGTGGAATGAGTGTCCCCCCGTGTTACCTGGTGGCTGTGGCACTAATTTAACTTTGTGACCTTGGCATAGTCAAGCCCAGTGTCCAAGTGATGCCACAGAGATACACATGATTTCTGACTGAACGGATACTCGGAGGGTGGAAAATCATGAATTACATCAGGAAGAAGATTATAGGAATACACATCTCAAGTAATTTGGGCCTCACACCTTTATCACTCTTTTCCTCATCACTGCTCCATTTTAAAAGCCTCGAATAACCTCTGCACTACAGAATATGGTCCAGTGTAAATATGCAGAACATTCTGACATTTAAAAATATGTCCAGAGGAAAGCAGGACAGGTTAGAATTACAGTGTAGCTTGTGGGCATGAGGGACAGAAATGAGCAGGTAATACTTCACTTCCTGAAGTTACAAGGAATCATTTTACCAGCCAATAGCTGCACAAGGAGGATACAATTCCTGACCACATCCACAAGTGCACAGACTAGAAAACAAATAAATTATGTCAACGCTATTCCAAAACCCCATGTTTCACCAATGATAAATCGCTGAGTGGAAGGGGAGCTATGCATGCTGTATTCAGTATCTTCATGGTGTGATATATTCATTTATTCAAAAGTGTACCACCAAGTTATCTGACTGGGTAAGCCTCATTTACATATAATATGCCAAGCAGTGATAAATTAGAATGCTGAACATCTACTGCCTCAATTCCCTGATAATAAACACAACTAATTTGTTCTGATAAAGCAAATAAACAGAACAACTGTTCCCAAAGTTCACTGAAGAATCTTGTATCCTCCTTACCAAACTTGGTTTTGCCAAAGGATGGCTGTGTTGTTTATGATGCTCACCTCACCACTGTCTCGGGGCTGGGCTGCTAATCAGCATCCTTTAACGTGCAGGAAGCTAGATTGTTCCACGTTTACCCCAAGCCATTGACAAGGAACTGGATCTTTACTGTGATTTCATGGTTTGGGGAAAATTTTGGGAAAATTCTCAGAATGTTACACAGAGCAATTAAATTCAAATTTAACTCCAAAGACAAACATAGTGCTTAGGATTATTCGTGCCTTGGCTGCCCTTCATTATTGCCCAAAATCAAAAGCTGACTGCAAACAGAGGGGCACGTGGAGTGCTGAGATAAACCAAGAGATCTGTACTCTCTTCAGTCATTCTGTTTTCTTTTGTTCTTTCAGTTATTGGGATGTTTACAGAGTTTTCTCTGCTTGTTTGTTCTCCTCCATGCCTGCTGACAAGCAGGGTAGATTAGAGAGCTTTACCCCATTCCTCAAATGAGGAACCTCAGACTCTGAGACACAGATGGCGCCAAGGTCATCCCCCCAAACAGAAGCGATTCCAGCGCGCCTGCTTCCCCGCGCAGGGCTCTTTTTACCGCCTTCTCCATGGCATGTTTGCAGAATGTGCCAACAGTTGGCACCGTGCCTCATTCAACAAGTCCACTCCCAGAGCTCACTGTGTGCAGGGGGCTATTTTAGGTACTGCAGATAGAAAGATGGGCAGCAGACAGTTCCTACCTCCATGATAGGGAGGGATTGACAATACAACCACAGAGGTTTATTCTTTTTCTTCTTTCAACTGTATAGCCATAGGAGAAATAAACAATTAGGGCATGGACTTTGAAAACAATAAATGATAAGAAGAGTATACTTGCTTAGCTGTGGGAATCTCAGGTTCCTTTACTGAGATTTAGCTGCAAGCACACCACAAGATAGGCTTTGCTTCTTGCATAATGGATATGTAAAATGGATCCAAATGAATATAATTAAGTGTACAATATTGACCAACCAGTCTATTAAATTGAATATTATTGAATGTATGTAATACTACATTATTTCAGTTTCCAAAATGAATTCTGACATCTTAAGAGGTTTCATTGTACACCTATGAAATATTTACAAAACTGTCTGAGGAGCTGATAAATAATAGCCAACTTCAGATATGCTTACGTAGCTATTTTGAAGAAAAGAATTCCATATATAAGTAAATCTTCTAAACAGTATGAAAGTTGAAATGTTTTAGATACTATCTGTAGCCTGGACAAAATAGCCAAAACAAGAAAAGTTATAAATAGAACAAACCGCAATATAGCTTTATAAATGGGCCTTCTTGTAAATAGACCTTTCTAATGCTTGCATTTAGAAAACACAAAGAATACCCTTTTATTTTAAAATGATTCATTTACACAAATGAATTTCTAATAAAATCTTCAATGATTTGGTAACATGTGGATTTATTAGTCACTTCCTTCCTTGTAGGTTTCTTTATCTGCCTGAACAGTCTGAGCCGGAGGCAACCTCAGGAGTACAGAACACAATCGCAGGCTTCTTCCCTTTAAAACGAGAAAAGCTGTGGAGGCTGCTGTTACAGCACAGCTGATAGTTTGAGGATTAGGGGAGTAATTGGGATTAGACATTTAGAGTAGCCATGAAAAACACTCTTATTCCAATTCACAAATTCAAAGCCTAAAATAACTCATGCTTTGGGGAAGTACGGTTGTTAAGTAAGAACGCAGCTTACAAAGTGAAGCTCTAATTTATAAGGTTGGTGGCCCTGAGCCACAGAACAACTCAAACCTAGGGTTCTACAATTCGACCCACCTTGCTTATTTTGTTTCTTTAATTTGCCTGGTACTTCCTGGTGTGTGAAATAACAGCTGCTGAAATTCTGCAAGCCACACAAATAATGTCAAGCTTAAAAAAATCTATGCCCTGATTTTCAAAGGTGAGATCAGAACCAGGTGCTGAGCCCAATTTTCTAAATTGGAACCCGGGGAGTGCGATAGGGAATCAACAGTGGCCATGGTTCAGAGAGGCAGCAAAACCAGCTCCACACAGGTGCCGCTGCTTTTTGAGATGGCAAGGCCACCACTTAAGGAAGGCAGCTCATTGGGTCCTCTCTCACCTGCCACCTTCTCCCTGAGGTCTCCTCTGTGGGGCATTTCTTCTGGTGTCTCTGGGAGGCAGGGTCTGAAGTTTGGCCAGAGCAGATCATGTTTCTTTTAGTTGTAGAGTCAAAAGAAATGAGGCTTATTTTATTCACAGCATCATCTTTCCAAGAGAGCAATTATTTCAGTGTTTCTAACTTCCCACATCCAATATTTGCTCGTGATCTACCATAAATTTTTGTCCCTCTGTCCTTGTAACTTTGTGTATTCTTTTCATGTCCATATTTATAATCATCTCTGGTTTAGGAACCCAAAATATACACCCGTGTCTCCCTCCAGAACTCCGAACTACATACCCTGCTGCCGACTGGACATCCCCACTTGGACATTTTGTGTCCAAAATGGACATCTCCATCTTCCTCTACTAATTGGCAATTTCTCCTGTATTTTCTTTGGATTTCGGCAGACTGATTATCATCAACACAGTTGTCTAAACTGTGACTCTGGGAGCCACAGTCATTCTCTCTCACTTTGATTCACCAAATTCTATACTGATTCTACCTGTTTTTATATGGACATATTCTGTTCTCTTTGTCCACCCTCACTGTCACTGTTGTAAGTATCTTGCCTATACCACTGCAGCCTTGTGGGTGGTCTCCTGTCCTCTTCTCCTCTTAGCTCCTCTACTCTGTACTCCATACTGAAGCCGAAGTTCTCTTTCTAAAAGTCAGATCTCATTTTGTCACTCTCCTGCCTAGAATTCTTCAGTGACAACCTATGATACAGAGTGATGATTTTCACTATTTTTGCCAGCAAATTTCATTCTTCTATATGTAAAATATGTTCAAGAGGTGGAGATGGACTTGTCCTGGTTGAAGCCAAGGAGCTGAGTCCTCAGACAGTGTGTGACTCAGACTCCTGTCCCCTCCCCACATACCCCAGAGAGTGGGAAAACAGGTGACTTGCCATCATACCCTTCTATTCTTCTGTTTACCTCCTCATACTGATTCCTACCATCTCTCCCTACAACCAGCACCCGCATTTCCAAGTGTATTTGTGCCATATTTGAACTTTGAAGAAAAGAGGGACTATGAATGGAGTATAGACTACAGCTGTCCATGGCCGTAAGCTTTCAGCTGTGCTTCAATCTGGACTATGTCTATGAGCAGCAATAATCCTGGGATCTCCCTTTGTTACTTGGGGAATCCCATTACCTCTCACGTTTGAGATCTCCTATTCATTACAAGTTCCTTTTTTGTTTGTTTGCTTATTTTGCTTTTTTGTTTTTTCTTGTTTTTTGAAACAAAGATTCCAGTGTTTCATGAGGAAAAGTGAATGTGTATACAAGTGTGATACATTTTTGTAGATCTTGCTTGTCTAAAAACGCCTTATACCCTCATTTGATCGGTAGTTTGTCTTAGTTAATATTTTAAATAGGAGATAATTTTCCCTCTAATTTTTAATTTCAGGAGCTTTTTTCTCCTTTGTCCTCTAACTTCCTGTGCCTAAATAAATATAAAGTCATTCTAATCTTTGCTCTTTTGTATTTGATCTGTGCTTTTCTTTTTCTAGAAGCTTGTAGCATCCTCTAATTGTCACAGATGCTCCGAAATTTCACAGTGATGTGACTTAGTGTGAATGCTTTTCAGTGTGACAACTCCTACTCACCTAGGAAATTTTCTCACATTGTTTCGTTGATGCCCCTCTCCCCTTTTTTGCAGAACTCCTATTATGTGGATTTTGGAGGTGGACTTGCTTAATTATTCTTTTAACTTTATCTTTTATATTTTCTTTTCTTTCCCTTCAATTCTTTATGGGAAATTTTACCAACTCTTATTTGGTTCTTTATTTCTGCTATAATATTTTTAATTTCCAAAATCTCAGTGTTGCTTTCTGCAGTATTTTAAGCATCTTTTTCTTGTTTTGGTTTCACAATTTTTTCTTATTTCTCTTTGGATGTTATTGTTTTTTTCTCCCTTCCTTTTTTACTTTTTTTTTTGGCATACCATGTGTTTCTCTAAGGTTGATTTATTTGTGCTTTGTGTTGGTTACTGTATTCCACTTTAAAGGATTTCTTTAGGTAATTGTAATCCCTTCGACATCTGTTCATGATTAAGAGTGAGGGATTAAAACAATGATTATACCCACTGGGTCCATCTCAATTTTGAGTTTCCCTTTAAGGTGAGTTGGCGTGTATATGTTCTCAACCCAGAACATTATAAGGTTTCTTTTTTAAAAAAAGCACAATGAACTAAGTGTCCTGATCACACAGGCAACAAAACAAACTCTATGCTACTCCACTGGAACAGCAGGGCTGATGGAACTCTCTACACTACTAGCGAAACACTCACATTTCCAGATTCAATGTAAAAGGTCTCTTCCTGTGTAAACCTGCTTTGATGCCAACCAGACCCTCAGACCTGGCCATAATTAATTGCATCCTCCTTGATGCTTTCATATACTTATGAGTAGTAGGACTATGAGTAAATTCATAATTTATCTGTGGCTGTTTCCTTTTCTGTAAAAGGGGTTATATAAATGTGTCTACTTCAAGAAGCTATTTGGAGAATTAAAGATACAGTACTTATAAGAGCTCTGCAGAAATTATTTTCTCAAAAAAAAAAGGCAGTAGTAATACTTAACCACTAACACACCATGAGAATTCTAACCAACAATTAGTGACTTGGCATATATAAGACTATTCCTGATTTACCCAAATAATCAGCCTCTTTAAAACATCCTCAGAAACATTTTTGTTAATTATCTAACTGGAAAGAAGACTGGATATTTTTCATGCTTTGCTTTTGTCTTAACATTTTGAGAATGAGAATCTTTTCTTATTCTTCTAAAACATTTCTATTTCTTCTGAGAACAAATGATTTGTTCCATTTGCCTGCAGTGTTTTTGCAAAGCTGCAGGACAGCGAGTGTGAAGAGAGCCATTGGGTAGTATGTTGATTGATCTAACTTCTAATTTCTTTTAAGAAACTGTTTGGACAATTTCTTTAACATTGAAGGCCAGAAGTTCTAGATGGCGATAATTCCACATAAATCATTGAATGATATTACTGAGCTGCCACAAAAATTGCTGAGTGATATTCATCTCAAACCTTCCATAAGGGAGACAATCATTTGCCAATGAGACTTAATGAGATGAATATTAGAATTATGCAAATTGCTTCATTATGAGACTTGAAAATGGTTACTCTTCTTTGATTCCTTGGGTGCTTAAAAAGAAGACGTGGAACCTTATTATCATGCAAATATGAATATAAAATATGAATAAAAATTAAATTATAAGTTGAAGTAAAAGAAAATGTATCAGAGGTATTCTGAAAAAAAATATTCACTTTTCCCAAGGGAGAATAATCTTGCAAATGCTTCTCTTCTGCTTTCAAAAAGATGTTTTCTTATTGCAGGTACTTTTGGGAAATTAGAATTATATTCAAGTGAAGGTTCATAAAAAATGCACATATTTTAGGTATCCTTTGAATTTGTATAATGGTTTGAAAGGTTTAATTAAGAACTTGCAAAAAGTAAAACAAAATCATTTCTGTTAGGACCAGGTAGCTTCACTGGTGAATGCTACCAAATATTTTTTTAAAAATCCATAGGAGTCAGTTTCAAACTCTTCCAAAAAATTAAAGATGAGAGACACTTTCAAGCTCATTTTACAAGGCCAGCATCACCCTTATATCAAAATCTGACAAGGGCACAGCAAGAAAATAAAATTATAGGCCAATATAACAAATAAACATAGATGCAAAAAATCTTCAGTTATACATTAGCAAATTAAATTCAACAATGCATTGAAAGGATCATAAGCTAAAATAAAATGGGGTTTATTCCAGAGATGCAAGGATGGTTTAACACCCACTAATCAATCAATGTGATATACCATATTAACACTATAAAGTATAAAAATAATTGATCATCTCAATAGATACAGAAAAAGCATTGATAAAATCATCTATTTAGGATAAAATCTCTCAACAGGGTGAATATAAAGGGGATGCACCTCAACACAATATAGGTCATGTATGACAAGCTCCCAACATCATAATAGTGAAAAGATGGAAGTGTTTCCCCTACGATCAGAAACAAGACAAGGATGCTCACTTCTGCCACTTTTAGTCAACATAGTATTGAAAGGTGTAGCCAGAGCACCAAAGAAGAAGAAATAAAACTTATCCAAATTGGAAAGGAAGTAGTAAAATTATCACTATTTGTGGATGACATGATTTTAGTATAGAAATCCCTAAACACTCCTCCTAAAATCTTTTAGAAATAATAAATGCATTCTATTAAGTTACAGTATACAAAATCAGTATATAAATACCCCAAAACAAGTATGTGTTTTATACACTAACAACAAAATATCAGAAAGAGTACTTAAGAAAACAATGCCATTTACAAATGAATTTAAAAAATTAAATACTTAGGAATAAATTTAACCAAGGAGAAATACTTGTACACCAAACACTATATGAGAGTGATGAAAGAAATTGAAGACACAAATAACTGGAAACATGCTATGCTCATGGATTGGAATTGTTAATACCACTAAAATGTCCCTACCACATAAAGCAACATACAGGTTCAATGCCATACTTATAAAAATACCAATGGCATTCTTCTCAGAACTAGAACATATAATCCCAAAATTTATATGGAACCATAAAAGACCCGAATAGCCAAAGCCATCTTGAGAAAATAGAATAAAGTTGGAGGCATCATGCTGCCAGATGTCAAACTATATTACAAATCTATAGTAATCAAAAGAACATCGTATGGACATAAAACACACAGACAGAACAGAGAACCAAGAAATAAACCCATGAATATATGGTCAATTAGTTTATGATAAAGGAGGTAAGAGTATACAATGGGGAAAGGACAGTATTTTCACCAAATGGTGTTGGGAAAACTGGGCAGGCACATGCAAAAGAATAGAAGTAGAGTGTTATTTTATACTGTACAAACACTTAACTTAAAATTGATTAAAGACTTGAATGTAAAACCTGAAACTATAAAGCTACTAGATGAAAACATAGGCAGTAAGCTTCTTGACATTGGTCTTGGCAAAAAGTTTTTTTGGATCTGACACAAAAAGCAAAGGCAACAAAAGCAAAAATAAACAAGTGGTATAGTACACCACACCAAAAAGCTTCTGCACAGCAAAGGAAATCATCAACAAAAAATGAAAAGGCAACCTATTGAATGAAAGAAAATATTTGCAAGTCATATAACCAATAAATGGTTCATAACTAAAAATATATAAGGAACTCATACAACTTAATAGCAACAAAGCAAACAATCTAAATAAAAAATAGGCAGAGGACCTGAATAGATATTATTCCAAAGAAGATATACAGATGGCCAACAGGTACACGAAAAGACGCTCAACATCACTAATCCTCAGGAAACATAAATCAACACCACAAGGAGGTGTCACTTCAAACCTGTTAGAATTGCTATAATAAAAAAGGCAAAAGATGATAATTGTTGGGGAGGATATGGAGAAGAGGGAAAGTTTTTGCTTTATTGGTGAAAATGTAAATTGGTCCACCCACTGTGAAAAATAGTATGGAGTTTCATCAGAAAATCAAAACTAGAACTACCATATTATTCAGGAATTCTATCTGAAGGAATTGAAAACACTAATTTAAAAAGATATGTGCACCCATATTCCATCATATATATACATATATATGATAGAATATTGCTTTGTCATAAAATAATGGAATCTTTTTTTTTTAATGTTTACTTGTTTTCATTTTATCAAAATTCTACAGCATGCCCACTTTGGTTTTTCTATTTCCAAGCACCATATTGGGTTTCTTTTTTTTTAAGATTTAATTTATTTATTTTTAGAGATGGAAGGGAGAAAGAAAGAGAGAGAAAAACATCAATGTGCATTTGCTGTGGGCCATGGCCTGCAACCTAAGCATGTGCCCTGACTGGGAATCGAACCTGCGATGCCTGTTTTGCAGCCTGCTCTCAATTCACTGAGCTATACCAGCCAGGGCAAATAATGGAATCTTGATAGATGTCGATCGATTTGTGACAACATGGATGGATTATGCCAAGTTAAATAAGTCAGACAGAGAAAGACAAATGCTGTATAATTTCACATATATGTGAAATAAAAAACAAAACAAAACAAAAAATCAAATCAAACCAAACCAAAATGAATAAACAAAAAAGAAGTTCACAGATACCAGAAACAGACTGGTGGTCCCAGGGTAGGGGGGTGGTTGAAGGAAGTCAATAGGTAGAAACTTGCAGTTATAACATAAATAAGTCATGAGAATATACTACACAGCATAGTGACTACAGTTAATAATACTGTGTTGAATCTTCAAAGTTGCTAAAAGAGTAAAGTTTAAAAGTCTTCATTATGAGAAAAAACTGCAACTCTCTATGGTGTCAGACAGTAACTAGACATTATTTGTTTATTTTGCAATGTATACAAATATTAAATCATTATGCTATATACCTGAAACTAAAAGAAAGTTATATGTCAACTAGACTTCAAAAGAGAGAACATATTTTTTAAAAAGTCATGTTAGAAAATCTTGTTCCAAAGAGAAGGAAATGAAGATTTTTCATACAAATAAAATATTGCTTTAGCCAGTATTAAATCACTAAGTATTATTTTTCTATGACATCTTCGGTGGAGCTCATACCAATCTTCTATTTTCTACATATGTAAAATATGTTTAAAACAGTGGCATCAGGACTGATATTGATTTCCATGAAATGAGAAGAATAACACAGCAATAGTAAGCCTTGGACCACCGCTCATAGTCAATGTCCACTGGAAACAGAGAACTCGACACCCACATGCTGTGCATCAGTGTGTGACTAGTTACAGGAAATTTCTTTTCATTTAGTCTACCTTACCCATGAGATGAGACCTGCTGAAAACATCTCAACCTTAAGGAATTCATAATCACATCAGGAAGAATATCAGACAAAAAGCAGAAACTTATTCAGCTCACAGTAATACATGCAGACTATATGCTTTTAAAATATAGAAATAAAATTTCTTACAGAAATTTAGGGATGTGGTCCCTCACTGTGTGAATTTAACTGACAATGGGACATTTAATTAATTTTGGGATTGTTCACCTGGTAGCTGGGTACACGATGATGGATTGGAGTAAACAGTGCTTGAGGCACAGAATCAATTAGGGTGTTGTTATTCTGTTCTAAGCCAGGGGTAGTGAGCATCTGAACTTTGCAATATATTTTGAATAGGAAAGAAGAGGGGATGTGAGAAGTGTTGTGAAAGAAAATTGAGACTGGGTTGACAGACCTGTTGCAAGTCCTTGGAAAGAAGAGACTGGTATAGTGAAGGATTACATAAAATTGATGTAAACACTTCCATTTCCATGGTGACCAGGATGACCAGACATCGGAATCAAAATGTAGTCTCATTCAGCCATCAGAATAATGGAAGGACATGGTCCCTGTAAGACTCCAGACTGAATGATCCCTGTGGGCTGTTCCTTGCTCAGGTAGGCTGGGTCTACCTTCAATGGATCTCTATTTAATAGATGTCTACTATGTAGGTGTAACAAGCTTAAGGACTTGGAAAAAACAGAAAATTAAATAAAATCTATTTCTTTTCATGGAGACTTGATAGTTCTTTAAATGGATGCGGGTTTGTCCAGACTCCAGCAACACTGAGTTGCCCACGGGACGCAGCATACCTATCCATTCCCTGGATGAAGTCCAGACCAACATGGCTCCAAGATGCCAAAATTGTTTGCAGGTGTCATTTCTGCTTTCTCCCTCTGGTTCTCTGAATATCTAGCTTGTCTGTCTCTGTACTTTCACAAGTCAGTGAAACTGCATTTTAAGGGCAGAGGGAAGAGGATGAAGACGCAATAAGCCTGTCCCTGACTTCTGCTGGCACCGCTATGCTGAGACCATCCTCACTAAAGGCCTCAATAACATTGGTCATTAAGTGTAATGGATACTTTTTTGCTTCTGTAGTAAACCAATGTCTTGTGGTTAAAAATGGCAAAAAACCCCACTCAAACTGACATAAAAAAGTCACTTACGGCTCACAAAATGTAGAAGTTGTTCCAGCGAAATTCCCAGCACAGACTCCCATCGGCCTGGTTAGCTTACAGGACCTCCCGGTGCTCAGAGAGGTCACACTCAGACTCTTTGCACCTGGGAACCATTGGTGGGCTCACACAATGCAACCAAATGAATCAACAGTAGGAGAGGCATGGTTCCCACAGGAAAACTAAAGTACATTACCAGAGGCACAGGCAACTCACACATTTCCACCTCAGCATTTATTTTATTTGACTTGAGAGAAACATTTGACACTGATGACCCATTCTGGAGATACGGCCTTTTCTCCCTGTCTTTGACTTGGTTTTCCTTAATGTCTATCACTCCTTCTCAGGCTTCTTCACAGAATATACCTGACACAGTTTACACATAATATTAAATTGTTTCAGGCTATCGGTTGCTTGCTCTGGTTCCTAGCTGAAGAGAATCCACTGAGACTCATGTATTCTATCCGGCACAACACTACTGCTGCTAAGGCCACAGCCTCGCTTCCTAGGGCCACCCCCTGTGTCAGTCTCTCCCAGGGGTAGTGAATGAGCTGTGGCCAACCTCCACCACATTGTCCATTTCTGGAGAGCACCAGAAGCTCCAGCATTGAAGCTTGATTGGATCAAACCCATGGAGATCTGGCTTTCCCAGGGGCTGCCTAGAAAGGCTGGGGAATATAGTATTCTAAGAGGCAAGTCTTGATTAATGAGACAGAAGAAACAGAAGGGGCTAAAAAACATGGTGCATGCTTTCTCAGCCTTATAGACTCATAGGGAGGGGAGTAACTCCATGGTGTCTCTCTGGAGACATCTCCCATGACTGAGAGCCAGGCTGGTGCCTCTGCTGCTAAGTAGGTAAAGCACCACCATGTGTTTGCATTCCTGCCTTTCTTGCCTCGCTGCTATTTTTCTCATTCCTATTGCCCTTCTGTGGCACCCTCTCCATCAGCATGTAGCTTTACTTTGGGCTTTGCTTCTTAGGAAAGCAGGGCTAAGACACAGGGTCACCTTTCTCTGACCAATGCACATTGATGGTGCTCCTTAGGGTTCTTCTGAGGTCACTTCTCATCACACAATGTCCCACTCACACAGTTTCAATCTCTATCTGTAATCTGATGACTCCCAGATCTCTATCTCCAACCCAGACTCCTCTCCTGAGTTCCAGCTCTTCCTGGCCATCTCTGCTTGGAAGGCTCACAGGGATTCCCAATGCAAGGTGCTCCAAACTGACCCATGTGCCAAACTCAAGCTGCATTCCCTTGCTTCCTTTCCTAGTGAATGTCACCACAACGAGCACAGTTGCCTAAATCAGAAACCTGGAATCACCGTGATCTCCCACTCTCTCCTCCTCCTCACTATTCACATCCAGTCTCTCACCAGACCTTGACAGTTTTATCTTTTAAATACCCTTCGTTGTCACCAACTTTATTCCATCGACACTGTCATACATAACATCTCTAAGTCATTTTCCTATCTTGCCTACATTCCTCCAGCTCTTTTTCTACATATTATTATTATTCTTTTAAAGATTTTATTTATTTATTTTTAGAGAGAAGGAAGGGGAGGGAGAAGGAGAGGGAGAGAAATATCAATGTGTGGTTGCCGCTAATGCATCCCCAGTTGGGGACCTGGTCCACAACCCAGGCATGTGCCTTGACTGGGAATCAAACTGGTGACCCTTTAGTTCTCAGGCCAGTACTCAATCCATTGAGCCACACCAGCCAGGGCTGGAGTAGTCTTTTTTATATTTTATTTTTTTCCAGCTTTATTGAGGTATAGTTGACATACAATTTGTGTGAGTTTAAGGAGCACAATGTATTGATTTGATACCCTTATATATTACAAAGTGATTAGAATTACTTTGGGACAGGGGTGGGAGGAAAGGGGAAGACGTTGGTCAAAGCCCAAATTTCAGGTTGTAAGATGAACACAAGCAGCCTTTGAGTTCTTCCAACAGGGGTGTCAAACTCATTCTCACCGGGGGCCACATCAGCCTCGAGCTTGCCTTCAAAGGGCGAATGCAATTTTAGGACTGTATAAATGTAACTACTCCTTAACTAGGGGCAAGGAGCTCAGTGCTGTTGCCAGGTAGAAACAAGGTGCCAGGCTGGATAAAACAAGGTGGAGGGCCGGATTTGGCCCGTGGGCCTTGTGTTTGCCACTTGTGCTTTAAAACATCTGTGTCAAAGGTTTTCTATTTTAGATAAAGCTTCTTTACTGAAGCTTACTCTGACCTTTATTCCATATGTCTTTCCCTTTGCTCCAGGTTCATTTTTTTAAGATTTCATTTCTTATTTATTTTTAGGGGGAGGGAAATGGAAGGAGAAAGAGAGAGAGAGAAACATCAATGTGTGATTGCCTCTCATGTGCCCCCTACTGGGACCTGGCCTGAAACCCAGGCATGTGCCCTGACTGGGAATCAGACCAGTGACCCTTTGGTTTGTAGCCTGTGCTCAATCAACTGAGCTACACCAGCCAGGGCTCCAGGTTCTTTATTTGCCTCTCAGCAATCTAGGGGATTTAGTCTTCAGTCCTATTGAATTTTTATCTTCTTTTATTTAAAATGTTTTTTAGGGTTCTTTTATGATATAATTTTTAAAAGATTTTTTAATTTATTTATTTTTAGAGAGGGAAGGGAGGGAGAAAGAAAGAGAGAGAAACATCAATGTGTGGTTGCTGGGGGCCGTGGCCTGCAACCCAGGCATGTGCCCTGGCTGGGAATCAAACCTGCGATGCCTTAGTTCCTAGCTCACGCTCAACCCACTGAGCTACACCAGCCAGGGCTGAATTTTTATCTTCTTATAGTTCCATGTTCTCACTCACCTCTGAGTCTTCACATAAGCTATTTTTTTTTTGCTTAAAACAGTCTTCACTCTCCTCTTCACCCAGCTGACTCCTATTCATCCTCAGATCTCAGCCGAGATATCACTTCTTCCAGGAAGCCCTTCTTGATCTCTGCCCTTTTCCCAATCTAAGTCAGCACCTACCTCGGAAGGCCCCACTGCAGCTGCCAGTGTGCTTTCCCAGCACTTACAGTGCTGAACCGGGGCCTTCCTTTTCCAAACAGGGACAGGGCCCCTGTCAACCTTGCTCATATTTGCTTTCCTCAGAACCTGGCCCGGTGAATGATTTTAAAATGCTTCTAATGTATAAACACCTTTGCAGGTAGTTCTGCCACCTTGCCTTTTATTTTGTGTCAAGTCCCAGAACAGTCAGTGTTTTCTCCCCAGAATTGTAGACAAGTGTTGTGCGCGGCCTTGCCTTTAGGGGCTCTTTTAACAGCTTTCCTTACAGAATCCCAAGTCGTGGTTTTAGAATGAGTTTTAGCACGGGTGCTCTGAGGTAGAATATGTCATTGACTAGTCCAAAGAAAGGACACTCCATAGATGTGAATAAAATTGTTATGATATATTTCAAAGTTTATCTCCTTTGTGACTTACAGAGTTAAAAATAGTCTTTAAGAGAGATTTCCTAGCAAGTGAATAAATTAAGCATTTATGGGCACTGCCTGCCAGGCACTATGTGCAGGGCCGGGGGCAACGTCGCCTTTCTACTCATTTATTTTTGAGCTAAAATTCCTTGCTGTTTTTCACCCCTGGCTGTCTATCTTGGAGTTTTTGTGATTGGCTTAACCTGTTGTACTTTTAAAGTATTTTTTCATAATTTTTGCTTGTGTGTTTTAAATTTATTCTCTGCTACTTTCCATGCTCATGTGCATTGTTTTTTCTTCTGTTTACAGTTTATTATCTACTGCATAGAAGTTGCCGATGGCAGTTTTTAGGGTTATAAAACATAATATGGGCTCATATCATACATGGAATTTTAAAATTGAATAGTTTTCCAAAGAAATCAACGTTATGTGAAAGCTAAGCCTGTTCAGAATGGATAAATACAATGGCTCATTAGAAATATTAGGAACACAGAAATTAACCTCTATGTTTAAACTTTATGTTCAGAACAAGCTATTATAAGGTCAATATGGACATTTTATGTGTAAGCAATTATCTTTTACACTAATTTTCTTCAGTATCTTAATTGATTTATTTGGAGTTGGGTGAGCGAATGAAAAGGCTCCACAAACACAGGTTCAAAACCTGACACTGCACTATTTCACAGTTCTGTTTATAAACAAATGGCTCACACAGTATTATTCATAGAAGGATCAGATCTCTAAAACATCACCCTCTAAGCCTTCCTTCATTTAAACCTATGAATTCAGTTCAGTGTGGGGGATGGGGGAATAAAACCATCCAGCAATCCTGTGACCAAATGTCTAGTCAGTCACCTGTCTTCATCTACCGCCCTAACGGATGAAAAAATACCTTTTGATTTTTAGGCATTGCAACAGACCAGTCAATCTATCATCTATGGTGCCTATCTGTTTATCTGTCGGTCTGCCTATCTATCCATCTACCTACCTCATGCTTCATCCCAAAAGCTTTTGGTATGTTTTTCAAAGCAGCAAGTTTCCAGACTTAACTATAAAACAGAAAACAGCTTTAGAGAACTGTACTGTTTGGGGAAAATAGGGTGTTTTTCATATGAATGGGTCCTTAGATTGACTAGGAAATACTTTTGAAACTTGTTTTGGGGGCCAAACAATTACGAACTTGAGCTTCAGGTGATCTGCATCACAAAATTACACTAGTGACAAAGGCAGAATCTCTCTAATTGTCCAAGGCAAGGCTCAGCAGTAATGATGCCTTTTACATAAAAACCTAGAACAATTCTACTTTAGAAATGTGGGTTTTTGAACATTCAGAGAATCCATCTCTTCATATCAATTTGGTTCATTCTTTCATCTTCAATCTAGTGTGATATTTGAGTAAAAAGGGGAGATTTTAAAAGTTTTGTGTGTTTAGGCTTGTGCAGATAATCTCTTTACCTATTGATTATTTTAAGGATATTTCTCCTCATTCATACTGAAATAAAACTTTGGAAAAATGAAGTACTCCCCCCATTGTTACCACTTTCCAAAACAGTGTGACATCATTACATTTATTACAGGGAGATAAATAAACACTGTCATTCACATATTACCTGATAGGATTTTCCTCTCCTTAAAAACTGAAAAACTATAGAGCAAAAATTTGAGACGAATAGTTAAATTTTCCAAAACTATGAACATGAATCTTCAAAGAATTGCGGATTGAGCTTCACTTCAAAACTGCCCTGACTTTTGTGCTCTCCAACTCCGTGACCTGAAACTGGGAAGGGGCTCAATGTTTAGTGGTCACCCACACTCTTTCCTACACTCCGTGGCTTCTCCTGCCCAGGGCTCTGATTAGCATTGGAATCAGCCATGAAGGGACTGCTATAATTTGACTTAAGTGAGTGATGACCTAATCAGGCAAAGCTAAGGACCTTTCCAACAAACAATATTTGTTACATAATCTCCCTCTGGGTGTTCTTTTAACCTACCTGGTAAAAAATGCAACAAAATTCACATTTTACAGAAATGATATAGCTACGGATGGCTGCCTACAAAAATTACAGCTGAATGTAGATAACTACATACACAATTAATTATGCAAACAAATTAATCAGCAATCAGTTGGTACTCCTCTGTTTTGTGCTCAGTGCTGTGGATGATAAAGAATAAAGACCTTCCAAATGCATTTTAATTTCTGAAGAACCATTTTAAAAGCCAAAAATATTCAGAAAGAAAAATGCCAAATTTAATCCTTATAATCAATAGCCAGCCATTACTTAACTTTAAATCATAACCAAAAACAGCTGATCAAGAGTGGTCTCTTCTGTAGACTTCACTATGTGAAAAATTGATTCACTTAATTTTAAAAAGGTTCCTAAAAGTCATAATTCTGAATTTCTAGGGAATTGGGACATGGGTATACAAACAAATATGATGAGGTATGTTAAAAAAGTATCCATGTACTATGAACCATGTACCATGTACCATGTACTTGTACTATGTACAGAGTACATGTACCATGTACTATGAAAAAGAGACATTGAAAAAGATACAAGATACAAGAAGCACTGTACATAGAACAATGACACCTCAGTCCCCTTCAAAGTTATGACCTTCTTGAGGAAATCTGGTTCATTTGTAGTGGTTTGATTCAAGTCATTAGCAACTGCAGCACGATGTTCCTTCTGATCTGGTAGCAGAAGCCACAGAATAAATTTTGCCAGAACATGTTTCATGCCAAAATCCTGCATTGAAATCTTGAAATCTCTGACACAGTAGTTTTGGGAATCTCCAGATGGGCTTCTAGTTCTCGCACTGTCAGTCACGGATCTTTGTTGATTCCAGCCCATACACGTTCTGCGTTCTCAATTATTCTGCTTGTTGCAGGACTTCCAGAACATGGATCACTTCCAACAGATTCTTGACCATTTTTGTAGCACTTTTATTTGTGCCTCACTCATTACATTGCCCCCGAAAGCCTTCTGATTCATCTAAATAGTTTTCAGAGAGGAATGTTCAAGCTTAACGCAAAATCTGACACATCTTCGTTGCTCTATTCACTCAGTCATTCTGAATGTGATGGCTGCACAGTACACTTGCTCACTCAATGGTGTCTACCACCCCCACTGACTAGTACAGCGAAGTGATCGTTATTCACGCATGCGCATTCCAGTCCACTCTCCTTCACTGCCAGGTTACATCAATGTCCTGCAATCCATTTTTGTTATGTTAATAGTGGCTGGATTTTTTCTGGACAGACCTCGAATAAGAAAACTGGTTTCTATTTCAACGGGTTGGAAGTAGTTATCTCAGGGTAGAAGGGTGTATAAATAATTATTTTCACAATTTTCAAACTTGCAATAATCAACATGTATTACCTTTATTATAACAAAGGTATCATGCCCTCCCATGCTCAATAATACAGTGTGGTTGCTGGTCTGATTTATTTCATCCACATCTCTCCTGGCAGGGTTCTTCCTAACACCCTCAGGATGCATTACCTGATGCTGCCCTTTCTTCTGGACACTCATATTAAGGGCCTCCTCTATGTCTACTATTCATTTCTGCATGAGATTAAATATATTAGCCAAATGCACAAGAGAATTGAATAGAAAATAACTGTAGAGAAAAAACTCTGAAAACACTTGTAAGATTTGCAGCATAAAAGAAAATGTATCTAAAATTTCCAATTATTTGTCCTTTTACACCTTTTCCTGGAAATAATTCTGGGATTTACATATTTGACAGCAGGAGAAAAAAAACCCTTCCTGGACTTGCATCTTGCTTTATCAGTGAAGTATTTAACTTGCTAAGTAGCATTTTACTGCCCAAGACACATTTGCCTTCTGCAGGAATGGGGAGCCTGATTGGAATTTGGCTTTTGAATAACACTGGTGCAGTTGTCCTGAATGTAGGCTGTCCTCCCTGTCACTTACCTAAAGCCTACAAAGACCAAATGTGCTACACAGCATGAATGGGTTATTGAGAGCATTTTTGTAATTGTGATTAGGTATTTCATATCTAATTTCTTAGCTGCGATTTACATGAAAGAGTCAGCCTATATTAAACAGAGTTCTGCTTTCCCAACAGTTATCAAAAAACCTTTCTGTTCCTTATTTACCCACCAGAATACAGCAAAATTGTGTGCTTTATTTACACACAAAAATTAATGCAATTTTTAAGTTTCATGTATTTTTGCAAAGCTTTCTGTTTGCACAATTATACAACCTTGTTTGGGAGCTTCTCATCAGAAGACTACTTATCAGACTTTGGTGGCTGAGGAAGCACCTGAGCACCTGATATTGTTAAAGTGCAGATTCCAATGCAGATACAGTAGGTCTGGGCTCGCCCCAAGACTCTGCATTTCTAATAAGCTCTCAAACAATGTTGATACTGCTGGTGCAAAGACCACACTTAGAGAAGCAAGTGTTTAAAAAACATAAATGAAGCATTTCTCTTTTTTTTCTAGGGCACAGTCTGTGACTTTTGCTACCATGATGCTGAGGGTTAGACATTGTTGAGATTAAAGAATTTGAGCATCAGAATGTAAGTTAAAGGAAATGGCCCTAGTTTCCAACTATAAAGAAAGAAACTAGTAGCAGACAGTTTACACTGGTGTTTCCACTAGCTCTAAATGAGATCAATGAGCAGAGGACATAATCACGTGGCTGTGGAACTTGGACCCACTCCGGGGTGGTCCCACTCCCTTGGATCCCTTCAGTGATGTGAGGGCTAAGCCAGACTTTGTGTTTGCTAGGCTGTGTGTGCAAGATGTATGTAAGCATCTATGTTAATAGGTACTGGGCAAAGGGAAGAAGTGCCAGAAACACTCCCTGAAGTGTTTCCTTCAGCTTATTCAACCTTAAATTCCAGAGAATTTACTGGGCACCTACTTGCCAGGACACTAACATGTGCTCTGAAGCAGATACCATGTAGTACAACCTTGACATTCCACTTTTGAAAAACTTACATAAAATTTGGGAAAATGAATATGGTTTTCACATGCAATATAGTTAATAATAATGTAACACAATATATGCTAAATGCCAAATTAGAGATAAAGGCTAAATGTATGACTACAAATTTCCAATAGATACCTGGTGAAGCCAAGGAACCCTACTGTAACTACTTATTGCATTTGGGCTCCAATTCTCCAAGCTGATTATTAACTTAGTTTCTTTTCACCATGTCCAAACCCCTTCCCTCATTCTCAGCTATGACCTCCTGCATTTTTGTTGATAAAAGAAAATTAATCAGAAAAGAATTACTTCACTTTCCAATCATTAAATCAACTCAGTCTAACACTCCTTGCCCCATAGTCCCCGCCTTTTCTCTTTGTGCACAGTCTTGCTCCTGCCTGTGCCCAAACTTGCTACTTTTATCACCTTTGGTCCATGCCAGCATCTTGCTTTTCAATATTCTCCTTTCTCTGTTGCAAGGCTATTTCCTTCCTGTCAACTAGTGCCATTAGCATCAATTTGCAAATGTACCTTAATATTACTTAGATTAAAAAAACTCCATTGATACTGTATCTTCTTCTTCTGATCACTGCCTCACTTTCCAGCCTACCTTCAGTACAACTTTTTGAAAAAACGTCATTCCTTTTCCATTTCTCCCTCCCCTTTAAACCTTGTGAGTGAGCTTTACTTCTTCTCTGCTCATTAATATGCTTTTATTTTGTCCAGTGTGCTCCTCCAAGCACCTTCATAAAGTCATCATGGCAACTTAGAGGATGGCTAACGTGGCTACGGAAGACCTGGAAAGGTGGAGATAAGCCACGTGATGATGATGCGTGTCATCATCTGTCTCTGGCTTTACTTGCTTCTCTTCATCTTTCATTTCCATTACTGCCCCACCACCAGCACCCAGGGCATGTAACTTTCCAATGTGGAGGAACTGGCCTGTGGCCAAGAATTAACGGGAAGAATGAAGAAAAGTGTTTTATAAAATGTTTTAGATTATAATTGTGAGAAAAATACTGGAGATGACTTTTCATTCACAATCTTTTTTCCTACCATCACATTTTAAATAAAATTTTGTCTAAGGAGGTTGCAGACCTCATTAAGGTGGGTCAGTCATTCATGTTTTGTAGGGTCTCTGACTAGAAGTCAAGACTCTAGGAATAGTCATATTTTGACAAAGCGTATTTCCAAGATTTTTCCATATGGCTATAAGGTAGAACATGATATTAGTGTACTAGGAGCTGTCCTAGCTTTAGAATACTAATTGAAACCCCAAAGTTTATGAACCTACCAGTTGTTGCTTTTGAACTGAATAAATAACTGCCATAGTTACATTTCCATGCCTTTCCAGGATGGGAGTGATGTAAAATGGGTGGCAAATTTCACATCATGGAAACCTGACCTTATGTTTGCCCGTGTTTTCTTGCTCCTCATCCTTCCTTGTTGCCCTTCATTCTCTTGGGCAAAACAGAAGGACCTCACCCCCAGACTCTGGTTCTGAAGGATTAAGGATTCCTTACAATGGAGCACTAAATGCAGATAATATCTCCTAGAAAAGCCTGCTAATTCCTTCCTTCCTTCCTTCCTTCCTTCCTTCCTTCCTTCCTTCCTTCCTTCCTTCCTTCCTTCCTTCCTTCCTTTTAAAATCTGTGCAGGAAAACTCCAGGCTGAGAGAGCTTCTCATTTCTCAGAAGTAATCTGATCAGTGTCCTCATACTGGAGTGTACCTGTGGGGCAGGAAAAGATCAGGAACCCTATGGTCCCGCAAGATTTGCGGAGAAGGGGAGCCCATTTGCATGCCATCTGACTGTACAGGTGCTGTGCTTCTTCCACAGCTTGCCTGGTCGCCGTAACAAAGGAATACTGCTTTGAACTCTTCAAGCAGACTCCGGGGTGCTCTTCAAAGACTCCAGGCATATAAAAGGAAGAAAGGGTCTTTCAGTTAAATATTGAACTTTATTAATTAGAGGAAAACATTTGTTTCATGCCTGGTTCTATCTGGTGTTAGCTTTTGTCATTTAAAAATGTCTGTACTATATAGTCATACACTTGAAACCATACTTTTCTAAAACATACCAAAGTAGTATTTTTAAGAGAATACTGATAGCTATTGATATGTGAATAAAGTAAAAAATATATTTTTAGCTAAAATATGGATGTTAATTCACTATAAATGACAAAAAAATCCTGCTTTTAAAAAAATTATAAGCAGGAGAGTATGAAGTTTATCCCGATGAAATGAGAATTGCTAACTATTGTGTATTTTCAAAAATCAACTTATCATAGGTAATTACTGTCATTATAGAGTATAAGATTAATGGAGATTTCTGAGTTCTCTAATGAGGTTCTTTGCAGCAAAATGTTATACCAGTGACATGGTTTCCTTTTGTTTAGGATACCAATATAATCAATTCAGTTCTCTAATTACAAGAAAAAGTCCTAAATAGAGATAAAAGTTTCATCAATGAAAGTATGCCCACCCACTAATATGCTATCACAGACATAGTTGCAATTCAGACTAATGATTAGTCTCAAAGTAGAGAACTTCATATTCAGATTGAGACTTACTTTTCTTGGAACTCCCACAAACATGAATTTTCAAGTTCAACGTTACTCAGACATTCATATTTTAAAATATGCTTTTTACTATGCTAGATTTCATCTTTTGCAGGTAGAAGGAGAGACTTTAGTGTCCATTTCAAACTGTTTTGAATAAGATGCAGTAGGAAAATTATGACAGGAGCTATTGCTGTATAGGACCTGTGTGCGTGTCTTCACAGGCTAAGCCATGTCTATAATTTCTAGAAGCTGTGAAAAGTGAAAATTTCAGTTTCTTGAATCATGGGACTTTGATATAGACTATTTTGAGAATTGCTGCATCACAGGTTAGAAAGTGACTATTGTAAATAAGTGGATTACTAATAGGATTGGGAACTTGGCTTTCCCAGCCACAGTTCTCGTCTTCAATCTATTTCTGAAACTGTAAGAAGGAATAAAATCAGTCATAAGTATGTTTCTTTTTTGTTGCCATCTAGAATCATTTCCAACTTGTACCACTTTGATTTGAGTTTCTAACCACAAGGTTTAATTCTGATCATGGCGCAGACAAGATCGTGTAGGTGCTAGCCTGTATGCTGTAGGTAGGACTGCCATCCTTGCATATTGTTTGTTGCATTTCCTCAAAGAGCAGTATGGCTTCTGCTAGTGTTCAATCACTGATAGTGTCACTGAAAGATTAAGGTGTGATGCAACACTCCTAGACAGTTCCCCAACATAAGTCTATCCACATGTGTTGTGCGGAGAGAGGGCAATTCCGCCTTCATTCCTGGGGCAACCACCTCAGAATAAGGTAGAAGTGGAACATTGCCCCTTGGTAGGAAAAATCTGTTAGAGGAATATTTTATTGAGTTTCCTTGAGTAATCAGGGTGTGAATTCACTCTCTCATTCTGTGAAATGCACAACTCTTTAGGGCCATTTAAATATAACTCCTACTTAAAGCTACTTGAAAACCAACTGCTATACAAGCACACTGTGTAAACACCTTTTCTACTTCAACCCCACAAAAACTTTCAGTTTTCTGCCTAGAATTGGAAGGAGAAAATAAGCTAAAGTTTTTGTTAATATTCGTAATGGGTATCTTGGTGTTTTCATTTCATACCCTGGTTCAGCATTTCTCAAATACATTCCTGAGGGTTAACAGGTACTTTAATTTAAAGAAAAGTCAGGCCCTTACTGGTGTGGCTCAGTGGGTTGGGTATCATTCTACAAACTGAAAGGTCACCTGTTCGATTCCCAATTGGGTACATACTGGAGTTGCATGTTTGCTTCCCAGTTGGGGTGCATATAAGAGGCAACCAATCAATGTTTCTCACACTGATGTCTCTCTCTCTCTTTCTCCCTCCTTTCCCCTCTCTCTAAAAATAAATAAACAAAATCTTTAAAAAATTAAAATAAAAATTAATTTTTAAAGATCATATCAGTGTATTATATTAAGAATATATGTTATATTGAAACATAAAATATAGATATAAGAAACCACTAAGCCAATGTAAATTGTTGCTCTTGTGTGATGAATTACATGTAAGACAAGGAGAGTCAGCGAAGAAAAGGAGTCAGCCTCTGAGAGACCAGCACCTCCACATTGGGCTAACACCACGGTCCTCCTCCATGTAACACATCAGTGCCTTCTCAGCATTTACAAGTGGTGCTGTGTTTGTCTTTTCACCGTCCACCCAGTCATTGACATGGTATTACAATGTCAGCATATAATAGCATCTGATGCCTAAGGGGACACTGAGATAGGCCCCATCATGAAAACATAGATAAGGCATTACACTCACCCTTACATGACTTAACCCCTAGTTAGAGAGATGTTCAAACCAACCATGTGATCCTAACACACAGATGCTAACAGATGTTAAGACAGCAGAGAGAAGAGCGGGGCTGGGAGCTTGCAGCAGAGAGATCTGCAACAGAAAGGTGTCTGAGGGAGGTGGATTTTGAGGGTCAAGGTAAATGAGGCATCAGAGGGAGTGTCATTGTTTAGAGACACGAGAGGACAGAGAAGTCTCTGCTACCTAAAATAGTCTGGAATAAATGCAGTGAAAAATACTTATAGAGGAAGGTCAAGAGGAGAAAGTGGAAAATTTAGCAAAGGTTAGTTCATGAGGGACTCAGAGTATCTCTTTTAATGTTTTGGCTTTTCTTTTAAAAGCTGTGAAAAAAATCACTGAAAATTTACATATACAGGATTATTCTGGCACCAGGACATTGTAGGCATGAAGAATGAGGAGAGTATAGAATAATTTCCATGTCTCTGGATTAGGTTTTAGGTGAAGGGTGGCATTCCTCACCGGGTACAGAATATCAGAGAAGGAGCAGATGACTCAAGGGGAACACAAAGTCAGCTTCTGACAAGGGGCCCATCATAGAGCTGCCACTGAGGAGGAAGTGCCCAGGCAGGGCCAGGGGTATCTGTGTGGGTCAGGAAAGATGCCCTCTGGTACCATGGATTTTAAAGCAAGTTGAACAGAGTATTGTCCAAAGTTTCCAATGCACAGAAAATTCTAGCAAAAAAGGGATCTGACAGGTACTGACTTGAACTTGCAGGGAGAGGTCATTTGTGTCCTCTTAGAGAGCAGTTCCATTGAAAATACAAGGGAGTGAGTGGGAGGTTTTTAAGTGGAGACTATAAGGGCACGTTTGTCCTTTTGAGACCAGGTATATGGCAAAATGGCTGCAATCAATAAAAGCTATCGGGACTGTTGACAAGGAAATAAGACCACCTCACTGGATTTGCAATACATTAGCAGGCTAGATGATGCACCCTGGATGCTACGAATGGAAACAGAAAGCCCATATAAGGACACAAAATGGCTGACGGAGCTCTTCTGAAAAATCTCCACCCCCTTTCCTCGAAGATCTTGAATATTCCCTTCCCCTTGTTGAATATTCTACCCCCAACTGATTACACGAACCTCAATCAAGGAAGCAAATCCCACTAAGTGTCCCACTTTCTATCTCACTGCTTCACTAAGAAGCTCACTTTCACTTTAAACTCTGTGCTGGCTTGTCTTTGAATTATTTTCCACAAGAAGCCAAAACTCACATTGGGTTGCAAGATCTCAGTTCCCAGACCCCTGGAATACTCGCATCACTTCCACAAACTTGGCTGTGTAAAGAGCGGTGCGGGGCAGGATCTAGATGAAAGCTGCCTCTCTCTTAGTATTGAAGGGGAAGCTTGAGCTTGTTTACATGCTGGAACGAAAGATCCAGCTGGGGTAGAATCAAAACAAAGATGCCATTTCTACAAGAATAGAAGGTTTTAGGTGGCAGTGCATCTATTTCTCTGATTCACAGAGAAGTGCTTACAGAAAGAGAGAAGGTAAGGGGAGGGAAGTCACCACTGTTTGCCTCTATTTTGTTTTGAAATAACAAGCAATGTCATCTGCAAAGCTGGGTGGTGATGAGGGTCCCACCAGTAACTTGAGCAAAGTAACAGAGTTAGGAGTCTGGGATGGAGGATGCACAGTGTCCTGAATACACCTCATCGTGGTTTATATACAATGTTCGTGACTTGCTGAATATATTTGGAGAATCTAGAAGCACCTTTTGTTGGGGGGTGGGAGTCAGATCTCCCATCAGCCTTTAAGAACCAAAGCTTCATTATTACATGGGTGTGAAGTGCTACTTTTAATGGAGAGTCTCAGCTTTCTAACACTAATTAGGGTAAATCCCATTATAATTGTCTGCTGTATGGCTTACATCTCATTTTATTGCAGAACATTATTTGTATTCAGTTGGAAGAAAGGTTCCATCTTACAGTATGTTTTTATAGTTCAGACTCTATCCCTTGCTTAAACAATTTTTAAAGTAATTACAATTATTAGTGCACACCCTGTTGAAAATCCAAAATGAATCAAACTCTTGGGTACAGATCCATATATAAACTTCATAAACTCATATGTCTAATAAAAAGGAGTAAACTTAAATTACTTTAATTAGTATTTTCCAGTTTAAAAGAGCATATGTTACTCCAAAATTCCTAGATCTAGCACCATTCAACACTAATATTTTAAATGAGCAATGATGTATTTACATTAAATTATTTGTTCTTCCTCTATTTTCTTTTAATGAGTGGGAAACATTTACCTACTGTGTCATAATAATATCTAACATTTATTGAATGTCTTCTGTGCATCAGTGTTTTTCTAGGTGATTTTACTTTTATCATCTCATTCCTAAGATTCCTACCTTGTGAGGTAAATACTATTATCAGTGCCGGATCATGAGGACAAGAATATTTTACCATTATGTCTGCTGCTATATTTCTAATTCCTACAACACTGCCTGGCACACAGTAGGCATGCATGCAAAACATATTTGTTCAATAAATAAAATTCCATTTGACAGATAAGAAAATTGAGTCACAGAGATGCTAAATAACTTGACTTACTCCCTAGAGTTGGAATGCAAATCAAATGAGCAACTATAAGAAAGCACTTAAGGTAATGAAGGATGAAACACATTCTACATGTAACCTGTTAGGACAGAGCCTGGCACACAATAACACTGTCCAGGTGATTTGCCAACATTTACTAGCATTCTCTGTTTACTTCTGTGTCTCCCCCTCTTGATTAGGCAAGGTCTTATTCATTCCTCTACCGCTAGCCCCTGGGCCAGTGTCTTACATAAGTTAAGTAGTACACCAATATGTTATATGAAGAAAATGTTTTCAAATAGATGTTTTTGAGAGCTTAATGAATTAAGCTCTATTATTTGTTTTAATAAAAATAAAATGAATTTAAATCACATATTCAATATTCATTGTGCTGCTTTATGTTTGGAATAAAATGTTGAAGATAAACAAAAAAGATCATCACTGCCCACATAGAAGCTGTCATCTGGAGAGGGAGACACCAATATATGTCTTCTTTTTTTATAGCCTTGAATAGGAAGCTGTCTAAAACCATGACTTATGCATGTGAAATCTATAAAAACTTCTTGATAAACCAAAACACAAACTGCAGTGATCAAAGCCACAATTTATGTAAAAACATTAAGAACGTGGTGTATGTGCAGATTGCAGATAAGTAATGCAGAGGAAAGGATAACTACTCAGTAATATTTAAAACAGAACAACTGAGTGGGCTGGAAGATTTTCTTAAAAGTATTTAGCATTGTAGAATAAGAAGTAACATTATAGCATCCCAATATGAAATATTTAGGTTGGAAATGAAAAAAAAATGGATAATGATAAAATTGGTTAGATAATAGAATAATTCGTCAAGAAACATACTATTTTCAAATACAGGTGATGGCAAAATGTGTGACATTTGCTATGCAAACCACGTATACACCCAGTGGGAAAACATTAGCACATCAATAATGTATTTTGTTTTGCAGCAACATATACAAGCACTTAATTCTGCCTTCAGATAATGACATTTTAACATCTCACTGACATAAGCTTGGATACAGGCCCAGTCTTTTCTCCAGGCCCTGTGATTCGTGAGATGTTTCCCAAAGATGATGCTCGAGATGGCTTGACACTTGTGATCAAGCTCTTTGACCTTTGTGGGCTTTAGCATCCCTTTCTGTGCAGTAGGGTAATTATCTAACTCACAGTGAAGGGGGCAATAACTAGCATTCATAGATAACCTCACTGTGTTTCAGAGTGCAAGATGCTTTCACAGGTGCATGCGGCTGTGGTAATGATGGGCCCTGCTTACCGAGTGCTCTGCAGAAGGTGTGTTGTTTGCAGGATCTTTCCAATTATGTATGTATGTATGTATGTATGTATGTATGTATGTATTGATGAGAGGGGAAGGGACAGAGAAAGAGAGGGAGAGAAACATCATTGCAAGAGAGAAACATCAATTGGATGCCTTCTGAACATGCCCTCAACTGGGGACCTAACCCAAAACTCAGGCATTACCATGAGCAGGAATTGAATGAGTGACTTTTCAGTTTATGTATGCCACCCAACCAACTGAGCCACACTGGTCAGGGCTTGCAGGATCCTATTTAATCATAGTATGGCCTTGAAGAGGGTATTATTTTTTTTCTTTTTCAATTATAGTTTGCATTCAATGTTATTCTGTATTGGTTTCAGGTGTACGGTACAGTGGTTATACAATCATATACTTGACAAAGTGGTCCCTCTGATATTCCCAGTACCCACCCGGCACCATACACAGTTATTAGAATATTACTGACTGTATTTTCTGTGCATTATTTCACATCCTTGGGGTGTCATTGTTCTTACTCTGGGATTCAGGAGCTTGTCTAACAAAGGTAGAACCAGGGATGACCCTTCTGCCTCCAGAGTCCACGGTCAGTCCTCTGGGCCCTGTTACCTCCTGTAAATTGGTCTTTCCCTCAAATCTCCATGAAACCAGCAGCCCAAAGATGACAAAAGACGCACCCTTCCCAGCCCTCTATTTTGCTATAGAGTTGTGATTTTTGCATGAGGTAAGGAGCTTTTTAAACTTGGAAAGGGCTGTGAAAAGGCAGGTTGTCCAACTTACTGCATTCACCACTATGTCATCATGTAGACGGGCTGCCTGGGGTATCTTCAATTCAAAGCATGTGAACCTTGTAGCATTCTACCATCTCTCTCTCTGGATCCTGCCTCGTCTCCTGGGTACTCCATGCTCCAAGAAATATTGCTGTTCCCATCACCTTTTCTTCAGCACAGGGAAAGCTCACATCACCCAGCATCCCTGGTCCCAGCCACGTCCAAGGGAAAAGCAGACTGATTGCCTTTTGAAGTAACTCACAATAGCCTCCGAATAACCAGTAGACCAACCCAGCCCTCCTGGGACATGGGCATTTTCATCACTGAACCAATGTAGTAATAATAACTAGCATCTGCACAGAGCACTGTTTTTCATGAAGACATCCACAGCGCATTTAATTCTGTGAGGAGCTGTTACCCATATTTCTCTACCAGGAAAAGTAAATTTTAGAGATTCTTATTGACAAAGTCATTCTGCAGCTAAGTGGCAGAGCCACAACTCGGAGACACAACTTCTCATTCGTGATTGCATGTTCTGCCCATTACTTCTCATTGCTCTTCAGGGACACTGGCTTCCTCTGGAGTCCCCTCTGGAAGGGGATAAACCTCTTCCTTGGCCCTGTCCTAGTTCTGGACACCAGCACATCCCTTTTTGGAGCTGCGGCAGGTGAAAATCATGCAGTCAGTGGTTTGACCCACATCTTCAAAAACACGCTACATTTTCTCCTGTGTTTCATTGACATGTTGAACACAGTTAATAATTAAACTTGGCAACATGGAGGCAAGAGTGAGCGACTTACTGTGTGAAACTAGTGCTTATGGCCTATGGAAAGATGCTTTCAGCAAGAGTGCAATTATTTCCTCATTGTTTCATTCGATGTGTGGTAGGCACTGTTTTGGGCACTTTACACATACTGTCATTTAATACATATGACCACCCTAAGATGAACTTGCTATTACTATGTGCAGTTCATAGATAAGAATACTGAGGCATAGCTAGGTAACCTGCCTAAGAGCTAGCAAACACCAAAAGCGTCTCCCCAGAGCTCCTGCCTTTAGACCTGGTGCTCCACTCACTGCCTGCTGTAAATCTCCCCCTCTCAGACTGGGGAACGCTGCAAGAGTTGGTGTTGAATGAGTGTACCGGCAGCCATGTCCAGATAGACAGGAGACAACCAGGACTTCATGCTTCTGATGCTTTCTTAGCATCTGTGCCCAAGTTCACATGATGTGTTTGCTCAGTAAGATCAATCTCTGGAACTTCACTGATCTGAATTCAAGATTCCTACTCGTGGGAACTTTCCAGCCAAGCATTAAACAATAGGTGTCATTTACCACGGCCTGATGAGGCAGAAACCACAGTCACACATTGGTACTCATTGGCTTCATAACTCATCAGACCTGGTAGTCACTGAGTTTTGATGAGAAAAATGTTTCAGGACTCAGTGCTTGTTTGCCACTCATCATACCTGCTAGAACTTAAGTGAGTCACATCGTCGCTTGCTCGCCACTTGTTGGAACAAATTAACAATGAGTTCCAGGGTACACTCTATTATCACCCTCATCTTCAGATGAGAAAACTGAGGTTTAATGTTAAACAATCTTCCTGAGTCACGAAGGTGGTAAGTGGTGGAGACAGGATTCAAATGCAGCCCAAATAAACCATTAGTTCCATGTAATTCAATGTAGTAATTTGGTAATTAATTATCTTTTGAGTCAGAAAAATCTGAGTAGGAGTCCAGGTTTCCCCCTTTATTAGCCATCTGACCTTAGGAAAACCCCAGTTTCCTGAAACTGTGAATAATAGTGTCTATCTCTTGGGACTCTTGTGGGAATTAAATGAGATAGCACATACGGAGAACCTGCAGAACCTTAACTGAAGCTTTTATTAGAATTATCTCCCACTACTAGACCTTGATCCTAGCTTTGTATCTCTAGCACAATGTCCAGCACGTCATGGGTACTGATGGATGATGAGTGAACAAATGGATGAATAGGACATGAAGAATTAAGTTGGTCCAAGAACATTATGCTTTGAAATATCACACCAAAGCAGTGTTATATATCAGTTGTTCAGGCCATGGTTAGTGCTTTTATTTTATCATAAGTATATTCTCCATTGGGCAGTCGAAGCATAAAGTAACAAAACTAGAAGAAATAATACAAATGTATAAGTTAGACATTGCTATAAATTTATAAATGGCTCTATTGATGAACATTTCTAGGTACTGTACAATGTCTGTACAAATGCATGAATATTTTTTTAATATCCATTTATAGTTACATTATCTAGAGCACCTATTCATTATATAACTGAAAAATCCACTATCAACAATTTATACTCCATAACATTTTTGTTATGACTTTTGTTCCTCAAATAAGCACCTAGTTGCGTGGCACATGTGCATCCATATAAAGCTAAAGTGCTGTAATTTTTGTTCTGGGATCATCGACCTTATAGGAGAACAAGAACCTCCTAAATCACCTGCCAGGCCTGTGACAGAAAGAACACCTTGACCTGGCTCCTGCCAGAGGCTTCCTCACTGCTGGTGGTCTTGAGGAACACCCCACGGCTCCTTCCCACAGAGAAGTATGGAGATTTTCTTTCCCTAAAGCTAATGGCCTCGGGTACTCGACTTTCTCTTTCTTCTATCTCTCTGTCTCCAGAGACGTTTTTTTTTCCTTCTATTTCTTTTTCCTTTTTTTTCTCCCCTGAAGCCTTCAGGCCTTCTGCAAAGCTTGAGGCCAACAAACACGTTTCCTCTATTTTCATCATTCTGTTAAGTATGTTTGGTTTTGAAAAAAGAAATATTGACTCTGAGACATTTCCATTAGCCCCACAGTACACTGATAATTACAATTATGAGTTCAATAATGGGAGAGAGGTTAAAAACAAAGTGTGTTTATAAGTCCCGCAAACCCAGATTCATGGCTTTTCCCCATTTCTCTTTGTCTGACACTTTTCTGTTTTGAGCCTCTTGTTCCTGGTTCATAGCTTGCTAACCTAACTGACATGCTTAGAGATTATCTGTCTCCTAATCCAGACATCTAACTTAAATCTATCTGGATTATAAACAAATACACATATACTGTTTTATTTAAGCCTATTTTATGTTTACTTAGGGAGGAAAATGCCATAGTGGTTATATACACACATTTTAATTGTAAGGAAGAGAATTCTCTTTGTAGATAATTTGATATTTGAATGCAGTCAACAATATTAGCACTAGGGTGATATTCCCTGTAACCAGAAAGAGAAATAACAAGTAGAAAGAAAGAGGGGGGAAGTCAAGTGGGTTTGGTGGCTCAAAGATTTCAATAGCTCCACAGTAGGAATGAGGGAAGAACAGGTAATTGTGAATGTATGCTCTGGACTAGAGCTTTAGAGAATTGGAAAAAGCAGACTGCCAGGAAGGGGGGCTAGTTTAAGATTCCTTATGTCAAGCTGGTTCAAATGGACTGAGATTATACTCAGTTAATATCCACTTATTATACATCTATTTTCCATTAGCCTCACTTTATCCATGAATTTCTTGGTTTACCATTAAGAAAACAGTAAATATTCTCCCAGTGTGAACATATTAATTCAATCCCATATAAGGAATAAAATCACAGCTAAATTAATCAACTAAAAATGACTCAAAGACTAAGCTATAAAACATAAGCTATAAAACATTGAAAGTAAGACAACCTTCAGGACCTAGGGCTAGGCAACGTGTTCTTAGACTTGACACCAAAGGCATTATTCATAAAAAGAAAATTTGATAAATTGCATCTCATGAAAATTAAAAATTTTTGCTCTGTTACAGAGTCTGTTAAGAAGATGAAAAGACAAGGTACACACTAGGAGAAATTATTTGGAAACCACATGTCTGACAAAGTACTAGTATCTAGAATATATAAAGAAGTCTCAAAACTTAACATGAAGAGATATTTCACCAATGGCAAATAAGCACATGGAAAGATATTCAACATCTTTGGCCATTAAGAAAATGCAAATTAAAACCACAATGAGATACTTCTACACACCTATTGGAATGGCTAAAATAAGGAGCAGTGACAAGACCAAGTGCTGACGAGGATGTAGAGCAGCTAGAGCACTTACACATCGATAGTAGGGATGTAAAGTAGTCCAGTGACTAGAAACCAATTAGACAGCCTTCCATGAAACTAAATATGTACTACCAGAGGATCTAGCAATCACACACTTGGGCATTTATCCCAGACAAGCGAAAACTTCTATTGACACAAAACCTATGTATAAATGTTCACAGCAGCTCCATTTATAATAGCCAAGAGTTAGAAAAAAGCAGATATCTTTCAATGGGTGAATGCTTAAACAAACTGTGGCATATCGTTATCATGGAATGAATACTACACAATTAAAAGGAATTAATTATTGATACATGTAACAACATGGATGGACCTCCAGAGAATTCTGCTAAATGAAAAGTGCTAATCTCTAATGGTTATGATTAAATATATACAACACTCTTAAAGTGGCAACATTATAAAAATGAAGAAGGCTAATGGTTTCCAGAGGTTAAGGATAGAGGGAACTATGTTTGTCTATAAAAGGGTACCATGAGGGATCCTGTGGTAATGAAAATCTTCTATATCTTGAGTGTATCAGTGTAAACATCCTGGCTGTGATATTTTACTATAGTCTTGCAAGCCGGTACCATTGTGGGCAATTAGGCAAAGGGATTACAGGCTCTGCATTGTTCTTACAACTGCCTGTGAATCTACAATTGCTTTAAAATAAGAATTTAATTAAGATGTGGTTTTCAAAGGATATTTATTACACAGGAAAGTGCTCTTATTGTAACATATATAAAAGCAAAATATGAAACTATATTTAAATTAATGACAACTTTAAAGAGTGTATATATCTAGCCTTGGCTGATGTGGCTCAGTGGATTGAGTGCCAGCCTACAAACCAAAGGGTCGACAGTTCAATTCCCAGACAAGGGCATTGACAAGGGCAAGGGACCTGGGTGGCAGGCCAGGTCCCCAGTAGGGGGCATGTGAGAGGCAACCACACATTGACGTTTCTCTTCCTCTTTTTTCTCCCCCCCTTCCCCTCTCTAAAAATAAATAAATAAAATCTTTAAAGAGTGCATCTATGTATCTACATATGCATATATATGCTGAGCTATGTATAAACTCTATACTATTTATGCATACACACACACACCTATATACCAGGCTTAACAAACAGGAATACTAAAATACAATGAGTGGTAGAAGGAGGGAACATAAACTTTTTCTTTATTATAATTCAATATATTTTTTTAGTTTTCTAAAAATGTTTACATATCACACTGATAATCACCAACCAGGAAACAAAACATCTGGGGCTGTGACCACCCTTGCAACTCATACCTCAAATCTTCAGACCTTTTCTAGTGGGGCGTCAGGAGAAATGGCGACTTATTGAAAACCTGAATCTGATATTCAATAAATTATCTTTCCCTACTCTCCAAACTGATGACTTTTGTAATTAATGGGCTAATTTAACTGCAAATCTCCAAGTCAGTAATATTAATTAAAAAAGAAGACATGTAAATGACCTTCTGAAAAGGACTTATCTCTTAATTTGCCCACAAATGAGCACTTGGCCACAACTTCTTAATCAATACCAGGAAGCTGGCTAGAATTAATGCCAGGCCTCTCAGTTTCAGCCACTTTTCAAAGCACTTAGAATCACCACACGCAGACTCCTCAAGACCAGCCCTTTATTTTCCCTTAATTTATCTGACCTTTTTCAGGCAGTGAGTGAATTTAAGGCCTTTATAGGCCTTAAATGACTAACTTTCATTATGTTAGTCATTGACCAAAAGCTTTGGGAAATGTCATCCTTTCCTATGCTATTGTCCAGTATGTTAATAAGATCATTAACATCCTCTTTTGCTGAAAGAAACATCTCATCCATAAAGTGGTCAGAAGTTGGAGGTGGAGGTGGATGAATAAAATTCTTTATTTCTAGGAGAAATTTGGAGATCTTTCCTCACTGCCTTTCTTCTTGAATTCAATGGAGCAAACACGATGACTTGCAGGTTTCAAGAACTGACACTTCTAGGCAAAATGCAATTGCCCCTTATGGGGAGCTCTGGGTCTAAAGTTAGCATATAAGGTGAAAATCAATTCTAATATATTCCAAAATACCCATAGCATCCTTTAAATTGTCCAGAAAAGACACAGTTAATATACCTTTGTATATAACACATCCCTGGAACTCTTCCTTTCAGGATTGCCCTCTATTAATTCTTTTTATTTCCTAGGAAGTTGTTGACTCTGTTTTTGGCACATTTTAACAAGCTTTTCATAATTTATCAATAGTTAGGAAGACCCCCCCCCCCTTAAAACCATCAATTTGTTCTTTCAGTAGGTTTTACCAACACGCACTAGCTGTTTCAGGCTTGAATGCTTCCATTCCCTTGACAAAATAAGTGACCCAGTATGGGAACTGTCAGGTTGAATTCAGCTAAAGGGAATAAATGCTGCACCATATGAGTGCACTGTGACGAAGCGGTAAGGACGAGTCTGTACCCCACATCTGTCGCCACATCTGTCCTCCACAGCTTCATCTGTACAGGAAGTCACTGTTTACATTTTGCTGCTTAAATTATGAACTCAACAGCGCCCACTACTGTAGAAAAAGTACAGAATATTTTCTTAATATTTTTTATGAAGGGAAAAGCAATGCAAATCTAGTAAGTGGAAAAAACAAAAAAGGAAAGCCACCACAACTAATTGCTCACTGCAAGGGAGGCATTCATAAGGAAATACACCTGTTGGCAGACACAGCTGGATGAGAGAGTGGCTTTGAGTCCACTCAGCTTTCACGCATACCCTCCTCACCTGGCTCAGAGCTCGGCTGACTGCTGGATTGCTGGGGTGGTGACCAGATGATCCTGATAAATCAGTTAGATGTTCCCAGCCCCGAACCTGAAAACATCCATGAATTGTGCCGATGTTCTAAGTTTGACTCTCCCTTTAGCCACTCATTTCACGTGTGCTTATTAGGGAACGTAAGTTTCCAGAGAAGTGATATTTTCCCTTACAGAATGCAGTGAAGGGCATGGGCAGGACTGAATGGATCAGTAGAGCTGCTGTAATTGCAAACTTCCATTACAGATGCTCCGCTGAGAATAACCAATATAGGCAGCAAGTGGGGTGGACATATTTCAGATCCTAATTACTGATCTGTGAGAATCTAATTTCTCAGATTTCCCAGAGCTATATCCTTTCTGAAATCTGAAAATACAAATGCTGATTTACAATCTTTGAAGACTGAATGCACAAACTTACTGTGCTAAGTCTTCTTATCATTTTCACTTAGGTAGCCCTGGTGTCAGCTGCTTGGACCGAGTGTCATTCATTCCTGTTTATGAATGGCCAGCAGGTCCCAGGCTTTCTGCATGTGTCAGGCTTTCAGGCTGCCTAGATAAGACAGAACACTGCTTCATGGTAGGGAAGAGGAAGGTATGGATACAGGAATATGTTTGCCCTGGTTTCCTTTTTTCCTCCCATTGTGTGTGACATACCCGAGGCAACTGTCAATAATGGATATGATCTTGGTCTTGGAGACAGCAGTCCAGGATTAAAACCCCCATTTGCCAGATGTCAGATGCCTCATCAAGGGTAAACTGTTTACGATCTATCAACCTCCCATTTCATTTCTTTAAAAAATACTTTGAAAAGTGTTTTTAGCTTTACTTTTATTGTTGGCACTATACCAGATGTCCCCAACTTCCTCCCGCTTTTGCCTACACCCGCCCAGTCCCCACCCCCTCCCTCTGGCATCCCCACGCTGTGGTCTGTGTCTGTGGGTGATGCACCTGTGTTCTTCAGCTAATCCCTTCACTGCTGTCCTCCAGTCCCCATCCCCCTCCCCACCCCGACAGTTGTCAGTCTGTTCCATGTATCTATGCCTCTGTTTCTGTTTTGTTCGTCAATTTATTTCATTTATTAGTTTTCACATATAGGTAAATTATTTGCCTTTCTCTGATTCACTTAGCATAATAATCTCCATGTCCATCCATGCTGTCACAAAAAGTAAGATTACCTTCTTTTTTTAACAGCTGTGCAGTATTCCATTGTGTAAATGTCAACCTCCCATTTTCTTATGTATGTAAGGGGAAGGCCACTTTCTTTGGAAGAGTGATGTCAGAGTGAAACGAGTTGCCTTCGTGAACTTTTCTGATATCCACTGACCTTCAAGCCCTCCCTCCGTTTCATCAGCTTTATCCCCTTTGTACTCAGAGATAGTGTTTTGCTCCTTGTAGTCAAACCTCGGCACCTAAGTGTCACGGTCCTTCAAAAAATTCTTTCCTCAATGGAACAGTGATTAAAGAGGCCGTGATTAATGTGGTTTAATAAAAAAATCTACATTTGGTGTGTGTCAGCTCCTGGCACAGAGCTTCTAAAACCCTTGGCATTTCCTCAGTGACAGGAGAGGCTTTTGCTATTCATAAGAAGGCCCTTTTCACCTCCACTGAGTTGATGTATCTAAGGCGACTCTTAAAGGCACAGGGCTGTAGAGAGCTTCTGGATGGGAGCTGGTGGCCAGAGGAACCAACCACGTGAATAGAGGGCTGCAGCTTTCAGCCCCACTAGCTCTGGGGAGAGGAAGGGGCTACTAAAAATTGAGTTCAATCACCAATGGTTGTTTATTTAACCACTCATGCCTACCTAATAAAAAAAACTTCCTTAAAAACTCTTGAGCATCCAGGTTCGGGAAGTGCTTCTGGGTTGGTTAACATAGCAACACATCAAAATGCAGGGAGGACGGCACACCTGGAAAGGGCATGAAGGCTCCACGTCCCCGTTCCAGCCCCTCTCCTCGCCCTATTCACCTCTTCCATTTGGCTATGGCATTTGTATCTCTTATATAAACCAATAATCATAATTACAGTGCTTTCCTGAATTCTATAAGCTATTACAACTGAGGAGGAGTTAAAGGCATCCCTGAATATGCAGTAGTCTGATGGTCAGAAGTGCGAGTGGACTGCAAATCCCATTTACAGCTGGTGTGTGATGTGGGGGCCGTCTTGTGGGACTGAGCCCTTAACCTGTGGGGTCTGTGCCAACTGTGAGTAGTTGGTGTCAGAACTGAACTGAACAGTTGGACACCCAGTTGGTGTTAGTAAACAATATAATTAATTAGTGTCAGAAAAAAATAGAATTACCCAAAAGACAAAATGTGCATTTAAATATAACTAATTGTCATTGAAATTAGATTTTATGGTAAATATATACAATTTTGTAGAACAAACTACTTTCTAATTGACTCTCAGTTTCAAAAATATTTTCTTTTTTGCTTTCAATACTAAGGTCTATCTTTGGTTAAAAGAGAAGAAACAAATATGCCACATCTTGTTTTTTCCCCCACTGAAGTTTCAGACAAAGCTATTAGAAACACATCAACTATTCAGGCAAAGATTTTGATTAGAGTCTAAAAATGCAGAGTGGATTCACCATGAAACTAAGAAAGCTAGTCTCAGGACCCTCGCTTGAATACGCTCATTATCGCTGGAAGATAGACCAGCTGGCAAAGGCTTGGCTTCCTGAATGGGACCGTTGGAAGGGAAGGGTGTGTACAACAAAGGAGATGCAGGAAACGAGAAGAAGAAGAGTAAGGAATGTGAAGGTAAGGGGAACATAAAATAAGAAAGAAGGGCTAGATGGGGAGGGGAACTGTGTTTTCAGAGGGGGTCTCCGTCTTCCCTGCTATGCTCTGATATAATTATGGTTGCTCTATTACTGGTGAGAAAATTACAGCTCCCAGACAACAGCACATGGAGCAGAAACAGAATTTAATGCTCCGTCTTATACCACCTCTGATCCATGATTGAATTCTGTCAGTTTGTCTTCCAACTGTACAGTAGCCCCCCTTATTCACGGGGACACTTTCCAAGACCCTGTGGATGCCTGAATGTAAGTCTTAAATTACACAGTATGATATACTACGTATTTTCCTATATGTACCTGCTTATGATAAAGTTTAGCTTATACATTGGGTGCTACAAGAGATTAGAAACAAGAACAAACAATAGGATAGAAAACGACAACAACATACTGTAGTAAAAGTCATATGAATGTCTTTGGGGCCATTGTTAAGTGAAATAAGAGTTTCCTGAACACAAGCACTGCAATACCAAGACAGCGGACCTGACAACCCAGACGGCCGCTGAGTGACTGAAGAGTGGGGGTGTTTACAGTGAGGGAACGAAGGACAAAGGGTGATTCACGTCCAGGGCGGGACTAAGCAGTGCATCTTGAGATGTCATCAGGCTACTGAGAATGGTGTGCAGTTGAAAACTTATGAAATGTTTTATTTCTGCAATTTTCCATTTAATAGTTTTGGACTGCGGGTGACTGTGGGTAACTGAAACCACAGAAAGCAAAATCGTGGATAGGGGGACTACTATATTTCAAACTGGATTACTCTCCCCTTGGCCACTGCCACCACCCTAGTGAAAGCCACCTTTATTTCTTACCTGGACCTGCACAGTAATCTCTCTATGGGTCCTGTTGCTTCCACTCTTATCCCCTCCAACAGCCACACCAATTTTTGATCCTATTATTCTCTTATGCTTCACCTTCCATCAGGTTCCCATTATATGTAGACCAAAATCTAAATTCTTACCATGGCCTACCAGAGGTTCCTACAGAATCTTGCAATGGCCCAGCTCTCCAGACACATGGCCTGCCCCCCTCTCACTGTTCACAGCATCGTGGGGACACAACACAGCATCCCTGCTGTCTTTGTGCATGCCGAGCACGCTCTGATCTTGGGGGCCCGGCCACCCCCATGTCCCTGCATGGCTCCCTTCTGCCACTTGTCCTCTTAGCTCTCTCCATGCCCACGAAGTCACTATCTATTCTTTATCTTGACTTTATTGTCTCAATATCACTTAACACAACATGGTGTTATATCACATATTTATTCATATATCACATCTTTTCTACTAGAAGAAAAGCTCCACAAGAGCAAGTTCTTTTCATAACCCTGCTATATTTTCAGCACCTACAATACCTTCACACAAAGAAGCTACTCAATGAATTTGTTGAATATATGTGCCTGATACCAAAGATGATAAAAGAAAATGTTTACAAAAGTTGGAACTTATTTTGAAAATAATCTCTAAAACTTATCTTTTAAAATACAGAGAAAATGAATGTTTTCCAGTAAGCGCTATGCCTTCGGCACATTTATATCAGAGATATTTCTTGCCATACATACCTGACAAAGTGTTCTGATGACTGATGTCATGTTCTGTAAAGCCCCTTGAGCTATTTGGAGGAAAATACAATATAAATGCAAACTAATCACAAACCACCTCTCATAATACAGTACATGGGGCTTTTGATGGTTCAGTGAAAAATAAAGTAGGGAGTTTCTAAAGGTGAAGAAATAAATCAAGTCATAGTCATTATAGTCTGATCCAAACAGTTTAGACCTTAGAAATTCACTGCCTGATGTTTTCAGCGAAGATGAAAGCCTCCTGTACTCAAGCATTCTGTCAGACTGCCACCATTATCACACCCCGATCTGGTCTTTAGGCAAACAGATACAACCTTGATTTTATTGTCAATAAATACAGCTATCTCCAAGAAAGCCAACATTTTTTCCCTCCTGAAAGTGAAAATATCTTTTCTTTTTTTACATTAAAAATACTGTAGACAAAGAATGAACAATACAACTATATGAGTTAACAGGTTAGACCCACCCAAAAGCAAGATTGTGTAAATAATTAAAATTTTCTGTAATAATTATGAATATATGCTACTTTTACAATAAGGTTTAAGGATATTAGATTCTAAGTTTACATGCTTTAATTATAGTTGCTGGTATGAGATAAAGGAGAGAGTTGAATGTAATTTTCTATTGCCATTCCAAAGCCATGCTTCTAAAACTTTCGGGTGAAATAACACGCATTGTGGAGAGGTGTTTTCTACTGCCTTACATGGCAAAACAATGAGTCTGCTGAGCCACTCTGGAGCTGTGTCAATCTTGAACATAATGTTTTAAATGTCATCTCATTCATGTGGGCCATTGATTTTTTTAATTACTAAAAAACCCAAAAAAACCTCTGGGTAAAGCCAGAATTATGGCCTAATATGAATTGCTATCTAGTAAATAGGTTGATTTTTAGCTTTTATGATAAATGTAGAGCATATTCCATTTTGCCTTTAAAATTTGACATAGAAGCTAAACAATTAATTTATTAAATGGTCATCTTCTTTTTCTCCTTTTCAGGAAAAAACATGATTACACTAAAATGCAAGATCAACCATCAATGTGGAAAGAGGAGTTTATAGCCTCAGCCAGATGGGCAAACAAAGAGAGAGTGAAAAACAGAAAGGAGTTATTTGTCTTAGTTTTCACATTAATGTTATTGCTAACAATGACACACATAGGAAGTCTTGTTTCTCATGTGGAAAGCTATATGCTCACGTGAAAAAATTACTACTGGCCTACATGGTTCCAGAATAGGAATTACAATTACAACTTTGATTTGCAAGGTTTAAACTTGGTAGGAAGCCTTGAAGAAGTTCATAAATTAATGAAGACATTGAAAAGAAATTGCAAAATATATCAAAAGTCCTTTTTCTTTTTTGGTACACTCCAAAAATGATAAATCACAGGTTATACTTTAATGTGCTTAAATTAAAGTGAAATGCTCTGTTTCAGGATGAGACCTCTGTAGAGGTCATCCTTCAGGATTCTTAGAGTTGCAAATTCCACTGGGGCTCAGACTTCCTTCACTCCACTTTTTCACAAACTCAAATATGAAGGAAGTATTGTTACTGACTTAATACCAATAAAGAACTGGAAAGAAATTACACTAATAAAAATGGGATTTTCCTTTAATCAGCTTCTTATGAAGAACTGCAAAGTAAACTCCTGGTGTGGGATGAAAGAGATTATACCCCCTCCCCACCTAATCTGGCAAAGAAGTAAAGGAATGCATAAGCAATAATTTCTACTTGGAAAAATACAGGCTGGCACCACACTTTGTCATGGACAAGTGCATTAGAGCAGTGAGTAATGCAAAGGTGCTAATGGTTCCCAGAGAAGGTGCATCACCCAGTTTCTGACAGCGCTCATTTGCATACATGCGTTTAGTCCCAGCAGGGGTGTGCGCTCAGGGGTCTCCCTAGCAGAAAGGCAGACATCCTCAGGTAAAAGCAGCTCTTCACTAAACCTTACCACCTCATTCTGAAGTCCAGTTGTCAGTTAACAGCTTTCAGGATGACATCTTAAATCAAAAAAATGACACACGTGTACAGTAACTGGCCTAATCTTTTCTGTAAATTGCTGCCCGTGGTTTTCAAAATCGTAGTAAATTGCTGGCAATTGACAATGTGTCTCCCTGCACGGCTAACTCCAGTTCTGCAGTTAACAAATCAGTCTTAAATTATTCATCAGATCCTCCAATGTCTAGGATCTTCTGACTGTCATTGATTTCAGGGACCAGTAGCCTGCTTGCATCAGATACTGAAGTGAAATTCATATCATGGTATCAGCATGCAAGATTAATTGTGTGCAGAAAATAATAACTCTGCTCTTTGTCTCAGTATCTCAGTTAGTGGCGAGTAAGAACAACTTGGCACAATCAGTGCTTCTGCTCTCCCAAGCTGCCCTGACGCAGGACAGAGTGTTTCCTCAGACTAACACTTAAAACAGTCTTAATGCCCCAACACTTCAAATACACAGAGGAAGTGTTTTCTCTATCAATTCTATAATTACAGGGCAAGATAAGATGATGAATTATATGTACAAGCTAAAACATCAGATGGCCCATTTAGAAATCATACCATCATAGCCCTGGCTGGCGTAGCTCAGTGGATTGAGTGCGGGCTGCGAACCAAAGTGTTGCAGGTTCGATTCCCAGTCAGGGTACATGCCTGGGTTTTAGGCCATGACCCCCAGCAACTGCACATTGGTGTTTCTCTCTCTATCTCCCTCCCTTCCTTCTCTGGAAATAAATGGATAAAATCTTAAAAAAAAAAAAGAAATTATACCATCAAACCATTGTTCATTGTTCTAGAAACAGGGTTGAATCAACTCCCCAGATAGCTCAACCAAGTTCAATTTTTGTTGCTACAGTAAGTGTGGGTTTAGAATGTATGTTCTGAAGAGACTTCTTATCGCCATTTTTCTTTCAGCAGCATACATGGAATTTGGCAGGAAGAATATTTATTCTTCTTTGAAATACCTTGTGCATCAGTATTGGCTCTAAGTTTTGCAGTGAGCCAGTCTTTTCTCTCTTTTTTTTAAAGAAGCACATTTGTCTATAGATGTTTGAGAAAATTAACTCCAGATCACCTCAAAGGATGCTCAGTGTTCTCTCCTTGTCTCTTGAGTCTGAACAGGTATTTCTAGGCCACTGGTAGTCATGGCCTGTAACTCAACAGCTCCCTGTGTACAGCATGTCCCTACAGGACCACCTCCCAAGGGTAGTGACCTTGGCTCTGGTGCATGTAAACCCTGGAGCGTTCTCTCTGATGCATGCTGAAGAGTGTCTAGGAGAAGAGTGTGGGATGGAGGTGGGTGGATCAATGCAAATCCATCGTAGAAAAAATTTTAAAAGGTAGCGATTCAAACCACTTTTTTCTCACTGATGGTAGGTCAGTAATAGCATCTGTGCTTGTGGAGGTCAGCATGGTTATTTTGTTACTCCTTTTCCATCTTCCTTAGGGATCCTCCCTGATTCCAGTGCAGGCTATGTTCCCTGCTCCATGGTACCAGAGTTCTTTTTTCTTCATCATCATAACACTGGTTACATGTTCTTGTTATGGGTCATTTACTGTCTGTCTTTCATATGATACAGCACATTTTATGAGTTCAGGAAGTAGATAAAGCCTTAGTGCCTGACACAGTGCTTTGAGCCAAGTAAATACTAAATAAAGTTGTCTATAGAATTACATATGATTAGTTTGGTATTATTTTCAGCTGCATACTTAGAGCCCCCAAACAGTGGCTTAAACACTTTTCTGAACATAAAAGAAATTTGTTGTGGGCAGCTCAGGGCTGATATGAAAGCTCTGCAGAGGTATCAGGGTACTAGGATCCTTTTCTCTTTTTATTCTAGTCTTCTCCTGCAATTTACATCCTAAAGGTCACTTCATGGTCAAAGACAGCTGCCACCACGCTGGTAGCAAAATATTGGCTCCAAAGATGTTCATGTCCTAATCCTCAGAATCTGTAAACATACTAACCTACTTGGAAAAGGGACTTTGTGGATGTGATTAAAGTGAAGGAAGTTGATATGCTGAGATTAGGTGGTATAATGCAGGTGGGCATAATCTAGTCACACAGGTTCTTAAGGCAGAGCCTGGGATGGCAGCATGATGAGGCTTTGCTGGACCTGGTGGCTTTGTGATGGAGAAAAGCATGTGGGTGGTCACTGGACGCTGGGGAAGGGAAGGAAACAGATGCTTCCCTAGAGCCTCCATAATGCAATACCTTGACTGTATTTTACTTTATTTTTTCAGTTACTGAGTTATAATTGACACACAACCTTGTGTTAGTTTTAGGTACACAACATCACAATTTGATTCATGTATGTATTGTGAAAAGATCATTGCAATGAGTTCAGCTACCATCCATCATCTCACAGTTACAAATCTTTTTTGTGTGTCATGAGAACTTTGAAGAACTTTTCTCTTAGCAACCCTTCAAATACACAATATGAGACTGTCAACACTAGTCACCATGCTGTACATTACATCCCTGGACTTACTCATTGCAGAGCTGGGAATTTGTACCTTCTGACCATCCTCACATATTTTACTCACCACCTATGCCCCACCTCTGGCAACCACCGGTGTGTCTCTGTATCTATGTGTTTTTTTAAAAGAAAATTCCACATGTGAAGTGATTGTACAGTGTTTGTGTTTTTCTGACTTACTTCACCTAGCCTAATGTCCTCAAGTTCCATCCATGCTGTCGCAAATGGCAGGATTTCCTTCATTTTTATGGCTGAATAATATTCTATTCTATACATGTGCATTTTCTTTATCCATTTGTCTTGTCAGTGGACACTTAGATGCATCTGTGGTCTGGCTGTTGTCAATAACGCTGCAGTGAACATGGGGGTGCAGACATCCTTTCAAGATAGTGATTTCATTTCTTTCAGATAAGTGCCAGATTAGCTGGTAGTTCTATTTTTAATATTTTGAGGAACCGGCATTTTTTTTCCATAGTAGCTAACACTTGGATTTTAGCCCATTGAGACTTGGTCTTTGACCTACAGAAGAAGCACAGGACTTACATTCTTTAAGTCACTAAGTCTGGGCCTGCTTCTAAGCTGAAGTAGCTCTAAGCAGCCTTTCCAGAAGTCCTTCACAATTCTTCTGCTTCTCTCTCAATGACCAGACCTTGGATGACTGTACCTGCTCATACAGAGGCAAAAGGAGTATTAGGACTCACACATCAAATAAAAGCAGGGGTTTCCATGACTCTTATCCAGGAAAAGGGGGAACAGATCATGGAAGATAACCATAAACTTATGTCACTATTTATTTAATAAAATAATGATTAGATGGATATATTTGAACACCTAGAAAATTAGAAAAGTGGTATGAATTTTATAGAAAGTGATACTTCCTATCTGTACATTGATTTAACAAATGGATATCCTTGCTTTTTCTTTTAAGTTAGTTAAATTTCATTCAACTTTTGTCCTTATCAATGTAATTTTAATTTTGGAAACATGCTTTTAAAGATTCTATACTTTTAGGAAATTAAGACCTACTAATAATCAGATTCCATATATTACATCCCAGAGAACTTGATTCAACCAGCTACTACAAGAATAAAGTAGAATTATTTTTTCAATGCCTTCAACTTCACTTGTTATTTGATTGTGAGATGTTACATTTGGTTTCTGTAGCTTGAAAGTTTCCAGGGGTAAAAAAAAAGCCAACCTTTCACGGAGTGTAAACAGCTGGATGCTTTGATGCTCTGATTTGAACGCGTAAGCACACTGATAATCACAATAAACACAACTGAACGTTGTACCACTGCTGCACTTCCTGGTTCCTCCAGAGCCAGGAAACAGGTTAAGGCAGTCAATGCTGAGGGTGTCCAAGGGGCAGAGGAGATACAAGCCCATCTCTGGCCAGACATGTGGTTATTTCGTGCCTCTCTCCTTTTTCGTTCTGTCACCTGTGCCTCTGTTCACTGGTGTGTGCTGGCAGCAGCCAGTTCTGCCTCGTCTTCTGGGCAATCCTTGCCCAGGCACTTTTTCTGTGTTTTCCTCCCTGTCAGCCTTCAGATCCCAGACAGCCCTGCTGGTGGACAGATGTGACTTGTGAGGAGCCCTTTCATTCCAAAGGGCATCTCATTGGGAAGGTTTCTGAACTGTCCTTCTGTTAGCATCTCCCCGCATCAAGAGAAAGCAAAACACATCTCCCTTCCCACTTCTCATCCTTGATGTTCAACTTCAGGCCAAGCATGTTCAGTTTTCACATCTTTCTTTATACATCTCATTTGATTTCCTCACCATTCTGCTTGTCCTGTGTTCTCCAGCTTACCCTCAGCCAGGGATGCAGAACTCTTGTGCTAAGGCAGCAAATATTACAACACTGGGTGTCTAGTGGCTGCGGTAATGGACCAAATCACAGGTGGATGCATAGGGGCATCTATGTTCAAGGATCTAAATTAGATCAGTCTGAAGTGTCAGGCCCATAATCTCTCATGCCGTGAAAGTATGGCTAAGAAAGAAATCTCTGTGCAGAGAACTTTTTAGATATGATTATTGTTATTTGTGATCCCTCTCTCCCACGGGCTACATAGGAAATTTTGATACAAAGCGTTGAAATGAGTTTTGCTTGCCTCTCTCTGACAGTGTTGTCGAACAATTGTTATTGCAAGCTCCTCTGTTCCTGCAGGGCCCTTCGACTTAGTGTTCATCAGTTGTACTTTGACTGCATGATGTGATTTTAGTTCATAAAGCTACATGGTGGTATATGCTGCTATTCTGGTTTTGAAAGTAAATTAATGCAACTAAACATGTTTACCAGGCTCTCTTTTATAATCTGAGAACGAGTGCAAATGTCATTGAGATTCTTCATCACTGATGTTGAACTCTTAATTGACATTTCACAATAAAGATATTGTATCTTCAGAACAAGATACTTAACATCACAAGAAAATCCAAGATCTTAAAGGAATTTACTCATGTTCCATTTGTTTTAACTACACAGTGTTATTCTAAAATGACCTTATGTTTACTGATTACATGGAACATTCTCTCATAGCAGCATTTAATTGTCTTTAAAAATATCACAAAGCATTAGAATATAAGCTATAAAAGTGTGGTTTCTCTACCACAACATCATTTTCTTGAAACTAATACTTACACAGAAATTCAGCAGCCATGGTCTGCTCAGAGTGGCTTAATTTATGTGAGCAGTGGCTTCACAAACTTACAGCTATTGGATTAATTAAAATAAATATTTTTTACCCAATTTAGTGAGAGAATAAGTCACAGTTGGAGACTGCTACATCAGCAGAGGCCACTAGCAGTAGGTGGAAAGGACTGAGGCCAGCAGGAGTCTGTGATGCCTGCAACCCCCACCCAGTCTAAGACAGGTGTTGTGTGAAGTGGACCGATTCCTGAGTCCTCTCCCAGAGCAGCAGAGGAAAGAGAAGGGAGGACAGAGAGGTAAAGATCTCTACCATGGTCAGCTTTGGTGAGGAGGGGTAGATTTGAGTCAGACCTGAGACTAATTTTAATGACCAAAGTTGTTACAGAATCTGTATGCAATGTAATAACAAATGGGTAGAGGGTTTGCGGTAAAATGGTTGGCAGAAAGTTTATTCCAAGTAATAAAACTCATCCCAGTGAGTTGAGACAATGGACTAGATGTAGAGATTAAATGTTTACTTTTCTTCTAAAAAATTATCTCAGGAAAGACTTCCAGTCAAGACGGTAGGGTAGGTAAACTGTGCCAGCCTCCTCTACAACCACATCAGAATTATAACTAAATTATAGAATAGTCATCATTGAGAATCACCTGAGGGCTAGCTGAACAAAAGTCTTATAACTAAGGAAATCAAGGAGAAGCCACACTGAGACTGGCAGAATAGGCAGGCCCCACACCCATAGTGTGGTGATTAAGAATCAGAAGGGATAGCTCGGTTTTGGAAACGCCCCGTGAGGAATGAGGGGTCCCAGCCCCACACCTGGCTCCCTAGCCCAGGATACCAGGGCTGGGAGGAAAAGTTCCCATAACATCTGTCTGTGAAAACCAGTGGGGATTGCACCTGAGTGAGGCAGAGGGCTGCTGGGGACTGAGACATCCTCTTAAAGGGCCCGAGCACAGATTCACTAGCTCACAAACTTACTCATTCTATGCTACAGCACAGGGGTAGTGGCACAAAAGGTGCCAGAAACATATGGGGAAGAACTAAACTGACTAGCTTCAGGGTGAGGGCTGAAGGGACATCTCTCTCCAGGACAGAAGTGCTGGCAGGTGTCATTACTCCTTTGTTAAACTTTCTTCCCACCCAGCTGGCAGGTGCACGTGGGCACCAAAGTTGTGCTCTCCATTAATCTCACTAATCCTGTTCGCCCCACCCTGGTGGTTCCCTGAGGCCCCATCCCCCTACTGGCACACCCAGCCTGAACGTCTTCTCCACACAAGCGACCTGCCTCATCTTGTGCTGCAGCCTTCCCTAAAAACTCTCAAAGGTCCACAAACATCAAACAAGCAGCAGCTGGCTTCCCAAACACCCCATGCCTTGTACCTCTTGCTAAGTGGCCCCAAGCCTAGCATAAGCCATGACCAGTCATCTCAATTTGCATTGTAACCCCAACAGGTGGCCCTAAGCCTGGCATAAGCAGTGGTCAGTCTAGTCTTGATATGTAGCTTTAACTAAGTGGCCACAATCCTGACACAAGTGGCAGCTGCCCTTGGCTCACATGGTGATGTCCACAAAGGATCCCAAGCCCAGCACTAGGGGAAGTTTACCTTGGTTCACAGCATAGATTCTCCCAAGTGTCTCTAAGTCCAGCACAAGCAATAACCAACTCTAGACCATTTTGTAGCCCAGGTGGCCCCAAGCTGGGCACAAATGGCAGCTGACCTTGACATGCACCAGAGTCTCTCCCAACTGGTCCCAGAACTGACATACCTGGTGGCCAACTTCAGCCCATATTAGATTCCCACAAAACCAACTCCACAAAAGACACAGCTGAAGGATAGACTCAGCACTAGATTCCCACTAAAGTGACTCCCACTCTGTACGGTCAGCCTCTGCACAAAAAATCATCCACTGCAGTCACAGTCAGCCCTCACGCCCAGTCAGCCTGAAGGTCAGTACAACCCACTGATGTAACAACAGCAATCAATGCTCAACTACAACAGGAGGGCACACCCTCAACAGGAGGTCACACAAGAAACACTCCTGTGGCACCTGGCTCAGGTGACCACGGAGACTATACCACTAGACCCTATAGGCCACTCTACCAGTATCAGGAGATGCAGCAGATTTACCTAATGCACAGGAATAAACACAGAGAGGCAGCCAAAGTGAGACAAACAAACATGTCCCAAATGAAAGAACAGAATAAAACACCAGAAAAAGAACCAAACGATATGAAGATAAGCAATCTACAAGATAAAGAGTTCAAAACACTGGTGATAAGGATGTTCAGTGAACTTAATGAGAACTTCAACAAAGAGATAGGAAACTTAAAAAAGGACCAGTCCGAAATGAAGAATACAATACCTGAAATAAAGAATACATTAGAGTGAATTAATAGCAAATTAGATGAAGCAGCGAATCACATCAGCTATCTGGAAGACAGGTAGCAGAAAACACCCAGAGAAAGAGCAAAAAGAAAAAGACTGAAAAATTGAGGCTAGTTTAAGGAACGTCTGGAACAACATCAAGTGTAACAACATTTATATCTTAGGGGTACCAGAAGGAAAACAGAGAGAGCAAGGGACTGCAACCTATTTGAAGAAACAATGACTGAAAACTTCCCTAACATGGTGAAAGAATTAGACATACACATCCAAAAATGCCCAAACAAGATGAACCCAAAGAGGCCCACAAGGCACATCATAATTAAAATGACAAAGGTTAAAACAAAGACAGAATCTTAAAAGCAACAAGAGAAAAAGCCAATCGTTATGTACAAGGGAGCTCTCAAAAGACCATCAGTTGACTTCTCCACAGCAACTTTGCAGGCCAGAGGGATTGGCATGAAATGTTCAAAGTGATGAAAATCAAAGACCTAGAAACAGAGATTACTCCACCCAGAAGGGCTATCATGGGTAATCTAAAAACAGATAAAGAACTTCTCAGGCAAGAAAAAGCTAACAGAGTACATCTCCGCTAAACCAGTATTACAAGAAATGTTAAAGGGACTTCTTCAAAAAGAAAAGATTAAAAATATGATTAGAAAATACAGGAAGAGAAAAATGCTCACTGACAAAGGCAAATATTTAGTAAAAGTAGTGGATCAACCAACTATAAAACTAGCACAAAGGTTAAAAGGTAGAATGATCACATGTAATTACAAATATAAATTAAGGTATGCATACACACAAAAGAAGTAAAAAAATAAAGTCATAAATGTGGGGGCTGTGAATAAAAATTGTAGTGGGTCTAGAATGTGTTCAAACTTAAGCAACCATCAACTAAAAATAGACTGCTATAACCAGAGCTTGGTATATACACAGCACATTGCAACCACCAACTGAAAATCTACAAGTGATATACAAGAAATAAATTGAAACACAACACTATTGAGAGTCATAAACATATTAGGGAACAACATAATAAGAACGGAACTATTTTAAGTAGAATAAGTCAGAAAGACAGAAACCATATGATTTCATTTATATGTGGAATCTAAGAAAAAAACATAATAAATAAGCAAACAAAACAAACACACTCACAGATACAGAGAACAGACTGATGGCTGCCAGATGGGAGCGGGGTGGGAGGGATGAGGCAGAGGTGAAGAGATAAGGGACTGCAAATTGCCAGCTATGAAAATAGTCGCAGGGATGTAAAGTACAGCATAGGGAATGAAGTCAATAATATTTTAAAATCTATGTATGGTGTCAGGTACTAGATTTATCAAGGATGATCATTTTGTAAGTTATGTAAATATCTAATCACTATGTTGTACTTCTGAAACTAATATATTGTATTTCAATTATTTTTTAAATGGCTGCTGGGGGAAATACCCCCAATGTTTGCAACAGGACCCAAGGAGGTCAAGGCCCAAAAGTGCAGGCACAGAAGGGATGTAGGGGTCATCAAAACTGACAGGGATGTCGATAGGGATGACGACAGGATGGTGCCAGCAGAGAGCAGGACTAGACTTTTCGATGCTGACCACAGTCATGGGGAAGAGGCAGACACGTGCACAGAGGTGACTGGTGCTGTCTAGGTGCAGCGCCTCCCTATTTTCAACTGGGCAGGCTACTCCCTCTCTCTGTTGCCCTGGACCTTCAGGTGAGATGACCCTGCCTCTTTTTGGACTCTTACCTCCATGGTCCTAGCTCCCGGCCACTTGTAGCCTGCCCACCTTGCACTTGATCTCTCTCCCTGAGGTCCAGCCCTCAGAACAAGCTATCAGATGGGAAAAGCTGTGGCAGCCAAGGGGCACTTACAATGCCAGGGTCCGTGAGAGCAGGATAGTCAGGGAATCGCCTGTGTGGGGCTTTGGCGAGGGGCGGAGCCCCAGGGAGGACCCACCTCACCTGAGGCACAGGCTGCTGCCAGCCTGCTTTCAGGAAGCCCCTCCCACACCAGTTGTTCTGCTAGTGAAATAAAGCCACTATGCTGGGCGAGAGGGAACAAGGCTCCACAAAGGGCAAGGAGGGGCATTGGGCACAGTTCCCCTAGCAGGGGTTTGAGAGAGAGCATCCACTGGTGACAGCGAAGGTCCCTGTGATAGCTGCCTGGTGATTGGCTAGGGGCACAGTGGTGCGATGGGACTGGCAATGGATGCACTGGGAAGTTAGTTATGCTGGGCCATTGGACACGCTGGCTGGTGATAAAAGCCAGCTGCTATCCAGGGTCTATATTGAACAGAGAGGTGGCTTTCCTTTGGAAACTTTTGCTGGGCTGAGGCCAGGTTGCGCCTTGTACTCCTTGTCTTGTTTGTGCTTGCACCTATGGCCCTATGCCCTGCCCTGGGACCTTCAACCAGGGCCTCTGGGCCGCCTTTGTGTGGGCACGCACCTTCATGCCCCTCCCACTGTCTTATCCAGTCTGGGCACAGGCATCTGACACCTTGTGGAACACCACTCCATGTTCAGGCTGGCTGGGCTGCTGCCCATTCTCCAGGGGCGGTGGGGCACCCACAATCCAAGTGCAAGAGACCCTCATCCAGCCAAGGAGGACCTGCCCAGGCTTTGGTATCATGACCTGACTCCACCTAGGTTGGCAGAGTCCCTAGACATCCAGTCAACCCGGAGAGTTCTGACCCAGCGCCCTGCCTCTAACCACACTCAGAAGAGGGCAGCCGCCTGCCCCTACTCAGACAGTCAACCTTGGACCACTGCCCCACCTCAGACCCGAGGTCTCTGCCTTGGACTACCTGCTCCAGAGAGGGCAGCCTCTGACTCACACAGACAGTGCCCTGGACCTCTGCCCACCTCCATGCTAGCTCTCAGTGGACTGTACAAAGTCAAGGGCAACCACAGACCAGTAGTCGTAGCATCATTTACTCTGGTTTACCTAGGATCCTTAAAACCAAGATCTCACCCTTGGCCTTCAAGAAGGGAAGAGGTCAACCTGCGATCCCTATGGCTCCACCCTAGCCTGGGGACCCTACATTTAATCTTGTTGCTCTTGAACCTGATCCAAAAAATGGGCAGGCACCAGCCAACAATCAGCATCCCATGGGCTCCGCTGTGGTCTCCCTACCTGGCAAAGGGCAGCCCCTGGGACACCCACCCACCTCCATCCACACTGTCTACAGGCAAGTCTTCACTCAGGCAAGGGCAGTCTAGGAGCAGAAACTAGAGGCCCACAAAATGCTGTCTACCTGTGGACCCTAAGGGCAGGGACTCTGCTGTTGACCCCCTTGTCAGGAAACAGCAACAGCCAACCTCCAGTCAGACCCTGCCCTCCCCTCCCCTGCAGTCTCACCCGCACATCCTCCATCCCAGCTTTCCCCAATATCATCACTTCTGAAAATAAAAGTCAACTCAGAGTGGTCTTTTGAGCCTCATGGCCCCATATGCACCTGCACACTTCCCATCCCAGCTCCCTGCACCTGACCACACATTGCGTAAGGAGCAATCCCCCTCCTGCCTTCAGGAAGCCATGAATGAAAGCCACCTCCATTCCCTCATTCCATGGTTTCCAAAATGGATTCCCTGTTCAGCCAAGGGAGACCTCTGGCCATAGGGAGAGCCATCTGCATCTCCATGCCCCTGCAAGACCCTCCAACCAGGCACTGCGGCTCAGACCCTCCAAGCAGCAAAGGACCTTCCCAGACCTCCAGGACTCTACCTGCATACCAGGTGTCCAGCCTCAAGGTGTCCTTAGACAGTCTCTGACTTGTCATCTACCTGTGGCTATCAGCGAGGTGGTTGGAAGAGGGTGCTACCTGGTAGAAGAGAAACACCTCATACCAATCCTCATTACCAGGGTGTCTTCAGAGAATCTGAACCCAGAAGTTGCAAGGAGTGAGAAGAGTGGCCGCACAAGCCCCCATTGCCTTCTAGAAATCTTGGTCCTGAACATGCCCCTGGCTCCCAGGTGGTACCCTGACTGCCAGAAAGGGAAGAACCAATCCCGGTGGCCCTTTTAGCTTTACCAGGACACAGGGCAGGAAGAACAGCCTCAGCCTGGAAGGAGGGGAAGGGCATCTTGATGCAGACATGAGAATGCTGAGGCCACCAGCCCGGGTGGAAATCTGTCGACCAGTCCAGGGCCCAGGGCAGGGGCCATCGCCAAAGGCTGAGGTAGCTGCCTCACTCAGAGACGGGCTCGAAAATGTCAGGGGTTTGTGGCCTGGTGCTGAGGCCTCGCCAGTAATGAGCCATTTAGAGCACAGTCCCCTGGATGAGTCACTGTGCCAGGGTGCTGGTGGACCACAGCCTGGAAGCCTTTGGCCTTGGACCAACTTGAGCCTGATGTCCTGGTGGCATGTCACTTGGGGAGTGTTTTTCTTCTGGAGGGTTCTCTGGTTCAGAGGGAGCAAACAATGCTGTGCTTTAGAACAGGAGAATGGCCGGAAGTTGGAGGAGCTGTGAGTTTCATTTCACAGAAGTAAATAGATAAAGCCTTGGCAGAATTTAACAGAGCTTACATTTATAAAAACATCTTTTAACATAAGCAGGGAAGGGAACAAAAACTCTCCGAAGAAGTTTCTGAGCTAAAGGATTCACTCAATGTTCAAAGAAGAATATCAAATATTGAATATCTGCTTGTTAACTTGGCATCACAGCAAGGACATAAATTAAAGAACTTGCTGGAGGACCAGGCCTCCCTGGACAGGGCATGAGATGACAAGGAGTGGGGACTGGGGGCATGTTCTGGAGGAGACCCAGGCCCTGAGCACAGAAGTAAGTGTCACTGGCTGAGCTCCTCCAGGCTGACAGGTGCCCTGCCCTGGAGCACGAGGTGGGGCATTGCAAGGACAAGCCCAGCACTGCAAGCTTCTATGGCAGGATGCAGCAGTTCCTGGAAGCTTCTGTGCTGGCAACAGTTCCATAGCATGCAGGTGAGATGGTCGCATGCACGCCCACCCCAGGGGGCACAGAAGGGGGATGGGGTGGAATGTGGGTCATCTCCTGATGTGGAGAGGACATGAGCTTCAGCTGACATATATGAATTTTCAATGTGTAAGAATGTAAAAAAAATCAGGCATATGTTCATTAAAGGAATAAACTATAAAATACAAACAGCAACAATGTTTCTGTCTATATTCAATTATAGTTCCACAGGTAGGCCTTGATCAATACAGTGGCTCTAGTCATACAGCAATAAATAGAGCTGTTGTTGACAGAATAATACATCCACCTGCTCCTTTGAAAACTATTTGAGTGCCTACAGAAAGCCATAAAATAATGGCAAATTTCTGATTAAAAACTCGTAATGCCACCTAGGCTGCAGCAATTACTTAGTGGTTTACTATAGTTTCTGTATGTTATTGAACTATAATGAAGCACCAAATTAGATTTTTGGAGTAAAAGTTTTCAAAATGTTTGTATTTGATGAAATTTATGAGAAATATAATACTAAATTTAAACTTGCTTATAATTTTTGTTGCTATGGAATAGAAGCCACAGGTGAGATCAAAGGTTTCACCATTCACAAAGGGTTACTGATGATACTATTTTCAGAAGTTGTGTTCACTTAGATCATGCCAAACAAAAGGTATAGTTTGTCCCCTGGAGTAAGAAATGCATAACAATATTTACATTGCCTTGTTATTTTCTAAAGATCAAAACTGAATCATTTTGGCAAAAGATTGTGTAGGAACCAAACATCATTTTTTAAACTTTATTGTTTACACTATTACAGATGTCCTGGTCCCCCTACCACTGCCCCCAACATAAATTTTTACATTTACAAGTTTTGGGGGCTCATTTAGATTCAAGACCTGGAAGCAGATGATGGCAGTCCCTCCTTTATAAATGTTTAGTGACTGAATGGATACCACTCCTACCTCCACCAGCCCCCAGTCAATATTCCAAAAACATTCTTGTAGGACAGCAGGATAAATACATATTAACATGTTCAGAATCTGTAACATTTTGCTATTCTAGTAAATGGAAATAGTTTATGCATTTTCCAAAGTGTCTCATTGATATAAGTATGCCATTTACTTCATGATATAGTAAATGAGATACCATTCTTGAATTTTGAAAGTAGGCATACTTTGGCCGGGTTTCTATGGTGCCATTTCTCTGTCACTTGCTGATACATTATTCTTGAATAAAGGTGCATTGCACCTAGCTTCAGCCCTCTGTAAACATCACATTTCAAGGTTCCTTTTGAAAAATGTCCATGTAGGAGGAAATCATCCAAAGAAAAAGGTAAATTTAAGCTTAAAATTCATTACTAGGTTCTGTAAGCTTTATTTGTTTAAATACAGAAAAGAAATATACAATACCTCAATAGTTTGAAACTGACATTGGAAAAACGATTTTTTGACACAAAATATTTAGAATGTTTATATAAATAACAAATGGGTAGTGCACGGCTCAGGGGAGCTGAGACTTCTGCTTCCTATGTAATTGTCTGCACGGAGGACTCTGAACCGATGGTCTGGAATTTTCCTACTTGAAAGGAATTGCCCAAAGCCAAAGTTGGTGGAAAAATCCAACCCTGGAGGAAAATGAGTCTTGATCAGAGAAGAGAATTTTCCAAGTATAAAGGAATGATTTGGGCTAGACAATAAGAATAAACCTTGCAAAAGAATCTCACTGTGTCTGGCTGTGCAGGTGAAATAGCCAACTGAAGATTCTCTCAAAAGAAGAGGACCCTCATGGACAATGGTGTCTATGTGAGCCCCAAGAGGATGAGAAGTACTGTTACTGCCATTTGGGGAAACAGTTTAACTTTATTTAAGAGTCAAAATACCCACAAATCAGGTCCCTTTGGAAAAAATGCAGTCGGTAAAGCACAGCACAGGGAAACAAATGCAGGCAGGTTTTCCTCGCGTGAAGGCAAGGCGCCTGCAGAGAGCGGGGCAGCAGTACAGCTGGTCCCCTCCCTGCCCCGTCCCCTGCCTGTCGGCTGTTAGACGCCCTCTAATCGAAGCTCATGATTAATACGAGGTAAAGCTCCCTAGGATTTCTTTATATTCTTTTTTCATGTCTCAGTAATGCGCGTGTATATCCATACACATTCTGAATTCTGTGTGTATGTGATACAATGAATATTCTCTAGGATCACTAATGTGTAAGTTCCAGACATTTTTTCCAGAAACATCCACTAGAAGAAATATTAGCCTAAAGTTTTTACAATTTGGAGTAATCAAAAAGATGCCATAAGACAACAGCCTAAGACCTGGGGAATTAAAAAGTACAACTTGAGTTCTCAACATATTTTTCAGTATCTTTAAATGTAGCAAATGAGCTGGATTTTCATATATTTTCATTCTGAATATATTCCTAGGGAGGAAAAAGTGATTTCAAGTCCTACAACTTCCAAAGAAGCAGCAATAACTTATTAATTGTGCCCTTTCTGATCTTAAAGTGTGGCATGAAAATCAGCCTTAGAGACTTCTAAAGATGCGTCAAGTTCTCCTGGGGAGAGCAGTCAGGACACTAGGGGAATCTAGCTGTAGAAGTATTTCAAAACAGCTATTTACATGTTGAAAGAAAGAATTTAATTGATAGTGTTGTAGCTGTGAAGTTAATATGAAGATCTGAGGTCCTATCACAAGGGACTGTTACTTATTTTTTAAGCAAGTCACTCAGTGCCGCATTGCTCCCTTTCACAGCTCTTGCGTATTAATATAGGTCTCAAAGGATTTCGGAATGATGCTCATGATGCCTGTTAATTTTTTCATTATTAATCAAGATGATGATGTTGGTGGCAATTATAAGAACCACCACATACTGAAACCTCACGATATGCCAAGATCCTCAGTCACTTTTATGCATTATTTAATTCTTTCATCAATCCAGCAAAATTAGCACTGTGGTTTTCCCCCTTTTGCAGAAAAGGAAGCTGAGGCTCCAGCAGGTTATGTAAGTAAGCTTTGGTTAGCTAGCTACCCACAGTCATCCTGACCCCACCATGCATGTACACATCCTCTAAAACATTCATTTTCTTCAAGTTCTGGAAGTGAATCAGCACCCTCAAGATCACGGTAATGAACATGCAATGCAGAGATGGCTGGAAGGTAACAACGAAGGGAACATCTGGAGGCTATGATCAAGGGTCCCCAGGACAGGCCAGATGTCTGACTGCCTGTGACCACAAGACTGTATCCTTTCAGTTACTAAGAATGGTCCGATAATGCTCATCATTGGGGCAACACCCAAGTGCACAGAGTTGTTGGGGAAATTAATTTGAATCCAGTGTTTGGAGAAAGACTCACTATTTTATAATAAATATTTTGGGCCAAAATCAGGGAATAAGGAGGTTTCTATTAATATGTTTCAGTGGGTAAGTCCAAGGAATGTCTTCATGGACTAAAAGGAAATAGAGAGAGCTCTAGAAAGTTAGTATAAGGACCAGCACAAATGGACAAGGAATTTTTTATGGAGCCCAACCTGGGCAAGTAGCAGGGGTGCTTGGGTTTGTCTGAAGCACTTTACTGTGCTCTGTTTTCCAGAATAGATTTCCTACAGACTGGACCTGAGGCTACACAGGGAACCAGGGAAATGTCATCAGCTTTTAATATGGTAGATAGAGGGAGACCAACAGAAAACCTTTAAGATGCCCCTTTTGGAGTTATCTAATCTTTTAATGCCTAGCATACTTGACTGATTGCTTAACAGCATTTTAATGGATAATAAGATGAGTGATCAATACTATTACATACATTTTTATAATTTTGTACCCAAAGAAATGAGAAGAAACCCCCTTCACATGCACATTGATATTAGAAAAACAGTTCATAAAATAAACTTGGAGCAGAAGAAGAAAATCAGACTTGTGTGGAGCAAGTGAATGCCATTATTATTATTATTATTCATTTTTTATAACTTCACAGGGTTGTTTGGAAGCTTACCTGAGTTACCGCATATGATACACTTAAAATAATGCTAAAAACCCAACAATTATATTTACTATCACTATTGGCAAAGCTGGTCTTGTTCTTAAAATTCATAGAGACTCAGTGGGGTTAAGTGATTTGCCCAAGGGCCCAGAGTTAATAAGTGCTAATAACAAGATTTGAACAAGACTTATGATTTGAAATTCACCCTTCTTCCAACACACTATGATGCCAATGCCACAGGATAGAACTCCTCTGTCTAATTCACTCTAAATCACTTTATGTGGAAGAAAATAAAGGAGACTTTCTATGCAGTGAAATAAATTATGATTTAAAATGACTCTCCCAATCACAAGATACAAAATGCTAGGTGTTGAAAAATGCTATGCTTATTATTCCATGATTATATTATTTATAAGATTTGCATTTGAAAATTGCTTTCTAATCTGCATGTTACAGATGATAACTGGGCATTCATTTAAGTATTTTTTCTGTATTAGAAATTAGTGGTGAAAGGCAATTAATAGCATACATATTAAAGGTAGAGTTGGGAGTTTGTATGAACTCAGTATTAGAACTGTCATTTTGGGTCCCCAGAACATTTGCCAATATGAGAAAATGATGACAAGTTCTAATTATAAGGTTATTATAATCTAGGGCAAAGGGTAACTCCTTTGGAGTTCCTGGAGAAAATCCATTTGCTGCCTGGCTAGATAAAAAATTCTTCATTACCACATGGACTTCTTCAGAGCCTAACAATCCCGAAGACATCTGTGTTGGTCGTGGCAAATTTTCTAAGATCAAAACCACAAATGCTAGTAGAATATCACTGTGTTACTTAGAACATTTGAGACTCTCATATAACAATGGAATAAGCACAAATACAGTTAATAAGAAACATGTAAAAAATTAATTACAGCTTTCTTATTTTTTTGAGATTATACTGCTGAGTTTCTTCTCTTCAGTCTCTACAAGTGAAAATTGTTCTGGTTTGTGAAAAAGATGTTTAAGAAACAAAACTAGAAACTCAACCTAAGACACATTACGTTTGGGTGGGAATCCAAAGTCACTTGGGCAGAGCTGTAGCAAAGACTGTGAGGTCTGCTGACACTGCTTCCAGACAGGCAGCGATAGTGTTCGTGTCGCGATTTTTAAGACAACTGCCCTTTCTGATCAGGATTTCAAAGGAGGGACCACCACACTGATGCACTTAGTTGTTAGTCAACATATATTCCACTTAAATATCTGCGGATTTCATTCTTTGTCAAGCACTTTTTTTAGAATTATTATTGACGCAAAGGTAGAGACTTGCTTTCCATATTTGTTATATTAACATCTTAATTTATTTTCCCAGTTCAAAAAGAAGGATATTCAAAACCATGATTTCACTTCACATTGGGTGCTGCGGACATCACAACAATAGGCCTTTCTACAGTGGCCACAAGGACACATGGAAGCTGAGTTCCACTCCAGCTCACACACCAAGCACTGACTGCCATTGGTTTGGAGTCCCATTACATTAACACCCTCCCAGATCATGCATTCCGGAACGGGATCCAGATTTATTTTTTATTAGTATTCCATTTGTAATGTTACTTGGACTACTCCACTTATGTATATAATAATACACAGTCATAATAATTATTTATTAGTGTACTCTTTCTAAAGTGTATTTTAAAAGCATGATAAACTTACCTTAGAGAGCCCACCTACTTCCAAATAAAAGCAGATAATGAACACATTCCAGGTGACCCAGAGGGCAGTCCATACTGTATACTAGAGAGAGAGCAAGAGGGTGGGGAAAAAAGAAGAAAAAATATGGAGATGAAAGGCATGTATACTAAATAAATCAATAACAAAATGTCAGTACGTCTGTCTTCTGGGAAGAAACAGGGCATGCTCAGGGAAGAGTGCTCCTTATGAGGTCCCCTAAGATCTCTAGAAATTAAAAATCCAATAGTTTCTACTGCTTTCAGTAAATGCCAGTAGAGCTAGGTATATTCTTAAAGTGTTTTGCTTGCTTGCAGATACAGGTTAAATCCACTACTGACTTGATTTTTGTTTTCTGAGTATTAGCTTTTCCAGGGAATGAAGCTTTGCAAATTTTGGTGGTTATCTCTCTATCTAATTTTTGGTTACAATATTAAATTGTCAAGTTTTGGGGAAGATTAGGCAAAATCCATCCCTTCCCTATCCATAAGTGAGAATCATGTTTGACAATGAATGTGTTGTGTGGAGTAAAATTAACACACTTTCACCTGTTATACTATTTTATTATGACTGAAATGTGTACCTCTAATATACTCTTATGATGGAATATCATCATATAAAATATCTTTTAAAAGCACAGAAATAATAAATAAGAATAAAAATGAGCAAATGAGCAACAGATTTAATAATAATGGGAAAATCCCTTCCAATCACATCCAACAAACTCTAACCATGCTAGCCGTGCTGATCCACTGGCTTTGTTAGTGTGTGTGAACTAGGGAGTGCCTTCCTTAAGAATGTTAGTCAGTCTGAATTAATGGAGGAGGTCTAAGGGCCCGATTCATCCAGTCATTTTTGCATGTACATGGAGAAACTGAGGACCAGAAAACTGACACATAGATCAGCTTAGGTGACTGAGGATGGTACTTACCACAGGAACATCATTATAGACCAAACACAATGGCTTACTCATTTATTTTTACTTTACCACAAAAACCTATGAATCCTTAATTTCTGGAAGGAGCATACTAATTACATGATTGCATACTAATTACTAATCACATACTATTGTCAAATTAAAATAATATAGAAATCATTTCATTAGCTTATTCTATGCTGTGTCAAAGAATATAACTATAAATTTTAAACCCCATATAAAATAGCCCTGTTCCTATTAGAAATCTTATTGGAAGCCTTTAGTTATTTATAAAATTTAATTCATACTTTGTATCTTTCTGTTATTTATGATTTTCAAAAAGCTTTCAAAATAATCACATGTTGTGTAGTTCTATAATTGGGTACATTTGATATCTTTTTTTTCTTTCTGGAGAACAGGTTTCGCTTGTTTTTTTTTTTTAATAATACAATCAAAATAATGAATTAAGGTCTCAAAATCACCGGAAATTCAGAGAAGTTGGAAATGTGTTAAAAGGTTAAAATAAGTTAAACAGCTTTTAGTGTTTGCAGATATATTGATTCTCTGTTGACATCTTCTGCTACTATATCTTCCATATGAGTGACCTTGGGCATTTCAAAAATGTGCCAAATGCATTAAAACATACTTTTTTGAACCACAACATGTGCCCACGAATGTTGAAAATAGCTAAACTACATCTGCAGTTTATACTTTTTGTATACTGATCAGGCCACAGTAACTATAACAATGTTAAAACTGTTGCTAAGAAGATGGGTTCTGGTATCTGACGTTTTTCACTCTAAATCAGTCTAATTATGAATATATGAGAATGAAAGAGGTTGCAGACCACTAAGTAATTTTTAAAAAGCCACCAAAAAAGGTTAAGAAAAGGACATAAACTAAATCAAGACTAAAGGAAGAAATAAGCTGAATTAATTGCAAAGCCATATAATTTTTAATTTTTAGGACTACAAACCTAACTAACCCTTAAGTATATTTTTAGGAATGTCAATTAACTCATAGTTATCAAAAATGAATTGCAAAACGAATCTATTTAAAAATCAGAGCACAAGTGCTGTGATTGAAGTGTGGGATCTCTCTCCAGCTGCACTATTGATGCCACTTCTGAACTTTCAGAGATGAAATTCCCAGTCTGAACAGGCTCCAACTATCAGCTGCTAAATTGTTAATCACCAGAGTGATTACTATGCTGCTTTCTGTGTTCCTGGTACTGTGCTGAGCACTTTACACAGATCAATTTATTCAATCATCACACTGAAACCGAGGTAGGGAGGGGGTCATTTTATAGCTTCATGTCACTGTTGGGACGGAAACTCCAACAGTTTGACTCTGGAACTGGGGTGCCTATGGATTACATAATAAGTTTCATTTTTAAAAATCTTAAGAAAAGGACTATGGATTAGTTTGAGAGTTAACGCTCTACCTAAAGTTGCAGTTTATCAAATAATCAATTCACTGAACTATCAGTTTACCAAAAATTCATTTCGTGTGTATGTATTCTATAACTGGCAATGTTTTAGGAATGATGGTTTCTTTTGCATTTTGTGATTAATGTGTTTGCATGATATGGACATCATTTTTTAAAGAAATGATGTAAGTTTCTTATCATACAAAGGTAATCTGTATGATTAACTTCTGGATTGTAATGAGGTGAAAACTGTATACCTCAGTGCGCACCTAAGACACGAGTCTTTACATGGAAACAAAGGGAAAGAAATCTCTAGCAATACAAATGTATTGCTAGATTGCATAAATACATAAATAGTTTTACTCAGGCATGAACTGTTCGGACAACATATGTATTCTTTTTAAAAAAATAATTTTTATGTTTTTATCAAGGACATTCTTTCTTTTAAAGTATTTATTTATTTATTTTTAGATAGGGGAAGGGAGGGAGAAAGAGAGGGAGAAAAACCGATGTGTGGTTGCCTCTCATGTGCCCCCTACTGGGAACCTGGTCCACAACCCAGGCATGTCTCTGACTGGTAATCGAACCAGTGACCCTGTGGTTTGCAGGCCGGTGCTCAATCCACTGAGCCACAGAAGCCAGGGCTATATATTCTTTCTTGATGTGGGTTATTTTACTTATAATTCAATTGAAAGATGAAGAATAAAGAGATAAAACTCCACTTTTAATGCTCTTTGATTATCATGGAGCATGCCTTTATGTTCACATATCTATATATTTACAGTACAGAACACTTGACTTCCCAATGGAAAATATAAAACAAAAACAAAGCCACTCTATACTCATCTGTCATCTATTTACCTATTTATCCTACTTTAAGTTAAGCACACATATTTTAAATCCTAATTCATATAGACAAAAGACTATAAAGATTTTTTTTTTAAAGTTAATGTGTTCTATGTGGTTTGGGAAGTATTTCCCAGTTTTATGAAGATATTTTAGCATTTTCTAATTGAAATGAACTTTAGAAACCTTGCAGTCTGTTTCTCTGTTGTCGAGCAATTAGTCTATAACATGATTTGTTTTTACTTCCGAAGCTTGTTTGCTTTCCAATGACCTAAAAGCACATTCATTCATTCTTTCATACATGTGTCAATCAGATAAAATGTTATATACAATAGGTTAGAAAAAAGAAGACATTACACAGCTCAATTATTTATTAAGCACTATCTCTGTTAGGTTATGCTAAGCAAGTCACGAATATTATATAATTCTTAAAAACAACCATGAATCAGGTTTTTACAAGTTAACTATGGTACAAAGAAAGCAAATAAGTGTCCTAGGTGTTCACAGCCATTGGTGTGGGAGGATTTATATCTGGCACCAATGAAATGGAGAGCTAACACTCATAACTGTCACGCTGGGCAGTGGCCCAGGAAGGAGATGTATAATGACAAATGACATAGTAGGGAAATTTTCCTATAGAACAATTTAAATTTAAAGCAAGTGGCTGTCCTTTGTACATGAGCATTGGCATAAACATACAAATGACTAAACTGTTGGCCTAGAAAATTTACATGGCTTTTTAAAATTTTAAAGGCAAATTTGAGTTAATTTTAACTTTAAAGTTAATCTTTATTTAAAATATGTTAAATTAGCTAATGTTTCTATCTTTATATCAGTTGAAAACTGCTTGATTAAATTAATTGATTGCCCAGGAAATAATAATGATTTAAACAATTCTAGGGCACAGCCTCAGTTTGGAATTCATAAGTAAGATTTTTGAATATCTGACATAGGAGTAGACAGGAGTGAAAGGCTGATCCTAAAACAGTACTTACGACTGCTAACAGGGTTTCACAGCCCCCACTCTGCTCCATGTTGCCTCTAAAGAAACACAGAAGGTGTATTCAAACGCTTCAACTAAACTTGGTATTCCCTAATGTACATATGCCACCTTACACCATAGCTTAACATAAATTTTAATCAGTAAAAGAGTACTATATAACAAAGTCGTTTTGTGTTCTAAAAATACTCATAGAAATAGCAAATCATGCCTTTCCAGTAGTGACAGTATCCAAGGGGAATTATTACTCTCTCATTTTGTGATTTGGGCAAATTTTTCTTATAGCCTGTGCTGTGAGGCCTCAATTACAGTGGCAGGAGCCCAAGATATTATCATGCTTAGAAAAAAAGTAAGTTGATTGACGTAGGTGCCAGCAGAGAAGCACACACTATTTTTTTCATGTGAATCCTCAAGTCAGGTTGAGATAAGCAAGGCAGTAAGGCCAAGTTTTCTTGTCAAACTCAGACATGTTCTTGAATTAGAAATTGCTTCCTGCTCACCCTGTAAAATCACTTCGTCCAGTAATGTTTAATTCATTTATTATTTGTTCAGTAAAGTGTTAAGCGCACTGGGATAGACAATGGAACACAACAATGGATAGGCCTGGTCTGCCTGACAGGAGAACCCTGTTGAAAGGGGTGAGGTGGGCTGGAGGCAAGGATGGTGACTGTAGAGCAGGGGTGGCAAACTCATTTTCACTGGGGGCCACATCAGCCTCGTGGGTTGCCTTCAAAGGGCTGAATGTAATTTTAGGACTGTATAAATGTAGCTACTCCTTAACTAGGGCAAGGAGCTCGGTGCTGCCGCTGGGTAGGAACAAGGTGCCGGGCCAGATAAGACAAGGTGGACGGCTGGATTTGGCCCTCAGGCCTTGTGTTTGCCACCTGTGGTATAGAGAGCAAGGAGAGAAAGAATCTGAAGGATCTAAGAGAGCAGAGAGGAAGTGGCACTTATCCCAGACAGGGGTGATCAGGTGAGGCTTTTAAGGGGTGACCGTTCAGTTGAAAAATTATTTTCCACTCCCCAAGCAGGTAAGGAGCAGAAGGCATTCCAGGTGTGTGCAAACTGAGGAGGCAAACAGCATGTGGCCTTAGGAAAGCACATGACACTCAAAATGGTGGCAGGAGGTAGCGTGTGGAAAGAAGTGTGTGTGTGAAAGAAAAAAGGTTACTAGAGCTGGGCACAAACACCAGGCACAGCTACACATGTGAGGCTAGAGAAAAGATAGAAATGGGGGGTCCAGGATGCTGAAGGCACAAACTCTCTGTCCTTTCACATCTCTGAGGCTGGCTCATGCTCTCCCCAGGCCTCTGCTTCATCACATTCTCATTCTCCAGAGACCCTGCACCCTGTGCCTCTGCACACATTACTTAATGAGCTCCTGGAGAGCAGCAATGCCATCACTTACATTCTTTTCTATTTGTTCAACCCTATCACAGTGCAGTAGGTTCTCAATAAATGCTTAATGAGTGAATGGGAACTAGTGCTACTGACATCCTACTATGTGCCTTACAATGCTTCCTGCCCAGAACCCTTCCAGCCCCTTCTTCCCTGATGAACTTAAACTCACACTGCACTCCTCTGCTTTGCATTCATTGCTGCAGGATCAGATGGACGTCCGTGTTACCCGCCTCATGGCAAATGTACACCTTGTCACAGTTACAGTTTAACATTTTTGTGGGTGATTATTTCATAAAGGCCTGCTTCTCCTCACCAGACTGTAGGTACCCAGGAGGACAGAATATCAATGTTTGTGTTTGCTCACCAATGTGCCCTGCACCTAAAACAATGCCAAATACACAGCCGAAACTCAATATACAAGGTTTAAATGAATATATAAATAAAAGAGGAAGGAGGGAAGTTAAGAAAGAAAAAAAGGGAAGAAGGAAGAGTGGAAGGGGAGAAGAAGGGAATGAAAGAAGGAAAAACTGATTGTGAGACCTGATTTTGGTTAGTTTGATCAACCGAGATTATTCTTATATTTTATCCTGTTGAGAGTCCATGATGGCTTTTAAGCCAGTGGTTCGGGAAAAGAGCAAAGGACACATTGGAAGGGAGGACGGCTGACTCCAGGCAAGAAGCCCATATACAGGAGAGAGAATGCAGATGCCTCAGCTTAGATAGTTGTGTGGAAAGCATGAAGAACCAAGGTTTGGAGGGTAGGAGCAATCGGACTAGTTAATGTCACTATTGTATACCAACAGTTTCATCCCATAAAAGCCACTGGCTTCACAGCCCTCTGGCATTTTGTGCTTCAGCAGAACACCAACATCGTAAAATAAAAAGTTCATACTAAATAAGAGTGCTCTGTGTTCACTGCAACAAACTAGAACATAAAATCCAACATTATTTGATATTATGTATATAAAGCATTTTGTACTGTAAGTCCAACTCCATGAGACACCTTTCTAGTACATTATACCACGGCTTAGCAGAGGCTTAGAGAAGAAATCGAGAGCAAGAACTGCGGGCCTGCCGGTGGAGTGATGCCCGTCACTGCCAGGCCCCAGGCGGCCATTCTGAGCTTAGAGCCTGTGCTGTGGGTCACTGACCTTTACTCTGGGACATGATGAAAGGTATCAAAGAGCCAATTTTGACATTCAAAATAGAGAATTAATGCATTTCTGGAAAACTTTCTAACTTCATTCTTTTCTATAGATGTGGTTGGATTAAATCAAAATGGAAAGATCGCGTATTTTAAAGTCTAGGTTTTCTTCTAATGAGGCAATGTTACTACTGTATTACAAGAAAATATTGCATAATTCTACTGAATACGTATATTAATTCAGGCTCAGCGAGCATTTTAGAGCATGCTGTTTCTATGTACAATTATTTGTCTATGCTTGTTATTTCTTACAACCTTCTTATACATGCAGCCTAAAATATTACCTTCTTTTTATAGAAAACTAATTACTGTGAAGAACTTCCATTTCACTGTGGCCCACCACAGACCCCTTGTCCAATCATCCTCCAAAGGAGGGGGTGCTGACCCTGTTTGACGTGGTTTGTAGTATGGATTCACATTCCAGATTTCTTTTAACAAAATGGGAAGTGTTCAATAACAGACAATATAAAATACAGTAGAGGCAAGTACTGAATAACCTTTAATACATGCATTGGTAGTGTCCTAAATCAATTACAATTATATTACATTATTGTTTTCAGTTAGCAGTTATGGCTAGGTAGGTTAGCTTTGTAGGGTGATATATACACGTCAATTTAAATGACAGTTAATGTATATTTACACCTCATCGTAAATAACATCAAGACATCAACAAACCTCTTACTCTATCTACCCAAGCCCCACTTTAAATTTAACGACAATTCCTTGTGAGACTGGAACTTAGTTAACACTGTGAGTCTCACATTTAGACATGTCGCTTTGCTGTCTTTATAAACATTCACTGTCACCCTGTCCGAAGGTAATTGTCTCCTAACAGAATTCAGTCTGTGACAGCTACAATGGCAATGCTGAGTCATCACTGAGGGAGCAACTTCAATCATTCATTTCCTCACAGCAATTTTGTAGTGATTATACAAACAAACATGGGAAAAATAAGACTTACCACCACGATGTATCGGGGTCTGTACTGAATTGTTCCGAACAAACCCAGAATGACAACTATTATATGTAGAAAATTTCCAAGAATAGGCGCCCACTGGAAACCAAGGAAGTCAAAGATCTGCCTCTCCAATGCTGAAAGCTGGAACAAAGCAAGGAGAGCCCATGAGCACCTCACCCAAGCATAATCACTCCATTCTCACCTTTGTTTTACAGTTAGAGAAGTCGGCATGTTCTTCTTCACAGTAACGAACAGCATTATTGCTAGAGTTGTGATACCTATTTCATGTACTGTTTTATATAGCTGTTCTCAGAAAATATACTAAGATAACTTTGAGCATTATGACTTCAAGTATCAATAGGTCTTAAACCTACCTGGAGAGCTATACTCCTTAAATCATTTTCTACAGTAGAAAAATCTAGACAGATATTTTATGACACTATATTTTATGGTAGTAATTCATCATTATTTTTAGTAAAATGGTTGGCTTAGTATAACATATTTGGAACCATAACTCCAGAGTGTTGATGCTAACATGAGTATTGTTTTAAAAAAACAACCTCCTATCACCCCTGCCTTCCTCTTGAAATAAAAATGATCAAATCTTCTGTTTTGTTTATTTTCCTTTCATTGGGCTGTCACTGATGATAATGACATGACCAACCACTTTTTCAAAATAAAGCTTATTTTATTGATTTCCTCTGAGCTCAATGACCTCATGGAAAACTAAAGAATCCCTTTGAATCATATTTTTCGGGATTATATACCTTCATGAAAATCCATCTTAGGGTAGATAAAATCATCATTTTTGAATATCCAAATAAATATTATGGAACCATAACAGTTTTAGATATGCCATAGTTTATTGTATTTGCATGATACAAACCACACTTTTAAGTAGTTCCAAAATGTATTTAAAATACACACAGAAAGCACTTACGGTGGGAGAGATGAATTTTGTATAGTCCAGTGAATGCCAACAATGTCATTATCATGTACACATAATATTTATTGTATTCCATATCTAAAAAATTTATGATTCCACCTGCTGTATTTGGACACTAATCTCACACATTTCAAGCATTTTTCTAGATTTACTTTGATATAATAGTAATTCTAATAAAATGATCCAACCATTAGCCATACTTATGGCCCCAGAAACTGCAGATTTGAAATGAAAATGGTACCCTAGGTGTTTTTCTAGTTACGTGGCAGGTGTATGCCTGAATAGCTTTAATTTCCTTGGACATAAAGACATGTACACCATCAAGTAAGCAAATCTACCTTGGTTAAGATTCACCTTCAGCAAGCTGTGGACGAGAAAAGAGCAAATGCTACAGACAACCAACCAGAACCACATTCATTTCATGGATATTTCCTGATCGTCAAGTGATTTGTCACCATCCTGCACTCACAGAGGGGAGGGGAGATGCACAGGAATGGCTAAAAAAAATAATCAGAGCATGATAAGGAGCAGCACCCGCCTTGGTTTCAATCCTGTTTGTCTCTGCTTGTGGCTCTAATTTGGTCCCAGGAACCTTTCTTTAAAATGCAGTAGCAACTGCAGGCAATTTATTTTGAGAAGCAACCTATTTTAAAGTTCTCGCACATCACAAAAACCTTTAAAGTGAACTTTTCAAACAGAGAAAACCTCATTTTTTTGTCAGAAAATTTATGGATAGCATTCTCTTTTATGATATTAAAAAAACATGCATAATGAATATAAGCCACATTAACAATTATCAGAAAATCCACACTCCTTACTGAAGGCACTATATCTCTTTATTTACTAATGTTTGTTCTCTGATAACTTAAAAATGGACCTATGGTGGCTTGAAATGAGGGCACAAACACAAGGCCATTAAGAAAATCAAATGGGGGATCATACCAACCAGAATTATACCAGACCAGGCAAGAAGCAGCTATAACAACTGTGCAAACCTTGAACACTAGATTTGAGTATTGCATTTTATTATTTTTTATAACCTTCACCTGATGATATGTTTATTGATTTTAGAGGAAGAGGAAGGAGAAGAGAGAGAGACAGACAGATAGACCAACAGAGAGACAGAGAGAGACATCAATGTAACAGAGAAACATAGATTGGTTGCCTCCAGTATGTACCTCGACAGTGATTGAACCTGCAACCTAGGCATGTGCCCTGACTGAAAATTGAACCCACACCTTTCGGTGTATGGGGCAACACTCCAACCAACTGAGCCACCCAGCCATGGCTGAGTATTGTATTTTAGAAAGTCAACTAATGACATCAAAAAGTCTTTCAAAAATAAAATGCCACTGCAATTTTTACTTAATTTTTAATCTAAATTGTATGTTAAGCTCTTCAGACATTTAGTTTATAAGCAAATATTTTCTCTCTACATGTCATACTCTAGAGACATCACTTTTTGCCTCAGAGCTTGACATTAATAATAATGGCCCAGAGCCACTAAATGAAATTAAATGATATCCTGGTTGCTGTGTCAACTCAGGAGAAGTCTGAATATATTTTAGACATCTCTCTGTCAAAATGGTGCTCACCAATGGTATGCTGACGCTGCTGGCACAGGCCTGCGGACTTGGATCAGATGCATCTCTTCCCAACTCCATGGTCAGTGACCTCAAGCTGGGAACTTGACATCAGCAACTATGGGAATATTTATAACATGAACATTGGGAAAGGCTAAAAATAAGGGTTTTGTGTGTGTTATGAGAGCTTATGGCTGTACATTTAGCTGCACATGACTGACTATGCTGTCTGGAAAACAATGGTTCTGAGGCAGGAGAGCAGTGAGAGGAAGTGGCCGCATGTGCACTGTAGCCTAGAAGGAAAGCAACCTGTCTGGGCCAGAGCGGGAGGCTAGGGGCCCCAAAGAGGGAAGCTGCACAGAGGCCATAGCAAAGAAGAGAATGGATGAGACAATTTGAAGAACTTGAAGTTTAAATAAAAGTAGAGAATTCAAAAAATTATAAAAATAACAAGACATCCCAGAGAAAGCAAAACTAACCAGTCACCAGTTTCAAACAGGAAGCAGTGATGTAAAGAACAATAAAATAATTTTTTTAAATCCTCACCCAAGGATATATTTATTGGGGGGGGGGAGAGAGGGAGGGAAGGAAGGCGGAAATGACAGAGAGAGAGAGAGAGAGAGAGAGAGAGAGAGAGAGAGTGAGAGGGAGAAGCATCACTACAACCTAGGTATGTGCTCTGAATGGAGATCAAACCCAGTATGCCGCACTTGATATGATGTAAATGTTGCTTACAGGATTGTAACTTTCACAATCAAACTGTAGAAAGCTTGGAAGTCTTCATTAAAGTTATGGAACAAAATGTAAAGTATCATTTGACCATGTAAAGTACAATGTTTGTAACACAGGTTGGGAGAGGCTGAATGTTTTGTGCCTAAACTCTGTCGCTTTATGGCAAGGGGAAAGGAGTGAGTTTTAACAGTTCTTACCTCAGGATGAAGCATGTCCTTTCACCAAGCTCCAAGGTGAAACATTCCTCTAAATCTATGAATCTTAACCACACCTCACATTAACCATACATACTCCCAATGGCTCAAGCAGTATCCCTGCTTCCTTATTTTAGACCCAAGGAATATAGACACAAACAAATAGAAACACCTTCAAAACAGTAGTTTTCTTACTGATCCATATATTATGCTTAATGCTTCACACAGTATTTCGCACAGTTGTTTATAATTATTGATATTTGTGGGAATTAATTTGCATGCAAAGAGCTGTGAAAACTCTAGCTGACCAAACGTTTTCCTGAGCATTTACCTAGACTGTGTCTATATAATAAGCCTCTGCCCCCTCAAAAGCTGGGCAAGTGCTCATTCTTAAGGAGTGAATGAGTGGGTGCCTTTGGAGATTCAACTTCATAGGAAGATGAGCTGCTTTTCATTCTGACTCTTGGACTCACTCCCTGCACTAGAGGCAGAGCATTAGGAAAGATCGAAATGGGGTTACTTGTGTTTGCACAATCATAAGAAAGCATTTGATCAAATGATAGTTTCTGAAAAGACTGGAGAATTAAAGCATATTGTGTGACCGACACCTTTATCTGTACAACCAGCAGTCTGGGATTTCATGAGGTATTTTATAACCATGAAGATTCAAATCTTTCCTTAAAGTGGGAATTTAAAAGCTCTAATTAATATTCCTATAGCTAAGTGGATACATCCTGGGCCATGTCCAGCAGGTTTTGGGTTACTAAGTGGGTTTCTTTACGTCTGGAAAGGCCATGTGGCCTGTAGCTCCACCACCATCAGCCATGATTCCTTTGCCCTAAATCTCATAGCGCTCAGTTCCCCACAGACGTTTCATGCTTAAGGTTGATGGTGCCCAACTCCTGTGTTCATGGATCTGGCTTCGGTCTAATTATGATCTTATATGATAAGCTCTAATTTTTAAATATTTTTATGGTTCTGATAAAAAAGGGCCATTTGCATTTGTATCATTATCCTACTTCATCCAGAGGTGTGATTGAGTCCTAATAACTTGGAGATTTGCCACTCTCTTTTTAAAAAAATATTTTATTTATTTTATTTTTAGACAGAGGGGAAGGTAGGGAGAAAGAGGAGAGAAACATCATTGTGTGGTTGCCTCTCATGTGCCCTACCACTGGGGACCTGGCCCACAACCCAGGCATGTGCCCTGACTGGGAATTGAGCCAGCGACCCTGTGGTTTGCATGCCGGCACTCAATCCACTGAGCCACACCAGCCATGTTCTGGTTTATCAATCTCTTAAAGCAGGTGCTATTTTAGAGGAGTCATTATGTGTCCATAGACAGGTGACCAGATGTTAGGATACACACAAACTTTGATGGATCCAGGAACTCCAGATCATGGCGTGATCATGATTTGAATCATCCAACAATGACAGTAATAGAGTTTCTGCAAACCATAGTCTCTGCACGGTTTTGTATTATTTTAGGTAGGGGTTAGACAGCAAAGGCTATTACAATGAAATCAGAAACTGATCATTTGGTGAGATGAATACAATCAAATCAAGTTTAATATACCTCCTTTTTCTGTTGCTTGGTTTTTAGTACCACCTCCAGTGGCCTGAACAACCACCATTGTGTACGCAGCTAGGTGAGGTGGAACTATGAGTGCTGAGAGGAGAATATTTTCCTCAATGCCAAATGTGATGTGTAACTTCTTTTTTGAATTATTTTTCCTATGTGAAACGATTGTCTCCAGAACACTGGAAAAGACTTCTTAAATTCTGTGTATACGTTTTCAGTCCCTCTATCCCAGGGAAGTTGGATGGGCATTTCTTATCTTGCAATTCAATAAGGAAGGTGTAAACTACCCACTCAAGTAAACAGTACTGGACATCAGAAGACAGCTGTATGTTGAGCTGCAAGACTACTTTTTGAAGAATTAAGTAATGGGTAACATATCACAGAAACTTTCCCATTAAAAGATGAACAGATACTATAGGGCAAATGGACAGATTTATGGAGGGTGACAGATGAGCCAAAAGAATGCATGTGAAGGGCATTTATGTACCATAAGTTCACTCAGGAGAGTTATTTGGTATATTTTGTGCACTGACTTGGCACATCAACTGGTAGAATGACATCCCTTTCACTGACTTCTTAATATGTCAGAGAATAAAACATTGTATTTAAAAAGTGCTCTAAAGCTTGAATGGATAGTAATACTATGGATATGACATTATTTAACACTTTGATATTAATTATTCTAATTTGATGCTAATTAAATGGGATAAATATTACTATCCCTATTGTATAAATAAAGAAAACTCAGAGTAATCAGCTAATTAGTATAAGAGATGAAACTAGCATTTTTATGTTCTGATCTGTTATTCTTTCTTCTGTTCTACTCTGAAATCACCCAATAAAACATGCATTGTTTAATGAGATTAAATTCTGAAATAAACTGTATCACAAGGGGGAGATATAAGAAACATAGTGGATTGGTCCTCTTTCCTCCAATCCCACTCATTTCTGAATGAGGCAGGCCCTTCTTCTGTTCTTCAGAAGAGGCCACTACATCTTTCAGATGCTAACCAGCTCTGCTATCTTAGTCAAGCCTCAGTTTCTTCATTAACTGTGGATAACAATAATCTCACAGATAATGGCCAGTCTAGTCCAGTGATTTTCAACCTTTTTCATCTCATGGCACATATAACCTAATTACTAAAATTCTGTGGCACACCAAAAAATATATTTTTTGCTGATCTGACAAAAAGTAGATATAATTTTGGTTCATTCACACTGGACAGCTATTGTTGTGTTGGCTGTTGTCATCTTTTTATTTGACAATCTAAGGAAAAAGAGGTCAGTGCCCCTGACTAAATAGTCAGGTGTTGCATGTTTTAAAAATTCTTGTGGCACACCAGTTGAAAATAGATGGTCTATTCTATTCTACTTCATTAACTGTGCTAGCTTAGATCAGCTATATTAATTTCCAATCTATCAGTGGGTCAAGAATTATAGTTTACAAAAGTACATGCTGGAGGGGAGTGCCTCATCAGGAAGAGGAGAGCAAGGTGTGCCTTCTATGGCTGGGATTATTCCCTAAGAACCCCAAAACACCAATTTTAAAGAACTTACGCATCCCAATGTTCAGAGCAACACAACGATGTACAATAGCCAAGTGCTGGAAACAGCCTAAGTGACCATTAGTAAATGAGTGGATTAAAAAGCTATGGTACATTTACACAATGCAATACTACACAGCAGAAAGAAAGAAGGAGCTCCTACCCTTTGGGACAGCATGAATGGAACTGGAAAGCATTATGCTAAGTGAAATAAACCAGTTGGTGAAAGACAAATACCATGTGATATCACCTATAAGCAGAACCTAATCAACAAAACAAATAAGCAAGCAAAATATAACCAGAGACATCGAAATAAAGAATAAACTGACAGTAACTAGAGGGGTGGGGGAGGAGAATAATGGGGGAAAGGAAGGGAAGGGTCATCAAGGAACATGTATAAAGGACACATGGCCAAAGCCAAAGAGGGTAGGATGGAGTGTGGGAAGTAGGGGTGGATGGGGGAAAAGTGGAGACAACTGTGCTTGAACAACAATAAAAAAATCTAAAAAAAAGGGCTTGGGATTTACTGTGCAGGTGTTGGGAGGCCATCGGAGCTTTATCTCATGCATAAAGAAGTTTCATAAAGAGCACCATGCTTTAGATTTTACAAAATCCTTCTGTCACAGGCCTGGGAGTGTTTTGCTCTGGTTTTGTAAGGGGAGTAGGGCAGTAAGGCTGGACTGCAGGTGGGACACCTGTTGGAAGCTGTTGCAACGATCAGGCGACAGAGGATGGGGAACCTGATCTAAGATAGTGGACAAGAGAATTCAGAAAAGGGACCATGAGGAAACATTCAAGAACCAAAATCTAAGGGTCAACTACATGTGAGAGGCGAAGGATAAACCAGGTCATTCGGCTTAAATTTTCACTCTGACCAAAGTAAAGTTGCTGCATGGGTACTGTTACAATTACTGAAAATGAGGAGGAAAATTGGTTTTGAAGCTAATGTGTTGGAATTCCCTAGAGAAGATCTGACACAGCCTCAGATTCCCTATTCCAATCATGGGCTTTTCCTATCCTTTTTTTAAAAATGCAAGTGAAAACCTAGGGTGGACACCTGTGGGCTGTGCACCCTGATGAGGCCTCACAGAAAGGAGCCGTGAAGGTCTCTGGTGGACTCACAGCCCCTCTGTCAGAGGAGACCCTCTGGAGACCCTCTCCTCTCTTTCCATCAATAGGTACATGAAAAGCCAAGTGATGTTCAATTTAAGGTAAGCCAAATATAATTAGAATGGTTGAAATAATACATAAGAACTGAGCACAAAACATGCTGTTGGGAAACCTAAAACTGACTAAAAAGAAATTTTAGTTTATTCACTGTTAGGGATTATTTTAATCACTACTTTTCGCGTATCAACTCAGTTAGCTTAACTCAATATTGCAAAGTTTCCAGCTGTGGGGTTTAATTAGGGGAAATGAGGTTCTTATAATTAAGTAAACTTTTAAAATATTTCCTTTGGCAGTGTGTATTTTTTTAAAACAAATTTACAATTTACCAATAGGTTTTGTCAAGAGAGTGTTTCACACTTGTTTTCTAGCACTGCAGACACTGAAGCAGACAAAAAAGTAAAATTAAAAAAAAACACCCTAAAGAAACTTAGTGGTGATTCTTTCATACTAAGTCAGTAATACTCTGGGTAAGCATTTCACAAAAGTTAAGCAAAAGAAAATGATCTGTTAATATGTGTGTGAGGGTGTCCCTTGTTCTCTAAACAGGGTGATTTCATCCTGCAATCTGGCTTCTAAGACTCCTTCGCCTACCAGAAATTATTCTACCACCCAGCTCCTTCCATGCTGCCAAGTAGAAGCCGACCTTAAAAAATGCCGTACCATCCATGAACAGCTCAAGCCACGAGTAAGATGACTATTTTAGCAAAAGTCCAAAGTAGCAATTTGTTACAGAACAGTGACTGAAGATTGAATTTCAACCCTCCAGTGGAGCCATAACGGATCCAAGAACACTAAAGCTGAACCCCGAGGCTGTGTGACCTATACAATTCCACAAACAGCTGGCGGGAACTTGACTGCCGTGGCATTTAAGACTCCCATGGAGGTCTGACTTAATCTCAACCCAGCATGAGAGAGACAAGAGAGGATCATGGACCAAAAGTTTCTTCATTTTTTATTTGTCATTGAGACTACCTACGAGAATACCTTCTTTAAAGAATTCCTTTAAATTACACATATTCAGCAAGAGCTAGAATTTTTTTTTTTCATTTGGAAAAGAAAGTAAATGCTTCTGCTTTAGAATATAATACAGACAAAACTTGAAGCTGTCCCAATATTAATGCTACAGAGGAGCCATGCTCTGAAAATCAGATTGTACAATAAACTCTTAAGTAATAAACTGTTGAAGGTGTTAAAGTAGGTCATTTCTCCTTTGATGATCCTTCTTGCCTTCCTCTTGCTGCCCAAGTCCACTGTGTCACAGTGGCTCTAGCAGCCTGTAGCATCCATATCCTGGGAAGGGTGCCAGTAATACAGGGAACCATGACCCTGAAACATGTCCCTGACACTAGGACTAGTGAAAACCTTAGACAAAGATGGAGGCATTTTTAGTGTAAACTTGCACTTTATTTTTTTGTCACTAACCAATGCCTATGACCTAATTTGGTGAAATGGTCTTCGTCAGCTTGTATGTGCATCTTTCATCTTCAGGGCCTCAAGGGACAGGCTGAATTAACCACTTTTTAATCATGCTCATACGTTTTGGACATTAACATGTTTCTCAAAGGACCAATGAGGCTCGATCAGCCTTATAACATCCAGGCTTTTAAACTGTAAGTGTACAAACAGACTAGATAAAACAATACCTAGCATATGATCTGTCTTCTGGGCTTTCCTCTAGTGACAGGGGTGGAATAAGTGTTAATTTTTATGAGCTCTGATACAGCTATGCTTATCACACAGAGACACACCATCAACACCCTGAGCTTTAATCTCAGCCGCACTCATTCCCTTCCTTCTAGTGATGGTCCATATTTGTAAATTTCTTCATAGGGATAATGCTTTCCCCCACATTTTTACATGCAGTAAGTACACTTACTGTTCAATACTGCAGTCTGAAATAATGTTAGTATCACAGAAGAACAAATTTATGATGCTTTGACCTCTGTTTTATAGAGTCTCATATTTTAAAGTAAAAAAAGAAGACTGATGTTCTTCCAAATATGATTTCATTTCTTACAAGTTTAGGGGAAGGACAGGGAGCTGATTTGCTCCCTAACTATTTGCTCATTACCTATTGTGTGCTATGCATTACATACAGATTCTAATTAAATTTTAATAAAAACCCCTATAAAGTGGGTATTTTATCCTCATTTTACAGAGGTGTAAAAGGCACCCAGCACCCTCAAAAAACACCATTACTAAGTCTTAGAACCAGCATCAGAACCTAGTTTGGTCAAGCTCCAGAATCCAGATTCCTTGCACCATAGTATGTGTAACCTTTCCCTGAAGGTTCAGAGTTTGTAAAGTGCTTTTATAGACATCTTCGCATTTGTGCCTCATTCTTGGTTTCCTGATCTATAGTTATAGGAATAAATTCAATAATTATAAGAATAAATTAAAAATACAGAGAAGACTTACTTGCAGGAAGATGGAAAAAACTTTTTTTGTATTCTTCCTGCTAAGTACATCCAAAAACCTTGGACAAGAAATATAAAACAAATACAAGAAGAATGTGAAAGGTGGAGAGAAGAAACCAGAGCAGCTAGCAGCCTAAGGAATGAGGAGGTGGTGATTTCTGAGGGTTTTCTTTTTGCTGCATATAGTCCAGACTTGGAACTGATGAGACTGGTAACTCAGAAATGCCAACTGGTGTAGACAAAAAAAAAATCCCCCAAAACCTATCCTTTGTAGCCAGAGGATCAGAAAAAGGTGGCTTAGCAAGAGAAAAATTTGGGGGGCAGTCAAATACTAGGGCAGAGAGGATAAGTTGTTGGAAGAGGAAGCATTCCCTTACTAATGCAATGAAAGGACAAGGAGGAAGTCTGAATCCTGTCCACCCTAATAAGGATGTAACAAGGCAAGGATGCTGTCAGAGAAGCCTAAATAGTGAGCTGAGACTTTCATCTCTGCCAGTCAGTAATGAGTGACTGTGGACACCATGTGAGGAGACTGAACTTCCACTCTCACTTGGTAGTAATGAAGCATCACTCTCTTTCACCACTGGGGTGCGCTAAGACAAAGACAAGTGGAGAGTTAGGACTTTCACCATCACCCAGTTAATGAGGCTATGCCCACCATGGTGTCAGTGGAGGCCATGTGGGGGCATGAAACGCCCATTGACACCCAGCAGTAATGAGGGGCACCCCACCTCAGGTATCAGTGGAGTATAAATGGAACATCTGTACTTCTACTTCCACCTGGTAGTAACAAGGTGATTCACTCCCTTCCTTTGCTATTTTAGTGTCAGAAAAAATACAGTAAAAACAGAAGGTTTAAGTGAGATCCAGAATCTCAAAACATGAAGCAAAAAATGTTTAGGTTTCAACCAAAATCACTTCTTACCAAGAACCAAAAAGATCTCAAACTGAATGAAAAAGATAAGCAATAGATGCCAAAACCAAGAGGAGGGAGATACTAAAATTATTTGACATTTTAAAGCAGCAGTGATACAAATGATTCAACAAGAAATTGCAAGAATACTTGAAACAAATGTCAAGCAAAAACTTCAGCAAAAAAAAAATCTCCACAAAGAAATTGGCGTTATAAAAAAGCAAATGGAAATTTTAGGAGTCAAAATACAATAACTAGAACAAAAAGTTCAGTGGATGGACTCAACAACAGAAAGGAGGAAACATGAAAAATTAGTAAAATAAGACAGAACAGTAAATACTACCCAATCTGATTAATATAAAGAAAATAGGTTGTAAAAAAATGTGAACAGAGACTCAAGGACCTGTGAGACTATAACAAATATCTAAAATTTCTGTTCTTCTGGGAGGAAAGGAGAAAGAAGGTGCAACTGGAAAAAGAACTTGAAAACAGTGGCTGGAAATTGCCCAAATTTGACAAAAGAAACTTACAGACTGAAGAGGTTGAGTGACAAAATGCATTGTAATTAAACTTCTAAAGTCTAAAGACAAATTATCCTGACAAGAGCCAGAGAAAAATAACACCTTAATTATAGGGGAACACAATTTTAATGACTAATTCATCACCAGAAACCATGGATCCAGAACAAAGTGGTGTGTTACTTTTCAAGAACTGAAAGAGAAAGAACTGTCCACTGAGAATCTCATGCCCAAAACAAATATCCTTCAGGAATCTGTGGAAATCAAGACATTCTCAGATAAAAGACAATTGAGGGAATTTGTCACCAGCAGACTTACCCTAAAAAAATGACTAAAGAAAATTCTCTAAACTGAAAGGAAATGATCAATTAAGGACTCCTAGAACATCAGGATAGAAGAAAGAACATGGTAAGCAAAAAAAAAATACCAGTAAACATGGTAGGCTTTCCTCCTCCTCTCGAGCTTTCTAAATTATATATTTGATGGTTGAAGAAAAATGTATAACATCTGTTGTGGTTCTATATATATGTGTATATATATATAGATTAATATATATTTCTTTCATATATATACATATGAAAGAAATATTTAAAACAATTACATTATGTAAGGGGTAGGGTAAAAGGACATAAAGTGAGGTCAGGTTTCTATCCTTCACTCCCACTGGTAAAATGATGACACCAATAGATTGTGATAAGTTTTGTCACAACAAGAGAAACCACTAAAAAACTATACATGGAGATATACTCAAAATCACTATGGATGAATAAAATGAAACTCTGAAAAATGTTCAAGTAACCCACAGGAAGGCAGAAAGATGAAATGGAAAATAATGAGAATAGAGAATACAAAATAAAATGTTAGAATTTTAATCCTTACTATATCAACAATCATATGACATGTAAATGGTCCAAATACATCCAAGACAAGAAGTGGCAGGGTCGACTAGAAAATATGACCTACAAAAATGTTGTTTATGAAAAAACTCACTTCACATAACATAAGCATATGAGTGGAATTTCTTTTTCATTTCAGCCTGAGAATCTCTGTCTTTTAAATCAAGTATTTTGTCCACTAATATTTATTGTAATTAATGATATGTCTGGATTTGTTTCTATTACCCTAGTTTTGTATTTCCTTTTCTTGCCATTTCTAGGCTTCTTTTTTCTACTTGCCTTCTTTTGAAATGGTTAGTTTTTTCCTTTTTCATGTTTTCCCTTTATTAGTTTCAAGTATATAGGCTTTACTTTTATAATAATTTACTTTTTAAATAATTACTCTAGATTTGTTAAAGTATCTACATGAGTTATCAATAAGTTAATCATAATCTTTTCCTCCTTCCCAAACAATACAATGACTTTAGAACTCCATAATTTCCCAATAGGTATTTTTTTGTGTATAGTTTTATATTTTGATATTGTTATTGTTTCATTCATTCAATGTCTGTATCTGATTCACCCACCTTCCTGCTCATCCTTTTTTCTTACTGCCCAGACATTTTTTTCCGGGAAAAACCCTTTCTTCCTGATGGATATTTGTTCAAATCTGTTAACTGAGGGTCTCTTGGTGGCACACACTTTCCATCATTGTTCATTTGAAAATATCTCTCATTCAAATACTTAAAAGCATTTTCCATGAAACATTTTTCACTTTCTGCATATTTAAAAAAAAGTCCTGAATTCCAATAGGACATTGGACAATGTCCTATGGACATTGGACAATTCAATTGACAAAGCATTGGGCAATTCAATAGTGCTAATAAGAACTGAGCAATTTGTTTCCCCCAAAAGCACTGTGTCCTCCACTGCCCCTCTCAACAGATTTTAAAATTTATGTTCTCGAAGTTTCGAAGATTGACTATAATGTCTTTTAATTTATTTTTCCTGGTAATTTTTCACCTTCCAGAATCTAATGATTGTTGCTTTTCACTAGTTCTGGAAAATCCTCAGTTAAACTTTTCTTCAAAATGTTACACTTGTAGTATTGTTTCTCTTTCTATTTTTTTTCCTATCAGAGCTACATTCAGGCACATAGAACTTCTTATTCAAACTTCCTGTCATTTAGTCTTCTACATCTGCCAACTCTTGTTTTTCTATGCTGCATTCTATACAATATCTTCAGAAAATGTTTTCTTGTTCATTATTTTTCCCCATTCTTTGGAATCTGCTAAACCCATCTGTTGAGTTTTTAAAAGCCAGTATTATACATTTTTATTTTTGTTAATTCTATATATTTTTACTGCAAAAAATACTTAGCCATTTTCTCTTTAGTCATCTCAAACCTCTCCTTTATTTCTTTGAGCACATTAATTTATATTTATCTCATATTTTGATATATTTACAGGTTTAATTCAGCTATTTGTTTTTCCCATTGCTTTATAGGTATGGCACCTCGGTTCTTTGTATATTCTGAATTGTTGATTGTGAGTCTAATTCCTTGGAACTCTATCTTTGGGACATTTTATGATTTGTTTTAAAGGTAGATTTTTATTTGGTTTTGGATTTTCATTTATACATGCTAGGTGCCTTGAGGCACTAATAGCCTACTACCATTTTAAAATAAATTCTTGGCCTATAGATTTTCTGGATCACACGAGAGGTGTGAATTTAGTTTACAAATGCATGTGAGGACTAATTTATCTTTTATGAATATTCAGGAAAAAATTTACTTTTGTCCATCCAATAACAAGGTTGGAAGCTAAAGCCTTTGAGGAATGGGTTTGGGTCTAGTTCTCACCTTCACTTTGAAGCTGGACATGTTTGAGTTTCAGCTTTATGAAAAGGTTCTTCTATTACACTCTTAACTTGGTTTGTCTTTTGGGATTTGTTCTTTCCCATTTTTGAGTGTGGAAACTGAATCTCGAGTTTATTAGAACTTAGTTTCTTGTTAGCTCATTGATGCAATGAAATATTTTTAAAATCTGACATTTTACAGTTGTTTTTAACAGCAGTGATGTTCAGGGAAATTATTTTACTATACTGCCAAAAATGTCTCTTCCAAAATATTTCTGATCTCCATGAATATATTGCCTCTATTACATATTCCTATTATTGAATTATAATGAAAAAAATGTCTTATTTCAAAGAAACAAAATTCCACTCATGTGTTCTAGTAGGAAACCCCTGACACAGGTCATCTGTATATTTTGAGGCAAAGTGGAAAATTATATTAATCTAGCTCTTCATCAAATAAAATTATTATTTTTTAAGATTTTATTTATTTATTTTTAGAGAGAGAAGGGAGGGAGAAAGAGAGAGAGAGAGAAAAACATCAATGTACGGTTGCTGGGGGCCATGGCCTGCAACCCAGGCATGTACCCTGACTGGGAATCGAATCTGTGACACTTTGGTTCGCAGCCCGGGCTCAATCCACTGAGCTACGCCAGCCAGGGCTCAAATAAAATTATTGTTTAATGCTAAACACTGGAATAAATAAACGTGGAAATCCTCTTTTTTTAAATAGCGATTAAAATCTGATTTTTTCACAAGCTATGTAGTTTTAGAACCTCAGGGAACAGACTGTGTTGAGTAGAAAAAATCCTGCATGTTCAATTCTCAGCATATAAACATTAGAGGACAAAACTGCTTGCAGCCTAAGATAATAAAGCTTTAATAATCCTGGACCTGGGTCAGCTAATATTTTATCAGATAGCATAGATAGATACAAGGAATATAACAGTGTTTTGCATGTTGTGACTGTATGATAAATGTTTGTCAACATTCCCTCTTCTTCAGATAAAAAGAAGATATTTTTTGAGAGAAAACTTGCAGTAACGATATTTGGTGGGCAATCTGGCTTTAAATCACTATAGATTTAGTAAAAAAAATGGGTATTTACATGAGTTGAAAGAAAAAAGAGAAATGGTTTGACAAGTGAAGTGGGGAGGTAATTCCTGAACTGAGAATTCAGTAGACGATTAATATGATGACTTGAATGGTATATTTTGGCATTAATGTGGTGAAAATGGTAATAAGCCTTCTAAGTATACACATCACATTCTTTCCTGCATTTTTGAATTCTGTGTAAGTTTTACACAGAAGGAGATTTGGAGCTTTTATTTCTTTGTGTCCAACACAACTACCACCATCTGCTTTTCCTTTTTTAGCCATTTCTCCATGGCAACGCATTATTGATTTACCAGTGTGATTGCAATTGTATGGCCAACTTTATGTAACCCCATACTGCCAACCATGAATCCAGCAATTTTCTCTTTCTACCTTTGCTTACAGAGCCACCGTCCAGTGGCTGTGTTGCTGCATTTTAGGGCACACCACACAGAGGGAAGAGGTGGAATTTTTTAGTGAAAGGAGTCTTTCATCCTAGTAGCTGTCTCAGGGCCAGAACTTCTCCAGCAGTTCTTTTGTGAAAGTTAAGACCTGGCTGGAAACCAAAAGTGTACATAGTTGTAAGCAGCATTAACTGAGATTTCAAAATATCAAACCAGACAAAAGAGAAGCAGGGGAGCTGGCATCAAGTTCAAGGAATAGCACAGTTCTTTTTCATTTGCTCCACACAGTGTCATTCAGGATACGGTTTAATAAGAACTGGATGCTTCTTCAATCACTGAATAGTGAAATCCATAACTGAAAATGTGAATGGATTGCTTATCAAGATTGGACTTTCCTTCATCTTCATGGTTCAACTAAGAAGAACTTGCAGGCATTTCATTATGACAGTTTGCTGATGCAAAGATATCTTTAAACTCTCCATCAAGATAAAGTGACTAAATGGTAATGGAAAAAATACAATACATTTTTTTAAAAGATATTATGAGATACATGCCATAAATAGTTTGGCAAAATTATGAACTGATTTTTTTTTCAGTAGAGATATACTGTCGGCATACTATTTTTATTCTAATAACTACCAAGTTAATCAGAATAAATCTTCAAATAAATGACAAATCAAAGTCACACTTAACATAACACATAGGAAATACTAGAACTGACTACGATATGGATATGTAGTTCAATGCTCAACAAGGTCCTCCCTCTGTATTTCCTCGGCAATTATATTTCTGTTGTACTATAATGTTTAGCACATGCTGATTTCAATAGTGGTATGTTGAGTAAATAAATGATGTCCTGTATCAACACATAAGAAACTCAATGGAAAGACCAATTGTATCAGCTACTTTGGTATTTTGCATGTAGTAAGACTTGATCAAAACCATTTACAAAGAAACATGGTCAAAAAGATAGTTTTTCCACCCAAATAGAGTAATGATATAATAAATATTTCCAAGAGGGTTTATTCAAGCCAAAAATGCAGGATTAAATAAAATGTACATGACCAGCAATACTGCTGTTATCAATATCTATCAGCCAATATTTGAAGAATAAGCATCTTTTGACTATTTCCCCTCTGGCTCCTGCATCCAAAAGTTTTCTTGTTGAAACTACTAGCAATGTGACTGGTATAATTTTCTTTTTTTTTTAAATTTTATTTTAACCATTGTTCAAATACAGTTTTCTCCTTTTGACTGGTATAATTTTCAATGATATACCCCTATTGTCTCTGAATTACAAACTCAAATTACAAACTCATTTTCCAAAGGTCTCCAAACACTTATTCAAACATAATAGCTTTTCTTCCTCTTTGACCTTCGTGGGCTGAGTTAAAAGTTTATAAGTCAGGAGGAAGGCCTGTCCCAGCACCAAACACCCAAAGTATACCATACTAAGCTCTCTCAGTTTTTAAGATTCTTCCTTATTTTTCTCTCTTAGAATAATTACTATGTCACAAACAGGCATCATTTCCATAGCTCCTTTGATTTTCCTCTTCACCATGATTCCATTGCTCAGCTGCACTATTTCAAACTAGTCAGTAGTTGAACAAAAATGAAATAAAAATGGCATGGTCACATAACTCCCTGTTTAAATTACAGACACCCCAACAAAGGAGGTAATGAAAGGTGAAGTTCAGGAGCCCAAAGACTCAGCCCTTTTGCTCTTTCCTTCCACCACCCCACCCCATTTGCCCTTTTCACTGGGAAGGGGCACCATTTAAAAAAATACTAAGATAGCTAATTAAATTATATCCATACATTCTGGAATAGTCACTGATAGGTGTTTTCTCTTCTTTGAATCATTATGAACTATAAGATGTTTCATAAACAATACAATATAAAGATGCTTAGTCTTCTCCTCTGTGTCAAGGACTAAGTATGAGGCCAGAGTTCACCCAAAGCTCACAGTCAAGTTTAGGAGGTGGGCCAAAAAGTGATCATAAAATAGTTTGGACCAGGAAAGGGCAAGAGTGACAGAGTGGCAGATATAACATCAGGACCTCTGGTAGGCAATGGGAAGATCCAACATGCTTCTGGGACACCAGAGTCAGGATTTATGAATAAAATTAAAAATTTACATGGTTCTCCTTGCACCAGTCAAAGACATAATTGATCTGTTCCTCTTGTACAGTTACTGCCCTCCTATCCCCCATACCAAGGACAGTCTGTTTTTCGAATCTATAAAAAGTCCCTTACAGTGTGAAGCACATTTAATTGTATAGGAACATATTAGAAGCACCAAAGTCTTTATTTTTAGAAAATGTAATGTTCAGTTTTGCCTTAGAAAAGTTGAATAAATATGACTTTTTCCTTGAGAATCTCCCAAATTCTAAGTTCAATTCACACACTGTCAGTGACATTCTAGAAACCAATTTCAGTGGAAAGAAATCATTATTTTCCTAAAAGGGCTTTAAAACATTGTAGGAGTGATAAGGCAAGTTCCCAAATACAAAGCAGAATGAGATCAATGACCAAAGAGAGGTGTAAACCAACTGCTGTCCGAGTTCAGAGGAGGAGATGGAATTATAGCTTCTTGAGGGTCATCTATTTGAAAGGAAAAGGGAGCTGGTACAAAAATAAAAAAAGGGGGACCACCTTTTAAAGGCCATGGATTTATGGCAAATAGTGAACCTAAAAAGAAATTTTTACCAACAATAGTTATATGATTGAAGATACTAGCAAAAGCTTAATTAATATGGACATACCAACTACAATTGTAAGGCTTTCTAAAACCATGTTGGTCTTTAACACTACTTCTTACTTTACTCAAAAGAGTATTCATTCATTTCTTTTTCTAAATGTATTTTATCGATTATGCTACTATAGGTATCCTATTTTTCTCTCCTTTATTCCCCTCTGCACTGCTCCCCTCTTCCACCCACATTCCCTCCCCTTAGTGCATGTCAATGGGTTGTACACATCAGTTCTTTGGCTTCTCCATTTCCTATACTATGCTTAACCTCCTCCTGCCTATTTTGTACCTACCAGTTATGCTTCTTATTCTCTGTACCTTTCCCCCCATCTTCCCCTCTCCCCCTCCTCACTGGTGGGGGAGAGGGGAATCCTTCATGTGATTTCCATTTCTGTGACTGTGTTCCTGTTCCAATTGTTTCCTTAGTTTGTTTCTGGAGTTTTTTGTTTGTTTGTTTGTTTTTTTAGGTTCAGTTGTTGATAGTTGTGAGTTTGTCATCATTTTACTGTTCATATTTTTTATCTTCTTTTTCTTAGGTAAGTCCCTTTAACATTTCATATAATAAGGGCTTGGTGACTTATTTAACTTTACCCAATCTGGGAAGTACTTTATCTGCCCTTGCATTCTAAATGATAGCTTTGCTGGATAGAGTAATCTTGGATGTAGGTCCTTGCCTTTCATGAATCGGAATACTTCTTTCCAGTCCCTTCTTGCCTGCAAGATTTCTTTTGAGAAATCAGTTGTTAGTCTTATGGGAACTGCTTTGTAGGCAACTGCCTCCTTTCCTCTTGCTGCTTTTAAGATTCTCTCTTTGTTTTTAACCTTGGGTAATTTAATGATGATGTGCCTTGGTATGTGCTTCCTTGGGTCCAACTTCTTTGGGATTCTTTGAGCTTCCTGGATGTCCTGGAAGTCTATTTGCTTTGCCAGATTAGGGAAGGCCTCCTTAATTATTTTTTTCGAATAAGTTTTAAATTTCTTGCTCTTCCTCTTCTCCTTCCAGCACTCCTGTGATTTGAATGTTGGAATGTTTAGTATTGTCCCAGAGGTTCCCAAGTCTCTGTTCACTTTTTTGAACCCTTATTTCTTCATTCTGTTCTGATTGAATGTTTATTTCTTCCTTGTGCTCCAAATCTTTGATTTGAGTCCTGGTTTTCCTTCCTGTCACTGTTGGTTCTTTGTACATTTTCCTTTATTTCACTTTTCATAGCCTTCACTTTTTCCTCCATTTTGTGACCATATTCAACCATTTCTGTGAGCACCCTGATTACCAGTGTTTTGAACTCTGCATCTGATAGGTTGGCTACCTCTTCATCACTGAGTTATATTTTTGGAGCTTTCATTTGTTCTTTCATTTAGGGCCATGTGTTTTTTTTTTGTTTTTTTTTTTTTTGTTTTTTGTCTTCACTCAGCTGTTATGTTCTAAGGGGCAGAGCCTTAAGTATTTGCCAGGGTAGAGCAACCCATGTTGCTGTGTTGTGGCACTATATGTGGAAGAGTGGTCAGAGAGGAAATAATGCCACTTGCTCAGTTCTCAATGGGCTTTCAGTGACTTCCCCCACCACCCACAAGCAAATTGGGCCCTTCTTGTGCTGATTCTTTAGGGTGGGCTTGTGTACATTCTAGAATTCTGTGGGTCTCTCCAATGAACTCTTCTGTGAGGCTGGGAAATTTTCCTGCTGCCACAATCCCCACACGTTTTTACTGCCAGAGGTTGTGAGGTTTTATTTCCCCATGCTGGAACCCTGGATTATGAGGTCTGTCTTGCTCTCCAGTTGTTCTTCCTAGTCATCTGCATGCAAATGTGGGACTGCCTGGTCCACCAGCTGCCAGCTGGCCCACCTGGACCTCCAGCCCCACCTTGCCGCTCATCCTCTCCACCCTGGCTACCCATCTCTGCCCCTCCTACCAGTCTAAAAGAATGTTTCTTTTTTAACTCCATGATTGTTGGACTTCCATACAGCTCTATTTTCTGGCAGTTCTGGTTGTTGTTGTTTTTTAATTTGCTGTTGTCCCTCTTTTTGTTGTGCAAGGAGGTAAAAGTGTATTTACGTACACCCCTATCTTGGCTGGAAGTTTCATTCATTTCTAATTTATGTATTAATTCTTGAAATAAACATATTGAGCAATCCACTAGGGCTCTAGAGGTGCAAAGCGAGCAGGAGAAGATTCACTATTTTTTCTCATGAATGTTGCACCTCTACAACCATAACAGAACCCAAAGGTATGTACAGTGTGAGTGTATGTACACATTTATACATGTAAGTATAACCTCTCAAATATTTCAATAAAAACTAATTCTAAAACATTTACCTAGAAGTGTAGGTCATATAAGGGAGAAAAAAGAGTTAGCGAGAGAGAGAGAAGTTTGTAGGTGGAACCTGGAAAAGACTGATAAGAAGAGTGTTCACCTGGACCAGAGAAAGGAATCAATAGACTAGTCTAAGGAAAAGAGTATCAGGGGAATCTGTCTTCTGCCATTAGTCAAACTATTTCAACAAGGGCACATATTACCAAATTTCTAAGGCATTTTTTTTTCACTTCTCAGTTAAAAATTGAAAGAGTTAAAGGGGCTGTATTAGCCTGTAGCTGGTTGTACCTAATAATATCATTTTCAAATTTTAAAATTGTAAGCAGAAAGGTGAAGGGACATACCTGTCACTCAAGGGAGATTTTACACAAGATGAAAAGAAAGACAATTTTATATTAGAAAGAAAACCACTTAAGCAGTATAGTGGCCGAAAGAACAGCAGTGCAGTTGGGGAAATACTATACAATCATATTTAAAGATGTGGGAGTTTTTCTACACTCCATTTGATAATGTGAATTCTTAATAGCCTATGATTCATTTTACTAATGTCTGGATGAGGAAAGAATGAAATGAACAGGTCAAGAGCTCTTCCTTAAGGGCCCTGTGAGTTTCATAAAATTTTAGGGAATCCTCTAAAGTTTAAAAGAAAATTGAAAGCATTAATATAATCTGTAACAATTTATTCATTCTTTTAATGAATTAAATGTTTTCAAAATCTGCCTTTAATTTCTCTAAAGGGAGTCTTAGATAGAGTGGGCTTTTGTAATTAAGTACATGAGGAAAGCAAGAATGATATCTAATGATAGTAAAACATTACTGATGGTGGTTTCTTTTTATATATAATTCATTGAAAACTGCAATATGAAAAGGAATACTTTAAGAGGAAGTTAAATCATTCATAATATATATATCTTGACTAGCCTTCTGTTTTATTTTCCCATATTCCTTTTCATTATTTGTTCATTATTTATATATGAAAATTGTAAACACACAAAAATGCATTGTCACAGTCCATTTTTTTCAGTTTGCATAATATCATAAAACTTTCATGTTATAATTGTCACAATTATTATTTCATGAGGTACACCTGGGATCTTGTGAGAAATTCAGAATCCTGGGCCCCACAGGGACCCACAGAATCTGAACAGACACTTGAACATGACTTCCAGGGGACATACATGCGCATTCAAGTTTCAGAAGCACTGCCTCAGAGGATGCCCTTACCGTGACTGCCTGCCACGGTGTCTGTCAATCCATGTGGCAATACCAGCAGTCCACCTGGGCTCTCCTCACAGCTTGGAGCCCATAAAAGCTGACCCTTTATGCTGTAATTTTTTGCAGGTGATTGGAGGAGCAGTTTTACCACATGCTTAGACCATCACTGATCTGGTGGCCAGAGGACATTTTAAGTAATGACCTTGAAATGATATAAAAGAGAGATGTAGCAATGGAGTCTTCTCTAAGAACAGGGGTGAAATTAAAATGCTACCGATGCAAGAAAATTCAGGCAGCTTGAAGGAAGTGCATATCACTAGGGACACTATCAAGTAATTTGATTGTAGTAATTGCTGGTGACATTTTTGGGCACAGCTGTAACTCATTAATAACTTCACCCTTGTCTGACTTCTTCAAGTGAGCCCCTCAATCCACCTTTAGACTGTAGATACCATTGATGAAAAGGGTTGTCTCTGATGTAGGCTCAGCTGCACCAGGTCTCACAAACCCACTTTCCTCCCTGGCATCAAGCATCAGATAACAGAATATTCATCGTTCACATAGAACCATATGCTGCTTTGGCACAAATCCCATCACTCAATATTTAAAGCTGTGGTGGGTCCTCTGACACCCTTTGTCAGAATCCTAGGCACAGCATGCCAAGTATAATGGCAAGACTTAAACATCTACTATTGCCTTTCCTTTTGTTACGTTTCCCAATATTTCATAAGCTCATGCTGAAATAGAATAAAATCATATAAAACATTTCATCCAAAGGCAATGCAGAGAATTCTAATTTAAAATAGTGCCTGGCCCTGACTGAGCGGTTCATGTGGTTGGAGTGTCATCCCTTGCACCGAAAGGTTGTGGGTACGATCCCTGATTGGGGTGCATATGGGAGGTAGCCCATTGATGTCTTTCTCTCTTTCTATCTCTCCACCTTCCTCTCTTTCTAAAATCAATAAACATATCCTTGAGTGAGGATTGAAAAAAAATAAGATAACATAGTATCTGGTTTAAGCCTGTGACATGGCCTTTCCAAATTCACACAGTGATCATGATGATGACATTGAAAAAGAGAAAATTCAGAGAAGTGTAACACAAAGGGCCAGCTGCAGAATCCGGGAGAAAAAAGCACTACCGTAACTGGACCAAAAAGCACAACTAGCGTCTATTTGTGCTGGTAAAGAGACGCCACCCCTCCCATCACTTCAGCATCTCACTGTGTACCCCTGAGATCAGAAAGGCAAGGTTCATAGCAACCCTGAAACTAACTTCTGCTGTTTTTAGGTAACGAATGTAAAACATCAATTGTACCCCCATAAATGCTTTTTTCTACATTCATTCTAGCTATGATGTCCAGAAAATGACTGGAAGTGCAATATAAGTGGTGTGATGAAGGTCTGTTGAATTTTACCCTCTAATTCTGAGATGGGATATGGGCATGCGTTAACCTACTATAGACAGAAGTAGGAATCGGACACGCCCTGGAAACAGTGCATTCTGGGGAATGTAGTTTTTCCTACATAGACTGTCAGGCACCCGCAGCAAACAGCCCATCGGCTTGCAAACAGGTTTGGATGAATGCACAGGCAGTGGTCTGGGAAAACATACAACAAACTTTAAAGAAGCTAAAGAGTTTTAGGTCAAAATGAAGCTGAAAAGTGAAACATAATTATTTATGCTCTATAACCGTATGTTATCTATATTTCTATATAAAGAGTACTTTTTGATTAAAAATAAAAACTGAAGACTTAAAGAAATATATAACTATATAGTTTAAAGTGGTTATGTCTGAATGGTCAGATTCTGGGTTTAAATTTCCAGTATATTTTTACATTTTCCAGTTTTTCTACAGTGAACACATATTACCGTTGTAATCACAAAAACATCTTAAATTTAGCATTTCAACTTTGTTTCTATCATCATGGTAAAGAAGAAAAATAACTTGAAAAAATTATACAAATATTAACATTGTTTTCCTTTAGCTAGTGACACTCTGGTGTTTCTTCAATTTCATTCAATTTAAATTATTTTTCAGAAGTTATACTTTTGCCCCAATAAAAAATAAAAACATAAAATAAAGTAAAATCCTCTAAACCCTAGGAGATCAGGCTAAAACAGTTATATATTACCAAGCACCTAAAATAGATGATATTGGCAAGGACTTTGACAAACTATCCAACAGTTAATGAAGCTATATTATAGCAGGTAAGAGACGAGCATTTTCTCCAGGAGCTAAGAGTAGGGTGCCCACGATGCTCACATTCTAGACAATTCAGGGCATCTGAGGGCCTCCTGCTCAAATTCCTTCTGTGCTTCCATAATCCCAGTGCGGTTCTGCAATATGACCGACTGTGTCTATGGGGTCCTCACAAGGGTTACACTGAAGCTATCGAGCGACATAGTCAATGTCTACCCATGAACCACTATTTACATAGAAACCAAATGGGACATCTGATAGCAGGACAAAGCAAGGGCAGCCTAGGAGCCTGGAACACTAGGAGGTCCAGGAAAACAATGTTGGTGTGGAACTTGCAGCATCACCAGCGGTCTTAGGCAAGCAGGCAATTCACTCACAGAAGCAAGTGGGCTGACAGCCACACACAAACAGTTTATCCTCTGATGTATGTCTTTGCTGGATGTGCCATCCCACAGAGGGACTGTGAATATGGATAAAAAATACTTGCATGTTTAACAACATGCAAAATATATGTGGTGTAGGTGTGTACACATGTAGTGAAAATAAATAGAAAAGCAAAGGAGAGAGTGATGGAGGAAAGATGCATGAGGAACGCGCAATGGTGCATCAAGGGTTCTTTCTAACGTTTGGTAGTGGCTACGTGAGTGTACACAGTATCAGTTTTAACATATTTTCATGAGCTTTAAATATTGTGAAAATAACTACAAAGTAAAGCTTTAGACCCCAGATTCTCTCCCTCACTCCAGATAGCAGAGGGACTGCCTCTTTTCAATTCTGGCAGAAGATGAAATACATACACAGTGGAGATGGTGATACAGAGAGAGTTTAAACTGAGTAAAACGAAGCCTCATTAGGGGTAAGGCTCCTGTAAAGAAAACCAGGCCTGCAAATCTACAAACCTGATGTTATGAACAACCACTTCCCCAGCCCCCTTCCTCCGCAGGGACTGAGGAGACTGGGAGCTGGGCCTTTAGTCTCTGGGCATGAGCCAGATGGGTGTTCCCTGAGGACAAGAACCAGATTACTGCACAGTGACGCCCACAGGCACGAGCTTCGTGTCAGCTCGTTCTCAAATGTGAGCTGGCAGGCAAGGACCTAACATGTCAACTCATCTTCAACATAAAAGACATGAAAAACCTGGCTGGCGTAGCTCAGTGGATTGAGCACGGACTGGGAACCAAAGTGTCCCAGGTTCGATTCCCAGCCAGGGTACATGCCTGGGTTGTAGGCCATAACCCCCAGCAACCATACATTGATGTTTCTCTCTCTCTCTCTCTCTCCCTCCCTTCCCTCTCTAAAAATAAATAAATAAAATCTTTTAAAAAAAGACATGAAAAACATTTAACCAAGCAACCCAGAAGAAAGACTTTGCACAGAGACAAAAAGTCCATGACAAGAATATGAAACAACCACAATCGTATCATTTATATCCTTAAAGACATAAGGAAAGATCGAACTGATAAAGCAAGAATAGGATGCTATAAGGAGGGAAAGCTAGAAACACAAAAAAAGAATGTTTGGAAATTTAAACACATGGGGTAACAGAAAACTCATTAAGTAGGATAAATTGAGAAAATATCTCAGAAAATATAATTAAAAATAAGACAATAGGAGAAAAAGAATGATGAGGGATGCAATATCTAAATAATAGGAATTCCCGAAGAAGTAACAGAAAAAAAACCAAAACAAAACAGAAGTAATTTAACACAATTTCTCAGAGCTCAGGAAGAGAAGTTTCCAGAGAAAAGAGGCTCCTCCCCAGCCAAGAGCCCTCACATCCTCTCACCAGCTCTGTGCTGTTCTGGGTGCTTGGAAGATTGTGGCAGTAGATAAACAAAAAAACAGACAAACAAACAAACATGTAATAAGTGCGACAGCACAAAGGAAAATGAAAGAGAGTAAGGGGATAAAGCAGTAAGGGAGATGCTACTATTTCATTACCAGCTTAAATTAACTTGTGTCAGTTCAAGTTCTCAAAATCAATGTGGGCAGAGATCCACTAGGATTCAAGGTGGCAGGAAAAACTCAGAGCCACGTAATGCAAAGGAGCAGTCAATGACACACGTATACGGAAATCAACAGTAATTTCAACTGAGACCACAGGGGCTAAAATTATATTCAGTGCTATGGAATACCAGAAACTTGTCACTAGTAGAAAAGTCCTCCTATAATATAAACTCCAACAGAATCAGTTTTATGGCTGAAAATAGGTAATGTGAGTTTTACGGCCACAAGCACTCTGAAAGTACTTTCTTTCAGAACTCTGTTTAAGATTTACCTTGTGAGGGAAAACAGACAACTATAAAGCTACCTTGTACTAGGAAGTACCTTTCCAAGTGACATGTTTAAAGATCAAACCAGACCTGTAATTTCCCATAGGCCTTCAGGGCTCTGTTTCCCTGGCCCTCCTCCCGGTGTGGGGGCACCTACTGTCTGTCAGGAGGCAACTGCAGGCAGAGACGCTGGGCTCACGGAGGTTGTGCTGCAATCACAGCTGCCATCAACTGTGAGGAACCTCGCAAAGGCGACACAGCATGGTCCTTGACCTCAGCTTCTCTGAGGCTCTGTCACAAAGCCAAAATTAGCCTGTGCGAGGTTCTGTAAAGGCAGTGTTGAGCCGGTGTATCTTTTACAAGTGGCCTGATCAAAGTGGCCTAGAAAGCGAAAGTCAAGTTTAAAAGTCACCAGCTCCACTTTATTCGTGACTAGGCTCCTGCACGTTCTCAGGCAGGATTTACTTTCTGCGAATCCTAAGGAAGTCAAATTAGTCTCTGTGAATCCACACTTTAATGCTCAAAGGAATCACTGATTGAGAGCTGTTGGATAAAAAAAAATAAGGACAAAGGAGGGAAATCAATTTGAGCACTGGTAGATGTAACAAGATGCAATTAAGGAGACATGGCCGGGAGTGAGGAAGTCAAACTAAGAAAAGGAGAATCTTCTGGAAAGTGACACTGGAGAAGAATGTGTTTCTATCGAAGCCACACTTAACAGTGCGGCTTCTTAAACAGACACTGTGCACTTTACAACAGCAGCAGCACCAAGGTGAGATGCTTTATTATTTACATAAAAATATACTTTTAAAATTCTCACCCAAGGATATATTTACTGATTTTTAGAGAGAGTAGGAGAGAGAGAGAGAGAGAAACACTGATGTGAGAAGTATTGATTGGTTGCCTTCTGTGCATGCCCCAACTAGGGATCAAACCCACAACCTAGGTATGTGCCCTGACAGGGGATCAAACCTGCAACCTTTTGGTGTACAGGATAATACTCCAACTGTGCCACCAGCCAGGGCTAGGGTGAGATGCTTCAGCACCCTGAGAAATGGATTTGTTTCGAAACTCTCCAGTCATCATAAATAGAGACATACATAAGAGGCAAGAAAAATACCTAAAATAGAAATAAAGTCATCTTTTTAAAAAATTTGCTGGTATTTCCTAGGTATTTCCTAAGTAATACCTGTGCATTTACTTGGCAAACACAGCTTCAAAACAAGTCCCTAAGCAATTCCTTCCAACTAGATTGTTTCCCTGAGCTCCACTGATTCAGAAATTCTGGAGTAGCCCCTGCTTGGCCAAACAACCACTACATAATGAATTCTTCCTAAGTCTGATTGCCAGAACACATTAACACTTTGTCCTCATACGAAAAGTGCCCCACCCAGAACTTACTCCAAAGCAAAGGCATAAGGTAACTATTCACATCTTCCCTTCTCTCTGCTGAAATGAGATAGTGCTTATTGCAAAAACCAGCATTTGAGTAGTACATGTTCCATGTATGAGTGTCCTTGCTCCCTAAGGAGATGGGCCTTGGTTCTGAAGGTCGCTGCTGTCATTGGGATGTTCTCTTTCCTGATGGGAGAGCACACTGGACTGTGTATTCTCCCTCCATGAGTGTCAGGGTATTGCTGGAACGTAGGCTGAGGACGGTTTGGACTGTGTATAAAGTGTATTTCAGTTTAGACGAAATGAGGTTTATTGTCAATATTCCAATACAATTTAAGAGACTCTGAGCAAGAAATCTCTCTAAACTCTAACTGCTTCCTTTCTCAAAGGAATTTAATTGAGGAGAGAAAAAAGAGTAGCAACTGCTTCGAGAGGGTTTCATAGATTCTTCCGGAGACAGCTTCATTGTCAGAGAGCCTGCTCCTGTCGAGTTCCCCTAGGCCCTCCTAGATGTGTGTGGGACCATCACTCGGAGAGCCCTGGATAAACCACCGCTCTTCCACTGCCCCCCCCCCCCCATCCAGTCTCTGCAGAGAATATACTAAGAGCAAATGCAAGTCAGCAAATCACTTGAGTAGGTTCTATCTCCCTAGAGAAAAAAGACATGTATTAACATAATTGGTAAACTAATGACTGACATGCACATAGCAGGTGTTTAGGTATTTAATAACTCTTCTGTCTATTTATGACTTAAAAATTATTTTTTCCTGATCTAATAGAGACAGCAACTGGGCAACACCACATTTCTCTTTTTCAGCCAGAGGCCTGGCATCATGGGAGCTTGTCACTTTGCTTTCTGAAGGCGTTATGAAAAATTTATTATTAAATGACTTTTACTCCTAAAATGTTATTAAAAATTATTTGTCCATGTCTCAAATGACTTCTTCACTGATAGTAATACAAAAAAAAACTTGGAGACATTTTCTTGAAGTTTTTAATGCATGTCCAAGGGAACTTGAGTTACATATACATAACACACAGATTATAAGATACACATGCATGTGTCAATTTGTATATGTACATAAACACATGACATATATCATATGCATATGACTGAGGCAGAACATGCACCATGAAGTATGCCGCTAGCACTTCAATGAGATGAAGAGTATGCACATTCAACTCAGTGCTCATCTGTGAGCCCTATTAATTTCGGATGCAGAGAGGAATCACTACTAAGTGAACTGAATGGTGGTAATGACTCCATAAGAGATGACCCAATCTCCAGTTTTATCAATAATGCTACTCATAAACAAAGCATGCACACACATTGATTTGAATTTGAATATACATCTGTAATTGGGTATAGTGTTATTTGTAGAGCTGTGTTTCACAAGAAGCTGCTTATGAACACTTCCTTTGGGACCATTTCTGACCATTTCAGAAACTCAGAAAATACACAAGGAGAAAAAAATAATAAATGAAATGTTGTTGCACTTCAGCCATGAAGAAAAAAGCATTTCCCTCATGGGGAGTGGTTCTCAAAGTGTGGTCCAGAAGCGGCAGCATCAACAAATGCAGGGTCTTCTAAATGATGTTAGAAACACATTCCTGGGCCCCATCCCAGACTCATGGAGGAGATGTGGGGGTGGGGCCCAGCACTCAGTTTTAGCAAGTACTGTGTTGGCTCGTCAGTGATGAAAAAATAGCTGCCAACTTTTACAGTTCACATGTGAGGCTCAGCCTAGGCTGGTGTTGTGGGGTGAAAAATACATTTAATTATGATCAAAGTTAAACAATTTCCAACTACCAAATGAACTGTGGCTTAGGGTGATTTTATACTTTATTAATATCAGCACTACCTAAGGGAAGTCGCATGACAAGCTCAGCCCAGAAATGAGGCTGTCTACTAGGTCCCTGCTGGTTGGAATTACCTTCAAACAGGCCGAGGCGTTGCATCCCACTTAGCCTGATTCTCACTAACCTTCAAGTCTTCCCACATGAGGTTGCTGTGCAGCTCAGAGTCAGGTCTCCTGTGCACACCCATTGGAACCAGCCTACTCAGGGGAAGAGCTTTCATTTCATGACCATGGTGCTTAATAAAGAATGGCAGATGCAAGGGAAGAAAATCATCAGAGAACACAGAGATCCTCAGAAAATTCAGTAGCTGGAAAAAGCTCAGCCCACCCTTCTCCTTTTCATGAAGTTGCCATGGTGATGATGATGCAAATGAAGTTGAGGACCATCACCCCTTTAACCCCCATCCCCCACGAGGATGGGTAGGTCCCTCTGCAGGCTGCACGGTCTCCAGTATGCTGCAGGTAGTGTCAATCTGCTACCCTTCTTTCATGTCTAACAAGTTGCAAGTTCAGATGACATTGCAGAGTAACTATTATCATAACTTCACTTTCCATAATTCCATGGTGGGGGAGTTGTCTATTCAGAATCCAGAGAGAAAAGACTTGAAAAACCTAGGCATAATTACCATTCCCGTGAATATGACAACATGAACTACCTATTTATATATGTGGATATTTTTCTCTCTGTACATCTAATGATCAATGAAACAAAGAAAAGGGAGAACATGTTTAAAAGTTTAGGAAACTTCTAAAAACCATCTACAAAGGAAAGAAAATGTGGACATTAACAGGGAAATCTTTACTGGGTTTCAAGACGAAGAAATTCTGTCTCTAAAACGTAATTAATGTTCTGCAAAGAATGGTTCTCCCCATGCAAGCCTCCTGATACCCTGGTTGGGGAGGTAGAATCAGAAGAGGACCACAGAAGGGCCCCACAGACTCGAGACCAAGGGGGCTCCAAGCCAAATTAGAAATAGGAGAGCTCTTTCTTGATGTCACCCTATGGAGTCCCAATCTAATTTCTCCAAAGTGTTCAACTTCAATTGGGCCATGCTGTAAGGTAATTTCCTGGAAGGTATCAACTGTTAACAGTTTTAGTCATTACTGCTAAAATTCCATCCTTATACATTTTTCCCTTGAGGTAATCACACTTTAATAGTGTTTTCTTAAAGTCACATTTTCAGTGGAGCCTTCCCTGATCAAACTACAAATCACAGCTCCCTTCCCAAACTCTCTCTTCATTTGCTGTTTTCCTTTCCCTCTCTGGCTCATATTGTCATTCCAAAATTATACATTCTATGCATTCATTTGATTTGTTTTCTATCTCTGTCAGAGATTTTTGTTTGACCAGCTGTTGTATCCACAGAGCCCACGAGAATGAGTGGCACAGCTGAGACCCTGAAAGATTGGTCAAATGCAGAAAATTCTGTGAGATAGTATCTTCTAGATACAAAATTGACTCATCAGTTTTGGAATGTAATGCATCAAACCCAACAATGATGTGGGATGTGGAGTAGAATCTGTCCAAAAAGTCCTTCAAATCTTGCTACCTCAATCACTTTAGCTGGAATGGGGAGGAGACCAGAAGCTACAGGGAGGAGAACTATGACTATTTTTGGTCACATTAATAAACTCCCCCATAGCATGGAATTGAAATGCAGAGTCACATCACCAAGACATTACAACCATACTGACTCCTTTTTTAAAATATATGCTTCTTATTGTACTTTTCCATGACCATATTTCTCCCTTATACCCCTGCCTTACCACAATCACCATGCTGTTGTCCGTGTCCATAAGTCTTTTTCCTCTTTGATCAATCCTTCCACTCCCTAACCAGCACCCCCAGAGCTGTCAGCCTGCTCTCTAAGAATGAATCTGTCTCTGTTTTACCTGTTAGTTCAGTTTATTTATTAGATTCCACATATGAGTGAAATCATATGGTATCTGTCTTTTTTTGACTGGCTTATTTCACTTAGCATAATGTTCTCCAGGTCATTCCATGCTATCAGAAAGAGTAAAATTTTCTTCTTTTTATGGCCAAGTAGTATTCTATGGTGTAAATGCCCCATAGTTGTTTTATTCACTCATCTACTGATGGACACTAGGGCTGCTTCCATATCTTGGCGACCGTAAATAACACTGCAATGAACATAAGATGCTTATATTCTTTTGAATTAGTGTTTCAGGTTTCTTTCGATAAATTCCCACAAAGTAATCCATCAACAAAATAAAAGACAACCCATTGAATGGGAGAACATATTTGCCGATACATCTGATAAGTGGTTATCATCCAAAATTTATAAAGAAGTTATAAAATTCAACACCAATAAAACCAAATAATCCAATTAAGAAATGGGCAAAGGACCTGAATAGACACTTCTCCAAAGAGGACATACAGATGGCTAGTAGGTGTATGAAAAGATACACATCATTAATCATCAGAGAAGTGCAAATTAAAACCACAAAAAGATATCACCTCACACCGGTCAGAATGCCTAACATCAATAAGTCAACAAACAACAAGTGCTGGTGAGAATGTGGAAGAAGGAGAACCCCTTTGCACTGTTGGTGGGAAAACAGACTGATGCAGCCACTGTGGGAAGCGGTATGGAGATATCTCAAAAAATTAAAAATGAAACTGCCTTATGATACAACTACACTGATTTCTAATAACTCATATACAAAAATATTTCCAATAGGGTCCTCATCCAGACAGGGCTGACATGCTGACACAAACAAAAACACCACAAAGCTGTGCATCATCACAAAAGAAACGCAAAATGCTGAGCCTGTCTGCTAAGGACACTAATTCTTAAAGAGATTAGCTTCCTAACTCTGTGACAACATAGATAATTATAGCATCATGTTTATTATGCTGTAGCTAGCAAAGCACACATTGATTATAATGCAATTCTCCCCCTCTTGTGACTTCAGTATAAATAGAGATGTTATGTATTGGATTGGATTATGAAAGCACAAAGCCTCAGTTTGGGGAGTGGAGCAGGGCATCTCTGTGGAACCCGATGACAGCCTTGGCATGAGCAAGTGGCTGTGTCTTTCTGCTCGGCCTTGCTGCCATCTCCTGTTCCCATGAGGCTGGCCTTAACCTTCAGCTAACAGTCATGATCAGTGTGATGACATGGCACATGTTGGATGCACATCCCATTTCTTATGAATGTCACTAATAAACAACAGTTTAATAGAGCACCTGGCTAAACAGACCCGTGTTAAAGAAACATCAAACCTGGAGCTTTAACTAAAGAACAGATGCCCAAGTGAGTCAAAGGGACGTGTCTGTTGGGGTTCACACGGAGATTCTAAATGACAATGTGTTTCCCCAGACACGCTGAGGTGAGGTGTATTAAGTCCTGACTTCATTACTGTCATCTGAGGAAACGGAACAGTCATGATAGCACCTGGCAGGCAGCTGGACATACAAGATGATCCAGACTTCTCTTTCCCCGGGAAGGAGCATGATTTTGTGCAGCTGAGAGTGGCATTCACCCCAGGAAGGCAGCCTGTGCTGCTGCGCAGCTATGCAGTCTGGTGATGGCCCTTCCAGCTGTCTGTTCCTCTCTGGTGAGAGCAGGCACCGTGTGAGCAGGGGGTTGGGAGAAAAAGCCAACCAGCCAGTTATTTACTTTAGACCATCTCTATGTTGATGCATCTTAAACCACATTGTGGGTCGACTTCTTCCTTCATTCCTTCACTCAGAAAAGGTAATGCCACTGGCTCTGCACCAGACAGCGGGCTGGAGATACAACCATGATCCCTGTGCTTGAAGAGCCCGGCCTTTCTGGGAACACCAACATGTGATTTGACCCTTCCAAAGCAAAGTGAGAGTGTTGTCATTGTGATAAAAACAAAACAAATTAACAAAAGCCCAGCGTGCTGAGAGTACATGCGGGGAACAACGAATACTATCTATGATTAGAAGGAAATAACTTAGGAATCATAGACAGAATTCCTCTGATGCCTTAAGGATAGATAAGTCAGCACCAGCCTATGAGACATGTTGGGCAAAGACTCAGCAGACTGTGGTCTGCTGTACACAGGTAGAAAAGAATAATCACCAGAGGCTCCTAATGTGCACAATCACCTAATATTGATGATTGCCTAAGAAGACATGAGATGCTACCTGGTCACTGGGGAGCTCTGGATGTGGCCAGAGGTATTTGTTGGTGCACCCACAGAGAGATCCACATTCTCTTTTAGGTTCAGGAGCTTTTGACTCTGACCCCTTGACTATTCTTCATAACCTCACTGTCGGTGTGGAAGGCCGATGAGGCAGAGAGGAAGAACCACGACAAGGATGCCGACCTGGATTCCTGAAGCACATGCAGTTCCTTCTTAAAGTGAACAGACTACTCTTAGGTAGTGATAGATGGAATTTAAGCAAAGACTCAAAGCCATAAAAATGCAGGATTGAAAAGAAAGCAGAATGTAACATTGTTTGCATTTTCTTACATGTGAAGTTATGTGCAGAAAAAACAATTTTCTGTTGTTTCAGTTAGTGCTTTTAAGCACTAACAGTGGTAGAATTTACGAATATCACATTCCAGTCTGAATTCATGTGGGTCTCCAGACAACTATCGAGACAGCAGGTCTTTCTTTCTTAATCTTTACCTAAGGTATGTTTACTGATTTTTTTAGAGAGAGAGAGGAGGGGAAAGAGAGAGAGAAAGAGACATCCATGTGAGAAACATTGATCAGTTGCCTCCCATACCTGGCCCGACCAGGGATCGAACCCACAACCTAGGTAGGTGCCCTGACCAGAAATTGAACCTGCAAACTTTTGGTGTAGTGTGCAACAGTCCAGCTGACCAAGCCATATCCATGGCCAAGAATCAGTTCTTAAAATCATAGAATAAAGATCTAATTTTAAAAAGTTACTTAGGCATGGGTTGTGATTGAGCTTTGGTGCTCCAGCATGTTTAATGGAGATTGTGTATGAAATATACAGGTCTGGCACAAATAACGCCCCCTTTTCTTTACAAAATCTTGTATTACAAAATCATAAGCATGTAATTCTGTAACATAAAATCATACTCAAGTACACCATATGACGTTTTAGGTGAAATGTTCAAAGTAGAACTATAAATCATTACACTCATATCATTACCCTACCAGCACACACTCAAGCAGGTGTTACTTCTGCCAGACCATGTATTTACTACAGTGTCTTGCTAGAGTTTGGGACTGTGCGGTGGAACCAGCAAATAACTCTGATATTTGAGTCACATTTCAGAGTCACCTTCTGTCCTGCTTATAAAGGACTCTATTCAAGCTTCATAATCATTCCTTTTCCCACTTCATAGTTCAATTCTTAACTTCCTGTTATTGTTCCATTTGTTTTCAATGACAAGTTTTATGACTCTATGGTAAGCTGTCTCAAGCCTTTTTGAATGTGGTGAGTAAATACATTTAATAAAAGCAAACTCCTCAGAGCAATGTCAACAGAGCAGTGCAGACAGCCAGACCAAGTGCAGTGGGAACCGGCTGGTGCTGCAACTAGTGAGGGAGCCTCTAGCCCCATACCAAAGGTATTGTGGGATGTTTTCACTTCATGTGAAGACATCCAGAGCTCACCTTGACACTTCTAACCTCCAGAACCCATTCTGCAGATGATCATAACTCATCGCCCCCCATATGGAAGAGGGCACGTCTGCTTTCTAAGCACAGTGGGAGGTGGGAAGGAGCAATTAGTCAGCAAAATTCGATGAGAATAATTCAAAGTTAAACTACACTAAACCTTAGCAGGTTTTGGGTGATATTTTCCTGTCATAAATAATTATAAGGCTATGATATAAGATGCTACTCTGACTTGCATTCTGATTTGCTTTCTTTTTTTAAAATGTTTATTGATTTTAGAAAGAGAGGAAGAGGGAGAGAGACAGAGAGGCAGAGAGAAAGAGAGAGACAGAGAGAGGGAGAAACATCGATGTGAAAGAAAAATATTGATTGGTTGCCTTCTGGTACCCCGACCAGGAACTGAAACTGCAACCTAGGTGTGCATCCCAACTGGGAAGTGAACTTGATTTGCTTTCTTGAATAGCAGAGAAAAAGGTTAAATTCTGAGGAGAGGCCAAGAAGTGCATTCAACTCTAGGTATGCACATGGGAGTGTGTTAGGACACGTCCCTCATCTGCTATGTATGATAAAGGGGGAATGGATTGAGAATTGCTTGTCCAGCACAATGAAAATGGGCCACGGTGTCAGATGGTCCTGATCATAATTCTGCTTTTGCCACTGTGACTTTGGTCAAATTATGTAGATTCTATGCACCTTGGTTTTCTGATTTGTAGAAGTGGGAAAATGGTAACTTCCATTTAGTGGGATAAAATGACATGAAGTGTAGATACCTAGTATATGACTTAATTCTTCTTCCTTCTCCAAGTGTTATGGATACTTACTATACAAGTTAGGGATCTTTAGTTTGCAAATAATAAAAAAATCAACTCAAACTGGCATAGAGTGCATGGAATGTTCTGGCCATATAAATGAAATGAAAAATTATGTAGGTAAAGATTCAGAGATGTTGTGATCTACTGGATACTGGATCATGGGAGAGAGAGAAAGAGATGAAGAGGTCGGCGTCACTTGAACAATAAGAATGCTACACAGAGGGAGGGCGGTGCTATAGATCAGATGCCAGGGAGGCAAACACAGAGTCCACTACATTGGCAAACTGGCATTTTAAAGTCCTTATGAAAACATTCTATGCTACATGTATTATAAAATATGCAAAAATGTCACATTTATTTCACAACATATATACACATAAACATTTCATACATATAGCAGTGAAATGGCACCAGGTATTAGACCTTGGTTCAACAATGTTGGTACTTCAGTTCTGGTTAAAAAGTTCAGAGCCAAGATTCAAATTGTAAGAGAAAGGTTACTTAGAAAGCCACAGAGGGAGACAAAGTGAGCCATAGAAGAAATGGGCTGAGAAAACCAGCTAAGAAGGCAAAAGAAGGGCTCTTGGTGCTGAGAAAAGAGAGAGATGCTCACCTAGAGAGATGAAAGAGGGAGGAAAGCAAGGGTGTGCCCTGGAAAAAGAGAGAGACAGCACATGTAGGGCTTTCCTGTCTTAAGGGCTTTCATCTGGAAGTCTCAGGGGAGGGACTCAATAGAATATTCATCAGCTTTCCAGGTGTGTCCTTTCAGGGTCATCATCTCCACTGATTGGGGTGCACCAGGGTAGGGGCTGAGAGTCAGTGCAGCTGGTCCCGGTGTCAGCCATGGTGTCGCTCCATCTGATTTTGCTCCTTCTCTGGGTTTGGAGTGCAAACACAGCTCAGGCCTCAATGTCATCTCCGGGGGTTAATGCCTAAGGGGGTAGTTATGCAGGGGCTTGCAGTTTGGATGAGTGCTAGGCACCAGTGCCTTCTGTCCTGCTGACCCTCTGCTCATGCCTGTCTAACCACCTACTTACTACATTCCCTGCTTCCACTCAGGGATTCTTGGTTCTGAACTTCTTCTTAGCCAGAACTGAAGGACCAATGTTGCTGAACCGAGGCTGAACACTTGGTGCTATTTCACCACCAACATATACATAGCTGCTTCTCAACTTACAATGGGATTCCATCCCGATAAACCCATCACTAATTGAAAATACTGTAAATCAAAAATGCCATTCAATACATCTAACCTAGCAAATATCATAGCTTAGCCCAGTCTACCTTAAACATGCTCAGAACACATACATTAAGCCCACAGCTGGGTAAATAATCTAATACAATGCCTGTCTTATAATAAAGTAGTGAATATCTCATATCATTTGTTATGCATATTGCTTTCACACTATTGCAAAGTCTGAAAACCATAAGTCAACCCATCTAAATTGGGGGCCCTCTGTATATGTGAAGTGAAGATTCTACTCTAAGGAGACAGAGAGAAAACATAGACTGAGGTCTACCCACTCTGACACAGTCCCATCATGTCCTGGACTGGAAGTCTGGAAGTCAAGGATAGTATTTATTTTATCTTTAGAATTCATCCAATGGTTTTATTCTTTCATGAAATCACAGACAGATAACAATCTTACATATCACGTTCTTAAATATGTTCTTGCATATCAAGTAAGAACTAGATATGTTTACCACACACACACACACACACACACACACCCCTTAAAGATAACACCAAAAATCCCTTCATTAAGTCCCTTATGAGCAACCAGTTTCATGTTGATATTATCAAGTCAAAAATGAGACCTAGTGAGAATCCCGAGGACCTATTACACTGCTGACATTTCTGAGACAGTTTTATGTGTAAAGCATGAACACTTCTGATCAATATTTCATACTGGATCCAGACGGGGCTGGAGAGGCAGACATACTAATTAATTTTCTAAAACATTAGTTCTTCATCTGGTCATAGTGTTTACTGAAAAGCAGATACTTTAAACACCTGAAATATGGGAAGGAAAATTGAGGATGAATTAACTCCCAAACATATGAGTATAGTAAATGTTCTGCTACTTATATAGGGATTCTGTGTCCTTTAACTTGTAAAATAGTCACAAATTAAAAAATCTTAGTTTGCTGTTTCAGATTAAATGCTTTATCCTCATGGTTATTTTTTAAAGATATGTCTCCTGTTTTGTTCTTATTGAGGAAGAAAGTTTTGATAACCTCAAATTTTAGTTAACAATGAGTTAATACACGTCCAACTCAGGCTCTAAGTAAGATAACTTGCTTTGTCATTTTCAGCAATAGAAGAAACAGTAAACCTCATGGTAATGGTCAACCGAGTGGGTCTAACTGCCGCATTGGTTAAGTTCAATCAAGGTCCAGTCATCTGACCACGGAGTCATCTGACTGCTGAGTCATTGGCTGAAACTGGGCTGGGAGATTCTGGTCTTCATCTCAGCACAGGATGGGTATCTAGTTGGACAGGACTGTCAGATAACCAGTCATGGGCACCCCTGTCTCTGGATTGGGGACCATCATGGGATTCCAGCCTATGAAACTGAGGTTTACCTCTTGGAGACATATATGGAAAAGCCAGTGGGCAGAGGGAAAACTGGGGATTAGTGTGATGCAGACACGGGATTCCCGGCACTGCTTCATCTAGAGGGTGCGTGTCAGGGACAGTGTGGGTTGTGGGTGACAGCCACAACCCACACTGGACTTTCATTGCTGTTATTGGTGTTGAACTACAGAGAACTGTGAGCTGAGTAGCAACTACATGGGTGGAAACAAACAAGGAGTAGTAATCAAGGGTGGTGTTCTGTCTGTAATAACCGTAAAGCTAGCGAAAGGCTGAAAAATCTGAGCCTTTGCTTCTCACTTACAAAATGAACTCAAATATTTTAGTTCGATGTTCCCTGCTTCTGCAGGTACACAGGATCAGGGCATTTTTGTTTTCCCCATCAAGTAAGGTTTTGAGAGTTCTTATAACACTAAGCACTGCTTTTTTGAACATCTTAGAAATTGATATGATTTCTGAGGAGCATGTGTTAAGTATAACAAAGAAATCAAGCAATCCATTATTTTAAATGTTGTCCTATATGGGAATAGATATATAATGTTCAAAGAGAATCAAATTTACCCCCTTTTTTAATTTAAAAAATGCTCCTGATTAAGCAATAGCTAGCTTCTTACTATGATGGCAAATTTGCTATAGGGGCCATTCCATTTTTGGAGCACTGTAAGTTAGAAGGTACTTATGTATTGGAGCTGAACTTTGGTTTGTTAAATCCAAACTTTTTTCCTCGACTATTCTTTGTAGTACTCCTTCTCATACTTATATTTGTATTGTACATTGCATTGTGTTGCTGTTATGTCCCTCCCAGCCTTTCCCTTTCTCGTTCGCACAAATTCTTACTTCTTTATAGTCCTTCCTGCATCCCACAGTTCTCGAGCCTTTCATCCTGCAGGCTGCTCCCTCTGATCCACTCTAAATGATCAACGCCTCTCATAAAGTGTGCCAGACACAATCTTCCAGATGGGGTATGGCCTCATAAACCTGGGCATGACCTACAACTGAGCGCTACACTAGGGTATGTTATGTATTTTAAAAGCCACATTGTAACTTGTGATCTGTTAAAACCCCCAGTTATTTAATGGGAACTGCTGTTTGCTTCCTATCCAAAAGTTTAATATAAGACATGTACATCTCACTAGTTACAGATAACCAGCCTGCCCTTGCCCTGTGTCAGACTAGAGTTAGATTCCTTAGGCATGTCTGAATTCATAGAAAAGACCACACGATTGTGGTTCTGCCAATAATTAACTCAGATTTTTGAAACTTTACATAAGAAGACCAACAGAAATAATCTTACAAACACCTAGAAATGTTTTAATACATGTAGATTTTAACTGCTTTGCAAGCTTTACATAGTTGATTTCGCCTTTTTTAAAATTATCTATTTTTGAATAGAGGGGAAGGGAAAGAGAAAGGGGGGAAGAAATATCAGTGTCTGGTTGTGTTTCATGAGCCCCCAACTGGGGATCTGGCCTACAACCCAGGCATGTGCCCTGGCTGGGAATTGAACCTGTGACGCTTTGGTTCACAGGCCAGTGCTCAATCCACTGAGCTATACCAGCCAGGGCTGATTTCACCTTTATGAGACCATCTGATAAAATCTGAATGTGAATATTTGGAGAAAAGTTATTGATGTGTAAATGATCTCATCACACTTTCTCTATTTTATTTTATTCATGAATTATTTCAGATATATGTAATGTACTCACTACTATATTTGCACCAGAATTCCATTTTATTTATTTATTTATTTTTTGAGGCACAAAGCATTGTGGATTCAGCTAATGTCTTGTTCACGATCCTTCCTCTATTTGTCCTCTTGGAGGCAAATGCTATGTGAAGTCGGTGTCCATCATTCCCACGTGTATTTTATACTTTTACTCTATATTTGTGTATATGTAAACCACGTATTGTTCTATTTTCGAAGTTTTAAACAGATATAAATGGCATCATGCTGTACGTATCTTTCTGGGATTTTCTTCTCATTCACGATTATTTGTAACTATTTACATTGATATATGTGTATCTAGCGCATTCATTTTGCTGTATCTTTGGTAAATCTCAGTCAGCCAGTTTAATTAGCAAACTTCTTATGAAAAGGTCAGTTGATTGTTTACCATTCTTCACCATTACAACCAATACTGCAATTAGAAACCACATATACACATAATCTCCTTGGTATATGAGAGTTTTCATCGAGTCTGCCCTTCGAGTGGAACTGTGAAGTTAGGCTGTATGCATGTATTTGGCTCTCTGGGTATTTCCAAATTCCTCTCCAAATGATTACATTTATGTTCAAGAATAAAAAAACACTGTTTTATATAAAGATAAGGCAAAATTTTCCTTTTGTTGGACAAAAAGTAAAATGCCTAGAATATCCAATAAACTGATGGGCTAGTTTAAAGAGATAAGTAAAAAACACTTTCAAAAGAAAAGTACAAACTCTAAGGTACTATTTGGTCAAATGTATGCTCTGAGGAACATTATAAGAGAAGGTCTTATAAAACTTTCCACTACAGTTAGTACAAGAAGAATGCTCTTGAAATGAGTGTCCATTGTATTACATAAGGGCTCCTTGGCAGGTGTTACGGGAATGATTCCTTTGCGGTGACTGTAGAAAAGCTGTACTTCTTAATGTCTGCTTTTATTTTATCCTCCATACTCTGTACATTTTATAACTGTTGATATTTTCCTCTTTGCTTTGACCAGTGGAAGCTTTGACCACACAACGAAGTACGTGACCTGCCATTGGCAACAATGCAAAACAGAACAGCAGCATAAACTTGAGCTTGGCAATGTTTTCTTTTCCTACTCATGTCCTCTCTCCGACCACATATGCCAATGAATTCATTCATGTAGTGATAATATTAGTATTCTTATGAGCTGTCCAACTCAAATTCCTTTTGAAAGGAAATGTACTGTGTAAAAATGAATGAATGAATGAATGAAACACAGAATAAGTGAGCGACTACATATACCTTTATCACCACCTTTGCGTACAGTCTCAATCAGCAGCTCTGGGCTTGCTGTTTAAACTACGTTCTGCACACTTCCAGTTAAATAACCTACAACTGACTCAAACTCTAAAATGAAACCCAACATCTTCCATACAAAACAGCCCCCTCCTTCTGCTACCACATAAAAATGTTTTACTGCATATTTTTCATGACGAAAGTAATTCTACTTATTATTACTAGTGATAGGATGGTGGAGAAGGGGGATTCTGCCTTCATGACCTCCATTTGTCTCCTCACACTCTCACCTATAAAACATTATTGTTTAATACGGAAATTTGAAGCTTTTCTCAATCTCATTTCAAATGTGAATAGGTTCTTTAGCATACATTTTATGTCTAGATGTGATGTGCACCCTACATTCAAGACGAGACTACAAGAAGAGGAAGACACAATCCCTGCCCTCTAAGAAGTTTAAGCAGTCATCTTTGACCCCTTTACCCTCTCGCCCTGCCTATTTAGTTACCGAATGAAATCGATTCTTCTTTTGCATTGTCTTGTGGGACCTGTCCTCCATTCTTGTACAACCACCCTCCCTTACAGTTCTTTCATCCTGTTCTTAGACCTCTGTGATCACTTCCTCACTGATTCTTTGAATCTTAAGTCCCAACCCTGTGATCATCCTTGGTGCTGACTGCTGCCAGATGCACATTCCCTAACTACTGCTCGGCCGTTGGTCTCCTGCTTCAGACAGCTCTACTTCCCCATCTTACCCATAAGTCCATCTGGGGCCTTCCACAAGCACCAGTTCAGCCACTACCTCTCCTGCTCCCCACAGGAGCCTCTCCCACAATCCATCGTCCCCATTTCAAGGCAGTGCAGCATCTCCTGCTTCCAAGAGAATGGAGAAGCCTCAGCTTCCTGTTACTCCTACCTCCCCCATTGCACCACGGGCAACATGTCTACTTTTATTTACCTCCCCTTCATTCCTTCTCCCCAATTTTGAGTAAAATGTGCTCCTTCATGCTTCCTGACTCCCGAGTCAGTATAGATAATATGTGCTTTGGCAAAGCAGCCCTGGCAAATAGAAGGAAAACATCACTAGATGCCTCCTGCAGAAAGAGACAGAAAAGAGTGGTGAGCATGATCAGTGTGGTCACACCCACAGCAGGAGCACGTTAACTGTGGTAGACATCTTCCATGTGTAATCCATGGAGACAACGCTAAAAACTGACCTAGCTTAAATAGAAGAATTTACTTGAAGAGTCTTGAAAACACTCACTCAGGTTAAGTTTAATGGTAAGATAATTAAATTTTTAACAGAGAAAATAAGGTCTGGATAAATAAATTCAATTAAGTGTAACTTAATTATTTATATAGTCAAAGACAGGAGAAACTCTTCCAATGAAATTTCTGACATGAACCTCTCTGATTAGCACCACATCTTCACTCATTCCAAAGAGGAGCAAGAAGCTGCAGAAAACAAGAGAAAGGGGTGATGGCCCCGAGGGCGGCTTTGGCAGATTTACCAGGAATGAGAGAGCCTTCTGATGTTATCCCTTCCTCTGGTTATGAAACTGCCTCTTCTACTGCCTCCTCCTTCTCTTCCCACAGCTCAATATTTGTTTCTTCTGAAATGTCAATTCTGAAAAGGTTACAATTTACTCTTAAGTATGCATCCCTGAGTAAGCATTTCAAAAATTTGTAATCAGCTCTCATTAGGGGGTTCTGTGGCAGAATTCTTGGTAAATAGCTCCCCATTAAAGCTAATCTGAGTGTAGTTGATGGTTCACAGCAGGAGTTATAAAGCTGTTGCTAATTGAAGAAATTTATCCGAAGTCATTTACCCTTTGAAGGTGTCTCCACACCAACCCCCCCACCACAGCCTCTGCAAAGGATGCAATGATAAAGCATTACATGGTTCTGTGTGGGCTTTTTTCTATGGACGCTTCAGTAAAATCAATCCTTATGTGCAATTAATACATCTTTAACATGACCATAACTCATCACCAAACTAACGAGGTATTAAACCAGAGCATCTCAGGAATTCTCTGAAGGCCTGCATTCATTTTATAAAATCTCAAGACATACTTATTAGTGAGAGTAAACACATAACCAACATGAGATGGAGAGAGTACTCTTAAGAATAGAGAGTGAAAATAACAGTGCTCGGTTTAAAACCTTTGCAAAAAAAAAAGCAAAACGAATTAGAAAAGTTCTGGATAGCTACCTTGAAGCATGGGGGGTGCCTGGAGATTTCAAATAATTGAAGAATGCCATGAGGGTTAATTGATGTCAGTAGTGCAAGGCTGAGGAAACCACTCACTGTTGATTGAAGGTGAATAATTTGTTTGGTCCAGGGCCCTTTTCTGAGTAACCTATGCTGATTCCCATCAGCAGACAGAATTAGTTATTACTGCCATTGTGTCCCTTCAGGGCCTGCTCATTTTTCAACTCCCTGCCATTTGGTTGAGTTATTCCCTAAATGAATCAATTGCTAATTTATAATTAGATTCATTGACAGCATAAATCTCTGTAGTACAAAACTTCGAAAATTACAACATGAGTCTATAGACAAATCAGAGATAGAGCATGTTTATTATTTGTTAGACTAATTGGCTTAAATCTTGGCTTAAAATCTTTTTCAAGATATATTAGCTAGATTTTTTTTGATGAGCTAAACGTGATGAACTTAATACTTGTCTTGCTCATCTTGTTTTTCATCAGCATTCACAGTGACTATTCTAAAGTAGTGGATTTATTGATGTCACTGACATAAAAAGTCTTGTCATCGGCTCTGTGCTATAGGGATCTTGATATGAAGGCAGCTAGTGTTACATTAAGGCCATATAACTATGCTTGAGGACCAAGCCACACAGGAGAAATTCCTTGTGGCTATGCTAAAACCATAGAAAATAATGGAGTACAAAGTAATCAGGCCAGATAAGCCAGCTGGATTTCTAATTGACGCTCTTCTCTGGGCAGCTTGAAGAAGTCCTGGCCTTCAGTGTATGGCTACTGGCATCGCAGTTGGAATTCACTGCTGCTTCTTATCCTGCTCCACAGCACACCCCTCAGTACAGCTGACTGTACATCTAAGTGTGAAACAAACCTGGTCTTGATGTAGTAAGTCCTTACCCTCTTCTGATACTCAGAACCCTGATGCCTTTGTGGTCAGAAGAAAACCCAGCAATCTGCCACTGTGATATCTCATGGGAAAGCTGTGCACTTACAATGTGGACCTTTCCATCTCCCTTTCGCTGCAGCAGGAAAATACTTCCCTGCCCCTGACATTTTGATTTGTGGTATGCACCAATGGATACCAGTGGGCTCCTTAATTATGGTCTTTCACAAGTCTGCTAGCTCTTCCCTTCTCAGTGAACTGCTGTGGCGATCTGTGTGTGTTTAGGTAAGTCTAACGACTATTGAGGAACACAGTCACTTCTGAGAAACTCGATCACTGTGTTCTGTGGTCCAAGGACCATGTTCCCCAGCACTCCCTCACCAAACACAATATTTAAATGAATGCATGTTTTATGTGTGAATATGATGAGATTTAACCTGAGAGCAAATCCTAGACTGCTGTCTTTTTAGGCTCTCTGCTTCCTACTCACCCTCAGGTCCACGGGAGGACGCGGGTAGCCACTGCTACCACTGCTTCCCAAGAACACATGCCTAATCTCAACTAGAACCTTTATAACTGCTAGTCCCGTCAAAATGCTTTAGAAGCAGTTGTAACATTGAAGAATTCAAACTACCCCAGACTGAGAAATAAAACAATTTAGGAAAATCTTAACTTAATCTTATCCCGGAAAAAAAGATTTTGATGGCAGCAGAAGAGATGATTTCTAGTTTTTAGAACCATTCTTTCTTGAATTGACAACACTCAAGTGTTCTGTGTTTATGAGTCTCCTGAGATACATTGGAACTGCTGTTATGGAGAATTGGAGGCTAGAATCCAGATCCAGGCCCAAGATGCTCTTTTTGTCCATGACTCAGCTATACTGTCAACAATCAAAGCATCCCAAAGTCATCTGCTAGCGGGGTCAGCAGGCTGTCTCCCAGCTTTGAATTCAATATGGATGCACGTTTGACCTCTGCAGCCTTCTGTGATTTAAATGAGATGTAGGTGGGATTTCCTGACCATTGACCATGGTCACAGCCACGGCCATGGAGAGGACTCCACCACTGCAGAACCTCCCTGCTTCATAACTAAGCACCTACTCCATTATCAACATGCTCGCAGGCAAGGAAAAAAAGTTAGACAACTTTACAGAACTGGTCATGTAATCCAAAGATTAATTGTTCTTCCAACAATGACATCTGAGAACAGCTGGCACGCTGCCCTTCTACCCACAGGTTGGCCCAGAATCGCAGAACCAGAGCAGGAAGAGAGGACGTTGATGTAATCCTCCAGCCCTTCTGGAAGCCTGCAACTAGATCATCCCAGACAGAGGCACAGTTGCTCTAACTTTAATAAGCTCCAGGGACAGAGCTCTCACGACTTCCTATTATGAACTGAGAGAAAGCCTTTCTTACAGCAGAGCAATCTCTCCCTTCAGAGCTGAAGTCAGTCCATGGAGTTGGCTGTTGCTGGTGATGGAAAAGGGCCTCTAACAATTCCTGTATCACACGCTCCTCACAAACAAAAGTCGGCTCATTCCTTATAGATCAGATTTCCCCAAAACTTTTAAAATATTAAAATAACCTTTGCTACACTCTATACTTAGCTTTTAAATCCAGACCTAAGAATCTGGTAAAGGCCAACCAGATTAGAATGAAAAGCAAAGTCTCAGTGCTGTCCAGGATGGCAGCCACTGGCCACACAGTCACCAGAGTGGCTGCAAAACTGAATTTTAAATTCGATTTGACTTTGCTTAAGTTTATAGCTAAACACTGGTGTTTGCTATTGTGTTTGGGAGATTTCAAGTATGTTTGGAACAACCTGAGTTGGTGAATTTACAATTCCAAATGTAAATTTCATGACATATATATAATGTTGAAGTGTTGCTGATGAAAACTTAGCATCCACTTTGGGATGTATTTTAGTGAACATTTTTGGTGCACATGGAAGATTTTGAAGACTTAATATAATAAGAAAATTTTAAGTATCTCATTAATATTTTATATAGATTCCATGTTAAAATGATAATATTTTGGATATACTGGCTCCTATGGAATGAATGTCTGTTACCCCCTCAAAAAACATTCACAAGTTGAAGCCCTAACAGCATTTGGATGTGGGGCCTTTGAGGGGTATTAGGTCATAAGGGTGGGTCTGTCACCAGGACGGACCGTGCTGGCACCTTGTCCTTGGAATTCCCAACCTCCAGAGCTGGGAGAAATAACTGTCTGCTGTTTAAGCCACTCAGCCTACAGTACTTTGTTATGGCACACAGAGCTGACTCAGACACAGGGCTAAATAAGACATGGTGTCAAAATTAATTTTCTTTTTTTACTCTTTTTAATGTATATAATCACAATCCAAAAGAAAATCCTATAATGGAAATTCTATCTCTTATTATATTTCCCCTCATAAGCACCATAATTCTGACAGAGCATTAAAAGGCTGGTACAGGAAATGAAGGAAGTCAGAACAGCAGGGTCTGAAATGTTGTGGCACAAGGTCATGATCAAAAGGAGCCCAAGGAAGAGGGTTTAAGGTCGTCTGTGTGGTCTCAGCAGCCCAGCTAGTTATAAATCTACAGCACAGGGATATGTTTCCAAGGTACACAAGTTAATTTTAAGGGTTTTTTTTCTTTGCTTTTATTTGTTTCAAGTTTTTCAAATGATAGATGTGAAGTAGAAGTCTGCAAAGAAAATTTAAAAAGTGCAGGAAAAGGAATTTTACATGATGTCAGATGTCTGGCGGGTGGGGAGACCTCGGACCAGCCTATATGCAGAGGGCAGGGCTGGGTGTGGTTTGTGGCTTGAGACTTGTATCCTAAGGACAAATGCCCAGAGATAAGAGGTGTAGTAATTTGAAAAATTAGGAAGCTATTTTGAATGTAACTGGCTATGAAAATATTAGCAGCATTATAACTTGGAAATGAATTTCTAAAGTGTTACTTCATGGGTTAGAGCTGGGAAGAAAGGCCAGTGGCCAGACCCAAGTCTGCCCAGGAGCAGGGATGCTCACGCAGAGCTGCCCACAGAACACTGATGGGCAGGGTCGCCATTCACTTCTATCGCCTTAGATTAAAAGCTGCTTTTTATGTGCTCTTTGAACCTCCTTCAGGTGTCTTTTAATGGTACCGCCAGACACGCTGTGTGTGTACCCCTGTGATTGTAGGCATTAATCTTGGATATGTTCTCGTGGATTTGATCTAAGAAAGTAAAATGTGTAATGATCACAGCTTTTCTCTGATGCGATGTGAATTCATGACAGCACCATTGTAATACAGGTCAGGAAAGTGAACCTGGCCTGTTCTGACAGCAAGCACCCAGGAGGATTGAAACAGAAGGCAAGAGATTTCTGCTTCCTGAACTTTTAATGAATCTTCATGAGAATTTTAGCAAATCGACTTTCCCCTCCAACTTTTCCTTGACATTTCAAAATATTAACCTTTTGCTATTTCATTTGTTTTTAGTATGCTAACACGGCCAGGGATTTAACCACACTGATGTTAGAAGCATGCTGAGGGCAGGGACAGTGTTGCCCGCTTCTTTTGTGTGTCCTAAGTCCTGCTGTGTACGCAGTCGAGTGCAAAGGCCTATCTGATGGAGAAGTGCAGCCTGGTACAGCAAAACGGCCACATGGATGTAAAGTAAGTACAGCACAGGTGGTATCGTCAATCGTAATGTAGTAACTGTGTATGGTGCCAGGTGGACACTTGGCTTCTCAGAAAAATCACTTTGTAAATTATGCAATTGTTTAACTACTATGCTGTACACCTAAAACTAATATAAAAATGTTGAATATCAAGTGTAACTAAAAAATAACATAATTTTGTAATGATTCATAAATTTTAAAAGAAGGCTACATGAACTATTGTGAAATAGTTTTTTCTTTTTACCCTTAGGAAAAATATGTCCAGCTCACACATTGTTGAAGCTATTATATATTAAATTTGAATGCTGAAATGACTCTCAGAGATTGCCTTGTAAATCCCTTCATTGTAAAACTGACAAAGTTGGGACCCAGGCTTTAATGTCACTTCTAAACCTGGTAGCTAGTTAGGAAACTGCAGCTAGAATCCCGGTCACAGAAAGATCGGTTCCTTTACACTGTCTCAGCAACAGCTAAGGCTACTTAGGTGGACATTTGTGAACAACTCAGATCCACAGATGAAACATTTTGAAATCTGCTTTTTGGTCTCTACTTTGAACTTTAAATAGTCATAATACAAAAAGTCATTTTTACTGTGTTTTTAGAAAAACAATTTTTAACTATTTTGATGTTTAATGTTCTTAATGCCAAAAGTCATAACCAAATGTTTAATACACAATGAATTTGCATATCCCAATGCCCAGCATCACTTAGAGAGCATTCACTTTGTGCTGGAAACTGTGGCAAAAACTTCACATGTGTGATCACACTGACTTCTCCCAGGAGAGAGGCGCCAGTGCTGTTAATACTCTGCAGTGATGCATGGAGAGGGCATCTAACCAGCCCAAAGTCAAACACGAAGCTCTTTCCATGCTAGGATCCTCTGGGTATCTGCAGGTGCTGAGTTATATCTGAGTCTTCAACATCTGCTCTTACCATCAACTCATTTGGCTGAATATGACCAGTTAGGTGAGCTCATGCTATCATTCTCACACCGTTTGAAATGGAAGACACAGATATTGATATAAATAATAGATATAGTTCTCTTGGATGGTGCTTTTTTTCCTAGGGAAATTTTGCAAAGCAAACATTAAAAGAATAGACCCATTGTAAACAAACTGTTGACCACAGACCTTAAAATTGATGGCCCTGAGAGAACAAAGTGTAAACATCACAAGATGTTAACTCTGGCAGCAAACATAAAGGATATCGTGGCGTGGGTGAGGATATTTGCCTTTACTCTTCTGGTTACATATTGCCCACATCCCATTCCTCATGGGGGATTAAACTTCCCTGCCTCCTTGTAGTTAGGTACCAGTTCTAGACAATGGTCAATGAGTAGAAATTAAATGTCACTTCCACCCAAAGCTTCTAATTACTGATGAAAGGCCAGTACAACAGTCTCTCCCCCTTTCATGTTAGTGAGAAGCTGTAAGTTTCAGATTATGTGGCCAGAGGATAGTGAAGACTCCATTATTCGGTGTCACTGCAAACTACAGGGAGAACCACTGTTCCAGATTAGTGGACTTTGCTTAATAAGAGATAAACCTTTAGAATTTGGGGATATTTTTTACTGGAGTATGTCTTAAACTATTCTTCATGCCCACTGCAGTTTTCAAGTATAAGCTTATTAGAAAAACAACTGTCCTTGGGACAAAGCATTATTTTATTCTGTGCTTAAGCAATAAATATATTACCACCACAATCCAAAAGTCATAAGCAAATTCATTAATCAGAAGAAAGAAATGACAAGTCACTCATTTGTTCAATCAATATTGATGTACTCCTTTTGAAAAGCAACACTCATAGAATTTTTGTCATTCAAATAAAAGTTGATGAATTAAGTAAGTGGTGAGGAGGACAACAGTGCAGGTAGGACATCAGTAAAAAAATTATGACCAGAAGGAAGTTGCTGAGGGGGACACCAACTACTAAGTTGTGGCAGGCTGAGGTGGGAGGGGTTCTGGGTGTGAGGCAGAGATCACATTCTCAGTTAGGTAGACATAAAATTTTAGATAAGAGATTTCCAAAATGGAAAAGTCATACTGGCAGTTTGGTACATATACAGGCCAGATTCTCTAAAGAAAGATTTGGATGCTGATATAGAATAACAATAGCAATAAAATTAGTAAGTATTTAGGAATTAACTGAACCAAGAACCCATAATATTTTTACAGAGTGTATTTTTAAAATTATGACAGGGCATGTCTCCATATGTAATACAAGAGGAATATACTTCGTTAATGGATGGATGTTTTTGCACTTTAAACATCTTTATTTTTCTCAAGTTTATCTATAAATTTGAAACAATGTTAATTAAATTTGCAGAGAAGGCTTTTTGAGGACCTTGAAAGACTTACTTAAAAGTAATGTGAAGCTTAGGTTATTTAGACAAAGAAGAGAAAAAAACAAAGATCTGACTTTTTCATATGGTAAGATCCATTTCAAAGTTCTAATAATAAAAAGATGTGTGGTGATAGTGCAAGATGGAGAACTCCAAAAACACTGCATAAGTATGTTAACTTGATATACAATCATGCTGCACCATTAATCAATGGGGAATGGGGAGACTTTTTAGTAGAGGGTATTGGGAGAAAACTTGCTTATCCATTAAAAAAAAAAAAAAAAAACAACCCTACTCTGAATCCTAACCTGATACCACACAGAGAGGGGATCAGGATGAATGAGAAAGGTAAGTAAGTGTTATTAGAAATGGATTGTGAAAGGTGGAAATGTAAAGTTAATACAAGAATATACAGAAGAACATGGTGAGACTCCCGAGCACATAGACAATATGTCCAAAAAACCAAAGGACCTCAGTATATCTATATTTTGACTTTTCTTGCTCAATAGGATGTACCTTAGACCAAGCTGACAGACAGCTTTTCCATAGACTGGGAAAGATTTACAATATCTAAAATAAATGAGGGGCAAATCTTTAAAACATAAGGAAATTTCGATAAATCAACAAGATAGCCAACTCAATAGAAAAGCAGGAAGATGATATAAATAGACAATTCATAGTGAAATCCAAATAGCTATTATGTACATGAAGGACTGTTCAACCTCACTAACAATCTAATAAATGCAAATTAAAACAAGGTATGACTTTACTTCCATCAGATTGGCAAACATCAGAAAACCGAAATCATATAATCTCAAATGTTGGTGAAGATGCGAGGAAACAGAAACCCATGTGGAATGCTGGTGAGTGTGTAAAGTAACATACCCTCTCTGGAAAACAAGCTGGTACACTTGATTATTCATATTACCTATGGCCCGACAGATACAACCCTCCTGGTGGAGATTTTTATATATGTATACATTTCTCTCACGACAAAAGGGAATATGCAGAGGAGTACTCAACAAAGTGTTGTTTATAGCACAGGAGACATAGAGGGAATTTAGGAGAGGGCTTATGCTATGGAACTTGGAAATACATTTGGAGCATATATAACAACTGGCATAGGTTTTAAAAACAGTGTTGAATTAAAACTATGTTAAGAATCAGAATGACCCTTTGGCACAATTTTGTTTTCTTTAAATTTAGCATAATTTTGTTTTCTTGAAAACAAGCACAGATAAAAACAATATCGCAGTGGTATATTCATATTCCAGGATACAATTCAAGAATATTCTAAATAAATAAAAGGATTGAGCCACTATTATTAGTAAATCTCTGAACTGGCATATACTCTGTTATACTTAATCCAATGGAGCAGACCTGAGTCCATATGGGTACCCCTCACTACACAAACAATTACTACGAAAAAACAGAGAAACCTATCCATAGCGAAGCTATATTCCAACAGGGAAATTTGGGTTAGAAAAGCAATACGGAAAAATTTAGAATATAAAAATACACATGGATGTGCACTGCTGTATCTTTCCATAACCACACAGCTTTACTTCCAGAAAATCAGAGAGAAGAGTGGGATGCAGAGCCTGAGCTGATGTGATACAATGCACCTTCGCAGACATGTTGCCTGAGTCCCGCATTACATTTCACTGCAGTAATTGGCCTCAGTATTTTTCTTCCTAGCAAGGTATAAGCCATCTATTTATTATAACTCATTTCCAGTATTTACATATATGAGATTAAATAAGACCTCTGCCTTCTAGAAATATAAATGCTTTGACAAGAGAAGATTATTTTCTCTAATAACTGTGTTGCAACGGAAATGTACATGATGCTAACTGAGCTGTCTAATACAGTTTCTTTTGACATTCAAAAATGGATCTTATGATGCCAGAAGGAAAGCAAATAGTGTGATAAACTCATTTACTTAGTGAGTTTCTCATAGCCCCTGATGCCATATATTTTTGTGGTTAATTTCATTTGTTTCTAAATACTTGTTGGGAAGATAGTTATTTTTCTCTTGCTGGTAATGTGCCATCTGTTCAGAGCAAATGAAAAACATGATACACAAAAGTTCTTCTGATCAGAAAGGAAAGCCAAGATGAGGCTGAAGCTAAGGATTTACCTGAGCTTCAATACGCAGTTACATGATAGACTCCCCAGGTGAGGGCTGCAGTTTTGTTTGTGGCAGCAGCTCAGATGCAAACAGTCTAAATGCAGTTAGTTCACTGTAAACGAGGAGATCTCCCAGTGTCAGTACTGAGGTGTGAACACGGCCCTTTAGGACCGGGTCTTCAGGAATCCTGCGAAGGGCCTATTTCCCCACTGGAGCTTCCAGATGAAAGGATGAGCAAATATAAGAGTGGAACTTGAGATCAAGGAAGCTGTTCAGAGGATTAAAAAGCAAAATAAATGCCACCCTGAAAGAGAACTGACAGAAGCTGGGGAAGAAGTCAGAGGGATCTAACATGAAATCCTCTAAAACCAGGAAAAACACAGTCATGTATCGGAAGGGTCCTGTTTCCTTGGTCTGATCACAAAAGGCAGAGAAGATGAGAGTATATTTGTAGGCCCTTGTTATTTATTTTAAAAAAAGAAGTTTGGGGTAAAAGAGTAGGTTAGGAGCCATAGAGAGAAAAGCTAGTTGGGAATGGCCGTGACTTGCTGGGTAGGGCAATAAACTCTGCACAAAGCTACAGATTTATTAGCCTGATATTCATAATCATTCATTTATCACTTAGTAAATCAATCATTTGTTGATGACTTTAGTAACCTTCATAGATAACAACTCTTCAAGGTCCTGAAGATATCATGTTAAATCAGGATTGTTTCAGTTCTCCAAATTTCATGGTATAAAAAAGCATGTCAATTCACCCATTCATTTTTGCTAAAAGAATTATATTCATTGAGCATCTACTATAGGCTAGGTACCATGTAAGGCACTGGGAACATAGGCATGAGCAAAATAGACCCAATAGATACTTTCGCAGAAATTGCTATTAATACAGGAAAAGAGATATTAACGAAATAATCAAAACAACAATCCCATAGTCATAAGTAAAGTTCAATGAATGAGTGAAACAGGTTCTTAGAGCATGTGGGCCTGAATAATAAGAAAGGCTTCCTCGGGAAGTAGTTCTTGAGTAGGAATTAGTTTGGTTAAGCTGGAGGAGATAACATTCCAAGCAAAGGAAAGAACATTTGTGAAGGTTCTGTGAAGGAAGGAGGTGACAGGGCATTTCGGAGTAAATGAGAGAAAGCCACTGGGATTTTGGAAGAGAAAGAGAGAGATAAATGTGCAGCAGATCAACGAGAGAGGCCCCTTGCAGGGCTTTCTGTGAAATGAAGGACCTTTGTCCATCTGCTGAGAATAACAAGATAACAGTCCTCATACTATTTTTATTTGGAAAGGGTCGTTTTGCTGTAGCATAAAGCAAGGCTTGGAGAACAGCCAGACAGATACAAGGAGATTAATAAGATGACTTTTCCAGGGACGTGGGTGGGAGCCGATGGTGGCCTGGTGCGACTTAGAAAGTCATCAGTCAGTGAATCAGAGGCTGAACACAGTAAGAAGAGAGCTGTAAAATGGGGTGGAGGGAACAAGGAGCAAAGGAGAGTCATGGGAATTAGACTGCGGCTAAGTGGCTGGAGAGCAATGCCTCTTAAACAAAGTCATGAACAAGGAACTCTTCACTGAATAAAAATGAGGAAGAGGATGTGGTATTCTAGGGCATGTGGAAAGCATGAAGGGAGACACTGGTTGAGATGCGTGTGGGCAGCCAGACCAAGAGCAAAATGAACAGCCCAAAGATTGTGCTGGAGGTTTGCAAGCAACAGGTGTAAAGCTGGCAAGTTGATGTGGGTTGGTTTAGAAAGGGTAGGGAGAAAGACTGGTCAGAAACCCTAGAGCATTGCCATTTCTGTGGTGGACAGGCAGTGGGGACCTGGAAACTGCACTGATGAGGAGCGGCCAGAGCTGTATGAGGAACACCCAGGAGAAAGTGTGACATGGAGAAAGAGGGTGAGTTGAGTCAAATGTTGAGAGGGGCTCCAGTAAGAGGACTAAATGCTGACCGTGAATTTTAGCAACATGGAGTTTTATCCGTAATATGGCCCCAAATATTTTCCTAACTGATCTCTCACTATGCTACTAAAGCTCAACTTTTAATGAAGCCATTTTCCTCTCACTTCCTCATTCTTGTTTTTCTTTTTCCTCTTATTCTCCTCCATCTCCTCCTTCCGCCTCTTCCCTCCCACTCCTTGCTATCAAACCTTGTCTTGGTAAGGGACAAAAGTGGTCTAAGATAACCACAGCCTATCCGTTGTTTCTTTGTGATTGCCCTAGAAATGGATGTGAGGTTTGGTACCACTGTGAGTTGTCAGGGCAACCTCGATAAAAGAGCCAATGTGCTGAGGGAGATGGAGCTACAGGAGAGAAGGCCAGGCCTTGTGACACGGCTGGCCCTGAAGGGATCCTGGGACTAACTACTCCGGGTTTCTTGTAGAGAGCAGCCGATGTCCTTCCAGCAGCCCAGGTTTAGCAGTGTTCTTGTGTGTCCTCTCCATCTGAAAGCTTTTCTAACTGATGGAACATGCTGTTACTCCCTTCCACAAACACCATTTTGTGTTCACTTTTCCTTTACTCATTCTGATTCCTCTGCCAAGAGATTCTTTATGAAACCTTCATTTATCCCAAACCAGCCCAACTTTCAAGGCCCTTTCCATCACATCATTTTCCCTCTTTTCCCTAGTCCTAAGGAATTATTCCCCCAGTCCCATCCCTCAACCATCCATTGCCCTTCCAGTAAATCTCATTGACCACTTAAAATATGGATATTTGTGCACATGTATGATGTTCCTTGCTGGATCTTAATTTGCTCAATGCAAGATCCCTGCTCAAACTAATTTAACTTCCCAGCACCTAATCAATGTTTTATCCATATTAGATCCTGAATAAATTGAGTCACTTAATAAAATGTTTAAAATTTCTCACAATAAATGAAGCTAGTAATAGAAATATATGGATACTGCAATATTTTGGAGAGTTATTGTCAGAAAGAAAATTTCTAGTGGGATCATCAAAGTCAGGGGAAACAGTTAATAGCAATTTCAGCCACAGCTTCATTGCAAATGACATATTACTGAAATTGTGGGCTTGCATCTCATAGCAATTAAGTGATCATAGTACACTCTGGCACTTGGATGCTTATGGTGCTTAGAGATAAGAATGCAACCACTGCTGCATTTCATTAAGAGCCCAAGATCAGGAATACCAAACCCAAGGCTGTTTTTGTTATGGTAGGGACACAGAATATTGGCAATAAGAGAAGGAAGTATATAGAGTACAGACATAAGTGAAAGTGACAGATAAAGGATGTAAAGAACAAGGGCCACAAATCTTACTGTATGGGACCCTTCATCTAGACAGATGGCATGGTGGGTGGTCAGAGTTATTCTGAGACAGTAAAATAGGCTCTGAGGTAGATATAAGGAGGGCAAGAAGAGATGTGCCTATAAATGCCTTTCTCAGCCTTTGCCCAAGCCTTCCTTGACAAAACCCCCACTGCACTCCCCTCCCCGCACTCCCCTCCCCGCCCACTGCTCCCTTTGATTGATGTCTTAGTGCTCACAGATACAGTTCATGCTGATCTAGCATGCATTTCAGCAGAGGTCGTTAGGTGTCCTGCCCTTATTCTGGGTATTTTTGCTCTCGAGACAAGGCTAAATCCTAGACCCCCTGGTGAAGCCACTTCCTCCCTAAAAGCAGTACAGAATTGTGCATACGCTGAGGGAACCACACAAGATTGTGGAGAGAGGAAGTGAATACATTCCAAAAAGACCATTCTTTAAAAATCTGTTGAATTATGAAGGGTCATGAGGCAGGCATTGAGAGACCAATCGTGATAATGCTGTCTCTCTTTCTCTGGATGTTAATTACATAAGTGTGCTTACTTGGTGAAAATTCACTCCATTACACACAATGAGGGTATATTTCTGTGTGTATGCTACACTTCAATAAAGTTTTACCTTAGAGAAAACTTATTGAAAAAGTTGTACTGAAACAGCTCTATTCTAAAAGAAAACCCCAAATAAAACTCACATGAACACAAGAGTCTGGCTGAGAGGTGAGACAGTGAGGGACTCAATCATCACCATTGTAGAATACTGACCACGTCATCTTGGAACCACACTCTGGAGCTGGCCAAGCATTTTGAAACACATTATTTTTCTGGGCCGCTCCCTAAGCTCAGGTAGTAGGCATGGCTAACTGGTCCCCAGCATGTCAGGCCCTTGGCGTGTGGCTCCAGTCTTGTTGCAGGAGCCACAGCCTAGTGTGACAGTGATGGGGCATTTGTGATGGACAGCAAAGGAAAACTGATGGTTGTGACTTGGATTGAGTGAGCTAGAAATAAAGAAAGATCTAAAAGCGATGCCCAAGATGGAGGAAGGAGGGGCCAAAGTGGTTCTAAAGCAAAGGGTTGAAAAGAGGGAATGTGCTATAAGCAAACAAGAAATGTCCTTGGGTTGTGATGGCATGGCCTGAACCATTCTTGCTTCTCTGAGAGAGTACCTTCCTCTTCCCTGTGCTTCTCTTTGCATTTGTGGGGAGAAATCTCTGCTCTTTAATTAAAACCTCCCCAGGTTTTCACAAACCTGCTGTCTCCCCAGCCCAGCGAACAGCTTTCAGTGATTATCTAAGGAACAGGGCATATAAGGAATTATTTCCTAGAAGCAATAATGTATCACCTTCCTATAGAAGCCCCATCACTAAGTTATGACACAGGTCTATCTTAGCTAAGCTGGAGAAACAACACAGAGAGGTGATTTTTAGCACTTTTTATACTGTGGAACTAAACATGGCACTTTCAGGCACCAATGCATGAGCAAGCAGAATCTCTCCAAAGGTCATCTGAGATCCTTTAGCCTCCATCTCTTCTTACATGTCCATTCTGCAAGCGCCTACTCTCCCACTGGCCCTTGCAGTTGGGCAGCCTAAGACAGATCCCATGTGGAACAGCTTTTAATCTTCTGAATAATTTCTTCCAACTGTGGGATGTAGAAGCAGGTTTGTAACAGAAAGAAATCATATTAAGAATGTCTTTTTAATCCATCTTGAGACACTAGTTTTTAAAAAAAGGCAGAGAAAAAAATGATGGCAGCTTTGTGATTCTCAGGAAGCACAGCATAACTTTAACATTTTGGGGAAGGTAATAGCATTCAGCAGAAAGTCTTACAAGGAATTGGGAGTGAACATCAACTTGAGGCAGGGTACGGACACTGTACAATGAGGCACTGCTCTGAGAGTCACATTAGTCATTTCTACGTGATTCATGTGGGATTGACTGGGAAGAAGACGAGCAAACAACTATTGACTGGGGGTGGGAGGAAGTAGAACATGATTCTAGTATTTAAATAATTAGTATTTATTGAGTGCCTACTGTGTGCAGAATTAGAGTTGCTGAGGTACTGATTCCCTTGGTTTTAGACAAACCCCAGTGAGTAACATACAGCCCACAAGCAGCATTTTATGCTTTGTTCACATTCCAGATTCAAATCAGAAATCTTTTCCCATCTGGTTGTATCCACAATATCCAAGATTGTTTCAATCTTGTAAAGTGCAACTGACAAACACAAAGTAGAACTATTTTTTTTTCTAGCCACTCACACACTTTGGAAAACAATGGGAAATTATTCTCACAGTGCGAAATTATCTTTATTCAGAAGATCACATAAGCAATGTATTCACAATCAAAAACATTTTACATTAGCAATAAACGCCAATCACTTCTGCAAGAGCTTCCCGGGGTTGGTAGATGTTTTTACTGCTTCATTCTGTTTCCATCAAAGAAATGGAATAGATGCTTTTTAACCTTATGTAAAAAGGTTATGTAAAACCTATCGGTTTTACATCAGGTGTAGAGTAGAGAGATGCAAAGATTTGGGAAGAGATGGGGGAAGAGGGGGTACCTCCACTGTTCCCTGGAAACAGATTCAGAAACCCTCTTCTAATTTCTAAACTTGTCCCAAGTCACACAAGCCCATATACCTTTACAGAATTACCCATGGACTCTAAGGAAATGTAATGTTTGTTGTTGTTTTAGGGAAAGGGGGCAGAAGTGCATCATGCAACATGCTCCTTTGAATAGGTGGTTGGAACATCACAGTCTCCATTGGAAATTAGAATAAGCAAGTGAAATGGTATAGCAGGCAGAATAATTCCCCTTCCTCAAAAATGTCATCATTCCTAAAATCTGTTGGATATATTACTTTGCATGACAAAAGTGGCTTTATAAATGTGATTAAATTAAAGGCCTTAAAATGAGATTAGTTTATATTACCCAGGTGTGCCCAATCTAATCATATGGGTCCTGAAAAGCATAGGATCTTTTCCAGCTATGGTCAGAGAAAGATGTGATCCTGTAACAACGTTGCTGCAATGTCGCTGGCTTTAAAGGTGCGGGGCACAAGCCAAAGAACGCAGGTGCCCTGTGAAACCTGGGACAGATTCTATCCCAGAGTCTCAAAGAAACTCAGCCCTATCAAAACACTGAAGTCAGCCCAGTGAGAAGTGTTGGGAACTTTCAACCTCCAGAGCTGTAAGGTAATAAATTTGGCTATTTTAAGTCACTTGTTTTGTGTTGTTTGTTACAGCAACAATAAGAAACTAATACATGTGGGCTGGCAGAGAAAGGATTTTTAGTGTTGACACTAAATGCACAGAACCATTTTGACTCAGACGTCAATGATACCGTCAAATATGGTCCGGCAAAAAAGACTGACAAAATCAGATAACAGCATTTGATTCCAACAACCACTTAGAACTATATACTAGGAAATATTAATTGATTTTCAATATAATGCCTTAATTAACAGTCATACAAAGCTATGCTTCTGGTTTTATTATCAAACCATTATTGAAAGTCTTACCCATTATTTCATTCAATATACCCTATGTAATGTCCCAAATGAAAAATTTCTCTCAGCCCTGACTGGTGTGGCTTAGTGGGTTGCGTGATGTCCTGTAGACCAAAAGGTTGCCAGTTCAATTCCCGGTCAGGACACAGGCCTGGGCTGCGGGCCAGGTCCCCACTTGGGGGTGTGCGAGGGGCAACCAGGTGATGTTTCTTTCACACATCGATGTTTCTCTCCCTTTCTTTCAACCTCTCTTCCCCTCTCTCTAAAAATAAGTAAATAAAATCTTTTAAAATTTTGTCTCAAAGTTTAAAATCAGCAGATATTTTGTTCTTCATGATGAACATTTCAAGTGTGCAGTTTATACCTAGCAATTATTTGTGAATAGAAGCCAGATCTATCTTGTACTTAGCTGTTTTTCAAAACTTAGTGCTGGGCACAAAGGATTCACTTGAAATTATTTGTGAAATGAATGAATTTGTGACTAAATCTTAGCTTATAAGTGGTTAAAAGCTAGGTTTTATGCACAGCTATAGTAAGTGCCTTTATTGTCATATTGATATCATTATTGGCATTGGTTTTCTTAGTTCTTCCTTTAGCACTTTTAAATTCTTTTTTATAGTATTGTTATATCTGTCATATGTGTTCTCAAAGGACTCAGTTTGTGGGGAAAGAGAATACTCATACGCTAACCACAATAGAATAAAAATCACTAAACAGATACTCAAATGTTATAGGAACCTAAAGTAAAAAGTGGCTAAAAGTAACTGGCGTTTTGTTCAGGGATAAAGGACATTCCAAAGTTGAGGGACCTGCTTGGGGACATTGAATAATCTACTGTAGCTAGAATGTACAGTAGTGGGAGAAATATCTGGGAAAGACAGTAGGGCAATGACAAATCAGCTTAGGACTGACAGCATTCGACCTTAAGCAACAAAGAGCTACTGAATAGAGATTAACTCCAAAAGGGCTTTGAGAAGACTAACCTTTTTTACTGTAGTGTTTCGGGAAAGTAAGACAAAACTAAACTCTGATGACAAAATAACGATGGTTTGGAGGAATGGAAAACTGAAAGCAGAGGCATCAATTTGAATGTTATTGAAATAACCCAGGGAACAAATAATAAGGACCACAGCATAGCTGGGGCTGAATTCAAGGGAACCTATAGAAGTAGAATCAACATTACATGACATGTGAAAGGATATGAGGATTGGGATAGAAAGGAAAAGAAAATGACTATGAGAGTATGATATTTTGATTAAAATCAATAGCAGTACAACAGGAGAAGGAGGCATTGAAGAGAAGGTAATAATGCACAGTATCCCTTATGCATTGAATGACAACCATTTGCCAAATTTTATTTCATATGACTTATATTCACAGCTATTCTACAAAGTAGATTTTACAACCTCCATCTTATAGCTCTACAGACATTTTCAGTATCTTCTCCGTGGTCCTTTAGCAATTAAGAGTTAGAAATCTAATCCTGGTCTGCTCCAGTTCAAGGTCATGCGCTTCCTGGCAGTCCAATCTCATGTTGAACACATCGAATTTGGAAAGCCAGAAGACCAGCCATGTCCAGCAAGTAAAGGTGCTAAATGTGCATGTGGTGTCTAGGAACATAACTGGTGTGCACAGATTTCAAATTATCTGAAGGTAGATGGTGGCTGGGGAATTGTCTGGGATCATTTAGGGGGAACATGTGGGAGCAGAGAAGACCAAGAACGTTGCACTGAAAGGTTGGTGGGGAGAGAGGAGTCAGAAGAGGAAGCTGAGAGGAAGGAGAATGAGAAGTAAGAAGTGAAGAAGAGCACCGTGTCACCAAGGTCAAGAGGGGGCTTGTCAAGAAGAAATGGTGGTCAGTTGGAACAAACTAAAAAAATTACATAAAGGTGAGAACCAGGAAGGCCTTTGGATTCTGGAAATTCTAAAACTTTAGAAAATTCACTTGGGATTCTGAAAAGGCAGCATCATCAGGTAGTGCTAGAGCTCTGCAGCAAGACCATAGGGTTGGGTGGTAAAGGGTGGTAAAGACATGAAGCCTGTCCCTCATGACATTTATCAATGACAGGAAGACTAGGAGCAGGGCAGCAGATGTAGGGACAAGAAAAAAGTAAGTTTAAAAAAATATTTTAATGCTTTTAAAAGGTTTGTTTGGGTAAAAGAAGGCAGTGGAGAGAAAATAATATGAATATATGACAAGGAGATTTTTGTTACTGTCTTGGTAGGTCATTTGGTGTTAGTGCAAGGGCCACGTCCCTTTGAGGGCCATCTTCTGTGACAGGATGGGTTGCAGAGCTCTGGGCAGCTCCAGGGAACACCTAGAACACTGGGACCATTCCCTCTTTAACGTAAACATAATATCCAACTAAGGTATACTGGTATTTAAAATGCATCCACTGAGTAGAATGCTGCATCCCAGACATGACTCATCGCTTGGCATAGCTATAATGTTAATAAATACCAAGGACAGTCACTCAAGTTTATGCTTTCATTTTGTGCATGTGTGTGTGTGTGTTTACACTGATTAGAATACTTACAAATAGTAAATACAAGCCCAGTGGTTTATGTTTGCTATAGAAATCAATTTCATCTTTTAAGTGAGCAATCCTGGAAGAAACATTCAGAGCAATACAGGAAGAATATCTGCAGAGGTCTAGCCCCATGTCATTCAGAATACACAATAGCACAAAAACGCACATTTTGCATAATGGCTAAACATTAAGGGAGGAGACAACAGAACAGAGTCTGACTCCAAAAAGGGAGCTATGAGAGCAACAAAAGCTTTGGAATCAGCAACAGACATGAGAAATGAGGAAACCTGGGGAAGGCATGAGTAAATGGAAAGCTTTATAACTTGGAGGGAACTGAGAGAGCAAGCAAAAGGTAGCAAAAGAAGCATGCCAGCCCTGAAGAGACAGCCCCAAAGGAACAAAATCAATGTGGCCTCCTAGATTCCTCTGTACTAGAAGAATGATTTCAAAAGAGAAAAGGGAGGTAGAAAGAGTTAGTAGGCTCGTAGTGTGGAGGTGGGGGTGAGACCCCCACAACCACTCTTCACGGAGCGTCAGGGCGTGGTTTCACCCTCTGTGTCCCGCTCTTTCATATATTCGGTGTGTTTGCAGATTGTATCCGTAAAATAACACTAGGAGATCTGGGGATAAGGCAATTACGTTATAAAAGTTCTTTGCCTTCCCCAAAGTCTCAATTCAGCCTAGTTGAGAACAGTATATATGTGTATATATACACAGATACACACATATATGGAATATATATATATACACATATATGGAATAACTAGTAAAAAGGAACTTATGTAAAAATATATTTATAGGCATATTAGCATCACAAAGGAATAATTGATATATTATCAGATTTTCTGAGAAACTGCAGCATTTTACCAATCACATTTGGCACAGCAAACCCCACTTCCGCCCTCACGATGACCCAGGAGTCATCGTCACTGAGCCCAGGATGGACGCTGAGCCTGCCATGTTGCCTTCCTGGCCAGTGTCCTGTTCCAGTGTCATCGCCTTGACCCACTCCTCCCTACTGCTGGGCTCCTCTCTTTAGTACTTCCTCCTGGTACATGGTACCACAGAGGTACAACTAATTGTTTTATGATCACTTCTTATTTTTATAATAAAGCCTGACAATTTTCTCCTGGGTTTTAAACCCATGTGGCATTTGTTCTTAGGTAAGGCAGATATGATAAATGCCATTACCTACATCTTTCAACTGCTGAAATAAATCTCCAAGAAAGTTGACAGGATTCTAGATCACAGGATTAGACACAGGATATTTGGGTTCAAATCCAGACTCTGACACTGACTCACAGTACTTCCTAACACACAGCATTAACTTCAGGGGGCGTCCAAGTCCTCATGGGCAACATACAGGGTTGAGGAGGACAGAGCTCCCCGGCACGCTGCAGTCTTAGGGCCCTGTGAGCTTGCTCACTGACAGGTGACACGCACACTCAGACCCACGCAGACACAGTCTCTGAAGTGTTCTCTGAAGTTGCTGTCAACTTGAAAATGTTAGGTCTTATCTACTTCTTGAAATAAATCATCACTTCTCCCCTCCTGTTATCAGTTCTTTGAAGATGCTTCAGCCATGACAAGACATAATAAAGAGGGAGATTAATTGGTGAACTGGAAAACCCTCCCAGAGACAAGGACACTCACACAGAGAAGACACCCGGGCCGCTGCCGTGTTTGCAGTGCTTGTTTGTCTCAGGTTTCAAGGCTTTGTTAGCGGGATGGTCAGCTTATCTTCTTAAAAACATAAAGCCTGAATTGTTAACAAAGGGAAGTGTGTAAGTCTAAATCTTGTCATTAACTAACCTTGATTAAAGCACCTATTTATAATTACTTTCAGCTCCTTGGAACAGATGATGCTGTGTTCCTCTGTCATTTCCTGTCTCCTCCACACTGGTACCTTCGACATCATTTTTTTTTCAAAATGAACATAAATAAAATTTAAATTTGCTTGGAGACTTTAAGCAAAACACCTCTTGAATAAATTTAAGATACTATGAGTAATGCAAGGGTAAATATGGGAATCGTTCAATGGCATTGTGTCCTAGACAGACAGCAGAAAGAACAGAAAGCAGTTTCTATATTCAAAAGCTGTGATATTGGCAGCTAACCTTTATCAAGTTCTCACCACGGACCAGGGAGTCCTTTTGCATATTCACAGTGGTCCTTCGTGCAAGGGCCACGCAGGCCCCCATCCGAGTTATGTTTAGGGGGAAACAATCTGACAACTACGACTGAATGTAGTGTTAGCAAGGAACCCCTTCACGGGAAGGAAGAATCTGGATGATAAAAGTGGGAGATCACAGATTAAAAGGGATTACAGTTGAAAAGCAAATTCTTACGGAAGGTGACATTTGAGTCCGTTGTGAAACTGTGATTAGATACAAATAAATGGTATTAAGGGGGAAGGACATGCTAGAAAAAAAGAATAGTGCATAGCAAGAAAAGTCTCATCACGATAAGTAACACACCTGTACTCGACCTGCACCATGTCAGTCATCCACACTGCAAAATAAAATCCCTCAGCTCTGAGACTGTCTTGCTCAGTTTGTAGCTGCAACTCCAATTCCCAGTATATGGTAATATAAGTTGAATGAAGGAAATACATGTAGCTTTTCAGATCCTCCCTAAAAAGGTAGACTGTACTTTACCACTCTGTTATGAACTGAATGTGTATGTCTGTCCACAAATGCATATGTAGATGCCCTAACCCCCAGTGTGATGGTATTTGGAAGTGGGGCCTTTGGGAGGAAACTAGATTAGATTATGGTATGAGGGCGGGACCCCCCTGATGGGTTTAGTGCCCTTACAGGAAATGGCACAAGCATGGAGAAAAGGCCACCTGTGCACACAGTGAGAAGGCAGCTCTCCCCAGAAACCAAAGTTGCCTGCACCTCGATTCTTAGACTTCCTGGCTTCTGGGACTGTGAGAAATAAGTGTCAGTTGTTCAGACCACCCAGTCCATAGTATTTTGTCTATGGTATTTTGTCGTGGCAGCCCAAGGCAAGTGATTTGCTTTGGCCAATGAAGTGAGAGTGGATGTGATCTAAGCAGAGGCTTAACATGTGCTTGCCTTGCCCCTGTGCTTCTGCCAGCACCGCAAGGAGTACACAGTATGCATATGTGCAGCAGAGTGCACACGAGTGTGAGAGCTGAAGAGGCAAGTGACAGAGCAACACTGCAAAGCAAAAGTGGTGTAATGCCGTGTATGCCAGACAGTGGGGTTGCAGGGAGGAGTGAGATGAGGAGAAAGCAGTTGAAAGATAGTCTTTTTAGTCAAATGTAAGTTTACATTTCAAAAGGGAGTCTGAAAAGCAATTATATTATACAATGTGTGCAATGCAGTTGAGTAAAATAAACCAGAGACTAGAGGCTACAAAATGAAGCATCCTGGAGGGCAATTCTGCCTGCTCAATGACAAGGGTTCAACTCTGCCGTCTTTGTCACAGTTTTTGACAAAGCAACCAGGGATCTCGTTTTACAATGTGTTAGATAAGAACTACCTGTAAATAATATTCTCAGTCCTACCCAAAGGCTTGATGATTACCAACCTTCCTTACTGTGATGGTCATAATCAGTGTACACTGCCCCCCGCCCTCCACCCCACACACACCTGGCAATGTTCCAAAAACCAAACAGAAGAAACTAAGAAACAAGAGGATGTAAATTCATGAATGCCAAGGAAAGTTTGCCACTTTCCTCTTACTCACTCAGCCACTTTACTGGGAAGTGCCAGAAGGCTTACTGATGTTAATCCTAAGATTTTTGTAGCTAAAAAACCCAAGCTGGCAATGCCAGAAACTCAGGCTGCAAAAGTTAATAAACTAAATTCCCTGAGGCTGGGAATCCACAGGGCAATAAATGTCCAAAGGCATTAAAATCAGAGCCCCAGTTGCCCAGCACAGGACTCGGGGGCTTCAACATCAAGTTCAAATTTGGCTCTTAGTACATTTTATTCAGCATCTTTTGGGCCTTCACTAGATTCTTAGGGTCCTCTACTAATTGGTCTCTCTGAAACAGGATGAAAGTCTCTGGCATGTCTCCAATGAGAATAGGTTTGGACCCAAGCAGGGATTTTGTAGGTAGGAAGTGAATGGTAGAATTAGAGGGTCATTTTCTATTCCCATAGTAAGAGTTTATTCTAAGTTGAACTGCCTGCAAGGCAATAGACACCTTCACACTTTCTATCAGAAGCTTGATAGAAAATTTGAGCTATATCTAGAAGTTATTGTCCACATGTTTCATGATATACCAAACATTGCTTCAATTATCATTCTTTGTTTTTATTGCTAAAACAGAATATATATCCTGTTCCACTATTACTCAATTTTCAAGTCCACAACTGAGACAGGCATTCTATGTTCAGTAGTTCATTTTTCTATAATTTGCATTCCCTTTATTTCTCTCAAATTCTAATTTTTATAAATCAAAACCATTGAATTATGTATTGTGGTAGTTTTTCCCCCTCTCTTTTTATAAAAGCAATCAAAAACCATTTCAAACACTTTGAATTTTGTCAAGGCAAGAGATAAATCATTTATTTTAACCTTAAAGCAGAAAAACAACTTCTTTTCTGGATTATCAAGTCTTTAGTTGGCAGCTGTATCATTAGGAAAATGTCTTCTTTTAAGACCTTGAACTTCAATGTTTTCTTAATTGTGAAACTCATTAAGTGTTCAGAAATGACATTATTTGCTAAAGCTCATACCCATTAAGCAAAGCACACCCACTGTAGTTATTAAGGTTCTAGGGAAGCACTGCACCAGTGAGGAGGCAGGAAACTAGGAGGCCACAAACCCGAAATTAAAGCATCCCAGTAAGAAACTAATTACCTAACCAATACAGAGCAAATGAAGCTTCTGCTCCCTGAAGAGGAGTTCAAGTCAGTCCAATCTACTCTAATCATATCACACAACCCATTGTAGCTCTACTTCTTTGAAGAGGGGTTTCTAGTAGCCTTTCAGAACTCTTCCCATATTCTCTGACATCATTGGAATCTATTCTTCATGTTATCCCTATCATGAGGACCGTTGAATACATGCATATGTGAAATAAATGAATGAATAGATGAAGACGAGATTTGAATAAGCAACACTAGTGACTTCCTTTAAACTTATATCAGCTATTTATGGGCCAACCAGAATCTGTGGGCAAGATGGTAATCTACAGAATCCCTTTCTCTATAGTACGAACTGCTCCTTTCATGGTAGCTCTACTGTTCTCTGATCACCCAGCAAGGACACCCTGGATGAGCCTTAAAACCGAGAGCTTTCAATACCATTTAGATAGGACTGGGGTAAAGACGAGAAAGTCACAGGAGTTATTAAAACATGAACTTCCCCCATATGGTGAATCAAGCTATGGCAAGAATGGTTGTTGTAATGGGTTTTTAAATGCCTATTGGGAGGCAATATGAAAAGAGCATCCTTAGTAGTCTAGTGTAAAACAGCTTATTTCTTTTGTGTGTATCAACAGTTCTCTGCCTTTCCTTTTATGTTTATATGTTATTAGCAGTAAGTACATGATTAACAGTTGTTTAATTAATAGGCATGATTTTAATAAAAACATATAACTACAAATTATACTTCAAAATAAAAGTTGTCTCCAAACTCAGCGCCCAGTAACTAGATTCAAAATTCCTTGCTTAGACTGATTTAATGGGCAAGTGCTGAGTTAACCGTGCTGCAGAGTGAACCCTGGGCTGAAATCAGCACAGCTGGGGCTCCATCACTGAAGTGCTTTCCAATGGCTAAGAGCAGGCTTGCTAGTTAGCCCTTGGCTTTGACTGTTCGCTGTGTGACCCTGGACAAATTACCCAACTCTTATGATTCTGAGTTCTCTAATTCATAAGTTAGGACTCTTAGTTTATAGAGCTGTTGAGATACTAAATCAGGTAATAGAACATGTAATAGTTAGCACAGTACAACATGAATGATAGTTAAAAATATCTATACTTTGGGTGCTTCAGCTAACTCTCCATAGTTCAGTTTTCTTTCTTTTTCTCATTTGTTAAAAAAAAATCCAAGACCCATCTTATTCCATAGAGAATATTTTAATATATTGTGTATGTTCTCTGTTGGTTACCCAAGTGCAGATATCAGCTCTACTTTTGTGTACTCCATAACACTTGTATCATTGTCAGATGAATTCATTTTAAAGCCTATTTTTCACTAAAGAAATGTACCTGAGTAATTCTCAAACACAGTTCGATTTTTAACTTTATTTTATTTTATTTTAATCGTTGTTCAAGTACAGTTTTCTGTCCTTTACTCCCATCCCGCCACCCACCCATCCCTCCCCAACTCCCTCCCATTTCCCCCCCCCTAGTTTTGTCCATGTGTTCTCTTTATACTTGTTCCTGTAAACCCTTCCCCTTTTCCCCTGAAATTTTAACTTTTAATTCATATTCTCTATCTATCTATCTATCTACCTATCTATCATCTATCTAATCTCTAGTTCTCAGCCATAGATTCATTTTCCTTTTGCTGGAATAGCATCTATTTTTCTGACTACATAACCATGCTCTTGTTCTATTAAACTCAATGCTTCATTGAAATCTATTCTTTGAATTTTCAATTTAAAAATATTTAATAAGGATTTACATACGCCTCATGTAATTGAGCATGAATGATTACAGCAAAACTGCAGTGCAGCAAGCAGAGTTTTTGACTACAGCCACCGCCAGTCCAGTAAGATAATGGTCAGTGTGAGAGAGGAAGTAACCACAGCAGAAAGGGTTTCTGATAATGGAGAGAGAGATTTCCAAGTAGCTCTTTACTACCAGTCATTGCTTGTTCCCTCCAAAATTGCTACCAATTAAATTACTGATAGCATTTCCTGTTTACCCACATGCAGCTGCAAAGTGTAATTTCAAACTTGGTAGAAAAGTGTACTTGTGACATTTTTCCCAGGTTTGTGGAGTAAGAAGGCCGAACAATTTGAACCAGCTACTACAATGGAATAATAGTTTGGAAGGTATGTGCCATGACTAAATCGGTAACCACAGACAGAATTGGGAGAACAACTTGAAATGAGCATGTTAGCTCTGGTATAAAGAGAACACTGATATGGTAGCACATGGACCATATATACGGTATCTGGTCAGATGAGAAGAAAAACCATGCTCAATAAGACTAACTTAATTCCTGAGTTACTGGTTTATGGATTTGAAGGTGGGCTTGGGCATCTATATTACAGTTCCTGGGTAATTCAAGTACAGCGGCAAGACCAAAGGCACCAAATCCCAATTTACACTTTCTAAACAAATAACTATACTCTTCACTCCTGGTGAGAAGAAACTGCATCACATGTTTCATTGAACACCATCACAGACCACTAATAACCTACTAAATCCCCGATGTGATCTTCATTCTTTCTGTCTTAGCCACACTCTTGAGAAGCGTTTCTACAATTTTCTATGTCCTCTCCTCACCTATCATTCCTGACTTGAAGCTTTTGTAATCTACCTATTTATATTCACAACTCCAATTCAACTATTCCATTTAAGGTCATCGTCACCCATTAATGAGAAATCTAATGAGTGTTTTAGTGCCAATTTTTTCTTGGCTTCTCCCCTCAGAGGTAACTGACATTACTGACTACACTCTCTTTAAAACATCACATTCTTCTCGTCTTTTCTTTTGTCCTCCCTGGGTTTCTCTTCCTCTTCCTGCAGCTTAATATTTGGTATTCTTCAGGGTTCTATTTTAAACCGCCTTCTCTTCCCACTCTATGTACTTTTCCTGACTAATGAAAGATATGGTGAGAATGCTCAGACAGTTCTCATTAGCCTAGACTTTTATTTCCTATAGTCACTGAAATAGGATTTAATGTCCAAGATGGAATAATCTCCACCATCCCCACCCTCCCACACACACCTGCTCTTTCCTCTATATTTATATGATTTTCAATGCTTTTTAAATTTTACCTAGGCTATAGTAAACTGCTAGTATTTTTCTGTTTCATTGCATACCTAGAGGCTATTATTTGTGTTTTACTCTATTAAAAAGAAGTCTATAATATGTCTTTCAAAAGACAATTCATATGTGGTGGTTAATTTGCAAGAACAAGGGAAGCCTCTACACTCAGTTTCTTATGAAACATCTAATACAATGAATGGGTAGGAATAAAAAAGCGATCTAGGCATAATATCAAAGGAAACCACATGGCCAAAAGATAAAACAAAAATTGACCATTGGACTGTATGGTCTGTCTATGGCAAGCCTGCAGTTTTAATTGTCTGGTAGTGATGTGGAGGAAACACATACTGCAAGTGCATATGCTAAACGTTCAGTTTATAATAAATCTTTCTACACAATTTTGGAAACATGATCTGATGACTTTCTTTGGATATTTACTATTGATTCATCCATCGTGGCACAATAAATAGAGAATATCTGAATGCTCTTAAACAGTAAAACAATTACCCGCTAAAAGATGCTTGCTCATCAATGTTCTTAGGATGAAGTTCAGGAAGTGAGGACAGACATAGTGTGTTGAGGATCCACAGTCTCAAGGGAATGCTGTTAGCTATATTCATTGTTTATTTGATGCTGGCCCTACCCATGCATTATCTCTTGATTTTTATGACATCTCTGAGAAAGACGTATTATTCTCCCCACATTTACATTAACAAATAATATAGTGAACTTCACTGACATTAAATAACTAGTTCAGGCCAGGCAACTAGCAATGATTCACCAAGGAATGATTCCAATCTGAGTCTATTTGACTCTAAAGCCCTTGTTCTTTCCACCTGGACTTGGTACACTGCCTCTCCCGTGATACCAGCATTGTGATTTGATTGATGGTTCGGGTCTTCCTTTTGTAGCCATGCATCAACTCTGTGCTTTATGAAGCACACTTAAACATTCATACATTTCTGTTTTTTACTGAGTTAACAATTATTTTTAAACTTCTGGATAAGTACATATTACTTTGATAGCCCTCCTTCCCACAAGACCTTCTGAATAAGGTTTTTATTATCATTGTGAATTCTTGGAGTATATAATATGGTTACTTCATCTCTGATTATCTTCTATATTTCCTCCCCCCAATTGCTTCTTCCCGAAGAGGTCTGTCACATAAATTACTACTCTCATCAACCAGGGATTTGAATCAGAAGGAGATGTACATTCAGAGATTTAGTGCAAGTAACTGGCCAATTCTGAGGCCCAGATAAGCAAATCTGAAATCTATAGGACAGGCCATAACAAAGGACAGGTTGGAACCCATGAGCAGGCACAAGTAGAATTTCTTCTCAGAAGCCTAGCCATGCATCTAAGATCATTCAACTGATTGAATCAGGCTCAATCAGATTATGTAAGAAACCCTCTCTTACTTACAGTCAACTGATTATGGACTAAACCACATCTACGAAACACCATCCTGGTAACATGAAGGTTAGTGTTTGAATAACTAGGGACTGGACCCATCAAAAGACTATCACAGCTACTATTACTACTTTTAATGTGAATAAATGGTATTTATTATACTTTACCTTTTTTCAGATTATTTAACATCTGACTCTCAAAATTGGTTCAGGGCTCATATTGTATGCAATTTATAATAGAGCAAATGGAGGCTCAGATAACTTGAATTTATCTAGGGTTGCAAGTGAGAAAACAATGCTGGACTTGAAGCCAGTCTTTGGGGCCAGAGTTACTTCAGGCAGCACGCCTTGAGGCAGATCACTGCTCCAGTTGTTCACCAAAGGCAAGGGATAATGTTAGCAGGGTAGGAAAGTTCTGTCTTGTGCAACTCGTATAAATTATTTTAAATTCAGTATATTATGTACTTGATTTATTGTTTTTCTCACTGACGTTATTAGCAAAGAACAAAATAAAGACTCACAGCTCTTTTGATTATGCTAAATGTTTTATCTTCAATTTTTCAAGCTTGTTATTTCATAGAACCTATCTAGAATACAGTTTGATTTTTTAAAAATCACTGTTATTCAGATACTAAAAACAAGACACAGAGAAACCTACATAAACCTCCAGAGAGCTTTCATGTTTTCGTTCACTCTCAGACACTTTCCTATATAACACGTAACAAATAATTGATAAAGTTATGTTTCAATATTTTAGGGTTTACATAATTTTAAAGATTTCAGGATCTATTTTAATTCACTACTATGAAGCGCATAATTCAACTTAAGACTTAGACAAATTGATGGTTTTACTTTTTAAATCTCAAATCCAATAAATTGATGATTGTCATATAATTAATAACAACAGCCGCATTTGTCAAACTCTAAAGCACGTCTGCCATTTTGCTAGAATACTTCAATATAAAATATCACTTAATCCTCCAGCAAACTTGGTGGCAGCTACAGTTACAAGAGAGGCTAAGGATGCATGGCTGATAATGGTAGAGTCATAGTTTGAACCAGTCTAATTCCAGGCCTTGATTCTTAGCTCCACCAGCTAACTACCTCTCTTATTAACAAAACCTACACATAGATATTCCCTCAAAATCTCAAGCCTTACGGAAATGTGTGTGGCTCTCAGTGGCCTATTGTTCTTTTTCTTCTATGAGTAGCAGCCCCTGCAGGTAGCTCAGTCTCCTTCTCCTGATCCCATCACACTCCAGGCTGATAAGAGGCCTACACACTGGTAACTTTTACCATGGCATTCCACAAAATGAAGAGAAGAGGACTCCTAGTAAATAACAGCGTAATTCATTGCTTAACTTATTCATTCATTCATACTAAGTATTTACTGAGATGATGTGCTACCCATTCAGGTAGGCCATGATAGAGGTGAAAAAGTAAACCACTTCTGCTCTCAAAGGGCTTATCTATTGGGATGGGCAACGTAGCAATTATACAAAATGACCAGTCAACCATCATGATGAAGAGGCATAAGGGTGCTGTGTAATCACAGGGCAGTAACACCTAGCTCATCTTTGGAGGACAGGTCAGAAGCAGGAGGAGGAAGGAAGGAATGCTTTATAGTAGAATTAGAACACTATGTACAGTGTAGCAAGATTAAGCAAAATCTGAGTGGCTTCCAGAACACAGAGATGTTTCTCTGTGGATAAGCAAGACAAAGCAGTTAAGGAGGCAGTCTTTGGGATATATGGAGGTTGGGGTCTTACTTTTTGGGTCATTGCCAAATTTATTGCAGCACTGGACATCATTCAGCCAAAGTATTCTACTTTAAAATTTCAGTTTAAAATGCAGTGCTTCACCTAATAAAATTGAATTTTAAGATTAAAACATTGCCACATGAAATGGACCAATAGATCCCACAGTGGTCTGGTTGCCTGCTTAGAAGCCTAATAAGCTACAAGCTACAAAATTGAGGTTCTCACATTTATTGACATTAAGACACCTCAAGAGATTACGGATATTTGTTATTTTTCTGGGATATTCCCCCCAGCTCTGTTCCCACATGTAATTCACAGCTGGCAATGGAGCTTGTGTAAACTGCAGCTGGTACAAGAAATGACAACAAAGGGCACATTCCAAGAGAACGGGACAGGTTTACAAGATGTGCATGATAACGGATGAATGATACAACTATTAAAAGCTTCAGAATAATCCCCTTCTATCTAGTCATGATTGGTTGAATTGTCACATGTATTTTGTGATCATATTGATAATACAGATATTCAAAACTCTTGGAAAAATACAGTTCAAATGAGAATATCACTAAAACATTAAGGCTGTAAAGTAGCTGTTGAGCCAACATGGAAATCCATTTGTGCCTCTCTCCATGACAGCATCGCTATTTGAATGACCACAGGAAATGCTGTCTTCACCTCTAAAAGTAAACTATTTCCTTGAAAATCATATAAAAAAAAGAGTGCATTTTCATTTTAGAAAAACCCTCTACCCCCTAAAACACAGGTCCGAGTCCACATTGCCCTGATCTGTCTGCTGGGTGTAGTACCAACAGTCCCTTGGGGCTTTGCCAAACTCCGGGTCCATGAGCAGTGCATGGCTGTCCTTTTGCCGCTGAGCAACCCCCATAATCCTGGGTTTCTGATGATAATGATAGAAGCACTGATTCTTTCAATTCCTTAGCACAACCTGTGCCATATTGGAACAAACTCAGCATGTCACAAAACCCACTCTGAAAGGCTTGATCATTAATATATACTAGGTAAAATTTATATTCAGTTCTGAACCTGAGACCAGAAAAAAAAAACAAAACACCACTCCCCTACTTTGAGTAGTCTCTACCTGAAATGTAGCATTTCTTTCCATTGTAAATGCAGTGACAGTAGCACCCATGACATCGTCTGCAATACAAATCAGGGTTATTTTCACATGACATGACAGTTACAGAAATTGCAGAACATTGTTTATGCTTATCTTGTCTTTGAAATTAACCAGGTTGGTAGAACTGTTGCTAGATGTTATTTCATACAATATAAAGAAGCACATATAGTCTGTCATAATTTTTTGGAAAATACTTCGATAATTGTATTTCAATTCTATCAGCCTTTTTGTCATCCCATGTATTTTATTTTATGCATTTAAAACAATCCTGAGAAGGTTCATCAGACTGCCAAAATTCTCCATGTGCAAAAGAGATTAAAATTTTTTGTAAATTTTATATGAATAAAATCATTTTTGTTCTGACTGTTCTTCCTATGAAGGAACAAACCTATGGGGGAAAACAAACAAACAAACAAACAAAAACCCAATTCTGCCTTCTCAAGCTCATCAATGCCCATGACCAAATGGCTGCCTGAGCTGCTTGGGAACCTCGGAGAGGCTAATTAGTACAGTCTGTGTTATCTCCAATGGTTAGTCCTTTATTTTGGTTATGGTGAACTCTCTGATCTGGCATGGTCTGAGAATCAGGTGTTCTAGTTAATAATGGCCCAAATGAGACAGAGAGAAAGTAACGGTGTGAAAGGTGTTAGTGCTGGTACAATTCAGGCTGGGTTTGCATGAGATGAGTGATTTCGTCAGCCTGATTGCCTCTGTATTGTTGCACCAGTAGATATCTAAACAGCAGCTAGGAAACTTCCCAAATGGTTATCTACCCTATTGTAAATGCTCCCCCGCCCCACTCTTTTCATTCTTCCTCTTTACAGCCTTTCCTTTTACAGGGAATGAAGTTGCCAGTCACCATTTATTGAGCCTTAAGATGATCACAAGGAGTAATAAGAACAGCAGAACTGCCCTGGGAAGATTAATAATATCTTTCTCCCTCTTCCAATCCATGGTACGCGTCAGTTCTCTCTGTGTGTTTGTGAAACTGTAATAAAGGATATTACTTTTCCGCATTGCTTTAGGTCAAAGAGACCATGTCAAAAGTCAAGTACAAGTGAGCTAGATATCCTACTCAGCTTGGGGTTGCCTGCACCAGAGATGAAACTTGCTCCCAAGCTTAATTTGAGCAGTATTTCAAATTACCATGAGGAGATGTCCTGAATATCTAATACGTTAACTGTTTGTGTAGCAAACATTAAGATGAAAGAATTATACAAGGAAAATTAAAAAGAAACAGAAGAAGAGGAAGGAAGAAAAAGAGGAGGGGGGGGAGAAGGAGAGAGAGGAAAAAGAATCCCTGAGCATGCGCTAAGTATGCAATGAATTAACTTCTCATTCAATGTTTTTTCTTTGAAATAGATGCTGACTTACTCAGTTCCCCTTTCTTCTTGAGTTAAAGTTCTTCTCCTGTTCTTGAAACTCCTCTCCAACATTATTCTATCAGTCTCATCTAATTCTCTACTTGTCTGACTTTTCCAGTCCCCTTTGATGGCTCATTTTATTTTGCCCGTTAAATGCTGGTGTCCCCCTATAACTCTGTCCTCGGCATTCTCTCTCTCTGTTTCTGTATCAGCCCTTCACTTTGTGTATCCATTAACAAGCCTGTTTGCTGGCAACCCTGTCTGCAAGGTGAAGGATAGATGGTCAAGAGCTCATCGGGGCTCTCAAGAAGCAGCTCACAGTTCTAGCTGGGTGACTGAAATAGATAGTTAAAACACAATGGGTTAGGTTAAGTCCAATGATGAAGTCATGCGCAGGAATTTTATGCATGTGTGGAATGGGTACATCATCTGAACTGGGGTCACCTTAGAGAAAGAGCCACCCCGGAATTGGGAAGTATCTTAATGGATGAGTAAAACAACTACACAAAGGGAGAGGGAAGGAGAGAGCACCAGGTTCAAGTAGTGTGTACATTATAGCAAGATTACCGGCAATTACGTATTGCTGGACCATTGAGTTATGAGAGGAGAATGCAATGGAAGATGTTTTGAACAATTATTAACATCAATCGGTAAGAAGGTAAAAGTGAATGAATACCTAAATCAGAGATGAAACTTCTTACCTGTCATCACTCCATTCAAAAAACATTCAGTAACAATGAGATCATGATTATAAAATATGAAGATGGATAGTTGGGTTTTACATGACTATGCTCGTTCATCCAGATCTTACAGTAACTGTCAGTCCAGGAAGGTGGGGCTGTTCAGATTTTCTCAGGATTAGTAATCCCTGTCTGAATCTGCTCTCCTGCCTCTTTTCAGATCCCTGAGGAATCACTCCATTCTGATCCCTTCTCAATTTTTGCCTCTGTAAATTCTGCACTCTGTACACACTGGAGAAGAAGCATCCTCATTGCTTCCCCCACTGGGGTCTGTTGGTTCATCACTATTCAGTGGCCTCCATAAGTCTGTAACTTTGGTGCCTAGCTTCAAAGAAAGCCCTGAAGTTATTCAAGAAATGGTTTTCAGGGTACAGTTCAGGCTGTCCTTTAAAGGGAAAGCCAGGGCTCTTCTCACCAAACCCAGAGGCTCCCCTCCCATAGACCATTTTGAAAGTGTCTTGCACTGACTTTTTCTCTCTCTTGGAGACTTCGGAAAAATCCCAGCTCTATGTCCTCTAATTTCTATATCCAAACAGGAATACTTTAATTACTTATTCTTTAACTCTGTCCTGAAAACAAGCACTATAACATGGCAAACTTTGAGTGACTGAATTTCCATTTAAATTCCTGTGAAAGGAGATGTTTTATAAAAACCAAGTGTTGCTTTAAACACATACACAAAAAGAAACATTTGATTCAAAATAAAATTAAGCTAAATTCTAGAACATTCTGGGAAGATGCCGGGATCTTTCTCATTGCCATTCTTCATTCCTTTTCCTTCATCTTTCTCCCTTGTGTCCTTATTATTTAGAATTGCATGGGGGGTCAGAGGGACAGAAATGTGCTGGCCAACACTGCAGCAACTGGAGCTTGTTAAATAACATTTCTAAGGTTTATGTATTTCTAAAGTTTACTCTGGGTCCCTGAGGAATAGAATTTTCCTTATCTTATCTCTTCTCCTAGAGGTCATAACCCTCAGCATCAAAGGGACAGCAGATGCATCCTTCACCTTCTAATGAGGTTCCTGTTGAATGCAGTCAGTGCTTCCAGAACCATCTCCATGCCTCCCTGGCACTCCCCTCCCCTCAGGAGCCAAAATTAATCTAGCTTTCTCAAGACTAAGGACAATTCAGAGTCCAGACCATAGGATGCTGCTAGTGGTAACGGTGGCTCATGCAGCTGCAGCAAAGACAGCACCAACATGGTTTGGGAGTGGGGGCTTTGGAGTGAGGGTCTGGGCTCCACTTCAGACTTCACCACTTTGAAAGATGTGTGAGTTTGGGCAACATGATTTCTCTGTATCGCTTTCTTTACCTGCATAATTTGAATAATAAAGCCTACCTTGCAGGGTTACTTTAAGTATTAAATGAGACAATATATGTGTGTACAACCTGGGATGGAATAAACTATTAATAAATGATAGTCCTAATAAGAGTGTTAATAATAATAAAATTAATCAAAAAAGATTTAAGTCACTTCCTGCTAAAACACTCACATGTAGTGAGTACATATTAGACTGCTCAGTTTTGTGAGCAATCAGCCCAAGTAATTCATCAAATCTGGCACATGTTGCGGTTTCTCATGACCCCAGAGAACAGTACCTGCAGATGACACAAGACACACAGCGAGAAAACGGACACAGAAGATTAGATGATGAAGTGCCCTGTCTGAGACCAGCCTGATCCCAGGTCCATGCGGTAATTCTTGGTTCTGGGAGAACCTCCCTGAGACCTGGCACACCACCATACCCAGCTCACTGCCTTGGAGGGCGTGTGCCTATTAGATGACCAATTCTACTCTTCTTTATCCTGGCTGCACTTTAGAATTAGCTGGGAGCTTTAAAAAACACTGATGAGCAGCCCCACCCTCACTTGGCCACTCCTGGTATTCTGGCTTATTTAGTATGCTGTTTAAACCTAGCAAATAAGTAATTTTTAAAACCTTTCTAGTCTATTGTAAAGGACAACCAGGTTGAGAAGCACTGTGAGCAAGTACTACTTACTTATATTAACAATGAAGATGATTAATAATAATGATAACAACAATAATACCAATATGTATTACAGATCTATTCCGTGCTGCTTACTTTGCTAAGTGAACAACCACACATTTTGTAGGTGGCAAATTCAGAATAAGAAGCTGGGTCTGAATGACTTTGTAACTGAATCCAGGTCTGGATGCCTGACACCACACAAGCCTATACTGGAGAGGCAGGTGCTGATGGAAAGGAGAGTGGTTTATTTGCAGATGCCAGCCATCTGGAAGATGGCAGACTCATGTTTCAAAGCCCTTCTCCACCTCTCACTGGAGACAGAAGGGTTTATAAGGAGGGAGAAGGGAACAGAACAAAGAGATCAAAGGAGAGCATTGAAAAGTTCTCTGCATGCAGATGAGCACAGTCCATTCCGATAAGGCAAGTGATGACCCGGTGTGCATCATCCTGGTTTAGTCATCCTGGATTCACGTCATCCTAACTTTACATCATCCTAGATCCACAACTGAAGGTCAGCAAATCTCCCAGAAGTGGGATGCTTGAAGGTCAGAGTCTATTTTTGAAGCTAGTTCCTAGGGTTCTTATACAAACATGTTGTCCATCTACGAGCTACATATTAGTCAAAATGTGCATTTACAGAAACAGTGTCAAAAGAATGGTAGGGTGGGTCACAATTTCCCACCATTACAATTTCCCATTACAACTTCACGCTTGTATTTTTAATCAGTATCACAGAGGTCACTTGCTAATTTTATATTTGATGGGCCATCCTTCAGGTATGGTTGAAGATGAGCATACTGCATGAGTTTACTTTTTTCCCAAAGTAATGTACAGTTATTTTAGCAGTGGCCTTGGATTTGTATAAAGGCATCATAGAATGGTGGTTAGAAACATGCAGGGACTCTGGACCTAGATAGCCTCGGTTCAAATATTGCTCCTACCACTAACCAGATGAATATCTGACTCTACGGGTTAATATTTGCTTAACTCTTTTGTTCCTTCATTTCCACTTCAGTAAAATGGGAATAATGATAATAATACCTTAAAGAGTTTCTTTTAAAGAAATTTAGTGCTTAGAACAGTATCTAGCATATGGTAAGAGCAAATAAGTATTTGTTATCGTTATATACCTAATTGAGGCAATGACCAATGGTGGGAATTTGGGAATCATGAAAGCTTATCTGGGAGACATTTTTGGATGGTCAGCTCTTTACCATACAAGATCTATCTAGAAGGTATCCAGCCATGTAATATGAAAAATAAAGACATTTATTGAAGAAGATACAAGATACAAGAAACACTGTACACAGGACAATGATGCCTCAGTCTTCATCAAAGTAGTCACTTTAGGATGTCACACAGTTCTCCCTGTCGTCATCAGCTGTCCTGTTATATTTTCCTGAATCTTATTGGTGGTCTGAAATCTCTTCCCTTTCAAAGGTGATTTTAGTTTTGGGAAAATCCAGAAAATGCAGGGCACCAAATCTGGGCTGTAGAGGGGCTGAGTCACCCAGGTAATTTGAATTTGCACCAAAAACCTCTGCACCAGATTCAGAGTGGGTGTGCACTGTCCTGATGATGCTGCCCATCACCAGTTTCCCATAGCTGTGGCCTTCTGAATCATCCAAATAGTTTCTGTGGAGGAATGTTCAAATTTAATGCAAAATTTGATGCAGATTTGTTGCTCTACTTGCTCAGTCATTATGAATGTGACAGCCACACAGTACACATGCTCACTCAATGGTGTCCACCCCCTGCCACCATTGACTAGTACTGTGAAGTCATCATTGTTCACACATGCACATTCCAGTCCACTCTCCTTGGCTGCCAAGTTAGATTGATGTCTTACAAACCATTCTCATTACATTAACAATGGCTGGACTTTTTCCAGACAGTCCTCATATTTCTTAGATCATGCTATGTTGCAGGCAATTTGATTCTGAATCTTTGGCCCAGAGAGTGAATTATATGTATTAGTTACTCTTGGTGGGCAAGGTACTGCCTTCTAAAAAAGAATTTGGAATGTGTGGGGATATTTACTTGTCATGAGGCAAGGAGAGCCCTACTCATATGTAGTGGGTGAAAACCAAGGTTATTTCATGTTATACTCAAGGGAAAACTGGCCTTCCCAAAATGGTCTTAATAGCCACTTGAGGAACACTCAGGATATAGTCTAGAATAATTGTAGATAAAATGATTTAATCATAAAGTAAGAGAGACAAGGAGATATTGTAAACAAGTTTCTTTAAATTTGAAGAGGAAATGAGATGGAGAATACTTGGAGAGTAAAGGAAGCATCCAGTGGAAATCCCACTTTGCCTGACAGGGTGGAGGGCACTGTGGGGTCGAGTGTGAAGACACCTCAGCAACAACAGTAAGTTGGGAAGTTCAGGGCCCAGGCTGTAGCTAAGATACAATTTTTTAAAAAGTGATACTATAATTATTATTGTGTCAGAATATGTAAGCTTATAAACAAAGAATAAAAGGAAAAAAAGTAAAAATAAATATTTTTAAAAAGTGGTAGGGCAACAGGACTGTGTATGATTTTTCTTTCTTTTAAGAATAAAACCACTGTGGAAAAATCCACAGAATGAAAAATGAACAAGCATATGACTTTCTAATCAGAGTGAGGATGAAACCAGTATTAAGAGTAGATACTCCTCCACTGGAGAGCAACCCAAGAATGAAGATAATAGACAAGAAAAATATGGCCTTGGCTCCCTCTTTAAAAAAGAAATCAATAAACTTGGTTTTGGAAGTTTTAGTGACAAACTAATTTTATGCTTTTGATTTGTCTTCTAATTAATCTAATGCATTTTTCATCTACCTTTTTATATTTGAGCACTTTAGAGTTCACAGTTCTCTAGGGAACTGGGTTTCCCACCCCCACTTTGATCCATAACTTTCACAGTGCGGACCATTGATTTAGGAATGCTGGACACCTCTGTGGCTGCTTTAGTTCTTAATTTCCCATTCAACTTATATTTAGTGAAGATATCCTTTGATTAAGACAGAGTCTGTCAGGACTGGAAATCTTGGACTATTAGGCCATTTTTCTAGTTATATCCTGCTTTCATTTCTGAATTATTACTTATAGGACACAAAACTGACTGCTTAGCATGAGAAAATTAAACACTCTCCCCCACGCCATTATCAAACACCCAGAACAGATTTTATCCTACTGAATTTGGGATCACACAGTGCTATAGATAATAGAAAAGTACTCACTCAGAAACTCAACATTTCTATAACCTTGATGTCTTCGAGGTGATCTGTTCAGTGCTTATATTTTTCTGTATGTGATACTCTCAAAAACTGCAAATATCTGGCTTTGACATGTTTGCAACTTTAATTGGACTACTTCTGGGAATGAATCTGGCACTGTGTTTTCAGACATTTTGGTTATTTTTCTGTCTTTCTTTGAAGTGGTGTTTCCTCTCCGCCGTGGTGACTTACTGTGCTGTCCACTGTCCTTTCACCCGTGGTCCCTGTTGGACGTCCCTTTACATGGAGGCACTTTTTGCTTTCCCCAAAGCACATGGTATATTGATTCATTTTATGAGGTGTTTTTCCCCCAATCTTATTTCTAAGGAATAATTTTTGTTTCAGGTCTTAGAAGTATCTTAGGTATAAGGTAGGATGATCACAAAACCCTGGTTATTTCTCATCCCTTCTCTTATTATATTACCCACTAAGTGCAACAGAACATGCAACATCTCTCCATTTACCTTTTCTGCTTATCGAGTTTCAGATTTGGTTGGTGCAATAAAAGGGATGATGCTGATTGTTTTTTGGAGTTTTCCATTTTACATGTTTCTATTATAAAAACAATCTAATTTATGTATTAATTTTAGCTCATAGGAGTTAGTTTCCTAGGTACAAAGTAGGTTCTGGAAACTACTTAATATATTTTTTTCTAGTATTTCCTTAGTCTGTTGTGGGCCTGTTCCACTGCCCTAGTTCTTACAATGTTGTTTCTCTTTTTCTCAGCTTCTGGCCAGCCCCCACATGACTTCTCGCTCTATCGATTATATTTCAAGGGGAATCACAACTATTGTTTCTCTTTTACTGCTGAATCCCTCTTTCCATATTCTTTCTCTGTGAAGCTTTCTAGCTCCTAAAATATACACCTCCCAGAAGCCCCCTTCACGTGAGAAGTAAGCACCTCTATCTCCTAGAAATAGTATTTCTCTCACCCTGGGAAGGTCCGTATGTGTAAATATAAAAGGGATAGCCATAAGAAACTACCCTCTGAAGGGAACTGTCTCCTGGGCAACATGGCCTGGACAGGAGGAGAGAGCAGCTGTGTGTGCTGTTTGAGAACCAGGATGTCAACAAAAATAATAGCCCGGGCTGCTCTTAGTGAGCCCACAGCTCCCCATTCACCCAGTCACCAAGTATGCATTTCTCACTGATGCTGGAAAAAGGATGGGCCATAGTCACTGTACTTGGACAAGAACTCCAGTAGATGCTGAAGTGTGTGTGTGTGTGTGTGTGTGTGTGTGTGTAAACAGAAGGCCTTTCTTGCCCTTACTCCAGTCCTGAAGGAGGAAATGTCTCATGCTGCTCAGCTCCAGGTATATTTGCTCACGTGATTGATACTCTCACTGTCTTTAACCAGCTGTTTCCTCCCCCCGGGAGCACTTCCTGCCCTGACATTTACCTCTCTGCCCAGGAGATCCGAAACATTTTCCTGACTGCTCTTGTACCTTCCCTATATTTCCTCAACCAACGCTGCTTCTACATTTGTAGTCAAGTCACCACACTCCCCCTTCTCTTGTTTCCCTTTGTCTTGATGCAGCTATCTATTTTAAAATCCCTGTGACCACTTTAGAGTGTCAGAGAAAAAGGAGCATATTATCTATAAAACAAGACAAAGGGACAAACATAAATTTTATTAAATGTAGCCAAAGGACATGTATGTGGGAGAAGTGCATGGCTTTTGAATTACTAAAGAAATAAACAGATACTAACTACACAACATGCATGTGATTCCAGCAGTCCTTTATCAGTGAACAATACCAGGTTGTAGTTTATGCTTCCACAATACTAGTTTCAAATGTATTTTGAAAATTATGGTTAAATAAAAATATGTTCAGATACACGAAAGATGAGAGGCATGGTTGCCAGCAGATTCACACTAAAAATCCTAACGAGAGTTTTTAGGCTGAAGGGAGAGTAGCAGATGGAAATTCAGATCTCCAATAAAGAATGAAGGACCTTGAAAAGACTTAACTTTCCTAAATTGCATCAGAATAAAATGAACAATTTACTACCTGCCACTTCCCTCTGTGTTTGCAGATCTCTGTTTCTCAGTGACAACATTCCCAGGAAGTAAGTGCCATGGTTATAAAATTCTAAGCTGCTGACTTGACCATGAAATAGAGCAGCAAAATGCTTCAAATGTCCTAGCACAAACCTAATCTGAAATTCTTAGTCACACACTATAATGATAATTATAATAATTAACATATAGTGAGCACTTACCATGTACCAGGCATTTTTCCCAATAACTGACTTCTTTTGTTTTATTCTACTCTCATCACAACCATGTTAAGGGTGTTTGTTACAGAGAGGGGACCTGAGGTTCTGTGAGTTTGAGTAATTCACTCAAGTTCTCAGCCACCCACGATGTGACCTCACCATGCTTTAGAGCTCTCATTCTTAACCACTGCTCCCCATGATGCTTTATATTAATTCATTAAAGTGTCTGCCCATGTTCTTTAGCAAGAGTTGTTCATTTTAAACCAATGTGAATTTTCACGGGGTCCTTAGAGGGCACCACTGCAGGGAGCCCATCACAAACAAGGCAAGGTAAGGCAACCTATGGAGTTGGGCAAGGCCAGAACCCTGGGCAGACTGTTCATTTCATTGATATTTTTCTCACCATCCAATAATAAGACCTTTGTGAATTTTCTATATTTAGTAAAGAGGCAGAGCAAAATAGATTTGGCTAGAAGACAGCAGGGTTACTGATGTGGCTGTCAAACTCTAGTGCTCTCCAAAGTCACCTGCGGGAGCTGGTCACACGGGCGGGGATCTGAGTCTATCAGCAGACACGGGTTTCAGTGAGCTCGGGGTGGATCCAAGGATTCAGATACACAAGGTACACAATTTGGGTACACAATTTGGGGGGTGGGTGATGAAATAGTTTTACATTAGGTTATTGTGATGGTTGCAAGCTTCTGTAAATACATTAAAAAACACTGAATCATATCTTTTAAATGGGGGAGCTGTGTGGAGTATGAATTGTATCACGAATAAGGCTGCTGAAAGAAAGTTCTGAGCAAAAGTGACCACAGAGACACAGCCTTCCAGGCAAGTCCCTCTGACTACAGACTCCCAGAGGATCTTCCAGACAAGAGGGCCGGGGTGGGTCCTTTCTCTAGCAGACCATGAAGATGGAGATCTACAGAGGGGCTTCATTGTCCCTATTCTCCTCTGGGTCCTTCCTATTCCTTGTTCCTTCCTCTCATTTTGTACTTTATTTCTGTAGGGGGCAGTGTAAATGAGACTGTTTTAGTATCTATCTCCTCTACTGTCTTTTTAGTTATGCCTCTTTCAATTTTAATACTACATTTTATAAATTTATTAAATTTGCTCTATGATTATAACAAGCCTTCTTAATATACTCTGGTCAAACTTGAACTGATATGGTGATTTTATATATAATGTAAGGCATTTTAAACTGACTTTTTAAAAATTTAAGAGGGAAAATAATTGTATATATTTACCCTTATGAAAGTTCTTTATTCTTTATTGTAGATCTGAATTTCCAACTGCTACTCTCCCTTCAGACTAAAACCTCTCTTTAGCATTTTTTTAGTGTGAACCTGCTTGAAACGGGGTGCAAAGCAAAGGTCTCAAAATAAAGGAAATATCTCCCACAGCCCATGATTGGAGGAAAGGGGAGTGAATGAGACTGCTTTCAAGATACTTTGCATTACAATGGCAAGTGGATAGCCTTGTCTTTCCCAAAGTGCAGTGACTCCTGACATAGCCAGAGGAACTTATGCTAGGCCTGCGTGAGAGGCAGGGAGGCAGAGGCTCCCGCGTCACAGGCTACTCTTGCCCTGACTAAAGATGGCAGCCACATGAGAGTAATGATACCGGAATCTGGTAAATGTAGTTCACTGTAAGAGAGGCCAGAGATGAGGTCATGTTGGAAGCTCTTGGTCAGGATTTAAACTAAGGGTGGGCAGAGAGAGAGGCAGGCAGGTGGGCCCTGAGGGCTGAAAGGGTAGGTAGCAGGCTGGTCTGTGGTGAAGAAGGCAGCCATGAGGGATTCTGCCATACTGCCTGTAATGAGTGAGGAGCAATACCTGCTCGTCTGAGGATTTGGCCATGTAGCCCAAGCTAGTATGGGAGCTGGTCCACCATGGGAGAGAGAAGGAGGTAGTCATGAGGGAACGGCAAGTAGCTATGCAGTTTGTAGTCAGGACTCGGCCATGTGGCCTGGTGTAGTAAGGAGGCAGCAGCCAAGAAGGAGAGAATGGCATGCTGCTGCTCTGATAGGCTGCTCTGGCTGACTCTGAAGCCACCAAGGACTCTGCCTTTCAAGATGCTGACCTGCTGCCTCATAGACCTGGACTCTTGGGACTTGGGACATATGGAGGGGCCACTATCTTGGGACTTGTGCCTTTCCTGGACTTCACCATGATCCAGCGCAGCACAGCACATGTTTTCCTGTACTACTACATGGAGGTTGAGGATGATGAAGAAGATCCTGAAGAAGAAAGCTGCTGTGAGAGGAGAACAACTTTGAAACCCATGGGTGTACTTTCCAGAGGAGACAGAGACCTGTTTGTGCAGCCACATAAGAACAGATAAGAATACAGGGAACTACCGGGCATGGTTTTGGCTTGTAGCCTGGTGGGGAGCGAGGGAAGTGCTGGCTCCTATGGGGAGCAGGGCTCCAAGCTGAAGTGCTCCCAGTCCCCCCACCCAAGGTTGGAATCTTATAAATAAAAACATGTTTCCCTCAACACTAACACTGGGTCATGCATCAAGGTGCCTTGTGCATGGGCCCTGCTTTCCTCGGTTACATGCTGGCAAGCATTTCTATCATCTCTTGTGTACCTGAAAATATTTTTATTTACACGTAATTTTTGAAATACATTTTTACCATGTCAAGAATTCTACAGTTGACAATATTGTTTACTTTTTGTGTTTTAGCATTTTGGAGATTTTTTCTATTTTTTTTGCCTACACACCTTTAAATTTTTAATGGATTATAAAATATAGTTTATTGTCAAATTTTATATATTTTCATGAAACTAACATATAAAAATTAGATTAAAATATACAAAATTCTCTTTGTGAGATGATTTGGGGGGATTTATATACAAGGAAAAGATATATAATACTTCTGTGATTGTTTCAACCCCCACAACTTTTCCATTTTGAAAAGTGTGGATAAAACCATATGAGAAGTAGGGAAATAATGAAGAATAGACTTGGTCTTATTGAAATCAAAATCAACCCAATGTTTAGGTAAATATGGGTATGGTTCAAGTTTTCTGTATTTTTATTGATGAAACATATTTCTACTTAAAAATCACAAAGTGAAGCCCTGGCTGGCATAACTCAGTGGATTGAGTGCAGGTTGCAAACCAAAGTGTTTCAGGTTTGATTCCCAGTCAGGGTACATGCCTGGGTTGCAGGCCATGACCCCCAGCAACCACACATTGATGTTTCTCTCTCTCTCTTTCTCCCTCCCTTCCCTCTCTAAAAATAAATAAATAAAATCTTTGAAAAAAAATCACAAAGTGAAAAATGTTTTCTAATTTTGTTTACCTTTGCTACAATTACATAGTTCATTAATATGACTACAACTAAATTATGGATTGGAATAAATTCTATTTAAATGATACCTTTAAAGCAAAATAAATAAAAGTTAACCAAGAATTTCAGTAATGAACTTACCTAGGAAAAAATGTTAAATATTTCTTTATAACCAACAATGCCCAAAGTGTCCTCAAAATAAATACTAATAACATATTTCCACTTACTTTTTCATACCTTCCCTTTTCTTGATAGAATCAGTGACCTACACTACTTTAATTTCCCTTCTGAAATAAACAGCATCTCTGTTAGGAACTGTGATTTTAAAAATAATCCTCTCTTGGAATGCCTTTTTGCACAATAATCATGACATAGTGAGAGGTTATTCTGAAACCAAGAAAAACATTCACTCCTGCTGATTATTCATACTAGGTATCACTTCCTCTTTTCACCTAGAGAAAGTAAAGGCTTGGAGAAATCTATTCATTTGACCTAGAAACCCCATAGGGCAGTGAGCCATCTATCTCTAAAGAATTTATCATTGGGAAATATCAAGCCCACATTCTCCAAAATTAAACAGGAAGTGCTTTTAATTATGAAAAAGTTATGATAAATGTAAAAGATAGGTGCACTATTGCATGTTCCTGTAACAAAGACACTTGGAGATTTGAGTACTTTCACTACATCCTCTAACTAAGTCTTCTTTTCTTTCTATGTTTTCTTGTAATGTCACACTTATTATTACTCCCCTTTAGCTTCAAGACCATGAGGTCTTTTTCCACCTCCCATCCAGCTCTCAGCCTCTGCTAACTCAGGAAAATCTCCAGGAGAGGAAATTACTAGGCAGAGAGGATTATCTATGTTTTGGGCTTCCTTCAGATGCATCATAACATGCCAGCCCACAGATTTGCCCAGTATTTGCTGGTTTCTGCTGGTCAGAGCAAAGACAGCCCTTCCCTGGTCAGGGGCTTTCTCCACACTCTGTGACTGTAGCCTCAGAATTGGTATCACCTCTATTAGTTTCTCCCGCTGGTGTTATTTCTCTAAAATGTCTTTGTATTCACAATTCTTCAATAGCCTTAAGAAAAATTATAGAGGTTTCTCATACATTTGCCTGGTGCTTTCTGATTTTTATCACATGAATGCTTGCACACCATTCTGTAGCCAAACTGAAAGTCGAACTCCTCTCTGTTTCCAAGGAACTTGAAATCTGATTGAAAACACACAACAGAACTAGGTTGGAAATGGCAGGTGACAGAGTAAAGGATAAGGACAGTCAACCTCCCAAGAGTTCAGAGGAGGAAGTAGGGTTGCCAGACACAATCCAGGACATCCAACTGAACTTGAATTTCAGATATACAGGGAATATATTTTTAGTAAAAGTATATCCCAAATGTTGCATTATATTGGAAAATATTGCTTCTTGATCTAATATACAAATTTAACTTGAAACCCTATATTTTTCAAAAATTTCTTCCTAGGAGAAAGGGCACCCTAGTGGGGAAAAGGCTCATGAGGCAGGAAAAAATTGACTCAGGCTGTTAAGGGAGGACTGAGACGTTCAAAAACTACCACATAATGTGTATGCAGATAAGTAGTGGGAGAAAGGATCAGGGAAATGTGTCAAGTTCAAAACCCCTGAGAATTCTGAATGTCAATCTAAGAAGAATGGACTCTATTTTACTGGCAAAGACGAATAAGAAAGATTCATCGGAAGTCTCTCATTTTTGACCTCTTTAAAGGTAACAGTAGCAATAAGAATCAATTTTATGGTATAGGTCTTCCACAGCAAAGCCTTTTTCTGATTTTAAAGGGCTTTTTGCTTCAGTAAGATCCCATTTTCCTTTTTATGCTTTTATGTAGGCATTTACAGTCTCCCTTTGTTCAGGTATAAGACATGATGATGGCTCTGCCTTCAGCAACATGAAACAAATAAGATTTTCTATTTCTGCCAAATAAATGAAAATCTAGATCGCATAGAAATTGACAAATGCCAAACAGACTTTTAACCACGTTTATTTGAAGCAACTTGCTGTACTTCAGTGCACAATTACAAATCATCCTTTCAAGCTCTTCAGCATCTCAGACCTGCCAAGAGCTAATTAACTGCTCTGACAGTGGAAAGATGTGGCAACAGAAGGCAGAGTTTCTGAATGACTGTAAGGTATTTAATTTGAATAAAAGGAGGATTAAAAAGCAGCAGTGAGCAAGAGTGGTAACAGATACAGAGTGCCTGTATTAAAGATTCCTGTTGGATTTCAAAATCACCCACTGGAAATTTATTATTGGGATGAATGTTTTAAAGTGTTTAAAGACACCTTCCATAGCAGGCAGCAGTGATCGGGGCTGTGAATGTGAGTTTGCATTAGTGCAGCTTTCCCAGCAGAGACTGACCTTTCCTCCTTGAGCACCTTCCCTGCACTTCTGACCATGAACATGAACATGAACAAGGTTCCTCCGTGCTTAACATCATGCTCAGAACAGCTAGTTTCCTGTAACGCATAACTGAATCAAGTGACTGCTGCATCCTGGCTAATACACTGAATACAACACATGCATAATCTAACAAGTACCCTCATTATTGATTTGCAACTGTTTTCTGTGCAGTCCAAGCCTTCATCCCAATCTTGCTCCCAGGTATGAGAAGCGGCAGCAGAGATGGGATGTTTTTCTCAGATCTCTGCTGAGACAGCACTTCAGATAACTTCAGCTGAGGTCTCCTGGCTGCTTCTATCTCCTCCCTATTCAACCCCGATCACACTCAATGAGTGGAGAGGGAAAACAACTTTTTCAGGTGCCAGGAACTTTCACATGTTATTTCATTGATTGTTATAAAGAAGATCACCACAGTAAGGTTGCTCCTATTTTAAAAATACAGAAACTAAATCATCAAAAAGCTTTAGTATCTTGATCATCATTCAAACTCAGATGGGCTGACTTGAGCCTCATCGGCTTCCTCCCACCCTAGCACACAATATCCCCACACAGCCTTGCTTTCTTTAAGATTCTTCAGCCCTGGTTTTCTTTGTAGCTTATCCCTAATGCAATTCTGACTTCACATGAAATTAAAGGCCCTTATAACTTCCTTCCCACCCACAGGTTGAATTCCTTCTTTTCCTTCTTTTTTTTTATTATACGCTCCCTCCTCATTTCTGGGTTATTATTTATTTTGTTAACATGGCTACCAAAGAATAAGAAACAACCACATGAAAAACATTCTGAATGTTCTGCAAAACTCTTTTTTCAAAAAGGCATTGTGCCTCAGAGTTTTTTTCCCCCAATATTATTTTGTATTGGTTTCAGGTGTACAGCTCAGTGGGTATATAATTGTAACTTCACATGGAGTCGTCCACAGCATTTCCAGTACCCAAATGGCACCACACAGAGTTAGCACAATATTTTTTACTGTATTCCCTAGGGACTGGGTGAAAGTGGTGAAGAGACCAAGAAGCACAAACTGGTGGTTACAAAACAGTCAGGGCATGTGGTTGAGTCCATTCTGTAACCAAGCCCAGTTCGTCCCAGGAATGAGGTTGACCGGTCCTTATCAGCTCATGTGTGGGTCAGGTCCAGGCTGCCCAAGATTTCTAGGAGCTTCCCAAGCTTCAGACCTCATCTGCAGTGAGTTAAAGTAGAAAGTGCTATTTCGGTTCGTAGCACATGAATTCTTCTGCTATGTTGGGTTTGACAGTTTTTCACAGCTAGCTTTGCAACTCATATGTACCTCCTCCCACAGGGGGCAGCTGAGTGCATGCATACAAGACTTTTTACCAATAACTCTAGTGCATTCACAGTACACACAAGATTTTTCTTCTAAATAATATCCTGCAACTTTTCATAGAACTTAATTTTAAAAAACTTGTGAAACATTCCACATGTATTTATAAGTAGGAGAAGAATACATCTGCATAATTGTAACCAAGATTGAACAGATGTTAACGTATTATAATTTGCTCCAGATCATTTTTTTAAAGAAATATAATGTTATAGACATTGCTAAAATGCTACTTCCACCCCTTACCCATTCCTTTCTAGAAGTATCCACTCTTTTGTAGATGATATGGATCATTTCCATGCATGTTTTTGAACTTCTGGAATACGAATAAATGCATCCATAAACAATACGGCTGTGTGTTTTAAAGATTTATATAATCACAATCCTACTACACATACTTTTTTACAACTTGTTTTTCTTTTACTTTTTATGAGTGTCTAGCCTAGAGAAAAGAGATGAGCTCAAGGAAATATGTACAAAGATTTCCATTGAATCACTGTATTCTAGTAAAACAAAACATGAAAACAACTTAATTGTTCCTCTTCTGTGCAATGTTTACATAAACGTGATTTATGTAATGGAATGCTACCAATGCCATCCAGCAGTTAAAATGGATCAACGACATCTACACATATTCATAGAACTTAGTTGCTTTTCTTAAAAAATGTGTTTAGGCCCAGGAAAGCAATGAATATAAAGTGAGTTTTTACAATAGCAGGTTTCTGTTTGCTTCTTTTTAAGATTGATCCCTTGTTAATAAAAATATTGAATGATTTAGTATGTAAAAATTCTTAGCATTATCACTTCTGGAAAAAAAAAGTCCAGTGTTTTAGTATTTTGTTTATCTAAACCTCTGCTCTCTTCATCAGCTCGCGTGTTCATTCCTGCAATGCAGATAAAAGGAAGATGCAGAGTTTGGCACTAAGTGAAGTCAATGTGTTAGCACACTCTCATTCTATTCCTGTCATTAACTTGATTAAAAAATGTAAGATAAAGGAAGATATGTCTATCTTTCAGTCTTCAGAAATTGTTCCCATTTACTATATTTGGGTAAGGCGATCAGATCAGTGGTGCTTTTCAGAGGCGTGGTCTCTCTCGCTATCTGGTTTATCAAGTTAGTGCTGAAAAGACTTTAGATAACTCATTTGTATGCAGACCGGAATTTCCAAATTGGCAGCTCTAACTACCACAGCATTCTAACTGCCATATATAGATGACAGTAAATTACTTTCAATATTACCTTCAGACTATTAAAGCTATAGTGGTATGAGAATAATGTATGTGTGCATATTGCTACTGTCAGTAGGTACCCAATCAATAAAACAATATTGCTCAGTATCCCAGCAAAGAAGAGTTCTGATAACGTAATGGTAGCCTGAAATATGCTAATAAATGTGTTTAGTAAAACCTCTATTACTGAAGATGAGGCTGCAGTGAACTGGGAAAACTGCAAAGCATGCCGGGACCTGAGCAGCTCAGAGCTGGCATTCTGCGGAACTTTATTGTGGTTGAACCTGGAAGGGAAGTGATGTGTGAGTGAGAGAGAGAGTACTGAGCCATTTGACTAGGTTGGTGAGACAAAGCAGCGATGATCTTACCCTCTGGAATAGGTCAGGTCGTCCTGCTGTAGGTTTTTGTTGCATTCTGCAATCTTCCATAGTGAGCTCATCACAACACTAAATATGCAATTTTTATAAAATTATATGATTAGGTTTCTTTCCTCTGGCAGACACTAAGCTTGATGGAAGGGATGGTGCCTCTCTCCTCTGTTACATATCCCCATTCCCAAGCAAAACTCCTTGAATAAATTTAATAATGGTCATAAAAATAATTAAAGGGACATGAAGGAAAAGGTGCCGATGTAAAGGTTTTATTGGGTACCATGATAAGACAAGTCTTCTCTGGGTATTCACCCCACCTATGACCATACCCAGCAAGGGCTGTAAGTCGGTAATTCCAGGGGAGTGATAGAACAGAGGTCAGAGCACTTGGCTCATATTCAACTGCACTACTCACCTGCTGTGTGACTTTGAGCACGTTACTTCACTGTCCTAAGTCTCCGTTTTCCCATCCCTCACTCCCTGAGGCAGAAATTAGTAAGTTATCTTTTAGGAGATGGATAACAGTTTCATAAAGTGTTCTTAAGGATGAAGTAATCCAGATATTGTTTACCACATACTACTTGCTGAAAACATGTTTTCTATTATTACCATTGTTATTCAAGATTAGAATCAACTCCTAATGAATGAAGGTTGGTAAGAAATAAAAAAGTATGACACAAGCCCCAGCCATTGGTACTGGTTTAGGATGGGATTCCAGTCTCGGGAATGTAAAGTCTCAGATGGAATCACTAATATATTTCAGAAAACAGCCCAGATTTATGGTCCAGGCCAACACAGAGAGGATGGGCTGAGAGGGTGATGAAGTTCTAGGCCTTCAGGCTTGAAGAAAAGCAACAGGACACTGTGTTGAATGAGGATTCATTTGATGATTGGGAAAAGTGAAGAAATCCAATAAGTTCCCACTAGGTGTTGGGATTAGGGCTACCATACTCAGAATAAGGTGATCCAAGTTTGAGAAGCTGGCAATGAGAGAGGAAGCAAGTCAGGAGTTGGGAAATTTATGCTGGTAGTGGCCATTATGATAGAAAGGCTTAACGTGAGTGATAAATATGACATTAAGCAGAACTATTAAGGACATCAGGAAAGGACAGTAGTGGCAACATTTTTAGTGTACATTTATTGAAATTAAATCACAACAAAAGAGAAATCAACATGGATAAATAGTAGATTTAGATTCTTTTTCATCTTTGGAAAACAATTTTCACCATAGAGTAAGAAGTTGTGCAAAAACAGAGAAAAAACTTAAAAAGAATCACTGACAACTGGAACCTTGTCCAGGAATTGCCAATACATGGCTTGTGTGCTGCCATTTCTGAATTCTGTGTCCTTGGCCAAGTTCAAGGAATAATCTCTGTATTCTTCCTGGTGAGCCAATGTATGGACTTATACTTTTTAATATAGCGCACCTGGCAGCCTATTCTAACCAAACTCATTTGGCACACAAGAGAAAACCTACTTGCCTTCCCTGACCTAGATTAATCCCTTAGTATTTAAGTGAGGAAATGGAGGCCTAATGAAGTGAACCCACCTCCCTCTGCAAACCCCAGAGCCCACTACTGCACCAGTCCTGTTGGTATCTCCCCTCTCTCTTCCTGATTCCCAATACCACTTCTATTTCTATTCAGGTAACATCCTTGTTACACAAAACACATTTAGGCAAAATACTGGACATAAAATAATTCATTAAATGAACTTTCTTGAAGTCACAGGACTACTTGTTCATAGACTCAGGACTCTAGGCAAATACTAGGTGCTTATGTCTGAATTCCTTGACTGTGTAAGAAAAGATGAATGGGAAAAATGTTGAGTAAACTTAAAACTAAAAACTTTCAATGGAAGTGACATGATATTTGAGCATCATAGTAACTCCCCTTGTTGTAAAGAAAGTCATGGAGATAAAAAGAATACGTCAACACAAACTCCTCTTGTAGCCTCTGAGAGAGATCTGGACCACACAAACTATTGCAAATTCTAAACAGTAAAAGTAATAGTTAATGAAATGAGCATGCTTTATTACACACGCTTCTGTACTGACTGCGGGTGAATTTATGAGAGAGACAATTATACTTTTGTATCAAGTACTTATTATATACACTGACCAGGAAGCAGCACCAATTCAAAAGGTTTTGGGATAATTTAAACTGGTTACAGAAGTTTAGAGTGTTTGTACTTTTATTTTTCTAATACTGTTGGTCATGGCTATGATTTTTCAGTTAGGAATTCTCTAATTCTTTTTTTAGGGAAGTATAAGATCTATTTGTTTTTATGTAATTTCTAAGACAGACTGAGAAGTCACATGAAGAAGGCACTGCCTAGAATCTCTGACTTCTGTAGGGCTGGGGGTGGGATTGGTTCAGGGAGCAAGAGTCAGATTCCCAGACAGAAGCAGCAAGAGCAAGTGCAAAGGCCTGAGACAAGGAGAAGTTAGGTACCTTTTTAAAAATTTTTAAAGATTTTATTTATTTATTTTGAGAGAGGGGGGAAGGGAGGGAGAAAGAGAGGAACAGAAACATCAGTATGTGGGAGACACACTGATCAGTTGCCTCTCGCACATCCCAACTGGTGACCTGGCCTGTAACCCAGGCCTGTGCCCTGACTGGGAATTGAACTGGCAGTCTTTGGGGTCACAGGCTGGCATTCAACCCACTGAGCCACACCAGCCAGGGTGGAGTTAGGTACATTTTAGGAATAAAAATGTACATCTTATGTTTGCTGTAGAGTAGAGTTGGAGAGCAGAGATGTAATCTAGGGGAAAGATCAGAACCAGGTCAGGTAGGTTTTTGTAGACTATGGTTAGGAGTTGGATTTGAATGTAAGCACCAAGTAGGAAATTATATGATTTGATTAACTTTTCAAAACGGTATATATTTTTCTTTGAATTAATGTTATTGAAGTTAAAAAACTTAAGTGGACTCAGGACAGAGACTTAGTCTGGTCTCTGACACTTCCACATTGTCCATTCATAACAGGATGAGGATAAGTGTTTGCTAAATAATAAGAGATTCTATGGCTTACTGAATGAACAAATAATATCACGAAAGAATTATCAGTGCAGACAGAGTTTAAAACACATGGTGGAACAATTCTGGCCATGTCAAAGTCTGAGTGGACAGAAAAAAGACTTTAAAATAGCATGCCTTTAAGATTTATTGTTGGAGATATAATTAGTCTTTGAATTTGTTCCTCCTTTAAAAGTTTGTTTATTCTGTAGTTGCTGTTGTGCTAACATTCTTGCTTTATTTAAGTGTTTTCTTCCTGAATAGCATGCATTTATGTAGCTAGGATAATTAGGTTGAATTACATCAATTTGGAGAGGTTAAATTCTAGTAGTAATTATACATTTGCAATTTACAATTAGAGTATAAATCTGATGATGGTATATTACTTGCAGTGCATATGATAATGGCAATTTAAGAAACATGTAAACTTAGAATTCTAGATACTATTGACTTAAGCAATTAGTCTATAAAAATGCTGGAGTTTAAATATGCTAGAAAAAGAAAACTGTAAGTTGACACCTACCCATTTTATAGTTCAAAATGCTATATTGTATTGGTTTTTAAACTGTTTTCCAAATAGACAGAAAGCCAGTTAAGAAACAATGTTACAAAACAAAAATTCCTTCCACATGCTAAACTCACTATATTAAAATAGCCATTCCATCTTCACATATTAATTATACCCAAGTATTTTTACAAAAAAATTGTCAGTTGCATGGTTAAATAGCTATATGATGAATAATTCACAGGTATATCTCTGTTTCAAGGTGCAAATAAGTAAATTATATATTTAGCCATGCAAAATGACATTAGCATCAAAAAAGATTGCACTTCTGACACTTTTCAGAGTCAGCGATGAATAACTTGAACGTTTAGTTGACGATAAACAAGTTTGCTTTTCAAAAATAGTTATATCTGAAGATCCCCCTGACCCATCATGGGGCATTCTTCTTATTATTAGAAGATGTACACAATCATTAGAACACATCTGTGAACTGTCAAATAGAACACTGTAACTAGTGTTTAACACATATTTATTAGCATTAGCATTCCACTAAGCATTAAAATGTCACTTAAATAAGAAAAAAAGAAAACCCACATATTGACTGATTATTTTTTTAAGATTTTATTTATTTATTTTTAGAGAGGGAAGGGAGAGAGATGGAGAGAGAGAGAGAAATATCAATGTGCAGTTGCTGGGGGTCATGGCCTGCAACCCAGGCATGTACCCTGATTGGGAATCGAACCTACGACACTTTGGTTCACAGCTCACGCTCAATTCACTGAGCTACACCAGCCAGGGCTGACTGATTATTTTTAAAAATGTTATTTTATGAGTAAATAGCATGACTCTTTTTAAGTTCCTTCTATGTGAATCCAAATACACACATACATGTACATGTATACCTGGAGAGATTATACATTAATAATTATTTAATAAAACATATCATTATCGAGAGCAATTCTTCTGACTTCATGATCTAAGAAAAGTTGCAGGATGCACCAGTTTCCTGAGTTTTGAGAATACTTTCTGAAATACTGCATTTTTCATCTATTTATTTTTATATAAAATTTATTTTGGGATAATTGAGGATTTACAGAAGGTTGCAAAGGGAGTAAAGTGATTTTTCTCCTACCCCTCCCAGTTTCCCCTGACATTAACATCTTATTCTTTGTTCCGGTATGCTAGAAAAAGAAAATTAATTGTTCATGGTTTGACAATAGATAGATGATAGATGGATAGATGGATAGATAGATAGATAGATAGATACACAAAACGCACAAAGCCAGGGAAATATCGCCTAAAAATGAAAGCATTTAGGGATAAAGATTCAGCTTTAGTGGCAAAGAGAATGAGCAACTCACTAAGAATTAATATAGTTTTCCAGATATGACACAGTTTTTAGATACCACAAAATTCAGTCCAAGGGCACAAGTTTGATAGCAAATTTGCATTCAGCAGACCTAGGTGGATTTAGAACATGTCTGCTAGCCTGCATTACAGGACTTTAAAAGCACTACATTAACAATATTATAATAAAGTAGCCAGGCATTGCAAGATAAATTGCACTGATTTTCAACATTTTCCAAGGTAACATCAATGCTAATTGCTAATAAGCCTTGTACTGTGCCTAAAATAAATTCAAAATTTGCTGTATTACTGGAAAGCAGAATTTTAACAGACAAACTTACTTTCATTGCACATTTTGTTGTTCTTACTCATACAGAAACATTTATTAGCTCTGAGTAGAATTATAAAGAAGAATAAAAATGCCAGCTTTCCCTTTAAAGAGCTCAACTAAAACAAGAGACAGACAGGAAGAACAAAGAAGATTTAATAAAAAGCCGAATATAAGAAGTGCTATAGGATTTGAACCCACAAAATGCAGGGGTGGGGGGTCCTGAGCACACACAAGGCTGGGAGAAGCAGCCTTTAGACTGCGGAGTGACTGACTGGACTGTTTTGGGCACTCAGGGTTATGAGAGAAGGTCGTTCTATAAAAAGAAAACGGCATGACTGAAGGTTTGCACATCTAGCATATGGACTACATATGCCCTGTGATGAGGCAAGTTGTCAAATGTATAGTTAATGGTTTAGAAGCATCAGAAAGACCTTCCATCTGACAAATGATACTGTTCCATGAAGGCAAAGACTTGGAAAACCGTCTGCCTCAGCTACTTTTCCAAATCAAGATGACCAGCAGGACATGCTTTCTTCTCATCCTTCACAGTGTTAGCTGATTCATGATCTGGGGCTAAATTACCAACAGCCATTGTTGACAATGTCAAAGGGTCGGGTCGATGACCCCCACACCCAACCACACATCGTATTCCAGTCTTGTTTCCTTGGGCAGATATGTTTTGAAATGTTTGTATTTTTAATGGCTTATTTTTTTAATAAAATTAATCCACTTAATATGATCACTTACATGCCCTTTCTATAATTTTCCTTACCCCTTAGCTTTGGCAAATAAGTCTGCAGCCATAGCACTAGGAGTAAGTGATAAAGTCAAAGGGCTGAATTTAAGAAGTGGGCTCCTTCAGAAGCAGCGGCCTCAACAAAGCAGCTGAAGAACAAAGAGAGATTAATCTTGACAGTCAGATTCGCAGACACTCAGACAAGAAGATGATACACTTTGAGGCATCTATTGTAGCCCTGATATTTTTGTTTCATGTAAAACTGGAGTATTTGATGACCAGGTCAAACTGGACTAATACACTAACTGTTCTGCCTGGGACCTACCTATAGACACAATCCAAAAAAAGAGACAGAAAATCTGTATGTAATCAATAGTGAGCTATTTCAGTGTAGTGGCTTAGGTAATTTGTCCACATGCCTATTTTATCCACCTGCAAAAGACTGGAAAATTCTCCATGAACAAAAATTAATTGTGCATAAGCAGCTCCACATGGTAAGAAGCAGCTATTTATGATATATGACAGACCCAAATTGTTTCCGATTATACTAATCAGAAAAAATTTAATATACTAAGAACTCTTGGCGTAAATTTGAATCAATGGTAAACTGTGCTTAAATCATGCTTTACTCAATATTTTAAATGAGTCATTATCTACCTAGAGAAAAGAATTCACAGATACAAAGAAGAAAATAGATTTCTACATGAAATTAGGAAGTGTCTTAAAAAGGAAGAAAAATAAGAGTTACAAACCACAATTGGAAATCATTGTGTGCTTAATTACATTAAAGCCACATAATCACATACCTCAATAAAGCCGAAATAAAAAAGGAACATCAGACAAACCAACCCACACCACCAAAAAGTCACAATCACAGTTGGACAGGACTTCAAAATAAGCCTGCTCATCTTCCCACAGATTGAAAGAATCTGCTCAATCATCCATTACTGCAAGTGGATTATCTCATCTCTGAACACTCCTAGTGGCAGTGAACTTGCTATTTTGCAAGGTAGCGCTCTCTGCTCAGGTGTGAACATTCTAATTTAATTTTATCTGTAGCTCTCACTCAGTACCAGATCTCCACATTGCCCACTGGAATAACACAAAATTAAAAAGTAACTGCTCCGTTCAAAAACCTTCCAAATATTTGAAGATGACTTTCCAACTCTTCCTAATGTGGTCTTGTCTTCATAAACAGTCCCAATTCAAAGGTCACTTCCCATGTGCACAATTTCCCCAACTTTCATCATTTTGGGTTCCATCCTTATTCATATAATGTACATTAACTGAGAACCCACTGCATGTCAGGCATATGATATGCTGATGGATACAACAATGCAACTTCTGCACTCATGGAGCTTAAAGGCTACTAAGAAAGGCAAATGCTTTACGCAAAATAATTAAAGATGTGACAAGTGCTACAAAGGGGAAGGTCATAGGTACTACTCAGATCTTACAAAGTACCTAGATCTGTATATATAAAACTCCAGGAACTGTTTCAATGAAGACCAGGTGCATTAAGATGATTTATCGCCTGGATTTAACCTATGATTTTTTTAATTTGGTCAAGATTACGATAACTCAGAAATCACACCACAGAGTTGAAAATACTATACTAAGGCTGAGATAAACCAAAAACTGGGTATCCAGTTTACAGCAACTGTGGACTCCTGTGACTATACCGCGCTGTCCCAGGTGACAACACAAACTATCCTGAGGAAAAATTCCAAAGAAAGCCTCTTGGGCAGTTAGCTAGTGCCTTGATCAGGTCACCAAGGTACATATCGGGAACAGGGCCCTCATGCAGACACAAAGAAGTTAGCTCCGCTTCCAATTCTTAAGACTCTGTGTATATTAAAACAATGTAGAGCAGCCCAAATGAAATCTGCACATTAAACTATTTGCTGCCAACAAACTAGCAATTTTAAATCAACATAAAGATTGCCTCAAGTAAAATCATATTCCCTAGAGACTTCCCCCAGAATTTCTTCCAGCTCTCTTCCAGCTTCAACCTGCCCAGGCAGAGCTCTCATCTTCAGCGTGTTTTTGCTGGACTTCCCTGAGCATGCTCAATGGGCTGCATAATTCTGCAGAGTGGACCATATTGGGGTTCAAACATCCTTAAATATTAATTGAGGTATCCTGGAAAATAAAATAGGCAAGAAGTAGTGTGCATAACAGGTAGGGTTCTACTAAGCAGCTGGGTAACCTTCGTGCTCTGGTAGTTTTTCTGAACTCAAATATTTTGCTGAGCTAATGAGAGATCTATTCTGAGGATTTGGGTTGCTTCCAGCTTTAATGTCCTATGAATCTGAATACTGTTTAATTAAGTTTAGATTAATTTTCTATCACCATTTTCATAAAGTATGGAAAAGAACCCTTGGGTAATTAGGAGACTAATCAAAATATAAACTATAATATTTGTAAAGTCTCAAGAATACTTGACTATGAACGATACTCAGTAATCTATTTTCACTGTTTGAAACATTCAGTTCTTGTAATTCTACAAAATGTTTTTATAGCAGATTTTAGGAGATCTTTCCGTTAAACATCCGCCAAACAGCATGAGTCTAGGACCGGATTGCTCGCGTGGCACTGATGGCTTTTCTGGATGAGTGGCTGTCCAGCGTGGCTGAGCTAACCGTTGCTTGGAACATTCCCAGAGTAACAATAGTGCAGAAAGATGGTGGATCGAATGAATTTTGGGACTCCATCATGCATCACTTTGACATTTGCTTGAACCCAATTTTTGTTTTGCAAACTCAGTAACTTCTACTTAGCTTCATTGCTAGCCCCAGTACTTTTGCTTTTCTTTGTGAGTTATCAGATATAAGTAGTGATGTAGCTGGCCAAGGCCAGTTGGGAAACCTGCTGCTTTGGAAAAAAAAGGTAACTGCTAATGTCATTCATACACACACATATATACATACACACATATATACATGCATACATATATATGAGAGAGAATGTATTTATAATATATATGAATGTGTATCTCAGGATGAGATTGGTGAGGGAAAGACACAGAACTCCATGTCTTTTTCAACAACCACTTAGAAATATTCATTTCCCTCAGATACTAGCAATATACATTATTTAGAAAATATATTGCAAATTTTTATTTGCTTGTCTTCTAAAAATCTCATAAGAAAACATGCCCTTCTGAGAATTCCAGCCTAATTTCTATGCAAATTATCTATATATCTATCTAATCTATAAATCTATAATCATACATTATGCATGCTTTGGATAATCATCTAAATAGTAACAGATTGATTTGGGGAATCCTTTGAGGCTCATAACATTACTTTCTTTCATATCCATGTTTGAGTGGCCAGAAGATTTTTAAGCTCAGCTGACTTTTCAGCACCTAGGACTGTCTTCGAGGGAGAAGAGAAAATGATCCAACAGTGAGCACTTGATTTTTAGTTAATTCTACTTTATAAGTATATACTGCTCCAAAATTATGGAAATTACATGAATGACTGCTGCTTTTTCCCAAACAAATGCAATCCAAACTAAAGAAAAACATAATCATAGTTCTGTTTAATATTTGTGAAACTGATGTCAAAATACAACTCAGCCACTCCACATTGTATGCATACCATTTATACAATCTTCAGGGGAAATTACTGTATCTTTCACTGTTCATTCCTCTATTTTTCATCTACAAACTGCATTAATCTTCTTTATACTACCCTTATACAAGGTTGCAGTTATGTGCTTTCAAAGTATATAACACCAAATAATATCATATATTTTTCCAAATAGCTTTAATTATTTAGGAATCAGACCAGAATTCCTTCTGCAGGGATTCAGGTTCTCCTTTCTAATCCTCAGCTGTGTGGTGGTCATATGAGAAAACAACTGGCCAGAGACAAGTAGCCAAGACTCTGCAGCCTTGGGCCTGCACAAGGCCTGGGCTCCCTCTCCTACCTAGACAGGTTACTCTACCTTTCTGAACCTCAGTTCTTTAACTGTGAGGTGTGGATAATAACATACTTCCCTCATCAGGCTGTTTTGAGAGTTAAATGGGTCATTATTTAAAGTGCTTGATGAAATGCCCGCACATAGCAAGCCCCTATATATATAGCAAGTACTAACCATTACACTAGGTGGTGTTTGCTTTGGGGCAGCAGGCCTAAGGCCACTATTGCCCTGTTGTAAAATACTAGTGTTGAGGTGTAACTGAAAGCAGAATCCCGTCACTTGTCTCTCCAATTCTTCTGGGTCTGTGACAGTCATACTTTTTGCCTTTCTCCTACCTTCCTACCTCACCCAGGCCCTGACACCAAGCAGTCCCCATTAATGAAACTTTTTGAAATAATGTTGATGCTAACAACCAAATAAAAAATAAGTAGGTAACTCATTTGAATGTTGGAGATTAAGATTCAGGTTAAGTCAAACATCATTCCCTTCAAACATTCTGATGATTTTAATAAATCTAGATGATTTTCTTTTTTCTTGTACTTTTGCCAGTCCTTAGAGAAAGTTCTAGAAAACAGCAAAGGCAAACTGAACTTTCATCAGCTCTCTTGATCCTAACAGCAGTAGAAAGAACTTTATTCAAACTAAAGACAACAATGGTATTGGTAGGGATGATAGACCTTGGTCATCCGATTTATGAAGACAGTGACTTTGCAGGTTTTGTGGAGTTTTTAAAGTATAATTTGATACACTAAAGTGCATTTTAGCCTCAGTTTTTGATTTGTAAGGAGGCAGCATTATGGTTTAACATAGAATGGCCAAGTGGAAGACTACAAATGACTGGATAAAGACTGAGCACAAATCAGTCACCAAAAGCACAAAATAATTATCCCCCACAAAGTTACAGGGAATGATAGGTAAGCATTAAAACTCCCTGGTAACCTGCATGTGAAGAATGTTGGAATTCAAAATATATCACTTTGCTTTCCTTCGAGGCTCTGGCCATTGACAGTGGGTGCACATTTACCTTCTTGCTAAGATTTGCTCCAGCCAAAGGCATTTACATCCACTGCTGACAGAAGGCACAGTGAGGAGGGGCCACATGTGGCAGCATTCCTAGTGCTCAGTGCCACGTCATGCTTTCATGTGCCTTATTAAATTTCAGGAAAGACAAACTTTCTGACAACTCAATCAGGCATACACTCAACACAAAGTAAAAAGAAGAGGTGAGGGACCCTGGGGAGTTCTCTTTCTAAACCCAAAACACAACTTTCAGTTTTTAATATTTAAAAGTCACTCATTCTGAAGATATATTCTACTTGTGCTGATCATGTGTGCATGGCCTAAGGGCTGGAGGGGAAATAAAAACAAACAGAACATGAACTGTATTTCAAAGTTTGTTGCTAGTTTTATGATAGAACTCAATGAATCCCAGGAGAGCAGTGACTGTAGCTATATTTTACATCAATGGACAAATCTGCCCTAAAAGCCCCAGCATAAGGCCATGTAAGAAATAGATCATTTTGACAGTCCTGAGTGCTACAAACGCTCTAAATATTTTATGCCTTCCCCCTTTGTCAACGCTTCCAGTAGAATCCAGATACAGAGTGGGATGCAAGTTATCAGTTCAGAAGTCAGACACAGGTATAATACACTATAGATAGATAAGCTTGGCGTCAAAAAGTAGGTTTGTCTTCATTCACCTACAAAGCATTTGCAAACACAACACTGTGCAACCCAGGAAAACTACTCAGAATCTTGGGTCCCATAACATTTTAAGCACTGCCTCTAAAGACCAGCTGTTTTTCACTTGAATGAAGCTGTCTAACCCCAATAAGAAAAGCTTATTGAGATTTCTGGTGCACTTTAAATATTCAGAATTTCTTTCAACGAACACATTATGAACATGCTCACATGGAAAACCATTGAATTAGCAAGTATAAACTCTATAAAAGAAGAAAAGATAAACAAGTTTGGACATCCTAAAATAACTTCCACTTTGGCAACAGTCATTGGTTAAAACAACATAAAAACTAGAAACTGTATCATCATTGGCCACAGCACCAAAGAGAAAAGGAAGCTAGAAAGACAGATTAAATTGGTATTTGAGAATTTTCTACGCATTTAAAAAATCCACAAAACATTATAACCTTAGAAGCTGACCGAGACTAAAGTTCAATGGCTATTGTTTAAAAAAACTGAGATTCCTATAAAAATAGCCTCTCTTAGCTCTGCTGTCTTTTTCTGTAGTTGTTCTAATGTGTCTGTTACAAAAGCACCCTTGAGAACATGTGTGAGAGTAGGAGGATAAAGTAAACTACAAGACGCTCTGCATTGTACAGTCTCAGCTGTGCGAAAGGACAGACAGACAGGACAGAAGACATTCTCTCAAATGCGAGTGGCTCTTCTGCTTTGTATTTTTCTGCATTTTCTAAAACTTTTAAAAATGTATTGATATTACTTTTATCTACATATGTGAAACCTAAAACCTCTGAAAACAGACAGCTTTTCCTAACTTTAGCATGCCTTTGCTTGGCAGCCTAACTTGATCTGTGGCGCAAGAAACCATGACCAGCACCACTGAGAGTTCAGATGTGACCTAGTAGACACTTGATTCCATGATTAGATAGGTGATAACAAAGAAGATACCAATAACTGTTCTTTTTTAAAGAGAATTGCAGTAAGTTCTATTTGCTACAAGATCTACTACTTACCTTTGAAAGTTCTTATCATTTTGAAAATGCTATAATTAGATACCATCTTATCTGAGGTTTACTTACATGAGATTATCCTAGAGACACTGAATGAGCACTATTCCTAAGTGCTAATGTTCAGAGAGATTAAAGTCATCTATCCTGCTAATAACTACCAAGACTCAAATTAGACCAGCTTTTCTGATTCCTATGATAATGTGTTTTGTTTTAAGGCATTTGAGAAAGAAAGTTTAAGCCTAATATTTACGGGATAAAAATGAGTCATTCTCACGTGTACCAAATCTGAGAATATCTTCCACAACTACATATTCTCTGAAAACACTCTTGAAGAAAGTAAGCCAACAGGAAGGGAAATGATTTTAAAAGGTATCACAAAACATGAAATGTAAGGATGAATGAATACCCAAAGTTTATTGTTGTCTAAATAAAAATTTGCTCCATCTACCAAGGAAGAAAATTATATCCACAAATACACCAAAATAAATTCTTAAATCTATGTTATCCAATCCAGTAGCCACTGGCCACATTTGATATTAAAATTAAAATTACTTAAAATTAAATTGAAGATTAGGTTCGTCCGTCAGTCACATTAGCCACACTTTAGGTGTTCGACAGACATGTGGCTGGTGGGGACTGACTCTTGGGCATCGGGAGTATAGAATGCTCACAGAGAATTCTGCGTGACTGTGTTGTGGCCAACGACATGCAAGTGGTGAGTGTGGGTTAGAGTTAGGGAAACCGGGTGAGCAGAGGAAGATGAGAGTGTTTCCGGGTACATATCTTTGCACGAGATGATGTGGATATTGATACACTCAAGACACTGATTAAAAAAATTATAAATGCATTATATTTAGGCCAATTGCAGATTAGTGAAAATCAAATATATAATTTATACTATCAAAAAACCTATCTTTGCACAGGTAATAAAAATAACTTTTCATAAAATAAAAATATGAAATAAGGTGGCAGAAATAAATTATATTCTAAATCTATTTGCAATAAATATAAATGGATAAACTAGTACTGACCCTTTGGATGTTTTGAATTGATTCGGCAATATATTACTTTTCAGAGATATACATTATGACAAAAGATACAAAAATATAAAATTCAGTGAAGAGAGAAGAAAATAACAAAAATAAGAAAATACCATAAATTAATTGACAATTGTCATGGCACCTGAAATACCACACAGAATAGAATATAAGACAAAAAGTAAACTAAAAGCAACAGTGAAAGAGACAAGATATATTACTAAAAAGAATAACAGGTGAAAAAGTCATAATAATTATAAATATTAATGCCATTTATCTATACTTGAAATTAAAAATCCATCAACTATTACATTATTAAAAATAGATTAATGAATAATTGTGATTAAGATTTATAAGACAATGCTTTAAAAAACTGATACATAAAGATGGAAGTATAAGAAAACATCTAAAACTTTCAAATAGGGTTACTTATAAGCTTAAGTTAACGGGTACAGACATAATTTTACAACAAACCAACAGAACAGACATTTTAAGGAAACAAGGAACATACACAAAAGTCAAGGATGAATGAACTCTCAAAGGAAACCTTAATAAATGTCAAAGAATCAATATCATATGTACTATGTTCACTGACCATATGCAAAGTAATTTGAAATTGATAAAAAAGATAGCTAAAAAATGCATATATGTGTAAACTAAAAGACTTATGACTAAATAAAATGGTAATAGAATGGCTAATTAGAAATAGTTTAGAACTGAATGACAACTTAAAAACTATATATTAATCACTGTGGGACTCAGCTAACAGAGGACCTATATAAAAATTACAGCTTTAAATGTATGTATTGGAAAACAGAGGAGATATAAACAAATGGAAGAGAAATAAGAAAAGGAAAATATAACAAAGCCAAAAATAAAAAGGAAGTAAAGTTAAAGGGAATAATCTGTGAAATAAAAAGAAACACTAACAATTCAAAAAGATGAACAAACCAAAACTGATTATTTGAAAATACAAAAGTCAGACAAACTTCTTTTAGTACTTATTTTTTAAATATAGATGGGAGATGAAAAGATGAAAATAAACAAATTATAGAATGTAAGAACAGAAGTATCTCTGGATATGAGAGCTTAAAATAGTATTTTGTATATCCATAGCCCTATCAATTTAGAAATTTAAAAGAATAAGATGTTACAAAGAAAGTTTTAGATTTTAAGACCTTATTAACTCTACTGACAGATAAAATCCTGAATAAATGGAGCATTCCACTCTATTCACTGATAGCGTTGTAAAGATGTTAATTCTTGTCAAACACATTTATCATGAAGCTCAGGGGAAATGACTCACTAATCAGATATAAAGACATCCCTAAATAAATAACTAAATAATAAAACAAAACAAAATGCTACAGCTATAGTATTAAAATGTTTGGGGCTTAGTTATCTCCCCAAAATCACTAACATTGAGACTTTTTTTAAAAAAATAGAAAGCTTGTCCTTTCCTTGAACCAGTGACAACTAAACCTGGAGAATATCTGTACTCAAAACTGCAAACATAATGACAAACAACAGGTTAGGAACAAGGGAGAAGCAGAATAGGAAACACACCAGCCAAGTTGTGTGTGTTGAGGGTGACTAATCATCACTAGGTGAAGCTTTGAAAAAGGAGATATGGCAGCATGAAACAGGCTCAGCATTGAGCATGATTTGGAAGGTAAATTTGCAAAAGGTGTGGGAGTTTTGAAATAAGTCGGGATATTGGGAACTGAAGTTTTGCACAAACATTCATCACCATACACTTAGTAGACTCTTGCAATAGCCACAAAACTGACCTGCCTGCCTCTGGCTCCCTGTGGTGAGATTAATTTTTCTGGAGCACTGCACGTTAGAAGAATAAAAACATCTAAGGGGAAAGCTCTTTCACTACCATCTTGATTTCACAGTCCTTAGCTTGCTCTTGATGAAAAGAGAGAAAAGGAGGACAAAGTATACTCATCGTTATTGAATAACAGGGGGGATTTTCTTTAAATAAATATAACAAAAACTTGAGCATGAAACTGTGTGTGGGTTGCAGGTAAACACAGAAGTCTGCAGATGAAGAAGGCAATGACAACGTAAAGAGATGGAAAAGGATTGGAAAAACAGCGGAGTTAGAGACAATGGCCTATGGCAGGAGGGGAAACTTGTTTCCTAAGAAAGACTGGGTGACAGTGATGTAATTGCAATATAATGGCTAAATTGATTCCTCCCGTATCTACAGGCAAAACTGCTGCCTTGACAGTTGCAAATTTTGTCTGAATCTTGACCAACTTTTCATCCCTAGTGAAGGTTGGACAAGGATCATTTGATTGGCATTAATTTCTGAACAAGATCAAAGAAGTCATAAAATTCACACCTGAAGGGCACTTTTTGTTTGGGTTGGATTTTCTTCCAGTAATTGTCTTCTGGGTCCTTTGCTCACTATGGAAGGCAAATAAGAAGATTCTGACAAATCAATATTAGAGATAATGATGTTTTCCTAATTCAAGAACTGCCCTAACCTTGGAATTGTATAAAGGAGTACATAAAATGCACATTTTTAGTAAGAGGATACATCCAAACTTAGCTACAAAAAACAAGACAGAATTCAATAAAAAAGGGGATCTTGAATGTCCTTCCATTGCAATAAACATCCAAATGCAAGCAAGAAGGCATTTATCTTCATATTAATACCTGCTTCCCAATAGATAAGTAAAACAATAACAACAACAAACCACTGTTGGGACAATAGTTGATCTGATGCAATAAAGTAAAATGCTTTCCCTATATAAGCACATGCTGGTAACTTAACAACAAAAAAACAAAAATGCTTCTGTTTACTGCACCTCATGTTCCATGGCAATGGCTCTTCTATGCAAATGAACTAAGGAAACTGTGAAAAGCAAACATCTTTGATAACATCTGCCTGCAAATGTTCAGAACACTAGGCATTTGAATCCATGTGGCTAACTACAAATGTTAATGATTCGGCATTAGATTGGATGGAGTATTACGGTCCCCAAGTTTGACACGGAGAGAATCATTTGTGTATTGCACAGTTTGCTTTTCTTCCCCCCACCCACCCAGAATGAATGCTGAAGTACAAAGACACTTGAAGGAAATCTATTCTTTAGATAAAATGTTGCTGGTATTTTTAATCTGCTTTCTTGCTTTCAGGCTCAAGCACCTGCTAAGCTGATCTTTTAAAGAACTGAGAAAAAACGAGAGAAAAAATAAAGAACTGGGAAGCATGGACTGTCTGGGATCAAAATTACTCTTAACAGATGAGCTGGGGATGCATGGTAATTGTCCTGACAGTCTCCTAAAACGTGGCAGCTCCCTTATAGTTTGTGAACTCCAAGTTGCCATCAACAGAGCCTTCTTTACAGTGTAGAAAGGGTCATTTCATATCCCAAGGACCTGGGCTCTCACCCTTGTGCATCACCCGCCAGCTGTGCAAATGTGGACCCGCGCCAGAATCATCATCTACTTGTCACATCAGATCACATCCCACTCTCCTGCTAAAAAAGAGCTACCTGCTGCCCTTGGATAAATCCTAACATCCTTAAGTAACTTAGCCTCTGAAATTGTACGTGATGGGCCCCGCCTATCTCTCCAGTCTCAACTTGTTCCATGCCCTTTAGCTCCACCACCCTGGTCTTCCATTCCCAACACCAACATTGCTCTAGCACTGAAGCATCAGCAAATTTAGGGATGTCAGCAAATTTGGGAATATCAGCACTCCTGAACACAAATACAGTACTGAAATTTTAATGGTGGCACTCTGGCACTGGACTCCAGAGCACCTTTTGTAAGTGTGAGCCAAGGAGATAGGTAATATGCTAGGTAACCTGAGGTGATCCTGGGTGACAGACTGATGTGTGAGCTAAGAGACTCACTGGTACCCCCGTGAGCCTGGAGAGGGGGCAGGGGGCTCACAGAAATTGTAACTGGGCATAAGTGTAAATGATTCCCTATTAGTAAACACAGCTTGCATTTGACTTTAGCGCACTGATTCCCCACACAAAGCATACTTAAAGGAAGTGAAAACAAAAACTGATTTCATTCTTTTCTTCAAATAAGGATAAGGCCTTACCTGTGGAAAGATATATAGTCTCCAACTTACGATGATTTGATTTGTGATTTTCTGACTTCACGATGGTGCAAAACAGGTATGACTTTAGTAGAAATCATACTTCGAATGTCGATTGTTGATCTTTTCCTGGGCTAGCGATATGCAGTGTGACGCTCTCATAGGCGCTGGGCGGCAGCAGCAGCCACAGCTCCCTGTCAGCCACTTGATCACGAGGGTAAACACCCGAGACTATACAGTATACTGTGCTGCCAGTGGTTTTTGGATATCGTGTCTACAAAACACCCATCTGTGTCTCCGGCCCTTGGTAAGAAGAAGTAGAAGAGGAAGGCAAATACCCTCGAGGTGAAACTCAAGATAATTTCCCAACAGAAGGCTAATGTAAGTGCTCTGAGCACGTGTAAGGTAGGCTGGGCTGGGCTGTGTGATCTTCGGAAGGTTAGGTGTAGTTAATGCATTTTTGACTTTGGACCTTTTGAAACTACGATGGGTTTATCAGGACATAACCCCACTGTAAGTCGAAGAACGTGTATGTAAGAAAAATGTGAAACTTGCTGAAAGAAGCACAGAGAAGAGGGCTGAAAGGGAGGGAGGGGTGGAGTAGAGAAGACAGAGCAGCAGAAGGAAGGAGCTGGCAGCCAAGTGCACCCCAGGCTCCTGTGAGAGGCACCAAATCCCCCACCACATGCCTGCTCATGGGATCAATGGCATACTATTTTCAAACAAGGGAGTGTTATTTTATAAAATAATTAATATATGTTTAGAGAACATTTGGGAAATTAGAAATATAGGCAGATAAGAAAAGAACCACCCATGGTCTGAGTGGAACAAACCAAATAATGTCAAATTTCTGTTGTGTCTTCTTTCAGCCTTTTTGACACATGTAGCTTTTAGAATTATTTTTTGGTTTTCACCTAGTTGACAGTTTATGCCTTTAATATCAGTTTCCCCAGCTGTTGTGATTTTCAACTGGAACTCAATTTAAATAACTATACTGAGCCCATTGGGAAGATGGACCATCATATAATTACATAAGTTCCATACTTAGATATTAAATTCCCTTCCAGGTTGTTTTGGTACATATAGATCCTCAGCATGACAATTATTTTTGCCGTTTTGTATTTCTTAGTTCCTGCTGTGAGCATTACCTGCGGACTTCCAAAATGCTGTCTTTACTGTTCTCAGTGGTCCCCATTACTTAGAATTTTGCAGCCCCTTCCTTGCATGAGGAACAGAAGGACCTCCCCTGCAGCACCCACAGTCATTTGAAGTCATTGCGACAAGTGACAGACAAGCACTGCCCAGCCAGCAGGCAACGCTTCAGGATGTCCACACTCACAGCTCAAATGCACACGGGTGATGGGGGACGGTACATAAAACATCTTAACGCTCTGCTGTCCGTGTATGTCTGTAAGCCTGGGGGAGTTTATTTAGCAAAGCAAATTTAACTGCTTTTTCTCTTAACTAAGAGTGTTAAATCTTTGCTCCCACTCAAGAAAAAATTTGATTCCTTGAGGAGAGTTCATATGAGTTGGTCATAGCTGTTTTCTTGTTTCATGGCTGTTCTGTGTGACATTGTAGACCATTAAAGATCTCAAGGTTTTTCAAGTGTGTTAGGTCTCTCTATGCCAGAGAAAGCTACTCTACTTCTCTGTCCATTCTAATAATTTTGAAAATTTCACATCTAATAACAGCAATTTGTAATTATACATCTCTCCTTTCTAACTCATTTGCCTCTATTTTAACCTCATGAAATGAAGTGATTAGAAAAACAATACACTGAAGAATCTAAAACAACCTTTCATTTATTTACTTTGGCACATTTTATCTAGATTTAAATGTAATTATTAATTCATCTTAACAATCAGCCCTCTTTTTGACGTGTCCTACACATCAAAATCACATTATTTTTTTCACTTGGCAGGGGTCTTGGTTCCTTACTTCTGTTTGCACAAAGTCTGGTACTTTTCTGAGAGACGTGAGAAATGCTAACCGCCAAGTCAAGTGGTATCTGCTGTGACCTCACCACTCACCCACAATGAGGCAGATTTCTGATCCTACACTATTGTTATGAAAAGCTCCTTGACATTTACATCATTGTTATTTCAAGAACTTGGTCAACATGTGAGAACTCCTAAATAAGTGAACAAAACTTAGATTTCTGAAAAGGCTGTCTCCAATTTCCATGTGTTAATAATTGCTATACTGTGTATTTAACAACTAATAATGAAAAGGGTGAAGATTAGAATCTACTGATAGTTAAGTTAAATTTCTGTATTCATTAAGCTGGTGCTCACAGCTGTTTTACAACCACTTAATCTGACAAGAAGGAATGTAATGGCTTTATTATACCTCATTCAAAATCTCCACATTAAACACTGTTTAAATAAATAAAAGTTTAGACTTAGAACATACCTCATTGTAAAATTCTCAACCCTGAATTCAACTCCACTCAGAAGCAAGAAAAACTTCACTTGATTGTCTTAATTGTAATGCAGCCAGCAAGAGCTGGGGTAAAATATGAGTGAAAGAAGACATTAAAAACTCTTTGGCACTTTGAAATCTCAATGTATTAATTTGGATGTGGAGATACTGGTTATTTTGGTGGACCTGTGAAATGCATAAAATCTGAAGGGCAATTTGACAATCTGTGACATTATAGTTTTAAAATGTTCATATATTCTTATTCAGTTACCTGCATTTAGGAATCTACCTTGAAGAAAAAAACTAAAGGCAAGCAAAAAGATTTACATCTAAAAATATTTATTTCAATGTTTCCTTATGATATTAAAATAATGGGAATAAAATAGAAGACAGTTATATGTTAAAGAATTACAGTAGGTTCATATAAAGGTATACTCTGTACAATATTTGATGACTAGGGAAAGTAATATCATTACATTTTTTAATAAAGGAAACCTAGAAAACAGCTGTGTAGTATAACGTAGTTTTAAAAAGTTCTTTGCTTAGATATGTAGCTTAGAAAGATTTCCTGAAATGTTATACATCAAAATATCATTATTTAACATCAGAGAGGTGATTTTTGACATTTTTTATATTTTCAACATTCTAATGAACACATATTACTTGTAATTTTTTATAACAATACATAATAATTTCTAAGCATTTTAAGGGGTTGAAGGAGGTAAAATTTATCTTTGAGCCACTTACATGTACCTAAATACATGGACACAACTAATTAAAAATTAGCATAGTTTTTTTTATTAACAACTCCCTTTTAGTAGAGTTTATAAGGGATTAAAGTTATTTTTGTCTTTATATGTCTACTTAAGTTTACTATTTTCAATTTTTATATGATTCATTTGCCCATCAATCTAATCCAATACCCCTCAAATCACAACTCTGTCAAGCAGGTGGTTTTTAGTGAGGGTGCAAATAAAGAAATCTGTGTTGGAGACATTTTATTTTGTCTGCAACCTTCAGCTTTTAGACTCTGATTGTTACAGGGTGCAGCCAAGAGGTGGGACCCCAAATGGGCATTTGAAATGGGGTCCAGAACTCAAGGTGTCCAGGAGATTTTAAGATGTCTCCACCCCTTCCCCCACAGGTGTGAGTTGGGGGAAGGAGCACACAGAGCAAGAACATGCAGGGCAGCTTTGCAGCTAATCCATGGCATGGTCATTTAACATACCTTTAGCATTTGGCTGGTCACTTAGATATGCTAAATAGCTATGGCCATGCTCTAGGCTGGGGGCAGGGAGGGGGGATGGAAAGGGACCTCCCCCCTTAAGATGTGACTGGGGGACAGGTCTCCCGAGTTACAGCGCCTGCATGGGAGCTTGGAGAAGGCTGGCTCCATGACATGGGGTCACACCTGCCCAGACCCACGATGGCGACCAGAAAAGCTGAAAAAGACAGCAGATTGAGGGCAATTGTGCCCAAATGTAGGAGTAGGAAATGGGGCTGCAGAGGAAGATTGGCGCGGGGATTTAAACACAGGCACAGCAGCCATTGAGGGGGGAAGCACTCGGTTTTGGCTGAGTGGGGACTCCTGTGGCCCTGGGAGAGAGGACCATGTGCCTTTGCCAGAGTAGGGACCCCTGCAGCTTTAGAAGGGGGAACCACCACCTGGTTTTAGCAGAGATCCTGGTGACACAGCTGAGGGTGCCAAGAACCCAGGGAGGTCTACCAGTCAAGATGGAGTACTAACTGGGAATAACCAGAGGACTGCCTGAGCCATGGACTTCTATTTCCTTTCCTGGGATACGGTACTCTGGACTGGGCAAAGGGGGAAGGAAGGACTGTGTCTGTTTGTGGGTGTTTTAAAGGGACTTTAGGATTTTTAATAAAGACATTAGGTCACTACTTTAAGTTTGTATAGCATTAAATAAACATTTCCTTTCCTTTTCACGAATCTCTGGCATTGAGAGACGTCTTTCCTCTGGCAGCGGACATAACGGACCTGGGGGCTTCTTTCAATAATAGTATATTATCCCAGCCCCCCCACCCTTGTTTTGTTCTGTAACATGATGTTTCTATGAATCAGAAACTAACTTACTAGGCCCCCAGGAGAAACTGCCTGTGCCCATCGGGAATCCTTGCCCTGAGGTCCAGTAATACCCACACACTTCCAATAGCTGATTGTGGCCACAAAGGACAGCAAAGCCTAATGTAGTACTTCAGTCTGAATTATCTCACTCAGCAGCCAGAGGTATTAGGGATGACCAGAATTTTGTTTATTTATCAAAAGTGCCACGTCATTTTCATCCCCCTTTCCTTTTGTCCCCTCTCCCTCCCTGTTCCCATCCTCCATCCTTCCATCTACAGCTCAGAACTCAGTGCCTTCAAGCACTCTCCTGGCTAAAGTCTGCCATTGGGAAAGGAGCATATCTTTTTGCATAAGAATGATTTATTGTAAAGTTCCTTCAGTGTTAAAAGATGGTCTGTAAAAATTGGGGAAGAGAGAGATGTTTGATGGTCAGCTCACTGTTTTTTCAACTATAGGATCTCTTTTTAAAAAATTTATTCATTTAATTTTAGACAGAGGGGAAAGGTGGGAGAAAGAGAGGGAAACATCAATGTGTGGTTGCCTCTCATGCGCCCCCTACTGGGCACTTGGCTCACAACCTAGGCATGTGCCCTGACTAGGAGTTGAACCAGAGACCCTTTGGTTCGCAGGTTGGTGCTCAGTCCACTGAGCCACACCAGCCACGCAACCACAGGATTTCTAAGCTACTTAATATGCATGTGTATTGCTAATTTTCAAGAGATATGTATGTACTGAATGCTTCTACTAATTTAATCATATTGAAATCTTTTAATCAAAACACACATCCAGAACTTATGCTTCTAAAGACATTTTAAAATGTCCTATCCTAAGTCCAGAAGTATTTCCTTTTAAATAGTTTCAAGAGTACATAAAGGTATGATTTGATCATGATGTGTCTTTATTCATTATCTGTATGAGGTGCAGGGGCAGAGACTTGTGGAGGAGTGGTCCTTTCCCACAATTTTCCTCAAATATGCATCACTGGGTCTTAAGGAAAATTCTGGTTCTGATAAGGCAGAGCACTCTAACTAATCAGCAAGGCCTACTTAGGGCTGAAAAGCTAGTAGCCACATTTGTAGGTACCTCCAATGTCACTGCCCCCAGGAACTGTTTCCCTGACTGCTCCCTAGGCAAGCAGCATCCCCATCTTTTGCATTCTCCTCCCACACATTGCCCATCACATTCTTCCTTATTTCACCATTCTCTCTCTCACCCTGAGATGTGAGAACAGAGGCCTTGACTGACTCACCTCTGTAGCACCCATAGCATCCTGCAAAATGCCTTTTACATCTTTCATTCCTCATGAGTATTTTTGAATGAATAAAATATAGTAGAAATAAAGTTGAGACATTCATGACTTCATGGCACAATGATAACAACAGGGCCAAAAAAATCCCACTCCATTGTGAGACTCAGCAAATGTCATCTCTGAAGGACAACTTCTCTGATTTCCTTAAGAAAGAATAAAACTCTTTTCCTACAGTGTCGACCTGAATCTGTAACAGAGTACTTGTCCCAGACTGTAAGTATTTTATGTGCATCTTCTTCACTAGATCTTGTCCTATTCATGGTGCATGCTCAGCATCACGCTCACACAGACGATAAGGTCCATGAAGACAGACAGTGCATCTGTCTTGCTCATATCCGCATCCCCTGGACTCTGCATAGACACCCACATCTGGAGAGTCCTTAATAAAGATAAGCTGTCTACATGAATGAAGGTTGAAAATCAGAGACACAAAAGGATGACAAGATGCTAAGACGATGACTCCGTGCCCTTGCCTGACTCATATTCGTTAAAGACTTAGTTTGAAAAACCACAAAAGGGAGAAGCTATAGATATTTCTGCCAAAGAAGCTTTTTAACTCCTCTTCATCCAATTAATTTAATTAGTTAAATTTAATGTCAAATGAAATTTAAAGCAATAACTCAGAAATTTAGGACTTGCTTAGGAAAAAAATCTCCATCATCTTACTTAAAAAGTGTAATGGATATCTAAATTTCCATTACTCATAGAGCTTTTAAAAATGGTTTCATTGGACACAGGGCTTAAGAAATAATTATAAGATGCAAATAAAATTACACAAATATTTGAAGATTATATTTTCTATAACTTCCCCTGTATTTTTTTTAGTAATGTAAGACATGGGTATTCGGAATTATAGTTTATTTTACTAATGTCTGTAACTACTTAGTCTCTTCCATTTTTAAAAGATTTTATTTTTTTAGAGCAGCAGAATGGAAAGGAAGGCAGAGTTCTCGTATGTCCCTGCCCCACACACGCTTAGCTTCCCTCATTGTCAACCTGCCCTGTCACAGCAGCCACCAATGTTTTTGGTGCCAGGGACTGGTTTTGTGGAAGACAATTTTTCCATGAACTGGGGTTTGGAATGATTCAAGCTCACCTCCTGCTTTGAGGCCTGCTTCCTAACGGGCCATGGACAGGTACCAGTCCGCAGCCTGGGGGTTGGGGACCTCCGCCCTATCATACTGAGATGTTTGTTACAACTGATAAACCTAATCTTACCCTTTCTTAACCAAATCCTATGCACTCACCATTACTGTTCCCCACTGCCTACCAAGAGATTGCTGATAACCTGACTTGATAAATTGAATGTTTAGTAGGAACTTATGCTTCTGCTCAAAGGTGGCCCAACACTTGTGACTTGAAATTGGCAGGAAACACCCTTTTATGACACTACATACTCAGTTATATTGAACTGAAATCAAAATTTTATTTGAATAAAAAAGTATCAAAAGTAGTTAAATTACTTTCAAAAGGGTCACAGCATTCGTTAAACTTTCACTGATATAAAATGCTCTGTCAAAGTAATTAATTAAGGATTATTCCATTTGGGATTGAGGGCAACAAACCACTCAGATCAGTTAGTGGGCTGTCACATTACTCAGTTGGAGACAGCTTCCTTTCCTGCTTTACAATGTACCAAGTCACCAGAGGACACAACAGGGCTCAGGTGAAATAGATAACTGAGTGCTGATCAAATACAAAAGCACTGCTTTGGGATCAATAGAACTGAGGTAGTGTGAAATGTATTGCAACTTTCTAGATGACATGTCAAATTCCAAGGGACGAAACAGTCTCTGGTTCTTACACTCATGACTGCATGCTCATGTTGAGAGATAAAACAAATGTTTGGAGCAAATATGACATCTGTGTTCACAATTCAGTTTACATGGTCCAGGCGAAGGGGGTTAATCTGGATGCATTCTCTCTTCGACAGTGCATTATTCTCCAGATGGGCTATTTCCCTGGACACAGCCCTCAAGAAAGATCAAAGGCAGCATGAAACAAGATAACGTGCAGTATTATGACAGACATCAAATATCATGGGGATGTACAGTTCTTGTCACTGATTAATTTGACGCATAAGCCTTTAGGTCACATCAATATCACAGAGGGTCTTCTGGGTCACAAATCTAAAAGTGTTCTATAATCCTCAGCTCTAATATAGAAGTGGTTCATTAAAATGATTGTCTAATTATCACGAAAAAGTCCTTATTTCTTGAAGTTCTTCCAAGTGACAAAAGAGCTCTGAGGCTGAGTTCTGCCTTGACTGGAAAAGCAGTGCTCCCCTGGGAAATTAAATAAAACCACCTCTTCCGGGACTTCCAGTCTCTGGTGATTTCAGACTTGCAAAGGAACATCCTAATATCCCATGTTCCCTCAGCATTTTTACAACGCCAGAGACCATATTTTGCATTTCTGTGGGTTATTTGGAGTGAATTGGATATCTTTTAGGGATGAGCAAATTGAGAAGATATAAAGAGGAATAACCAAATTAGAAGCTTTTTGAGGAAAAACGTATGTAGTAAATTTTTTGGTTCTCCATGACTTTCTCATTACTTATTTTATTTCCGTTAAAATGATTCTCTCTCATGTACTTAAATATCTAAAGGGTTATGCCATGGAATAACTACAGGTCAGTTATAGTTTAATATGGGGGTTACAGTTGTTACAGCAAGTTAATTAACTTTTTCCTTTTTTATATGCCTTTCTTTTGGTTATTCTTAGAGTATGGCAGGCAGATAATTAAGCATTCCCTAAGGCACTTTTACAGTCCTTGTTACCATTGATTGCTAACAAGACTTAGCAGAAAATAAATCACCCTTTTTTTTAGGTCACCTGCAAACATAAAAAAAATCCTTTGTTATTTTAGAATACAAGAAAATCAATTGCTATAGCAATAATGCTTTTCAGATACAAGCATTGGGTAAGAACAAACACAAAGATATAATCTGTTTTATTTTGTAATCATTTCGTCCATTTGTTAAAAGAAACTTTCACCTGAAATTATCCTTGTCTACCATTCACCTTCCTGAATTCAGGATTTCAGATATAGTATTGGTTTATTGTAGGTCATGTGTCTTAGACAATTTAATACAAATCAGTTCTGGCAGAGCTCTGAGCAAATAAGAGAAGAGGCACACAGAAACAAAGGGCTACTAATATGTTTATTTTGAATACAAGCTATGTTTAACTAAAAAAGAGGAGATGTAATTGAACAATTTATCAGCTGCGTCTTAGTGTTTTATGTTTTTAAAAATATGTTTTAAAAAATTTGTTTTTCATTTTTTAGAAGCTCCATTTTAAAGACTACAGCCTGATAAATGGCTAGAATTAAAGTAACAAAACCAGGAATCACTTTTTCATTCGGGTTGTCTTTGGGTGTGACATAAGAAAACTCATCTAACAGAAAAGAGAATGGTTTCCAAGTAACATTAATATAAAATGCAAAGTCACGAACATCTTTGTAAAATGTTAAGAGTGCTTGTCTCCCTATCTTTCAAACACAACTTTTCTCCTAAAGCATATCACTGTGTCATTTCTCAGTGAACCAGCTTCATGAAGCCACTTAACACTCCTTTTGCACCCCACACCTGTGGTGCTTGCCTTGTCTGCAAGAACCCCATAAATTATTCATGTACACGTGGACTTCCTCCCATTCCATGATTTGTTCTACCCCTTTCTAAACAGGCTTCCCCCTATTTATAGCTAGTAAAACAAAGAAGGGTGTTTCTATAGTTTATAGATTATAATCAAAAAGTCCTTGAGGAATGTACTTAAACATCAACAAATGCCTGTACACAAAACTGAGGCGTAAATCATCTGTGATATAAACTATAATAAAAAATGAAAGAAGCTGAAAGAGTAGACTCTAGATATAGTTAATATTAGAAAATTGTATCAGCTTTCCATGTATCATCAATCACTATTACAAAATAAAAACATGTTGGCCATGGTGTTCAGTTCCTTTAGGACTGTACAACACTGATGATGACTATGTTGATGATAAAGAAATGCCACTTGTTTGGTGTTCTGATGATCCAGGCACTTCTAATAACTCTCTCTCTCTCTCTCACCCCTCCCCACACACCCATCTATCAACTCATGTTTCACAAGCCAAAGAGGTAGAAGTAAATAATCCTTCCAAATAATTCCTAATTCACAGAAGAGTGACCTGAGTGATTTAGAGATGTGAGATGAGATTCAGGTCAAAATCTGTGAGATGAAAAACATTGGATCTTCACCACTATACCCTGTATAACACTACACACAGCACAGTTGATTGGAAAATGTTCTGGTAAGCACCCTTGTCAGTCTCCAGATTTCCACTCTGATAACAGTTATAAGTTTTTAATGCTAAACTACTACTTGTCTATAATTCGTTTCCTAATAGGCCAACTTTTTCATATTACCTGTAACTGAAAGCAGGTAATGTTTTGTACATCATAGCTAAATACTCTGCTGGCTAAGGTCCTCAGCCAAAATGAACAATCAGAAATTTCAGAACATACAGTTCTCACTCAAGGGGGTTATTCTACCTGAAACAAAAAACGAAAGGTCACAAAACTAAGAGTAAAATCATCAGCAAACTCTCAGTGTAAACAGGGATAATTTGTGACCACAAAAACATAAAAGAGGAGGGGTAAAGATCTGAATTTGCAAAGGGGGGAAGGGATAAATGCATTCAAAAGATAATGGATTACTGTATTTGTGAAACTTTTTTTTCATAAACCTAATGGGAACCACACATAAAAACCCCAAAACTGAAACCTTAAAAAAGGGGGAAACGGAGGGGGAAAGGTATGGAATACGACCAAACAAGGGAATACAGTTCTTTTAGCTATGTCTACAACACGTGAAGGCTTTGTAAGACAGTAAAATGCGTATTTATTATGCTTAATTGAGTCCAGTTTGCTGAAATTGACTAGAAGAGTTGGATCATCTTTCATGTTTCTTTGACTGCTCTTCTCAGTCCTTCGGAGCTCCTGTCATGAGAGCAGAACTGTGCTAATAGCTGTATCACACTTCGTGTTAAGAAGTGATTATTCCCTGGAACCAAGCGTCATAAGAGCACTAGCACTGAATAATTTTTCTCCACCCTCCCCATTTCTCGATTTAAGTAGTAAAATATCTGGAAAATAAATTGCAGCTTCATTGAAAATAACATGCTGTATTTACTTCGTTAACAACACAACTTGCTCTATTTAAACAGTATGCGGAAAAGTCTATTAAAACAAGTAATATACTTAAAAAGAAAATCATGCCATAGTTTAAAATAAAGCAATGTAATCTGAATATGGTCTGACTGAAGTCAGGAAAGGTGGAGAGAAAGGATGAGGATAATGTAGACTACTAATCTAGAATGTTATTCAGTTGACTTAATTTTATAAAGTCCTGAATCGGATACATCTATATGCAAATTGAAGTATAAAAAGATATTTCTAAGGTGTGTGAAAACTTTTTGAGGTTTTGGTCAGTGCTGATTTATTTATTCAATGACAAATCAGTAATTTACTATCTATATATGACAACATAGATAAATTCCTATTATGTCTAATATTGTTGAAGAAAAGAATAAGAAAGAACAAACATATCTAAGGTTTTCTGTATACACTTGTATAAACAAAACTAGTGATTTCTAAGTTTATTAGAATAACCATTTATAACTTATTAATAATGCATAGATATTATACCATCTCCTGTTTTAGCATTTATTTAAGCTAAGTATTTTACTAAAGTAATAGAAAATGATTCCTATACTCTGGCATATTTTCATTCAATAAAATGTACATTTATTCTGAGATAACTACATATTTTATTTCATCAAGAACAAGCATAGCCCAAACTTCTTAAAGTTTTGATTTAAAATTTACACTTTAATTTTCTCCTATAATGTGTTTAGGAATTTAAAAAAATCAACTTTTAATTTTAGCTTCAATTTATTTAGCTTTTTTGACTAAAATTTAACTGGTGGGACATCATTTTAAAATGATGCTTTAGAATTTATCGATCTGTGGAGACTCCATTTGAAAAATGCTCATTCATTTAAGGCTGAGAAATAGCTCTATCTTCGCTCCTCTGAGCTGAATGACAGAAATATTGCAGAGCTCTCAGTATAACCAGAAAAGACAGTCGAGGACATTTTACTATTAATATTTTAAATCTGTACATGACTAATTTTTAAGAATAAGAATGGAGGATCATTCAAACATAACTTCATTAGAACATTTACTAATTTAAACAGAAATTTCCCTGTTTTGAACAATATATGTATATGAACTATTTCCTTTGAATTAAACTAACTGCTCATCAACTTTCATGAAATGAACCTGAAACATATCCACCTTGTAAAGTCTACTTCCAAATAAATGTTAAATACACTTTAAATCTTTAATACAGCTTATCAAACTTCTCATTCTTCTTGCCTTTGTATTGTCGAATGAAATTCTTCTGAAAACTCTCAAGGTTTTTGTTGAGAGAAAATGGAGTCCTTTGTTCCAAAATTGCAAAAACATTATTTTTAGATTTATAAACACTAGTTAGTGAATTAGAGTGATTAATCAATCCAATAGATTTTTTCCCCTTCTACATTATTGAGTTCCTTTTCACCACCTTTATATAAACACAATATCTACTGAATCAGAACTCTTGGGATGATGCCCAGCAATCTGTGAAATATTAGAAGGATTCCCATCAACACTAGGAAGAAATTTTGAAGCTGGTATTGCCACTATTATTTATCACCTTTCTGGAAGTTCTGGCCAAAGTGTTAAGGCATGTAACAGAAATAAGAGATCAAGTTTCTTTAAAAAAAAAAAGATAAAATTTGTAATCAAGACAATTGATTGTAATCAAAAGAATTTAATTAAAATAGTTTCAGTAATCTGTCAGGTAAGAGGTGGATGCATAAAAACCAAGAGCATTTCTTGCAAGAGTTATATTGAAAGAAATATTTGGCTCCCTAAAGTAATAAAAATATAAAATACTGAAAATTAAATAAAATAAATGTGTATTATGCACATGTAAAGAACTATAAGACTTTAATAAGACATTAAATAATATTTGAATAGAATATAGACCCTCACTCATAAATATAAAGGTGAAATATTACAAATCAACCAACTCTTACAAAATTAGTTTAACATTTTAATATGATCCCAATCAAAAGTAAATGAGCTGTTTAAAAATTTGACCATCCTTGCATCTCTGGAATAAATCCCACTTTTTATTCCAGGGATGTAAGGAGGGTACAATATCTGCACATTAATAAACATGATATGTCACATAAACAAAAGGAAAGACAAAAATCACATGATCATATCAATAGATGCAGAAAAGGTATTAGATAAAATCCAGCACACATTTATGACAAATAACACTCACCAAAGTGGGAATAGAGGGAGCATACCTCAACATAATAGAGGCCCAGTGTGAAAAACCTACTGCCAACATCATACTCGACGGGCAAAAATGAAAAATATTTCCCTTAAGGCCAGAAACAAGACAGGGATGTCCACTTTTGCCACTCTTATTCACCATAGTCCTGGAAGTCCTAGTGACAGTGATCAGACAAGAAGAAGAAATAAAAGGCATCCAAATTGGAAACGAGGGAACAAAACTGTCATTATTGGCAGACAACATGATAGTGTACTATAGGGAACCAGTTTGTTTTAAGTCTGGCAAATGTGACTCAGCTCTGTATGGAAAACCCACAGGAGCAAAGTGGTGGGCTCCTGAAACCCTCAAGCTGGGTTTTCCCATGGGAATCAGGCCTAGAAAATGCATACAGACTGTTACAGCTTGCTCTTGCTAAAAATCCCTCACCCTGGTCTGAAACAGCAGATGTTTATTGCCTATCTTCAAGGTAATTTCCAAAACCTGTGTGAATTTTCCCAAGGACAGAGCTAATCAGCTCACCACCTTTCCCTTCTGCATTTGTTATTTTCATTTCCTTGATTGTACCTAAAATGTAGACAACAATATTCTGTGTAATAGATAATAAATCCTTCTTTGATGTAAGACCTGAAGAAAACAATAAAAGCTTGTCCAGGCAAGGATCAGTGCACTCTCCCCTTGAGAGAGTGGCCAAGGTGCTCTCCGCTTGAGAGAAGTGGCTGCAGGACTCCCATCTTAAGAGAGTATCGTACTGTCCCTTTTTCTCTACAGGACTGCTGTAACCTGTGCATTTGTTTTCATCTGCAGTCACAACACATGGACGCTGTGGGCCAGAGTCTGCCACAGTGTACAAAGAAGCCCCAATAAGCTCCACCAAAAAACTTCTCAACCTAATAAATGAATTCTCAAAGTAGCAGGATACAAAGTCAATAGATCAATGGCATTGATATATATCAATAATGAACTATCAGAAGGAGAAACTAAGAAAACAATCCCACTTATTATTGCAACAACAACAAAAAAGTACCTAGGAATAAATTTAACCATGGAGGTTAAAGACCTGTACTCAGAAAACTACAGGATACTGAAGAAAGAAATTGAGGGAGATACAAATAAATGGAAGCATATACCATGTTCCCAGATTTGAAGAATTAACATCATTAAAATGTCCATACTACCCAAAGCAATCTATAGATTCTACAAAATTCCTATTCAGACACGGATGTCATATTTCGCAGATCTAGGATACTTCAAAAAATTTATATGGAACCAAAAATGACCAGTAATAGCCTGGGATCTTGAGAAGGAAGAAAAAAGTTGGAGGGACCACAATAACTGATATCAAACTATACTACGAAGCCACTATAATCAAAACAGGTTGCTACTGGCATAAGAACTGATGTGGATCAATGGAACAGAATAGAGAGCTCAGAAATAAACCCATGTCTTTATGGTCAATTAATATTTGACAAAGGGCAACAGCATATAATGAAGACAGTCTCTTCAATAAACAGTGTTGGGAGAACTGGACTGGTACATGGAATGAAAAGAAAAAAAGAAACTAGACCACCATCTTATACCATATACCAGAATAAACTCAAAATGGAAAGAAGACTTAAATATAAGTTGTGATATCATAAAAATCATAGAGGAAAACATAGCAAAATTTCAGATATCTTGCATAGTAGTATTTTTGCTGATATGCAGTATCCCCAAAAAGGTGGGTATCATGCTCTATTAAGAGTTCTTTTTTTATAGCCCTGGCTGGCGTAGCTCAGTGGATTGAGCGCGGGCTGGGAACCAAAGTGTCCCAGGTTCAATTCCCAGCCAGGGTACATTCCTGGGTTGCAGGCCATAACCCCCAGCAACCGCACATTGATGTCTCTCTCTCTCTCTCTCTCTTCCCTTCCTTCCCTCCCTAAAATTAAATAAATAAAAAAATAAAAATAAAAAAAAGAGTTCTTTTTTTATAATTAACATTGCATTGAATTTATTATCTGACATAGTGTTCAAAAATGTGAAGTGCAGTGGCTAAATTATAATCTATAATATTTATGTACCATAGTTTATATTTTTCATAATTTGTATGCTATGAATTAATTATGATAATTACCATTTTTACATATATAATAAAACTTTGGAAACAAGACTTTGAACATAGTTCTAGATATTTGTCACATTATTCAACACAACAGATTTCTGTCGTGCAAGCATGATCTCCTAAGACTCTTGATCAACACTTTCAAAATATATTTTTAAAGGTCATACAAGTTTATGCATCTATCCAGAGCCAATAAATGTATCTGTGCACATAAGTTAATCACAATCTCCAGAGTTGTGCAGTGTATAAAATATATAACTGAACTAGTGATCCCTCCCGCCTGTATAGTAAGAGTTAATCCATCTCAGTTATTGTCACTAATATTAAATATAATCACTTTTAGATTCACTGACACAATAGATGGAAATAAACATGTTTCTCACTGAGAATTAGCTGAGTTTCAGTTGCATTTACCAGGGTCTCAAAAACACCAAAAACAAATCACCAAACCCTGTGGTTTAATGAAGAGAGAAGTTGATATTTCTTCTTATTTAATGGTCCGATGTAAGCAAAACAGATCCATGTCAGGTAGGAGGGTCCTTCCCCACGGTGATGTCCAAAGACCATTGATGCTGTGATCATGTTTCTCCATACAGCATTTTGCTCCCTCTACTTGGTTTGAGACAGCACTGCACCATGACTACGGTGTTCCAAACAGCATAACAGAGGACAGTGAAAGGAAGAGGCAGGGCTCTCTTCCCTGTTAAGGGCACATTGCAGTTTGCTTATGAAACTTCTTTACATATCCCATTAATCAGAACTCAGCCACCTGGCCAGACCTCATTATTAGAGAAAGTGGAAGATACAATGTTTATTTTGGCCCATTCCAGGCTCAGCTAAAAAGACCTAGAAAATAATTTTGGGAAAAGGTCTATCTAACTCTGTTATACAGAGAATCTTAAATTTGCAATGTGTTTTATTACTGGTGTGGTTGATAATATTTCACACATTTATATAGCTTCTTCTGTGAAATACACTTTAGTGTCTTCTGCTAATTTTTCCCACAGGATTTGTTTTGTTTTATAAGAGTTTTTGTTAAAGGTATCTCATTGTGGTTTTATTTTGCATCTCTCTGATGATTAGTGATGCAGAACATTTTTTTCATACGTCTATTGCCAATCTTTATGTCCTCTTTGAAGAGTGTCTATTCAGGTCCTTTGTCCATTTTTTTTTATTGGATTGTTTGTCTTCCTGGAATTGAGTTATGTAAGTTCTTTATATATTTTGGAAATTAACCCCTTATCAGATGTATCATTGTTGAATATGTTGTCCAATTCATAGGATTCCCTTTTCATTTTTGTTGATGGTTTCTTTTGCTGTGCAGAAGGTTTTTATTAAAATGGAATCTTAAACTATATAAATATGAAATTGTTAAATACATGCTTTAGCATTATAATTATAGGTTCTATCATGGGGCCAATGTTCAAGCAAAGTTTAAGGCCTGGAAATTAGAGAACAACAGCTTTAGAATATAAATTAATATTATTTTAAGATAAGAGTGACTAGTATCCTGATTTTATTCTTATGGGAAAGAAAGATTTAGCTTTATATCTTATATCCTGAGCAAGTTAGAATCTTATTTTCCTGTGCTTGGAAAACAAATCATGGGCATCACATAAACTTTATGTATTTCTTAAATTTATCTAGGGTTTATCTTAAGAGCTCACACATATGGTTCATGTATTACAGCAGATACTAATTCTTAGTGAGGTGCAGCCTTCTCTATTTTATGATGTTGAAAATATATTCAATGAAATTATTTACATGCCTTAATATTTAATAGCTGCCCATAACAATTCAACAAGCATTTATTTCATATCTTTTATCTACTCAGTCACATGTTAGGCACTGAGGATAGAGACTAAATATAAGGCATGAATGACTTTCCCAAGAAAGACTTTGAAACAGTATTTCATTAAACATTTGTGGTGACTAAGATAAATTACCCTTGGTTATACTGTAGTGAGCGATATTGATCAAAGAATTTATTGGAGAAAAGAGACTCATAAATTTCACACAATTGGATTCTGGTTCAAAATAATTTACAGTCACGTGCTAACTTGCATGGTGTAAATAATCAGTACCATACTTTGTTAGTTAAGAGAAGGGAGAAATTCAAGGGCTTATGAAAGGAAAAAGACCCATCAAGAACATTTTAATTTCAACTTTAAACAAGAGCAAGATTAAGGTAGGCAGAAAAGGACGGAGGTTACAGGTGAGAAGAACTGAAGAAAACTGGCGTGGAGATGGGGTGACCAGGACTTGTGGAAGAAAGGTAAACTTGGGTGCTCCATCATTTAGAATAACATATGAAAGAGTTGTAATAAGGGTGCTATATTTTATTAGCACATTTTAGCCAAATATTTATTAGTAATCTAATCTATATTATCACTTTAGAATCAGGAGGGAATATGCAAATGTGACCTGGAAGCGGCCATGAAGTAATTAACCTGGGGGTGAGAAAAATCAGTAGATAACCTGACCAGGGAAATGAAACTGACTTAGAGAAGCAACCGAGGCGATAGCAGACATACATAACATCTGCAATAAACAAAGAAAGCCAGATCTAAGATTTGGGAGTAGCTTTAGGGAAGAGAGAAAAAAAAAGGTTGGTTGGAAGATTCCTATACTGTTGTGTCCAAATAAAAATACCTAATTGTGGCAGTCAGCCTACAAGAGGTCGTCCAAAGATCCATCCCTGCCCCTGGTATTGACACTTCAGTGTATTCCCCTCTCCATGACCACAGGTGGCCTAGTGACTGACTTCTAACCAACAGAATAAGGCAAAAGCGATGGGATGTTGCCCGTGTGGTTAAGACACATAATAGTTTATCTTCGATCTTCTTGGCAGACTCTCTCCCTTGCTAGCCTTGATAAAACAAGTTGCCATGTTGGGAGTGCTGACAAGGCAATGAACTGAGGGTGGCCTCAGGACAACGGTCAGCTAGGAACTGAGTCCCACAGTACAGTAGCCCTCGAGGAACCCGAATGCTGCCAACAACCATGTGAACTTGGAAATGGATCCTCCTCCAGCAGCCTTCAGGTAAAACCTGGGCTCTGAGTGATGCGGAGCGCCAGCCTTGTGAGAAACATTGAAACAGATCCCTAGCCCACATGCTGAGATAATAAAGGTGTGCTGTTTTAAGTCACTAAGATTCAAGGTAATATAGGTTATGGCAGCAATAAATAACAAATAAATTTATGTATTTTTTTCTTGCCTTGCCCTCTCCTTGTCCATTGAAGAGGAACATGGCTTTAGTTTCTCCTCCTTTCCTAACTTATGAGAAAAATTCAACCATTACTGAAACTATTCTCTTGGAATTTGTATTTAGAATCAAGAAGAATGACAGAATAAAAAACAAGAAACATACAAAACTGGATTGGAAAAGAGGTTATTTGAAGGGAAAGTTAAGGGGAGAGATACGAGGTCCAAGGTCAGAGGAACTCAGATAAGAAAGAAAGGGAAAATATAATTTAAAAGAAGCTATTTTGTCATTCTCGTTTGATGGTGGAGTTGCATAATCTCTTCACAGGCCCTTGTCTGACATAGGACCACATGGCTGATGACATCAGTATCCTCTAGTTTCCACTGTGGTATCTGCCAGAAACAAAGGTAAAGCTAATAATTGTCACTAGTTTCTTCAAAACCCTAATCACTGAAGACTTTCACAGAGCTTCCATCTTCCCCTAGGCCTGTATTTGGGGCCACTCTGAAGTTTCTTTCTCATCCCACTCCACTGTAGGTCTCTCTCCATGTTGAAGAGAGAAGGGGAGTGAGGCTTTGCTGGAAAGTTCCCGTTCAATTAAGAGACAGGACTGGAGAAGCTACTGAGAGAAAAAAAATCCTACCAGTGACTGATAGACCCTGATGTAAAAAAATGGTAATAAAACCAGCTCTTCTGGTTCCAATGTTTTGTAAGTATAGATATTGATCTTCAAGGGCACAAAAAAATCTCACTACAGGTCAGCAGAGTTCTGCCCAAAGTAGATAATAGTAAAATAACTAACATTTTAAATGCTCATTATATGCCAGGGTTCCTAGTGATGTGAGTATAGAAATTTATTTGATTCTCACAACAACATATGAAAAACGTTTCTGCCATTATCTATATTTTCTAGATTAGGAAAAAGGCAACAAGATGTTATATAATTTGCATAAGTTTACAAAACTACAAAGGGTGGAGCTGGGATACAAACCTAGGCAGTTTATTTTTAGAGTCTTTGTTATTAACAAATAGTAATAAATATTAATTGACTGAAGATGATTTTGGAGAAATTTCCCACAGGCAGAGCTGCAAACTAGTAAGTTTTATGAGAAATTTTTACAATATGTACTTGAAAGTTTCAAGTATTAACATTTCCCTCATAATTAATGCAAACAATTATTATAAATGATACATCTTTGCAAAGTTCTAAAACCAAAGTTTTTCTTGTAGCATTCTACTTAAAGAGCAGCATTTAGTTAAAGAGTTTGTAGAATCCTTTCTTCTATCAGGATTTACCATCCGTCAATAATTAGAAAGTCCTGCAACTCTGTCTCCCCAAAGAGATCCTGAATCCAGTCACTCCTTATTGCTAAACCCAAGTCCAAGCCTCACCACCTCTTGCTGGGACTACTGTTAACAACCCTCTTTCTAGCTTCTCTGCTTTCATTTTTATTTCCCTATTTTTCATTCTTTAAGTAATAACAAGAGTCATTTTATTAAAGCATAAATCAGATCATGCTCAAAATTCCCCAAGGGTTTCTGAAAGCAATTCACATGAAATTGAAACACTGTACACCATGAGCTACAATAGCCCGCTGATCTGTCTCCTGCCCACTCTCAGTCCTCATGACCTATATCATTCCACCCTTTGGTCTCTCTGCTCCAGCCTCAGAGGCTTGTTTTCACTCCTTGACTATGCCTGGATCATTTGTCTTGGACTTGGCACAGGGAATCACCTTTGACTGGAATGCTCTATCTTCAGAGTATTACATGGCTATCTCCTTTACATTATCAGCTCAAATTAAAGACTGTTTATCTTATCCCCTTGATTTATTTTCTTGACAGGATTTATCACTTTTTGAAAACATCTCATGTCTTAACTGTCTATCTTCCTTACTACATTCATTAGGAAGGGATTTTAATTTACTACTGTACTGTCCATTCTTAAAGCAATGCATATTATATTGATGCTCACTACATAATTGCTGAATGGGTTACTAATGAATGAATGAATAACTAATACAGGCCAGTAGCAGAGTTAGTGGCTAGGATTCAGGAATAAATAAGAAGACACAGTATCTGACCTCAAATCTCAGGATCTACTTATCATCTCCCCAAGGGAGTACAGTGTAAACCGAAATGTGAAGCACAGGCAGAAATCAGCCAGGAGGAGAGTGTGGAAAGAAGTTTTTGGCAAAGGTGGGCTAAGAGACACCAAGGCCCAGACTGAAGGGGGGCTGAGCCTGTTGGAGGTGCTGAAAGAGAAGCAGTGGCTTGGCTGCTCTGGAGACAGAGTTGAGGCTAGAGGGTGGTCCACCAGCCAAACAATTCTTGTTAAGAGTATAGACTTTATCAGAAGGGAATGGAGAACTCCAGACAGGCTTTAAATAGAAAAATGATACAGATTGGAACCTGAATCCAGCCAGCTACAACTAAGTACATTTTAATAAAAATTAAAAATGTAATCTTATGGAGTAATGCTATGAATTAGGGTGAGAAGAGTTAGTGGTGAATGGCAGGTTCCTATGAATGTGCAAAAGGGTATGTTCGAGACTCACAGTATCACCACTGCCCTGAATGAATAGCATGACTCAATGCTGGTCAGGGAGTGGAGTCCAATGGTGATCATTCCTAACATACACAGGATAGGGAAAAATTAGGTTTATAGTTTGTGAAATACAGTTTGTTCTTGTATTATTATTTATTATGCTACTATTTTCTATACAAACACTGTGAACCTTTTGCCCCACCCTGTGTATATATATTTTAACTTCTTTTCATGAAGATCAGAAGCACTTTTTGAGTTACTAAGACTATTTCAGTTATGAGTTAGTCCCAATTGTCATATTTTGCATCTATTGAAAGGGTTCAGTATGTTTCCCCTTTATTGGGGGGATGTAATCCAGACTTGCTCATTGTATTTCTGGAGAGAACACCGGCATGGTTCCATCAGCCCGCTTACTCCTGCTAGCCAAGATATATAGGGGTGATATTTTATTTCTGAATAGTTTTACTTTGTTTAGATTTTTTAACTTTATCTTCTCTTTGCATAAAACAAGTGTTCCTCTGAAATGAACATTATGGAATACAAATATATAATGTTTGTTCATTCACGTTTTTCCTGATTCTTTTATAGATACTCATGGAAATCTTACCATGTAGAAGGTGTTGTGGTCATGGGCATAACAAGCAGGGAGATTATTATTTCAAAATAAAATTGGAACTAAACCTTGAGTATCTGTAAACAATTGATCCAGGTAACTCACATTTTGGGGAAAGTGTTTACAATCACTTTTGCCTACATTCACTAGTATATTAAGTAATTTGATTCTTCATGTTCAGTTTTGTAAGCCAAATGTACTGTGATATGTGTTTGTGTGTGTGTATGTGTGTAAGGGAGAAGAGTCACCTGTAAGCTCATCATTGTACCCAGCGGTGGGGTCTCATGCTTGTTTGTCATCTCAGCCTTCTGCCCAGTGCCTGGTGTATAGTAGGCATTGACTAAACTTTTACTAAATAGAATAGAGGGAGATACAATCTGGCATTTGGCTGTTTGACTTTACTGTTTGTAATTTCTTTATTTAAATGTTGAAATTTACTGTTGCAAATGTGTTCCATATTAAAGATATCCACATACAAGTCATCGGTGTGCAATACACACCAAATCAACTTTTGTGTCCTTGTTCCTTCGCAGCTGTGTCCTCTTCAGTTTGTGTTTATCTCACCTGCACCGGTGATACCCCAAAGACCAGCTTTTGTAAAACAGTAATGTTCTGTTTGTATGTGAATAATTTATTCACATTCTGTTCCACCCACCAATTTTAGGGACATAGAAATTTGGCATAATCTCAGGCATATTGTAATTAATATTAAAGTATTGTAAAACTAGGGCAGAAGTCTATTTTGCATTAATAAAAGTCCTTATCAATGCAAAATATTTTCACATTAACACAATTAGCAATGCAGAAATGCAAATCTTGTTCTCCTAGGACTCAAGAACTTGCATTCACTACACTGCAGGTACCATTTCTAGGACTCTGGTAAAACCTTTGTTAAATATACTGACATAGCAGATTTGTGAACTTTAAGTAATCATTCTGTTTCTGGTCTAGCAGCTGTGAAAATTAATTAACTCACACTTAAAGTATAGAAAATATCTATAATTTTTTTCTCCTTTCACTTCCCTAAATAATTTGAAAAAGAAATAGCCAACTTGAAGCTATATTTGCAAAGATAATATCATAAGGTTATTCAAAGGAGAGTAACCAAAATAACTTAATATTAACATTTGTTATGGCATTTCATAAAGGTACATAATGATACATAATGAAATGTGGATTCCAGCACAACCCTCAGGGTACAGGTGTAAAAGAATTTATTTAGCATAAATAGCACATAAACAGAAATGTAGTTGATGCTTATATTAATCAATCTATTAAAAAAAATCTTCACTTTGAATTTCCACAGAGAACTCTAACTTAGATGCTCTTTCTAACTCGAGAGCAAACTGTTGCACCCGTAATAATTCTGTGGTATTTTTTCACATATAACTGTCTTTATACCTGGAGCAGTGGACTAACATGACGACTATTTACAATCAAGGCAACATAAAGCTGGGTTGTTAGTTTCATTAATGTTTTTGTTGGTTCATAATCTGGTCTTGTCTGAATATTCAACTAGTCTGAGTCTGGATGCAATTTATGCCACATGGCTATGCTACACTCCTTATCTTTATGTCTAACCCCCTGTCATTTTCCTCATTTACTGAAGACCCTGCTTCATGTCCCAGTCTTCCTCTCCACCCAAACCCTGCCATGGTTATAACCAACAGGGACTGTCAAAGAGATAGTATGACCAACCCCCAATGGATTTATGGCTTAGAACTGGCAGAAGACCAACTCAGTGCAACACGGTGACCAAAGTCACCTTTTGGTAACCCAAGCTTCATTATACACTTGTTGCAATACACTAGGAGACTAAAGGACAACCCCTGGAGCGACGCTCAGAACCTGAAAGCCCGTATGAGGACACAGATTGGCTGCCAGGCTCTCACCAGAAGTCTCCAGCCCTGCATCACCAGCACCTGGGTGACTTCGGTGCCTGTGGGATGGCTCACTGGACGTGGCAGTTCTACTGACCATTTCTAGACCAACCTCTCCAGCGTCTTCTCCACTCCAGGGCCCCTCCCAATGTAATGGAAGATATGAACCCCGAGCTCAGCTGACTCTGCCCCCACGAACTCACGCTCCACTCCTTTAAGTGGGCCCCACTGTCCCCTGGTTCTCCTGTTACACCACACTCCTCTCATTCATGCTTTCTCCACATCGCTACTGTTAATACTTTTAGTCACTTTCCACGGAAGAGCTAACTTAGAGAAAATATCACATCCACCATATAAGAACTTTCTCGACTGACCAGCCTTAATGATCACCCCACCTTTTCCCCTTACTCATAAATGATCAGAAGGAATCTTGCACCTTTCATCTGAAATTAACCTGCTACTTCTGCTTGGGGTCCCATCCCCTCCTACCTGTTCAAGAACCTTGCCTTCTTGGTAACGCCTCTCCCTCTGCTCTTATCCACTGGTTCTGCTCTACTAGACCCTTTTTCTCAGCTGGTAAGAATAGGCCTTGCATCTAAGAGTTATTTCTTTGTACTTGAAACACCTTAAATAATGTTTCTATGCTAACTTTTTCTATTTCTTCATCTCCCTTGCTTCTGCAAGTCAGTGAAATCTGGATTCTCTGTATCATTCATTTAGCCAGTCAACAGGTATTGACTGACAGCTGACTATGCATGAGGCACTGTTCCAGGTGCTGGAACACAGCAGTTAATGAGACACACATTCCCAGTCATCTAGAATATTATGAGAGATCCCTTTCAGACACCACAGAAACCATTTTCATTTTCTTCAAGACATACCAAACTCTCTAGTATCCTTTTTATACAATTATCATTTGCCTAATAAATCTCAGAAACGAATTTATGTATATATATTCATCTTATCTTCTGAAAAAAAATAATTTAAATAGTTCCAGGCAAGAGGGACAAGTAATCAAGTTGAGTGGCTTTACCCCATATAACTTGTGACTACAATTTCTTATATTAAACAGCACAACCAACTCTGATCTTTAAGAAGATACATTAGAACTCACTGAGAAATCAAAATAAAGATAATAATAAAGAAGACAGCATGGTAACAGTTCATTCTGCTCACTGTGAACACGCTCCGGTTTTATTTTTCCAAGGCACCTTGACCAAACTATTACTTACATGAAATTGAAGAATTTGAGATGATCCCCCTGTTGAACCCTATCATATATCTGTTCTAACCACCACCATTCCTGACTGACAACTCACAAGGCCACTATCATACACCCTCAGGGCTGTTGTGACCTCATATCAGAGATTCAACAATTTACATGAAAGCTGCCTGTGCATTTGGAAGGGCAGTGGCCTTGTGGAACTGCGACAGCTCTGGCTTCAAACATGTCTTGCTTATGTTGTAGTTCAGATTTGCCGTTTGTTTACTGGATGCCCACGTTTATACGTGAAAATGATAGAGAAGGATGGAAGGTCAGGTCGATCGCCATCCATCTGCACACACAGAGGGCAGTGTCCTCTTCACCATCCAAGTCTACAACTATAATTCTGATTCCTAAAACTTTCTAGGTTACATATTTCCCACACACAAGGTTCTTTTGTTTCCATTGCTGTCTTCTTCTTTGCCGTTGTTCCAGGCGTGGCCATAGCTGCAATGAGACAGGTGACCTGAAGAATGCTGGTGGACCCCTCGTAACCAACTAGAGAGTCATGATATGATTGTAAACCAGGATGTGTAGATGCACATTATAAATTGTAGGTAACTGAGAGTCAGCTTCATATAAAATTTATCCTCTATTTGCCAAGGACTGATGGGGCAGGTGGCGTGATCTAGTGCATGGAGGACTAATTGGGAGTCAAGAGACCCAGATTCCATTCTGAGTTCCAGGATAGCTGTTCTCTGTGATTCAGAGCAATTCACCACCTGACTGTATTTCAATTGTCCTCCCTGTAAATTGGATATAGCACTTATCACCTACAGCCCCCCACAGAATTTGAGGATCCCAGTGAGTTATTGCCTGTAGAGTGATTTGCACTTCTGAGGAAAAAGAAGTCCACACTTCAAGTTAAAAATACTTTAATTTAAACAAAATGAACAACTCCAGCACTATCATATCATCATCCTGCAAAACAACAAAGTGTGAATTTTAGAAGCATAGGGGCTTTTGTTCAAGGAAATAAGTAATTAAAGGCACAGATGGGATGATGAGTTTATTTTCTACTCTAAATAAATGTCAGAATGGTAGTCGCTTGGTGCTCAGGAATTCCAGAGCATCAAGGTCAGTGGCAACCCTGTGAAAGTTTAAAATGTCCAAGATCTGTGAAGGATCCCACTGGTAACAGAAATGTCATTTCCAAGCTGAGATATCCCAAATAGCCCGATACGCAAAATATTTGGCAGACATCTGCTGTGCATATGATCAGATGGCAAAAATCTATCACTTCCTTTCAGGGGCTCCATCCTCTCCCTTGATCGACAAACTGAGGTTAAAGCCATTTAAGCATCTCTGTGACTCCGCATAGCAAACGCCAAGGAAGTCACTGCAACCTGGTGCAGTGACACACAGGAAACACAGTCACATGAAGAAGGTTCTCTGAAGTAGTAGATGGGGAAACTTTCCAAATACCAATCAACACAAGAAAAGGCACAAGGGCGAAGGAAATGAAGGTCTTGTTCTGGGACTACAGTGTAAACAAATTTGGCTTTGTTTCTTGCCAAATAGGCTGGGTAAGCAGGGCTAACATAGTCAGAAGATTAGATAGTAGAAATCACAAGGAACTTTTTAGGTTAATCTGTGGCGATATCTTTTCATATTCTATTTGTAAGTGTGTGTGTTACTTGATCAGCTCAAAATGCTTACGCTCTAGATATGGAGAATGCATGAAAACAAGGGTTGCTGCAATTTCACTCAGATATTGGGTTGGCCAAAAAGTTTGTTTGCTTTTTTACCATAAGATGGCTCTAATAGTGCTCAGTTGTCTTTAATTTCATTCAAAACAATTGTGTTGGACTGTATTGTGACAGCTGTCATACCAGCGTGCACTTAAAAACAACTCATCAAAATTGGTGAGTTTTGTTTTGTTTTATTTTTTTTGTTTCTTTTTTTATTATATTTTAATCATTGTTCAAATACAGTTTTCTCCTTTTTAAAATTGGTGAATTTTTGTGTAGCCATTTTAATACTGAGGATGAAGAAAATATGCAACATCTTCAGCAACATTATGCGTTATCATTTCAAGAAAGGTACAGACAAAAGTGAAACACACACAAAAAGATCGTGCAGGGCATGGAGAAGGTGCTGTGACTGATCAAACAAGTCAAAAGTGGTTTGTGAAGTTTCATGTTGGAGATTTCTCACTGGATGATACTCCACAGTTGGGTAGACCAGTTGAAGCTGATAGCAATCAAATCAAGACATTAATTGAGAACAATTAATGTTATACCACATGGGATATGGCCAACACACTCAAAATATCCATATCAATAAAGTTATTGGTGAAAATGAAAAACGTGTCTTTTATTTTATGGGAAAAAACATATGGACATTTTGGTCAACCCCATACATCACTTACTGCCTTGGGTGTCTTCAGGCTCTCTATCCAAATAAAGCCCATAGGGGAGCCAGCAGGATTTTAGCTGCACCAGCTTGCCTTACCGAGTCGGCCATTCTAATCACACTGTTCGCTTTAGTAATGCTTTTAACTTGTTGCCCCATCACTGTGTTCAATTGGAAAGCAAGAATTAACATACTGTAAATTAATTACTCTATTTAACATTTTATTGTTCACATTTATTATTTATTTAAAAATTAAACAAATCATATAATTGACTTAAAATCCCACATTGAAGTGATGGAATAATCAGAAACTAAAACCCCTTGTTAGGAGAAAACATGTCATTTCCATCTTTGTGGTTTTTGCCTGTCAGTAACCTTTCCAGACACCCCAGGGATAGTCATAGCTATCTATTATCAGCAATAGTCATCAGCAATAGTACTTTATTAGGAACTTTCCATTAAAAAATAAAATTTAATTTTTTAAAAAAATGTTATGAGATGAGTACTATTAAAACTATCTTACAAATGAGTAAACCGAGGTTTGGAGTGAGTAATAGACAAATTATCTGACTTTATGCAACTTTCAATGTGACTTTGTCACATGCCCTTAAGTAGAGTCTATTTCTTTGTACTGTGATTTTTGGGCTTGGCCAAGTGATTTTATTTGGTCCATAGAATTGTAGCAAATTAGATGTCAGCAGAAGATAGAAAGATGGTTAATCAATCAAGGGAAAGGAAGTCCCAGTGCACAAGCACTATTGGATCACTGAGACCTTCATGTGAATGAGCCCAAGCTACTGCTGGAGAGTCACCTACAAGAGAAGCGGGCTCACTGCCCCATAGCCCGGTGACTGCTAGTTCTAGGAAAAGGCCTTCCTGGACTCTTGAATGGATACACAAATTAGAGAAATGCACAAATCTGTTTCATCCATGGTGATACACAAAGTAATGTGTGTGAGTCTCAAATGCATAACGCTAAGTGAAAGAAGCCAGACCCAAACTGCCCCTTGCTATAAATTCCATTTATAAGCCATTCTAGAAAAGGGTATAGAGGCAGAGAACATATCAGTTGTTGGCAGAGGTTAGGGTATGAAAAGTTTTGACAACAAAGGGACCACAAGGGGGGAATTTGGAGGGATAATAGAACTACTCTGTTTATTGTGGCTTTTGGCTATATGAGACATGCATTTGTCAAAATTCACAGAACTGTAACCAAAAGAGGGTGAATTTTATTGCATGTAAACTGAAACTAAACTTTAGAAACCCTCCCTCTCCCTCAACTGTGGAATTGTGCTGTATTGCTGGAGTTAAAGTTAGAAGGAACTGCATTATTTAGGTTCTGGATCTGCACTTACTATCTGAGTGATTTAAGTAAATATCATAATGTCTCTAAGCCTCGGTTTATAACACGTAAATGGAAATAATAATACCCACCTTAGGCTTCCATGTTTCTTCCATGAAATGAGGCAGTAATACTCTCCAGAGGTATAGCAGAGAGTCAAATGAGATAATGTGTGTAGGGGGCCCAGCACAGAGTAAGTACTCAACACAGGGAAATGGTGATGTGAGATGCTCATGCCGATGATCGCTATAATGATGATGGAAATAATGATCTCCATTAGAAGAGCACTATTTGGGGAGAATGTATGGCTCTAGAAAACTACTAGGATTCTCAGAATTCTGATTCTAAATACACACTGTGTCCTATATCCTCCTATAAGGCTCTGTATCCCATAGAGATTTTCAACAAACGGAGGCTTCCAACATGAATGAACTCAGCAGATATACAGTAGGCACCTACTATGTACAAAACACTGTCAAACAGGTGTTCTATGTAGTAACCACATTCATAATTTCTAAAAGTCTCTTACAACAAAGTACAATGCTATTTGACAGATCTCTAACTTATCCTTGATGCAGGAGGTCCCCCTGTAACCCTGCTTGTTGCTGCCTCTGAGATTATACTTTGGGATCCTTAGCTTCTGAGACTTAAAGTTACATAGAATTTTATAGTTTTTGCATCTCTAATTATAGCTTTTTAATGAAATTTACTTATTTTATTTTGGTTTCCTTGCCTACATCAAATCCTTGGAATTAAGAAGACCATGTGGAGTCACTGAATCTTTAAATGACAGATGATCAAAACACTAAACATGGCTCCGAGTCATCCCTGAATGCAGACACAGAGTTCTAAGAGACAGAGGGAAGTCCTTCACTGGTGAGGGCAAGAAGGGGTCTCCAGCTTCCACATCCTCCCTAACTGAAGAGCTACTTAGCTTAGAATGGACAAATTTTAACCAGAAATTAGAAGAGGGAAAGAGCCACCTGCACATGAAGATTAGTAAGAATTTTATAAATATATTCATATCTTAGAGAGAACTCATGAATGTATACATATAAATGAATATATACATAAATGAATATACATACATACGCACATATACATATACATTCGTACTAACCAAATATATTGGAAAGAGCACTGCACTGGGAGTCAGGAGAACTGGGTTCTACTCCTGGTGGCAGATCCAAGTCTGGTATTCCATCTATTCTGAGGGCCCTAGACTTGAGTGGGTGCATTTAATTCAACTACATACCTGCCATTTACCTACTTTGCAGCAGACATAGGGAGACAATGTACCTTTATTGGAAAATGACACCTTTTTCCTTGTTCTATTTAATTTATAAAGTTTTAAAAATATAAATAAAGCACCATCCTAGTAAAACAGTCATTTCTAAACCTAAAAGATTCGGCATTTGACTCCTGGGGTTAGAGAATGAAATAGTAAAAGAATATTCTTGGGTAAAGCCGTCTCAAGCACCTTAAAGCTTTAGGTAAAGAGTAAAACCTTGCTTGAATTTGATTGGCAAGATAAAAATGTCCTGGTGAATAGGGAAAAAGTGATTCTCAGTATGCTTAAAGGTTCTCACACAAATGAAAAGTCAGTAACAATTTTAACCCCAGGAAAAACTGTCAATGCCAAGGGGGAAAAAAAGCAAACTCATTGAAGTTCTAAATATTCAGAAATAATAAAGGGTCTGAGAAAGTATGAAAATAGTACCCTAGTCACCTTTATAATTCTAGAAAATGTAATATGAAATAAAGCATAGTTAATTTATGTTTTTAATTGCAAAAGCAAGTAACTGATATTTTAAAAAACTGGGATACTCAAGAGTAGATCACAATGGGATTTTCAATTGGCCCCATAAGAAGTAAATTATAAAGTTCCTCTAGGTGCCTCATAGAAAAAAGAAAAATCTATTCCCTTTTGTTCTTTATTGACATAATAGTTCTTCGGAACAGCTCACAACTGAGTTTGTTTCACACATGAACATTTGACGCAGCTCACCTGTTGTGATCTGTTTAAGTGCTCACATTCTCAGTAACAGCTGCAGGTTGCCAAAGCCACAGCTTTCACAAGGTTTTAAAATAATTGAGGGAGCTTTTCCTTTGTTTTGCTCTCACTTCATTTCACTTGAACGTCAAGTAGAATGTACTCAAGTTTGGAAATTCAGGGATTGCTTATAGAAGCTTGCTTATCTCACAGAATTTCAGACTGCTTTTCCTACCTGTTTCTTGTGACATGGCTTTGCTAAGAACTAGCACAGAAGCTGCTCAGCCCCGCCCACTGTCACCTCTGTCCTAGCCCCAACACCAAAACACACTGGGCAGCTGGCATAGTGAAGCCCTGGGTGCTCAAGACTATGCTGGCAAGTGGGGCATGCACCTGCTAGATTGTCGGATAAGCCAGGAGATGTTGACATTCCTAGAATGTGCCAGGCCATATTCCCATTGTCACTTGATAGGAGAAAGAGGTGGAAAAGCTCGTTATTGAAAGTGGTAACCAAGGGAAATATAAACTATACTTAGGGAAAAACAGAAAAGTCTAGAGGTTGAAGTGCCCATCTTGGTTATCCCACTGAAGCATGAGAGTGAGTTCAATTTTATCTTTGCACTTTGGAAAGTGCAAAATATTAATTTAAAATTTCTTCATTACATCCTAGCTTGTATTAAAGATTATATAGTCTACTTTTCATTTCTCAGACAGAAGTCTACCAATTTTTTTTCAAACAAAAATATTTTATTGTGTTTTTAAACCATGTTAACATGCTAGTTATCAAACTATTTTACCAATTCATGTTACTATTTAACAACCTTAGCTGCCAAGGTATTTTTCCTAAGTATAATTAATTGCCTCAGACAGTGAGATATAATGGCAGGGAGATCTACACAGACTCAAGTCCCAGCAATATGGACGAAATCAACTGATGAGCCCGCCTGCATCTCATTACTCTCATCTATAACATGAGAATGTCTGCTGGAGGAGAGAACCCAGGTACCAGCTCCTAGTAAAGAAATGCAGGTCATTTCTACCCACGCTGCAGTCACAGTCGATTACTTTGCGTTTTCTGCTCCTTAAAGGCAGTGATACAGAATAACACATTAATGCCCTGCATGGACCGGAAAATGCCACCCTTTTTGGCCTCTCCCTTTTGATCCTTTCTATTGCATATGTAGGTGCAGAGCCCATTAAAAATTAAAATGACAATGTGCTTAATAATTGAAAAGAAATTTTAAAGGAAACAGCTGTGACTCTGAAAATGGTTCTGAGAAATAAAGCATTGAAAAGAAAAAATAAGTCTGTAATAATTTTTAAAAGTATAAACAAGGGAATTTGGAAGGTTCATTTTGAGAAGAGAATAAAGAGTAGAGAAAATGTGTTTTTGTTAGGAAACTGCATTTGTGTGGAAGGGGGTGGTATGAGAGACAGACACAGAGAATTATTTTTTTAAAAAAGAAAAGTGTACATGTGTTCAGCAACCAACATTTTTCCATTGTAAAAATAAAAATCCCACCCTAATTAAATGCTAATTAGGTAGTAAGTAAAATGTGGTTTTATCCTACTGTTAATTTTCCATTACATTAACCTTCTCATCAAAACCTATATTTACGCACTGAAGTTTTCTGAAGATAAAACTTCATGAAAACAGTTCAGAATACTTTAGCTACATAAAGGTAGGTCTTCCTACAGAATTATTATTTTGTGCTCTATAAAAAAATCAAAATATACATATAATAAAACAAAATAAAATATATATGAAAATTAAGTATAAAAGTACCCGCTGTGACTTCAGCAAGTATCTATCTTCCATAAAGATATCAGCCTTGTTAGGAGACTAGGTTTAGATATGAGTTTACCAATATTTAGAGAAAAATGTTTTATATGTTGTTGAAATTACCTTAGAACTTCATAAAAAATGCCCTTTTACTTTGAATAAAGTCTAAACATATTAGATTTTAAATGGTCCCTCTTATCCTTCCATATATGATTTCTGACTTGCCTTTCAGCTTCTGGAAAATAAAGAACTTTCGCCATCTTTGTATTTCATCACCTAGCAGGAGCTTGGTTCACAGTTGCTACTCGATAAGTATGTCACAACCAAAAGGCCCCGCAGGGTTACTCACCTTTATCCAGTACAAATGGTGCCTTTCTCCCCGACATTTATGCTCTTAAGTTTTGTCAACCATTTTTCTCCACCATTTCAATTCAATCTGTTTTTAAGCATGAACTCAAATACCAGCTCCCTCACGAAGATGACCACTGGAACCTTTCCTAGGGGTCTACTGACTACACTGATGCTGTAGGAAAGAAATGTCACAGTGAGGTCATGAATATGGTCATGAAATGTCACAACAGTGCAGGAATGGCAGGGCCCCTCCGTTAGGATGCTCACGGCAACCCTGGCTGGCTGCATGAGTCTGGAGCAAGACTGAGAGGCAGTTAGCACAACTTTTCATTTGGAAGCACAAGTGCACTCGTTCAGTCCACAGGGCAGACTCCATGGGGGCATAACAGAGGGGCCGGGGTACAGGGTGGCCTCAGACAATGGTGGGCACCCGCAAATTCTGAGAAAGTATCACTTCAGAGTCTATCACTGAAAATCTGGTTTTCAAGGGTGGGGATTATAGTACAGTAAATCCTCACTTAACACCTTTGATACATTCAGCTACTTTAAGTGAAAGGACCTATAATAAAACCAGTTTTCCCATGAGCTAAATGATTTAAACAATTGTTAAGTTCCTATGGCATTCTAAAACGCCATTCCTTGAGGATCTGCTGCACCTGGGAACACAGGTGGACTAGAGGCAGCATCAAGGCGTGACAAGCGAGGAATGAACCAGGTGCAGATGTACAAGTCGGGCCTGAACTTTTAGAAAGCTCCCATTGAACAAGATGCAGTCACAGCAAAAACACTAAAGGATTTAGGCCTTTCTACACAGACCATTTCTAAATTCCACATTGGAGGTTAGTTGTTAAAATCCCACTTATACCTCACTGCATTTCACGTGCATGGAGCATCTACAAACCTAGAAGGAACACTTAGATTAAAGAAGGATGGGACAGAGCGGACTGCTTCTGCTGCTTCTTTGACAGGGAAGTTCTCAGTGCCCAGCGTTCTGCTCTCGCACAGCTCTCCACACAGCTGTGGTTCTTTGCCAGTGATGTTTGCATTTTATTTATGCGAGTTTTATTACTGGCTGACTGTCAGCACCACGAGGGCAGGCATTGTGTCTGCCGCTCTTTGCTTTGTTTCCAGCGCCTGTTGTGCCCCCTCCCCCCCAGGGTGGGAACCCCATGCGAGGACTTACACAAACGTGATGTCAAAGGGAGGGTGGGTCGGAGCAACTGCATACAGAAATGACACAGGACGGGGACACTAAGACATATGGGCTGAAGGTCTGTCTGAAGCAAATGCTAAGAATTTGTTGTTGTCACACTATCTTTTTTTTCTGGTGTTTTAAGTCGGCATGTGAGTTAAGCATTTTATTTTACAGTAATATTTTGGAAATTGAGAGTGGCTTTATTTTCTTTATCAGAATCTCCTAGGTTTACGGTTTTAACTTGATATATAACACAGATAAAGAACAATGGACAAATCATAAGCATATAGCTCAATGAATTTTTTGGTCATTGAGAGTGATAATTTCTTCTAATCTTATTTATTTTTACTTTTTTATTGAGTTAAGCCTTTTAACACTATAAAAAACTCTTTCTGAAACTGTTGGTCTACATTCCAAGTAGCTTGTCCAGGCAGTTGAATACGTTCTGGATAGATTTTGCTTTTGAAATTCTACCCTTGGGCTCTTTAATGCGTAAATCAGGTAGGAGCGTTGACTTTTAACATTCCTGAATGGAGCACTATTATCTATTCTAAGGATCAAAAAACGAAGGAAGATCAGAATGGCAGGATAAAGGACGTGTGGGCTCAAGGCTGCTAAGTGGCCTGGACAGTGTCTGAATCACTTTGACCCCCAAGTTTGAGTTCTCGCCACGGCACACTGCCGGGGGTCATTGTGATGGCGTGTGGCTCACACCTGCTCATTTTCAGGGCGTGCCAGCTGTGGGTTTCAAACACGTTTTCAAAGGCAAAAGCAGCAGCACTTATCAGTGCTTACACACAGCATTTGTACTGTACTTCACAGCGTTCGCAAACCCGATACGATTGATCTTCACGGCGCCTGAGGGACACAGGCCGGATCACACCGCCCAGTGTTGCTGGTGAGCCATTTTAATCTCAGCTGAAATGACTCACTTATGATCAAGCAGCTGATGGGTGAAGAGCCTGTTTGGTTAATTTAAAACATGTAAGATCGACTTTGAATTCAACATTGAGAATCATCAATTGTTTCAAATAATGTATCTTGGTTAAAGGGGTATGGAATATTTGAAATGGGGTATGGAGAACAGGGTATTTACACGTAAGAAACACTAAAAATGGAATACTTAAAGGACTAACAACCCACAGAAAGGGAGCAAAAATTGTACAAATGCTGCCACGAAACTGTGCAGCTCTCTTCATGTGCATGTGGGTGCTGGTGCTGATTATGTTTCCTGATGGTCAATGTCCTGTGTTCTAATGCTCCACCCATTCCACATAAATCAGTAAGCAGATAGTAATGTTGTACCATTGCTGACTAAAGACAGGTTAACACTTTCATTTCAACACACATTTGTTTGAGTTTCCACTAACTTGGGCTTTGCCAGACTCCCTTCAGCTCTCCAATCCTACTTCCCATTCCCACCTCTAGGATGGCTTAATTTGCCAAAATTTCCTTACTAGTCAAAACTGAAGCTATGAAGTAAAACCTTGGAAGCTGACCGCATCAGTGTGTAATTTGCCACTAAGAAGTCCTCCATCCATAGTTCAAACTCACAGTGAAAAACTAGCAGCAAAAAAACCACAGTAGGATCGATAACATTGACAGCTGAGTAAAGTTTAATAAAGGTGGAACAGAGAGCCCAGAAATAAACCCATGTCTCTAGGGTCAATTAATATTCAACAAAGGGGGCAGAAGCATAAAACAGAGTAAAAATAGCCTCTTCAACAAATGGTGTTGGGAGATCTGGACAGCTACACACAAAAAAAATGAAACTCAACCGGCAACTTACACCACACACAAAAATAAACTCAAGATGGATAAAAGACTTAAATATAAGTCATGATACCATAAAAAGTCCTAGAGTCCCAGAAAAATCTCTGATATTCCATGCAGCACTATTTTCACTGATAAGTCCCCTTAGAGCAAGGGACATAGAGGAAGAATAAACAAATGGGAGTTCATCAAAATAAAAAGCTTTTGCACAGCTAAAGAAAATATCAGCAAAATGAAAAGGAAACCAACCATATGGGGAAATATATTTGCCAATGATGCTTCAGACAAAGGTTTGATCTCCAAAATATATAAAGAACTCACACAGCTCTACTTCAGAAAGACAGACAACCCCATTAAAAAATGGGCAAAAGACCTGAACAGACACTTCTCCAGGGAGGACATACAAAGAGGCCAGAGACATATGAAAGGATGCTCATTACCACTAGCCATTAGAGAGATGCAAATTAAAACCACAATGAGATACCACTTCACACCAGTCAGAATGGCCATCATTAATAAATCAACAAATAGCAAATGCTGGCAAGGTTGTGGAGAAAAGGGAACCCTAGTGCACTGTTGGTGGGAATGCAGACTGGTGCAGCCACTGTGGGAAATGGTTTTTCCTCAAAAATTAAAAATGGAACTGCCTTTTGACCCAGCAATTCCACTACTGGGATTATACCCTAAAACTCCTGCAAAACCAATTCAAAAGAACCTATGCATCCCAATATTCATAGCAGCACAATTTACAATAGCCAAGTGTTGGAGGCAACCTAAGTGCCCATCAGAAAATGAGGGGATCAGAAAACTGTGGTATATTTACACAGAATACTACACAGCAGAAAGAAAAGAAGAAACTCCCACCCTTCCCAACAGCATGGATGGAACTGGAGAACATTATGCTAAGTGAAATAAGCCAGGTAGTGAAAGACAAATACCATATGATCTCACCTATAAGGGGAACCTAATCAACACAATAAATGAGCAAGCAAAATATGACCAGAGACACTGAATAAAGAACAAACTGACAGAAGCCAGAAGGGGTGGGGGAGGGGGATAATGGGAGAAAGAAGAGGAAGGGTTGTCAAAGAACATGTATAAAGGACCCATGGACAAAGCCAAAGGAGGGTAGGATTAAGGATGGGAGGTGGAGGTAGGTGGGGCGGGGGGTGGAATGGAGATAAATATACTTGAACAATGAAAAAAAAAAAAGGAAAAACAATAGCATCTTGGGTTAAGGGAGGCAGTGGGAAGGAATACTCTTTATTTTGCTTAAAACTGCTAAACAATCCTTTCTAGCCTGAACTCCTGAACTCTCAGGCACCAGAAGTATTGCCCTATTCCTGGGGAAACCAAAGCACAATTCAACTTCATCTGTCAGTTTAGGCTAACTAGAGTTAGGCTGCAGTTGCCAATACTAATGAATTAGACTCCACAAATGGTCTGTGTTCTAGTAGTGAAAATATTTTAGGTGGAATATTTGTGAATAGCACTAGCCAAAAGTGATTTTATTCCAAAGATGACCAATAATACCTTTCTCATTTTGAGTACTGTATCTTAAGGTTGGCTTCTGCAGTCAAGAAGTATAATTTCTACAGAGGGCAGTAGGGGTCAAGTCAACAAGTTATTGAAGTGACAATGCATACCTTTGTGATAAGAAAGTGACTCTGTAGCTGGAAGCTTGCAATTAATGACAACTCATTTCCTCAGTGCAATGCAACGTATACTGACTTGTTTTTTATTTGCTTTGCTTGCCTTGCAACCTTCCATAAAATGAGCCATTATTTCAAAACTGTAAAGGGCTGCCTGGAAACTAAACTGTAAATCTGAAATAATTCATCCAAAAGATTGCTCTAGAAGGGTTCTAAGTTTCCAGACTGGCAGAACACAATGAGACATGGAAGCAAAACAATTTAGGGTGATCTCCCCTCTTAATGGGAATAAAGGGACCCCCAAAATCTTGTAGGTAGGCAAGATTTCTCATATTTACTCTAAGAATTCTATAAGATCTTACGAAATCACATTGACTTTGAAAATAAAATAGGAAAATTTTGTATAGAAATGTTAAAAGTACAGAAAATTAGGAAATTTCCTTATCCATATTTTATTATTTAATGATAGAACATTCAACATAATACTTTATTTTTCAAAATTCATCTAAAATTTGACAGTCCTTTAGAGCAACCTCTATTTTTCCAGACCAAAAAAGGGATAATATCTGGGAAGACACTCAGTACCTCACAAACACCCTGGCATTGAACTATCATAATAAGTTCCGCCCTGACTCACTTTCTAGTGATATTTTAGAACAACCTGGAGTTACTTTCTTAATTTTCTAGAAGCAGAATTTCTTAGTCAAAGGGAGTGCATGAATTCTGCAGTTTTTATGAAATGTTTTGCTAAATTGCTTTCCAGAATTCACTTGTACTATAGCAGGTATAAGAATGTTTACATTTCTAAATAAGTGATATGAACAAGCATATAAAACTTAATTTATATCTATTAAAACTATAAGAAAATACATCCTCATTAAATAATATCCATTGCTTCAGCTATTTAATATTGAAACAAAATGTGTGATGTGAATATCCACACCCAGATAAATATCTAAAGCTACTCACTCATCTAACGACAGCTTTCTTTTCCTTCAAGCAGAAAACCACATATTTTTTTAAATATGCCATGTAAATACAGTAATACAAAGTTCAGAGAAAAATAAAGAACTAATCCTCAACTCATTAAAAAAAGAAAACCATTAAGAGAAAACAATATGCTACTCATGCGTCTAGAGAAATAGTAGCAAAAATTAATGTGTCTTGTGTATACACCTAATATTTGTTTAAATAAATATATGTATATAACCTAAAATACATTTTTTTCTTTTTCCTATTTAAGCAAATGCTCATATACATAGAGGCAAAAGACTTATCTACAGTCTTTATAAACTCCTTTTTATAATCCCCTGGGTCCCAGAGCTAATCAATATGGCATTTTTCAATTCAAGAAAATCTAATTAAAATTAAGCCATTTTGTGATGATTGGTTAAATCAGGGCTAAGTTATACCACTGACACATGTGTCTGGCATCAAACTAGAAAACAGGGAAAAAGTAAAACAGAAGAGCAATGAGATTTTGATAACATCTTGTCAAAGAAGTGAGGAGAGCCTGGTCTGCAAGAACCAAAGTGGGGGAAAGTCACTGAAGGTGATTTACCATAGAAATCAGGAGGAAATGTCCCAAACTTCTTCAGCATTCTTACTGGTGCAGAGAAAGCAGAGTAGGCTGAAATTGACGACAACAGCAAGCAACAAAATGGAGATATGTGACATAAGGAATGAATTCAAGTGTTACAGTTACTACAAAAGGCAGAAGCAAAATTAAAATCCACGTTGGAGAAGAAAAAATCAAGTTGCAGAATGTACATTGTAGAAAATAAAACCAGGAGCCTGGAGCACATTGAAAGCACTCCCAGAATTCAGAAGAGAAGCCAAAGGTAATGGAAACAAGAAAATTGTGATAAGTATGGCGAGCAGACACAGTGAGCTGACTCATGGGGTTGCATTGTCCCTGAAGAAAAAGCATTAACTGAAGTAGAGGTCATAATAGAAGAAAATGAAACTAAATTTTTATTTAAGAAATTTTAAAAATGTTCTGACTACACATAAAGTATTAATTTCATCCCCGTTGAAAAATAGAGGAATGCCACCTATATGTAGATGGATCACAAAATGGCAAGCAAAGTAAAAGTAAGTAAATAAAATCAAAGACAGATGATAGGAAGAAGAGGCAAGGAGAGACAGAAAGAGGAAGGAGGGAGGGAGGGAGAGAATTAAGAAGCAGGCTGCCTTCAAAATAGCAACAACAACAATGACAAAATTGTGTCTGGATTTGGCTTTCTGGGACATTAAAGTCAAGAGAACAGAAGCATAATGTTGACAGCTCTTTGTGGATAAGATGGCATGCAAGATGTCTGCACCATTGTTATCGGTGTGTTAAAGCAACACAAGGGTAAAGCAAGGTGTGCTATTCCTCAGGACATAACCGCATTTACGTGCTCCTGTGTACAGATGTTCCCTAAGGTTTACTGCAGCCAATCTTGAAGAGAAACAAATTCACTACTTAGAGCTCAGATAAGGCTAGAATGGTGAAGCTGCTTTTACTGGGGTTGATACTGAAAGGGAACAACTCAGCCATGTTTTGTTCAGCAGGGGTGGCTGGTCTCTGCAGAATTCCTGTAGCTTCCCCTGGACCTGCTCCACACCCACGCCCAGGAAATGAGTTTCTTAACTACATTCTTGTTCATTGTTCAAATAGAATGTTTTGCAATTTTAATTATTGTTTAATACAATAGATAGTGTTGGATGTTCCCGTCTCAGCAATGTCCCTTAACTAAATGACACTGAACAAGGTGCTAGGAGAATTGCTAATCAAAAAGCTGCTTTTTCCCCTTTCACAAGAGCCAGACTGTCACAGCAATCAACACTGTCAGTACTTAAGAAATCATTTGTGTTCAAATCTGAAGTCTACTAAATGGCATATGCCATTTTTCTTTTATAGTGAGGGATAATAATTCATCCTGAAACAAACATTTTGTAACATCTTATCTTCCACACAGAACATGTGAATGTTACTGAATTAATTCTGTTTAAAATCAATACATGATGTGTAGTCATAAGCATGAATAACGATGTTCAAAGAAAAGCAAAATGGCAAGAACAATCATTAAAATGCAAAATACTAAGAGCAGTTATTTATAAATATTAAACCTACAGGCAAGCTCTTCCTTCCTGAGTTTTCTTCTACCAATTTTCAAATGAGTACACTTTAATTATATGTTTTTGAAAAATACATAAAGCAAATATCCAGGTGCTCAAGCTCATACTACTCAGCTGCATACAAATTAAATCAACAATGAGATACCACTTTATATTCAAAATACAGGCAAAAATTTATAGTCATAAAGTACTGAGTGATGGTATAGTGATGCGTGCCCTGGTTTCCTGGAGGAAGGAATGCAAACTGTGCCACTAGGACTGGTTAAAGCTGACAGTTTGTACCTATGCTGTAATTTATCTACTTCACTTCTATGAAATTAAAGAAATACTTATAGGATGTGTATAAGGATATGTATATATATATATATATATATATACACACTCACTGCAACAGAGCATGTAAGAATAAACTTGGAAACAACATAAATGCCCATTCTTCTATGTAGGATAGCATATAAAAAGTGAACTAGAACTTCATGGATCAAAGTGGGTAAACTCAAAATCCAGCTGAAAACACAGTAATGGTATGTACTGCACATACTTAAATTTTATGTACTAATATTTAAATAAAGCTTAAATATATAAAACAACACTATATTGTTCATGGGTCCATTGATACAACGTATTAAATGACTGCAGGGAAAACAAACACCGAAGGCTGCCGTGCGGAGCACACGGGGGAGAGGCACAGGCGAGAGGAACACAGGTGTCGGGGGCTTTTCCCTACACTTTTCTATATGCTTGAACTATATCAAAATAATAATAATGCACTACCATAAGATTACATATTTTTAATTTAAACATCCATTTTAATTATAAAATAAAGGAAGGTGGTTTGAAAAACAAAATTTCTAGATTTTGACCAATTTTTAGATGTCATCTATTTGATTTTTCACCCTCTAATATTTTTATATAGGGAGTTACAAATCAGTTCTTTGTTGGATCTGATCTTTTAATAAATCACCTTTAAGCTCTAGAGGTCTACAGATTTGTCTTGAAGGTCAGCCTGGATAACGATTCTGCAAATAAAGGTTTTTAACACAGGTATATTTTAATTGATTGAAGTGGGAAAACCTTAAGTGAACTCTGTAATTGAAATGCCCCATAGATAATAAAACTGATTAGAATGGAAAGAATAGAAGCATAGAATTTCCCGTAATGATTTTTGAAACTCTAAGGAAGAGAGAAGACACCGTGTGAAAATGGAGTCTGTCATGCAAGCTGCTACCTTTAAAAATAAGTAAAATCCAAACTGAGGGTTCCATTCAATGTCTAAAATTACAAGGATCTATGTGCAGAGCAGATAAATATAGTTAAGAAGACCACCAGCTTTGCTAAAGTCTTAATGACATATTCTGTAATTTTATAAATGTTGTTAAGTTAGAGAAGTTGAATGAGTTGGGAAAAATCTTTTACACAAGTTTTACAATCACCTTTAAGGCATTGCTATAAGTCTTGATTTGCTAATTGACTTTTTGTATGTTAATAGGCTTGAATCTATTAACATACGCATTAAGTAATGCCTTAATGTGTTTTAGTGCTTTCATTTAATGGAACTACAACAGAGCACATATAGAAAACTATCCCTCCACTCATTAACATGCATAATAAACATCCACTTTTCTTTATCCTCCAATGGGTTTTAAAGAAAAGGATACTCGAACAATTTTACTCTCATAGAAACCTCTACAGAGAAAGAAAATCAAAGAGAAATATCCTCTGGCTAACTCTTCCCCATTATGGTTCAATGCATCATTCTTTGTAGGTTTTTTTATTATTGTATCTAATCTGTATTGAAAATAGAAAGAGAATGAGAACTGATTAAATACCTTTCTAATTTCAAACTAGCAATTCATTTCTTCTGCTTGAAAAAGAAACCATCTCTTTCTTTCAAAAAGAACTAGTTATTGAGATAGTACATTCATCAAAAGAATTTTTGATAAATGTTGGCTTGCCCAGGGCTGAGACTGTGGGACAGACACAAAATAATTGTCTTTAATCCTTGGCACCTGTCTTTGATCATTCCAGGCATAAATGATTCCTCCTATCTCTGACAAGTTAAGGCACATGTAACATTCAGTTTTGTATTGTACTATTGCAATAATATATCTTCTCTACCTCATTAGTAATCATTAACATTTGAGGAGTACCTTAGAACATTGTTAGCCGATGACATGCTCCTTTGATGAGGCAGTGCTGCAGCTTCAGCCAACTCCTCAAGGAGGAGGACAGCGACAACACAGCATTAGGCCCACGGTGTTGAGGAGACACACTGAATAGTCTCAGTTACAGGCAGTTAGGTAGCTGCCCACTATTGCCACTATAAGGGCTCAGGCAATAGGAACTGGGAACAGTGGGTGACAAAGCTGGAGAAAGCACATTCCAGGTGTCCTCCAGCGATGAGACCCTGGTCATTATCAAGCTGATTCATAATCAAGAGAATCAAAAGTCCCAGAAGATGCCTCACGTGTACACAGAGGCATCACAAGGGATGAATAGAAACAGGGTCACCAAACAAGCTGCTGGGCACTTCCCTGCTGTCTTCAGAACAGACTCCAGTTACTACTGCTTCTTTCCCAGCTTTACTGCCCTCTCTCTATGTCTTTATTCATATTCATGTCTTTCCTGCTCTCTTCCTACACTGTTCCTCTATGCAACTCTACCTTATGGTGTCCCTCACTTTTTGCCCTGTACTGTACAGTTTCTCTTCTGCTGTGTGGTTTCTCTGGCCTGCCATCCATGTAGTTTCCAATAACTTCTGGGCTTTTTCTTCCAACTGGGACACTTACTGAGTTAGACACACAGGGCTCTTTCTGCAGCTGCTGCTCCCTCATCAGGAGTCCTCTGTGCTCATTTTTCCTGGTGCTGTGTTCCATCCTCTCTGCTTCTGGAGTTCACATATATGGCTGGGAATTACCTGGCATGAGTTGACAGATACATGCCTAGCTCTTTAAAAGTCAGAAACTGTAACAGCCATTCGAGTTATGTTGAACCTTCTACGTTTGTCCCTCTGATTCCTACTTCCTGCTTTGATTCTGTTTACCAAACTAATGTCCTGTTACTTGAGCATAATTCTTTTAGCATGCCTGCTTGTTTAGCCCTTGGTGCTCATTCATTCACTCACTCATTCACTCATTCACTATTTTTGAAATTATTTGCTGTATCAGACCTGACACTTAGGTACTGAGAATCTGAATCACTGAAAACTAGATGGTCTAGTTAGGGGAAACAGGCCAAACGATGAATAAGGTACAGCACCTTATGGAAGGGGCCTGAGCGGGTAGTAGAGGATGTGTATTTGGCCCATCTTGGAGGGCCTAGGGATGCCTCCTAGAGGAAGAGACACGGAAGCTAAGCCCTGAAAGAAGGTTAGGAATGAACAAGGTTAAAGGGTAGGAAGTGGAAATTACAAGTACAGGAAGCCACATGTGCAAAGTGTAAAGGTAGAAAGAAACACATGTAAATCTGCCTGTTTGTTAGAGCATGGAATGGAAAAAGAATGTTTTATTTTTAAACACTTAACTCTTCATTGCTCACTTTACACCAATTAAAAATAAATAAGTATGTACTTATTTTCAGAATATGAACCATTGAGCACACACTTGTATTGAGAATATGAGTCATTAAGTACAACATTTAATAAGATTACAGTACTACAAGGATTTTTGATGATTCATTTGTCTGATCTCCCTAAAACTTTTGAGTTATTAACAGTTATTCTGTTTAAAACTTTAGTGAGGAGGAAAATGGGCCACTATAGGCCAAATGAATAACTTTTAACTTCATTCATTCATTTGATCATTGTGCAAATATTTATTGAGTTCCTACCATCGCTAAGACTTCTCTGATGATGTTCACTATACCACGGAGGAGAGAAAAAACTAACACTTAAACAAGTAAACAACTGAATAAATCATGAAGTACTCCAAATATAACCATTAAAGGCAAAGCCAAGCAAATGATCCATAAACCTAAGATCAAATCATATAAAAAAGTCCATTTACTAAAAATGCTGTAGAAATCGAACCAAACACTAAAACTTCTTTCTAATAAATGGCATTAGTTATGTTTCCTTTACAACATACTAAATAACCACAAGTCACAGTCTCACTTGCTAGAGTTGGACACAATTTATTAGGGATGACAAGCGGTTACGGTACATTGGTGAGAGGTAGCTTCTTGCAGGGGTTCTGCGCAGCTGTAAAGACTGGCTCTCATCCTCGTTCTGCCATTTTCCAACTGGATGGCTTTCAGCAGACTATTTAACCTTATAAAAATCTCATTCCTTTGTTCATAATATGAAGGTATAAATAAAAATAATGTTACTATAAACTTGTGTTGTTTTGAGGCTCAATATGAGTTAATTCGCATTAAGCAAGTCAAAGCATGTTAAGCTCTTGGAATAGTGCCTGCCCATTCTAAACATGTTAGCGCCTGCACTGTAATCTGTTAAAAGAACAGTAAAGACCCTTGATGTTCAGAACTATCATGAGGTTTATAAACTATTTCTGCGTTCCTACGCCCACAACAGCCATCATGAAAGAGCTATTCCCTGGTCTAAATTGTAAAATGCCGGTTTTGTTTTTTAAAATCCTTCCTGGTTTTCTTCTGATAGCAATTTTCTTTGACGTTAAATGATCAGGGAGTTAAGCACAAGCTGCTTGGGAACTTCCACCAGTAACAAGGCTATGTGTGTGGAGATGCCATGTGCAGACACACAGATGTTCGATGGAAGACTTGTGTGGGCCCTAGCCTTACCCTCACTTACCATCCACAGCATGAAGTTGTGGAGTGAGCAGCTGGGGCATGGCAGCCACTAGTCCTCTTGACTGGGTGAAGCATGGAGAATCTTGCCTCTGTTTGTTCTTCTTCCCTGGACCAGAGAGAGGCAGCAAGTCTGGGGTGTGTCTCTGCTCTGCAGATTCAAGTCTGCCCTCTGAGGCAGGGTCCATGGTCTAGCCTCAGGATCAGGATGTGTTAGTATGCCCACTTCACTTGCCTGCAGATATAGCTGAGCTACCTGCTCGAATAGCCTTCTTTCTATCAGTTAAAAAAACAAAAAGTGATATTTTGATTTCTATCTATCTATGCCTATGTCTCAATTGTTTCCAAACCAGATAACTAGAAAATAAAGAAAGGATGATATTTATTGCTCTCCTCCCATTCCAACACCTAGTTCTTTAAAAAAAAGTAGTTTTAAAGTGTAAAAATGTTATCTAAAATACATGGGAACTAGCAAAATGTAATCTCCCATGGGAACTGTCTTTGCACTATTTTTTGATAGTTTTCTTCCCTGAGATATTATAGGAAAGGCGAGTGGCAGCTGCAGGTATTATGCTGACCTGAACTGTCAAAGTCTCTCCAGGCTGCTCTCACATGCAGTTGGAGATCCCATGGCTACAACCAGCCACAGCCCTTGGAAACATGCTGTTGATAGTTTTTTTCATGTTCACTTTTCATTGTCATTTAATGGACATGTTCATGTCCGTTACCATTTAGTCCCCTTACTCCCCCCTCCCCACCACAATCACCACACTGTTGTCCATATCCATGAGTCCTTTTTCCTTTTTGCTTAATCCCTCCACCTTCTAAACTCCCTTAGCTGTCATCCTGCTCTCTGTCTATAAGTCTGTCCTCATTTTCCTTGTTAGTTCAGTTTGTTCATTAGATTCCACATGTGAATAAACCACATGGCATTTATCTTTCTCTGACTGGCTTAGTTCACTTAACATAATATTTTCCAGGTCCATTCATACTGTTGCAAAGGGTAAAATTTTCTTCTTTTTTATGGCCAGTAGTATTCCATTGCATAAATTTCCCATAGTTGTTTTATCCACTCATCTACCGATGGTCACTTAGGCAACTTCCATATCTTGGTGATGCAAATATTATAATGATATGTAAATTAATTTATGTTTATTAATAAATGTGAGAAAATGAGTGAGATGAACTTTTACACTAGCAATTGACCTTATACCTTAAAGCATGATTCTTCAGCAACACAAATGCAGCTGACAGTTTTTTCTCAATGTTCAGTGTAAGGACAGTTTGCACCTGAGGATCTTCAGGTACACTGTGTAAGAGGTGCTGGCCTCAGCACTGAGCATCTCTCACAAATTATATGTTCTGCTACTCACATCTACAAGAAAATGTTTAATTTTTTGAGTTAATGCATAAAATGCAAATATGGGCTCATTTCTATCTATGTGTAACATGTAATTGAATAAAACTTCTTCTTTTGGCTTACATAGCATTTTGTACCTTATCAACCACCATTAAAATGCATTAAATGTCTGTGATAATGATGCACAATTGACCCTCCCAGGACCACAGCATTCCTAATCATGTCTAATTTCTGTCTGAAAATAAAGGACAGCTTAATTATAAAACTACTGACTTCAAGTCCTTTGAGTCTTTTTTTAAAAAGGAGAAGAATATTAATTAGTTCAACTCTCAGTCTTATAAACATATGTACTTTTCTTGAGAAACTAGCAATGACACATTCCAGCCTTTCTTCCACTTGTGCGCCGCAGATTGAACACCTAGGCTTGAAAAGCTGGGGGTATTCTGGCTGCTTTTTCATTTGTTATCTCCATAGTATAAATTCATAATGTATTTTAATATGTTTACTCTTAAAACAATGAAAATTAGAAACCTAGTATTTAACCAGCCCTTTACAATATAGGTGCAACCTACAAAGAACAAAGAGCCTGATGACGTCTGTATGTGTCAAAGAAAAAGACTCGGTGATATGTTATCATCTACAAACAGTTATAACTATACAGAACTAACAAATAATACACTTATTAGCATTTTAAGAGTGCAGACCATACTTTAATTTCTGAGGAAATTAAACCCCTTTCTTTTTCTTATAAACTCTGCTGACAGTTACCAGAGTTTGCCGACAAGGGGACCAGGACAGGTGAGAGCTGAGGATGGAGGGAACTGGGCAGGCCCTGAACCAGGGTTAGGGGTCTGGGCTTCAGTTCACAGGCCTGTATTGTCTTATGTGCCTTTCTTGGAGCAGTTGACAGATGTTTTGCCAATCAAAAGAATTTTATTATCAGATAATTTGGGAATATAACATTACTTGGAAAAACAAAGAAATGTCTGTATTCCGGAACTTCTAAGAGTCTTTAATATACAAATGAGTATTTTTCAGCACCAAGAATTTTGAATATACTCTACAGAATTGCTAGTTTCCTTTTTACTATCAAATCCTTTGTGTGTGTGTGTGTGTGAATTGTGCAGGTCCACTTATAGATGGACTTTTTTCTTTTTTTCTTTCTTTTTTAAGATTTTATTTATTTATTTTTAGAGAGGGAAGGGAGGGAGAAAGAGAGAGGGGAAGAGAGAGAGAGAAACATCAATGTGCAGTTGCTGGGGGTCATGGCCTGCAACCCAGGCATGTATCCTGACTGGGAATCCAACCTGCGACACTTTGGTTCACAGCCCGCGCTCAATCCACTGGGCTACGCCAGCCAGGGCATCAAATCCTTTTTTTAAGAGAACATTTTTTAATAGAACTTGGTGTCACAAAATGTATTAAATACTTTAAGTACATTTAGGCAAATGGGACACATTTAGAGATTTGAATCTTAGAGTGACGTGGTTTGATTTGCATGTAAGACAGATCACTCTGGTGGCTGTGGGAAAGAGGCTTGGTGACCCTGGAGTCTGTCAAGACAAGATGATTAAGGTCAGAATGAGGCAGTTGTAGTCAGGAAAAGAGAGGAAGAAAGACTAAGAGACATCTAAGAGAAAAATTTGGCAGGACTTGGCCATTAATGTGGTAAGTGAGTAGATCAAATCTACCTCCCAAATTTGACATTTAGGTGACTGGGGGAATATATGTGCCAACATGATAGAGAATAGCAAGATAGAGTAATGGGAAAGAGACATTATAAGGAAATATGCAAACACATGTAAATGACAATTTATAAAGTTCTTTTACACTCATTATTTTATCCAAAACTCATAGCAACTCTCAGGCATAAACAATATACATAATTTTTCTTATTTTCATGATGAGAAGAATGGTATCGGCATTTTAAACCACTCCCTAAAGTCAGCTAATACCACACATATCATAATGTGAGGGTTCCACTCCACCCCTCGAATCATCTCTCATTGAAAAGATAATTTTGCTATATTCAAGTTCTTTGAAAATTTCTTCAAGGTTCAGGAATTGTATGACTGTCTTTTGAAGAAATTGCATTAGCTTGAAACATTCACAACCAGCCCTAGTTGAGAGGCTTCTGGAGCTCCACTGGACGAACCAACAGAAAGAAGGGCCAAGAAATAGAACTGGGATTTAAGATGAATTCTTCAGTCTGTGCACCTGCCACTGTTGGACACTACAGTTCTCAAAGTTTTAAAAAGAACTTCCCTTATATATTTATGACTTAAGATAAAATGTATAGTAGCAACCTCATACACAGAAACAAAAACTACTGAATTTTAAAGAATTTATTTGAATGTAGAAATAATGGTCTTAAAAAACTTCATACAATAATCCCAAAATGGCTCTACATGTTAAAGATTCATGCAAAGCATTTGAATTAAATTGTTTCATGTGAGAAAAAGTAGTTTTGCTAATATACCATATAACTGCATATGTGATTTGAAGTATGCATCAGTAATTAAAATTATAAATTAATGCTATGAATAAGCCATAGACTTTTATCTACATCTCTAAGTTACATGCTTAGACTGGCCGAAATAGTAGTTCTTCTTACTGAGAAAGAGAGAATCATCCTTCACGCTGAGTTTCCTTCCATTCAGGCTTATTTGACGTTTGGATCCCACCCCATTTTTCATTGCCACCTCTGTTTCCATTGACTCAGGAGATGACTGATCAAATCCTCTCAAAGCTGAAATTGGGAAGCCAAGGACGACCTTGGAAGCAAGGGAGGCAGTGAATTAATGTGGAATTAAGAATGACATATACAGTACTGATTCTAAATCTTGTCATGAAAGATTCAAACTTTGCTTCTGCAATTGGGAGGAACAAGGTTTCCAGGAAATGAAAAGCTATATGTCATAAAAATGCTGCTGTGGCTTGAGGTGTTTGCAGGGAAATAGTATGGTGGCGAGAAAAGAGCCGCGGGCTCACGGGCAGCCTCTACAAGAGACTCGCCCCCTTTGGGAGACAATTCTTCACGGGTCTCTCACATTTCTGCACACCTTGGCAGTGAGGCACTGACTGCCACTTATTCTCGACGGTGTCTTCAAAGATGTTTGATAGCAAATAGCCTTTGAAGATGGAGACAGTGTCTTCCTCCGGAGAAAAGGATAGGTATATTTACTCCCCGATATAATAAAGATAAATCTTGCAGAGGGAAGGTCAGACATGCATTTCGCCCACTGGAAAAGATTCAGAGCCCTGAAACTCTGGCTCTTCTCCAGCAGTCTCTCCTGTAATGCAACACACTGCACATGGATGTGTCCCATGGCAGTCTCTGTGTCCCCTGGTGGGAACTGAGGCCAGGCTTCTGGGTGCACAGATGCTAATGCACTGGCTACTGTCATTCTTGTGTATAATGAACTGTCTTTAACCTCTTACCCAGAAGTCTTGGGTCTTCTACCAGCATCCATGACACTGTGACTAGCTAATTTGCTCATTTGCAAGTAGGGTGAAATCTCAGACCCTTCAGAATTTGTGAAATTTTCTGCATTCTCTTCTTTGCTTATCTAGAAAAATAAGCTGGGGGCTATATGATCATTAGTCCTCCTTCTGGCTTGGTCAGTACACATAATTTATATTAGGATTATGAAAAACCTTGGCAAAAATAGTGCCTATTCTTTTATTATTTAAAAATTCCTAAAGTTGACTTTCCCCAAAAATCCCACATCAAACACTATGAGTTTTGTTTCCTCACTAAAAAAATAAAAATCAAGGACCTGAACAACTGGCTTTATTCAGTTAAAACTTCAGCTCTTAAATGTATTGGATGGAGTTGTAACCAATCTCCTCTCAAATCCTTCATGCTCACTCACTTCCTTTAAGAAGTCATTCAATTGTAGCTTTAGTTTTGAAGATTCAACAGCACCTGAAAATGTCTATTAACACCATTCCTATGAAATATTAAACCAGTTAGTCTATTTGCATATCTAAATTTTGTCTTTGTGGCTGTTTTAATTCCAGTGATGTTAGACACAAGAAATGTTACTTTCCACATTTGATAAGAAAAAGTATTCACTCACATTTGGCAAACATTTCTCTATAGGAGTAAAAAATTTATTAATTCATTAACAAGTATTTATTGAATTGCTATTATGTTCCAGAAACTGTCACAAAGTTATGATATAAAAATTAATAAAACAAGATTACTGCCTTCAGAAAGGGCCCAATAAAATATCGGAGTCTGTAATGTACTGTTATACCCTATAGCTTTAACTTCCTCAGAAACAGAAAATATACCATTCAGACATTAACAAAAATTTTTGAATAACAGCTGAATGAATGAATACATGGATATTAAATGACTAAATACAAGTCTGCAAGCTGTGCAGAATCCTGGCTGTGCATCAAATATATGCTTTGGCAGCCTGGGGATTTCTGAAACCATTTCAGATCAGTAGTGCTAATGAAAACTCATTTCTCTGCAGAAAGAAGAATTTAAATTCTAATTGCATTAAAATCCCTGGGCTATTACTTCTTACTAAGAATGCACATAGAAACTATTAAACTATACTTAAACTAACCCTGTCATAGGGTTGACTCTCCTCTCCCTTTTTAAAGCAGACGTTTGCCTGAGGGTCTATGCCAATGCACCATTAACCCTCGTCTGAGATCTCCTAGGCTTGATGCCAGAGGGCTACCTGGACTGGACTGGATTGTACACTGAAGTGGTTTTGTGGTGTTCATCCTAACCAGACAGACTATACTGCATCCAGGGATTAGGCTGTTGATCTGATCTCAATGCTGATCAAGTCATAAGAAAATAGATAGACTCTTGTTCTTCCTCATGGTGGAGAACCCCAAATCATCAATCTGCCTCACTGTCCTGAGATCGGGAAGTCTCAGTCCTTGAAGCTAGAATAGAGTTATTATCATGTACTGGCTGTTGGTAAAGGTCTAAATCCTTGATATTTTTATCATTAATTCATTCCATCCACAATTACTAATGTGGAACCTATCCTATGGGAGCCACTGCCTTGGAAGGAAAGTGCTGAGAATGCAGCTAAGATGAATGGAGTCTTTGTGGACCTGAGGCATCTACCTCCAGTGCAGACAGGAGAAAGGCCTGTTCCCTAGGAAGGTGACATACGATGTCCTCATGGCACCTGGAAGTTCAGTTAAGATTTAGGCAGTGTGAGAGAAAAAACAGCTGTTTTCTATCTGCTTCTTCAAGACGTAGATCAAATGTCAGTTATCTTTAACATTTGGGGCAGGATGATGGGTTAGGCCATTGAAGAAGATGATGCGCAGCTTCATCCTTTTCCCTCAAAGGCTCCTTCAGAGCATCTGACTGGCTCGCCCATTTCTCAGCCTTCTTTTCTGCTCATCTTTGTTAGTTCATTCATCTATTTCCTAGCTCCCGTGGAGGCAGAGAAGATGTTACCTCTTTCTACAAAGCCCTTTGAGTTCGATAAATAGATCAGAATCAGCATAAGTGCATAAATGGTCTAAGTGTTATAAGAGAAATATGTGTAGATTGCTAAAGGGAGGTGGTATTTCTATCCGGCTGTTGGAAAGGCTTTAGAGAAGATCTTGATTAGAGCAACGAGAGAAGAGTGGGTGCAGATGAGGAGGTGAGAAACCAGAGCTGGAGCTTGGCAGCATGAAGGTATGAAATAGAGATATCTCAGCACCTACAGTTCCACCCTCACCCACCTTCCCTAAACATCCCAACTCTGGTAAGAAGTCCGACTTATCCCAGTAGCATAATTCTCTCTTCCTAACATGTCCTCTCTCCAATTCTTAGATTGTGGTTCTGGTCCATCTCCCTGTCTGGTAAGTGTCTCCAGTTTTCATGCCTGGTCTTTGACCAACCCAACTTCATCCTTATTTATTCATCCATTGCATGTACTGACCCAGCCCACGAGGAAGATCCCTGTCTCCATCCTGAAATGTGACTTCTGCAACCCTGCTTCTTCCATGCTTGTACACAATATCCACATAATATTTCACAGTAAATACATCATTATTTTTTGATGATGCATCTATTCTGAAGAGTTGAAAGGTAATTTCTATTAGGTTAAGTTCAATAGAAATGAATATTTAACAGGTATTTGGTAAACCACAAAAACTATTCTGGGAAATCTCATGTTTATCATATTATTTGGTTGCTCTCACATCTCTTTAATTTAGGAACTATAGTTTATATTTTACAAATCAGATACCTTGGGAGGGAGAAATTCTAGCTTGCCCAAAGACATACAGCTAGTGAGTGACTGAGCCAAGGTTCTCCTTCTAGTATCTCTAAATAAAAGGTATTTCTCAAAAAACTCTATTTGCCACTAAATCTGTCTCTATCTATATATCTATATATCTTGCCTCTGCTTGATCACTGTCAGTGATGAAAAGCTCACTATTCTCTAAAGCAACATGTTTTGATATTTTTATTATGATTAAAATATACGTGATATATGCAGTGCTAGGAAGAAATGAGCTATCAAGCCATAAAAAGACATGGAGGAAACTTAAACGCATATTGTGAAGTGAGAAAAAAAAGCCAATCTGAAAAGGCTTGGTATGCACTGTATGATTCCAAATATATGGCACTCTGGGAAAGGCAAAACTATGGAGACAATGAAAAGATTAGTGGTTTCCCAGGGTAGGGGTAGAGAGATGAATTGTCAGGGCAGGTAAGATTTTTAGAGTACAAATACTCTGTATATTATAATAACAGATACATGTCACTATACATTTGTCCAAGCCCACACAGTATACAACACCAAGAGTGAACTGTCAGGTAAACTATAGACTCTGGGTGATAATGATGTGTTGGCATAGGTTTATCCTTGGTAAAAAGAAAAATGCACCATCGTGATGAGTACTGTTGATGATGGGTGAGGCTATGCATGTGTGGGGGCAGAGGATACACGGGAAATTTCTATATTCTCTTCTCAGTTTTGTTGTAAATCTAAAACTGCTCCCTAAATATAAAGTCTTTAAATAAAAGAAACAAAATACATACAGACATAAAATTTACCATTTATAAATGTGCAGCTAAGCATCATAAAATACAATCACATTGTTTGTAACTATTACCACTGTCCGTCTCCAGAACTTTTCATTTTCCCAAATGAAACTCAACAGTACCCACTCAACAGTACCCACTGTTGCATCCCACTCAACAGTAACCTCCTGTTCCCCCTCTCCACTCAGCTCTTGGAAACCAACATTGTACCTTCTTTTCTGCCTCTGTGAATTTGACTACTCTAGATACCTTACATATAAGTTGAATCATATGATATTCTTCCTTTTGTATATAACATATTTCATTTAGTATTTCAACATTCATCCATGTTGTAGCAATTACCAGAATTTCATTCTTCTTTAAAAAGTATTTAATAACATTCCATTGTATTTATATGTCACACTTGTTTATCCATTCATCAATCAATGAACGTTTGGGTGTTCCCATCTTTTGACTATTGTGCATAATGTTGCTATGAACACAGGTGTTTAAATATCTCTTTGATAGGATGCTTTCCATTCTTTTGCTATATATCCAGAAGTGGAATTGCTATGTGGCAATGTGGTGTTTAAATTTTTTGAGGAAGTGCCATATCATTTTCCACAGTGGCTGTACCGTTTTACATATTTGCCAGCTCCGCACAGGAGGTGCATAAGGCAACATGTTTTGTTCACACCAAATTACATGTAAATGTTAATATGTCAAGAAAGGTTGTTCCCATGTCAGAACATAACTCCAAACTTCAAGGAAGTAAGAACATGGAGGGTTAATGTCTCTTCAGGTCCTGGGAGAAGAGGGAGGGAGGCCTGGGACACACATTAACCAGATAGATCCGGCTTCACTCTTCGGGACTGGGGTGGGCTGAACAGTCATCTTCTGATGAATGGCAGGAACTTCACTGACCCGGTCACTGAGCCTACTTTCTCTCCCTAGGTAAACCCAGCCAGTTTTCTTGCATGTTTGATCCTGTTGGGACCCAGGGCCTATTCCAGTCACATGGATAGCTTTAATGTTGGTGCCCACACCAAATTTCAGCCTCTGCTTTTCCAATCACACCTTTCCTAAAGCTTCATCTTTCCCTCAGCTTTTCCTAAATGTTGTGTTTATACTCAGCTTTACCCACTAAGTGTGCACTGATTTCTACCAGTTGAACAACCTGTAGTCTGTCTTCTCTGACATCTATGCTCAGTTCTAATCTTTACTTATCCACTTAGGTTTTTGCCCAAACCTAGGCATTAACTTTCCTGAATCCATCCCTTGTTTCAATGTCCCCAGCCTTAACTGCCCATCTAAAGCGGAGCAGCCTGCTCCAACAGTAGTGAAATAAGGTCTTTTTTACAATCCCATTGCTGCCTTTCTATATAAAGGCATCTGGACCAGGCTTGTGCACACAGCCTCAGATGCACAACTAAGTAGGACAGAAGAAATATAATAATGTTGCATTTTGAGAGATAAAATGGGAAATAATATGAGGCTCAGGGAATACTCAGACCTCTTCCTTGTCCCTATGGAGTTATTTATAAAATGATTATTGCTAGAATTACATATTTCAGGTCAGGTGTGTTCGAGTCATTGTTCATTCAAGGACTACATAGCCTCCATCCAAAGCAGAAGAGAACACCACTTCCACTAAGCTGAAACAGAAAGTCTGAAAATAGAGAGGAGCTATCTAAGAGCATGTTGAATGGGACAAATGGGTTCTGGCTCATATTTTTTTGTTAGCTCTGCTTTTTGGATGAGCAATGAGTAAATAAAATTATTTTTCTTGTGTTTGAATACAGTCATCATACTTAATTGTTTCAAGTCTAATATCCCCAGTGGTTTCAATAGCTTCTCAGACATGGTTTTCAGTCTCCTCAGATGAAAAAAATTCTAGTTTATTAGGGTCTATCTTGAAACACACAGCCTGGAAGCGAGCCATATCCTCCAGATAAGGACTACTCGGTGGGCAGTTCTGGTCCCTTGAGCACTGTGTACCCAGAGAGTTGACTAAGACCGTGTTTGCTGTCTTTAGGGCCAGAGTCACAGTGGGTCCCATACAAACCATGAGTAGCTGGTACATCTGGCTATTTACATGTTAATGTTGATAAATGTAATTCCCTCATCCTGTGCTTTGGAGGTTGATTAAAAAATATATCATCTTCTCGTTTTCTTTCCATTATGCAATCCAACAGAAATATTCTTCCATTTTGTTAATGTCATTAAATGTACCTGCAATGCCTAAAAGGCCATATAACATACAGATTTGATAAGTATGCTTTCTGAGATTAGTAATCCTAAAAAAGAAAGAAAATCATTTAAGTTGGATGGCTTATTTTTATTGAACATAGTGAGATGTTCTAGTGATTACTACATTCTTTTCAAAGAATTCATCTTATATTCCTGTTTAGTAACCCTCTGCTGGATATTAAAAGTATAATAATGTATAGTCACTTAAGCTTATTTTTTTCTCAATTTTGAAAATTAGGGTCAGGATTGCCTATCTCTAATAGCCTAGTATGTTCACAGACAATGAGATTTCTAAACAACAAAAAAAATACTGACAATGAATCTAAAACCATGTCCTCAAACCCTTTTAAGACCTAAAAATTCTTCTGTTTGAGATTTGACTGATTTAAACAACTAATCACTATGTTCATTACATATAATTCTTGGCTATTTATAATAGTGAAGACCTGGAAGCAGCCCAAGTGCCCATCAGTATGTGTAGAGAAAAAAGCTACAGTACATTTACACAGTGGAATACTACTTGGCTGTAAAAAAAGAAGGAACTTTTACCTTTTGCAACAGCGTGGATGGATCTGGAGATTATTATGCTAAGTGAAATAAGCCAGTCAGAGAAAGACAAATAACATATGACTTCACTTACATGCAGACTCTAATGAACAAAATAAACAATCATATAAAATAGAAACAGACTTATAGATACAGAGAACAGACTGAAAGCTATCAGAGGGGAGGGGTATTGGGGGGCTGAATGAAATAGGTGAAGGGATAAGAAAAAAACTCACAGGCACAGACAGCTGTATGGTGATTACCAGATGTAAAAGGCAGGGAAGGAGATAGAGGAGGGTATGGGGGGGGCTAAGTGGTGACGGAAGGAGACTGGACTTGAGGTGGTGAGCACACAATACAATATACAGATGATGTATTATAGAATTATACACTTGAAACATATATAATTTTATTAACCAATGTAACCCCAATAAATTCAATTAAAAAATAAACAACCAAGTACTTTTTCACTGTCTAATCCCTATGTAAATGATAGTCTCCTTCTTCCAATTTCAAGTTTAATAAAACAGAAATAAAGAGGAGGTTGTTTGTAAATTCATGCTTATCTATCCCAGAAATGAGCCTATCACAACCTTCTTGTTATTTTTGCTCCAACGAGCTTTGCAAAAATGTTTAAGTCCTGTAGCATTTTTCAAAACCTCTCCCCATTCCAGGTGTCAGACTGCCATTATTTTTAAGTGTTTGTTCTTTTTTAGGAATCCTTAGTTATGCAATGTTCCTTTGATCTTTTTATGCATATCTCCTTTCAGAGAGTTGATTTACTAGGGATATACTTGTATTCCCACAAAATTGTTTACTTTTTGATCTTCATTGGCATCATTTTTAATTAGTCAGGATTTGTTTTTCAAAACTCAACCACTCTCAGATAACCTCTCTTTTTAGAATCTTTGAACATAAAAATGCATCTATATTTGCTGAACTTTGCTCTTGTATTACTTAGAAGAGCCAGAACTCATATCTGGAGATGCCCATAAGTTTTCTTTTCTCTCCAGTGTGACTTCTAAGTCAATAGCATCAGGGACTCCTAACTGTCCCACAAGATCTAAAGCACCAATGTATTTTCCTCTTCAAATAGAATTAATTCAACAAAAGTTTCTGTCTTCCTTCATAGAAATGTCATTTTAAGTTATGCAGTACATAGATAAGCCAAGTACTCTGCTTTTAGAGAATTGAATTTACAGTATATGTCTTCACATAAAAATCCTCAGTTACTATTCTATCTTCCAAAACCAACTTAGTATTTGTTAAGGAAAGTGTCACTTGTAACTATATCCATCCACAGAGGATATTATTCAGTTCAAGAATAGGTGCAGTTGTCACTTGTCTAAATGTCCTTGGTTCTCCTATTGTATGTTATCACTCATTGTTAGAGTTTTTAGCTGCACTATAATAAATGAAAGATGAACCGGGGTGTTATTGTATATCATTCATTTGCTCCTGGAATAAAGCAATGAGCAGTTATTGTGCGCAACTGAAACATTGTGTGACTGGTCCCTGAACAACTGTACCCTGTGATTCCTCTGAGCCACAGGGAGCTCATTCTAAGTCTCATGGTCTGTACGGTCTGATGAGTCCACCAAGAACTGCTAATGTAGCATAATGTGACTCACACCACCCTTTCTGTGGCACATGGAACATGTAACATCAAAGTAAAAGCCTCTGACTCAGCAGTAGCCAAGTCTTGCCATTTCCTTACTTTCTAAAGTGATGGGGACTGATTTCAAACCTTCAGAATAAGAAGACTAACCATCCCCTTCACACAAGAATCAGTCACTTCTATGTGTGTATAATTTTAAAGCCTCTGTACATGTGATTAATTATTTTCAAGACCATTTTAATGAAAGAAAATAGGACTTGTTTAAATAGTTGAATTACATTTAAAAATAATTAAATTTCACATGTTATTGCCTAATATGGTATAGTACACAATTCCAAATTTCTTAGTATGCCACCTGTTTAGCAAACCGGAAAACTGACTTTGGTCAACACATACAGGCAACTGAGTTGCAGGATAAAAAATATAGCAATTACAGCTATAAAATGCTTATTAGATCATCCAGTTCCTGCCTTCCAACTGCCAAATCATAAGGAAAAGCAAAATGTGGAGAAGATAAAATAAAATGCACCATTCTCAATTTAAAAACCTACATATAAATGTTAAACTTTCTGTTTGAAAAAATTTCTAAAGCTGAGAGTAAGCTAATGTTCTCATTTTTAAAATGCTTTTTAAAGGATCTTCCCCATTGTGAATACAACTTTGAAATGTCACAAGTATGACTATTGTTGTATTAACAATAATTCAAAACACAGACACCTAGGAATATAGTACACACATGCATTTTGTATAATATGTGTACATAATGTGCATAACTACATGTTGTACTTATGTACAGTATATTTGCCATTTATATCAACTGTTTTAAATAGAAGTCATAGAAACTGGGCTACTTAACATTAACATTCCTATAACTCACCTGAAAATGTGCTTTATTTATTTGGTTTCCAGCAGAATCCATCAAGTTCCAGCTCAAGGACAATGACACCCCAGACACCATTACTACAGACTCCACCCACCAGCCTGGCTGTCAGATATATTTCTGAATTTCAACAATTAATCCATACTTTCATGTCAAGATGAAAAGCCTTTATAAGTCATTTTTCTTTCCTTAATCTTATTTTTATAATTCCCCAAATTAAGGATATTAATGTAAAAATACCAAGCAGCACTTGGACACTAATTATACTTTGACCACAACAACCCCCATCATCATCTATAAAGAATCAACACGTGGCATCTGCACTACAGCAACTCTGCGCTCACTTTCAAAAGCTAGTCTGTGCAGGCAACACACTAAATATCAGTTTTAAAACATTTTTTTAAAAGAAGGTAATGGGAATGTTCAACTGAAACCAGAAGTAATTACAGAAGATTTGAGAAAAAATAAAAAGGGAAGCAGGCCATGGAAAATCACCAACCCACAGTGGTGTGCAACAAGAGGAAAGAAAAGTAACAGTGAAATTACAAAACAGCCAGAAAGCAATTAAGAATACAGCATCAGTAAGGCCTCACATATCAGTGGTTAGTCTAAGAGTATGTAGGATGAATTCTCCAATCAAAAGTCACAGAGTAGTTGGATGAAAACAAAACAAAACAAAACAAAAACAACAGCCAACTGTGTATTGCCTGTGAGACTCAGTTAATCTTTAAGGACATGCATATATATGCTCAAAGTAAAGGGATGAAAATGATATTCCATGCAAGTGGAAACCAAAGGAGAGTGGAGATGTGTAGCCACAATTATATTAGACTAAATAGACTTTAAGCCAAAAACGGTAACATGAGAAAAGAAGGTTATACCAAGCAGATATAACTATTGTAAATATATATACATCCAATGTTGGAACACCTACATATGTCAAGTAAATACTGGGAGAGATAAGGGAAAAAATGACAAAAACACAATAGTTTGGAACTTTGGCACGAGATAGATCATCCAGATAGAAAAATGACAAGACTATTATTTTTGGACTTGAACCATACTTTATATCAAATAGACTGAAGAGACATATATAAAATATTCCAATCAATAGCAACATAACATACATTCTTCTCAAGTCCATATAGAACATTTCATAGGACAGACCATATGATAGGCCATAAAATAAGTTTTACCAAGTTTAAGTTTAAAATCACACCAAAAATGTTTACTGACCACAATGGTATGAAACTAAAAATTAACAAGAGAAAAGCTGGAAAATGTATAAACATATGCAAACTAAACAATGCACTCTTGAGCAACCATTGAGTAAAAAAGCAATCAAAATGAAAATTAAAAACCTCTTAAAACAAATGAAATTGGAAATATATGGAATGTTGCAAAAGCACTTCTTAAAGAAAGTTTATAGTGATAAATTCATGTGCCATTGAATAACTAGAATATGTCCTGAGAAATGTAGCATTAGGCAATTTTGTCATTGTGTCAACAAGATATAGTACATTTACACAAACCTAGATGGTATAGCCTACTACACATCTAGGCTATATGATAAACCACTATCGTACATACGAATGTATGTGCAGTCCATTTTTGACCAAAACGTTGTTACATGGCACATGACTAAAATAAGAAAAAAGAAAAAGATCTCAAATGAACAACCTAACTTTATGCCTCAAGGGACTAGAAAAAATAGGAACAAACTAAGCACAAAGTTATCAGAAGAAAGAAAGCAACAAAAATCAGAAATAAAGACCAGAAAAACAATAGAAAATATCAACAAAATTAAGAGCTGGTTATTTGGAAAGATAAATAAAATGGGCAAACCTTTAGCTAGACTAGCTAAGAAAAAAGAGAGGACTCATAAATAAAATTAGAAATTAAAAAGGAGACATATTCCAACTGATACCATAAAAAATCAAAAGCGACTACTACAAACAATTATATGCCAACAAACTGGACAGCCTAAAAGAATGGAGATATTTCTAAAAACATACAACTTAACAATATGAATCATGAAAAAATAGAAAATCTGAACAGATGAATACCAAGGCATTGAATTAGTAATCAAAAATCTCCTAACTAGGACAAACCCAGGGCAAGATGGATTCACAGGTGAATTTGACCAAACATTTAAAAAAGACTTAATGCCTCTCAGACCCTTCCAAAAAATTGAAAACGAGGACATATTCACAAACTCATTTTATGAGGCTAGAATTAACCTGGTATGAAACCAGATAATGGACACTACAAGAAAAGATAACTACTGGCCAACATCCCTAATGAATACAGATATAAAAATTCTGAACAAATACCATCAAATTAAATTCAAAAGCACATTAAAAGGATCATACACCATGACCAAGTGCCTGGGTGCAAGGATGCTCAAATCAATCAACGTGATACACCACATTAATAGAATGAAAGATAAAAACCATATGGTCACCTCAGTAGATGCAGAAAGATACCTTTGACAAAATTAAACATGCTTTCAAATTCCCACAGTTGGGAATTTGCTCCCAACAAATTCCCTATAGAGGCACATACTGCAGCATAATAAAGGGCAAATATAACAAGCTCACAGCTAATATCATACCCAATAGTGAAAGGTTGAAAGCTTTTCCTCTAAGAAAAGGAACAAAGAAGGGTGCACTCTCACCATTCTTTTTTTAGGGATATTTTACTTTTTTAAAGATTGTATTTATTTAGTTTTAGAGAGAGAGGAAGAGAAGAAGAAAGAGAAGGAGAGAAACTTCAATGTATGGTTGCCTCTTGCACGCCCCCTACTGGAGACCTGTCCTGCAACCCAGGCATGTGCCCTGACCATTTGGTTCACAGCTGGCGCTCAGTCCACTGAGCTACACCAGCCAAGGCTCACTATTCTCACTTATCTTAGTAATGGAAGTCCTATCTGGAGCAATTAGGCAAGGAAAATAAATAAAGGGCATTCAAATTGGAGACAAGTAAAATTGTCTCTGTTTGCACATGATATGATCTTATGTAAAGGAAATCTTAAAGACCAGCAAAAGAATGGTTAGAACTAGCAAATGAATTCAATACAGATGCAGGATATAAAATCAACATATAGAAATCAGTTATGTTTCTATACACTAATAACAGAATATCTGAAAGGAAATGAAACAATACCATTTACAATAGCATTATAAACAAAAAACACTGTTATATGTTAATTATAATAATAAAACTGGAATAAAAACAATAAAATACTTAGGAATAAATTTAAGAAAGGAGGTTAAAGGTCTGTACACTGAAATCTCTAAAATTTTGATGCAAGAACTTGAAGAAGATACAAATAAATGGAAAGGTGTCTGATATTTATGGATCAGAAGAACTCATATTTCTAAAATACAATACAAAGTTATCTATAAATTCAAAACAAATGCTATCAAAATTCTAATGGTATTATTCATAGAAATAGAAGAACTATTCTAAAATTTGTATGGACCCAAAAAAGAATCCAAATAGCCAAAGCAATCCTGATAAAAGAGAACAAAGCTGGAGGCATATTCTTCTTGATTTCAAATGATATTACAAAGCTATAGTGATCAAAACAGTATGGTACTGGCATGAACACAGAATCAATGGAATAGTATCAAGAGTTCAAAAATATACCCTCATATATACATTCAACTAATACTTAACACAGAAGCCAGGAATACTCCATGGAAAAAGGCTAGCTAGGGATGTCCAACATTTTGGCATCTCGGGGCAACACTGGAATAAAAAAGGCTGTTTTGGGCTACATATTAAATACATAAACACTAACATAAACAAAAACATCTCATAATGTTTTAAGTACATTTACAATTTTGTGTTGGGCCACATTCATAGCTGTGGCCCACAGGCCGTGGGTTGGACACCCCTGGCCTAGTCTTTTCAATAAATGGTGTTGGGGAACTGAATATTCATATAAAAAAGAATAAAATTGGAACCCAGTTTACAAAAATTAACTCAAATTATATTACAGACTTAAACATAAGACCTGAAACCACAAAACTCCCAGAAGAAACAGGAAGAAAACTCCTTGAACTGATGTAAAAATTAGTAAAGGAACTAATAGACATTTTCTCAAAGAAGATATCCAAATGGCAACAGGTACATGAAAAGATGCCCGACATCATTAATCACCAGGGAAATGCAAGTCAAAACCATAATGAGATATCACACCAGACCTGTTAGGATGCTATGATTACCAAGACAAGAAATAACAAGTGTTAATAAATATGTGCAGAAAAAGGAATCCCTTGTGAACTGCTGGTGGGAATGTGAATTAATGCAGCCACTAAGGAAAATACTACAGAGGTTCTTTGAAAACCTTAAAATGGAATTACCACATGATACAGCAATCTAACTTTTTGGTATATATCCAAAAGAAATAAAAATAGGATATCAAAAAAAGGTCTCTGTAATCCCATATTTATTGCAATATTATTCACACTAGACAAGATATGAAAATAACCTAAGTGTCTATCTAAAGGTGAATGAATGAGGAAGATGTAGTGTATATGTACAATGGAATATTACTCAGCTGTGAAAAAGAAAGAAATCCTAACATGGGTAACAACATGGATGGACCCTGAGGGCAAATGCCAAGCAAGACATCATATTTTTTGGACTATAAGACGTACTTTTTTTCCTGTCCCGCCCCCCAAATTTGGGAGGAATAATGGTTGTTAATGCTGCTGTTGAGTTCTGTTTACATTAACATTGGTGAAATATTATGTTATTTATGTTATTAAATATTTTACCACATTTTTTGCTTCAAAATTTTTTTTCCTATTTTCCTCCTCTAAAGCCTAGGTGTGTCTTATGGTCCAAAAAATATGGTTAATCAGATAGCAAAAATCAAACACTGCATGATATCACTTATATGTGGAATCTATACCAAAAAATGAACTTGTAGAAACAGATCAGAATGGTGGTTGTGAGGGGCTGGGGAATGGGGGAATTAGGGAGATACTGATCAAAGGGTACCTACTTGCAGATGGAAGATGAATAAGCTCTGGGGATCTGATTGTGATCATAGTAAACAATACTGTATTATATACTTGGAAGTGGCTAAGAGACTCGGTCTTAAATGTTCTCATCACGGACAAGGAATGATAATTATGTGACATGATGGAGGTGTTAGGTAATGCTATGGTGGTAAGCACACTGCAATAATGTCTCATATCAATATGCTTTACTCCTTAAACTTACATGATTTTATATGTCAATTATGTCTCAATAAAAAAAGAAAGAAAGAATAAAACTAATGATAGGTAGAAAGCCAAGGTTCTAAAAGTAACCTATGGTGGAAAAGCAGAAGTAGTGTCCTAGGATGATGAGGCTCAAGGACCTTGCATTGATACAGGTACAGGGGCAGCCTGGACAAAGGATGCTGACTTAGAAAGTCCTTCCCTCCTTCCTTCTCTGAGATGACAAAGGGGTGAGTGTTGGTCAGTCTGGGATTAGAAGTGAGTCCATTACAGGGTTTGGATAGAATTCTTGGAGTCTGTCAACTTAGATGGGGAAATAATATATTTTTATTTTTACTAACATGGAATTAAAATTTATCATTACTGTTAATTAATAAATGTCAGCAGAAAACTAAAATAGTATTAACAGTACCTGTGACTTCATCATAGATATTTTCATTTCATCTCATGTTGTAATTATTACAGATATCTCAAATGTTGTTCATGCTCATCACAACTTTGAAATCATAAAAGTTATGGACATTCTAACCTTGTTTAAGAGACTGTTAACAAAGATGCACACATATTCCTATATAACATTTTAAAAACACTTTGATAATTGCATCACAACATCTTCGATTGTCTTTGTAATCCATTGTGTTTTATTCTGTGATTTTAAAAATAATATTCCAAGAAGCAATTAATTGGCTTCCACAAATTGCCAATTTGGTCCTTGGACAAAAAAGGTCCACAAACTGGCAGATGGTACAGAAGAGAGCAGACAGCTGGAGAGACTCTTACCCTCTGAGAGAAAGAAGAGTGAGAGAATTCTCTGGAAGGTGCCAGGACCAAAATGTCCAGACTTTTGGCCACTCATTATGGCTGCAGTGTGTTCCTGGGTGGTCCTCAGACCTACCCTGGCTCCAGGAACAAAGGACAAATCAGAAAGGACTTCAGTCCCAAGAGAAGAAAAATCAAAGAAGTTGTGTGATAGTAGATACACACACACACACACACACACACACACACACATATGAGAATAATCTTTTATCAGGAAAATAATTTGTCACCTAATTAAATGGGATAATTTATATAAAAGTAGTAACTACTCAAATAATATTGACCCCGAGCCAGGCAGTGTTCTGTGTGACTTATACATATTAGTCCCATCAATCCTCACATCAATCCAACACAACAGGCACCGTGATTAGCCTGTTTTGCAGATGAAGAGGTGAAGCAAATTGAGGTTAAATTGCTCAGGGTAGGCCAGGAGTTCTGCCGCAATCCCCGGATTTGAATGTAGCCAGGTGGACTTGGGACTATGTACCCTTATGCAGGGTGCAGGGTGACTTTCTAAAGTCTTAATAATAATAATAAATGTTATTTGCTTGTACTCTGCAATAATAATGATAATGAAATGCCATATGTTACAGCTAGAAATAAAAAAATAGCATTCCATGTTTGTATTTTGCACTCAGTTGTTCTCATCCGATGTGCTTCCAACAACCATACTGTAAGTTTGTGATCCTAAGGTCTGCCATGACCTGCCCTGGGTTCTAAGGAAGCAAATCTGAACCTTTCAAGGGAGGCTCTTTCCATGACTGATGGTCTAACCCAGCTTTTGACATTATTAATATATTACTTTCAGAAAACATTCTTAAGTGTGTGGGCAGCTGTGCCATGCTGGCTGTAGCTGCTGTGATAACCTTCTTCCCTTCAGCACATCAATGAGAGAGCAGCCCTGGAATTCTGCATCACCAGATGAGAAACATCAAGAGCACCAGGAGTTTCTCTGTGCAGAAGTCTCAGGCTTCCCCACTGGGGAGGTAAGCTGAGGCCCAGCCAGCAGTATGTGGCCCAGTGATATTCAGGAAGCAAGAAATCAAACCCTTTGTTGCAGCGGTAAAGCTTGACTTATAAGGTTTTTACTGCATTGGTCTTTGTGGATATCGTCTGCATTCAAAAGAACACCCAAATCTGTCTCAAATATCATTGTGAATATATAGCCATTCATATAATACTGTGAATAGTCCTGAGTGCCAATAAAATAATATACTTCCAAATTTTCAAGGAAAACGGAAACTTTTTCACTTAAGAGTTGAGAGGAATGATTATGTTTTGAAATTTGAGTCAAAGCTATACAAGTGTAGATACCTTTCACTTCACAGCTTCCTTTTACACCGCTCCATGTATTAGAAACTATTTTTCTCTAATGGGAAAAACAGAGACAAAAATGGTTTTCCAGTAATAACAGAATGAATTGCAATCTGGATTGAGAGTTGGAAGACCTGAAATGTGGTACTGACTTAGTCACTCATTTATTTCTGAATAGTTTGTAGTTCAATCACTTTCAAAAGAGGTTTACAGAGTGACTTGCAATCAACACTTGCCTGGAAAAGAACATAAGAGAGTTAAAGGGAGAATCAGAAGCAACATATAAAAAGGGAGAAACTTTCCTTAACCCATTTCATCTAACTCTGAGGAACCTGAACACCAAGTGAAAAGGGGAAAGATGATGAACCTCATAAGCTTCGCTGTCATTCAAGTCCACTAGTTCTCAATAAAAGCAGTTTCTGTTTTTCGTTTTGTTTTATTTCCTGGGTCTAAATTTTAGGAAAAAAAATTTTCTTGTGGATCTTTATTAAAAAGGCATCAAATTAGACAACTCTTCTAAAAAAACAAACAAACAAAAGTTTGGAATAAAAGCTAATGGTGTTTTATTGCACTGCACTTGAGCAAAGGTACTTTCTTTGGAGACTCAGTCCACTTGTAGTTCAGGAAAATTGCCTTTGATTCGCCACCAAGGCAGAAGGAGCCACTGGGAGCTCCGGGACCTATCTTGCCTCTTAGTTGGTAAAACAGAAATTTTCATTAAGTGAACTGCAAGGTTCCTTTTAACTCACAAGTAAAATGATTTCTAGAATTAATTGCATTTAGACTTTCTATTCTTGTTAACACACCATCCAAGCCCACATGCCCATAAGTGCAGGGATTCTCATCACCTTTCTTAATAAAATTCACTTCAAGTAAGAAACAGGGTCTTCCACAGTACCTGAAAAAACAATGCCTGTTGAATTAACAAGTGAATACAAATATTTCAAAGTCCTCACTACCACTTTTATATCTTGTGTTTAAAAGGCTCAGCTTCATTGAGTTATCTGTATATCCTATGAATTCTAAAATAAACAACCCAGAAATCTCTGTAGCCAATAGTAGTTCCAACGGTAATCTAATAGCACCAAGGTGCATGCTACAATTTCTAGATAAGTAAAAAGATGTAACGAAGGGGAGTGAAGGGGAGTAGAATACACCACCCTAAAATATGCCTCTTTGGCATATTGATTACTCTGAACTCAGTTATTTTTAAGAAATAGCTCTAAAAACCAAGATGTTACACTTTTGTAAAAGACATTTACATTTTTTAAGGGTAATTTCCATTTGTAAGGCTGTCTCTCTCCCTCTCTCTCTGTCTCTCTCTCTCTCTCTCTCTCTCTCTCCCCAAGGAAGAGGAGATTAGTCTCTAGAGCTTCTTTTAATGGAGAAGACAGCAACTTAAATCTACATAACAACCACACTTTTGTTTAAAGGCATATGTTTCGCTTTATTGCACTATACAGATATTGCATTTTTTTACAAATTGAAAGCAAGATCCTCCACCAGCAAAAAGATTAGAACTTGCTAAAGGCTCATATGATGGTTAGTATTTTTAGCAATAAAGTATTTTTTATTACAAGATATACATTGATTTTTTTAGATATAATGCTATTGCACGCTTAGATTACAGTATAGTATAAACATAAATTTTACATGCACCAGGAAACCAAAAAATTAGTGTGACTTGTTTTATTGCAATATTTGCTTTATTGTGGTGTTCTGGAACTGAACCCCTGATATCTCCAAGCTATGCCTGTACTGGGCTTTGACTGAAAACACCCCATAACTAGCTAGCCCCACTGCCAACATTTTTGTTTTGTCTTCAGCTGCAGATGGTATTTATGTTGCTGGCTTGGGCCATTTTAGGGAGTTATTCAATTTTCCTGGGTATCTCCCCTGTATAAAGAGGTATACTTGTTATTAAACTTTTATTTGTTTTTCTCATCTTCATCTGCCTTTTATTATGGGTGGAGGGAGTCTCAGCCAAGAACCTAGAAGGGTAGAGGGTAGAGATTATTTTTCCTCCCCTACAGTTTGCAAAGAATAAGGTTAGCATTGTCACTTAAATTTTGTTCCACTCCAGTTCTCTTTATACACAGCAGTGAAACTGAGCTTCTTGCAACATAAATTTGACCATGCCCTCTCCTGCATAAACACCTGAATAGCTTCTTTTGGGGCTAAGGAAAAAAGAAATACACGTTCTTTACAATGTCCTGTGAGGCCTTGCTAGATGGGTTCCTGGACACCTGCCCCCTCCCTCATCTCCTGACTTCACAGCCTGACTTACTGGGCTTCACCTACCCTGGAGTTTTAGTTCCCTAAACACACCCACCACATCCTGACCCTGGAACTAACACACATTCAGGTCTGCTCTTCCCATTGGGCTAATCACAGCCAGCACATTCCCTTCCCATCCCTTCATCTCAACTGCCACCTGTTAAGAGAAACCATCCCTAACCACCTTTAGTCAAGAGCTGACCCCAATATTGTATTTCAGTTCATGTTTGTTCCTTTCATAACACTTCTCAAAACTCACAATTACTTTGTTGACTTGTTCTTCCTTCCATCTGACATTGCACAATGTAGGTTCCATGATGACAGATTTGTGCTGCCTTGTATATTGTTGCATTTCAGGCCCTAACTGGGCCATGTTTAGTGAATAACTAAAGCATAACTGTGCATTGTATAATCATCATGGCAACACTATCATCAAACTTCATGGTCCCTTTTCCTATACTATTTTCTATTTCGTATCTTCAGCATGAATACAGTTTCTAAACAAACTAGACAAATTATAAACTTTTCTTATCAGAAAATATGATGACTTCTGAAAGTACATAATAGTATATTAAAAACCTACAAAAGTCAACAAGGTTTCTATGGCACCTTCAAACTAATATCTTATCACAGCAGCTCAGAATTAACGTACACATCATTGACAGAGAGACAAACATATACCAAAAGATACTGGGCAAATGTTTTGTCAAAGAAGCCACTGGGCAAAGAGTTGGTGTGGGAAATTCCTTTATATTCCTCTACTAAATCAATCCCCCACTCTTCCTATAAAAATACATTTTAACAATAAGTTACTGTGGAACTGTGACCCACAAGACTTGTTCTTTGCCTTTTCCAGACAGTTGTTTTCATAAACTGCAGTTGACAATCAATTCAGTAGACAATCACCAGAATTTCTAAACTTTAAATACAATAGAAAAAAAAAAGGAAAAATATCAAAGTACATTTCACAGATAGGGGATAACAGCTATTTGAAGAAACTTGTTTTAGTTATGTGTTTGAATGTATGTGTTATGCATGCTTATTCTGGGTCCAAATGTAAATCATAGATTTCAGTTAAAAACAAGCTGAAAACCACAAAACTTGGCAGGTAGAAAGAAGGGCTAGCAACTACTTATAAAGCATGTGCATATATCCACATTCGTTACACCCCTATAAGGGTATTAATGAGGTTTGGGACACTTTACCTCAAAATACAGCACCTTGGCATATTAAGCTGAAGGAACCTGCAAAAACAGCAGAAGCAGAAAGATCTGACCTTCCCCCCACCCTCTTCCCCTGAAATGGCCCTAAAACCCTTGTGTGATAGGCACTCTCCTTACACCCAGAAGAAAGGAACATCCTATCCTAACAAACAGGCCTGGCTGAGTCTCCCCCAGTTTACTACACTAACCTCCTGCTTTCTGACCTACTGTATTTCTACATGACTGCCAAGTCTTCATTACACCTAGCGTAAAAATCCTCAGGTCTAACTCTTTCTTCAGGTCTTCATTTCCTTATGAAGGCTCTTGTGCCATGTAAAATTTATATTAAATAAATCTCTATGCTTTTCTCTTTTTAATATGTCTTTGTCAATTTAATTTCAGACCCAGCCAGGGACTCCAAGAAGGTCAAGAAATATTTTTTCCTCCCCTAAAGTACCCGAATGCTTTATTTGTTCCTGTCTTTGATAAGTTTCATTCTGCCTTGTATTTTAGATGCTTGCTTTTATATCTGATTCGAGTTATGATGTAAAATCCTCGAGGGTAGAAAAATGTCTCACTCCTGAATGAATTGAATTAAGGTCAAGCATTATGCTAGATTAAAGATGGCCACCGTTATCTGACACCCTTTCCATTAAGGGTGTCCAGAAACGGTCATGTCTTTTCCCTCTCAGTCTGGGAGGGGAGGTCTGTGGTTGTACTGACCAGTGAAAATGGCAGAAATGATGAAGTGATGTGTGCTTCCAGGCCTAAACCTTACAAAGCTTAGGGGAGGGGACTTGGATGGGCACACCCTGACACTCATTCTTGGAACCTGAGCCCCCATGTGGGAAGCTAGGTAGCCTGCTGGAAAAACCATGGAGGAAGGCCCTGCAACTACCTAGACAGGAGGGAAGCTGGGCTGAGCCTCCCCCCTCCCCCTAGCATCATGGTGAAAGTCAAAGGCATGTGCGTGAGGCCTTCTTGGGTCTTATAAACCTGAAACCAGGCACTGGCAAACTGGCGCAGGGTAGCTGCCTGCTTTGTAAATAAAATTGTATTAGAACACAACCACAGTTATTTACTTACATACCGTCAGTAGCTCTTTTCACATTATAACAGCAGGGCTGAGCAGCAGTGATAGGCACCATGCCCCACAAAGTCTGAAATATTTACCATCTGATTCTCCACAAAGAAAGTGTGTGACCCCTATTCTAAACCACCCCAGACACCTCCAAATGACCACAGATGACACTACATAGAGCAGAAGACTCTCTCATTCTGCCTATATTTCTAATCTATAAAAATTGTCACAAAGAATATAATGGTTATCGTTTTAAGCCACTTGTTTTAGGGTGGATTTTTATGCAACAATAGGAAACTGAAAGATAAGTTATTCCCCAGAAGTGTGGTGGTGTCATATGAAACCTGTGACAGGAGTCAGGGGCTTTGGAATCAGGCTACTGACAGGAGCTGAAAGGGCCTCATCATGACTGTTAGTGGAAAAATAGAAACTGTTAGTAAAAGCAGCAAGAACTTTGAAAAGACTGTTGGTGAAACTTTGAGGGACAGTGAAAATATGTTACTGGAGGCCAGAGAACATGAGCTACTCTTTCTGTATTAAGCAAAAAAATGTGACATTAGTGTTGTCTGTGGTAATGAAGAAAATGGAAAGGAACCTAATGAATGTGTCAATCTGGCAAAAAAGAAAAAAAGATTAACAGGCAAAACAGAGAAAGCATCAAAGGCTTCTCATGGCTGAGGATAAAATATGAGAGATGAACTAGAAAAAGAATACCTGTTGAGTTTGTGAGCAGAATGTACAGGAATGTAAAGTAGCCAGAGCAGGGTGGGTTTGCAAATGAAACTTTCTCATCCAGCCTCTCCCAGCGAAAGACTTGCAAAGTCAGACATGGCCCCAGGACAAAGGTTACAACCGAGCTTCCACCAGTAAAACTGGTTGTGGGGTAAACAATCTCAATTCTTTCGTTGAGACCTCAAAAAGATTTGAGGGCAAGCTTGATAGGGCTTCTAAGAATCTTAAGGAATGTACATCTTAGTCTTTCTCTGCCAGAAAAGAGGACCTCTATGAATCTTGAGATATGCTTAGTAAACCCTTTCAACCAGACAAAAAGTCTTTGTGTTATTTTCCCAGAGTAACCTAATCTCAGCCCAGAGGAAGAAAAGGACACGTCACAAACAAATGTACGTGTGGCTTTTATTTAACGAATTGGGTTATCATTGATACACAGGAGCCCTATAAAGATTTTTACCGAAAAGGAGGGGTGACTCAGGAAGTGTAACCAAGAGACACTGCAGGCACCTCTAGGGAACAGGACCAGACCCAAATCAGGAAACTGGTGACAGGAATCTGGTTGGGTTTCAGATCAGTGTGGAACAGGAGCTGCTCCCTCGTCCTGTTTTCTCCTTCTGAAGAGGAGGGTCTATGGTTATCCTTTCTTTATTTGGCCATTCACTGTTAAGAGGAGAGCAAATAAATTCTCCCAACAGTCCAAAGATCTTCAGGTTGAAAGGAACAACACTCAAAGACCCTCATCCATACATGCTCTCAATTTATATCATCAACTTTTTCAATTCAAGGCAACATTACAACAAGGTGAGATTGTTTAACGTGGAAGGAATGTAAGTAATCTGTGGCCAGAAGATGAACGACACTCCTTCTAGAGAGCACCATCCATCTCCCCTTAAATCTACGGGTGCTCCGTGACTATACTGACCAATACAATCTGGTGAAAGCTATGCTGTGCCAATTTTTGATCCTGGCCCTTCAGAGACTGGAAGTTCCTGGTCCCTAACTCTTGGATTACTTACTTTTGGAGCTGTGAACTGCCATGTTAGGCCTCCAAAGTTTCTGCTTGAGAGAGCAAGTGAAGGTTCTGAATCCACAGTTTTCAAATTTCCCAGTTTACACTTGTGAAGCCACCACTGACCCTCCAGTAGAGCCACTAGCTAGATTCCAACACAGATGCCACATGAAAAAGATTTGCCCAAACAAACCCTGTCCAAGTTTTGACCCACAAAATCCTAAGTAATAACAAAATGGTTGTTGATTTAAAGCACTAAGTTTTTGTTGTTCAGCAATAGATAATAAACATATATTTCATACTGCTACTAAAAATACACAATTATATTTTCAACATATCTATTCTCCAAAGCCAATGAGTTTTTAAAACTGTGGTTTCTGTTATGAGTTGAATTGTGTCTTCCAAAAAGATAGGTCAAAGTCCTAACCCCCAGAACTTGCGAATCTGAACTTATTTAGAAATAAGGTCTTTGCAGACGCAATCAAAGCTAGGTGAATCGTACAAAACTGGGGTGGGCCCTAATCCAATGACTGGAGTCCTTATAAGAAGGGGGAACTCTGGGCACAGACATGCAGGGGAGAGGCCATGTGGAGACGGACACAGAGACTCGAGCCATGTGTCTCTAACCCAGGGAATGCCCCAGATTGCGGGCAACCACCAGAAGCAAAGAAGAAATCCTCCCTCAGAGCCTTTCAGGGAGAACATGGCCCTGCCAACATCCTGATTTTGGACTTCTATCCTCCAGAATTGTGAGAAAATAAATGTCTGTTATTTTGAGAGACCTTGTTTGTGATTCTTTGTTACTGCAGCCCTAGGTGGCTAATATAGTCTCTTATAGCACATGGTGTAGAACAGATTTTTTATGTCTATTACAAACACTCCTGATAACATATAACACAACGTTTGGAATATTATTAATACTGCGTAGTAATGTTCACATGGCCCAGCACATACTAATTCTACGTATTTCAGCTAGTTCCCCCTTATTGTGCCAATGCTCTTTTTCATGCTGATTCTTAACAGCATGACGGTGGAGTATTCTGAAGCTTCATGCCTCCTGGCCGTTCAAATCCACTTAATGGCTTAGGGGCCACACCGGAGGAAAGGTCAGAACTGTAAAAGGGAGTAAAAATCCAATGAGACAATACCATCACTCGCCATCAGTGTGGCGACAGATAACCGCAATTAGTCTCTTACATGGGATTTGGAAATTTGCTGTGGCTTTCAGCTTTTTATTCTAAATACTTTCAAATAATGACACTTGGGGCCAAAACATAAGTGAAACATTTAGTCAATCTGCATTTGTGTCTATATAAATATTTCAGAATGCTTATCGCTCTAAAAACAGGAGAAAAGTTTACACTGCTTATTCTTACTGTATGATAATATGTGTAGTTAAAGGAAAAGATACATTAGCTGACTATGTAGTAAATTGTCTTCTAAAATGATCGTTTATACCTGGATTCAGGAAAAGACCAGATAAATGTGATGATCACAAGATTTCAGTAAGGGCACTGCAATATTTAATTGACATTAAACCTCACTTAAGTGGCCCCTGGTACCCCTATACAGAACGCAGCATTATTGCATTATTATTAAAAATGCATTTCATATTTCCAGATTGTATTCATTTGGCTAGTGGGACATGCACTATAATGAGCTAGTACCAGATTCATCTGAGCTATAAAAATAAATAATAACTACATGATAATCTTTTGATGTACAGCCAAACTCATTTAATTTCTGGAGTCATAAAAAGATGAAATGAACCACAAATTCAAAAATGCCAATGAGTACCTGAAGAAACTATTCTTTAGAGACAGGTAATTCTAGCTTTTTTATATAGTAAAAAATTTAATTGCTTAGGGGAAATTTGATAGTAAAATTACATATTTCTATACTAGTGTAATAAGAAACCTAAAAATATATTTAACAGTATTGAGACTGGAGGGTAAGAACCTAAGAAAATTCCTTGGCAAGTGGAAGAGGGAAACTGAACCAGATAGCTGGACACAATGGCCAAGCAATTTACAGCCAGGTGCAGCTGGTCACCTCCCTAGAGATAACATCTAGGCCTCAGTTGTATTTCAGCTCCAGGCCCAAAGAAGCAGCAAAACCAGCTGGACAAGGCCAGGACCAACTGCAATGACTAAGGACCCTCTGCCCGGCACTGACCAATCAGTGGAGACCATGACCCTGAAAGGGCACACCGGGAGAAATGATGAATATTCTGCCGAAACCCTCCCCTGATGCCTCCCCTAAGATTTCCCACTGCAAGAAAGAGATAAAAGCCCCAAGACAAAAAGGACTCAGCAAGCTGTCTCCTCTGGGGAGCAGTCCACACTGTTCGTCCTCACTTCTTCCTTCCTCACTTCTTCCCTGACAGGCACGGGTCTCCTAAACCCTAAGGCAATAGGCAGCTGGCAGCTTATCCCAGCCTAATCCCCTGAACCTGTCCCCGAGACCCCTTTTCTCTGACTTTCCAGTGAGCTCAGGCGGCCTAGCCCAGGCTCTCCTGTTGCTTCCTCTCTGCTAAGCCCTTCTTTGATGTACAGTCCCAGCTTTAATAAATGTACCATCATCTTTATGGAGAAATGTCTCCCACATGAACTCAAGGACCCACACACTACTGTCTGGCACTAGGCAGACCCGCTCAGGGCCAGGTCTCCTCAGGACTAGTAACGGCGTTAGCTCTTGCTTTTTCATAGGCCATCTTGTAAATTGTGCTAGAAAACTTTCATGAAAAAAACTGATAAAACACAACCAGAATCACTGTGTCATACCACATAAAAGGGGCAGAGGTTTATGACTGCAAATCTAAATTCATGTGGCCACCCATTCACAGCTCAGAGGAGTTACTGAAGTCACCAAACACTCTCAGACTTTTGTCTCCTTATATGTAGGTTTAAACTATTGTATCGCCTATGACGAGGAATCACAGGGATGACTAGTGAGAAAAGGGTACAGAAATGTTCCCTGGAAATCATAAAACATTATGCAGATGTTATGATATTCATTAGTCTAATGGCAAAAGTAACCAAAATTACAAATTCTCATGTACATTCTTTCTAACCTGAGGATTTGAAATTTGGGTTTCAATTTGGTTTATGCTGAATTCTTTCTGAGGAGGAGTTTTTGTTCCCAGAATATACCAAACCAGTCCCTTATTAACAGTGGGTATTTAGAATGGAAACAACATTTTCTCCTGGAAGACTACAGCAGAGACTGTTAAAACACTCTTACTGACCTTTACCGAAGTCTGTTAAGCAGAAACGAGGGGTTAAGGATGTAATGGAAGAAACATTTTTTTATTTCTGAAGCCTTTATGATTGTACATGTTCCCTTTCAAAGGCCTTTTAACAGCTCTGACATAAGGCTTCCTTGAAGTTTCAGCTAGAATATAGACAGGTTAAAAGGCATTCAAGTAAAAAGGCTTACTAGTAGAATCAAAATGGAAATAGCGCTGTAATTGTTCCCTTCACATTCACATCAGGATCAGTCAGAGCATGTTCCTGCCCGGGTCATCCAGCTGGGGAGATCCCGGACTTCAAAGAAATCTCCCCTCACAGAAGACGTCAGCTGAATTATATCTGGAGACACAGTTGAACATAAAAAAAAGGATTCTTTTTATCATTCTAAATGTTCTTTTGCGTAGCACTGTTTACTTGGGCTTTCACAAAGATGGAGATATAGTAGTCCCCCCTTACTCCTGCGGGGGACATGTTCATCACCACCAGTGGATGCCTGAAAGCTCGGAGAGTACCAAACCCTCTACATACTATGTTTCTTCCTAGACGTACGTATATATGGTAGTTTAACTTATAAATTAGGCACAGTAAGAGATTAACACTGATAACTGATAATAAAATGGAACAATTATAATACAAAGGTCAGTCCAGAAAAAGTCCAGTCATTGTTAATATAAAGAGAACGGTTTGCACATCGATGTAACCTGGCAGCCAAGGAGAGCAGACTGGAGTGTGCATGGGCAAACAATGAGGATTTTACTGTACTAGTCGGTGGGGGCGGTAGACTCTGTTAAGTAAGCATGTGTACTGTGTGGCTGCCACATTCAAAATGACTGACTGATGCCCTGGCTGGTGTGGCTCAGCAGATTGAGTGCCAGCCTGTGAACCAAAGGGTCGTTGGTTCAATTCTCAGTCAGGACAAACACCTGGGTTATGGGCCAGGTCCACCAGTAGGGGACACGTGAGAAGCAACCACACATTGATGTTTCTTTGTCTCTCTTCCACTCTCTAAAAATAAATAAATAAAATCTTTAAAAAACAGACTGACTCAGTAGAGCAATGAATCTACATCAAACTTTGCTTTAAGCTTGAACATTCCTCTGCGGGAACTGTTCAGATGATCCAGAGGCTTCAGCTATGGGGGCGAGGGGCAACCAGTCATCGGCAGCTTCATCACCACAGCACGCCCACTCATGCATCATGTCTTATGTAAAGTTTTTTGGTGCAGCATCAAAGCACCCAGGCAACTCAGTCTCTCTACAGCCCCAATTTGGCACCCTGTGACTTCTGGCTTTTCCTAAAACTAAAACCACCTTTGAAAGAGAAGAGATTTCAGACCATTGATGAGCTTCATGAAAATAAGACAGGGCAGCTGATGGTGACTGGGAGAACTGTATGAGGTCCCACAGTGCCTAATTTGAAGAGGACTGAGGTGTCATTGTCCTATGTACAGTGCTTCCTGTATCTTGTATCTTCTTCGATAAATGTCTCTATTTTTCACAGTACATGGATGGATACTTTCAGGACAAGCCTCTTATACTGCCATAAAAGTTATGTGAATGTGGTTTCTCTAATAACTGATCTTATAATTTAATCAAGATGGCTACTAAATGACTCACGGGTGGGGACTAATGGGAGGACAGCATACACAGTGTGGGGATGCAGACAAAAGGGGACAGTTCATATTTGTGGCAGGATGGAGCAGAAAGGAGCAAGACTTCACCTCACTACTCAGAGTGGTGTGCAATTTAAAACTTAAGAATTCTTGAGAAAAGCTTTTAGTCTGGTCAAGGAGTAGGTGAACATGTTCACCTCCTTGCAAAACCACAGCAAAAATTACAACTAGGCTACAAAACAAATATCACCCAGAATCATCAGAAAATTGAGCTGTATAGAAATGGAGCAACCAAGGAATTAAAGTAGTCACATTTATCCAGATGGGTAGGGGGGCAGAGTTGTGAAGATGCACAGAGAAGCACTGAGACCTGGAGATGCTGAGCAGGCAGCTTCATGCCCACATGTGGTGGATCAAAATCGGAGGCATACCTTGGGAGCAAGGGATCTCAGCCTCACACCAGACCATCTAGTCCAGGATTCCATTGTTAGAAAGATAAGTCCCCATAACTGCTGGCTGTGAAAACCAGTGGGTGTTGGAGTAGTGGAAGAAACTGCAGGATTCTCAGGAGTCTCCTTTTAAAGAACCCTCAACAAACTTAGGACTTACTCAGACTCACTCCCTCTAGACTTCAGCACTAGGGCAGCAGCTGAAAGGGTACCGGTGGCATACAGGGAGAAACTGAAGTGTCCCGGCATCAGGGTGAGTGCCAAGGGACAGCTTCCTCCCAGACCTAACTTCAGAGGCCAGGCAGTGGCACTGTCCTATTTCTGAGCCCTCCCCCTCACAGAGCCACAGAGCAGTGAGACCATATTGGAGTCCATCAACCCGGTTCAAATGGGTTGCCCTGCCCTAGTGATTACCTAAGGCTCTACCCCAACCAACTTACAGGTGTGCTTTTCTATAATAGGCCACACTGCTAACGCAGAGAGTCAAAACAGCTCTACCTAATACATAGAAATAAATACAGGAAGGTTGCCAAAATGAGGAGACAAAGAAATATGGCCCAAATGAAAGAACAGAACAAAACTCCAGAAAAAGAACTAAACAAAATGGAGATAAGCAATCTACCAGATGCAGAGTTCAAAACACTGGTTATAAGATGCTCAGGAAACTCACTGGGTACTTCCATAGCATAAAAAAGATCCAAGCAGAAATGAAGCTTATGCTAAGTGAAATAAAGAAAAATTTATAAGGAACCAACAGTGTAGTGGATAAAGCCAAGAATCAAATCAATGGTTTGGAACATAAAGAAGAAAAAAATATTCAATCAGAACACCAGGAAGAAAAGAGAATCCATAAAAACAAGGTTAGGCTAAGGAGCCTCTGGGACAACTTCAAACATATGAACATTTGAATCATAGGGGTGCTGGAAGAAGAAGAGAAAGAGCAAGAAATTGAAAACTTATTTGAGAAAATAATGAAAGAAAACTTCCCTAATTTGATAAAGGAAATAAACATGCAAGTCTAGGAAGCACAGAGAGTCCCAAACAAGTTGGACCCAAAGAGGACCACACCAAGACACATCAAAATTAAAATGCCAAAAGTTACAGATAAAGACAGAATCTTAAAAACAGCAAGAGAAAAGCAGTTATCTACAGGGGAGTTCCCATAAGACGGTCAGCTGACCTCTCAAAACAAATTTTTCAGGCTAGAAGGGATTGGCAAGAAGTATTCAAAGTGATGAAAGGCAAGAACCTACAACCTAGATTATTCTGCTCAGCAAAGCTATCATGTAGAATGGAAGGACATGTAAAGTACTTCCCAGACAAGGTAAAGCTAAAGGAATTCATCATGGCCAAGCCATTATTATATGAAATGTTAAAGAGACTTATTTAAGAAAAAGAAGACCAAAACTATAAATATTAAAATGGTAATAAATTCACAACTACCAACAACTGAAACTAAAAAACAAACAGCAAACAAGCAGAATAGGAACAGAATCATTTGGAGGGTTATCAGTTGGGGGGTTATCAGTTGGGAGGGGGAAAGGAGAGAATGCAGAAAAAGATGCAGGGATTAAAAAGTACAACTTGGTGGGTACAGAATAGACAGAGGGATGTTAAGAATAGTATAGGAAATGGAGTATCCGAAGAACTTACATTCATGATCCATGGACATTAACTAATGGCAGGTATAGCTGAAGGGAATGAGGATACAAGGAGGAGGAGGCAAAGAGGGAAAACTGAGACAACCGTAATATCATAACCAATAAAATATATTTAAAAAAATAAAACTGAAGAATTGTTGCCCTGGCCCGGTAGCTCAGTTGGTTGGCACATATCATTCAATTCACCAAAAGGTTGCGGGTTTGATCCCCAGTCAGGGCATATACCTAGGTTGTTGGTTCAATCCCTGGTCAGGGTATATACAGGAGGCAAGTAATTGATGTTTCCCTCTTTCTCCCCCTCCCCTGCCTATCTCTAAAATCAGTAAATGTGCCCTTGGGTAAGGATTAGAAAAAAAGTTTTTTTAAAAAGGTAAATAAAAACTGAAATGAGAAATTGTTGTTAATTTCTGAAATTTTAAAAAAAATATATATTTATTTAGCAAGAGAAGGAAAGGGAGGAAGGAAGAGAGGGAGAGAAACAACAATGTGTGGTTGCCTCTCATGTCCCCGCAACTGGGTACCTGGCCCACAACCCAGGCATGTGCCCTGACTGAGAATGGAATGGGCGACACCTTGGCTCCTAGGCCAGCACTCAATCCACTGAGCCACATCAGCCAAGGCTTTTCCTTTTAATCTTTTCAGATCATTGTTGACTACAAATAACTAATACCATGGAAAGCAAAAGGCTGATGAGTGGGGACTACTGCCTACAATAATCTACCGGTGCTGGAGCTGTAAGTTAGTTGTCAAAAGTTCAGTTGGGGGATGTTTGCCCTTTATGCTCGTTAATACACTTTCCAGTTCATGCAGGATAAAAAACAGCTGATAAAAGGAAATATCAAACGTCTTTCCATGGCATCCGCATGCCTTCTCATGGGCTCCCTCTCCATCCTGATTTCTTGTCACTCCTTACTGCCCACATGAGCCCTATCCTCGGGAACTATTGTACTTGCTTCTACCTGCCCTGGGCCTTTGCTCACTCCCTTCCTTCCACCCAGAACATGGCACCTCTCCTGCTCCAGGCTTTCCTCTGGACGCCTCCTCACCTTCATCCTTTGAGCCACAGATCAGGCACCACTTCTTCAGCTGCCCCTGGCCTCCAACACTCACAGGTGCTGCTTCCGGGTGCTCTGACCATACCTCCTTTCAGCCTCACAGTAAATCACTGCCTTTTCTGAACTAGAAGCTTCTGGAAGACTGGGACAGTGCCTTCTTCATGTGCGTGCCTCTATATTAGGTTATCTATTGCAGTACAAAGAAAATTGTCCCAAAAATGTAGGATAAAAGAAAAACACTTCTCTCACAGTTCTGAGGCCAGAGTTCTGGAGCAGGTTCGGTAGCTGGTGCTGCCATCAGGCCTCCCAGGAGGCTGCAGCCCAGGTGTTTGCTAGCGGGGAGCCTGACTGGGTGGTCCAATCCACTTCCCAGCTGTCACATGGCTGTTGGTAGGAGGCTATATTTTCTTGCTACATGGGCTGTGCCACAGACCACACACTTTCCCCAGAGAGAGGCATCCACAAGATATAAAGCCCAAAACGGAAGCCACAGTACTTTACCACCTAATCTCGGAAGTGACATGCCATGATTTCTGACATGCACTGTGGGATGGGACTGCACATGAGTGTGAATAGCAGGAGGCAGGAATCACTAGAGACCATTTCAGATTCGGGGTCTCACAGTCCCTAGTACCTAGCAGTCCCAGTAGCCTGTAAAAGGCGCTAACAGGTATCTCATAGTGAGTTAATATATGAGTGAATAAACGAATGGATAAAAAATAGGTTTATGCAAAGTTTGGGGCTAATATAAAAGATGGACTTTCTGTATTTGAAAAATTTTCTGCTAAAAAAAGAGTACACAATAATGCTTGCAATGCCACTGTCTTCTTTTGCATGGGATACCTGGTCCAGTGAAACTGGTTTAATGGCATGTGGCTATTTATTCCCAGAGGTCTGAGCAGACAGGAAAGCTCTGTGAAATAACATCCATATCTCTTTATGTCTTGAAAAGAAATTGCTACCCATAGATTCTCATGCTTTACTTGCCATAGGACTTGTCTCATTGGATATTTTGATACATTTAAGCCGATTAAAAGGTAAAGGAAAACAATGTCTGAAATAGCAGGTCCATTAAGCAAGAAAATGAGAACCATAAACAATGCAAAGGATATTAAACTATTTGCCTTTCATTAGACCTGTGAATTCTGGTGGAGATAAGGCTGAGCTTCATAAGATATAATTCAAAAACTAAATTATTTTCATAATAGGTTGGTCTACCAGCTATACTATATTGTTTTCTAGCTATACTGCATTGAATGTCATTTAACTATTTTAATTAATTTTTGGCCCACAGGTAAAATTGATAAGCATTTCTCTACCTGCCTACAGATACAAAAACTGGCCTGATAAATGGATCAATACAGTACAACATTGTAATGTGATGGTAATATGCTAAGGACTGAGTCAATAAAAAAATCATTATTAAGGTAATTGGTTTAAAATAATAACATTTAAAAAGACAGTTGTACAAAGGAAACTATATAACATCACTGAAAGAAATTAAAAAGGACAGATAAATGGAAAGGCATCCCACATTCATAGATTGAAAAGTTTAACGTTGTGAAAATGGCCATGCCACACAAAGCTATGCAACCCTTACCAAAACCCCAATGACAGTTTTTGCAGAAATAAAAAATCCACACTAAAATTCACAGGGAATCTCAAGGGACCTTGAATAGTGCCTCCCAAAAAATTATTGAAAAAGAACAGAGTCCTGATTACAAAGTGTACTACAAAGTTACAGTAATCAAAAGTGTGACATGAGGACAGACATAGAGACCCACAGAATAGAGTCCAAAAATAAACCCTCACCTATATGGTCAAATATTTTCAGATGAGATCAGGCGCGTTCAGGGTGGTACAGCCGTAGACAAATAATTTTCAGTAAGGGAAGCAAGTCCGCTGGACGTGGGAAAGACAGTCTTCAAATGGTGCTGGGAAAACAATATCCATATGCAAAGCAATAAAGCTGTGCCCTCACCTAACACCCCATACAAAAATATAATTTGAATATGGATCAAAGATTTCAATGTAAGAGCTATAACTAAAGAACATTTAAAAGAAAGCATGGCGAAGACAATGGGGGGAGGACTGAATGTGGGAGGTGGGGGTGGGTAGGGTGGGGGAGACTAAGGAGGGGGAAATGGGGACAACTATAATTGAACAACAATAACAAAATAAACTATAAAAAAGAAAAAAAAGAAAGCACGTGGCAAAAGCTTTATGACATTGGATTTAGCAATGATTTCTTGGATATGTCACCAGAGACACAGGGAACCAGAAAACAAAAGAAAAATTGTTCTTTAGGAAAATTCAAAATGTTTATGCATCAAAGGGTACTATCAGCAGAGTGAAAAGATAATCCATATAGCTGGAGATAGCATTTGAAAATAAACTATCTGATAAGGGATTAACATCCAGAATATAGAGACAACTCCTAAATCTCAACAATAAAGTTCACAATTCTACCCAATTCAAAATTAAATGATTTAAATAGACATTTCTCCAAAGATGACCTGTAAAAGCCAATAGACAGATGAAAATATGTTCAACATCACTAATAATTAGGGAAATGCAAATCAAAACCATAATGAGAAAGCACCCCTACACCCATTAGGATGACTACTATTTAAAAAAAAAAAAACACGGAAAAAAGAACAGGTGTTGTCCATGTTGTGGAGAAATTGAAAACCTGTGGACTACTGGTAGGAATGTGAAATAAAATAGCCCCTGTGGAAAGAAGTGTGATTGCTTCTCAAAAAATTAAAAATAGGTTTATATATGACCCAGCAATTCTACTCATTCTATGCCCCAAACAAGGGAAAGCCAGTTCTGAAAGGACTGTCCCTACCCCACATTTACAGCAGCATTACTCACACAGTAGGAAAACATACAGTCACTACATGTGTCTATCAGCAGATGAATGGAAGAGTAAAATGTGGTGTATATATACAATGGAATATTAACCAGACTTTCCAAGGAAAGAAATTCTGATACATGCTACTACATGCGTAGGTCTTGAAGACATTATGCTCAGCCAGTCACATAAAGGCAAATATATACCACTTACAAGAGTTACCTAAAATAGTCAAAATCATAGAGAGAGAAAGTAGAATGCTGGGGAGGGGAGTGGGGTGTAGCTGTTTAATGGGGACAGAGTTTCAGTTCTGCAAGATGGGAAGAGTTCTGGAGAGGGATGGTGTGATGGTTATTCAGCAATATAAATGTATTTGATAACAATGGGCTATATACTTACAACTGATTAAGATGGCAAATGTTATGTATATTTTACTATAATTTTAAAATTGAAAAAAGTAAAAATGCCCAGGAAGAAGAAAGGCAGCGGGTGGGATCTCTGTGGTTATTGAAGTGCCTGTACCTTGACCCCTTCAATGTCAATGTCCTGGATGCGAGATTGTGCTCTGGTGGAGTAAGATGGTGCCCCTGGAAGAACCTGGGTAAACTGTACATGGGCTCTCTCTGTGTTACTTCTTACAACTGCAGGTGAATCTACAGTGGTCTCAAAATAAGAATTTTAATGAACACAAAGCTGGTTAAAATTAGTAGTTTATCGTATGTTCGTATTCACAGACCTGATTTTCACTCATTCATTCGACAAGCATTTTTTCATTACCTGCAATGTACTGGTTCTCATGAAGCTCACATTATTTTTTTAAAATAAATTAGTCATCACAAGGTGAAGGCTGAAATTCCACAACTGTCCTATCAGATGTAAGTGCACAAATAGCACTAGGATGCTGTATTTAATAAACTACATTTTGTGTTCAGATACCAGAAGTGTTATAGAGGACAATGTATTTAGAAATTACATTGCATAGAATGAGTAATGTGACAACAATCTTTTTCACAATATTACAGAGTACATTCATTTAGTTTCTTTGAACCAACTGCATCTGAATTCACTTTAATGGTGAAGTTGAAAATACCCATTACTATATTCTATATACTTTAATAACGAGGAGGTTGGCGCAGGGGAGAAACACTGCAAGATGACATTTCCTTTCATTTCGTATCATTTTCTCTGGACTAGTAAAGGGCATAAAGGTCCAAGATGGCCAAGCTCTCAGCCAAGAGAGAGAATAACCAATTTAGTACTTTGAACTATCAGCAAAATAGAAAGCTATGTTTCATTTTCCCAGGTGGGATGCTGTGACTTATCAAATTATTAATCTTCAGAGATCCCACTCCTTTACCAGTAAGCAGCCAAATGCTTTACATGTGCCTGGCTGTTCTGTTCACTTGTTGGGAATTCAGGGCTTTCTTTCTGCTTTTCTTGGCTTTTTTTCTTAATTTAGGCTGATTAAAAGAGATAGGCACTTCAGTTTTATCTTTATTATTTAATGAGGTTTTTTTTTAATATGCACAATATAACAATTGATAAACTAGCCTATCTCCAATATGTATGTTATTAGTTCAACACACTGTTAGCAATCTCAGTTATGAATTACTGGTGGAAAGGTCGGTTTGAATTAGTGAGAAAAGGAGATTATGCAATAAAGTTTTTAAATGTAATTTTATTATTCACGGGTATATTTTTCAGATTGTGAAAGTTTCTAGTTAGAGACCCAGCTGAGTCCGTTTAATAGAAATTTATGCTCCCTTAAAACATATTATTTTGAAGCAGTTTTAGATTTATAGAAATATAAGCAGAGGTTACAGAGTACCCAAAGACATCCCCTCAGCATCCTGTATAATTAATATCTTGCATCAATGTAGTACACTTGTTCCAATCGATGAGCCTATATTGATGCTTTCTTGTTAACTAAAGTCTGTAGTTTACAGTGGAGTTTACTCTTGGTGTTGCTCAGCCTAAGTTTTGACAAATGTGTGTAATAACATTTCTTACAACATCATGCAGAATAGCTTCACTGTCCTGAACACCCTGTGTTCCACTTACCCATCCCTTCCCCCCAACCCCATCTCTGGCCACCACTGATCTTTTACTGTGTCCACAGTTTTGACTTGTCCAAATGTCAGAGTTGGAATCACATAATTTATAGACTTTCCACATTGGCCTCTTTCACTCAGCAATATGCATTTAAGGTTCCTTCAAGTCTTTTAGTGGCTTGACAGATCATTTCTTTTCAGTGCTGAATAACATTCCACTGTACAGATACACCCCTGTGTGTTTATCCGTTCGCGTATTGAAAGACATCTTGGTTACTTCCAAGTTTTTGGCAATTATGACTAAAGCTGCTATAAACATTTGTGTGCAAGTTTTTGTGTGAACATAAGTTTTTAACTCATTCAGGCAAATACCAAGGAGCACGATTGCTGGGTTATATAATAAGAGTAGGTTTTGTTTTCTAGGCCACTGCCAACGTGTCTGTACTGCTTTGCTTTCTCTCCAGTAATGAATGACAGTTCTGGTGGCTCCACGTCCCCGCGAGTGTTTTGTGTCATCAGTGTCCTGAATGCTATCTATTCTGACAGGCATGCAGTTTTGATTTGTACTTTCTTGATGACATAGGATGTTGAACACTTCATATGCTTATTGATCATTTATCATTTGTATATCACCTTTGGTGAAATATCTGTGCAGATCTTTTGCCCATTTTTAGATTGGACCTTTGGTTTTCTTAGTATTGAATTTGAAGAGTTCTTTGTATATTTTGGATACCAATCTGTTATCAAATATGGATGATTTTTTGTGAATATTTTCTCTCTATATATGATAGGATCCTTCTTAAGTTGCTTAACTAATTTGCTTTTTGATCTTTACAGAACCTGTAAAACTTAGAATAGGCCCCTCGTATAAGTGTTTAGTCAGCTAGCATTTGACGATGTCCATTTACTGTGCTTCTTCCCCAAAATGTGCATTTAATTTGTTTTGTGCAAGCCCATTTTCAAACATTCTGCAGTAGTTTTTGAAAATAAATGCTAATATATTCCCATTCACCTTCCTAAAACAAAATTTGAGTTTGCCTAGACCATAGAGAAGCTAGAAGAAAATACATTGATCAGCCTGGAAGACTGCCCTTGTGTCACCTAGTGTTACCTGCACTTCAGGTAAGAAAACTCATGATTGCCAGGACAAGATGACCACATTGCTGACTCGTGCCCTTCCCCGAGCTCTCCACTCCTGCTTCTTTCAGATGTATCCCCATTTTAGGTATCAGAAGCAGGGTTACCCTCTCATTCCTATTGTGCAAGACAAACAAGCTTTTAAAAATAATTCCCTTGTTAAATCAATTCCCTTCAAGTATTTGGGACAATTGGGTAACTCCAATGGAATCAAAGATCACCTATTCTTAGCATTTACACAAAATTCTAAAGAATTCTTGAGGCTACTCTGGAAATTGAGGTCAAGACATTTAGTAGATGGTTCCTAATCTGAAAGTTCTCTAAATGGGCACAGCAGGAATCTCCGAAATGATCCCCTTCATGGCGCTATGTTTATATTACATTTTATGTTTGTAGTTGAACTCTGGAAATTGACTATGTAAGAGATTTTTATGAATTCCCTTTTAGACAGTGTTTTCCTTTCTGGTTTCTTTTTACACAACTGTAATATACAGTTAAGCCATGGCTGTTACAGAGATGACATGTGCTAAGATAATCTCTCATTCTTGTCAGGAAACCAGGAAACGTGTCCTATGTAATGACTGTGTCTTAAAAATCTATTAAGTCTTCCTCTGTGATCTATTTCCACCAAACAACAGGCTATTCTATCCCCAGTAAAGTCCTAGAAGCTGAACACAGCAAGTGAAACAGGCAAGCTCGGCCAATCATCTCACCTGCAACTTACATGAGCTAGAGCTCTGAAGATTTAACCTCCTGACATAAAGAGTTTTCTTCACAAAGGGATTGTGTGCAATGTTCACGCTTACAAGCCCTTGCCACATAACAAATTGCTAGCATTAATTAACATGTACAATGCATATTAAACAGTTGGCTGCAAAGAAAGCAGCATTTTGACTATTGGAGAATGTGTGATTGGTCAACTCATAGTCTTCATAAGGGCACCTCAAATGGGCAAAATTCTCTTCAACTGTGGTCTGCTTACCAAAGAAAGTTTCAAATCCTTAACATAACACAAGGGAGGGGCCTCATGCTGAGATGCTGCTTCTCTGCGGTGCAGGCTGGCCTTGTACTTAGAGCCAGGCACCAATCATTGAGTGGAAAATCCCTTTCACAAGGAAAGAACAGCTTCTATCAATAGAGTAAAGTCTGCTCTAACAGGAAACCATCAATCCAAAGTCAACAATAAGAGTGTGGTTTCTTCACAAGTCCTGGAGCTCTCATTAGAGCAAGAAGAAGGCCTTTGCACTTGTACAATGTGATGGGAACAGTTAGACTCAACCACTGGCCTGGACAATGAGACTGCTAAGTGACACTGGCTGTCACCATAGCCTCGCTATGACTGGACTATATCAGCAGAATGACAGTTTTAATATAATATCTGGGGTGCTATTAAGTATTGAAAGAGGCAATATTAGCCCAGTAACTTAAGAATTTAACATTTTTCATCCAACTGGATGATTTATACACTAATTCAATGTTGTATTAAATGCAGAATATTTTAAAACTTTCCTTAACTTATTATTGCCTTATTCTGAGTGGCTGGGTAGAAACTTGAGATGTAGACAGTTATTCAGAAGACAGATTCACACACTAAAGGATGCTTATAATTGCTCTAACATAAGGAGGCAATTAGCTAAAGCAATTCTGATAAAAATGCAGATACATTTTATAACATTTCTATTTAACTGGAAAGATTTCTGTGTCTCTCCTGTGATCTGTAGGTGGGATTTATCTCACTGACTGCAATGTCTCCAGTGCTTTGTACAGAGTGTCCTCAAGGAATGTTTTGTGAATGAATGAATGAATGAATGAATAAGAGAATTCAGAACTATAAATAGCTTTTTAGTGGGTCTGAATGTGGGCTTAGTGCATTCTGAACCATCGTGCTAATATTTATATACTTTTATAAAAATGCTGGAATTCTTGTAACAGTTTTTGAAAGGACAGACTTTTATGATTTGGGGGACCTGTGAGTGAAATATGTAGAAATCCACCCCAATAGACCCAAATACCTTCATGCATTCAGCTCTTTGTGTCTGCTATTCCCATCAGTAATATCTACTACTACCCCTTGAGCTCCTTACAATTAATATTAGCTTTTTCAAAACTGCTGACATGTATTCCCTGAACATTTACTTTTCCAAAAAAACTGTATAACTTAAATCACAGGGAAGCCTATGTGCTTGTTGTGTTATCAATACCTGCACTGCCATTTCTCTCTCACTTTTCAGAATAGAGGAAAGAAACACCAGAATGCTAAATAAAATTCTGCAAAAAAAAGATAATATATAAGTATTTCAAAGATGTAACTTTCATTGTTTTTTTAAAGTAGAAACTTTTTTCCTTTAAAATTTATTATTGTTTTTATTTTTTAATTAAATGCACTGAAGTGCATTGGTTAATAAATGTATATAGATCTCAAATGTACCATTCAATATTCATCACTGTATATTGCATTCTGTGCCTACCACCAAAAGCCAAACCTTCTTCCATCACTATATATCAGAACTTTCATTGTTAAATGATTGAGAGCAGTGGGTTGATTTCATTAAATCTGTAGAAATGATTTCCTGAAAAAAAGTCTCCATTGTCTATTCAATCAATAATATTCTTTGGCGTTCCAGTGTTTTTGACTCCTTAGAATTGCATACCATGGTAAAATTAGGGGTAGGTAATGCAAGCCTTTATTTTGCAGAGTGGGACAATGGAATTTGAGAATGGGTATGTGGGGAACATAGTGCACTTGAACCAAAGGTCAGTTTTAAAGAAGATTGTATGGAAGCCAAGGATCTGGACCCTGACCTTCCTGAAAGTCTTCGTGCACAGGTACAGCCTGGAGAGTCTTCGTGTGCCCTTGGTGGCACGCATTCCCCATCCCCATCTGAAAACCATGAAGCCAAAAACTCACTGGAACCACGGCTCTCACATGGCTTTGAGTCTCTCTGGAAAATGCCACAGATAAAAGGATGACCTAGATGAGTGTAACTTTTTAGGCCTGGCTCCTACATTTATGCCTCCTTAGCCCATTGGCCCTGAGTCATCCAGATAGCTTCACAGAGTGGTGGGCTCCTAGCCCACTTCTTGACCTCCCACCTGAATGCTGTCTCTGGCACTGGAATGACCCTGGAGTTGGCAGTCAGACAGACATGAGCTGACAGTGTAGGTCTGCCACCTGTTACCAGAATGCACTTAGACTACTTCAATTCTGGGCACCACTTCCTCCCCTTGCAGATGAGGCTAACCATACCCACCTTTTGCTAGGATTAAGTGGGGCAATACATTGTTGAGGTGCCTGGCACAGTTCCCATAGCTTGCTGTTTCCTTTGACCCCTTCGACCTTCCCCCGACCTTTAGCTCAATTCCTAACCAGGTGGCATTAAGAGACCATGCTGAGTTTCAATACCAAAATTTGATTTTGCTTACATGGTAACAAAGTCAACCTCATCTATGCTCTTCTTTAAGTCTTTAAGTACAATTATTTTCCATTAAATTCTCACTTAAAGTTTCCCTTCCCTTTTAGCATGTAACTGTCCCTCACACTAAAGCATTTTAGAAGACTCAGAATAAAGAAAGTAATCTGAAAAAAAAAAAGTACATACTATTTTATTTTCTGAACACAAGAAACAAGTTACAACACTGGGTCATGAAGCTGATGACACCACATCATTAATCATATTTTATTTCATAAAATATCACCTTGGAATTTTCTTCACATATCAGGGATTATAAAATTATTTTATAATTGAGGCACAATGCAAGATATATACTTCCTAGCAGGATGGTGGGAAATAGACAAGTTTCAGGGGTATCGCATCTGGTCTATTTTAGGGTATGCAGTCTAAGCATTGCTTGTAATTTTTGGAGGCTTTCTGATATGTGAGAAGTTTCATTACAAACCACTGAGGCTTCTTCAAAGAACCAAGAGCCTTTCTTTGCCTTCCTGCTAAATTGTGATGCAGAATGTATTTATTTCAGGCAAAACAAAAAATATGAGTGATCACATTTATCTACATTCATTAAAAATTATAAAAATATATAGCTAGAAGGGTCTGAAGATCCATGCTTGCATTCTCTGGAAGTAACAGATAATGGAATTTGGGAGAGTATAGGTCCAGGATTAGCATTCATATTGCAAACAAGTCTTTTCTTTTTCTCTTAAGATATAATGTAGAACCTGTTACCTACCAACTTCAGGAAGCGTGCCCCAAACAAGGTGAGGGGTGCTTCCATCTTCTGCTGTGAATTAGAATGTAATGGATCTGCAGTTCTTTACATTTCAAACCCTCTGAATGTGACTTGTGTGTAAATTATCAAAACAGGAACTATTTGGGCAGGGCAGTTTTTCTTCTCGATAAACATAAAATGCTTCTTAGAGGAATATATGGTTTAAAAATTCAAATGAAAGTTTTTCCAGCAGTTTAAATATTTTTAATGTCACGCTTGCAACTTCTTGAATCACAACTAAACATATTTGTTTCAATTTGGACATCAAATAGATATGCAAATACTATTATATTTTTAAAATTCAAACTCCAAACTAAAATGAATCTCATTTTTATCAAGCAAAGCAACTTTGGGCATATGGCTTGAGCACAACTTCCTAGTGGATGGATATTTTGAGTTTTAATATTATGTATTTGTTTTCTTTAGATATCACACAAGATGTTTTCTATCCAGTCTGAATCTCACTGACTTTCAAGATAACCTGGGGCAAATAACAATGCCCTTTCGAATTCTAATATATGGTGGAGTAGATGACTCACTTTTCCAGCAGTGAAGGAGAATAGCATACAGTTTATTGTAAAGGTAAACCAAGTAACTCCCCACCCCTTGGTCAATGGGCTATGCAGGCTGACTTTCAGCTGTGAAATGCAAGACTGCTCGGATCTAAAAATTTTATCTTCAAACCTCCCATGTACTTGCTCATTTCCCTACTTCTGCTAATGGTACCTTCTTTTTTAACAGAAGTTGACTTATCACCTGGACTCAAGCTCTTTGAATTACATGCCTCTTGCTGCTCATTTGTTGCCCACAGTCAAATAGTTGCCAAGTTCTGTTACTTTTACTGCCACCATGTCCCATGAGGATGACCTTTCACATAGAGTACAATTATCTGAGTTGACCTTCCTCATACTTCTTCCAAAAGTGTTGCAATATACCTGCAAATGTCCTCCTGTATCCAGATACACTTTTGTAAGAATAATCTTCCTAAAATACAGCTGTTGACAAACTCTTCATTGTCATATTAATTAACTTCTAATTCTTTAACTTGAATGAAGACTCTCACTAGTCCCTGACTCTGCTATCTTAACAACCACACTTACACTCTGCACTAGGGTACTTCATTTAATTATCTATCATTCCTCACAGACACCAACTCCTGAAGTCACCAGACTACTCTCAGACATGAAGAGGGAGAAAGGCTGGATGGCTGAGGAGTCTGCCACATGAACAAGACTTTGAGGTATAGCTGACTAGACCCCTCAGGGCTGTGTCCAGAAAAAAACTGAAAATTAAGAAAGTCTAATTTTCTTTGAAAAATTTTGGGAATAACTAGATTCTTGCAGAGATAGCTCAGGAAACTGCTTCTGGGTCTGGCTTCCACCTAGTTATCCAGCCAAGCCAGCCTTAGAATGTCATTCTAGACCACAGCTCTTAAGTCAGCGCTAGGTCCTCCAGGCCTTGACACGTGTACTGTCCTGAGCTTGAGGGAATGTAATCTCTGACCCCGAGCACCCCACTCAGTTCTGACCAGCTCTAATTGCGTATGCTTTCTCCCCATGACCCTTCCTTAAGCCCAGCTCCTTGATTTAACTCTCCATTCAATTTAAATTCAGTTCATATAGTCCTGCTGCACAGCCTAACACCATTCACCTTATCCCAGAATACTTCAGCTAGAAGTGTTATCTCTTCTTGCCTATAAAAACACTTTGCACAATTCACACAAGATTTTTCACATTCTGCCTAGAGTTGTTTTTCTTGCATTTCCTACACATTTAATATTACAGTAACTTGAGGCCAAGCCTTATGCTTTTTGCATCTTCTACAAAACCCAAAATAGTGCTTTCATATAAGAGAAGCATAATATGTAAGTATCTCTACAGTTGAATGTATGCTACAAATGAAAATGGCATTTAACCTTTTACTGGGAATGTGATTATGTGCCTCTTTCTTTGTATAAATTATAAGGATTTTTTTATTCCAAGTACTTAGTAGAGTCTGGCACCCAGTGGTGTTCAAAAATGCATATGGAAGAAAGAAAAGAAGAAAAATAGAGAAAGAAAAAGAAAGAAGAAAAAGAAGAAAGAAGGAAAAGAAAAAAGAGATGAAAGAAAGAAAGAGAAAAAGGAAGAAAGAGAAAGAAAGAGAGGAAAACACAGAGAGAGAAGAAGAAAAGAGGAGAGGAGAGAAAGAGTGAATAGAGGGAAAATATCTATCCATAAAATTTTGGCTTGTTGATCTCCACTGAATTTCAGAACAATAAAGCTATTTGTGCATCATTTTTAATAGAAGAGAGTGAATTAAACCACAAGGAAAAAAGAGCTGTTTATTTCTTTAAAAATGATTAGGTAAGATCACACTTAAAGTGGACTCACATGCAGGTGGTGTGTCACCAGGAGAAGCCTCCTGGGTTGGCAGCAGATGGACAAGGACAGGCCTCTCAGCTGTACAGGCTCAGAAATGTGAGCCCACTACAGCCCTGAATCATTTCTCAGGGGCGTATTCAAATTACAAAGCTCACCAAAATCAAAGGGGTGGAACTGGAATGCAACTTGACCCTTCCAATGTATACCAAGAAATGAAACTGTTTCAGAACTGATGAGGTCATGAGCAGCACACATTCTCCCTGTGGACACATCTGCATGGGGTGTCAAATATTAAGGTTAGCATTTCACCGTGAGCACTGGGATCAGAACCAGGCAAGTTTGTTACATGATTTGAAAGGGTAATAGCATTAGGCTAGGATGGTTTACAGTGTCTATCACCTCAGAGGTCATTCATCCTGACTATGGAATTCTATCACCTGGCTCTTTGGACAAATCTATCATCCACTAAAACTATCAGTTATTGGATGATCAGCATGAAGATGTGGCTCTTTGACCTTGCTTTTCTACACTCTATTGACAATGGATGTCTCCCTCTGCTCCCTCTCCCCTCCCCAGACTGCCTTCCAATGATTGGCACGGCCTTGGTTTTATGAATATATTCAATCAGGTATTTCTCCAGCTGGGAAAAATGCTCATTAGTGTTTCCAAAGCTCTGGTCTTACGTATTGCATTCTGCTTTAATAGTTTAACTTTCTGAGCTGTTTCATCGCTCTTAATTTTAAATCCTTGGCAGACATCTTATTGCTCATCCACCATATATAAAAGGCAAATGAATTCTCCTTTCAGTAACCCCTAAAAGAACTCTAAACATAGTCAAAAGGTACGAACTTCCATTTAGAAAGTCAGTCAGTTATAATACAGCATTAATCGTAGTTAATGCTGTATTATATAGTTGAAAGTTGCTAAGAGATTAGATCTTAAAAGACTTCATCACTTCTTGCAGAAGACAAATTTGTTACTGTGTGTGGTGAGGGATGCCAACTAGACCAACTGTGACATGTATGTGGTGACCATGTCACAATACATACATGTATCAAATCATATTCTACACATGAAACTAATATCCACCCCAAAATGGATTTTCCTATGATTTCTGAGTAGCTTCTACTGACCTATGGATTCTGCCCTGGACACCCATATGCAGGGACACCATCACAGCAGGAAGCTGTCACTCTAGTCCCCTTAGAACAGAGGGAAATAATTTTTCTGTGGCATCCAGCCCTGCTTAAAATCATGATACATGAAACAATTAAATCATAGAATGTTAGCCCTGGAGTGTTTAAGTAACCAGCCCAGAACACTGGTCAATTAGCAACAGAACGAGTTTAGCCTCTTATACTTGCTGGCTCACAATTCCTTGTTACTTCTTTCTTCTATTCTCATGTTTACATTTCAGCAAATGCTTTTTTTTATTTTAATTGTTGTGCAAGTACAGTTTTCTGCCCTTTACTCCCATCCCAGCCCACCACCCAGCCCTCCCACCTCCCTCCCGTTTTCACTCCCCTCCTTGTTTTTGTTCATGTGTCCTTTATACTTGTTCTTGCAAACCTTTCCCCTTTTCCCCTGAAATTCCCTCCCTACATTTCAGCAAACACTTGCTAAGTGCCAACCATGCTAGGTAAATCAGCTGTGAAGACTGAATCTCAAGACAGCATCTTAGGCAGTGTACTACAACAAAGTGAACTGGACCTCCATCAAGTCCACCACCTTCCTCTGCCCAACGATTGGGTCTGGCCAAACCCTGATAGCTCCTTACGTGCTGTTTTCCTACTGGACAACATGCTTAAGTGGAAGGATTTGGATAGATGCATATCTCTTTAGCAATGCATTTCACCTACTCACTAAGACGTATTTCTGTTGGTGACTAGGCTTGAATCTTCCGATTTAAATACAGAAACAGCGACTTACCCAGCGACTTACCCAGTGACTGTGGCTGGTTAGGCATGAGGGGAATTAATGTTCCATTGCCTACTTCCCTGTTCTTGGCAAATTTTTAAAAAGACAGCTCTAATCACATTTTATTATTTAAAAAAAAATCAAATGAGAAATAGAAGATTATTAAATGCTTCTTTGGAAATTAAATGTATAGAATTGTAACAACTTTGCCATCTACCTTAGTTATTTTTATTCTATGCATTTATAATCCTATAATACTAAAATGAAGACATGAGATTTTGAGTTTTAGTTACTGTATCTCTTTTATTGATCAGGCAATATTTTCAACAAGTATTTTTAAATGTTCTGCTATCCCAACAACTTAGAGTTTGAAGTTATCTTATTTTTCAGTTAAAACTTGTGAAAAATAATTGATTCCTATTTAAGATGTATTACATACAGTTTGAGAGAAAGCAATTGCCTGTAAGTGCTGTTCTTTAGTAAGTCAACTATATTTTCTCATACCTTCCAAATTCTGTTGCAAATCCCTTTGCCACATTCAGCTACAGTTTCCAAAAGAGTCCTCATTTTAAGGCAATATATTCTGCACTTAGCATTATCTGGTCTGGGTAAAACTCACTTGGGTAACTTAAAGTATAGTTAGGTATGTGCACACACCTTTTGAGGTGAGTCATATCAAAAATGCATGAGGTAGGAAATGAGGGGACTAGAAATTGGACCTTCAGTCATTGGCTGTTTTCAAGAGTTCCGTGATAACTTCAGCAAATTAGAACAGGGAGTTTTGCTCATGCAGTGGAGCACATCTATGGTTATGAGGCTTATCCAAGGATCATTCATCAGTTCACGCATTTCATTTTAATTTTCACAGAAATAGTAACCAAAGAGCACAGCTGTTTTCAAAAGAAACAGTGTATCAGCTATTGGAGAACACATTTTCCCAATGGCCTTTGCTTTGAATTCTGTGTTCTTTCTTTTAAGAGTCCCAAGGAGCCCAATACCATGACCAGGGAACAAAACTTCATTCTATACTCACTTCACCCCTTTAGAGTTCAGGCATGCAGCTCAAGTTATTTGCAATGTGAACTTGCCAAGATGCCACTGTATTCTTAGGAGGCACTAGTGGGAGGAGTTAAAGCCTAAACCTCTATGTAATATCAGTGCTGTGAAAGAAATCCCAGGGATGGTGAGCCACACAAAGCAGTAATCTTTTGACATAGATGTCCTAAATAATATTTTATTATCATCAGACTAAACTCCACCAGCATTTATTAACTAGGAAGAAAATGCACTCTGTAACACATTCTCTGGAGGTCTACTGTTAGCTTTTCTCATCTCTGAAACAATGCAGAGGATAAGATTTACATCATTATGCAGCAAATAGCCATTGAGTGCCTTCTGTGTGCCTGACATTATGACAAAAGCCAGAAATCACTATCAAACTTCCAATGGACACATTGACATCTCTTACGGTCACTAACTTGGGCGAGTTCTTTAACAAAGTGTAAGATTAGTTAATGCTTTTTTAAATTAATGTTTATGCTTTCCTTGTTAAGGATACAGCATCCAAAGTGAAGCTACAGAAAAACAGCTCTGAGTAGTAAAATTTAATTATTTTTTTCTGTGTGGCACCTCGAAATAATGCCTGCTCTTTGAAACACTGACCTGTAAATTTCCCTTTGATAAAAAGGACTACAAAAGAAGTTGGGAACCCAGCTGAGGTAAAAAAGAAAAGATGCCTTTTATTCAAGTGCTTTGGGGAAGTAGAAGAGACTAATGAGCCAGCATAGAGAAAGGCTTTCTTCCTAATGAATAGGTAACCTACATGAATGCCCTCGGTTTACCCATTTGGCAAACCTGAAATGGAGATGCTGCCAAGGCCTGCCTCAGTGAATAGCTTCATTTGAGAATTCTGAACATGTCGAGGGGCAGTTCTAGACGAACATGTTTTCGTTCATCTCGGGAGCCTTGTAGGGTAATTAGGAGAGAGAGAACACTCAGATGGAATAAGGAGTGATGTCCAGGCTATTTTTAACATAGCCTGTGATGTTAACTCCTGAAAACCAAGAATTTTCCAAGGTGAAATTCAAAGTTGAAGGCCATATTGATGCCCTGGTTGGACCCCAACATTGGTTATATGCAACGTAGAGCTGACATTGACTTCCATTGTTCTTCTCCATGCTACCCTAAAATACTGACTTGAGTCAGAAACTAGTTTTGGAGGGTTTTTTTGTTGCTGTTGTTGTTTTTGCCACTAAGGCCACTAGCAACCATAGAGCTTAAACATGTATGTCTGTTTATGAGAGATAGATGGAGGGAGGAAGAGACAGAGACATGAGAAATGAGAGAGACAAGGTGAGGAGGAAGTGGTCTGAAACAGAAAAGTCTGGGTATGCTTCCATTTCCCTGACCAAGTTGAAGGGTTTTAGTTCTCATTTCAAGTGTAAGGTGGCAAAATAAGTTTTAATGAAGTGACCAAATCCCAATTCACACACACATTTGTGTCTGAGTATCCATGGTCCAGTAGCATGGGAACTTACTGAGAGGTTGTTAAATGCATGAAGCCCTGGATTTCCTGGGAAAAGTAGCAGACGGCCATCAGGTGGGGGGGTGCCCCTTCATGAGGGCACCATTCATGCTACACCCAGCTCCGCTGGCTCTGCCTGTTGGACATGTGCCCAAACACTAGGGGGAAAAGGATAGATATAGCAAATACAAACAGCAGTGTGCACTTCACAGCTTGCCAAAAGAGTCCTTTCTAGACAAAGGGTGACCACCCTGTTTATCCTACCAGTGGGGGAAGCTAGGATCACAAATCTATATAGTGAGGCCCTAAGAGTTCTAACCACTGCAGGATGAGCTATAACTCCTTGGCACTTAGGCCAGACGCCTTTTGGTCTGACAAGTCTAGCTGCATACTCCTGCACATAGGGGCTACGATTAGAGGTCCCTGGACCAGTGACTATAAGGAACCCACTGAATGCCTGCAGACCCAAGAAGGCCTGCTCACCACTGTTTCACTTCACCCTGTACACGTCTCGGTGGCGGTCCTTATCTCCTTGACTGCAACAACACATTTATTGACGTCCCTTCCCCGTCCCGTGTGAGTTCATTGAAGATAAAGGCTATGTGATACTCATCTTTCCAGAGCCTCAATACATGGCATGACATGTGCACACAAAACATTTTGAGAAAGGAATGAGTGAATAAAGATTAAACCATATTTAGCTCCTCCTGCATACTCAGTCTCCCACACAGCTAACAAAACCTTAGAAAGCCAGGTTGAGCTCACCGCAGAGGAAAGAGTGGTGCAGAGTCTGAAAAGAGATGGAGCTGGAGTCAGAGACCTAGCAGCTCAAATTTCCCACCATCGCTAGCCATGTGTCCGGTATTATTTACTTAACTTCTCCGTGTCTTATTTTACTGAACTATAACACGCCTATTTCATAGAACTACTTGAGGTTTTAGACTAGATAACATCAACAAAACACTTTTATAGTGTCTGGTACACGAAGGCACAAAATGTGTAAAAAATATTGTTTATAAGCTGCTTGAGGACAATGGAGGAGAAATGTGTCAGGGGAAATATGTTTTGTGTCTGAGTTTCCATGGTCCAGTGGCATGAGGTTATTCCCTTGGGACAGTTACTGCCTAGACCAAATGGCCAGGCTCTAGAGCCAAAGGGCAGTGACCTGATAAATTACTTTTACATGGAGAAGATTAAAGCCAAGTGCTATGTAGGAAAGATTGCCATGGATCTCACCAAAACAATTAGAGGGATGCGTTGAGGAATATTCACAGCCTTCTAGACCTGTGCTTCTTCAAAACTATTTTGTAGATATTAGCATCATCCAAAATTTCTTTTTTTTTAAGATTTTATTTATTTATTTTTAGAGGGGGAAGGGAGGGAGAGAGAGAGAGAGAGAGAGAGAGAGAGAGAGAGAGAGAGAGAGAGAGAGAGATATCAATGTGCGGTTGCTGGGAATTATGGCCTGCAACCCAGGAATGTACCCTGGCTGGGAATTGAACCTGGGACACTTTGGTTCCCAGCCCGAGCTCAATCCACTGAGCTACGCCAGCCAGGGAGCATCATCCAAAATTTCATGTAGCTCATGATTCAAAGGCAAGAATTACATATAACTGATGTTATTAAAAATAAGCATCACTTGTGCATTAATTTGGATTAATATTTGGTTATTCGTTGATTTATTACTCTTATGTAATTGGTGAGCCATAGCACCAGGAATGGGCAATACCAAAAGGATTATGTGAGCCTATGTTCAATAAACTCTCATCACCAGAGAGGAATCAGACTTACAATTTATAATTACAGTTTTATAAAGTGCAGTAGATCAATTGTAGCCATGCTGTCCTCCCCTCAGGGCTCAGCATCAATACCATTTCCATGGGAAACCATTCCTCGTCCCCTACAACCTTCCAAACCAGTCTGAGACCTACTTATTCCCACAAAGCTTTGATCTCTCTCTTTGCATCCTGAATCACATTCCACTTCTCCAGGGTCAGTCCTCACCACTTGACAATGAATTCCATTAGGTTAAGTTCCATGCACCTGGAACGCCACAGCTGTCCAGGAAGTTCAAATCAGACCAAAAGAAAAATGAAATCCAAAAGTTTCTATGTGTGGCATGTTTCAGTAAGGAAGCCTTTGTTAAGACGGGCTTCAGATGAATGAGAACGGTAAAAGAAGATTGCATTTATCCAAGAAGTAAATCAGAATGAAGAAAAGAGGGATGGCAAGCAGAGACAGAGTTAAGAAAACAGATTGACAGCTAGAAAGAATCAGGTGAGGGAGCCTTCCGCCCACACTGATTCAAAGTTAATAATTTGTTGGAAAAGCTGTTGCAAATTGATAAAAAGGCATTGAGCTGACTAGTGAAAGAACTGTTGAGCTATGGATTCACAGGAAATGGAAAAAAGAAAAATATTCCAAGATGAATGAATACATTGAAAGAAGAAAGTGATGAGGAATATCTCAGAGATGTGTCATGGATATTTCAGTGAGGCTGAGAAGCAGGCATGATGGGAGTTAAGCTTGAGAGAACAAGACTGTAGAGGTTGGGCAGGTGCCAGTGACAGTCAGAATGTGGTGAAGAGCCCAGGTGACCATTGGAAGTGTAGTTGGTCCCTGCAGAAAGGGCATTAAAGACTTGTATTACAGACTCAATCAGACCAAAGGGAAACTGATGGAGTAACTTGAAAGCCAGATATTCTTTATTTGTTTTGTTTTGTTTTGTTTTGTTTTATTTTTTAATAAGATTTTCACATGCTAGCTTGGGGTCCCCTCCATGAAGGCCTTTCTGCCTGGTTCTCTGCACCAGGAAATTCACATAGACACTCTACACTTTGGTTCCCTCACCTTAAAGCATAGGTGGCAAACACAAGGCCCAAGGGTGGAATCCAGCCCTCCACCTTGTTTTATCCGGCCAGCACCTCGTTTCTACCTAGTGGCAGGGCCAAGCTCTCTCTTAACTGTTAAGAAGTAGTTACATTTATACAGTCCTAAAATTACATTTGGCCTTTTGAAGGCAACCTCGAGGCTGATGTGACCCCTGGTGAAAATGAGTTTGACATCCCTGCCTTAAAGTATAACAATTGAATGGAGACTTTCATATCTTCTCCACAGGACTTGTAAGAATCAATTCAATAAGATAATTCAAAAGCACATAGAAGCTGTTATTGTTATGTATGTACTATATTATTACTAATTTGTTATACCTCATTAAAAGTTTTTTCATAAAATATAATCATCAAATTAAAGACAAATCCTGACTTTTACTTCCTGGAAGACATGGTAGATAAGCTCTGATTTTACCAAATACATATCAAGCAATAAAAACTCATTTCTTCTGCAATTTACACACTGTTCCCAAGCAGCAAGCCTTGGGCCATCTGTCCTCCCCCACTCGCAGTGGGAAAGTGACAGGAAGGCTTAAGCTGAAATGTTCCTGCTGGAGAAATACATTCTGAAGAAATGCGGCTGTAGTTATTGTCGTCACCATCATCATTGTCATCATTGTTAGTCACAGCCTAGAGTTATAGCTAATGCGTTTAAAAACAAAACAAAACAAAACAGAAATGCTGAGCAGAGTCAGGTGAAGTGCTCAGGCCAACCACGGCGGGACAGGGGGAACAGTACGGCAGCGAGCAGCACTTCAAGAAGCTATAACTCTTCATTATTCCCCAAGTGCTCGCGTGAGCATTTCAGGGGGCCAAGTCACCAAAATGAAGACTAGTAGCCTAATTTCATGTTCCTTTAGACCCAAAAGGCTAACTCATGTGAAACGTCAAAACTTTTATATATCTCAATGCCCAGTTCATCTCTAAACTAATGTCAGTTTGTGATTTCAAATTTTCCCTTTCAGCCTGTATTGTTTTGGATAATCTGCCACTGGGGACAGATGTAATTGAGACTGAGACTGATGAATCACTATTCTCTTTGCTATTTGATCAGCATATCTCTGCAAAATATGCTAAAGGAAAGTGCCTTTGACACACACCACTCCTTTCCTGAGAAATGTCTACTAAAAGAAAGAGAAACACAATTACTTGAAAGTTAGCTACTGAAAAGGTCTATTTACATTAATGTATATATACATGTACACTCTCCAGTACATTGAACATTATCAGAAAAATAATGGTAATTATATATTAACATATACAGATTCCCAGCATATATCTCTCAAAGCAGAACAAGATCTGGATTATTATGTTCATAAAGAAAACTTGGTCACCATTCCTAAAGCCAGGATAAGTGTTTTTAGTGTGGTTTGAACTTTTCTTGAAAGGGAAAGCCAATCAAACCACATATGACCAGGCCCTGGCTGGTGTGGCTCAGTGGGTTGAGTGCCAGCCTGAGAACCAAAGGGTTGCCAGCTCTATCTCAATCAGGGCACCTAACTGGGTTGCGGGCCAGGTCCCCAGCAGGGGGAGCGCGAGAGGCAACCACACATTGATGTTCCTCTCCTCCCTTTCTTCCTCCCTTCCCCTCTCTCTAAAAACATAAATAAAATCTTAAAAAAAATACATACAACCGGTCCCACTGGCTAGTGCACACATTGTATCTGAAGCAGCTCATTTAACTACTTGTCCATTCAAAGCACAAGCCCTTTCAGGCTTTCACATTCCATCACTCTAGGATCATCACTCTACCCCCAGCCCTGTCTCAGGCATGTTTAGACTAGGCGATCAGAAAATGCTTGTAAAATAAATAAAAACATGAGTCACATGTCTTCATTCTTTATTCTGCCTCTTGAGCCCTCTATCCCTAACTTCCCATTTGATTAAAACCTGTTTTTATATAATTTCATCTCCTAGCTCCCTAATCTGAATTCAGTTTTCTTTTCCACCTCTCTAACTCCCTCCTGGATTTAGGCTCTCCTTGATTTGCCACTCTGGAATTTAGACTTAGGCTCCCTTACTTAGTTTCTGGATTAATCCGTATCACAAAAAGCCTCAGTCCAACTTCTTGGCCCTGTGGACACCAACCAGCACCTATCACCCGGCAACCAGAGGGACCCCAGGACATGTGAAAAACATCAAGAGGAAAGAGATATAGAATAGGCAGAGCCAGGTTTCATTTCTGTGATTCTCTCCTGTTCAGACGAGCTGAGTGACACAAGATAAGGGCACAGAACAAGAAAGCAAAAAGTAGACTGTGTGGTGGGCCCACACCAGGAGCTGGGAAGAAACATCCATAATAACCAGGTTTGGCACCAACAGCATCTATAAGAAAACCCTAAATAGAATAATCCTTTCTTATAATACCATAGAAAGTCAGTTAAAATGAAACACAAAGTAATTATCCTCTTAGTGCTAAATATATACTTAACTTATTCCTCCATTCCTAGAAACATCTCTTGTATTTTCTGGCACAATAAAAATATCTATTCTAAATTGATATTTAACATAATATTCAAAAGAAATATGTATGTAGATTAAAACTTTAAAGAATAAAAATAATTATAAAAAGTTTTGACTTTTTTCTTTGTTTATTAAAGTACACGAATTTTTGCAAATTCACATTTTGAGACTTTCTAAGTTTATTCCTTATTTTAGAAACTATAAAATGACAAAGTTTTTCAACTGGAATAAAAATAAAACATCCTGTTGTCTTTACACAATTTTTATAGTGTGTGTATATTCCTCTCTTGTGTTTTCAGACAATTTTTTAACCTCACTAGAGTAAGAGTACATGCAATCTGTGTCTTGCATTTTCATTTATCACTGAGACTCAAGCATTTTTCTTTGTTCTTCCTGAATTACCTCTACCATTATTTTAAAAGGCCTCCTATTTCTCTGTCAAGAAAATACTCTATACTTTGAGTATCCTTCTTACTGTTGGATAGTTTTCTTATTTCCATTTTTTAGGAATGTAACAAACAGCTTTAGGCATTAATTTGTTAAGTTTTAATAATTCTCTTATTAACTTTATGAACTCATTATAAAAATAGCTTCATTACATTGTTGCAAATGTTTCTTGAATCTTTTTCTTGCCTAAAATGTTGCTACACAGTTTTCACTCTTTATGTAATGATAGATCCTTTCATGATTTCCCAATCTTAAAAATAGGGAATTATCCTCTTGTAAAAACTGACAGCTTAAACCGAGGTTTTATGTTCATCTTTTCATACATTTCTGATCATTACTGTACTTATTAAGTAATCCTCCTTTACCTTCATGGTTTTGCAATGTTTCCTTCAATATTTATTAAATTCTCAAATATGAAGAAATATTTCTAGAAAGCCTGTTGTATTTGAGAGTTCTATCTTTGGGGCCCGAACCAGAAAACCTTGTTTTATATTAGTTTGTTTGTCTATATGTCTACAGAAGCTATAGATATGTCCTCCTTAAACAACATTTTTAATTTTTTATTTTATTTACTACTGTTTATTTCAAGTGAACTTCAGAAAAAAACTCTTTATAGTTACAAAATTTTCTATTTAATTTGAATTTAATTTCATTAAATGTATGAATTGGATTGCAGGGAATACATATTTCTATACATTTAATATTTTCAAAATAGAGCAATATTCAGTTTCTTCATGTACTAAATCTTTATTCTTTATAATGTTTGGCTGTCTTCTGTCTGTATGCCTACACAACTTCTGCTGAGTTTACTGCTTCTATAATGCACATCTTATTTCCTTTAATATACTGTCCTTTATATTGTAATTTATACTTCATAAGGATGTCTATGTTAAATGAGCTTCAAAATCTAGCTAAGTAGAAAAGAAAATACACATTTAAGGAAAATGTTAAATGATTCCATGGACTAAAAATGCTCAGAGTACTTCCTAACTTCACACACTCTCTGCCCCACCAATTTTTTTTTTTTGGGCTAGCTCATGATGACTTCTCTAAACCTATTAAATTTTTTATATTAAAATGTCTCTTTAAAATTTTCCCCATTATATATTAAACTCAAAAATTTAAGATAAACTAGAAATTATAGTAAAGAATTATTTTAATTGAATAAGGTAATTTTTAAGTTCTTCTGCTTTATTCTTCCCACCAGAAATATAATTTCATGACTGATTTGTTTTTAATTACTAGAATATATATTTTTAATACTTCATAAACATTGATAATTTTATTTGTAATAATGGCATTACAGTTATATTTCTGTTTTTCTTTATTATTTTTAATTTTATTTTTTCATTACCATTTATCTCCCTTATACCCCTCCTACCAGCAATCACCACATGGTTGTCCATGTCCATGAGTGCTTGTTAGAACTATATGTTTTAAAGATGGTAATATGAGGTTAAAAATGACCATGATTTTTATTTTTACAATTAAAACTTAAACTTTTTACTAAAGTCTGCCTTTGCTTTTCCTTGTGAGTGGATGCTCTCACTGTGATCTGTGCCTACTTTCATCTAATTATGTTCTCTAGATACAAATAAGTGACTCATCAGTAGGATTAACATTTTATTCGTTGTTTCTCCTATAATTTAATTTTGTTTATACAGCTGTTTCAAAAGGGCTCTTCTTGTCTATTTTGAATTAGAATAATACAATTATGTTTCAGGTTATTATAAACATATTTTTTTCAAATACTCTATGCTTTATAATTAAGCCAACTTCTGGTCTCTTGGCCTATGCATACTACCTCTCTGGATTAATTTCATAATGCTCTATTCTATTTTACATAAAGCTACATTTAATTAAAATAAAAGCAGGACAAAAGTTTCCTTAAATAACTCTCTAAATGTGTATATTTAGAGCAAAATATGACCCTCAAAAGTATCTTCAGTTTCAACTAAAAATCCAGGACTTGGTGGAATACCATCTCCCACCTACTGAGAGGAGAGAATGAAACTCAAAATCCTATACCATTTACCTGAAAATGTGAAAGGAAGATATTTGATAACATGCAAAATTAAGGTGGTCCACCATTCAAGTTCTTTACAGGGGAAAACACGTGAGTCAATTTCAATAAATAACACATGAAGGAAAACAGAAACATAGAGATGGAAGAATAGAAAGAGGAGCAGCTCCTGGCCTTGACATTCTCCCACTGATTATAAACAGGCTCACAGTACATCAACATCAGATAAGGCCACTCTGTCTTTGATGGTCAAGACAAAAACTAGACCATACTATAGTCATGTGCAAACTCAGACAAAAAACATGAACATTGTCCAAACTACATAACACCAGACATCTTCCTCTCCCAGTGAACTGAGTGACTGCTGCTCCTTTACCAGTTATAGCTCTAGTTTAACCCTAGTCTGCCCTCACTGTAGGATAGGACTTATTCACATGCCAAACCAGAAGGCAGATTGGTACAGGCAATAAATAAAGATACAATAAATATAGCCATAAAGGTGTTTGCCCTCATAGAGTTTATGTAATTAAAATATATATGTAATGTATATTTATATGGTAATACATATACGAAGAAAAATACAAGTGGATAAGTAAATAGAACAGGACGGGAGATACTATTACAACATGTTGAAGCTACAACAGAGCAGAGACCTGAATAGAGTCAGGGAGCAAGCCATCCATACCTTGGGAAGGTTAACACGGCTTAAGGAAGAGAGAGTACATGTTCTGAATTGAAACTTCCTTGCTGGGTTTGAGAACAGCAAGAAGCCTGGTGTCGCTGGAGCACAGTGACAATGGGAGGAAAGCCAGGAGCTGGATCATGAAGGATTTGGGAATGTGAACAAATAGAGAATTTTCGTACAGAACAAGAAGTCATAAGGTTCAGTTGCTCAGAATCTCCATGAAGTTTTTCTACCCTTCTTTTCTACCATCCTTAATGAAGGAAGGGCGTTGACTCTTCATTTTCAATTGTTGCCTCAAAACTGAAATAGGGTTGCTGGACCTCCTGGAATCATGTCCTTACACAAGAGACCAAGCAGGAATAAAGGTGGACATGTAAAAGCTTTCTTTTCCTGAAGATTTTTTTTTAAATCTAGGAAAAAGGATTCTCCTTAAGTCTCATTGATTTGACTACGGCACATGCCCGAACTTAGAAAACACTGGTAAAAGGAAATGAAATACCAGTTATGCCAATTCCAGGGTGATAACATCCCTGGGAAAGGGAGAGGCTGCCCTTCTTGAGATTAAGGTAAAATTAAAGTTCTCTTTGCAGGAGCAAAGGGTAGAAGAAGGAATGGCTGTTGAGTAAACAACCAAAAAGTCTGCCACCAAAATCCATTACACCAGCAAATTCAAGGAGGGAAACTCAGGTGTGTCACATCATGCTCTTTAGCACTTAAACTAATCAAATCAGCATTTAATCCCAATGAAACTACTAAGTATAATAGGAAGAGGAGAAAATTGGCAAAAACCAACAGAATATATTATCCTCAAATTTAACTCAGTATTAGTTTTTATCTCATTTGAAATCAGATATTTGACAGCAATGACCAATATACCATTGTTATTCACATTCTCTCAGAGGTACTAGTGAATGCAGAAAACATAAAAACGAAGTATTATATACAAATGTTTTTCAAAAGAAGATATAAGCTACCACTTTTGCTGAGAGGATTAGAAAATACATATTCTAACATAAAGAAACTGCTGAATTAATATGCAATTTTGGTAAGATGGTGGGATGCAGGATCAAAATCAATAGTTTTTTTCTATTCACAATATGCTTGAAATGTTAAAAAATATAAAAACATTACACAATGTTAAAGAATATATTAACCAGAAAAAATGGATTCTATGGGGAAAAATCTTATTGATGGGAATCAATCAAAAAACCTAATTTTTCTTGGATGAGAAAATTTAATAATACACATACATATACATGCACAACAAGTTTTCAAAGACTAATATAAAAATTTATACCAGTTTTTATTAGAAATCAGTAGACAAGCTTTTTTCTTAGTATATAAAGTGACCTTAAATTTTATAAGGAAGAAGCATTCAAGAATGACTAAAAAGAACTGTGAAATAGAAGCATATACATCCTCAAAGGTCAGTGTTAATATTCTTGTTTATGTAAATCACAGTTCTGAAGCTCAGAAGTCACTGTGTTGTCCTAGATCATGTGGCTAGTCAATGAACCAGGATTCAAACCCAAGTCAGCCCAGTTCCAAAGCACTTATCACTGCCATAGAGCCAGACTGAGTCTACAATTATTAGGACGATTGTCTGACACATCTATCAGCTTCATTATTGCTTTTTTTTTTGCTGGATACTAGAGATTAAACCTTGTACATATGAGTCAGAGATTAATCTTACTCTTACCTTTGCACAGCCCATAGGAACCACAGATGTACTATAAATCCCATGTCGCAGATGAGGTGATATTCCCTATATCCATGACCTGATTCAGTCTAAGCGCCTACAATATTGATAGTGTGATGAGGCACAACAAAAACAAATTCAAGGAAGGAAACCATTCTATTTAACTGTTTGTCTCCTTTCCTTTCACACCAACCCTGGTCTTGCTAGGCTTCCTAAAATCTGAGGAGGATAAGAGTTCACATGGTTTCCAAAAGAGATGAGTGATTCAAAGATCTACGCACCCATAATGAGATGACACTAATATCAGAACATGACCCAAAAGAAAAAAAGAACCTAAGACGTACGTATTTTGGTTTTAGGAAGGGCAGAACCTTTGAGTCCTCTGTAGAATCTAAATGATGCAATTAATAAATTACTTTGACTCAGTTTTTATAGGGGAATCTAAGAATAGAAAGGATATATCTGTTAATAAACTCCAACTGATGAGAGTATTTAATGTTCATAAAATTTTATTATATTTTGTGCAATTCAATAAGAAATACTAACTATGAAGAAAAGATACGATCTGTTGAAGCTCTTCAAATAAATTCACCTCAATATTTTCTGAGTGTCTACTATAAGCAAGGAACTGGACTATGAATAATAAAAGCAGATTAAATTCTGGTCTTTGGAACTTACAAACTAGGATATAGACAGGAATATATGGCTCAAGGCAGAATACACTATCAAAGGCACTGTGGAAGCAGAAAGCAAGTGGAGAGATTTATTTTCCTAGGAGGTTTCATTGAGGACAAATATATAAGCTGAGACTAGAAATCTCAGTAGGCTATTGGCAGGTGAGGGTAGAAAGAAGAGAAGGAAGTCATTCAGTGAAAGAACACATGGAATCTAGAAAGTACAAGGCATGACAAGGCTGTGACAGCAATGTTATAGGAGCACAAACAGCAGGCATGTGGTGTGTGATTTTCACAGCAGGAGGTGGGCAGGGAGGTAGTGGGAGTGAGGAGGGGAGGTAGAGGAGACAGAGAGAGCAAGGGTAAAATCAGATTATGGAAGGACTATGCTAAGAATGCATACTTGTTCTTTAGCTATGGAGACCCACCAAAAGGCAGGTCGAGGGGAATAACCCAGGAATTTCTGTGTCCCCCTTGAAATACACTGAGACTGCCCTTTCATTCTTTTAAATGATATGCTGTAGTCATTAACAATTAACTTTGCACAGTGACAGATGATTACTAGAATTATCATGGTATTGCATGGTGAGGTATATAAATATGTTGAATCATATTGTACACTTGAAACTACTACAATATTGTACGTCATCTACACTTCGGTAATTTTTATTTTAAAAAGAAGAATCACTTTCAAACAAAAACAAAGACAAAGATGTTTTCTGAAAAGAGATCTGCAAGGAATTCAGAAATAGTCCCCAATAACTTTTCTAAAAGGAAACCAAAGAATAGTAAACATCTTTCCAAGCATCAACAGTCTAAGTGCAGACAAATGTCACTGACCTGTTTCCATTAGCTCCTCCATGAAAGCTCCTTGCATGTCACTCTTGTACTGAAATGAACTGGCTCCTGTCCAGGTAAGAATACAGCCAGGCTCCTAACCCACCCACTGATGAATTCCAACTTTGTATGGATGGTGTCTTTCATCAGAAAATAAAGACTAGCTGGGCTTTAGGTACTTGTTAAAAAATTACAAACTGATTGATACTGGGAAATTACTAAGAACTTGTTAAGAACAATACTATTTGAAACTGATAGTTAAATAGGAATTATTTCATTTAAATTATAAAAGTTGTAGTATATTAAATTGGCATATAAATAGAGAATTCCTAGACAGCATTATCTTTGGTCTGTAGAAAATCCCATCATAGAAATTATAGTGTAGTTTTGTGCCATCTACCTTTGAGAGTAGGGATGTGATATCTGTTCATTTAAAAATATTTATGCCTCTTATATAAATAAAAACACATAGTAGAGGATACTAACCACAGTATCTCATCACCTTTTCACATGAGAACTGCTAAGATCAATTTTATATTCTTTTACTTTCAAGGTAAGGCTTATATGCTGTTTTGCAGAAACTAGGTCCTGAACAATTGTTTACAAAGGGAATCATGTGCTAAATTTAGGAAGCTCAGAGTCAAATTAATGGCACAATGATGACATTCTGTTGCATTCCGATGTCTGGTATGTAAGCTTCTTTCCTTTAAACAGTCTTTGCTCTATTTTAAATTCAATTGGATATAACAAATATTTATTGAGTATCCACAATATACCAAACACTTGGCTGGACATTTGGGATGCAGATATAAATCTCTTATCTTGCACTTTAAAAAATATGTGAGCAACCACAAGTCCAATAAATGGAAGAAAGTACATCATAAATAAAATGCGCACATGCATTATACACAGATTTAATTTTCTAGGAGAGAAGTTGTATCTAATTTAGGCTTTCCTTTTTTTCAATATACAAGTAAAGAGTCAGTAAATCATATAAAATTCTAAAGAAAACCTATAAGTGTTTTAAGCTTCCTGATATTTCCATAGGAATGTGTGTTATGCCAGACTAAAAATGCCAGAGGAAAAGGCACTAAACAGAGATTGAATGTGAATTCGGTTGGGAGTTAAGTTTCATCCAACATTTAGGAGGACATGGCATTGAGAATGGGTAGTGGGGTCAATATGAGTTGTGCCCACACAGAGAGCTCTGAAAGGCACTCTGGGAAGAATCCAAAACCCTGATGCAGAGGCCAACCAAGAACAAGAGAGGACAGACCAGAGCAGTTCATAAAGCCCAGCCCAGAGAAACTCTCATGAACTGCTCTGTGCAACCTGCTCTGGCCTTGGCTGGTTTTAGGCTCATTCTCTTAACTGTAATTCTTAAGCCAGGGACACCTTGAAAAGAGCATCATAGCTCCTGATAATGAGATACACCAAAGCCAGAATTTCCAAAAGGAAGTAGGTGCTATCTTTGTTAGGGAGTTCAATACACATTTGCATATTCTCTCAACTTTTCTCCATCATAAAACATACAAGTTGGCAAGAGAATTATTTTGCCAAGAGTTTATAGACGGCAACATCAGATCAATGGTGTAGGCAGACATTCTTGATTTTACAGTCATTTTTTTCTTTTCCAATGAATACCTATATTTGGGGGCATTTGTGAAGCCTATAATATATCAGGGGAAAGATTACAGGTGAAGTTTTATGATGAGTGTTGAAAGACCTAGGAGGGTGCTCTTTATTTCTAGAAACAGTAATGTACTTGAAATCATGCAGTCATTCTAGTGCATCCCTGGACCACTACTTTAAAATAATGCCTTTCAGTAAAAAGAATCTAAAAACCAAAAGGGCAGTTCTCCCCACTGGCTTGCTCACAGATGCATGACTAAATCACTGAACTCTGACATCACCAGGGCCATCTGTATCTCACTTAACTAGGAATTCTTATTGGTTCATACTTAAGCAACTACATGTGTGAGATTTTCCACTTTCCGAGTTTATTTTTTGCATCTTATGTATACCACATTCACATCTTACCCACTTCTTCCTGTTGAAATTCTACCCATGCTGCTCATGACTGCTGGATCTTGAATGAGAGAGCCCTACATTCTGAAACTAAGCATCACAGTCTACCATCTTAACCAGAACAAAGGGGCAGCACTAACGCAAGGAGAAGACTGAACACAAGGAGAAGCCACTGTCTTCCCCAAAGTCCTAGGCACAGGGGTTATGATGACCAAAAGCAAACAACTTCCCATAGTTCTACAGGCAATTTTCTAGACCAGCAAGCACCGTGGGTGCACCGTACCCCATGGAGACGTTCTGCTCATACCCTGTCCTGCGTGGAACAAGGTGGCATTCTGGGCTGGGTGGTTTCAAGATCTAAGAAAAACAAAGGAGTTCAGAGTGAGCAGATATATGAGCATTTCAGTTTTCGCACATACAACAACAGTATTTTCAAACTTCAACTTTCACAATTCACCTCCATAACTATTGTTAGTTTTGTGCTGCCTATTGTATGATTTCTCACCAAATGAACACATTATAAAAAATAAATAAATGCATCTCCAAAGATATAAAAATAGTTTCACAGGCGTGTTATATTTCTAAAGTATGTGAAATACAAAAGTTTTAAAATAAATTATCCACATATCACCTAAAATGTTGACTATTATAAATCATGGCTTGAAATTAAGTACTTTCCAATTTACAACCAAACTTGGAAATGTGAAGCATAAATATTGTCTGTTTATGTGGAAATTCCAGTAACCAAAAGCATTACAGATTGCTGGTCTCAGAAAGGTACTTCATAAGCGGGGCTTCTATTTGGTGTGGTTTCAGCACCCCTGCTCTGTGCTCCACCATCAGTCTCCACTCCTTCTTGCAGGAGGCACAGCCAGCAAGGCACCCAGGCATCGTCCTCAAGCAGATCCCTGCCCATGACTATTCTGTAAAACAATTTGCCTAATAAACAAGTTATCTGAAACTCTAACAGGGGTTAAGTGTATGGGTTCCCTATAGTCAGAAATCCTCAGAACAAAGAAAAGCTAGACCTTGAAAGGAAAATAGTCTAATAACCTGTTTTCCAGGAGGGTGTGAGAAATTTATTAACCATCAGTTGGTGATTACAGAGAATGGATGTCACGGCTAACAAAATGGAAGAAATGGCTTCTGCACTAGTGTACCTCTTAGCGAAAGGACAAAATGCAGAACTGACTTAGGATTACTGACAGCATAATTAATGTGTTTAGTCATCAAAACGAGACACTGGGAAAGCTAATTAGCAGGTAACTCTGCAACACTTAAAAATAATTTTTATTAAATGCAAAACACCAAATAAAAAATTCAGACCTTAGGGTATTGTTAGAGTATTGAAAGGGGATTTAAAACTAAACACTTTAAAATGTTTTTGATTGAGGAAACATTTACACACAGTGAAATGCTAAGAAGTTATTGATACAATTCAATGAGTTTTGACAAATGTTATGTGCTCCTTTAGTCAATGACGCCCTAGAGATACAGAACACTTTCACCACTCCAGAAAAATTCAACCTGCCACCTTACAGTCTGCTTCTCTTCCCTTTTCTTTATAAAGAACCACCATCCTGATTTCTATCACATCAAAGGTCTCAAACTTCAAACAAATACATTAGGCAGCAAGAACCTCCTGTTTCCTTGTTGAATCTTATGTTCCCTTCTTTCTGTCACTATAATATTTGAAACTCACTCATGTTATTGCATGCATCAGTAGTTCATTCCTTCTCTTCGGTGGAACGATAATATATTCATTCCTCTGTTAATGGACATTTGGGTTTCCAGTTTGGGGATAGTATGAATGCAGCTACTATCAAAATTGTCTATAAGTTTTTGTTTTGATGTATATTTTAATTTTTCTTGGGTAAATACCTAGGGGTAGAATTCTGATTGATTGGGGTATGTTTATATTTCTGAGACACTGCCAATAAGTTTCTCAAAGTGTTTGTGTCATTTTGCCTTCTGCCAACAATATGTAAGTATTCCAGTTACTCCACATCCTCACCTCCATGTATGCTGTGAGTCTCTTAGTGTCAGCTACTCTAAAGAGTAAGAAAAATTTTTTCACTGTGATTTCAACTTGCATTTTCTTGATGAACAATAACAGTGAAGATATTTTTCATGTTTACTGTCATCTGTATCTATTCGTATATATCTCTTCAAGTCCTTTTTCCATTTTTAAATCAAGTTGTTTTTAATTATTGGTCTGTTCTTTAAATATTCTAAACTTGATTCCCTTGTCAGGAAGGTGTCATGCAGTATTTTCTGCAGTGGGTATCTTGTCTTTCCATTTACAAAGTTTGGCTATTGACGAACAGAATGTTTTCATTTGGTGAAGTACAATTTATCATTACTTTCTTTAAGGTTAATGCTTTTGTATACTGTCTTTGCATGTTCCAAGGTTGCAGTACTATTCTCCCATGTTCTCTTCCAAGAAGTTATGAGTCCAGCTTTTATACTTATGTCTATGATCCATCTTAAATTAACTTCTGTTAATGGAATGAAATAGGAGTCAAACTTCATATTTCTCCCATATGTCTAGCCAGTGTTCCAACACCATCTGTTGAAAAGATTTTCTTTATTCCCTTAAACTGTCTTGGTGCCTTTGTCAAAAATTAATAGGCCAACTACATGTGGGTCTCTTGATGCACAGTTTATGTTTCTTTATTCTGTGTCTATACTAATGCCAAGCAACATCATCTTGATTATTGCAGGTTTATAGCAAATCTTAAAATCATGTGGTATGGGTCCTCCAAATTTGTTCTACCTTTCCAAGATTGCTTTGGATATTCTGGGTTCTTTACATATCATATACATTATAGAATAATTTCTCAATTTATTAAAAATATTAAGATTTTTTTGATGTTTTGTGTAACCACTTTAATACTGAAGATGGAAGAAAATTTGCAACATTTTCAGCATATTATGCTTTATCATTTCAAGAAAGGTAGAAATGCAACTGAAATGCAAAAAAAGATTCTTGCAGTGTATGGAGAAGGTACAATGACTAATCAAACGTGTCAAAAGTGGCTTGCAAAGTTTCATGCTGGAGATTTCTTGCTGGATGATGCTCCATGGTCAGGTAGATCAGTTGAAATTGATAGCAATCAAATTGAGACATTAAGAACAATCAATATTTATACCACATGGGAGCTAGCCAACATACTTAAAATATTTAAATCAATAAAGTTATTGGTTAAAATTAAAAATGCATTTATTTATTTTAATCACTTTTATTGTTATTCAATTACAGTTGTCCCAATTTTTTCCCCCTTTGCCCTCCCAACCTCTGCTCCCAAAGTCAATGCCCACACTGTTGTCCATGTTTGTGGGTCATTCATGCATGTTCTTTGTCTAGTTCCTTCCCCTTCTTTCCACCACTCTGGTCACTTTCAGTCTGTTCCACATTTCCATGCCTGTAGTTCTATTTTGTTCATTAGTTTGTTTTGTTCATTAGATTCCTCTTATAGGTGAGCCCATATGGTATTTGTCTTTCACCAATTGGCTTACTTCACTTAGCATAATATTCTCCAGTTCCATCCATGATTGTTGAATGGGAATGTGTTGATTCTATATTCTACAGTTTTTGAGTGTACTGTTTTATAAACATCGGTTATATCTATTGGGTTTAAAGTGTGGTTTAAATGTTTTACATCCTTAGAGATTTTCTTTTTGTCTGATTTTCTTACAGAGCGCTGTTAAAACTGCTGACTGTGAATTTGTCTACATTTTCCCTTTAGTTCTGTCAGTTTTGCTTAATACATTTTGAAGTTTTTTAAATAGTTGACAGCACATTAGGATTCTTTATATTGACCCTTTTATCATTATAAAAATACATTCCCCTTGGCAACTGGTAATACTCTCATTCTCATTTCCATTTTGTCTAATATTCATAAACACACTAGTTTGGATGCTTGTTGTTGACATAGTATATCTATCCCCACTTTTATTTTTAATAGCACATACCAAAGTTTTGATTTTTTATCTAGTCTGACAATGTACATCTTTTCATTGGAGTGTTTAACCCATTGATATTTGTGCAATTATTGATTTGTTTAGGATTTTCTATGACATCACATTTGCTAATTTGTCAGTTAGGAGTTATATAATTGTCCCTCCTCTCTTGTTTTCTTTAGAATCATTATAATTATTTTTCTAATTTTACTTTCTTTAGTTGGCTTCAAAGCTGCACCTCCTTGAACTATCTAATGTTTTCTGTAGGAATTATAATATACATCCTTTACTTATGACAAGCTACTTAAAAATTAATCTTGTACTACTTCATATAAAAATATAAGAATCTTACAGCAATATTTATTCATGCCATCACTTTTTCATATAGTTTACATCTAATGTGCTATTATTTTATTTGTATTGTCTTTTAAAGAAATAAAAAGTATTTATCCAAATAATTAAAATTTCTGGTGCTAGTCTTGCTATTTTTGGATCTGATTTTACCTCTATTATCATTTCTCCCAAGCTTCAAGAGCTTCCTTTACCATCTATTAAGGTGTAGTTCTGCTAGCAATAGATTCCTTTAGATTTTGTATGAAAATTGTCTTTATCTTACCATGGCTTTTGAAGGACATTTTTAATGTAGTATAGCATGCTAAATTACATGACTTTTTTTCCTTCCAAAAATTTAAAGATGACACCCATTGTCTTTCTGGTCTCAATTGTTATTGATAAAAATGTTAGCCATAATTTTTATTATTGTTTACCTATATGTGATATATGGTCTTTTTCTGGCTATTTTGAAAATTTTAAGTGATCAGCAGTTTGATTATACTGTAAGGTAGTTTATTTGGAGGGCATTTATCCTACTTTGAGTTTACTAATTTCTTGAATTTGTAAGAATATTTTTATGACATTGCGAAATTTTCTGCCATTATTTCTTTAAGTATTATTTCTTTTCCATTCTCTTTTCTATATCCATTTCATATTGCTCCACAGATCATTGGGATTCTCTTCATTTAGAAAAACGTTTTCTCTCTTTTCTTAATCTTTGAAGTCTTTAAGTTCACTGGCTCTTTTTTTCTTGGATGCTCAGTCTGCTGGTAAGCCCACATAAGAATTTTTCATTTCCATATAGTATTTTTAAGTTTTGGAATTTCTGTTTGGTTCTTTTTTACTTTCAATTTCTCTGTTGAATTTCCTTCTCTATTTCATGCATCACTTAGATATTGTCCTTAAATCCCTGAACATATTTATAATAAAGTTTTTTAAACCTTTGTCTATCCATCCTAATATCTTGGTCATCTTTTTTAAGGTTTTGTTTATTTATTTTTAGAGAGAGGGTAAGAGAAGGAGAAAGAGAGGAAGAGAAACATCAATGTGAGGTTGACTACTGGGGACCTGGCCTGCAATCCAAGCATGTGCCCTAGACTGGGAATCGAACCAGCAGCCCTTTGGTTCACAGACCTGAGCTCAGTCCACTGAGCTACACCAGCCAGGGCATATCTTGATCATCTTGAAGTCTGTTTCTATTGAGTACATTTCCTTTAATTAAGGATCACTCTTTTGTTTGATGTGTTGGTTCTCTGTATATCTCATAATTTCAAATTTTATTCTGGACATCATGCAGTATAATCATGTTGAGTGTGACACATTATCCTCTTTTGAAGAGCATTCTTTTTTGTCCCAGCAGCCCATCACACTGATGGCAGGATCTCCATACCCTGCCATGCATGGTTTTACGCTGTATGTAATAGATATATTTTGTTTCATTACTTAATTCTACCATGTGACCCTTACTCTAGGGTGCAATCAACTCTGCTTCACCAGAAATCCAACAGCTCCAAAAACTGCACGGCCTTCATCTCTAAGCCCATCTCTCAGTCCTGCAGCTGCGTCACTGGGCTTCACAGAGTCTCACTCAGAGCATGTGTGGCCCAGCTCAGGCCGATGGCTAGAGATATAACCATACCAACTCCTTATTTCCCACCATGATACTCCCTCTTGGTTACTTGTTCAACCAGTTTCAATTGTGACCTCCAAAACCTGCCTCCTCATATCAGCAAGACCACCACTCTCTGGGTAGGCTCCAAACCCCAGCTTTGCACCCAGAAAGTAGCCTTTAGTGTCTTCTCCCAAGGTCATACTCTTCCACTGCCTGTTGTCCAATGCCTGAAAATACTGCCTCAGCTACTCTGTCCAATATTAGAGTTGTTTATGTCAAAAGAGTAAATTCAATACCAGTTATGTCATCTGACAGAAACATAAGTCTACAGGTAATTAAGGGAGGATTTTAAAAACAAATAAAGTGAACTTTATTCAAGGAGATATCCTAAATCCATGTTAATTTATCTTAACCCTTTTTGTAAAACAGAAAGTTTTAAATCCCCCTTGTTTTGGATTTCTAATGGGAAAAATAGCTTTATATAAATACATTTCACCTTGACTTTAAGGATGACTATGTCTTAGAAAGTTTCAGAGAGGATGATAAACTCTAATACCACACAAGCTATGCTACATAAAGGACAAGGATTCATCTTCCTTTCGGATGAGAGGTCTTTTACCACCGGCAGCCCACAGCACACAGGAGAGTTACAATACTAGGCAGTCCAAAGGGTCAAGACCGTGAGTAACTGACATTAGCAGTCATCAGTAAATCCTGTCTACTTACACCTCTATGTATGCCCCACAAATCTGTCAGGTCTAAGTTTACTTACAGAGAAAATCAGATGCTCTAAAATGCAAACTTCTTTCTGTCTAGTTACAAGCTAGTAATTACACAAAATCAGAAAATACCTAAAGAAAATGGTATTTTGTTTATATAATTTTCTATAAAATAATCCTTTGGAAAGATTCACTAAAAATTTAGCTGACATATACTTGTTCTTTAATGACAATCTTTTATATTTAATAATATCTATGCTTGACTTTCAAAAGTTGTTCATTTTTAAACATTTTCTGAAAAGGACATTATATACATAATTACTAAAATTGAAATTTAGTGACCAATAAAATTTAAGCACTAATAATAATTAAATTTTACAAACCAAAATAAAAATATATGTCAAAGATCAAAAGAATACAACCTGATGTGGCAAAAGTACGCAATATTAAGAAAAACAAAATTCAGAAAAATGAGAATATGCATTTTATTCACCATTGAAATGGAGCATAGAAATATTTCTTGAATTCTAAAAAGAGTCAAAATAATTATTTTATTGTGATGATTGACTTACACAAATTGAAAGTATTCCAACTGAAAAAGAAAGCATTGAAAATTGCCATTCTCATTAATTTAAGCATGACAGCTAGTAATTACAAATTCCTGGTCTTTTAATCTTAACCATTCTTAGCACTCTACTGAATACTGCCTGAAAAAAAGCAGATGAACTAATAAATTGGGATTGCCAAGCTAATACCAGAAAGAGTGATTTTATTAGCTAAAACTGAAAGTGTAGCTAAATTCAAAATTTATATGAAGTATATGCATATTTTACTTCACATTTCTCATTTTTATAACTGGTCATTAGGATAGAACTTGAGGTCATTAGAAGCACAATAACTGTTTTTTTCTAGTTTCTCTTCTTATGTCCAGTGATGTTGCCTAGGAATGCAGCGCCTTCCCACTACTCTAAAGTACATCTCCCCAGTTACTAATTTCAAGATAATAATCAGAGCTGGTATAACAGGACTATACTAGTAACCCACCTTGCTCTCAAATATGAATATTTTCCCTACATTTCCAATCTAATGGGATTGCTTTAAACTCAGGTAAAGGATATTCTGAGTTTCTACACCGCTAAGGTGTAACTTCAAATAATTTATCTTTCTTCAGCATCTAAAAAGTCATGGGAAATTCCATGAAGAAAGTGGATGGTAAGCTTCAAACTCAGAAGCGTGAATATTGTTCAATATAGTTTCTCCATTTCAGCATTAAAATAGTTAAAAGGCTCACATATAAAGGTAATATTAATAAAAATAACCTTCTGATAATAGAATTATATAAGAAAAATTATATATTACCAAAAAGTACATTGCGATTCACTAAATTACACTAAATAATACTTTAAATATAAATTACAAAAGATTCTCCTACACTTTAAAAATAATTAATATTTGACTATGTTTCACAGCTTTTAAATGTTCTATTAGTTCTTCATCCTAACTGGCCTTTAGAAGGAAAAGGCAGGGTTTATGTAATTTAAAAATACTTAAGTAATAATAGACTTACAACTCATGGGAAATGGCAGAAAAAACTCAGGTGAAATCTCAGGTCTCACTAAATTTTATCATAGTGCAGAGTTCCCAAGCCTATGACCACAGCTCACTTGCAGGAGGCAGATCACACACAGCACCCAAGTTCGCTAATAATTAGTGAAGGGCACTGACAAAGAGTCTCTCTTTGAAAACCCTAGCCAGACTCCTCTGAGACTGCTTCTTGAATAGGCCCATCAACCTTGGCTTCAACCTGTGGGGAGATTACGGCTGAATTCCAACTTGCCAGTTAGCAAACCCACATGGTTTTTGATACAGGGTGCAGCCAAGAGGGGGACCCCAAATAGGGATTTGGAATGGGATCCAGAACTCAAGGTGTCCAGGAAATATTAGAAAGATATATAGAATGTCCTCACCCCTTCCCCCCACAGGTGTGAGTTGGGGGAAGGGACACATGGAGCAGGAACATGCAGAGCTATTTTCTACAGCCACAGCTTTGCAGCTAACCTCTGGCATGGTCATTTAACATATCTATAACCTTTAACTGGTTGCACAGATATGTTAAATAGCTGTGGCCATGCCTTGAGCCAGGGGGATGGAAGTGACTTCCACCCAAGATGTAACTAAGGGCAGCTCCCTGTGGTTACAATGCCTGCACGAGAGCTTAGAGAAGATTGGCTCCATGACATGGGGCCACCCCTGCCCAGACTCATGATGGCAGCCCAGTAAACTTGGAATAATACAGGAATGCTAGCAGGTATAAATGATTGTAGGAGGAGTTGGAAATGGGGGTACAGAGAAAGGTTGGAGCAGGGTTTAAACCCACTTTCAGCAGCCATTGGGAGGAGAACCACGCGGTTTTGGCCACAGTGGGGACCCCAGCAGCTTTGGTAGAAGAGAACCACGTGGCTTTGGGTGCTCTCTTTGGCCACGTGGCTTAGGAAGCAGGAGAGACTTTGCCTGGAAGAAAAGGGGTGAAAGGACTTGCTAGTGGACCATGAGAAGGTGCTACATGACTTTGGATTAACTGGAGATCCTGAGCGGCAACACAGCTGACAGTGCCGGTAGCCTGAATCACAGACTTCTTCTGCAACTTTTCCTGAGATACGGTACCCCAGATTAGGGCAGATGGAGAAGGAAGGACTGTGTGTATCTGTGGGTATCCTAAAAAACTTTAATATTTTAATGAAGACATCGGGTCACTACTCTAAGTCTGTATAGCTTTAAATAAACATTTCCTTTTCTTTTCACAAATCTCTGGCATTGAGAGACATCTTTCCTCTGACGGCAGATAATGAGAACCTAGTGGGGGGTACTTTCAGTAATTGTATATTGTACCCCCTTGGCCCTGTTCTGTAACACTTTCACATGGAGATTCCAATGTTCTATAGTTTAACCACCAGTTCCTGCCTCACTAGCCACACCTTTTCATGAATTGCTCGGCTGAGCTACACACATAAAGCAGCACTTCCGTCCAGTAAGCCTGCCTTTAACAACCACAGCAGGGAAGCAAGCTGCCCTGGCCCACTGCAGACCCTCCTAGACTTCCTAACTGTTGTGGAGAGCAAAGGTGAAGAACCACAGAATTTTAGCATCCAAGCACGCTCTTTGAAGAAACAGGAGAGCTGAAATCAATTCTCTCTCTTCTAAGAAGAAAGGGATTATGGAACATGATCTCTAAAGCATAATTAAAAACAAGATCTTAAGTCCTTTCCAGTGCTATCACACCAATGGAACCCTTAGAATCATGAAAGAATTAAAATACACCTCTTAGCAAATTCAACTACATGGGATAAATAGCATTGAAAAAAATTACATTAATGGCTGGGATAAAGTATAATTGAAATTCTCGGCTCACATTGCCCTGTAAGCCCCCTAATACTGCCAGTCCAGACTTATTTACATCTTTGTTTACACACATCAGCTCGTAGGCACATCCTGATACTTTATCACAGACAACAAAACCAACCTTTTTTCAATTCTCTCCCTGAGTCAGTTGCATGTAAAACTTTCCTTCTAAAATCCCCAGTTTCAGACTTGCCACAAATTTAGGGCTTAAAGACAATGGTAAGAACAGACAAGTGAAACAGTTTATTGCAATAAAAATCTTGATTTGTGGCCCTATCTTACTGTCATGAACTATCCTGCTAAAAGTTTAGGTCACAGTAAATCTTATTTATTCCTTATCCTAACCATGGCAGAAACAAATCCACCTAGACTTATAATTTCAGTCTTTGACTCTCTGTATTTTTTCTAACTAAAACTAAAGCACCCTATAAAAATATTTTGAAAAAGGCTTCCAGTCAAGATGGCATAGGTAAATGCAGTGTTCATATCCTACCAAAGCCACATCAAAATTACAATTAAAATACAGAACAACCATCATTCAGAGCTGCATGAAATCTAACAGGATGGAAGTCCTACAACTAAGGATATAAATAAGGATCCACACTGACACTGGTAGGAGGGGCAGAAAAACAGAATAGGCTGGTCCCACATACACATGTGGTAGATAAAAATCGGGAGAGTTGTCTCCACAGTAGAGGTCTCTCTTAAACAGTGATGGGTCCCAGCCCCACACCAGGCACCCCAGCTCAAGGTTCCAGTGCCAGAAAGAGAAGTCCCTATAACTTCTGGCTGTAAAAATCAGTGGGGATTGATGCTGAGGGAGACAAAGGGCTTCTGGAGTCCAGGCAGTTACTCTTAAAGCGTGGGCATAGACTTACTCTGACTCACTCACCCTGAACTCCAGCACTGGGGCAGCAGCTCAAAAGGTATAAAGGACAAACATGGAGGAACTGAACTGTCTGGAATCAAGGTAAGAGAGCTAGGAGACACCTTTCTCCCAGACAGAAGTGCTTGCAGAGGCCAGTGTTCCTTTTCTGAGCCCTCCCCCTCAGGACCAGCAAGTGGACACCATATCTGAGACTCTATCAACCTGGCTATCACTGATAGCCCTGCCCTGGTGATTCCCTGAGACACTGCCCCGCCCAACTTGCCAGACACCCAAGCTGTTTCCAGTGACTTTCCCATACAAATGCCCTGTCTTGGCTCATGCTTCAGACTTTCCTAAAATCTTTCAAATAAGCAGCCTGTGATTTCAGCAAACCCCATACCTTCTGTTAACTGGCCCCAGGCCCAGCACTAGGGGCAGCTGGCCTTGCTTTGCAGCTTCACCTCTCCTGGGCACCTCCAAGCCTAATAAAAGTAGCAGCCATTTGAAGATCACTTTGTAGTTCATGCCAAGTGGCCCCAGGTAGGACATAGGTGGCAGCTGACCTGGGCCTGGACCTCCCGGGAAGCCTGACAGTGAGCACACCTGGTAATAGTTTCAGATCACATAGAAACGACCACCCAACCACTTCTACAAGCAACACACTCAAAAGGTAGATTTAGTGGGTTTCAGAGCGCTGTTGAAATAAGTCCTGTTCTGTGGGGTGGACCCCTGCACACCTGATCTTCCACAATGGTCATAGCCAGCCCTTGCATCTGACTGACCTCAGGGCAAATCCCTCCCACTGACGTGTCAACAGCAATTTAGGCTCAACTACAACAGAGGGTGTACAAAGCCCATATGAGAGGGACACAACTGGAATGCCCAGCTCAAGTGAATGATGAGGCTATGCCACTGGACCCTACAGGACACATACAACATTAGGCCACTCTACTGAGCCTGAGAGATGCAGTAACTCTACCTAATACATAGAAACAAACAAAGGGAAGCTGCCAAAAAATGAGGACACAGAGAAACATGTCCCAAATGAACGAACAGAACAAAACTCCAGAAAAAGAATTAGACAAAACGGAGACAAGCAATCTACTAGATGCAGAGTTCAAAACACTGGTTTATAAGGATGCTCAATGAACTTAGAGGAAGAGTAGATGAACTTAGAGAGAGAATTTCAATAGTATAAAAAAGGAGATGGAAACCATAAAAAAAACAGTAAAAAATGAAGGATACACTAACTGAAATGAAAAATATTTTACAGGGAATCAGTAATAAACTAGATGAAGCTGATAATCAAAACAGCAATCTTGAACATAAGTAAGCAAAAAACAATCAGAACAGCAAAAAGAAAAAAAATAATATAAAAAATGAGGATAGTGTAAGAAGCCTCTGGGATAATGTCAAGCATACCAACATTCATATCATGGGGGTGCTGGAAGGAAAAGAAAGAAAGGAAGAAATTGAAGACCTATTTGAAAAAATAATAATGGGAAACCCCTCACCTGGTGCAGGAAACAGACATACAAGTCTAGGAAGCACAGAGAATCCCAAATAAGATGAACCCAAAGAGACCCACATTGAAAAACATCATGATTAATACACAAAGCATTAAAGACAATGAGAGAATCTTAAAAGCAACAAGAGTAAAACAGTTACCTACAAAGAGGTTCTCATGAGAGTGTCAGCTGATTTTCAACAGAAACTTTATAGGCCAAAAGGGAATGGAAGGAAATGTTTAAAGTGATAAAATGCAAGGATCTACAACCAAGGATATTCTACCCAGCAAATCTATCATTTAGAACTCAGGGAAATAAAAACAGCTTCCCAGATAAGAATAAGCTGAAAGAGTTCATCACTACCAAACGAATAACACACTAAATGTTAAAGCATCTTCTTTATGAAGAAAAAAAGATGAAAATATAAACAATAAAATGGCAATAAATACATACCTATCAACAATTGAATCTAAAAAGCAAGATAAATGAACAAGCAGAACAGAAACAGACTTATAGGTACAGAGAACATTTCAACAGTTGCCAGATGGGAAGGATTTGGAGGGATGGATGAAAAAGATGAAAGGATTACGAAATACAAATTGGTAGTTTACACAATAGTCATGGGGATGTAAAGTACAGCATAGTGAATATAGTCAATAATATTCTAATAACTATGTATGGTGTGAGATGGGTATGAGATTTATCAGAATCATCACTTAAGTGATATAATGTCTAATCACTGAGGTATACACCTGAAACTAATATAGGTTTATCAACTGTAACTGAAAAATGAAAAATTAAGTAAAATACTTTGAAAAAATTACAGAGAGAATACTTTGAATGTGTTTCATGTTTACTGCTAAGAAAATAAAAGAAATATGTGTGCTCTTATAAATGACATCTGAAAATATTAGTTACGCTTTTAATGCCAATTTTTAATCTTTTTACAAATTTTCAAAAGAACAGTAAGAATAAATTGCTTCACAAAGCATCCTAAACATCCATGTTGCCACCCATCAATATTGCAATCCCAATACTGCAGTATGTTCTCCCAGTAAAAATTTGATATTTAGGTTACCAAACAATAGGGGAAAAAAGCATGAAGCCCTGGCTGGGTGACTCATTTGGCTGAAGCATCATCCATACACCAAAAAGTTGCATGTTTGATCCCTGGTCAGGGCACATACCTAGGTTGTGGGTTCGATCCCCAGTCAGGGCATGTATAGGAGGCAACAGATCAATATTTCTGTCTTACATTGATGTTTCTTTCTCTCTCTCTCTCTCTCTCTCTCTCCCCTCTTTCTTGTTCCCTCTCTAAAATTAATAAACATATCCTTGGATGAGGATTTTTTTTAAAAAGCATGAAGACCTCCACATGAGCTAAAATAAGATTTATTATACTGTTTTGCATTATTCATACTTCATCATAAAGTATTACTTTTATTTTACTTAACCTAAATGACATGGGAATTTTTAGAAGAGAGATGAACTTGTTTTGAATGAAGTTTTATGACTTCTCATGACATGGTGACTCTGATGAGAATGTGTGGTTGTGCATTACGTACATGCTGGAGTGAGCATTATCAAATGCTGTGCAGGTCAAATTGCTGACCTAAACAGAACTGACAATATATGGCTGTGACAGGAAAAACGTATCATAAGGTAGATCCATAGACCTTGATAAGCGCTAAAATTTCCAGAACTGTGAAACTAAAAGCTGCATATTTGGGCATTAAAGATAAGTGTTCCAAAGCTTACTTCCATGGCCCTACAAACTCTGTTATGCTACATACATTAACTAGAACAGACTATCACCTGCAGAAAGTAACATGGTCAAAGATAATTGAGTGTGCCCAGCTCAGTAGTAAAAATGAAAAAAAATTATGAACCGCTCTAGAGATATATTGTCTAACCTTTTTCAAAAGCAACTTTCTAGGGAATTGGAATATGAAAATCTACAGACTCAAGAGAGAATCACTTAAGTCAGTCTCCCTGGGTCAGACCCACCCAGGTTTCTGACATCACGCATACCATCTGGTCACCCAGTGCACACCAAACAAAAAGACTCTTTGCAGCATAGTACAGAGAACCTGAGTCTAGACAACTGACTCTGCTTTCAAGCCCGCTGATATGACCTTCATATCATGCCCGCTGATAACCTTCTTGTCAAGAAGGATCTTGATAAGATCCTTCTCAAGGATCTTGCAGACTGTGATCTTTACAGTCTGTAAAATAGGGGTAACACTGACTATGTATACAATGATTGTATGAAATATGAATAATTATGTAAAATCTCTAGTATACTGGATTTTACATGAGGCTGAGTTATTACTATACCTCCCCACTTATTGAAACTTTCTCAGTGCTGATGTCAATTCCTGATAATTTTCGGTCTCCAGAGAAATGAGCAAGACATGCATTAGCTATACCTTCTTGCTAACACAACCCTGGCACTGTTCACGCCAGTAGGTGTCCTACCCAGGGGATAAGTCACGCTGGACAAGGCCTTGACAGTTCTGCAGAGACTGGTATAGGGACTGGAGCAGGGACTGGTGCAGGGACTGGTGAAGGCAAGGCAGGTGACCCAATACTGGTCAATTGTGTATGGTGAGAAATCTGAGAAAGACTTTCAGTGCAGATGAAATGAGAGCCATAAAAGTGGAAAGGATCTTATTTTATGTGCCCATTTCCTTCCGGAGTTGAATGTTTTCAAGTGAAAACATGAGACCTGGAACTGCTAAAGGCATATTGTAACCAGGGTGAAAGACCAACAGAATTCCACAAACATCAGCCTAGAGCCCTAATATTGTTATACCTGTAACCCAACCCCAGCAACTATTTCCTCTCAATTTCTCATTATGGAAATTTATTAATAAACACCCAGTGTCTGAACTCGAGCTTCTCAAACACTGTAATAAAAAGAACTTTAAAAAAAATTTTCAATCAGTTATGGACAAAAGCATTTGTAAAGTACAATATAAACAAATTCCCAAGATTATGGTCTTGAATGTCATGATGAAGTCACATTGCTATAAATGTTTCTAAATGCTTACTTGACTACTTAGCTCCTTATAGAGTAGAAATAAAGTTTGTATACTGAGACCAGCCTATGCATCACACTTTGAATAGCACTGATTTAACACCCTTTTACTCCGGGCACTTTGCTTCTTGCAACCAACACATCCTGTTAATACAAGGGAACATAATCACTCATTTATCCAGAATTCAACATATATCTATTGGGCAACTCCTCTGTGTAAATCAGGGTACAGGCCCTGTGGGGAATACCTAAACGAGTAAGGCAAGCACCTTTTCATCCCTAAAATACATGAAAACTATACACAAATAATAAAATCTAACCTGACAAGTAATAACAATATGGAATAATACTACGGAATAATAATTCACAGAAAATAAGCATCTTCAAATATAAAACATATTCACCCTGGCCAGGTGGCACAGTTGGTTAGAGCATCGTCTTGTGCACCAAAAGGTTGTGGGCTTGATCCCCAGTTGGGGTGACAGCTGATCTATGTTTCTCTCTCACATCAATGTTGTCAATGTTTCTGTCTCTCTCTTAATCTCTCTCTCCTTCTCCCCCCTCCCTCTCTCCCTACCTTCTTCTCTTTCTAAAAAAATCAATAAAAACATATCTTAGGGTGAGGACTAAAAAAACACATATTCATATTAATGTAATAAATTATCCACCAATAGAATCATGACAATTAGGAAAAATATAAGAAACTTACTGATGTTTGACCTAAAAACACTGAAGTATCACTGAACTTTCACTGGGGTTCACTGATTTAGTAATCTGTTACAAAGGAAACAAATGGGTAAGTTTTCCATGAAAGGAGAAAAGCCAAGCAGGAATTTGATTTCAGTGATTTTTCTCTATGGCTACAATTTTGAATCATATCTAAATGAATCAAAATTTCAACTATAGAAGATAGTGAGAAAGTTTTATTTATTCTTTTCTATAACTCAAAAATCAGTTATAAAACTTTTGAAAATAATACAATACAGTAAAAATATGTTTGCTTTAAATATAATTATTGTACAATGGCAGCGAAGGATGAAGCCTTTAACTCTTAAGTAGGACACATGTTACAATTTTCAGAGTCCCTTTAAAAGACACACAACGTAAAATTAACATTTTCTGCATTCCTCTCCCTTTGAACATGCTGGAAGTTTGATCATTTCTATATAAAAACAACCATTTTATATATGTATATTTTTCTAAAGGGAGTTGCCATTATTTAACAGGGAGTTATGCAAGTGAAGAGAGAAATCTTATTTTTTTTAATATGGAAAATATGCCCTGGTTAGTGTGGCTGAGTGGATTGGGCACTGGCCTGCAAACCAAAGGGTCACTGGTTCAATTCCCAATCAGGGCACATGCCTGGCTTGTGGGCTGGGTCGCCAGAAGGAGGTGCATGAGAGGCAACCACACATTGATGTTTCTCTGCCTTTCTTTCTCCCTCCCTTCTCCTCTCTAAAAATAAACAATTTTTTTAATTTGGAAAAAAATTATAATTTTAATAAACAAAAATTTGATAATTTTAACAAAAATAAATTTAAAATCTAGATTTTAGTAAATTTAAACCATTTCAGACATTCTAAACTATAGGTTTTATGATTCTTTCCAGTAGTATAAACCTCTTCCTAAATAAAGTTTTATTTAGACTTCAAAGGTTTTTTTTAAGATTTTATTTATTTATTTTTAGAGAGAGGGAAACAGAGGCAGAAAGAGAGGGAAGGAAACATCAATGTGTAGTTGCCTCCCATGCACCCCCTACTAGGGATGTGGCCCAAACCCCAGGTATGTGCCCTGACTGGGAATCGAACCAGTGACCTTTTAGTTTGCAGGCTGGTGCTCAATCCACTGAGCCACACCAGCCAGGACTAAACTTCAGAGTTTTAAGACATAGACTCTTAGGTGTTCTGCTGAAAGTGCTCTGAGCCTTCATTTCCTGCTGAATAGGATCAGGAACGGAGTGCAGTTCCCTTGTGTCTCCCTCTGAGGAGCCTGACTCTCGGGCTCCTGAGGACATCTTAGCACATATGCGACAGGAGCACACTGCTGTGGCGACACATTTTTGTCATGTTCATATTTGTCATTCCTCTACTGGAGACGGTGAGGTAGATTGTTTTGTCACCAGGAAACCATTTCTTATTGACATTTCTCATTATTTTGAACACTGCTGATGTTCCATGTGGTGTAACCTTCCATTTTGTTCACAGTGATACTGTGCATAAATTATTTGCTCACGAATACGTGGACCAGTTACTCTTACCCAAATTGGTTGACACTGCCCACCATCCTTCGCACTTTGTTCCAGCATGACTTCCTTCTGGAAGACTCCATGTCTTCCCTCAGGCTGGGTTAAATGCCCACTCAGGACCCCAGAGTTTACAAGGCTTAGTTCTGCATTGTAACACATTCCATTGACGTTATCTATTTGCCCAACTGTCTCCAGCCAGAAGACTATAACCTCTGCAGGAAAAGGATAATTTTTAATTCATCTCACAGGCAATCAAAATAAAGAATGTAAAGTAGTAGAGAAAAATCATGTCAAACATTTTGTTAGGTAATGCTAATCATTAAACACAATCCCACTACTAGCATTAGCCACACACACATACACAATCCTCAGACATATATTGTAACAGATACTGTGCTTCAGAGATTTACTGTGACTAAATCGCGTTTCACTATCACAGGAACCACACTGTGCACCCGAATCAGCCAGAGTCTGGCACTGGATGGGCCACATGATTAGCCCTCAGTTAATACTCCTGAATGAATTCATGAATAAATGAACAGATGGATGGCTGAATGAATAAGTGAATGAAATGGCTTCTGAAATTTAGTTCACAACTATCTAATCACAATTCTCTGTTGTGATTCCATAGGTGAGGCTCTATAAAGCCTCACAAATAATCATGCTGGTGCAAGTGAGTTAATTTTAAATGTTACAAGTATCTCAAATGGAAACAATAATGCTCAAAAATGAATCAGCACTCAGGAAATATATGTGCTACCATATAATTCAGGGTCCAGCACAATGATACCCCTTTTTATTAAAAAATCTTCTATTACAAAATCATAAGCATGTAATCCTGTAACATAATATCACACTCAAGTATACCATATGATATTTTAGATGAAATCTTCAAATTAAAACTATAAATTATTACATCAATATTATTACCCTACCAACCATACTCAAGCAGGCCTTACTTCTTCCAGGCCCTGGATATTATTAACTTCTCAAACTCACTTTTCTCTACACAAAGTCGGTAGAAGGTAGATAGACAGGAAAGGCAGAAGGAAGGACAGAGGGAGAGAGGAGTGGATGGTGAAAGGGGGGAGAGAGGCAGGAGGAAGAGAAAGAAAGAATGAGTTTCCTTTGAAGAAAAGGAAAACTCAATTTAAAACAGTTGTGTGGGGCATAAATTTCTTGTGAAATATGTCCCCAGGGTGCTATTTATTTTCACAGTGGTCATACGTGATAAATGCAAAAATTACACTATATACTTGAATCCACTCACTTTTAGATACTTAAAATCTCAAGCCAAACAAACTGGATGGCATCATACAATATTAAAACTTTGTGACTGTTTTAAGTTTCCTCATGCTTCCAATTCTGAAGCCACCTCATTACAGTTTTGATGCCACATATAAAATGAAAATGTGTACTGGTAGAAATGCAGGCAAAGAAGCTCCACCAATGTACAGCTTCCCACAGACTCTAAATCAAGGTACTGAAAATTTAAGTGTGGCCCTGGCCAGAGTGGCTCAGTTGGCTGGAGTGTCATCCCATAATATACTGAAAGGTCACAGATTCTATTCCCAGTTGGGACATATGCCTAGGCTATAGGTTCAATCCCCGGTCAGGGAGCAAATGGGAGGTAACTGACTAATTTTTTTCACTCATGTCAATGTTTCTCTCCCTCTCTCTCTTTCTCTCTCTCTCTTTCCCTTCCCCTTCTCTAAAATCAATAAGCATGTCCTCAGGTGAGTATAAAAAAGAAAATTAAGTGTGAATAAAAAGAAAAGGGAACAGGCTCAAAGACATGATTAAAAAAGAAAATGTTTTATATCCTATTTAAATTGAATTACAGTAATTCAGATTTATAATTTTAAAAATAAACAAATGTCATAGCTGTTTACTTTGCCAGTGGCATGTGCCCAGTGAGTGTCTGTAAATGTTTACTGAGAGCTCTATGGTTCACTCTCTGCTTCCAATGATGGCTGTGTGATGGTTAATTTTAATTTTGGCCCAGCTTGACTGGGCCAAGGGAGGCCACAATAGGTGATAAAACATTATTTCTAATGTTTATAATACGCCTGCGAGGGTGTCTCTGGGGAGAGATTAGCATTTGGACCTGCAGATTGATCAATCACCTTTAGGAACGCTGGTGGCATCAGCCATTCAGTTAATGGCCCAAACAGAGCATAAGGGTGGAAAGAGAACTTGCTGTCTCTGTCTGCGCCGAGGCATCTGTCTTCTCCTGCCCTTGGACATCAGCCATCCTGGTTCATAGACCCTCATACTCAGACTGAATTACACCACCAGACCTCCTGGTTCTCCAGCTTGTAGATGGCAGATGGTGGGACTTCTCAGCCTCCATCGTCATGTAAGCCAATTCCTATAACAAACCTCCTGATACATACTGTATTTTGCCATGTAAAATGCACACCCACATTTTGTGCACATTATACATGGGATTATTATGCCCGTTACTGTATCCATGGCATGTAATCATCATACCTATGTATAATGTGCATGCTTATTTTTCCCTCAGAAATTTGGGCAAAAAAAGAGCGCATTAACATGGCAAAATTCTGATCCTCTGATGAACACTGGCCAATAGAGGTTGTATCTCTCCTTTCAGACAAAAGTAGAGCTGAGCTAGTCTATTCTTCAAATCTTCCTAGAAATAATTTCAAAAACTTTCTTCCATAAACTTCACAACATATCTTCTCCAGACAAAGTGTTTATGGAGTTTGATCAGGCTGCCATTTTGCAGGAAGGAATAATAATACAGCAGTCACTGCCCGAGTTACTATGGAGAGAAAAGAAAATGAAGTAGTAGAAAGAAACATGAATCTACTCTCAAGCTGCAGGTAGTAATTTCAAAAACTGATGTGAGAAGTAGACAGTTAAGAACTGATGACTGGTACACCTAAATTAACATCCAACTTGTTTTCCGTAACAGCCCCTTTTCTGCACCTGTTTCGCCCATCATGTGGGGCAAGTTTCCAATCACTTTTCTGTTACATCAAGGAAGTGGCTGTGTTGGGAATGTTGCACGGCTCCTTTCTCAGTCATACAGGTGTAAAAGGCCAGATCATAAAACACACTGCTCCAGGTGGCCTTTGAGAGTCTCCATAAGAGTGTCACACTCACAAAAATACAACTGCAGCGATCATGGTGTGACACAGATGGACTGCAGTGGTTACAGAAGAAGCGGCACAGGCACTTTCATTTTGCAATTTTATAATCACAGTGGACAGCTGACCAGATAGAGATATAGCTGGGGTTTGCAGGGTGAGGGTGCTCTGCAATGAAATCAGTCTATAAACCTCAGTGGATACATCTTTTCCGGTAGTAAGAGACCGATGTGGGCAGTACAAGTAACAGATATAGCTAAACGTGGTGCTACATTACATCAATTGCATCTTCATATAGGGTAGATCCACTCTAAGAATATGGGGTAGAATCATGAGTTAGCAGTGATCAAACATTGGGGACCACCAAGAAATCTTGACAACCAACTGAATAAGACCATGGGGACCACTTTTCTAAGTTGTCCAAGTTTCTCTAGTAAGCCACCTTAATATATTGTTGTGTTTCATTCTTTCCTACATATGTGGTTTAAAGTTTTACCAATTGAAGAGCTGAAGATAATGTCTATGTACTATCCTGACTCAACTGACATTGGCTCAGCAACTTGTGTGGGCCAGAACACGCAGCGTAGGGCAATGATTGTAGGAGTAAAGAAACAGGGGCGGGGGATGAGGGGAGGATATTTTCCTTTCCACATTCTGAGACAGCTCCTGCGATATCAGTAATCCACCATTAAGGCTAATCTGAATCCCTTCATTTTTCCTTCTGAACTACTTCCAAATTAGCATTCCCTTTAACTTTGATTGTACCTTTCACGAAATACATCACTAAGAAAAAGATGAAACTATCATGTTCCTTTGTTTAAATATATCTGATCAATGCTGACAAGAGTGGATTACTGCACACCAGGCTTCTATTTATGCATTCCAATATTGCTGCTTAAAGAACACGACATTGATGGCTCATCGTTTGTCTGTGGTTTATTACTGTTCAACTCTTTTATCTCCAGGACTTTTTCTTGCACCGTGTTATTATCACACATACTGTAGTTGATACAGGAATCAGTAGTTTAATCCTGCCAAAAAATCTGTTCCCCCTACATTTGATTGTAATAGAAGAAAATAACTCAATATCTCTGGAACTCCCAGAAATGTTTGATGATCTTATTTCTTAGGCTCATAGATGAAGCTTATAAAATTTGCTATGATTTCCTACATCATCTTTTTTCATACACATTGAGTTCAATCCAGATGACCTATTTCTGATGTCATCTGACTTGCTGCTGCTATGTTGATTTAAGTTATATCACATGAAAAGTCTCCCTTACAGCACTGATTGTGCCTTCCAGTTGTGAGTCCCCCGTGGAGTCAGCCTCCAGTACCACTTTGGAGAAAAGCATGGCTATGCAGCAGCTAACCCTCCATCAGCATTCTCCAGATGCCTCTGGGATTTCTCAATCACTTTCCCTTCATTTTAGGTCACAAGAGGCACGTAGCCATTGCAGGGAATGCTCGGCCCAAATCTAAATTTCAGACTACCTCTTAACTAAATATAATGTAAGACAAATATTGGCTACAGAAGTGTATTTCTATTTATAAATCTTTAAGTGCCATTGTCCTAAGGGCATTTTAAACCTTTCATTAGTAGAATGGCAATTAATCAACATTTCAAAATCAAATTAAATTTTATAATGGCTAAAAATATAAGAAATATAAACTTCAAATATCTGTAAATATAATACCTGTTCAGCTTTGTTATGGTCCTCTAAAATATAAAAATATTATTTCTTCGATATAATGGGACAAAAATAAAGCATCTTGAATGAGAATCCATGCATATTTTTCAACTCTCAAACCAGTTTTTCACCAATAGAAAACACACTACAAAAATCAATAGTCTGTACTTTGTGTTGTCTAGAAAGAAAATGGAGACATTACTTTTATCTTCAAACTCCTCAGAACCTCTGCCCTCCCGTAAAAGTATCATCAGTAGTGAAGGAGTTAAAAAGTATGTATAAAGACAATTTTGGACTAGTCAAACAAACATATTAATAATAGATGGCCAACAGTCCTCTGTATGATGTGGCCTGTGAAATGTTACAAAATGTTACATCTCCTCCTTGTGAAATGCTTCCAGAGAACCACGTGTGAAGGACAGAGCCCTGAGGATGATGCCCTCTGTGTACATCCAACCACAACTCCCCTTTAGAAGAAAAGACTGCTGGGGGATCTCTGCAGACTTCCTAATGGTTCAGAGGCTTCACCTAATGCTTTCCCCTAATTGGCCCTGCATTTAGAATGCTCAGTCAGTGGTATGGCTGCCACATTCAGATCTTTAACAATCATACACTCCGAGGCCAAGGTGGAGTTTCCCATTAGACAGCAAAAAGAATTTAAGGTTTAAACTTTTATGGGGATAGGGGATACTTGTGAGCAGAGGTCCCGATGGTATTAGAAGATTATATCTGGACAATGAAAGTATTGTCAGAAGTGGTTCATCTGCTGAAGAAAATAGAGCATGCAATAATTGCAGAATATTTGGTCTGCAGAATGCTTGCATTTCATTCCTTTGTTTCTGGGTAAATTGGGGAGCCTCCTGAGGGACTCTAAAAATAGATATCAATCATGAGGAAAGCTATCTTCTCCTAACAGAAATGGAAGAAAAAGGAGCTGTTTCAAGAGCTACAATATCTCTTCTTATTACTCAAGTCACCTGGATCATAATTTTAAAATTACACTTTATGTAGAATTGCTTGCTTAAATAATTACTCTTTCCAACTGGTTTGGCCTCAGCCCAGAAGGAAAAAAAACTCTCTTTTAATCCAGTCATGAGGAAGCACACACAAAATTCTGTTATCTGCATTTCTCCACTTCTGAGGGCTTAAGTCATATCATGACATATGACTTCAGTATACTGCTTAATTTTCCACATTTCCGTTTTCTCATCTGTAAATGGGAATATATTAACATCTGCCTCATGGAGATGTAAGAATGAAACAAGGGAACTGAGATGCTATAGAACTTTATTGCATATTGTAACAAGGATTACGTCTTAAAATTCAGAAAATACATCTCATGAGCCAAATATCTTTTAGTGTATTCTCAAATAAATCACCTGCTCATAGCTTCCTTAAAGACTGGATATTTAGTCTTTCAATGTGGGGACAATGGAAAATTATAGCGTGGAAGCCTAGAAGAGCCAGCAGTGGTGTAGGAAAAGTGTTTTGATCTATTTGCCATTGATCACTTGCCATCCCTGTGGAAGGAGCTAATTAGGACCAATAATGTAGACAGGTGGAGGAGCTGGGCACTGGAGGAAGTCCTCGCCCATTCACGGGAATCAATCAACACCCATTAGGCAGAAATGACTTTCTCAGTGAGGGAGTCTAGAGTCTCGTCAATCACCTAGAAGTGAAACCTATGAACCACCATTAATTCTGGACCATTTAGTCACAAATCAGTTATCCACTACTATGTTCAGGAGATTCTAAAGCTACTAAATAAAGGAGTTAATGTTGGAACTTGAATATAAAAACCGATGTTCGCTAGTAAATGGGTAATAACTGGCTCAGAGGGGTGGGAAAACGGCCTGATTTGTGGTGTTAGTGTGTTCTCATGATGTAAACACTTCCACTCCAGCAGAGCTTTGGCTACCCATGTAACGTCACAAGTTGCAGAGTTGGGGAGAGATGCTCAATGGTACAGTTACATACAACTTCTACCATACAGATACAACAGGTACCAAATATCCACTGGAGCACAGACGAAGTACAATGCAATGTAGTAACAATAATTAGGAAGGGTTGAGCTTCGGATATTTAATACCTTTGTTTTTAACTTAAACTGTACACAATTAACGTTTAATACAGGCTGTGTTTAACAACTGGCTCACAGAATTTCTGGAAATGTAACAGTGAAGTCTCCCCAGATGGTACGAGCGGGCTCCAGTACATCATGGCCTCCATCTGCTACTCATCATCCAGATGAAAGGCAAAAAGGCACAGAAGATCAGATAAAAATCAAAGCATGAGAAATCCTATTCAAACCTGAGGAACTTTGCTAACAGTGAAAATTCCCACTCTCAGAGATATTTAAGAGTCAACAGAAGCATCTTTTGTATCGAATATTCACGCAGTCAAGCCACGGCACTGAAGACGGGTCTAGGTAATTTCCTGAGGTCCCCTCAAATCCGAGCTACGTTACCTTTCATAAACTACAATTTGAAAGTGCTCCCTTATCAAGGATCTATATTTTAAGTACAAGTTGATAACGAACTGCCATCAATGAGAATTTTATATTATCTTCACTAAGATCAGTTACAGCTAGTTACCCGGACAGGAAACAACTGGAGCACAGAGCATTGCTCCTTGTCCCTTAATGAACTGAGCTAACCAGTCAACTTCACAGCCTGGGGCTTCCCACACGCAAGCACTTATCATACTACATATTAATCAATACTGAAGTATAGCCATGTCTCAAATTACTGGAATAGAGAGAAACTGTCAGAAATATATTTACGACTTATCATCACATCCACTGAGCTCATATCTCTTACGAGAATGTGAGAGCTGAAATTCTATTCCAATACCTTGCTAATGAAGGAACCGGGCATCTATATGAAACCATTCATAATGCAAATACCTGTGGAGGGAGTGGAGAAAAGAAATTCAAACATGTAATTCTACTTAATAATTCAGGAATGCAATTAATCAGGAAAAGCATTCTAAAGAGTGTTTCTCCATGCACAAAAGACCCAGAAAACCTAGGGAAAAAGAATGAAATCATTAACAACTTCCATGTTTGCCCCTGCTTCTCTCAACAATGGACCATCTAATTTTTACAAGCAGAGACCTTGTCAGTCCCTCCAACCCCTACTGCCCATGAGCCTGCACTCTCGTCACCCTTTCTCAATAGACAGGTGCTTCTCTTCCAAATAAGGGAACTGGTGATTCTTTGGACAAGTCACAGAGAACAGCAATCGACTAATGTTTCACCTTCCCAAATTTGTGTCATTGAGTAAGACTCAGTGCTTTCACCAGAACTTTTTGTACTATACCCGTCTCAAAATGCCTTTTCTCCAATATTTTGCTTAGCTCAAAGATAAGAGTATTGTTTTACAGGGCATTGGGGGCTATCCCGCATTTTATTTTACTATCTTTGTAAAACATATCAAGTTAAAAATGTAAATCGGATAGTTTGTGTTACGTGTCATTGGCTTGCACTTCCATTTAACTGGCATTTTGAATACTAATCATTTATAAAATCTTATCTTTTAGTCGAATGGTATATTCTGTTGTAAACTCATGACAAATTACACATATTAACACCAATTAGTGTTGAGGGGGGTTAAAAGCAGGCATTTTTTATTCACCTTAGAAAGCAAGTCCACTTTCACTTTATCAATCATTTGCCCAATAGTCTCCCTAAAACTGACATTCAAAACATCGAGTCCTGTTTTTAGCACTCTTCTTATATCTCTTTACACTGTCTCTTGAGGTGACCTCATCCAGGGCTTTAAATACCAATATTGCTCATAATCCCCAATTCTGGATATTTAGTCCAATTGTCCTCTGAGTTCCAAACTCATATACCTGACAGCTACTTGGCCTTGTGTATCAGAATCTTAAGGTATCTAAAGCAGAACTCTCTTAAAACAGAACTCCTGCTCCACCAAGACCAAATTTTCCCACTTTCAGTAAAAAGCACCACAATCACATTCTCTTATACAAGATGTGCAGGTCAGCCCCTGAGCCAGTCCTAGGATTTCTACTCCTAAATCCTGTCTCATGTTTATCCTTCCTCTACCTGTTGTTATTACATGTGTCTGACTCTTGTTCATTGTAACAGAAGAGCACCCTGTCTCCATTTCCTCTCGTTTCCCCTTCCTCCCTTCTCTACTCAGCAATGACAGTACCATGAAACACAGGTCAGATGATACCATAACTGTCTGAAATGCTCCAGTGGGTTCACTCTGTCCTCTGAACAAAATGGGGTGTCACTGCAAATGTCCAATGCCACCCCATTGTATACACTCTCTCTGACTGCCCCCTAGCCACCCCAGACTCCTGTCACATCTAGAACATTCCAAGCTCTTTCCAAACTGTCAACTTTGTACACTTGGTTTCTCTTACTTAGAATGGTTCCCCTCTCTTTTGCATGCTGACTCCTGGTCATCCTTTCAGACTAAGCTTCCAACTTCTGGGAAGTCTTCCTGACCACCCCATCTAAAAAGGGCCCTCCCAAGTTTTTTGAGTGTGTTATACTTTCATCTCCTTAATAGCACGTAACGGTATTTGTAATTAGATAATTGTTGTTTACGTATTTATTGACGGCCCTTCTACCCTCAGATATAAACTATATAAGAGTGGGTCTGCATCTGAGTAGTTCACACCGGTACACCCAGTGTTCAGGGACAACTCTATGATATTTGATGAATGTTGTTTTTTATTTCACGTACAGGAATCACGGAACACAGTAAAGAGAGCACAGACTCAAGATTTCAATGTCCATTCTGTTATAACTAAAGTCTCATTATTAGCCAGAATTTTAATTTCCCTAACCTTTTCTAAGTATCATGAGATGAATCAGAGCATTTAAACATACTAGAGAAAGAATGTAAACTAAATTATTAAGAATTATATTGCACAAGAGAAGGGTAGGAGCTACTAAAATTAAAAATGTGTTAAAGCAAAAGCATCAACGATATATCTACATAGTATGAGAAATGTATTTCGGTATTCATTGCCAAATATCTCTGTCAGGTTAGTGGTACCTTTCATAAAATTTAGTTTGGACACATGTCACCACAACGACACCACCATTATCCCCACACCTCCCAACACACGTGGTCACAAGATGGCGTGACTGTGGTACAGAGTCAATTTGTATTCACTGCGAGAAAAAAAAAAACTGTTCCTAGTTTTCTTTAATTTGAGCATATATTCTCTCAAACAAAAACATAGAGCCCATCAATGTGCTAAAGGCTGCTTGTTTTCTATAACTCCTTTAAAGGTATCTGTTACTAGAGAATGTAAAGTGGAAGTTTTTAATTTTGTTTCACAGATTTATCGTTTTAATAGGAACATGGCTGTGAGTGTTCCATGAAGTGATGCAAGATGAAACAAGGCTCTCTGGAAAAAACAATATGCAGGGACAAGTTTTCGTTGAGTGTGTTCTAGAGTCTGACCTGTGTGGTGTCAAGAAGGTGCAGAAAGCTCTGTGGGAACAATCTCTAATGACCTCAGTTGAATACTTCACTGAGACCACTATAAGAAAATGGCACTTAAATGACATTGGAGTAAATTTTCAACCTTAAAAACATGCAACTAAGACTCATTTAAACGTGGCAACTAAAACTAATTTACTAAAAGCAGATGATCAAGTGTTACTTTCCATTTCTAGATTAGACATATATGATAACTGAATACACGCACGTTATTCAAAAACAAGTAAAACCAAAAGTATTCTTACAAAAATATATTTAAAAGTTCTCAGATGACATGATGAATCTGTTACACAGTGATGAAATGCTTTTCAAAAGGATTTACTTTGCACAGTTTTCTATGGGCACGCATTCATGTTTTCCACTTTCTTCCACTTTCTCTTCAAATTCATCTAGCAGAATTAAGAGCATGAGTGTAAAGTCTGGGGGAAGCACACAAATTTGCCTTAGGGTAGAAGCATGGAGGAGAAGCAGTGACGGGAGATGGCCAGAGCAGTGACATAATGTGGAAAGAAGACTGAGATTTCAAACCATAGCTCATTCAAATACACTCCCCTAAAAATGATGAGTCCTCTCCAATTACATTGGCCAATCTGATGTTTCACTCTGGAGGGTGGTTTGGATAAAATGTGAATGGGCTAATATGATCCTTTTGTTTGTTTCTTTAACTTTGAGAAGAAGCTACCATGTCATCTTTTAATGACCTGCACAGTCATTTCTTGTCATTAGCATGTATTTGCTTCGGCAAATGTATTCTGTGAGTTCCATTCCTCTCTCAGCACCCACCCTTATTCACTGTTTCATAACCTCCTCCCTCCAATAGTTTGTGGGAGTAGAAAAAAAAACAAGAAAGAGGGAAAAAGGCAGCTGGTTTCCACAGAAAGAACACTAGCTCTGCGAGCCCTACCCTGTGGTAAGCTAGAGCACGCTCCACTGGCTCAGGGTGTCCGTTAAATTGGTAGGAATTTGTAAGCCAGTTGATAAACACATATATTATTAAAAACTAAATAGTATAAAGTTAAATATAAGTAAATCATATTAAAAACAAAGGTACTAAATATTTAAAACATATCCCTTCCTAATTGTTTTACTTTATGCTTTTGAGGTTATTTATGCCTATTTTATCTGTTTGACACAAATAGTACTTCAGCTTGGCCAGCATGGGGGTATTAACACCAAAGAAATTGGCAAATGCTAAATATCAACACGTAACATTGTTTTGTTGATGGTCTAGAGTTAAGAAAGCAACAGGTAATTTTTTTTCTAATAATATTAAACCTAAATGAGTCATGCCATCATTGTCAGTAGGACACAAAAAAAATGACTAAATGATTTTCCAGTATTCGAAAATTTACTCAATTCAACCAAGAATCTGCTCAGGTACAGGAGAAGGTCATCCAGGGGTCATGACCTCCAGCTGACCCTTGAGCAGCTCCAGGACAATCAGAGGCTCCTCACCCTCTCCTGTCCTTGGAATGTACCTTCTGTCCACTGTGTTCACAGTGGGAGCCATTTCAAGGACAAAGCCTTGAGAGTCCCATGTGTTGTTGAGACCATCTGGATGCTATGTGTGACTGAAACCCATTAAGGACTCTATACAAACTTTAAAGGTTCTGGCAGGGGAAGGAAGGTACAGAAATCAACTCATCTTGCAGCTGCCCACGACAAGCTTCTATGGAAGTTCCCTTGCTAACTGAACCTGCCTCTGCCAATCTGAGTGGTCTGCCTCTTTCTTCAGTGTCACCTTGCCCTCTGTGAGGACAGCCAGTTTCAAACTGCACCAGGGGAAGCTTCCCCAGTTGCAAACCACCATCAACCATGTCATTGGTAGAGAGAAGTTCCAATGTTGGCATCCTTGTTACTCCTCAGAGTAAATAAACATATTCACCAACATTCAAGTCAGCACTAGGGAGCCAAGAGCTCATCAAATTCAACAAAATGGTTCTGCCAGAATTAACTGGCTATTTTGAATTTACAATTAAGAGTATTATATGTTTTATCATTGCTATTCATCAAAAGAGTGCTACACATCCTATGTATTACACAGAAATGTAATATACACACACATGTTTTGTTTGATATCCAATTATTAAGTGTTTACTGTCTCTACCATACAAAAACCATTGATCTGGAAAAGTTTTTAACTATGAGTATCACCTTCCTCATCTGCCAACTAGTGAAATGGGGGCCTTCCTCAGATTATAATTTTAGGAGTAAAATAAAATAGCATGTATGGAAAAACCTTATATGGGTTGCAAATGTTAATTATTATTATCAGTTCAGCAAATATGTTTCACCTTCTAATATGAGCTCTCCTAGGGACTTGCAGGGTTTGCAAAGATGAGGACTGTTTGATCCTTATCCTCAGGCTACTTACAGACTAGAGATAGAGATACATGTATATAACAAAATAATTTAAGGGGGTGAAGTGTGTTTGGCAGAGGAAAAAGCAAAGTGCTATGCAATTTAGGAAAAAGACATGATTGATTTTGGTGGGAGCACCATGGAAGATTTCATAGATAAAGTGGAATTTTGAGATAAGCTTTGAAGAGTAAGATGCATTTGTAGCAACTGAGAAGGTGTATTCAGGATGAAAGATGAAACACCACAGTATCATCACAAATATTAGCAACAAATAATACCAACTAAGGAAATCATGAATGGGTTGATAAACCCTCTGTTTCAAAAAACCTTACCAACCATGTAAAATGGAAAGAATTATGTTATTATAGATCACACAACCCATTGTGTCTATACACAACCCAATGTGTCTACCTACAGTCTTGCTTATATAAAGGTTGACTAACTATTCAGTTTTTACAATTTATAAGCCATGTCCATTTCTCATAACTAAAGTATAAATTATCCTCTGGGTTTTTTTTAAGAAAAGATGTTCAAGTGAATTTTAAAATTATTTTTCAAGAAAATGCTATAAAATATGTCCTATTTAACAGGACAGAAGGAACTGTCCCTTTGATTTAAAGAAAAGTAGCCACTGATTTCAAGTCTATAAGTACATAAATTATACACTTATTAAGTGAACAGTGAAGACCACATCTAATTTGAGGTTTTTATGGGAGACTGGAACACTGAGGCCAGGGAAAGCTGAAACCTTTTACAACATCCATGGGAACAAGGACTTAACTATTAAAGGAAGAGCATAATTTTAACCTTCAGTTAATGAGTCTCACAAGGGTTGACATTACTCATTAAACCTCACTGAAAGGCATTTTCCTCTTGCTAGTCAAAATACGCTAGTTAATGTTTGTGACTTTAAAAAACAAACAACGCTTTGAGGAAAGCTTGGCAGAGCCTCTACAGAGTCTGTCTTAAGTTTAATACAAGGAAAACGTCTATTAATCTCTCATACACAAAAGTCTGACACAAAAGGTCTGTGGCCTTGACCTGAAGTGACAACGCAATAGACCCCAGGGTCAGTCTAGGTCCCACTAGGACATATGTTAAGAAAAGCATTCGCTTCACACTGAAAGCCCTTTTGCTCTCCCCTAACCACCGCGCGCTACTGGAGCCTTTCAGTCTGTTCTCTCCCTACTGACAGCTGTCAATCTGTCGCAGTCTGAACAGGCAGCATTTCAACAAAATCTAAAGCGAAATTGTAAGGGTAGGGGTGGAAACACTTTGTTTAAAAACGCACGGCCAGACCTCAATTCTTGGAGATCAAAGAGTCCTCAAGCACCACTTTCCAACCCGATAAAGGTTAAGAACCTCCTCACTGGGAACTAAGAGTTGGAGCTGCTCCTGTGTCTTCAGAACCCGGACATTCCCAGGCACCTTCCCGTGGAACGACGTTACTGGGAAACCCGAAGGAAAAAGAGCCTACGAGTCCCCATGAAACTTCAGCTGGGATGCAGCGGGTGCTAACACCAGTTTTGCATCCCAGGAGCGGGGAAACCGCGCGTACCCTGGCGGCTGGGCAGCAGCCACAGGACCTCGTGGCGACACCCGGTGGGGGCGCAATGAACCCCAACTCGCGGGACCAAAAGGGCAACCGCGCCCTCCCTCAGGGCAGGCGTGACCCGGTGAGTGCCCGCGGCGGGAGGCCAGTGTGAGTCCGGGCTGCGCGGAGGCTGGGAGACAGCAGGAGCGCCAGGTTCGCCGGCCGCCCCGCGACCGGAGCAGCGGCTCCGAGAAAGGAGTCGGGAGGCCGGTCCCAGGGCCGGACCGTCAGGGGTTAGGCACTCACCAGCTGCAACGCGCAGAGGCAGATGAGAGAGCAGCGCCCGGTGCAGCAGCCCATGGTGCCCGCGGCGTCCGAGCGGCGCCCGCGGCCGGAGATCCGCGTCTTCCGGCGCCGCCGACTCCCGAGCAGCCCCCGCCCGGGGCTCGCCGGCCCGGCCCAGGCTCGCCCTCCCCGCGGTTGCCGCTTTCCCCGCTTGGGTCTGCGCTGGGCTCGCCGCCTTTGTTAGTTTCCCGGGCGGACAGAGGTCAGTACGGCGCGCACAACGCGAGCGTCTGGCGGAGGTTCCTGCCTCCCACTGTGCGGGTCCGCTTCTTGGGGAGGGGGAGCCGGGCGGGTGGGGCGGGGGGCGGAAGGGAGGCTACAGATGGTGAGTGGGTGGAAGTCTGTTTAGGGGAGGGGAGTATGTAGGAGGTGGGCGTCTGAAAAGTGGAGTGGGCTGTCTGCGTAGGGGAGTGTGTGTGTGTGTGTGTGTGTCTGTGTGTGTGTGTGTGTATGAATGAAAGGGAGTGCCACTGAAAAGGATGGCCTGTGTCCTAAGAGTCTTTGAAGAGAGAGAATGAAGGGATTAAGAAGGAGGAAAAAACTCGTAGACACAGACAACAGTATGGTGACCACCCGAGGGAAAGGAGCTGGGGGAAGGTAGAAGGGGGTGAAGTGGGGGCTAAATGGCAATGGAAGGAGACTTCACTTAAGGTAATGAACACACAATACAATATACAGATGATGTATTATAGAATTGTACACCTGAACATATATAATTTTATTGGCCAATGTCACCCTAATAAATTCAATTAAAAAAAGAAAATGAATATAAGTGAGCGTGAAGTAGGGCGTCTGGTGTTGATGGAAACCATCAGCTGTCCGCGTAACTGGGGAGACCCGGGCTGCGCTTTCTCGCTTGGGGTGTTCGGGTGTTGGGAGGGTGATCGGAGGAGTGTGCAAAGGAGGGGACAGGATTTTGATGAGCTGCCTCGTTACTAGAGAGGATGGGAGTTGAGATGGTTTGGTGTCCGGAAGGAAGGGCCCAGAGGCGAGCAGCTCCGGGCTGGCGAGCGCGGCGGAGCGCTGGTGGAGCGCAGGCGGAGCTCGGTGACCGCGGGGCTGCCAGCGCGGGCGGCCGGAGAGGGGCTGCGGGCGCTAGGCAGGCGAGTCTGCTGCCCCTGGCGCCGGGCGCTCTGCTCTCGGAACTCGCCGACCGGGTGTCTCCTACCACAGTCTGTTGCCCAAAGGGCATCCCAGCTGGAGTCTGGATGGGAAAGTTGGGCTTGGACCCAGATGGTCTGGAGAGAGGAGATGCGGCGATGTGACGCGCCGGCTCGGAGTGTGGCCGGAAAACACAGGAACGGCCAGCGGAACCTTTTGAAATTGACACCAAGAGTGAAAGAAGAAAAGCTGAGAAAGAAGAGGATTCGTAGCTTTTTCTATGAATTGAATTTTTTTTTCCCGGGATGAGGATAAATATAATTTCTTCCCAGGGAGAATCAAGTTGTTTGAAAAGAGGTTGAAAACAAGACCTGGTCCCGGATAGTAAAGAACTGAATGGAGGAGGTCTGCGGACAATGATGAGGTTTCATCTGGGAGATCAGCGTCAGATTTCCTGGGTTCCTTTGTCGTAGTAGGTGGAACTAAGCAAGTAGCCCAAGCCCGCCAGAAGAGCAGGGATAAGCCTCCTGACCATTTGTCTCAAAAGAGGCTTCTTCATAACTTGGCACAGAAATCCCGTTTCTAACCCACTGCTGCCCTCCTGGGTCCTTAGTGGTAGGTTAGTAAGTAAAGCAAGAGATCTTTACCTTACCTTTAGAACATTCTCTCTATACCTGGAAACTGCTCAAACCATCCTTCAGGAATTAAAGGGAGTTCTGTTTTTATTTTATTTTAGTTTAGTTTAGCAATTAAACTGGCTTTTTCTTAACTGTTTCTTCGGAAGTTATGCGTATAACTTAAAGTTCTCAGGAAAACCTTTGCCTGATATATTTGAAATCTTAGTGGAGACACACAAATAATTTCAGGTCTTGGGTCAATACAAGTGTCAAGAACATTCATTATTTTGGTTTCTCCTTTGTTCATTACTTTGGAGAAAGGAAAAAAAATAGTCAGAAGCCTTTTTTTTTTTTTTTAGCCCAGTCTTTAAGGAATCAGTGACCAAGGATCATGAGGGCAGGCTTCTTTTACAGAGTACATAACCATCACCATTCATGGTGGATGAACACAATTGGAAAACACAGAACCTGGCAAATAAATAACTTAGCACATAGAAAAGAACAGTGAAGAAAGTTTGAGGCCACGGACCCCTCTGGAAGCTGGAGAGGGAGGAGACATGAACAACACTTACCTACAGCTTCCAGAAATTAGTGTGGCCTGTTCATCTCCAGAGATGGTACTGAATTATTATAATGAACATAATGATCCATCTTTCCCTCTACATTATATATGTTTACCCCAATATATGTTTTCTTTTATCATTTTACTTATTTATTTATTTAAGAAATACCAAATTTTGCAGCTAACATGTATTGGGTCCTTGCCAGACACCAGTTTAAGTGCTTTATGTATATTCACTTCATTTAACCCTACAACAGCCAGGAAGCTGGGTGCTGTGAGCATCCCCGGTGAAAATGTAGAAATGGAAACAGGGATTTTGTGGCTATTAAATGGGTGAAGAGGAATGCAAAGCCAGGTAATCTGATTCAAGATCTCCTGGACTGAGGCATTTACCATGCTGCCTCTGCAATTTAGGATACCAGTAACACCTATGCTCCACTGAACTGCTCCAATGGGAAGTGGGTAGTAATTTGCCTTGATCCTTCCTCCAGAGTCAGTGCCACCCTGTGCTGTGGTTTTTGGGACTGAGGAAAGTCCTCCTGTACCTTTCCTTCCCTTTCCCACTACTGCCCCCTCTACTGATACACTCAGATTGCAGTGTCTTCCTTGTATAATTTAAGTCAATTGAAAATGCATTTAACTTCCAAAGGGAGGCAGAGGGGAGAAGCAGAGATAACACAATGCTAGTAACGACTCTGGACATTATGGGAAGCTACTTTTATTTGTTTCTGCAATCTCTTATTCTCATTTTCTAAATCAAACTACATCCTGAACTAAAAATCTTCATCCCTTGTTCCCTTCCTTCCTCCATAGCTCCCTCAGATATTTCTTACTTGCTCCATTTCTTTATTATGTTTAGGGTTATGCTGGTTGCCAGGTTTGCAAGGATAAGTAAATGACTTTTTCCTTTCCCTTCAAGGACTTAGAGGTGGGAAGGGAGAGCAGACACATCAATGAAGTAGAGCCCACTCTGAGAGAGATTGGTACCAAGTATTGTCATTGATTTATCTTTTTGTGAGGATAAAGGAAAGTTTAAAGGAGAGTTATCTGTTTCTCAGGGAGAGAAACAGAGGAAGACTTCTTCCTTGAGGAGCAAGAGTAGAAAATTACATAAAGGGTGGGGTCAGGGAAGGGTTCACAAAAGTTGTTTGAGGAGGAAATAATAATCTAAGTAGAATAGCCAATTTCATGTACAGTGGGTTATGCCATTTCCTAGCTGTAGAACCTCAGAAAGTCACTTTATTTCCTGAATGAAGTGAGTCTGATGATATGACTTTCTCCATGGGACTAAGCCTAACATCTGTTTTTCATCCGCCACCTACATGTGTCTTGCACGGTCTCCTCGTGCAGGTCTTGGCCTCATGTCATGTGCCATAGAGGTCTTCACTGACCGCAACATCTGAGGGTGACTCCAGTCACTCTGTTGTATTTTCATTCAAAACATTGATTTGTTTACTTTATAATTTGCTGTATCCCTACTTAATGTACTCAATATTTCTTTAATGAAGATAGTGTGTGCATATTTTAGCATAATACTTCACACATAGTGTTGATATATATGTATACACATATATGTAGTATATAGTAAGTATTAAACATGTATGTATACACATGCACTCAGACCCAAATGACATTCAAGTCCATGCTTTTTTCCTTTTATCTTTTTTTATTTATCAGTTTCTTGGTAAAATTCCTTCTGAGAAACTCCAAATCTGTCTTCCTTAAAGTTGAGGGAGAAACAAATTATCAATACCAGCGAGATTCAACCTTTTTTTATCTCGTGGCATACATAAACTAATTACTAAAATTCTGCAGCATACCAAAAATATATTATATATTCAGCTGATCTGACAGCAAATATAGGTATAATTTTGATTGATTTATTTAAAAATGATAATAATAGTAAATACCTATTCTTTTTGCTCCAAAGTGACTTTTTAAAAAATCAGGTGCCCATACTATATGTAAGGATTCCTGGTAACAAGAGCTAACCAATCAAATGCAACTTTATTATCAGACGTGACCAATAAGCCCTGGCTGGTGTGGCTCAGTGGATTGAGCACTGGCCTGTGAACCAAAGGGACGCTGGTTTGATTCCCAGTCAGGACACATGCCTGGGTTGTGGGCCAGATCCCCAGCAGGGAGCGCACATGAGGCAATCACACATTGATGTTTCTCTTCGCCTCTTTCTCACTCCCTTCTCCTCTATCTAAAAATAAATAAATTTTAAAAATTAAAAAAAAGACATGACCAATAAGATGCAACTCGATTATATGACATATATTTATGGTTCAGGACCAGGCATTCACACTGGATTATTGTCATCGTTGGCTGTTGCCATTTTTGACTTGCCAAAACAAGGGGAAAAGATCAGTGCTTCTGACTAAATAATGAGGTATCCATGTTTTAAAAACTCTTACAGTGGGGTGGTTGAAAATCACTGACCTATATACCAAGGCCAAGAGTAACTAGTTGGAAGAGAATGCACCTAGAGTCCAGACCTGGAAGTGCAGATCTCTAGATTGCACAGGATTTTCAGACACTAGGATCTGAGACCCCAGCTTGAAGGAGTTAAAGTTCCTCCTTAATTATGTCACAGTTTTTTTTTAACCTTCCATTTTGGCATTTTTGTTTCAGTGAAATAGGGTATAATCATCTGATCAAGTATCTTTCTATCCCCATTGAGGAAATTTCCTAAACGTGCCACTAAGTGTGTGCTTTTTCTCTGGTGCTGCCTTCTTGGAGTAAGCAAATTCTAATCCTCTACACCTCCTCCTACAACTGGCTTAACTTCATGATTCTCTGACAAACATTGTGGAATAGTATGGCTGCTTGGCTGGAGCAAAGATAAGGTTCACACTGGAGCAAAGTTTGGAGACACACCTGTGGAAAGTCTGACATGTGGTGTGAAGGCTGCAGTGCATCGGCGTGCTGCCCAGTGCCTGCTGAGATCACACTGCTGGTTAGAATTGATTCACTTGTTATGCCTAGCAACGAATGTCTCAGAATGCTGGGGACCTGGGGAAGAGATGGCAATTATAATTCAATATTTTCTCACTCCATGAGACATACTTCCTACTACTATAAGCACTTTACATCATAGCGTTTAAAAGTAACCCCCCCAGGGCTGTTTATTGGGAGGTAAAGTGAGAAAGAAGTAGGCAATGTGTGTGTGGTGTGGAAGGGATTTTAAGGACACTGGAAAGCCTGGAGGACATGACAATTATAAAAAGAAAGAATGTGAAAATTTCTTTGGTATATTTTGTTTCAAGAAATGGTAGTAATAACTAGTTTAAAATGTAAAAAAGCACCATCTTTTTTTAAATATAAAAAAGCACCTGTTTGGGTTAAAAATAAGCCTCAATTGATATCACCTATCATACTCTTCAGTGGTCTAATAACTCTGATCTTGTTACTATTATTATTATTATTACAATGATATGCATGTGGAGTTTTTCTAATGTCATGTACTGAGCAGGACCAACTGACCCAGACCAGTTCAAGAGCTTCTTACCACAAAAGGTATTGCCAAGTGTTAATAACCATTGGAGATTTCTGTACAAGAAGCATCACTGCATACCACCTATGTCAGAGTCCTTATATTGGAGACACACACATGTCCTTCCCACCATTCATTTGCTCCCCTGCCCTCTGCTTTTCTCAACAGTCCAGAAGATCAGATCAGACTTCTCTGCCTTGTGGGTTAGTGAGACCCCTAACAACTGGCCGTAATGAAGAAAGAGAAAAGGTAGCATGACCAAAAGTGAAAAGGAAAACATTAATACAAAGTCTTAGTGAATCCTGAAGCCACCAATGTGGCTTTTGCATCCATCTATCTGTCTACCCATTTACTGGATTTCATTAAGTGTTCCAAAGAAAAGAGGAGATATTTTATTTTTATCCCCCATTTTTAAACCAAAAAATATTTTAAAGTTTTTATCCATTATAGTACCATTCATAGAGAAAATATCTCTTTGCATGATGTACCTTTGCATTAGATTTCCTCATATCTATCTGGTTCTAGGATCAGTCCTAAATTACTATCTAATGCTTATGTAAAATTTAACATAAAGAGGGTTTATGGTATCTCTGTAATTCACTTTGGCACCTTTCTTAATCTAAGTTTATTTTAAAATAAGTAGCTAAAAATAATGTATGCAGTACTGACCAGGTTGCCATAGGAAATGTAAAACATAACACAAAGTACATTAGCTCAGGATAATATGGAGAAAACTACTATTTAGTCATATATGAATGATAGATAGTTTTTATTTGTCAGTGGTGTTTTGGTATGCAGAGAAAATTCTCCCAAATTATACCAATGCACATAAATATTCATGTATTTTATTTTTAAAATCAGTGACACAAACTTACATTTCACAGTGAACATGCCACTGCTTTTCCTATGCATTTATTCCAGAAATCTAAAGAAGTTTAAACAACCATTAAAGATAGTACAACCATATAATTTCCCTTTATATTTTTGAATGGGAAAATAAGAAAATGATACTGCTAGTGAGAGAAGAGGAGCAGTCATTTGTAAACATCACTGTGATATCCTGAGGCGTCTTAGAAATTAGAAGCAGCAGTCAAGGTCAAAAGACATAGATTCCCTTTGCATTTACTAGATCCCACATGTGCCCTCTGTAAGGCCTTGGTCTCACCTGAAAAAGATGCAACTCACCACGGGAAAGCACGTTGTGCCATGCAGCGTCCTTTTCCCCAGACTGGCTGTATGGTTTCCATAGGGTGCATATACTGAACATTGGTAGGGAACTGACAGGCTCTGAGTACAGTTGTAAACGCAGCACACTTATTAATACATCACACTTGAAAATAACTTCATTAAAATATAAATTAAAAGGCACAGAAAGTCAATTTCTTGTTATAAACAACACAGAGTACGCAAACAGGTCCTTGGGGATGTACCCAAACCCCGGGTGCTGAGACTGAGTGGGAAATGCACAGAGTAATTTTCCCCAGCAGCACACCCAGTCTGAGGAAAGCCTTGCTGAGAGAGCATCCAACAGAGTTTGTAGTCGAGGGTCTGGCTGTCCCACTCACATCCCTTTGCCCGCATCATTTCAGTGCATGGGGGTCCACCTTCTCCTGGCAGCACCACTGTCTTACATGCAGGCCAGGCTGCAGTTCTGGAGAATTAACCACATCCCAGGAGCAACTCTGGAATCCCGACTGAAAGGAGTTGCTATATAAACACCTCAGCTGCCCAGACCCAGAGAAGGTGACTCAGAGATGCATATTCCGTATCATTTTCAGAGTTCCCCAGCTGGGGTGGTCCACCAGGGTAATTTGTTTCATGATTGACCTTTTACTGGCCCTTCTTCTTCTTGGTTTCATGTCCACACTCCTTGACTGTGGTTTCCAGGGATCATCTCCCAGACAAACTGCTTACTCAAATTCCTATCTCAGGGTCTGCTTCCATGAAAGGCCAAACTAAGCCATGGTTATTCTCACCTGGTCTTCCATTCTTGACACCAGCGTCTTGAATAAATAATCAGTAGGATTTTATCCCACTCATTATGATTTAAAACAACTTGAAGGAGTCTTTAATTTCAAATTTTATAAAGATCACGAAAAGATTAGCGGATATGACTTAGCCCACAGCATAGGATCACAACTGCATGTGACTCCTGATTACTAACTCAAACATTACAATATACCATGTATTAGAGACTTTAACACAGTCGGAAAGCTGATGTGAAATTTCCCATTTCCTGCTCACTAAAGATTAGGAACACTCCTGGCAGAAGATGACTAGAAGAACTAACTCTATTTTGATTGTGTCTGTCTTTCTCTTCCAGCATTGACAGATTCTGCCAAGCTTACTTGGAAATATTCTGTGTCATGATGGTCCCCAATGAGGTAGGCTTGCCCATGCGTCAAGAGCTTCATTCTAATTGTATGGCAAATACTCTCAGTCTCTGCTTATGGCTAGTTCAAAATCAGTTCTCAGTACAAAGTTGTCCTTACATTCTGAAAACGTTGCTCCTGATGAGGGTTTTCTCCAGCTAGCCTCTCATGAGCTCCTCATATTACCAGTGAGAGCTTTTTTCTGTTTGCAGAGCTCAGTGCTCTCCCGGTGCATCCTCATTTTGAAAAGGAAAGGGGAGCCCTCATGTGTCTACTCCCTTTGGCAGGAAGAACGACTTCCAGATGGTGTCTTACTTTGAACTGCAAGCCGAAACTGACACCTGTAATACTCGCTATCGCATCAGCCCAGAAGTTTTACTGCTTTACTGTTTAATTCTAGTCATGTGATGACACACTGATTAATGACTTGGATTTTCTTCTTTAACTGTCCTTGAATGACAGGCACTTCCAAAGTTGAAAGACATAGAGAGAGACCCATCTCAGTTACAGTTAAACTTGAACCTGTGGGAACACATGTCAAAGCACATTAGAAACAAGAAAGCTGCCTGGTCCTTCTGCCATTAATTCCTGCTACAAATGACTGTGCTTGGCAGACCATCTTCACAGCATAAACCACCCCTGAACATCGATGCTCGGCCCAGATTTATAGTTCTAAGTTGCAATTATATCTTTTAATTCACTTGGTTTTCAAAATAACCATAGAGGTATCTAAAGTAAGTGACTCACTCAGCTAGTCTGTGGCTGTTATCTCTTTTTCTGCCCCATAGCCATTGCTTACTATCAACAAAACACATGTAACCTATATTAAGGCAAGTAGCAATTTGCCTTAACTAATTAGCTGCTGTAACAAACAAATTCTAAATCTTAGTGACTTTATGCAATAAAATTTATCTTTCCCTCACATAAACATTCCTAGTTGGTGGGGAAAGATTACCCATCAAGCATGATCATCTGCTGACTCAGCTCCTCCTTCCTCCCATTCAGTGAATTGAAGAGGAAAGGGTGAGAGAATTTAGGTTTGCATGTAGGAGGTTTTTAATGGCCGGACTCAAAAAGAGTACATCATTCTTGGCTTATTCTTTGGCCCATGCTCTTCCATACAGCCACACCCAACTGCAAGGGAGGCTGGAAAATGTGATCTAGCTCTGGGACCAAGAAGAAAAAGAAGAGAATTTGGATGGCACTCTGTCAAATGTGAGAGGCTGCTTCTAAACTCCTCATTTCATCCTGTAATCTCTACCAAGAATACACTCTCTCCTCTGTGCACTCCCCTTCTCTAGAGAGTGTTCATCCATCCTGGTAGCTGAGCTCAGGTGTTGCCTCCTCCGTTGATGTGCTTATTCCCATCCTGAATTTGTGTAAGGTGTCCCAGTTTTTTTTTTGTTTTCCCAGTTTTAATTATCCTCTGTTATTGAATTACAAAAGCTCTACTAACACTTCCTATCTTTGAATAGTGCATAATAATGACCGCACATATTTGTTGAGCTACTAAACAATGGCACCCACCTTTCCTGCTATGTTCCCTAGTGGCACCAACATGGCAATCCCCCAACAGGTGCTGAGCTGACTTCATAAGAATCACCTGCAGAGTCTGCTATACCTACTCTAGTCCCTCAGCGCCAACCCCAAGGAATCAGGTCTCCTTCCTTCCACTTCAAAGTAGAGTGCACCACCCAACCTCACTGATCTTGGGCTCAGCCAGTCATGTGATATGCTTTGACCAATGGAACGTGGGCAGAAGGTGGGTAAGTTTGAAACAGGGGTTTTAAGGGGCATCACATGTTTTTGTTCACCTTATGCTTCTGCCATCTGCCATGAAAAGAGTGGCCCCAGGTGGTTGCTGTTCCTTCCTTGTATGCTAGAATGAGAGGCATGAGGAGCAGATCTGAACCTGGTCCAGCCCAGCCCAGCTGAGTCACATCCAACTTGTACACCTGTGAGCAAGAAATGAATGTTTGTAAGCCACTGAGCTTTTTAGTAGTGTTTGTTACACAGCATTACTGAAACCAAAGCTAACTACTACACCTTCCCACCCTGATTCTTTTATAATTGGTCAGGGTAGGACCTAGGCATCTGTATTTTTTCGATGTTCAGCCGCCTCAAAGGAAACTATGATACACATATGTCCCCTGTTCAATAGGAGGAAAAACCTAATATTTAAGCCCATGGGACATATCATCCATTTCCCCAATCACATTCCAGGGCATATGACTTTAGGTAGACTCCCAGCAGATCTCCAGTGGCAGTTCATCATGAGCCCTGCTGCAGGGGCACTGGGAGGCAGGAGAAGCCTGGACGTGAGTACTGACGTGAGTACTTTCAACCTCAAGGTGGGTGGTAGTGCTGCAGGAGCCTCTTCAGCATGCAAGTTGGTCTACTTTTTTCTTTCAACCAGAATTCATTGTTTCATCTCATTATTAATATTTAAAATGAACCACATTACCAAATTTTATATGATCAGTTTATTCTCTCTAATCATTAGGTAATGTAATTTAAAGGTAAAATAATTATATTCTGCATATAGTCTGTAGGAATGAGAGACAAGGTTAACTCTGAATACTATACTTACTCTTTCCTATATCTAAAAGGATTTCTTTTCCTACATGTCTGGCATGTAGGATGTTATTGATGGCTATTTTTAAAAGTATTTCAAAGTGCTTTAGGGAATATATTGGCAAAAAATATTGCTACATGGAATATCTGAGATTTTAAAGTGTATGTTTTTTTCTAGGAATTGTATGGTTTCATGGCTTACATTTAAGTCTTTTATCTATTTTGAGTTTACTTTGTGTATTATGTAAGTTGGTGGTCTTGTTTCATATTTTTGCATGTACCAGTCCAGGTCTCCCAACACCATTTATTGAAGAGACGGTCTTTGTTCTATTGTGTGCTCTTGCCACTTCTGTCAAATATCAACTGATCATACAGACATGGGTTTATCCTGGGCTTTCTGTTCTGTTTCATTGGTCTATATGTCTGTTCTTATGCCAGAACCAGGCTGTCTTTATTATAGTGCCCTTGTAATATAGTTTGATATCAAGCATTGTGATACCTCCAGCTTTGTTCTTCTTTCACAAGATTGCTGAGGCTCTTTGGGGTCTTTTTTAGTTCCATATAAATTTTTGGAATATATGTTAACTATGGACATGGAAAACAATATAGAGATTGACTTATAAAGGGGAGAAGGTGGGGCTAGATGGTTGTGGGGGAAGGGAGAAAAAGCAGAAATAACTGTAACAGAATAAACAATAAAAATAAATTAAAAAGATAAAAGATGTTAAAGTGATTTTATACCTCCTTTTTAGCCCTAATAATAGCACCACATATTGTTTCCCCAGCTATGCAAGTTCTCTGTTCATGAATTAAGGATATGCAGTAGGTATAAAGAATCTGACTCCATGTAGCTGTTCTTATATCTTATGGTTTAATAAGTAACAAAGGAATTTGACTTTTGCTATTTCTTTGGCAGAGTAGGGAAGGTGTAAGAAGAAACACATTTAATTCTATAAATACAAGGTCTTGTTTCCTTCTATTCTAGTAGAAAGGGAAGAAGAAATAGTCATAAGAGCCCTGGGAAATTTGTCACATCTATGAATCACACTAGGTAGGGAGGTTACAATACTTTTCAAAAAAATAATTGACAATAACCTTCATTTCAGATACAGAATTATAATCCCAAAGGACAGGCATTTTATGTCAGAATCCTCTAGGAGTCCTTATGAGTTCATCATAAGGAGGAGTCCTAGTCACTCTCTGTGCTTGCTCTGGTAGTTCCTAACTTTGTGTTTGTTGAATAAATGGATGGGCAGATGGATAGTGGTGGGGAGGGGAGTTTTCTGCTGAGCAAAAGTGGGAATCATTGAGGAGTCTAATCCAAAAAGCCATGCATGTGATTAAACAAACACTTGCTACCAGAAATGATGCCCTTTGTCCCTGTCCAAGGAGGGTTTCATGCTTCAGCTGACTGCCTGGGGCTTATTGAGATGCTCGTGCAGATAAGTCTTCTGGGTCAGCCTGTCACTTCCAAATGCTGGCTGACCCTGTCTCTGATACAAGTGCTTCAGAAGATTGTGTCTGCTGTTTTCTTTTGTATGGATGCCATTGACTATTTTATAGTATCGTGGGTATTTTTAGCAAAATCTATTTTCAGCATATCCTTGAAAAGACAGGCATAAAGATGCGCTCATTTTAAATTCATATATCTCATGCTAAGAAAGGACATTCTTCAATGAGATTGAAGCAGTTTATGTAAACTGACTAAGCCACTAAGTATTTGTAAGCAAACTGCGAGGAAGAATATTATCTAAATGCTCTGCAAAAAGGATAGCACAGAAGTAGCTCAGCCTTCTTATCATAACTAATATATGAGCCTGCTATTAATCTGTGTTAAGTTTAACTTATTCTGCAGAAAAAAGAAGTGACTCCTCTGAGTTTAACCAAAAGAAGACAGGCAATTTTTTGCTCATTATTACTTGGCCTAAGGCACAAGAGTTCAGGCAAAATTTTTTCTCATTGAATCTAAATCCTAGGATGAGAATAAAAGGAAAGACAACAAATATTCTACAGCACATCGCCATCACTTTAAGAATAAACATCATTAGATGATCATAAAAGGAAATGCAGATGGCTTAGTCTTTATATTGGAAAGCACATAGTCGTACTAATTTTGATCTTAAATGAGAAAGGAAAACTCTGGGTACTCTAAGCCAGGTTCTAAGTGCAAGTTTGACCTCAATCTTAATGTTCCTAATCATTTTTTAATGCTGAGCAAAAGCTTGGCTAGTGATGTCCAGCAGCTCTGCCCAGAAGACATCTATTTCTAAAACATTTGGTGAAGGAGAGCCTGGTTTTTCTCCACTAGTCCAGAGCTGTCGCAAAGGTTCTCAATGCGGGTGCAAGTTTCTCCAGAGCAGGCCTGGCTGAACTTTTGCCTTCCCTATAGGGAACTAGAAACATTATCTTAGACCTCCTTTAAGATCCAAGACCTTTCAGGACACTTATCCAAGCTTAACTACCACTCTTTTCTAGTATAAAACACCAAAAGCTACTGAAAATCTGGCTTCCTCTATCTCCATGCCTCCTTCTGATAATGGAAATGATCTGACTTAAGGGGAGAGACCATAAGCTTTGCAGACACATCTGCATTTGATTCCCCTCATCCACTGAGTGGCTATGAGAGGGCCCCATGAATGACAGCCATAGCCCTCTTCAAATCCTATTGTTTTTCCTTGGTTCCCATTTCTTCTGAATCCACTGTTGACCATGGCCTCCTTCACTGGTCTCATCACCTACCTGGCAGAACATTCCTTTCTAGTATGATCCAATGCAGTTTTAATAAAAATACTGTAATGAAAATAATAGCAAGTCAATATTTATTGAGACTTTACAATGACCCAACACTGTAGTAGGTGTTGGGGGTAAAACCTTGCACTGCCCTTAAAGAACTTACTGTCTGAAGGGAGAAATGAGATAACAAAGAAATAATTGCAAATTTCACAACATAGTAGTAGTAATAGCAGTAGTAGTCATGGTATTAGTACTGGCACACGACTAGTACCAATACCAGTAGCAAGAGGCTAGGTTATTAAAGTTCTGGAATGCTTGCATGAATATCTTAAGCCTTATTGTCTAGGTCAGTTGTATTTACACAGGTTTTGTTAGGTATCATTATCACTAACATTATCACTATCATTATAACATGAGAATACACCAATGACTATACATACACATACATGCACACAACATAAACAGCCAATCCTCATTATTCACAGAATCTGTAGCTGCAAATTCACCTACCAGCTAAAATCCATTTGTAACATTCCAAGCAATACTCACAGCACTTTCGCAGTCATTCGCGGACACATGCAGAGCAGGGAGAAAATTTGAGTGCCTTCAGGGCAGGTTGCCAACTGAAGTCAAACAAGTTACTCTTACTGTAAACAAGTGTTCTTTTTGCAAACTATTTCATGCCATATTTCCCACATTTTTATGATTTATTTTGGAAATGTTGCTGTTTTAAATGGCCCCAAAGTGTAGTATTAAAGTGTTCCTAAGCACAGAAGGCTGTGATGTGCCTTATGGAGAAGGCACGTGTGTGTTAAATAACTGTGTTGAGACATGAGCTATAGTGTTGTGGACTGTGCTTAATGAATCAACAATACATGTTAAACAAAGTGTCTTTAAAAAGTAAAACACATAAAACCTCATCTCATCAGTAAAATTTTTACCAGCAAGGCCAAGTAGGATAGATTATAATGAATTGTGTAGACAATTCACATTTTTTCCATGTTCAATTGACTATGAAGCCAAAATAAACATATCTTTGAGTTTAAAAATTTAATATAGACTCACCAGAGCAGGACCCTGGAATTTCATCAGTTGGTACCTCCCATAATATGTGCTTTACAATGTCACCATTCTAAGTCATTATCCCATTGGCAAGTTCATAAGACATTTATCCTCTGGTGTGTAATTTCTATTAGGATTGCATTATGAAAACCCATTGCTGTTTGCTTGAGACTATGTAGGAAATATGACCACGATCCTCAGGAAATGGGGTCAGAGAGAACTCAGAAGGCTTTCAGAAATGAGAGACCTGTTGGCAAAATGAGACAGAAAGGCCAATATTTCAGTCTGTGACCCAAAGACTGAAGATCATATAGAAGTAGACAAAAAAGCTGGTATTATAGCCTGATGTTGTGGACTTTAGTACATTTTTAAGAATGAAACAGTAATTGTTTTTAAAGACTTAGGGTAGATCACTCAAGGTTTAGAAATTGGCAACAACATGGTGGTATGGGATAGGTGGAGGGAAGCAGGTGCCACCTCCCAGGAAATATTCATCCTCTTGGGAATGCAAGGACGTGATAGGAGAGTACCATGAAGATAATGAAAATATACGACTCATTCACAATAATGTTAGATTCCACTGGGCATAGTCTAATGAGTGAGGATAAAGAGTGGCCGTATTTGAGAATGTGTCAAAAGTTGGAAGAGGAGAGCGACAAGATGTGGCCAGAGAGACCTGACTTTTGGTTCAGGCCCAATAATTGCTAAAATGAGAAGAATGGAAGGAATTTTACCAGCTAGGAAAGGTTCCTATATTTGATAGTAACATTTTCTTATTGCTAGAATTGGCTGTATGTCTCAGATTTTGTCAGGGACTAGTCTATATAGGACTTCCCTTAGTATCCCATAGCATGCAGCACGTGGAAAGATTTGGCTGCAGCATAGCTGGCTGAACTGTGGTCCAGGTGTGGGCGAGGTGCTAAGGATGGTTTACAAAGCTCTTTATCATTCATCTTCCTCTGCTATTTCTTTCTGGCATGATTAAATGTCCAACAAAATTCTCTTCCACAACTGAGCTCCACATGGACACATTGCATATGTCCTCTCCACTCCACCTGGGGGATTTGTAATCAAATTAAAGGATCAATTGAATGTCTACTGCTCTGTGAAGTCTAATCCAACTGCTCCACCTCTCTCCAAACTTTACCAAACTCTTCCTTCAGTCCTAAATTTCCCAGAGCACTTCAGTCAAACTGAGGATGAAATGGAGTGACAGAACTGCATAGAATTTGATGGAATCAGATAGAACTGATGTGCCCTGAGAACCTTAAAGATATATCTAATGTCCATGTTTAGTGGAGAAAGCACTGGCTGAGTTTGGTTGCAAATCAACATGTAAACATGTGCATTGGGCAAACGAGATCCAGCCACGTGTTGTGGTGAAACCTCCAGACTCCAATCACCTGGGTCCAAATCCTGCTTTACCAGAGATTAGCTCCATTGTGTTGAGAAATTGACATTATTTCTATTTTCTTCGCTGCAAAATGAGGAACATGATAAAGGTATTAACACAGAAGTGCTATGGCAATTAAATTAGTAAATGAATATAAAGCCGTTGGAGCTGTCCCGCACTCACAGTGAATGTTCAGCAATAGGCTGGTATTACCCTGATTAGTACCATTTTTAAACTTCTCTTGGTTTTAACTGAAAATTGATGTTGAATTTTGTTGCATTCTCAGTTTGTGCTTTTCTTTGTTTTTGTTCATTATTTTATGCTTTATTACTCTTTCTTTTGGGAGAATTTAAGCAATGAAAAGTAAATTAAAGAAAACTATTAGGAAGCACTAATTTTCCCTAAGCTTCATACAGCTTGTGCTTTTCAAATTATTTGATTTTTTATACTTAAGAAGTCACACACAAACATGCATGATAATCATTTAAACATAATTTAAATTATGTTTAAGTTATTTAACAACTTATCTCATTATATTCTATCCCTTATACTTGAAAGAGATTTCTATAAAGTATTTTTAAATGGGTAAGGCAAAATAGGAATATGTTTGGACAGTATTATTTAAATTAGCATGAAACTCTGCTTCTTTTACTTGCCTGTTCTTGCTCTTACTGGTCTGTGTATTATTCTAGACAAGGATTCCTTACTTGTGCTTCTTACTAGAATCATGTCAGAATGTAAATACGGTAGCTTTTTGAATGAAAATGAAATGTGAAATGTATTTTTCCCTATAGCGGAGACTTACTCTACTTTTAAAATATAATAGCAAGTGGAAGAGTTTAAGGCTTGCAGTCTATTTATTAGCAGGCTGCTTAGGACAGCATTTGTACTGTCATTTCCTGGAAATCTTACTAACTCAACACCAGCCAATCCATCATAGCTTCACAAAGGAGGTGATGAAAAGCATGCCTGTCTCCTGCACTTAAAATTGAAATTAGCCTGACTGGATTGCACAAAGGGCTCTCGGCAGTCAGCCTTGGTTGACTTCAAAGAATTCATATACTTGGAAGAAAAAAAGAATCCAAAGCTATGAAGACTTGAGAATCTGGCACAAATAATGTCATATTTTACTTGAAGCTTGAAAAGCAAAAAAGCAAGAAACAACAACCAAAGCCCTTGATGTTTCCAAATAATTAATTTGAAAACGATATTTGATTAGTCTATTTGTCACTTAATATTACAAGTGGTTCCCAATGTTACTACTCAAGCATAAGTCAATTATCTTCATGTAACTTCTAAGATCCAGCTTGCATTGGTAAGTGAAGAAAATAAATATCCTTGAAATTTAGTTATGCTTGCTTACTATTTACAGTAGATGTAGCAAATATAGACGTGTGCAGGGCCAGGCAGGAGGTGTGAATGGAAGCAGTCTGGGTGGGGAGTGAGTGAACGAGGGGAGCACAGTCTTGTTTAAAGGGAGCAACCATTACCCAGTTTCTATCTTACAAGAGGCTGAATCAGCACAAGCAGCTCTAAAGATTATCAAGAGGAGGTTGCAAACTGGATTTGTATGTGATCTCTTCCAATTTTTCCACAATTGCAATTAATTTAAAATTAAAACACTGTGAAGGCTAATAAAACAAGTGTGTCATATTTAATGTATCTCACAGAAACAATCAGTTACAAGGTGTGTGAGGCAAAGATGAAAATATTGGGTTGTTCAATAAGTGGTAAGTACAGGGAATCTCTGCTTTTTCTCCATTGGAGGGATAAAAGTCTTGCCCAGAGTTCAGTGGCAGGTGACACAAGGCTTCAGATACCAATTTCAGCTTCATAAGCAGAAGCCTAAGAAGTTGCACATTTGGAACTAGGTCATTACTGCTGTCCATGAAGCTGCCACCATGAGGACTCTCGCATCAGCTGCTACAGTTGCAATTAATACTGTCATTACTTTCTGTATTATTCCCATTGCTGCTCCATAGCCTTCAACACAGATAATGTCTCAATGCTCCTGCTGCTTCTGAAATCAATTATCTTAATACTTCCAGAATTGTTGCCATTGAATCATTATCACTGCAGCTACCACTGAAGAAAGCATCAGAGAGTGGACGCAGGAAGAGAGTCACACCACTTCTCCCCCTCTCCAGCTATATGATTTTCTGTCAATTCCTCCCATAAGCAGATAACATAGAAACGATATGCCAATTTCCTTAAGAGTATAGATGTGAAATTCTCCTGAAAATACTAGAAAACTAAGTCAACCAATATATTTAAAAATCCATCACTAGTTCACAACAATGGCATTGGTTTTATCTACTAATGCAAAAAAGGCTTTAACAATAGAAAGTCTCAGTGATATCCACCAAATTAACAGGTGCAGGGAGGATTATTTGGCAAGATGCAAGAAAAAATGATAAAATGCAATAATCATTTATATTAAACAACTTCATCAAACTAGAAATGGAAGATAACTTTCTTAACCTGATCTGTTTATACCAAGACCATCAACACCATCCTATAGAATGTTGAGACATAATCAGTATTTTCTATAAAGGCTGCAAAAGGGACCGAGATGCCTGCTGGCACTGGTTGCATTTATTATTGTCTCAGAGCTCCAGGCCAGGGTAGTAAGACAGGACAAGGAAATGTTATAAAATTAAAAATAGGAAAAAGGACATGAATTGTCATTGCTTGGAGATTCTAAAATTACCTATAGAAAAAATCAAGAAAATCTATAGATGATACAATTTAAATCAGCAAAATTTTTAGATGTAGTGTCAAAGTGAAAAATCTCAATGAAACATAAAATAGCAGCAACCAATTAAAAAATTACTTTAAAAATATAACATTTTTAACAGCATAAAACATTAATGGACCTAAGAACTAATCCAGGAAACATGTGTAAGACTTTTTATTTAATATATTGAGTGACATAAACACATGAATACACCTAAGTTTAAAATAAAATATAACTATACCATGTTCATGGATAAAAAGGCACAGACTCATAAAGATGACAGTCTATAAATATACAATTATTCTAATAAAAACTATACTAGTAGTTTTCTTGGAGCTTGATCTAAAAGCCATATTGAAAAAAAAATCAATGGAAAGGAAGAACCAAGATTATTTTAAAGAATAATACTCTGTCAAATATTTAAACTTTTTATAATTATAATAATTAAAGTTGCTTGGTTTGGGTAATGAAATGAAGCATGAAGAAATAGATTTACGGAGATTCTTTAAGATGGCAGCAGAGTTGGCAGAAGCTAAAGTTACCTCCTCCCAAGAACAACTAGAATTATAACTAAAATATAAACAATCAACCTGAATAACCAGCTGAAGACTGCTGAACAGGATGCTTATAATCAAGGACTTACAGAAGTCACATTGAGACTGGGAGGAAGAACTAAGACAGAAAAGGCCTGGCCCCACTCCCACAGGAGACAACTGAGATGCCGAAGAAATGTCTTAGTTACAAAGGTGACCCTGGGGGAGCATGGGGTCTCAACCCCATGCCAGGGTCCCTAGCCCAGAGCCAAGAAGAGGCACCTACATAACATCTGGCTGTGAAAATCAGAGGGGATTCTGTCTACCAGAGAAAGACAGAATCTGCTAGAGACACAGGAGCATTCTGAAAGGGCCAACACACAAAATCTCATTTGCAGGTACTCACCCTGGGCCCTGGCAGAGAGAGAGCAGAGCAGGCTGAAATCATGTGAGGAGAGACTGAGGTTTCTGACTGGGAAGACAACTAAAGGGACAGTTGCCAGGACCTCTGTGCTTAGCCCCTCTCCCATACCACATGTACCAGCTTTCTTGGGTAGAGCACTTGTCTCCTTTGGGCATCAGCCTGAGGAATGCAATAGCCCCACCCTCCAGACTCAGGTCGACTCCCCACCACGAGCTCACACCCTGCTGAGCAGTCAGCTGCCTTGGTAGGGCTGTAGAAAGCTGGGCAGACGCAGGCGGTGTCAGTGATAGAGTTGTGTGGCTCTGTGGCAGGGGCCACTCCCCCCTCCATCCCCTAAGCTTAACCAGTGCCTCCCCTCAAGAGAGATCCACTAGCCCCACCCTCCCGACTCCATATGTATATATTTGTCCTATATTACATACATTTACATATATTTTATATTTTTTTCAAATTTACTGTATATTGCCCAGTTGCTCTCCAGGCAGACCCACCCTGATGAGCTAGGGTTCCCAACAGAATATGGGACCGGCTGAGTTGTGTGGCTCTAGGATGGAGGCCATTTCTCTCTTAGACACCAGGGTAGTGCAAAGCCCTCCCTTCACGGGGCCAAATCTTGGCCTGCTTGGCCCTTATGAACTCTGCTGGCCTTACGCTGAAGACCTCACCCCCCAAAGGTCTGTGGGACCCTGTGGGTGGCAGCTAAACTTGGGGTACCCCGAGACTTTTGTTGAGTAGCCTCAGATCCAGCACTGACACCACATAGAAAACTAATGATTTTTCTATGGAAGGATTTATTAAGTAAATACAATAAAACATGAAGTATAGAAAAAGAAAGCAATAAATTGGACTATGTGAAAAGTAAAATTCATAGGTACCCTAAATAAAAGTTAAATCCAAGCCAGAAAACTGAATAAGATATGTATAAAATATGCACCACAAAATATGCAATTTATTAGCTAGAGATGATCCCCATAAATAAATAATTCAACAGGAAGAAAAGGCTAAAGACTGACAGAATATTTTTCTATTTTAGGAGTATCAAATGAATTCCTGAATAAAATTTAAGGCACTAGTTTAATCTGATTCAACAAAATGAATAGTACCCTTTTACCATTTCTAATGAAGAAAATTAATTACCTAACATATTTAAAATGTCAGAATTTACACCCAAGATTTCTATGAACTCGAATTAACTGCTAACAAGCAGTAAAGGGAAAAAACTGAAATAGTCATGTTATCAAAGGGGTTATAAGATAATGATTTCCATTTCCTGGAGATTTTTGTGTATTTTCATAAAAACAAATTTTTGAAGGAAAATAGAATGTTTTGTGAACACAGGAGAAAACACTCAAGTGGAATAAATGAATTCCTTTTCCTCTTTTGAATAAAATAAATGACAGCTACTTGGTCCAAGCTATGTCAAGCTGGATACACAGAAGAGAATGTGATTAAATAGCTTCTCATTTGGTGCATTGTTTATGAATTCAGTCTTGATGATAACGTACTCAAAGCCAGTTGATCACCGATGTAAATGTCCTGCATTGTGTTACAGCAGATGAAAAGGGAAGAGCATAGGACGGAGGGCTTGGTTAGCCAGCCTGTGCACAACTCTCCATCCAGGTGACATGCACTGTGTGTTCTTTACAGCGTGAGTTTGGCTAAGCAGCAGTGCCCATGCAGTTCAGAAACGCCTTTCCTAGGAGATGGGGTTAGAAAGGACTCATTGCCTCATATTCTGCATGTATTACATGTTAAAAAATCACAAGATCAATAATGCACTGACACTACCAGGGATTCAATGATCAAATGTGTATTTGTTGAAACTTTTCATTATAATTAGTTAACAATTGTTGGTTCTTTCTTTCTCTTTCTCTCTCTCTCTTTTTAACCATGTAAACATTAATCAGAATTTATAATACAAAATGAATGAAATTGTTGTGTAGGGATAAGGACAATAATTAAGTTTTTCTTCATTAATTTGAAGGTTTTCTACAAGAATAGAGTAAAACCTAACAAAGTGATTTGTAATTAAACACATGGAATTTCTTAAGCTTTACGTCCAATGAGAATTTAGGATTTTTAAGCCTTTTATTTGGCACCCAGGTTTACTACTCAAGCACCATCACTCCTGAAACACCTTAGCTTAAGAAATCGTTTCCACCTAATCAACAAAACAAATGAGCGAAATAAAACCAGAGACATGGAAATAAAGAACAAACTGACAGTGACCAGAGGGGAGAAAGTGGAGGGGGCAGTAATGGGGGAAAGAAGGGGAAGGGTCATGTATAAAGGAACATGTACAAAGGACCCATGGACAAGGACAATGGGGTGGGGATGGACTATGTGGGGAGATGGATGGGCGGGGTGGGGGCGGGGGGGGGCAGGGATTGGGACAACTGTAACTGAACAACAATAAAAAAGAGAAACTTCTTCAAAAATGCTTTTCCTGGAAGTTCATACATATAAATTCTTATCTTGGACCTTCATCAATATATCTAGACAATGGGTTAAAAAAGTAAAGTATTTGGTGACAAACAAGGATCTCATTGTAACAGGGTACGGGGCAAGGGGTGTCCCCAGGAACCCCTACAAACCTTGGTTGGGAGAGTGGATGACAGGATTAAGATATTTTACATTACAATGACAACTTGGTAGCTGGTTTAATAGCTGTGTTAATAGATGTGCTGCTGCCTAGGGCAAGGTGGGCGTGGCTTTAAGGGCATATCTAGACACATAATGTTGCCAGGGGAGACAGTTCCCCCTGGATCACTGAGTCACTCTTGCCCTGACTGGGGATGGAAGCCGAGAGAATATAAACAATACAGGAGAACTGGAAAATGTAGCTCATTGCAGGAGGAGTCGGAGGTGAGGTCATGTAGGAAGTTCTGGGTCAGGATTTAATCTAAGGGCAGGCAGCCATGAGAAAATTTGGCCATGAGGCTTGGAAGGGAGTGGAAGAGCCATGAGGGAGAATGATGTAGCAGCCCTGTGAAGGGAGGAGTAACAAGCAGCTATGTGGTTTGTAGTCAGGATGCAGCCATGTGGCCGGTGTGGTGAGGAAGAAGACTTACTGCTGCTCTGATCGTGCCCACTCTAGCTGACTCTGAAGACTCTTTCCTGCAAGTAGCTCACCTGCTGCCTCCAAACCCGGACTCTGTCTGGACTCTTGAGACTTGCATCTTTCCTGGACTTCACCGTAATCCAGGGCACCATGACACGTGCTTTCCTGGACTATGACATGGAGGCTTATGACAGTGTGCCCCAGATCCTGAAGGAGAGAGCAGCTGTGTGAGGATGGTGACTTTGGTACCTTCCAGAGAGACTAGAGAACTGCCTGTGCAGCCAACCTAAGATAAGAATACAGGGGACTATTTGGTTTGCTCTTGGCTTATAGCCTTTTGGGAAATGAGGGAAATGCCAAATCTCATGAGAATGGAGGGCTCTGAGCATTAGTGTTCTGGGCCCCCCACCAAGGTTGGAATGGTGTAAATAAAAACCTGTGCCTTACAGCATTAATTGTTGGGTCAGTGACCAAGTCACCATGCGGATGGGCCCCTGTCTGCTTAATTACACCATCATCCAGACGACTTTCCTCTTGATATTGAAGAGGACACAACCCCTCCCTTCCTCAGTCCCCAAGTTCTCCACCCATCATACAAAATACTCAAAGGACGTTTCTTTGTTTCTGTGTATCAGATCCAGGTGACTGTGCCTCCCGGAGGGACAGAGCCCTACTTCTCTATCCCTGTAGCCCCCAGGGCCAAGGGCAGTTCCTGCTATCTGAGTGACTAAAATGGGAGAAAGAGTTGAAGAACTCTTATTTTTAAAGAAAATCCCTTTTTGTATCCCTTGTTATTGAATCTCTGGATATTTCTGAATAGTCCAGAGCACACTTAAAATGTTTCATATCGTTCTTTGTTCTTTTATGTGAAGGCCAGTTAGTTGTGGTCAGTTAGGGGACAGAAGAGAGATGGGGGAAACAGTTTATTGTGCTCACAGGCCCCAGCATACCAGGCAGGGGCACCTGGTGAAGACTTAGGTGGTGGTGAGGCAGAAAGCAGGCGCCAGGAGAAAGCTGAGGCTAGACCCTCTTTTGGAGGTTCCAGTGGAAAGGCAAGGCAGGGGAGGGTAGACAGTTTAGGACTGGCTAGTCTGAATAATTTCGGTGGGCTCCTAGCTATAGGGGTGGTCGCTAGTTGCCTGATCTCTGGCTTTGGATGATTAAGGCAGAAGTGTATGGCCGCTGGACAGAGGAGGTCAGACTCTGGATTGGTTAGTTTGCATATCAGAGGATCCAGGAGGGGCAGTGTCTCCCCAGCCAGAAAGGTTTTTAAGATGCCCAAACATTATAATATTTTTAAAATTATAAACAATACACACATCCTCATGAAAGGGCTCTTTCAAGTTAAGAAGCCAGGAAGGCAGTGGTCTGTCATTTCTAGGGTCATGGCCACTTCTCTGTGTCACTGTCTATCTCTGATTTCCTTTCCCAGTTCAAAATCACCTAAGTGGTTGGCTCTCCCTTATTCTCCATCTCCATGTGAGCAGTGCATAGAGGGACGAGAAGAGCAGGCTGAGCGGTGCACAGTCGTGGGAGTGGGCGGGGTGATTTACCAGATTCGGTGCAGGTTCACTATGGGGCAGAGACGGGGATTTGAGGTGTGACCCTCTCTTCACCTTGTGGACTTCACAGCTCCTTTTTTCCAGTACCACCAGCAAAAGAAGTAATGTGTGGAATCTGGCAAATTGGGCTGAGTTTATCCTGGAATCACAATGAGGTCTTATGTCCCAGACCACTAGCAACAAGGACTGTGGAGAAGTGGTTTCTCTATTTTGATTTTGCATGAGCTCAGTAACCCAGCCATGGTACTCTTTTCCACTCTGTCAAGGTCACCTAGTATAGGAACCTGCTTCTCCACATATCCGTCAGCTCTGTCAACTGCCCCTGAGGCAGGTGCAGACCCAGACGACCTGTTCCATGGCCTGGCACTTCCCTCCCAGTGGAGAACAGGACCAGTAAAATGGCATTGGTCCAATCAAAATAACATAAAGTATATAAAACAAAGTGGCGTCACTCATGTCAACTAAAATGGCTATCAGTCAGCCATGACACTTTGTTTCAAGAAGGAAACTACCTAAATCAGAGCAGACACTTCTGGCAAGGAGACACACTTAAGATACCTGCACACGTGGTCAGAGCAGCTGTGTCTGCAGAGGGGGACCACCCACAGATAGACTCCTGGGGAAATTCCACACTTGCCAGCAGGGGTGTCAAGCAGAATAGCCATGCACCACCCATAGGCTCCTGGGGAAATTCCATACTGACATCAGGGGTGCCAAGACACTTATCAAAAGACCCAGAAGGGTGGAGTGTACCACTTTCAAGGTATAACTGAGGCCAGCTGCAGACCACTGCTGAGACAGCCAAGCTCCACACACCAGAGTGCTGCTCTATTCCCACTGATCTCCCTTGGCATCAGCTGCCAGAGGCTCTGCAGTGCTGGACTGAGGACTTTGTCTGCCCCACTGCCCACATGGCTCCAGAGATACTTCCTTGCAAGATGCTGACAGTCCCCTTGCCCACCGTGCTGTCTCCCGGACCTGCGGAATGAGACTCTGGGACTCGGGTTCATTATCCCCCATTGATTGCTGTATGTGTGTTATATTCCTCTTAGATTGTTAGAATGTGAGTAGGATATTAATGTAGGTTGATGTTCTACTTTGAGTGAACCTGCATTCCTCAAAAGCTGAGTGAATAGCATAGTTACTGTGTGTGACTCTTGTCTATTCCTTGGTGCTGGGCTGCTCAGCAGGCAGTTAGCTGAGCAGTTGCCCAGCTGACTTACAGGAAAGACTGTATCACAAACATATGCTCATGACACCCCCATGCTTACTGTGTGCTGTGTAGCTACTACACTCTTCTACTACCTTCCACCCTGAAACCATTGCCAACAGCTCGAGTGGCCCCTGGCACACAGGTGTTCTCATCGGTGTAATATGTCCATTAAAGAACCTAGCCACACTAAGGTTCCTCTTTTAGGATATTGTGGGACATCAGCTGTTATTTTTGTATTGTTCCCATTCAGCGTTTTACTCTACTGCAAGGGATTACATTGTAGAATGCTTGCCTTCCCAAATGCATTATTGATCTAAAAAAAATTATTCTATAACAAAGTGGAAAGGAGAGTAAAGAATAAGTGCCCATAAATAAATTCTTATTCTTTCCTCTCTTCTACAGGAATGTTTTTAGAAAAGCCTTCAGCCTGAAAATTTTGTCTCTGCCACTCCGTGCCTGAGCCAGTACTTGTGATGTCAGAATTTGGTGTATGCCTTTCAAACCTGCTCCTAGTTTAAACTCTAGTGCACTGAGAATATAATCTAAAGAAGATTAATTCTAAAAAGTATGATTTTTTTAGGAAGTAAAACCACCATGAAAAATTAAAATCCACTTCAGCATATAAAAATAGTTCAATAGTTAGAATAGACCTCCCTCGGCTCTCGCTTCAAGGGCAGATGATAGAACAACAAATAGCCGAGTCCAAGGTCGCAGGTGGCTGCTCCATCCTCACCATGGACCCTGGAAACCAGGTTTAGAATGGAACTGAAACATATTGCAATCAATAGTAATAATCATAAAAGTGTGTCCCTATAACTCCATGGAACTACTTTCCATAAATTTTTACTTAATGGAATTGAACTGAAAGTGGTTCTGAGGCATTCATAGCGCTTTTGTTATCATGCAGGGACACAGTATAAGAAACCCCCTTAAAAATCAGGTCTCAAGGTCGAGGAGAAGAGAAAGACTGCTTTTGTGTTTCCTCCTGTCTTAAAATGTGGCAGTGTGTTGCATGGCTACCCTGGTGGAAGACAAGAAACAAAGATATAAAATAGCAGACATCCCTGGGAAAAGCAGGCAGAACATGCAATCGGACAAACGGAAAATGTATACAAGAAAAGGAAAAAGAGCTCTCTTTTCTTGTAATAAATAAAATAAAATAGCCAGCAGGAAGAAGTGTACATACAAGGGAAGGTGCTCTGTAATGTGTGATTTATTAGCCACACAATTCTGTTAGTGAAACACTTCTCTTAATTCTATACACCAGACAATTGGTACCTCATTAAAAATAAGAGTGTTTATAAAAAGAAAAGTGAAGACAAGTTTTAAGTAGAATGATCAAACTGGTTGGTGGAAGTCTAAGGGCACAAATAATTACTTTAAATCACCACCTCAGACTTTGTACAGATTATGCCTTTAAGCTTCCATTTCCTTTTCTACCTCACACATTGATTTAGAAAGATTGCACTGCTGTTTACACAGCACGTGTATCCTTAAATACTGGTTGTAACAAGAAGGCAGATGATGGTCAGTGAAAGAGGTATTCTTTTCAGAGCTGAACAGTTTATTTTTTGAGTGGGTAAGCCAATTGTAATACAGATGTCCCCACTCTCCCCCTTCGCTTCCCTCCACCCAGCCATCCTTCCCCACCTCCACCACAGTGGTGTCCGTGTCCCTGGGCTGTGCATACATGCACGTGTGTTCCTTGTCTAACCTCTTCCATTCCACCCACCCCCTTCCCTCTGAAACTTGTCATTCTGTTCCATGTGGACGGGTTTTATCCAGCGACATCTTCTCTGAGACTTTGGCTGCCTAGGCTGGGATGACGTTCTCAGACGTGGGCCTCATCTCCTGGGAAGTGGTGCAGAGTTGCCCAGAGCAGCCCACAGACACTGAGTACTGGCTCTTGCTATCAGAGCAAAGCTGCCACCCTCTGCTCTCCCTTAAGAGATAAAATCAAGAGTCATTTGTGCGTCCTCACTTCAAAAATGGAAAATTAGTTAACTATGTCACTCCACCTGGAAGAGAAAACTCATAGCATTTGATTTGTCACAGTATAGGATGTTGGAGAGGGAAAACCTGCCTGGCTCCTTGGTTATCGAAAAAAACAAACAGATAAATTGCAACTGGCTAACACTGGAGTGTCAGAAGTCTCAAAAGTGCCAAGTTGTCTTTATTTTCTTCAGTGCTCTTAATGCTAAATTAGAAAAGATATAGACAGCATTGGAACTGACAGAGGGTAGAAGGTGGTATCAACAAAACTACTCAGAAATAGAAGGGAAAAGTCTTAAAGTCATTAAAGTCTTAGCTTTAAACGTCAAATCCAAATTGATCTGTAGACAGAGAAAGACTCTCTCCTGGAAAAAGAATTGCAGCCAAATGCTCATCAATAGAGACAAAAGATGAGCTTGGCAAACTCATTATAGTGCCAGTGAAGCTGTTTGATAAACCACAGGACAGAGACAAAGCTCTCTGTTAGAAGAGCCGTATGAGGCTCTCCACTCAACCTGCCAACTGCAGCTAACGTGAACATCTCTTAACAAGAAATGTGTGTGTGTGGGGGGGGGAAATGAAGGAGTGATTCACTGAATGAGACAGAAAGCTCCAGATCAGTCAAAGGCATTGCCTGAACTGCCTGGGGTTGGTTAGATGCCAAAATCCAAAGATGCATCAAAAAATTTTACAATTAACTGCTCAGAAGAGATCAGCATGGAGCATACCCAGAATGTCGCTGACTACTGGTAAAAGTCCTGCACATCTGGGGGTGGATAAGACTGAACAGCAGAGCCAAATGACATCCATGGACAAGATCATGAGTGCTGAATATTAAAACAACCATACCTTCCTGCCTGACTCCAAACGTCACTGCAGATGAAGCCTCGTTCAGAGCATTTGGGGCTTTGTATGGGATCTAGATGTGTAAGCTTACACCCTTTGCTCTAAATGAGTCCAAGTCTGCTGGTCAGAGAGAATTTGGGTAAGAAATCGTACATGCTCAAAGATTCAAAATGGGATAGTGCTGTGTGGCAGAGAGAGAGGTTTGTGACGACCACAGAGAAGACGAGGAGCCTCCAGCTCTGCACCCCGAGTGCACTCCGGTACATGTGCTGAGCCCCTGCTTCCCCGGCTGCTCCCATCATTGACCGAGCACAGCAGGACTCTGAGAACAGGCCACCGGTGCCTGATGTGGGTCTCCTATCACAGTGATCTTTGCTTAGGGACAACCTATCAGCTTGGTGACACTATCACAGGACTGCACAGAGGTCTAAGGCCCTCCCCACCCAATCCTTTTGTTCCCTCCTTCTTTCACATGTGCCATCCCTGTGTAACAGTCTAAAAGCTCTTTTCTCCTATTCCTATTCTCTCCCTCTTTGTCCTTCATGACATTTCCTCCATAAACCACCTACATGGTTAACCCTGCCTGGGTAACTGTTCCTTTAAGGACCTGAATTACCATAAGCTTGTACCTACCAACTATAATGGCCAGTCTTTCATTCTAAAAATTACGGATTCTACCTATGGAAGAGACTAGAGGGACTTATCACAATGTATGTTTAGAGTTACAGAAGTACAGCATGAATTTTCTAGCTTCAAGTCATGTAATATTTAAATGATTTTCTTTTTCAGTATGGTTGCTACAGTGATACAAGGGGGAAGGGGAATGTGAAAGACGTTTGTGTTTTCACAGAGTGTCTGACAGTGTCTCAGGTATGGCTACATTTGGTTTATGAATTTTATCGTGCACTATATATGGTGACTAATGTGACTAAGTCCATGAAAGGACACTTCAGAGGGAAGACAGAGAAGGCTGGGCAGAGACCCAGTAGTCTAAGAGCTACAGTCCACCAAGATCCTTCCAAGGCGATTACTATGCACCAGGCAGTGTATTAAGCACATCACATACTATAAGGATATAAATACATAAAACTAAACACCATCGTTCAGATAAGCCTCTGATGTGAAAGAGATGGTTTCCCCTTATTGAGGATGGGGAAGGCCAAGCATGAGCAATGGAACTTAACAAGTAATTCATCGTTGGTTGAGGGCCAGGATCTAAATATGGGTCAATCACACTCTAGCCCTGAGCCAGCCCCAACCCCGGGGCCTCCTGTCTTCAGGGAGGGATTTCAAGTTCATTGCAACCAGACTTTGATATGCACTGTGAGAGCTGCTGGGAGACAGGGGTCCCCACTATACCATGCAAGGACACAGTATGCAAAAAGCTCTGCAGGCCTTTTTTTATGTGCAGTGGCGTCCTCTGCAGGGCAGTATGTAAAAGTGCAGGAAATGTACTGTGGGTCTCTGGCTGCTCTCCAAGACTAATAGACACCTCATTGGCTGCAGGTGTCTGGCCTGAGTGGCTAGCAGAACAAGGTTCGGCACAGGGTTCATATGGGTTAGGTCAGATGATGAGATCACTCCTTTCCTGTAATGCCACATTGTGGTAGACACATCACATACTCCTTTAACAACTTGGCCTACTTACAATTTCAGTTCTCACCATGGTAGACTGTTCCAATGGAGCTTGGCCTGCTTTTATGCTGCCAGCATCCCAACTGAGCATCTTGCCTCTTCTTGCCATTCTCTTTTTAAGACCTTATCCAACTCAGTGGGATTGCATTTCACCCTATGCTCATAAGCAGCCTAGAAGTGCAGAAAATTTAGCAGCTCTATTGAGGGAAGAAAGGCATTGAACAATTCTGGGGGTGTTTAGTCTGCCTCTGAGTAGTCATGACATAATGGACCCACTGTTGGTTACAGTAGTATCCTAAATAATGTATCCTGATACTGACTTTGCATTTTTCCTCATCTCAATGTTCCTGCTTCTTCCCCTGTGATCACCTTTCAAAAACATAGCTGCATTCTTATCCTTGTCACGGGCTCTCCTATAGGGGAACTTAAGCTGAGACCATGGGGTACAGGAAGTGATCCTAGAGAGTAGTCAGGATGGGATGCTGGAACTAGGCCTATAAGAGATCATCATCCCATTTGTGATTGTTAGAGAGGTGCAACGATCCCTGGGGTGCCAAGCATTGTAATGACTAAATCACATGACTGGTGAGACTGGGATGAGGAACAGGACAGAAGGGCAAGCATTGGGTTACGCCATAGTTCTACACTTGAACAGTATGGGCAATAGTAAGTTCAAAGTTTATGGAGCGGGAGTGGGCTGACTTTTGCTGACTGCAAGGAGGCCTTGAAAGAAAATCCAGGCTCGGATTAGTCAACTGTCAACTCAGGACATGCCGTGACAACCAGAGGGAATCATGGAACAGTTAAATATCTTCTGCAGCCAGGGCAAAATGTGCTAAATATGCAGCCCAGAATTAAATTACAAGGACAACAGAGAGTGAATGTATAGCCTGAAAAGGTATCGTCTGCTAAAAGAAATAACGGCACCTTGAGGCCTGAGATGAGGACGGTTAAACGTCTGCATCAAACAGAGGTCTGAATAGAACTGCCTGCTTCCCCATCACTTCCCGCAATGCACCTGCAGCCTGTGTGTGGCACAGATCTTAGGCCCCACTGGGTTAAATGTCTAGGAGAAAAAAATAACAAACACTACATTCCACCAAGGTACAATAAGGAACAGTTTCTGTTGAAACTGGAGCTCTGATTGAGTATTTTTGACTCCTCTTTTGGGCATAAAAAGGAATTACTGTATTTTCGAGTGTAACTGACTCTGATTACCTTCAGGAGCCAAGGACGGAGTATGGCTGTGACTTGGGGATCCCCAGGGGTTCTTTGGTGCTTCTCTGCTTGATGATTAATGAACAGGCAATTGCACCAACCATTTCACAAAAAGGGCAAGGCAATCAAGAATGCAGATCCCTCTGGGATGAAGGCCTGTGTCACTCTACCAGGTAAGCACTTTGATTCTGCAGCAGTGCAGGGTGAGGGTGAGGGAAATCAGAAGGGGGGTTGTGGGGAGAGATGGTAACTTTCAACTGTGGCCTTCAGAGAGGTTGCAGTGGGAAGGACCGTAGCTTGTCCTATTAAACCTGCCAGTATGAACTGTTTGATGAAATTGCAGCCCCTGTCCATATTGGACATGTAGTGACAGAGTGAGCTTAGAGACATGACATAATGTGAAGAGTGCAGTAGGATGGACTGCAGTAGATGCCACTTGGTTCCCCTCATTTTGAGCCTTGTTTGTGGTGGATGGTAGCATATGAGCTCTGTGTCACCTTGCTGTCCCTCAAACAAGCATGGTCTGAACCAATGCATTGTGTTCTAGGGCTTTCTGAGATATCAACAGGACTTGCTTGGCCTACTTGTAGGCACAACCTGCAGCTAATAATCTTGGCAGTGACCTTCAATCCATGGGAGATGTATGGCAGTAGATGAAGGCTTCAGGCCCCTGCCTTTCATGAGGATATTTCTGGGAAGCAAATTCTGTTCATTTCTCGGAGGTTCTAGATGAACTTTCTAATGACCTTCACAATGGAAATAATAGTGCACACTTATATGTGCTTCTCCTCTTCCTGTGCCTTTCTGTCTTCTTCCCTCTCTCACTGCTGCTTCCTGAGAGCATCTCTCAGACAAGTCACCTGCCCTGAAACCCCTTCTCAAGCTCTACTTTCAGGGGAAATCAAACTAAAACACACAAAATATCTCCCAAAACTTCATGTTTTCTGCTTTATGAAAGATAAGCTCACTCCTGCTGGAAGTGTAGCTGGATTGGATATTGGATACGTAATATTTACTATTTAGAGCCCAAAAGCAGAATGAGTATGGGGTATGTGCCACATTTCACATTTCTAATGCCTTGCAGGATTTTCACCATAAAACTTTGTGGAGATGCTGAAAACCCACCGTCACAGCCAGACGAGTTATTGCTGCTGGAATTTCTAAGTGGCTCAGATAACGTATTTTTAGAGAAAATTTACCCCAGAGCAAAACTGGAAGCATTGGAGGGAGTACACCTTATAGGCCTATAATTTTTCACCTTTCAGATTCTCTTACATATCCAGTTTAAGCTATCATTAATATTGCTTTGGGGCATTCCTAGCTGTCCCCAGTGAGCAGTCTGCTACGAGCTCTAACCACTTTCTGAGAAACATGAAGTTCAAGCAGTGTCTAAAAGCTTAGATCAATGAGTCATGAAGAAGCTAAATGGGATGACTAGCCTTCACTGAACTCCTGGATCCCAGAGCTCAAGCCTGGGGAAAGCTGATGGATGCTCTCCGAGGCACAGCAGTTAAAAAAACACTCAGCACTTAGCAATTTCTAGTCCCAAATAATTTACTGAAATCTTATATATCCCATAACCATGTCTTTGAAAAATATGTGATAGTGCCCTCATTTTTTATATAGGAAAAAAATACATTAAAAATGGCATTTAATAAGGTAGCAGTCAAAAATAAAAATTGGAATTCAGTAGTTCCTGAGTTCAGGAATATTTTGTTTGACTATTTATTTTAAGTTTGAAGAATTCAAACTGGACTGATGTGTCATCCAAGAAGATAATTTTGTCTGGGTGCTATTTCTTGCTGTGTGCCAGAAGCAAATAGCATCAGTGAGTTCTTTGAATGGAAGATCTGGGCTCCCAGCTCCGGAGTGCAAAAGATGTTTTGTGGCACTCAACAGACCATTGAGGTTGCAAAGACTCACAAAAATACTGTTGAAGAAGTAAAAGAATATTTAGCAATCTTTATTTATTTTTGAACAGACAAAAGAGGAGGTGCAAACTACAGGTGATTGACAGACAGGGACAGGGAGTGGAGCTGACATCACTGGGGTGTCCCCTAGTAACCCAGACTTAAGGCACTGTGCCTTTATTGTGCTACTGAGTCAAATAGCTTTTCATTCAGAGTGCTGCTCGCTGCAGAATGTGAGTGTAAGAAAATCATCTTTTACATAGTACAGAATTTCCTTTGAAATGTGGCAAATTAAGCCATTAATTAAGCCACAAATTATTTAAAATCATCTTTTCATGTAGACACAATTCCTAAAATTCTAGGCAGCACTAGAGCCCCCCCTCCCAAAAATGACAATTCTCTCAACATTTTCTAATTTTCTAATGAAAACTAGAGTTTAGCAGAGGTACATTGATATGAAGTAAATTCTCATAAAGTTTGAAACTGAAAACACTGACACTTGAGTGCCATTTCCTCCAAAATCCCTAGGACGCTTATTAAAAATACAGACTTCTGGCCCTCGTCCACAACCACGGAATCAGAATGGCCTAGGATAGAGTCCAGGTATTTCTGCTTTTAAACAAATTCTAGTCTCTCCTTCCCCAATCAGCACGTGACTTACCAGCTGAATTCTGGGAAGTTTCTAGAAACAACACTCTGCATATTATATTTCTGATGTGCACGTTTGGACAGCAGCAACCTATAGGCGGTCTGATTACAAAAGCATATTTCAAGACGGGATTTGGTTTCCTCACACATCCAGAAGGTCACGTGCAGGGGCCTGGGCGGTTCTGCTCCAATAGTACTGGGACGCCCCGGCCAGTGTCCACAGGTCCCCCTGGCTTCTAGCTCTTGAGTGTCACTTCACCACCTCATTTAAAGCTCCTCAAAGGGTGGAGCCTAGAGCAAGAGCATGTCATCCAGGGATGAAGTTGCGTTAGCTGAGTCTCTGTCTCTGATTTCTTTGCGCAGCTGCTTCCCTGCACTGTGTCCTCTGTAGCTTCGAGGCCGCTCTAACAGCTGCCTGATCACTCTATTGTTTGCAGTAATGTCCTGGAACATAAATTTCTCAAAGGTCTAATATCTTTTGTAGGGATACTTTTTGAGGTTAGTATATGAGTTTGTTCTGGTCTAGAAGGCTTTTTTTTTTTTTTTTTTTGCCTTTTCTTTGGCTGTCTCTGGCAAAGTAGCTGGCCTTCTATTTAGCTAGCTTTTCTCATGGAGCTACCAACCCTGTCTTAACAGCCTTCCACAAAACACTCCATTGCTTTTGAAAGCAGCCTTGGGCTTGAATATACCCACACTCAGGTCAGCTTTGAAGCTCTATGTGTGAGTGATCTAGGGAGAAGATGATTAGGACCTGCCTTACGCAGAGGTTCAAGTTGGGGCTGTGAGAGGAACAGTCCCAACATCTGAGGCTCCCTTGGAATTCAGCCTCTGCAACATGTGGCTAGGAGACAGTAAGAAATCCTGGCAGCCTGTTGCTTCTGGAAGTATAACAGCCATTGATGGGAGCTGTGAGGAGAGAGCCCAATTCTTAACCACATTTACTTGAGGAGTGGGGCTTCCACCTGAGCTGGGTGAGGAGTGAGGATGAAGGTTGTGGTCAAATGATACAGACTCTGATCTAACCCAGATTTAGTAGATTTTTTTTTTGAAAAATAAAAAAGTTTATTTTCTATTTACCCTTAGCACAATTTCCAGAGGCTTTACTTTTTTTCCTTAAATTAATATTCCCCAGATGTGGTTGTGTTGATGCAGAATGGGTCTGTGGAGCTTCCCACTTCCCACTCCCCCTGCCGATGGTCATGTGGGCTCTATGTATTTGACCTGTGAACACATCACAGAAAATATCTCCATCCACGGTGTGAGTTGCAAGTATTTCCTCCCAGTTTGTCATTTGCCTTTTCACATCACTTGTCCTGTCGAGTTTTGGCGTGAAATTTAAAAGTACAATGGCATGTAGCTTGCTTAATTATTTCCCCCTTATTGGATTTTGAGTTTTAGTTGGAAAAGCATTCTTTACTCCCATGTTAAAAAATAATTCACTCTTTTCCCCCTAGTACTTGTATGATTTATTTTTTACATTTAGATCTCCAATCATTAATTTATTGAAATGGGTTGTGTGAAATATAATTTCTAAATTACCTTGTTCTAAATGGCTCTTTAGGCATTGTAAACTAATGATTAAAAATTCCCTCTTCTTGTCAGGTACTTGAGATTGAACCTGTATCAGTTTAAAAGTTCCCCACATATATTTTGGTTGTTTTCAGACTCCATTCTGTTTTATTGGTATATCAATCTACTTAGGAGCTACTACTACACTCTTAATTATAGAAGCCTTATATTATGTTTTTAAATGGTGAGCTTCCTGAAACTCAATTACTCTCATTTTTTAGGGTTTTCTGGACAGTTTTTGTTTACTTATTTTTTAATTGTATTAATTTTACAATCAGCTAGGACCACTCCAGACCAGGAAAATAAAATAAAATTCGTTGGATTGTGTTATCATTTTAAATCTGTACATTAACTTGGGAAGTATCAGTATCTTTTACTTGAGTTATTCTTTTCAAAATCATAGGTGATCTGCCCATTTGACTGAGCCTACTTCCTCTGCTTTTCAGTGGGATTTTAGATTTTTCCTTATTTAGACTTTGCATGTGTCTTGTTAAAAGTATTTCTGGATATTTGTTGCTGTTGTTGTTATTATAATGAGTTGTGCTTTCCTTTTCCAACATATTTTATACATTGTTATTTTTGGTCTATAAAAGAGCTATTGACTTTTGTATTTTAACTTCATAATTTGATAAATTACTGATTATCTTATTATTTGTATTAATTTTTTCACTGATTGCACTTGGTTTTCATGGTATATTATTATAATAATCTACAAATAAAAATAATCTTTTCTCTAATTGTTATTGTCTCAAATTATTAACCTTGTCTGAAGGATTATCTAATAATCATGAATAATAATGGATATTATAGTAATTCTTTCCTTGTTCATGGTTTTAGCAAGAATAGGAAAGATGTTTCATCATCATTTAAGATGACAATGTTCTTTTGTATTTATTTTCCTGGAATAAACCCCACTTAGTCATGGTTCATCTTCTTTATGGTGGTGTTGGGTTCTATTTGCAAATTCTTTATTTATAACTCTTTATCACTGTGGTCTGTGAGGTTAGTCCGTGCTTCGGCCACTGTGCGGCTGTGATCGGTGCAGTCATTGTCAGGTTTGGAGTCACTGTTACATTCTCCTCGTGAAATTAATTAAGAAGGCTTTCTTATTTTATAAGCCCTGGAACAGTTTGAGTAGCAACAGCAATATTTGTGCTTTGAAGGACTGATGGAAGTCCCTGTGCAAACATATGAGTGGATCCTTTTTTTGTTGGGGGGGGGGTGTATAGCACTTTGATACAGTTCTCTATTTGATATTCAAATTCAGATTTCCTCTTCTTCTTGGGGGAAATTTGGGCAAAATTTGTTGTCCTAGAAATTTACCTTTTTAATCTAAGTTTGAAACTTATTTATAAACAATTGTGTAAAGCCATCTCTTAGGAATGTTTTTAAATTCTTATAATTTCAAAAGGTATTTTTCCTGCCATTTTTTATTTTGTATGTTCATGTTGTCTTTCTTTTTTTTTCTTGATTATGTTAGCTACTAGTGCGTCTATTAGATTGATAACTTCAAAACACTAGTTTATGTACTTATGTATTAGTTATATCTTCTTGTTTTCTAATTTATTAAGTTCTACTTTTATGCTTATTAATTTATTCTTTCTGCTTTCTTCATATTTATTTTGTTTTTTTACTTGCTTTATGATGTGGATCCTCCTTTCATTTTTATTATTTGTATTAAGGGCCATGAATTTTCCTCTGAACATCATTTCAGAGGAATGTAGTCTACAGATTCTTTTTTGTGTATTTTTAATATTTTTAACCATTTCTAAAAGAAATTCTTCAATTTTGATTTTCCTTTGATTCTAGAGATATTTATCAGTAACTTTTAAAGCTGTGGTTGTAAAGGCTTCCACCCTCTTTAAAAATTAACTTCTAGTTTAATGTGTCATAAGCAGAGAATGTTACTGCATTATTTTCTTTTACTAAAATTTATTCAGATTTACCTTTTTTATATATTAAAACTTATATACCCTTATTTGTTCATTTTTGTCCCAATTATTTATTTGTCTTCGACTTCCAATATTTTGTTCAAATCTCTTATTACTGCTAGGATTCTATGAGAAGGCTTGTCTGCACAGTGAGTGCGTGAAGAAAATTTGGGAAGGCAGCTGATGGAAGGGTCTGTATTTTAATTGTGATAGTAGTTGCACAACTCTATGCAGTTGTCAAAACTCATAAAACCTTGCACTAATAAGAGTGTGTGCATTGCACATAAATATAAAAAAATGTAAAGAAAGTGGCTAGGAAGGTATAAAGTTAAATAATTCAAGAGAATAAAATAAATATTTTGGATACCTCTTGTTATTTTGCTAAAAATCGTTCTTACCTCTTCACATCCTTCTGTATGACAGCAGGCTGACTTCTCTCGGCCACTTCAACAAGACTAATTAGTCTTGTGTGTGGATGGGGCATCCCCATCAAGAGATTAAAGAAGGGAGGAAGGTGAAGCTAAGGTATTGATTCTCCTGGCTCCTACCCTGGGGAACTGCCTCAAGATGGCTATGACCTTCGACCCTTCACCAAGGACGCCTCTACCACCATGAATTTCCCCTTGCACTTTTTAGTACTTCTTCCTCTACTCCCTGTTGATCTAGAGATGGTAAGGATCCTCACTGTTACTAGCCCTAGGACACTACACTATTTGGTGGTTCCCTTAATTGTGTTCATGCCTTCATAAGATTCTTATATTAAAATCTCTCAAATGATCTAATTTGAATTTGCCATCTGTTTCATGCAGAGACCCTAACTAATATAGTGAGTGAAGATTCATGAGAATGAACCTAGCATATTCTCATGGCAGTGAGGAGGCCAGCATGACAGGAAAAGAAGGTGTAGTTTGAATAACTGAGAAATAAGGTAGAATATGGAGAGAGACACTGTGGTGGGCAAGGTCATGGTATCTAAAACTAGGTAAATCTTAATTTTGTCAGGAAAAAATAAAACCACTGGAAATGTTTAAACAGAAAGTTAATATTATCAAAGTAATACTTAATAAAGATTAACTGGAATGTAAGGATGGATTGGAGCAGGAAACATGAAGTTTAGCTGAACAATTAGAAGAATGGTGTATGTCATGTAAGGTGAGGGAACCTACGTAATAACTATGCAATGGAAAGACAAACATAAACAGTTAGATGTTGGAAAGTAAGTGGATATAAGACAGAATGAGATGAGCCAAAGATGACTTTGAAGTCTGGGTGCCTGGAAGAATGATGGTGTCATCAAAGGGTGATGTTCTTTGGAAAAGCTGACTGATTTGTAAAGGAAGATAGTGTTTGAAAGGTAACCGTCACACTCCCATTTTGGAAATTAGCTCTGCATGGTGGGTTTGATTTCAGCTTGGAAACTATTTTTCCCCCTGTGTTACAGAAAAGTCTGAAGCCATAAATCTCCACTGAGAATCAGCCGATGGCAGAATTCAAGGAGTCTGATTCCAGAGATCACTGGGAAGAAAAGCTTCAACCTCAGGAAAAAAATAATTTCTGTGACTTGACTCAACATAATGAGTCAGGCAGATTGGTGGGGGGAATCAGAGAAATGTTACTTGGAAAATGGAAACACAAATGGAAGACTGATAATGAGAGTTTAACTAGCAGAAGCTGCACCACACGCAGGGATAAAGGCAAGGGGAATCATTGCCCTGGACAATTTATTTATGTAGTAGTATATATACCAGGCAGACTAAGGCTAATTACTTAAGCGTAATTAGCCTGGGAGGGAACTGGTGTTTGGCTTCAAAGACCACAGGTGGTATGACTTCTACTCCAGTTCTTGCCTCTGATTAGTAGTAACCTGTACTTGGTGAGGTGCGGGAGAGAACAGACTACTGAATCTGACTTTTGAGGAGGATCACAGTTTAATAGTAAGCATAGGTTCCTTGTGCAGTTATTGATAATTTTGCTGCGAGTGTGAAATTTGACTTGAGAATTGGGGTAAGAGAAAAGATACAGATGGAGGACTTCTTTGAACTCCGGTGGGCAAAAGGAAGCTGCAGAGGGAATATACCCAAGACTGAGACTTTCAAGGAGGCCCAACTTTTTTCTTCTTTTCTGGTCTCATCCGAGAACCTAACACAATACTGGATTTAGAGAAAATGCTCAATAAATAAACATGGAATCGAATTGGTACTAACCCAGGATATAGGTAGTCCGACATTTAAACATATTATATTATTGCTTGAAAAGTCAAAGTCATATGATTCAGGGACCTCAAAACAATGTTTAAGGTCTAAAAACTCTAATATGCTTTAGGAGGTATGAAGTAGGATGCTCGCATATGTAAGGGCAAGTATGTGATTTTAGATAAAGGCAGCTTATATGACAAGGCAATATATATTGCTCAAAAAATACAAAAGGAATAAGAATGGATAGGCAGACTAGGAGTTAATATTCTATATTTTTCAAAGAAATCCCAAAGGTGATGAAGATTAGAGTTAAGGAAAGACATATCACAGAAGGCTCAGCACCTCAGTGATTTCTCCAACTTGAAATTGAAACAAGTATAGGTCAGCGGATCTGTTCACACATGCCTCCCTGATAAGTTTCTTTCACATCAAAACATTAAGAGCTGATATTAAGGAAACATTTCAATGAGTGATTTAAATTTCATCACCTTCAAGTGGGGAAAGTCGCTGTAACAAAATATACGTAAAGACCGTCTTCTGCAGTACATCACTGAACAAGTTCGCCCTTAGAGGAGCTTCCCCTGGCAGCTGGCCAGTGGTCAGAATTTCGTGATGCAAAGTTGACAGTGGAATCTTGAGTTCACATTTTCATCATTGAATCAGAAGCTCAGAGAAATTGTTAATAGAAATTCTGAAAAAATCCTAACAAAAACCTGCCTGCATCTCCAGAAGCACCTGTTAATTTATTAGAAAATATACATAACTATGATGCTAGATTTCTCAACTGTAAAAGACAGCACTGTGTTCATGTTTTTTCCTTAGGTTTTGCTCATCATCCTTGTCCAGGGGAGTTAAATAACATTACATAGGCAATTTACAGTGGGTAAACCCCAGAAAAATTAATAAAAGAATACTCTACTCTTCAAAATATGTTTTAATTGCCTATAACACATTGTAAATGGATGCCTCTGTATTCCTAACAACAGGGTTTATTATTGATATTTTAGTTATTTGTTAACTATAATGACATAAAAATTGAAGCCTAGTTATAAAGTGAAATGACCAAAGTCACAGAACAAACCGCTCCCACACTACTGTAAGCAATTAAGTTCATCCAATATTCAAATGAGAAAACTCATTTTTCACAAAGTGTACGTAAAAAAATAATGGTTTTTATTTTTACATCATCAATAATAGTAAACAAGTTAGCCATACTAAGGTATTTATAAGACTCACTATAAAATATAATGAAGCAGCACCTCCATATCAATATATTATACCAGGTAATAAGGGAAATTTTAGGGGTATAGATAGGCAGCTACTTACTCAATTCTTGATATTTCATGAAATTATTTAAGTGACAAATAAGCTCTAATAAGCACTTCCTAGAAGAGACAGAATAAATAAACTAACCCCACTGAGGGGGCATTTCATTTATTTATTGTGTGTGTGTGTATTTGTGTGTGTGTGAGGAAAGGTTTTTATGTTTAAATTTTATTTTATTTTCATTTTATATTTTGTATTAAAGCATAGTCTACATGCAATGTCATGTTAGTTTCCAATGTACAACATAGTTATTCAATATTTATATACCTTATGAAGAGATCAGCATGACAAATCTAGTAGCCATCTGCCACCATACAAAGTCATTACATTATTAATGACCATGTTCCCTGTGCCGACCATTACATCCCTGTGACCTATTTGTTTTCTAACTGGATGTTCGTGCCTCTTATTCCCCTTCACATTTTTTGCCCATTACCTCACACTCCTCTCCTCTGGCAACCATCCGTTTGTTCTCTGTATCTATGAGTTGGTTTCTGGTTTGTTTTGTTTATTTTATTTGATTTTAGATTCCACATATCAGTGAAACCATTAGGTATTTGTTCTCTGTCTGATATATTAAAACTTAGCACAATACCCTCTAGGTTTATCAATATTGTCACAAATGGAAAGATTTCATTTGTATTTATGGCTGAGTAATATTCATTGTATATAATCTACTTCTTCTTTATCCATTTGTCTATTAATGGACACTTAGGTTGCTTCTGTAATGTGCCTATTGTAAATAATGCTGAAATGTTGAATGAGAGGCCTTATGGAAAAGGTGTCCCATGGGGCCCAGTGGTAGAATCCATCCTGGTCAGCAAAGCCCAGTGCTCCAGGGGTGTCCCATTGTAGGCTGTGTGTACCCCCCTGTTGTAGCTGGGTCACAGCCACAGAGGGCGTGCTGGTGGGATGGGCTGGCTGCCAGACACTGGCTGGTTGTGAGGCCCAGCAGTGACTACTGTGAATGGGCTGGTGTGTGGGGCTGGCTCCCCAGCAAGTTGCTGTTTGGGGTAAGTCCCAACAATACCCTGGGGCCATACACCAGGTACTGGGGGGTGGGCCTGCTGCTTTGGAAAGGCCTAGAGAACTGACATTTCATTTAAAAAAATACACTCATTATACTGTTTAAAAGTTGATTGACAGATATTCTGAATTGGTTCTTTTCTTCAAGCTCAAGACAAGCATAAAAACTCCCTTGAGAAATTTTTTCAGCTTTCCTCAAGGCTGAAGGCTGTGGTTTTACATAGATTAATATCTTTAGAATTTTATTCTCAAAGAAATGTTTAATAACCTTAATGCATTATGGTATAGTGCAAGTGATTTCTATGAAATGCTATTTTTAACTTGTTTTCAGCAAAGCCAAAAGTGACCTCATAGAATGGTAATCTTCCTTCCTCAATGTAGTTTTCATCATTCTCTGAGTTTATCATGAAGAATAGTGATGCTTTGATTAAAAAAAAAGTCACCATACTGTAGTCAGACCTCACCAAGGGCAGGCCTGTACATCTTTCTCTTCCCCTTCCCCCTATAAACACGACAGAGAACAATGGTAAAATGCAGCAGATTATGACAGTTGTGCAAGGACTGCTGTACATCTCTAGTTCCTCAGGAAACATCCTCAGAACATTCCTAACCATTGCCATGTGAATACTCATCTTCAGTTTCTCCTATTTACAAATGTGTAGAGATACGCTGAAAGAGGTGAGTTCTGTCAACCCAGAGTTATTAACTCATTAGTGTGGTTCTAAGATCTAAGTTGAAAGGGTGATGTGAGAAATTGAATCTATTCTATATTTCCTGTTTATATTTTTCCATCTCACTATCACTCCTTTGATTCGGTTTCTTATCATGCCTAATGTGATTTGTTGCGATGGTCTTCGCACTGATGTGCCTGCCTTGCCTCCGAACCCAGTCTTCACATGCTCCAGATGGTGCTTCAGGCCTGCACTCTGCTCTCTCCCTGCCCTGGGTTTCCAGACCATTTGGGTTGTCGATCTAGTCTACCCACTACCACCCCTCCCCCCATTTGTAGGGAATACCCTCTGCCCTTCGTTCTGCCACCAGTCACTCTAGATTTCATGGCCATCTGGGTTCTGCCTCCTTTGCCTTTTCCACCATCCTACTAGTCTGGGCTTTATGTTGTTTCCTGTCCAAGTTATGCAATTGTGATTTGATGAGAACCCTTTGTTTATAAACCTTGATAAGTTTCCAGTGGATTCAAGGTAATTCCTCTTGCAGAAATATTCACAACAATTGTAAAATACTTTCTCCTCTCCCTGTCTTAAATCTTTAATGATATTTCTTTCACATTATTCCAATGAGGCAATTTCTGGTACTTTTAAAAGGCTAACATTCTATATATTTTTAATCAGTCTAAACATATAAAAGGCAATTTGACTGTTCACAATGTATTGTCAGAGTATTTTGAACACTGGAAACATTTCTGGGCAAAGTGAAGTGTTCTGTTGCCTAAACTGACATTGATGTTCCTTTTAAAATCATCACTAATGTAATGATTTTAATGTAAGTAATGTAAGTACCGTGAATATCTTCTGTGTGTGGGGTTCTGCGTGTGGCCACAAGAGATCACGTGAGTGCAGACTGAGTCCTGTAGACCCGTTGCTTAGGGTTTTTGCCTTTGCCTTTAGATAAAGAAGGTGTACAAAACTAAGCCTGAGCAGAGACTGGCTTTTCTACTCCCTTCACCATATTTTTCCTTGTCAAAGCAACTTTTTGAAAGCCACATAGACATATTTATTCAACAGCATCGAATTTGTTGTTGCGTGCCACTCTGTCTCCGAGCATATGCCATGCCAAATGGTATCTGTACACAGACCTTAATTTAAACTCATGGGACCAGATGTATTCCAAAGGCAGATTTTTTTTTAATTTTAGGAAAGTAAAACAGTGCATGCATCTTCTATTAAAAAAAAAATATTCCCAGGAGAATCCCTAGCAGTTTCCTATAATCAAATACATGAATGTGTCAGAATTGAAAACATGGCTGTTTACTTAGGAATAATAAAGTTTAAAAGTCTCACACCAAGATGGGCAAGGTTTTGAAGCCAACTGAGTTACAAAGTTTTATTTTTTACAGCTTTTTGGGTTTCCAAATTATAGATAAAGGCTAATGTACCTGTGGTGTTTAATAAAATAATAGAACATAGTTTCTACTCTCAAGAAATCCAACAAGTGTTACTGTTTAGCTAATTCTTACTGTTAGGCCTATGCTGATGATGTTAAAATACTGGAATATGTTTCCCAAGAATTAAGTGTCCATTGTCCCAAGCCACTTAAGGGCTCTCTCCTCCAACCCATCCACCCCCTGGATTCCTGGTATGTTCCCAACAATGACCCAGCACCTGCAGGAGTAACTCCTGGCTTCACAGCCAGACTGTGAGTAACAGAGCCATATCACTTATTCAAAATTTTAAATGTCACTCCTGAAATAATAGGATAACGTGTTCCAGGAAGGCCAGAGGATTTTGACAGAAAGACGAGAGGTTGGGGAAACTTACCAGTCTCACTTTCTTTTATTTTTAACTTCTATAGACCAGAAGTTTAGGAAAGCAGAAAGCCAATGAAATCATCTATCATTCATAAAGTTAAGTCTCTACAGGGAAAACCAGTCCCAAGAAAGCAAGTAGGAAAAAACAGCTCTGGGAAGGAGTCACCCTTGTGATTTTTTATCATTACTGGCTTTTATAGTCATAATTGTTATCTTTACCGCAGATGTGGGAAATTCCATATAGGCTCATTGCTATTTTTTCAACAGATGTTAATTTTCTCCATGGCAGAATTGAAAGAACATGACTTGATGCGCGACCTATTGCAGAGAACTTCTCCTTTACCTTGTAGCAATAACCTCCCTGTGCCAATTCCAACCTCATTGGAGCTTAGTTTTTGTTTTTCATCTATAAAGTGGCTATAATAATTCCTGTTTGATGCCAGGATGTTGGCAAACATTGAGTGGGATGGCATAGGTTGCTAAACAAATACAAGATATTATCATTTTTATCAGATTGAAAATGACTCTTTATGATTTCTGCTTTTATTTTCTTTATTTTTAATTTAATTTAATTTTTTACTGAGTTTGGTCAGCACTGTTTGATAGGCTGTAACCATTGCATGAGAATGCATTGGCCTACCCTCCACCCACCCCATTGGCCAGAAGCCCACAACTGGAGTGGCTACCATTTAGGACTTTCATAAACACACTTGCTATTCTGATTTAGTGTGACAGGCAGTGCAACACAGTGACTGAGAGCATGGGGTCTGGAACGTGATTCCTGTGATTGATATCCCAGCTCTGGCACCTACTAGCTTGAGCAAGTTACTTAATCTCTTTGTTCTTCAGTTTTCTCATTGGCAAAATAAGAGTAATAATTATACCTATCTCAAAATAGCATTATAACTATTAAATGATTTAATGAATGTGTAACATCTAGTATAGTACCTGGCAAAGATTAAGCTTTCATTAGGTGTTGGCCATTCCCGGAAAAATGCCTGCCTCCAGGGGGAGCCCCTCAAACGGCTGCTACTTCCAGTTTCTCCTGTTCGGAGATTGAAGATTCCATTACACATCTGTGGAGACATTTCAACAGAGCAAGGCTTGGTGTCAATCTTTGTTTTTGTTTTTTTAAGGTGGGCAGATGCAACCAGCAAAATAAGATATTGAGAAGTGCTAACAATGTGTCATATTCAGAACACAAATGGTACAAATGATAACTGTGTTAGTCCAAAAACCACATAAATTTTCAATGTTCACTTGCATCATACCTTTGAGATCTACACATCAGGAAATTCTCTACTCCCCCCAAAACTGCATGACCCTTTATCTCTACTTTTCTCAGTACCACTCTTTCATATATTGCATTGCAATTATTTTCCTTTTATTTTTTTACAAAAATATTGGTTGACAAATATTTACTGAGTACCTACATTGTGCTAGATGAGCCTCGCATCCCTTCTTAAAACAGTTAAAATTAGGAACTTTCTCTAAGTTGTTCCTGAGTCCGTCAAAGGGTCTGAACCTTGGTCTTGTACTTATGTAGATGATAGGAAATGCTTACTGAATTAAAAAACTGAAGTTACTTTAATGTGAGCATATTCATGCTTGCATCCAATCATTAGCAGAGGTAACAGCTAAAAGTGCTAAGCTTTTCTCATAATTTGTGTCACTTAATCCTCATGCAGGCTTGTAGGCGTGGTTGTCTTTATTTTACTGTTGAAGACACTTAGCTTTATAAAGGTTAAATAATTTACTCAAAGTTACACAACTAATAAGGACTCTGATCCATAACTAGCCAACTCGAGTAGCTATTTTTTAACCCACCATTTTCTTCAGTCCATAAGATATGTTGCCTGTTCACGTAAACTCTTGACCTTCCAACATCAGAACTTATTAGAAATGTCAAGGTCAAACATTAAGCAAAAAGAATTTAGAGGACAAGCAAAAAACGAAGACTGCCTGGAAGTACATAAATTGTGTAATCACAAATAATACACTGGCATTATGAGAAAAATAACAAACTCCTGGAGAGTCTCTGTTGGTGAAGCCCCCTTTAGCTTGCAAAGCGCCACCATTCAGAGGAACCTGGGCTCAGCTTGTCCTTATCTGCTCAGACATAGCGTGTTGCTGAGGTCAGCCGGAAATGCCTGTGTACATAACCCATCACCCACACAGCTAGACCACAATTTGTCTGACACCTTGTCATGCGTGGCTCATCTTTTGACTTCAGTTTTGGCTCTGGTGCTTGTAAGACTCAAGAGTGTCCTGGAGGGCTGTGCCAGGGCCCTTCGATGACAATCACCCAGCTGACTGCAGCATTTTGTGGAGTTGGGGAACACTTGATTGAAAATTACTTATTCCATCCCTGAAAAGTAATGTTTTCAGTTTATTTCACACAGACATCACTTTTCCAAATTGAGAATGGATGTCTGTTTCCATAGCACAGGTAATTTATTCCAGTTACTTAAAACTGAATTCTAAATCTGTGTGCCATTGGTTATTTAGGAAGGATATAAGGAGGACTTTCCTGAGAGCCTTATGGGTTATTAAACACTGAAATGTGAAGACAATTGAAGGACCCTTTTTCCTGAAAAGGTCTTTAAAAGCGGGATCAATGAACATTATCCAGGGTGGGCGAGAGTGGGACTATACTAAGGCAAAGATATGTAATAGATGACTTTTCAAGGCCTGGCATTCTATGAGTCATGCTTTAAAACCAATGATCTGTGTTGAGGAAAATTATATCTTAGTGTGTGCAGAAAGCAAACATAAAGTATTCTAGAGGCAATAATAAGCATTTATAGTGTACTAAACCAAAAGAATTGCCTTAGAAGATACTTACCAAGTCTCGTTGATTGCAAACATGGCAGTCAGATTACAATCTTGGTGGGGGGTGGGGGGAAACCTATAGTTTTTAATGCAGCATTTAAAACTCATGTAGAAAACTCATGCAGATAAAACTCGAACTAGATAATCTTCCAAAAATACATTCATTTACTGTCCACATTTAGTAAATAGGAACATGGTTTGAAACCTTCCCAAATGCTGTCCCTGCGTTCATATTATAAAATAAACTGAAGATATAAATGGCTCTCAAAGATTGTACTGTGCCAGTTTTAAATGACATTTAAACTATATATTTTTCCATACTTATAGATTATTCAGGCCATACTCCATTTAGCGTGATCGTGCCTCAAATGTTTGGACTTTGGGAAGTAAGACTGTATTTTTCTTGATGAACAACATTGATTTATCTGTCTGTTTAGCTTCCAAAGGGTTATTTAGCCCAATAAATAAAAGTAATGATGATTTAATCTTAACAATAAAAAAATGAATGAGTTGGAAATAGGTGTATTGTGTTCCGTTTCTTCATATTGAACATCGGAATTGGGGAAGATTGAAGGATGTTTATGTAGAAATACCTCAAAGAATTTCTGTGCATTTTTTAAAGATTTTATTTGTTTAATTTTAGGGAGAGGGGAAGGGAGGAAGGAGAGGGAGAGAAACATTAATGTGTGGTTGCCTCTCATGTGCCTCTGCTGGGAATCTGGCCCGCAACCCAGGCATGTGCCCTGAGTGGGAATCGAACCAGTAACCCTTTGATTTGCAGGCTGGCATTCAATCCACTGAGCCACATTAGCCAGGTCAGTTTCTGTGCATTTTTATAAACTTTGGTACTTCGTATGGCACTGATTACCATTTGTAGTTTCACTAACACTTTGACTTATTTTCCCTGTTGACAAATATATCATCATTGCTAGTTTTTCACTTCAGTTGTATGGCATTCATATTTCCGTTTATTTATTAAACAAATATGTATCAGGCAGTCTGCGGGCTGCTGGCGTATAACAGTGACCCAAAAGATGAGGCCCTTGTCTTCACGGATCGTGCAATCCACTGGAAGAGACATGGTGACAAGGTAATCATAACAGAGATTGTTTCGAATGCATACACGTGTGTTAGGCAGGGAGAGCCTCTCAGGTGTGAAAAGGTACAGAAGGAATTTAGAGAGCAAAAGTGGAAGTTGCACAGGATGTGGCTGGAGAATAGGCCCTAGAAGCAGTGAGGACACATGGAAGAGTAGCAGAATGTTTTGTTTAGCACACGGAGAACAGAGAAAGGCAGAAAAGACAGGAGAAAGGGGGAGACAGCTAGATAGATTTCCTTAAGTTAACTAGGGTAAATTGGGAAGAGGAAAAGAAAAAAATGAATTATATATGAAAAAAGATGGATTGATTATGGATAGAGAAGCATGAGACAGCATGAAAGTTATTATATTTACAAATACTGGATGAGCATGCTTCTAAAATTGAGGCCACCAGGGCCTTGAGGGGCACGCCTCTTGGAAATTCATATGCCTGACTCATAGCATGACATCAGATTATGCTAATAAACATTTTGGGAAGAATAAGATCAGGGGCTGTAAAGTCTTTCACACTCCTTCCCACCAGCTCTATTTCCTTCCTTTTGAATCTGGGCTGAAGTGAGACTATTTGACTAATAAAGTAGAAGTGATACTGTGAGAGTTTGGGGTAATCTGTTAAGAAGACTGGCCATTTATGCCTTTTACCTTAGATTCCTAAGCTAGCATATTAAGAAATCTAACTGCCCTGCTGAAAAAATGTGGGCGAGAGCCTCTGAGGCCATCTAGAGAGGAAGAGGGGATCGAGTGAGCCCACTGTTCCCAACAGCCCTCCGAGGTCCTCGGGATGTGAGTGAAGCTGACTTGGACCCTCCAGATAAGTTTCTCTAATGGTTAAATACCACGGAGAGGTCCCAGCTGATGCCCCACAGAGAAGAAAAATCACCTAACTGAGCCCTGTCAAATCCCTGATTCAGAAAATTGTGAAGGATCAGTAAATGGCTATTATCTTAAGCCACCATGGGTATAATAATCCCCATGTATAATGCACACAAAACCATGGGTATGCATTATACATGGGAGTGTTGGGAACCGCCCTGCAGTATGGTACTGCCATACAAATACCTGAAGCCAATGACACAGGGACCAGGTAGAAAGAAGCTAGAGTGGCCTCTAGGAGACTATTAGTGAACACTGGAGGGGCCTTGAGGACGTTGCTCATGAGGAGAACACTACTGGAACTGAAAAAAAAGGGAACCCTAGTTACATGGTGAGAGAAAGTCTGGCAACACTTGGCGACTTGTTGTCTTCCACCATTGATGGATGGGCTAGCCTGTCTCACTATACCCTCCCCTGACCTTGTCACCATAGTTGCCTTTACACGCATTCACTTTCCTGCTCTCCAATTTTATAGCTAAATCCTGATAACTTCCATGCTTATTTTTCATCACAAGCCTTATATAACCTTCCTTTGGGCTTAGTCCTAGTAGAAAGTTGTGGCTCCATAAATGTCCATTATATAAGTGGACATATTGGTAAAAGTAAACCCCCAGAACCTGAGTTTAAGAAACATGCTTATAGGCAGAAATCACTGGTTTGACTACATTTCCCTTTGCTCCCTAAACAACTGTGTTTGGTTTATAAACTCCTAGAATTATGGACCTGCAGTAATTTTATCTCTCTCATCTTTTTACTGATCTTCTCAGCTTCATTAACTGTAGCCATTTAAAGTAACCCTTCCCTATGAATTTCTCTTCCACTTGCAACATTTCCCTGGTATTGACCTAGTCTGCAGCATGGCAACCGTTTGGCGTATTCTTTCACTGTCAGAAAGAAACATGCCTTAGAATACATTTCATTCATTTATTCTTTTGTACATCAAATATATATATATGTGTATATATATATATATATATATATATATATATATATTCATCACAGTGAGTCCTAGAAAGTTGCCAAAATCCTGCCGGCATCTCTGGTATGCTCCTACTGCCTGGCATTTCTGAGGGATCTCAGGGGTCATTAGTCTGTAACCAATGGTGTTTTATTGCTCCTGTCCACTTTGGGCTGTGTTTTTTCTTACTCATTGTCTGCCACAAAGTGAGAGAGCCCTAAGGAAAATCTATGTCCCTTTCTCTCACTCTAGTCTGAAACCATACTATTAATATCATCATCTTCTTACAGGGTCCAGCACAAATAATACCCCTTTTGATTACAAAATCATAAGCATGTAATTCTGTAACATGCCAATATCACACTCAAGCACACCATATGAAATTTTAGGTGAAATGTTCAAAGCAAAACTATAAACTTTCACACCCATATTGTTATCCTACCAACCACTCAAGCAGGACTTACTTCTGCTGGAAACTGAATATTTTATTTGAAAATAAATGTGACATTATCTACCAAGACTTCTTTCCATTTGTTTTCATTGTAACATTAGCCAATGTTAATTTCTAAACTTATCTCATTAATTATCCAATTTATAGCAGATGTGACCAACGTCGATGCTCACACGGTTACATGGCACTATAAAGTGTGTTGTCATAGCAAGCCTACTAACACCTCAAACTGTTTCTGTATCCTTTTCTCACCAGTCCATCTTTCTAATACTTAAATATTAGTTATATCTTGTGAGTGCTTGAGTTAGAGATAAAAAGGATGCTCAAAAATACAGTCAGCGTGATGAAAGAAACCCTGGGACCCCTTGGAGATTGATCTCCCTAGAGCTGAAGATCTAAAGAGAGCTGGTGATCTAAAGAGAGCTGGTTTGGTTTTTAAGACTGGTCTCAGAGCAGATAACTGGGCATCCTTAAGATATTCAGGGGACCTCAGCAATTCCAGCCATATTTCTGGAGCACAAGGTGAGTCTAGAATATGAAGATGAGTCTCGGGGCCCAGAGGTAGACCTGGAGCCCTGGCAGATACCTAATCTTTTAAATTAGCATCTGTGGGCAGACAAGGTGTGCTTGACTCAAGGGCTCCAGATGTCAGAGAAGAGTGCTCAACCCTGCGTGCCTTGTGAAAGGGACAGAATGCCTTGTGCTCCGGGAAAGATCACATCTTGACTAGGTTTCATTCCCAGGTCGGCTAGTGACCAGGATTCGGTACTTTCGTCTAGAGCTTAGGTCTTAATTATGCTGAACCATTGCTGAACTGGGGAGAGCTGGAGCAGAGAAAATGAGGCTCGGTATTGGCTAAGGAGCTGGGCCAGGCCTGGATTTGCAGGTGAAATCTCAGGGACATAGTTTTGAGAAGCCAGCGGGGCACAAAAGGGCCTATAAAAGTGTTTTTGGTTCTGCAGTTGGCTTCATCCAGCTCTTCCTTTTCTTTCTATAGACGAGGGAATTTGTTGTATGATAAGACTACAGCAAGCTCTTTCTGAATGTGGTTTATTTTCCCATTCACATTTCTTCGAACCAATTGGCCCTGAGACACTATTGGCAAGTTTCTGAAGAGACTGGTTAGTCACGCAGCATGTTTCAATCCACTGAGGGCTTACTACTGTAAGGTACTATCCAGGGCACTATAAGACAGGATCCCTCAAGGAGCTCAAACATAGTCAAGTAGCTGAAACACGAGCATGTATACTACAGTACAAAGCAATATGTAACAATATTGTATGAACACAAAACATTTTAATTTTCATAGAAAAACTCTGATTATTTTTGGTGATAGTAACAAGTAACTCCCAGATCTGGTATTAAACTATTCTACTTGATCATTGACAGATTTGAATTGGAAATCACACTTCTGGATGCCAGGCATTTTATGGTAGGCTCATGCTTCTGGAAGTATCAGCAACAGCTACACTCCAATAATCAACTCTCTACGGCTAAAGCTCATGGGTCCCTAAATATCTTGCTTCTGTACATCGCCAATCCTGAACTCTAGGCTTCTCCAAATCTTACATAGGAGAGTGTTTGCTTTATTCAGAGAAATGACCCCGCAACCATAATTTCTCATTGTTTCAAAAGCAACACATTTATATTTCTGTTTTAGATTCTGAGTGATGATTTTTTTTCTTTGACATCCTTGATTAAACTCAATTGGTCTCTCGGGTCAAGTGCATTTCCCCAGGAGTCATAAGCTCTCAGGGAGCAAGCAGGCCGTGGGAGACACGTTCCAGGTCTAGACTGACAATCATAAGTCTTTACTAATGTCATTGCCAAGTCTGGGGCTCTGATCTTGGGAACTAATTATGCCAGTTGTCAGAATATAGATGATACCACAGACAGATGCTTTCCTTGTAAAGACAAGTTACTGGACAATTTTGGCAGGAGTGTCAGAACCAAAAAGGAAAAAATATAAAATGTTTACCTGAGCCCATGACATCAATGAGAATCTGCCAGCTTCCTGCCCCCCACCCCCAATACACACCTACCCGGCATCTTATTTCTCCTATATTTTTTCCTTTTTATCCAAAGAGGAAAAAGCCATAAGCCTTAAAGAAAGGAAATTTATTTTTTTTAAGATCTAGGTATATTAGGGTATAAAAATATTAGGGTTAAAAAAGAAAGTTAGAAGATCTGGATTACTGTATTATAATGGTAGTTACAGAGAAGTATAAGCTGAGAGTCTCTCTCCTATGAAAATAACCTATCTCTCACTTTAGAGATAGCCAGAAACTGAAAGTAGGTGAGTATGGCTGACAGATGTCGCTGCTCACTGAGTGCAAAGGCATAATGCAGGTTGAGTTATCTCATGTTTAACCCATTCTTTGGGTGGAAAAAGAACCTAGCTTCTAGACCAGCTTTTACGTGTGGGTGCATGGCAAACTGGGAAGGAAGTCAGTGGAGGAGAAGTATCAGATACAGCTCTCACACCTGCATGACTGAAAATGAATGCCAATAACTAAGGGTCTATAGTCCCATGGGAGAGAGGGCATTCAGTGGGACAATTATATTGTCAGACAGAAGGGAAAATGTCATCCTGCAACAAGGGAGGAAACTGGTCGAACTGACTGGGGAAAAGAGATTCCCCTCAGAGCAGGACTCAGACTGCGATGATGATGTGTTAACGATGCTGGGTTACAGTGACCTGTCTTCTGCATGCTATCTGGCTGACTTTGCAAACACAAAAGTCTTCTTTAAAAAAATTGTTTTTTTCTGAAGTCACAATGTAACTCTGAAGTAGTCTGCCCTTCTTCCAGGACAGCTGTTTAAGAGATGTGAGACCAGGATTCTTTTTGCTCTAAAATATCAGACAAGGCCATGCTTCCTGTTTTGTTTTTGGGCCACGGGGTGGGGGTGGGGGGGCAATAAGGTTATTAGGTTCTTTCACAAAGAAGAAAATGTCTTCATTCCAAAATTATATAATGAGGAGATTTAGTCCTAGCCAACCTCTCCTTAGTATATAGCAGTGTAAAAAAAAGTCCCACAAATTTCATGAATACTTATTGCTTGATTAAATTAATGGAGGAGGAAAGTGTCTGCTTGGAATAGAATTAATGAGCTGACCTCTTGCTTCTTTTAAACAGCCGCACATTGCATGACTTCTCTTACAACTCATGATTGCATAAGCAAAGACCATGGATTTTAGATTACGTACTTTGCTACAAAAAGGGCCAAGAATCCATTAAAGGCCAAATGAAAAAATGAAAATGTTCAGGCTGGGGCATTTGTTGAAATACCCACTCCTAATACACTTTCTACTAATCAAATGAAGGAAAGCTAAAAATAAATACAGCAATAATAAAAATATGAAAGATATTAAAGACAATAGTGAAAATAAAAAGATAAGAGAAATTTAAAAGTTCAAAAGAACTTAAAACTTTCTAAAATAAACAAGAAACAAAATGTAAAAAAAACAAGATATTTTCAAATGTTGTTGAAAATTTACATTAGAAAATTTAACAAATGCTTACAGTTTAAAAAGAGACAACAATATGACCTAGTAAAGAATAATGCAAAATGATAACTTGACTAGTGCAGCTTAGTTGGTTGGACATCAGCCCATAAAACATGAGGTCACCAGTTTGATTTCTGGTCAGGGCACATTCTTGGGTTGCGGGTTTGGTCTCGGGCTGTGGCACATATAAGAGGTAACCAATTGACGTTTCTCTCTCACATCAATGTTTCTCACCCTTTATTTCTCCCTCCCTTCCCCTATCTCTTTAAATAAATAAATAACATCTTTAAAAAAATGTAAAATGAATATTATTCTAAAGACTAGATTCAAGAAGAAAAGCAAATGAAGCAAAAGGAAACAGTTAAATGATGTGATACTACTCTAAGTTTAGTATCATGGCACCGTGGCACATGTCCTTATAACAGAAAGCCAATAAGCACAGCGCAAAATGTTTTTTCTTTTGCACAGCACAGAAAGTTTTGCATATTTATACATACATACATGTGTGTGCAAAGACCTTTGTTTTCTTTTTTAAATTAAGGTATTCTATTTTTATAAAGTAAAAATTATCTAATATATGAATGCAATTTTTAATTAAAATAATCATCACGTGGATAGTAGTAAAATATCAGAAACATAGCTATAAACAAAGTTTTCAAGCTATGCATGATATGGCTACAATGAGCCAGCTTCTCCTACTAGATGGGGTTGATCCCCTACTGCCCACATAATTTTTTTTAAATACATCAAGCTCAGCTGTGAGCTCAGATTTTTTTAAAGATTTTATTTATTTATTTATTTATTTATTTTTAGAGAGGGAAGGGAGGGAGAAAGAGAGAGAGAGAGAGAAACATCAATGTGCGATTGCTGGGGGTCATGGCCTGCAACCCAGGCATGTACCCGGACTGGGAATCGAACCTGCAACACTTTGGTTCACAGCCCGCGCTCAGTCCACTGAGCTACACCAGCCAGGGCCCACATAATTTTTATTTTGTAATTTCAATCACTAAATTATTCCTCTCATATACAAATGTATTTTAATATTTTCCATATCCTAAAATAGTCTTCACCCAGTAAATATAATACTGATATCCAGAACCTAAAAACAATGTCTACAAATCCATGAAGAAAAGGGAGCCAACCAAAGAGAGAAACAGGTAGAGTGCTTGTATTGACACTTCTCACCGGTGCTGTCCAACTGGCTAATAAATATGTAAACTCATTGATCTTCAGGGAAATGCAAATTACAGCCATATCACGACGGATAAAACTAAATTTTAAAAAAGCAAGTATTGGCACAATTAATCAACAGCTGGAACTCGTACACACTATTTTAAGAAACAACCCTCTATAGAGCTCATTGGCTATACTCATTTAATATGAGTGTTGCCTGTGATGCAGTGATCTCATTCCTGGGTAAATTCATACATATGTGCACCAAAAGCCATTACTAGAAACTACGTGACTAGAAACTAGAAAATTATGACTAGCATATAGCAGTCCTATTTGTAAACTAAAATTGTAAATTACCCAAAATTTCCTTCAATGCTATAGTAAATAAACTGTGGTCTATTCTGATAATACAACATTAAAGAGCAATGTGTGTGAAACCCCTACAATTACCAGTAACAAAGTCAATAATTCTCCAAAACATAATACCCAGCCAGTGCAGCCAGACCCAATAGATCAGGCGACCTTCAGTGTGGGCCATTAGTCCAGAGGTCGCCCTTTCAGGGTTAGTGACTGCACCAAGCCTGAGGGCTTCCAGGAAGGTGGTTATATTGTTTTCTGAGCTGTAGGCTGTTGTGTTTCTGCAAGTCCTTAAGAAGTACAGACTATTTAAGATATGTGCACTTCTAGTAGTATACGCTTAAATTAAAAGTTAATAAACCACGCTTGACCCTGTGGTGCCCTCGGCTACCACCCATGTGTATGATCATCTTTTATAATAAGCCTTCATAGTAAAAGTTTTATGCTTGCTACAATTATTGGATTCACTTCCTCATGCTGTTTTCTCTGTAGACTCCATTTCAGTCGATCTCTGTACCCACTACTCAGTGGTAGGACTCACTTCAAGGCCAGTGGTGACCCTAAACCAATGGCTGGTTTTCAGTCTTTATTCTATTCAACCTCCCAGCAGCACCTGCCACACTGAGAACTCCATTGTTCTTGGAAATGTTTGTCCTTCGGTTTTATAACACTATGTTCTCCCTACTGCCACTCCTTTTTAGTATCTCTCACTTAATATAACAAATAAAACCAGGAGAATGACATGACTTGAATTCACAGAACACTACAAATTTCAAATGACCTGTAAGTACAAAAGTAACCACCACCTTGTGGCAGAACCTTGTCTCCGGCTTTGCAGAGGGCTGTGGTGGGGGAGGGAAGCTTGGAAAAACTGCAGAGGAGGAGGCACTGGAGAAGAACTGGACCATTGATCTGAGGTCCTCACAGAAAAAGAAAGTCCCCTGTGAGTGTGAAAATGCTGAAAACTGGTTCAGATAAGTCAGCCATGCCAGCAGAGAAGGGACACAACTGGTGTGTGGGGCTCACGGTGACAAGACCGAGAGGCAATGTTTCTGAAGGATGAGGGTACAAGAAAGAGAGCAGCGTCCTTCAGGGACAAGAAGTGAAGGGAGAAAAGAAGCAGGGAGGTGAAAATTATGATACTGCCAGCAAAAAGAGAATAAAATACAAAATCAGGGCATATGATCTCTTCTCACAGTAACCAAATACACAAACCGAAAACTTCCTATTCTTGGAATAAGTAAGATGTAACCCATCCCACCAGAACCCTGTTCACAAATCACGTGGATGTAGGTGGTCCACTATACACACCACAGCTACGGAAACAAGGGCAGCAGAGAGCAGGAATCAGACACTTTACCTGGTGCAAATGCTGTCTCAGGAAACCAACCACAAAGCAGAAAGAAACTCTAAGACAATATCCAAACTGAATTAATGTCCTCAGGCAACTCAGCAAAGAAGGACAAGGAGGAAGAGAAAATTATAACAGCAGTAATGAATAAATTACAAAGTACCACTGGCTTAAATAAAAATTTAATAAGGGACTTTGGAGAAAGGTGGGAAAATACCCAAAAGAAATGAGTTAACATGACTGAAAAGAGTTGAAAGAAAAGTGGTTAAAATAGAAAACAGACAAATATATATTTTTAAATCATATAATATGGAGTCTCTTACAATGAAAACAAAATAAGAAAACAGAACCAGTACTTAGTTCTTTAATATAAAAAATCCAGGAAATAAAAAAAAAACTCTTTCTAAATATAGAAGATACTCAGTAGCACTTCAGAACTTTTCTGGAAATGACTGTGGAGAAATAAAGTTGGAAGCAATAAGTCACTCTCAGCAAAATGACAGCTAAATTGTTATCACCTATGAGGTAATAAGCATTAGACACCTCAACCCAATACAATCCTGTGCTGCTTCCTGGTCCAACTCCCCCCCCACACTAAAACTACTACTAGAAATTTGTCCACACTAAAACTACTGCTAGAAATTTGTCCACTCCCAGCCTTATTCAAAAATCCCCTGTGGGCTCCTGTCACATGTATTTAACCAGGACCGGTCCTGCCCAGGGACTTTTTTGTCTTTGCCCTTGCCTAAGGAACCTTTGAATTACTTGCACTGACTGGCTGTGGTGAGGTGGTTTGACATCTGATACCTCTAAAGGCAAAAGAGTTGGCTGGGTTTGACCTCAACAACAGTGAACTCCAAAATGTATGTTAATAAATCCATACAACTTTAATGATTGAAAAATCTTTAGGACTTACAGGCAAATCCTCTTGACTTATAGACAAGAGGTCAATCATTTAAAAGGACAAGAGAATTAGACTGACATCAGATTTCTCAAAAGCAACATAAAAAGTAAAACAATAGGGCAGTATTTCCAATGAAAAAAGTGATCCTTATTAAAAAAGATTTTATGCTCAGAAAAACTGTCGTTTAACTACCAAAACCACAGAAAAATGGTTTTAAACATGCGAGCACCCAGGTTACACTGCACTCTGAAGCTCTCCTTGAAGAGTCTTATCGAGAATGAGCCAAGCAAGAACTCACTGGATGGAGGAATCTTCAGGAAAGGAATCAGGATAAGCATGAAGGTGAGGGGCTGAGTCTCTACACAGCACAGCTGGCACCAACACTGTGAAAAGGCCCCTCTTCAACCAGAGGTTTAAATCACAGGAGTCAAGTGGAAATAGTGTCCACGCCATGGCTCTGTCTAGTACTGTTTGTGGCTGTGAGTGAATGAGTTAACCCTTCCAGTTTCAGTTTTACTACCTATAAAGTGTGGATCACAAAATAAACATTTTTTCCTTTAAAATGTGAAAAGTTAATGAAATTATTTGCTTGGCATGATACCCAGGACATGTAACAGTCAACTGTACCTTATTCTTTTCTTCATCTCGCATTTAACACGCAACACTCCAGGTATTTATGTAACTCATTATGTAAATGTGTCAAAACTCACATAGATACAAATTACATGGAATAAAAAATTAAGAAAGGATTGTTCACTAAATAGATCCATAGCAAGACCATCTTGAATAGTAAGTCACTATAATACATTTAATTTTTAATTAGTAATTCCCAAGAGATTTTTAATATTTAAAACTGCTTTGTTTATATACGTGTGTGTATATGTGTATATACATATATATACATATATATATATATGTATATATACACACACGATATATACATGATGTCAGTTATCCAAAATAATGCCAAAGTATTTTATTTTTGTTATCAGTGGTATGTTCTAGATTATAATCAGGGGTAGGACAGGTAAAGGCTTTATTTAACTTGACTTCTTCCTTGGCCTGTATTTGTATATGTTAAAATGTATTAATGTCCACGAGCTGATTGATGTTCCCTGGGTGACTCTAAGAGGGCACAAGGCAGTTCCCCCTCCTCAGGCTGGATGGACAAGCCTGTCAAGATTAAGAGAAGACAGTGTGACCCTCGCACAGTGCAAAAAGCCCAGGACAAGGGGCAGCTCAGGATCGAGACAATGGGAATGGAAAAGTGCCTCATCTGGTTAAAGAGTGGTTGGTGAATAGAAGTGGAAGTAGTCCTGAGAAATGCACTCTTGACTTTAAAAAGAAATAATTCTAGTACTTTTCTAACCTTGCCATTAGGAGAGAAGGCAGAGAGGCCTTCTATCAAAAAGATTAGATGAATGTAGAGGTTTTCCCTGTTTTATCAGCAGCATCAGAAAGAGAGAGTTCACCTCCCAGCTGTATCTGTGAAGAGTCATCATTTTCTGTATAGGAGGAAGCAGCCTGCCTATCTGGGTCTGAAAAGATGCTCTGGAGAGAACAAAACATTGATGTGGAATTTAAAGGGCAACGGAAACAATAAAAACACATAAAAGGTCAATTGATCCAGACAGTCTGGCAGCCAGAGCTCCCAGCCCCTGAGAGCTGGGAGAGAGCAGAGGCAGTTACAAAGCCTGCTGGGTCAGGGCACGCTTGAAGTGACTGACAGGAAAGCGGCCCGTCTGCCTGGAACTCAATGTATCTGTCTCACCCACAGGAACCGCACTTACGAAGGTCTTCCCTGTCCTCTACACAGTGTCTTGACTTTATATCGAGTCACTCTTTAGGTAAAAACTGTCACATACAGATGGTTGATTACCTTGGCTTTTTGCAAAGAGAATCATTCCTTGAAGAACCTCTTCTTTCAGGGGATAAAAATGAGTTAAAGATCCAGAGGCAGGATCTTACACTGGCAAAAATAAAAAGATGGTTGCTATGAGCTAGGCACTTACAAGCTAAATGAATGAATGGGACACACACACAGAGGATTTTTCTTTCCTGTAGGGGCTAGAGGTTCTACTCATGAATACAGTTTATCCGTTTATATTTTCTCAGAGACCAGTTCTGTTTTTATAGCCCATGAAGCTTAATGTTCCCTAGCCTGCTCTTTTGACCTTCAGCCACACCATCAAGCCCTTCCCTGCTCTACTTTAGATTACTAGTGAGAGGGGAAATAATTCACAAATTTTAAGTAAAGTCATATTGTGTATATTTCTGTATATACTTGTTGCACTGGCTGTGTACAAGGTGCATCTGTACTTTCAATAAGTTAACACACAAATATGAATATTTGAGCCTTAAAGATATTAAGATTATGTTAAAACTCATTAGAAAAATAACCTTAAAGTGGATGCTATTAATTTCCCATACTTATGATTGCATTTGTTTGATTTGCAAGGTTATTTTGAGTTTATGGCAAATTGTTGTTTTTGTCACAGTGCCTGTAATTCCACAGGGGAGAAAAAAGAAAAGGAGAAAGAAACAGGGAAAGGTTACAAAAATGTACATAACAATGGTAAATTTAGGTAAAGGTAATGTAGATTGCTAACTGTTATTATTTTGTAAGATTTACTTTCAAAACATCTGTTAAACTGCAATTTGTAATAGAGGCTTTAGAAACATTAAAAGTATTTTTAATTCCTTTATTTTTTTAATTTATAGGAAAAATCTTATTTAGTTTTCTTATTCATTGTTGAAACAGTGTGAATGTGTAATCTACCAATATAGTATAATGGAACTTCAGAAGACATAGTTTAAAAAATCTAAACAGCCAAGGTACCCAGAATATCTGACGCGGTTCGTAATAGCAAATAGGACTATTCTTAGCCTGACCTCTAGTGTTAGTAGCAAATAAGTGTGGAGTCTGGCAATATTAGACCAAAATAAATTGTTTAAAAAAACATGACAATAATTTTTATTATAAAATAATTCATTCTTAGTGAGTTAATACTGAGCCCAGAAGCACCACTCCAGAAGGTGCTCAGAGAGTAACGCCTTCATTTGGTGGAAGAAAAACCTGAGCCTGACTGTTTTTAGGATCACGGAATCAACCTGAATTAGTTTACACAGCCGAGTTTCAGTCTTTGTGTCCACTCCACTGGCTACCAGTCTCTTTTATAGCAGTGGGAAGACAATCGCTGGCTTTAAATCCCTGCCACCGCCACTCCTTGAGTGCTGCCGTCGCTAAAACGCGGGTTTTGCTCTGAAGTTGGCAGGCAGGTTCTAGTTACCCAAAGGGCACAGCAGAGAGGGGCTGAGAAAGAATTTACTCTTTACTAATCCAGTCTAGTTCAGAGTTGTCTGACTTTTCTCCAATCAACCGAAACAATCTTAGTAATTATCACCAATTTACAAGACATTTCTAACATAGTTCATTAAATTCAACCTACTCAAGTGTTTCCCTCTTTTCTCTGGCAGCAGAAGCCCTCTGAAGCTTTAAACAAAGTGTCTCACCATAAGGAGTTATCAGCCTGGGATTAATCTTTGTCCATGACTTCAAGTGATACATTCTTCACAGGTAAAGAACTGTTTGCTTATATTTCTTAAGATCTGGAACATTCGGCTCTTCCGGTCTCCTTTGCCCTTACATACTTGTAATACCAGGGACTTGTTACTCTTGATAAGACATACACTACTAAGTTCATTTTTCAGCAGAAGTCACAGTAGCTAACATTCCAATTATCACTTAGTTTCTTACCTTGGGAATATTTACAAGTTCATTAAAGAAGGTTATACTTAGAGGTAACAATTCCTAGTGGTCTTAAAATGGCACGAGTCTCATTTACTTACTTATCTTTATCTTTTAGTGTGGCAGTGGAAATATTTGAATTAAAATGCTTTTAGAAATGTCAAAATAAACTTGCAATAAACCTTTGCAAAGTTTTTGATGGCACAATTGCCAATGATGCATGCTGTATATATATGTTTGAGTTGCAGAACTTTTCCACTCTATTTCATGGAGCACCACACTCCTCTCTGGATTTACAGACAGGAATAGTCTCTGCCACCTGCCTGTTCTGTCCACAACCAGTTCCAGCTCTGCTTGGTACCCATATTATTACCAGTCTGGGCTAATTAAGGTTTTTGGATGCAAGCAACAAAAACAAATATTAAACGAAAAAGGAGATTTTATCAGAATACAATTAAAAGAGCTCATAGAATAAACCCACGTCATTATGGTCAATTAATATTTGACAAAAGAGGCAAGAACACCAATGGGGTAATGATAGGCTATTCGATAAATAGTATCCAGGAAGCTGGACAGATACATGCAAAAAATGAAACAAGACCACCTTCTTATACCATGCACAGGAATAAACTCAAAACGGATTAAAGACTTAAATGTTAGACTCAAAAATCATAAAAATCCCAAAAGAAAACATAAGCAGTACAATCTCAGACAGTTTTCATAGCAATAATTTTTCTGATACATCTTCTCAAGCAAAGGAAACAAAAGAAAAATTGAACAAATGGGGCTACTTCAAACTAAAAAGGGTTTGCACAGCAAAGAAAACCTTAAACAAAGTAAAAAGATAGCCCATAGAATGGGAGAACATATTCGCAAATGATAAGGGGTTAATATCCAAAATTTATAAAGAACTTATATAACTCAACACACACAAAAATGTCCAATTTAAAAATGAACAGAGGGCCTACCTAAACAGACACTTCTCCAAAGAGGACATACAGATGGCCAACAGACATATGAAAAAATGTGCAATGTTACTAATCATCAGAGAAATGCAAATTAAATCCACAATAAGATATTACCTCACACGGATCAGAATGGCTATCATCAATAAAGCAACAAACAACAAATGTTGGCGAGGATATGGAGAAAGGGGAACCCTAGTGCACTGTTTTTGGGAATGCAGACTGGTGCAGCCGCTGTGGGAAGCAGTACAGAGATACCTCAAAAAATTAAAAACTAAACTGCCTCATGACCCAGTTATCCCACTTATGGGAATATATCCAAAGAAACCTGAAACACCAATTTGAGAGAACATTCTCCTCTCTGTACATTGCAGTGTTATTTACAATAGTCAAGATTTGGAAGCTGCCTAAGTGTCCAGCAGTAGATGAGTGAATAAAAAATTGTGTTACACCCCTGGCTGGTGTAGCTCAGTAGATTGAGCATGGGCTGCGAACCAAAGCATCGCAGGTTCGATTCCCAGTCAGGGCACATGCCTGGGTTGCAGGCCACGGCCCCCAGCAACCACACATTGATGTTTCTCTCTCTCTTTCTCCCTCCCTTCCTTCTCTAAAAAAATAAATAAATAAAATATTAAAAAATTGTGATACACAATGAAATACTACTCAGCTGTAAAAAAGAAGGAACTCTTACCTTTTGAAACAGCATGAAGCATCCTGGAGAGTATTATGCTAATTGAAGTAACCCAGTCAGAGAAAGACAAGTAGAACATGAATAAAATAAGCAAACAAAATAGAAACAGACTCATAGATACAGAGAACAGACTGACAACTGTCAGAGGAGACTGGGGTTGGGGAGCTGGGTGAAAAAGATGAAGGGACTAAGCAAAAAAAAAAAATCCTTATAGACACAGATAACAGTATGGTGATTACCAGAGGGAAAGGGGATAGGAGGAGGTAGAAGAGGGTAAAGGGGGATAAATAGTGATGGAAGGAAACCTGATTTTGGGTGGTAAATACACAATACAATATACAGGTGATGTATTATAGATTATATCTCTGAAACCTATATAATTTTATTAACCAATGTCACCCCAATAAAATCAATTTAAAAATATCAAACAGCAAAAGAAAAACAAGTGCCACCTGTGCTCATCCAAAATCAAATTCCTATTTATGGCTGGATTTTAGGAGCTTGCACTGCTTCCACCAAAAAAAAAAAAAAAAAGAACATAAGAGATTTTCCCGACCCCAGGGGAATAAACATGGAGCTGCAGCACCTTCGGGGGCAAGCGTGGTTGTCATCAGCAGCAGCCGCACCGGCGTAATAAACACATCTCAACTCACAACGTTGCCATGGCCAATTGAACATGAGCTTCCTGAAAGCAAATGAAAATAAAAATTCAGGTCTGGGGAACAAAAGCCTGTCTGGAGCCACAATAATAAATAGTTTCAGTCCTCTCTCAATTTCCAGACCTGAAACACTTTATAGACAAAAGTTTCTTCAATAAAGGAAGGCAAGGTGAACTTCAGAATGAACCTTGCAATACATCTATTATGTGTACCCTGTGAATTTTTTCCTAACCATAATGAAAGGGTCATAAAACTATTTACCAGGGTGATTTTTCTATGAAATGAAAATCACAAGTCTTTCAAGGATTATTAGGAACTGCCTCTGAGCTAGTTCTTGGGATCCCAAAACACTACTGTGTACCCCCAGTCTTACATGGGCCTTATGGGCTACAGAACAGTGGGGTTTTCACATTATCCTCCTAGAAACATTGAAGAACTTCAATCCCATTTATGGTTATTTTAACAGTTCCTGAGTGTCTAGTTTGGACAAACATCTTTAGAAGCAGACAGCATCCCTACCTTGATGCCTCCACCCATGGAGGAAAACCAGTGGTGATACAGGACCAAGTGACAGTTCCTGGGGCTCTCTCTCCCAACCAAGCAGCACAATATGAATCTCAGTCTTCTACCTCATTAGGGGTAACAGTAAAGAGTAGGGTGACCATCATGACTTAAAAGATTTAGGGGGATAATTTCTCTCAATCTCAATTTAATTATGGGATTTAACTGATGCAAAAGTTAAAATAGCAAACATTTTGGGCTTTGGTTTACCTGATAAAATGCTTATTTTGCTTCAATATTAGGCATCCCTTTCTTCTAGCACATCAGAGATATCTTTTGTGTTCTACCTGACACTTATGCTTTAGAGAAGTCACTTGTCAATCTGAAGGCTGCTATTGGGATTTTTTTTCTTTGATTCTCCAGTTTCACTTTAATGGTTCTTGGCATATGTTTCTTTTTATTTAAGCTGCTTGGGGTTTATTGGGAGTTTGAATGTGAGGATTGAGATGGTTCATCCATTCCAGAAGATTACAAGCCATTATCTTTTGAAACATTGCTTCTATCTCGTTCGTTCTTTTCTCTCCTTCAGAAACTTGTGTTTAGATCTTTTTCCTCTCTCTGTTTTTTAAATTTTTATTTATTGATTTCAGAGAGAGAGAAACACTGATTTGTTGTTCTAAATATTTATGCATTCATTAGTTGATTCTTGTATGTGTCCTGACAGGGGATCAAACCCGCAACATTGCCTTCTTGGGACAAGTGGTCCCAAATGAACTACTTGGCCAGGGACCTTCTTCTTTCTTAATAGCTTCCTAATCTTATTTCTATTTTATATCAGCTTGTCCTCTTATCCATTATTCTGAATGATAACTTCTCATCCATCTTGATGTTCTGATCTCCCATTGATTTTTTCTCAGTCATAGCTAATCTACAGTATTACTAACATGTTCATTGAATATTTAATGTAGTTAATTTATTTTAAGTTAATTTTAAATTTACTTTTAATAGAATTTATAAATTCTCTAGAGCAATACTTAGTTTACATACTTAAGCCTTCCTACTATTTCTAGAATATTCATCTGCAACCATAAATCTCTCTCTAAGCATGACTGTAGCTATATATTACAATTCTCAAAATGTAATATCATTCAGTCAAGTTATTTTTAATTTACATTGTAACTTTCCTTTAGTTCAAGAGTTAGTGATTATATTGCTTAAGTGCCAAATAATGGCAATTTTTGTTTAACTCTACATGGTCAAATAACAAATTGTTTATATGAGTCCTTTGGGAGGTTGCCCAATGTATACCAAAGTTGTGTAAATATTTCACATGCATTGTGATTGTGAATTTATCTATTTTATTTTTTAATGTGAATTCTAGCTTTATGCATTTTGTGACTATACATGTTGTGTGTGTGTATATTTTTTCCAATGTCATAGCTTATTCATTAATTCTCTCTATGGCCATGTCTAATTGGTTTTTATAAGTTGTTGATTACATTTTTGTTTCAGTTATTGTACATTTTCACTTTAGAATTTTTATTTAGTCATTTTAATAGTTATTCAGCTAAATTCTCAATCTTCTGTTTTATTTCCCTGAGCATGCCAGTCATATTTTTTTCAATGTAAAGAGAAATAATAGTAACTTTGGTAACTCTCTCATCTGGATTTCTCATTGATTAATTTTTACTGCTCATTATTTTTCTTGGTTATGGATTATGTTTTCTAATATGCAGTGCTATTTATGTACTTATGTCTATTTACTGACTACTATATATTGAACATGAAGAACTGGAAGAATCACTAGAATTGGGAATGGTGTATCTTTCTGTAATGAGGATTTACATTGACTTCTGACAGGAGCTTAATGACAAAAGAAATCCCATATCATTTCAATCCAATTGGAAAGGGAAAAGATTTTCACTGGTAAGGATGATCTATTTTCAGTAGAGCTTGTCTTTTAAGGTATAGACTTTCAGAGTGAGCCCTGGACACTTACCAGGAACTTTAATGGACCTTGATTTCCAATTTTTATTCTTAAACCTGGAACTAATTGATATTTTCAGGCTCGTAGACTTCAGGATCTACAAGAAAACTGTTCCTTCCAAAATCCTGAATCACCTTTTGGGTATTTTTGTTTTCTTAGATATTGGTCCCTTATTCTTCATATGCTCCATTGCTCTTTGATATCATTAAATAATTTTAAAAATACCTTGCACACCTTTTTTACTTCCTCTTCAGTGTAATGTTGTCTGAATGACTTAGAAACTCTATATTTGTTTTCTTAACATTTTTTAAAATTTTAATTGTTCAAGTACAGTTTTTTGTCTTTTACTCCCATCCCAGTCCACCCCCCAAGTGCTCCCCTCCTCCCTCCCATTTCCACCGCCCCTAGTTTTTGTCCATGTGTCATATTTGTTCCTGCAAACCCTTCCCTTTCTCTCCTGAAATTCCCTCCCCTCTCCACTCTGGTCAATGTCAGCCTGTTCTCTATTTCAGTGTCTTTGGTTGTATTTTGCTTGTTTGTTTGTTTTGTTGTTTAGGTTCCTGTTAAAGGTGAGATCATGATATTTGTCTTTCACTGCCTGATTTCACTTAGCTTAATGCCTTCCAGTTCCATCCATGCTTTTGCAAAGTGTAGGAGCTCCTTCTTTCTTTCTGCTGCATAGAATTCCATTGTGTAAAGGTACCACAGTTTTTCAATCCATTCATTTGCTGATGGACACTTAGGTTGCTTCCAACACTTGGCTATTGTAAGTTGCGCTGCTATGCACATTGGGGTGCATAGGTTCTTTTGGATTGGTGTTTCAGGGTTCTTAGGATATAATCCTAGCAGTGGAACTGCTGGGTCAAAAGGCAGATCCATTTTTAGTTTTCTGAGAAAATTCCATACTGTTTTCCATAGTGGTTGTACCAGTCTGCACTCCCACCAACAGTGCACTAGGTTTCTCTTTTCTCCACAACCTCTCCAACACTTGTTGTTTGTTGATTTGTTTATGATGGCCATTCTGACCGGTGTGAAGTGGTATCTCATTGTGGTTGTAATTTGCATCTCTCTTATGGCTAGCAATACTGAGCATCTTTTCATGTTTCTCTGGATCCCCTGTATGTCCTCCTTGGAGAAGTATCTGTTCAAGTCCTTTGCTCATTTTTTAATTGGGTTGCTTGTCTTCTTAGAGTGGAGTCCTATAAATTCTTTATATATTTTGGAGATTAAACCCTTGTCTGAGGTATCATTGGCAAATATGTTTTCCCATACAGATAGTTCTTTTTTTATTTTAATACTGTTTTCTTTAGCCATGCAGAAGCTTTTTATTTTCATGAGATCCCATTTGTTTATTCTTTCCTTTATGTCCCTTGCTTTAGGGGACATATTAGTGAAAATGTTGCTGCATGAAATATCTGAGATTTTCCTGCCTATGTTCTTCTCTAGGACTTTAATGGTGTCACAGTTTATATTTAAATCTTTTATCCACCCTGAATTTAGTTTTGTGTATGGTGTAATTTGGTGCTCAAGTTTCATTTATTCACATGTAGCTGTCCAGTTCTCCAAACACCATTTGTTGAAGAGGCTATTTTTACTCCATTTTATGTTGCTGCCCCTTTTTGCCAAATATTAATTGACTGTAGAGACTTGGGTTTGTTTCTGAGCTCTCTGTTCTGTTTCATTGGCCCATGTGCCTGTTTTTATGCCAGTACCAGGCTGTTTTGATTACAGTGGCCTTGTAGTAGAGTTTGGTATCAGGTATTGTGATCCCTCCTACTTTGCTCTTCTTGCAGCAGCTATTTGGGGTAGTTTATGGTTCCATATAAATTTTTGGCATGTTTGTTCTATGTCTGTGAAATATGCCATTGGTACATTAATAGGTATTGCATTGAATGTGTAAATTGCTTTGGGTAATATGGACATTTTGATGAACATTCTTCTTTGGGTAGAATGGACATTTTGATGGACATTCTTCTGATCCATGAAGACAGTATATGTTTCCATTTGTTTGTGTCTTCTTTGATTTCTATCTTCAGTGTTGTGTAGTTTTCTGAATACAGGTCTTTTACCTCCTTGGTTAGGTTTATTTCTAGGTATTTTATTTTTCTTTTTGCTATATTGAATGGGATTTTTTTTCTTGATTTCTGCTTCTGCTGTTTCATTGTTGGTATACAAAAATGCCTTTGATTTCTGGATATTGACTTTGTATTCTTCTGAGAAACTCAATATTTGAATGACAGTGATTTCCATGGGGCAAACAGTGGTTTGGTTTTTTTTGAGTTGACAAAAAACATTTGATATGTCACACTACATTTTCTTTTGAAATAAGAATAAAAGAATTTAAATGATAGATGGAAATGAAATGTTAATTCCATTGGTATTTGAAATATTAATAAGGATATCTCTCTAGATTATAAAATGTGTTCAGAATGCAGAGAAACTATTGTCAATTCATACATAAGTTGTTTATATCTAATTTATCTTTTTTCTCCTCTTAAAGTTATAGAGAATTGTAAATGTAAAGACAGAGAGGGTAGAAATAAGTAATAGGAACTTTTATGTATCATTCCTCATTAATCAGCTATAGATTAATATGAATTTATCAAGCAGCTGATTTAGAATAGCATGATGGTTTCTAAAAGCTGGTTTTGTAGAAATAAGTTCTTTGCAGAAAAATAATAATACAGAAAAGTTATATTTTAATACTTAAAGTTCACAATGTAATAGCCTGATGAATCAGATATATTTTATTTATTTTATATTGGTATTTTGACCTTTAACTGCTTAAAAGTACTTAGGAGATCCAGGGGACATAATATTAGATGCTTTAATCATCTACAAAGTTAAGATGGATTCATGCTTTAATCATCTACAAAGTTAAGATGGATTGTATTTGTATACTATTCTATCTTGGAAGTTGTGTACTTGGGATTAAAATTCAAACTAAATACTATCTTCTGTTTTTTATTATAGGAAAACTGAAAGTCACAAATCATTCATGTAATATACATAAATTATTTTACCTATTTCATAATTATTATATTATTTTCCAAACTGGACTCAGTTTGCCCTCTATGTTTAAATTCTGTTAACAAAAAGAAAGAAAACTCAGAAAGACCAGTAGAAAATATAGTATTTAAGCAATATACCCTGTCACAGAAATTATGGAATTTCTGCAACAAGGAAACCACAACAAATGGTGAACTTTAACAATGAAATCACCTTGATGGCCCTCGGGCATGATAACATGGCAGCCAAGGGCTTCCTGTTAGTCATTTTAAAATATGGATTAGTGCCCAATGTCACCATGAGAAAAACCCTTCATAAAGGGAGTTCAAAACCTCCCTACTAAAGAGATGCCACCTCCAGTGCAGGGGTGCTGATTCTCCGATGTGTTCTTGACTGCCCGGGAGAGAGATTGAAGAGAGAATTTGGAAGACTTTTTTCCTATATGGTTCCTATAGTAATCCCAGTTTTCCCAGTTTCATACTTTTATTAAGCCTTTAGCTGCAGCAACAGCTCATGCACTCCACTCCATGAACATTTCATTCTCCCCCAGCAGGGGTCACAAGTTGGTCGGATGGTGGGACGAACAATGTGCTACCTCCAGAGCTTCTGCACCCTTATCAGAGGTGAAGAGAGAAACCCAGGGAGGCACTCCTCCCCATTTCCCAGACTCTCATCCATTCCACCACTACCTCTTTTGAACCAATAGGAACTAACTTTGGTAAACTTGATACTCCTGTCTTCAGTCACAGGAAACACAAGACCTAGGACATCAGTCACCCTCCAGTGTCTTATCACCAAAAGGCTCTGTCCTTCCCCTTTCCTCTCCCTTTTTTCCATCTCTCTCTAATTTTGGACAACACTCCAATGTGCTCTTTGGCCTCACCTTCTATAGCAACAAATCTCCCTGGATTCTTGGCGTCTTCTCTAAATGTTTCTTTTATGTTCTTAGTGTAACTAACCTGACTCACCCTTGAGGACCTTCCTTCTTCTTCACTCTCTCAAATGTTTTCTTTCACTTTATCATGCTGGAAAGAAGGGCAAATGGTTGATCTGTTCTTCCTTGCTATTTTCAAACTATTCTTCCCTTCCTTCTGAAGAATCTTCTAAAGATTCAGGCTTTGAATCTCATATATCAGATAATCTTTTTATAACTCTATTTTCTTATTTTATTCATTTCTATTGATTCTAGATCCTTGATTCTATTATTTCCTTTATGAAACAAGAGACTTTCTCTTACTCTAATTCTTGGCCGTTTCAGTATACAAGTAGCTAATCCTTCCCATACTCTGCCTTTTAGTTGTTTGATCTCCTTTCTACAATGAATCCACCCACTACTCTCAGACACTAACTTTTATGTCCATACCCAAGATCTTGTCATTATCAACATCTATAGAACAAAATGGCAACCTTAATTTAGATGATGATCGGTGGCACCGTAGATAAAGGCAATCAGCTGCTCTGATCACCAACAGAACCGTATTCAATGGCAGCCAAGACTAAGCTTCTTAAGACACTGAAGGTGCATACTGGCCCGAAATACTCCCACTATTGAAACATAAGAGATGGAGTCACTGTGTCTTTTGCTTTTAATAGAGGAAACCAAACAAAGATGTGTATTAAGGCTATTTGTAGTATTTATACCTGTACTGTTTTAATGTAAACTATAAAATCCATAAACTTTCTAATACACAGATATGTATACTGCAAGAATTGAAAAAATAAAAAATAAAAATGTGGGTGATGGAAGGAGTAGAAGATTCCTATGTTACTAAAAATAAATAAATAAATAAATAAATAAATAAATAAATAACAGCTTCTAGGAAAGTCTACTAAAGAAAATAGTAATTTTGAATTTAGCTTTTCAAAACTACTTAAATGAGATTGATGAGGTCAGTGTGTTCAGTTAGGGCCATAATTATCTAGGTTATTTAAATTTAATTTCTGAGTGCAAGTTATTGTCAAAATGCTCAGGGTTTAGTTTACCTCAGCAGAAGAACTCTGTTTGCTAATTACAGGCTTACTCTTAAATTAGGTCCTATTTCTCTGTAGCAGCAAAGTAATCAGACAAGAATCCCATGTCTCTATTAAACATTTACATTATAACAGCCTAATTACAACAGGATTTGTTTGGATAGCACTGGCAGATGTTCTGAAAGGCTGTGGAAAGTGCAGTCATTGTTTCATAGGAGATGGGCACCCACTTATGACCATCCTAACTTCAGATCAGGGCACAGGAGGACATGTGTCAATCAAGAAATGTAATGTGTGCCTCTGAGTATAATTCAGCACCATCGTCAATAATCTGAGCATCTGTAATAAAGGTATTTGTTTTCCAACTGCCTCAGGAAAATATTGCAAGAATTCACAAAAGAAGTCCAGAAAACTTTCAGTTTTTAAAAAAAAAAAAACTCAGTGTTGTGGAAACAGAAAGCTATTCAAATTATAATCAGAGTTTTAATGTTGAAAAATCCACATAAGTTTCCTTTATGCTAATTGACTGCACATTTCCCAGATTGGAAAGGAAGAAAGAAAACAACCTCTATTTGCAGATGATATGATCTTGTATACAGAGAATTCTAAGGAATCCACTGAAAAACATTAGAACTACTACACAAGTTCAGCAATGTTGTAGGAAAATCAGCACACTAAAATCAGTGTTTTACACACTTGCAATGAACAATTGGAGAAATGAAATTTAAAAAGCAATTCCATTTACGATAGCAACAAAAAGAATAAAATACTTAAAAACAAATTTAATTGAAGTATTACAAGACTTATGCCTGAAAACTACAGCATGTTGTGGAAAATATAGAATTATATTAAAAGTTTAATATTCTTAAGATAATAGTACTCCCTAAATTGATATAGAGATTTAACACAACTCCTATCAAAAACACAACTGCTTCTTTGAGGAAATCAACAAGCTGACCCTAAAGTGCACATAAAAATGTAAGAAGAAGAAGAGCAAAGTTTTTTTAAAAAGAAGAATGAAGTTGTACTGAATTGGTCTCACATTTCAAGAAGTTCAATCATAATTCTTGCTGTTTGTACTTATTACAAACTACAGTAGTTAAGGTGGAGTAGCACTTGGATGAATAAGGATTAGCTGTATAAACACCCGGAAATAAACTCTAAAATGTAAACATAGTTACCAGGTGGCCCAGGAATTCCTCTCCTAGATACATATCCAAGATAAATGAAAACATAGGTCCACAAGAAAACTTGTGCAAAAGATATATGTAAAAGTATTATTCATGATTCTAAAATGTGGTAGTACCCAAAATGTCTATCACTTGATTGATGGATAAATGAAATGTGATACATCCAACAGGAGAATATTATTCAGCAATTAAAGAAATAAAGTACTGTATTGATACATGATCAACATGAATGGCCCTTTAAAACATATGCTAAGGGAAAGAAGCCAGTCACAAAGACTACATATATTATTTCATTTATATGAAATGTCCAGAATAGGAGACTCTGTCCAGAAAGAAAGTTAGTGAGTTGCTTCGCTGAGCAGTAATTACAAAAGAATGGGCAGTGACTGCGACTGGGTATAAAGTTTCTTTTTGAGGAGATGAGAATGTTTTGAAATTGGTTGTGTTAATGGTTTCACTATTCTGTGAATATACTCAAAACACTGAATTGCACACTTTAAGTGTGTGAATATTAAGATACACAAGTTATATCTCAGTAAAGCTCTTATGTGAAAATTTTTAAAATATAACTGTAGTCTGAAATAGTCGAACAATGTATCAGACTGAAAACTACAATCCATTGTTTAATGGAATAAAATGTTGGCATTTATATAAAAAATGTTAAGTATTTTTATACAAAACAGGATAGATTCAAGTAGACAGTGAGGAATTAGAGTTTTCTAGATTGTGTGAAGCAGGAATAAGCTGCCTGGTGTTTTTTGAACAATCTGAGCTTTTATGAAAGCAGCAGACTTTCTCAGGGTGTTGGTATATTGGGTGAAAAAGCTTAGTAACTGAAGAGAAAACATCAGAGAAGTGTCTGTCTCAGAAAAAGAAAGTCAGCTAATGGGCAGTCTCTTGCAAAAGGCGTAAGAAGTAAGGATCAGAAACTTCACTGTAGAAGGGAGGGAGAAGAAAAGAAATGGCATTTTTTAAAAGTTTAAAAAATAAATAAAATGCTATGTATGTGACTTCAGTAGCTCATTTCAGGGATCGACTGGGAAGGTGTTTGGGAAGACATAATCTGGACCAAACAGAGATGTCAGGCCTGAGTTGAAGGTGCAGCTGTGAAGCTGAGGAAGAGACGGGGCCCAGAAGCCCAATGGATCTGGGTTGTGGCTGCTTAGGACCAGGGACCGGAGAGGGGGAGGAGAGGGTCATGTTGTCTCTGTGGCCAGTGCTTCCTTGCAGCAGGTAAACAGAGCACTGTGGGCACATCAGCTAATTCTGGATCATACCAGACTTTTAAAATGTATGTACTTTTATGCTTTATGTATTTATAACTAGTATCTAATACATGGTTTTACCGTACTAGTGCTTAGAGGATGGCTAAGGGAAGCAGAGCTGAGCGGATCCATCTGACAGAGGCAGCATCTACCATAGGTGTTCCTGAGATGGGACACGGGCCTAGTGCTCAATCAAAAAGAGAGCAAATGAAAGAATGGAATTTGAGAAACAATGTCTCAAAATGACAATTCCTCAAAGAAGTATTCTAGCTGTACTAAAACCCTAAACATTTTTTTATAACCAAACCTTTTGCCATGCAATGCTTAGCTTTGAGAAAAAGCTGGTTTGTCTGTGTATACAACAGGTTGCCCTGGAAATACGTGAAGTGAGTTGAAGTAATCATCTACTCAGGCAAATATGGGGCTTCCTGGTACTTTCCTATCCATGTATAAAAGGAAAAAATAACTTTCATTTATATAGGCATTTTGAATATAAAATGAGAAAGTATCAGAATTTTGAAGTATACCAGAAGTATACTTGTGGTACACAATAAGATATTTAAGATTACTGATTACGAGAGAAAAAACATTGTGTCAATAGATATTTCATCAGATAGTGTTAAAGGCTTTTGGTTTCATAGTCTCCTTCCTTAAGGATAAAACTTCCTTCCCCTAATAGGGACCCTCTCAAAGAGCAGACAGCCTGCTGTGGCTTCTCCACCTACATCTGAAGAGGGAAATGTAACTCAGGCTATCAGAGACTCCTGGACTTGTGGGTTCATTGCAGCATTAATTACAGTAGCCAAGATCTGGAAATAGCCCTGGTGCCCATCAGTAGATGAGTGGGTTAAAAAAAACAACAAAAAAAAACAGTGATACATTTACACAGTGAAATACTACTGAGCTGTAAAAAGAAAAAAAAAGGAAAGAAAGAAAGAAAGAAAAAGAGAGAGAGAAGGGAGAGAGAGGAGAGAGAGAGAGAGAGAAAGGAAGGAAGGAAGGGAGGGAGGGAGGGAGGGAGGGAGGAAGGAAGGAAGGAAGGAAGGAAGGAAGGAAGAGGGAGGGAGGGAGGGAGGAAGAAAAAAGTAAAATAAAATCTTGCCTTTTGTGACAGTGTGGATGGACCTGGAAATTATTATGCTAAGTGAATTAAGCCAGTCAGAGAAAGACAAATACTATATGATCTCACTTATGTGTTGAATCTAGTGAACAAAATAAACTGATGAATAAGATAGAAACAGAAGCATGGATATGTGCAGACTGACAGCTGTCAGAGTGGAGGAGGGTTTAGTGGCTGATGAAAGAAGGTGAAGAGATTAAACAAAACCCCGCTAATATTTTTATATGTACATTTACATATACACATATATAATATACAATGCGTGTTTGTGTGTGTATAAATATATACACACACAACAGTATGGTGATAGCCAGAGGAAAAGAGGGGTCGGGGTAGGTGGAGGTGGGCAAAGTGGGCATAAATGGGGACAGAAAGAGACTTGTTTTGGGTGATGGGTGCATGAAGCAGTGTGCAGACTATGTTTTGTTAAGCTGTACACTGAAAACTTGTATTGTTTCTTAAAGCAGTGTCACCCTAATAAATTCAATAAAAATACAAATAAACACTCTGCAATGCATATTTCACATAGTATTTCTGATTATGAGAGCCTTGCAAAATGATTATTTGTATTTTTAAAAATACAACTCAAATAAAATGTAATGTTAGAGTCAATTGGGAAATATAGATAGTGAGAAAATGATTTATTCCAAATACATTTTCAGTAAATTATCTTTTATAGTTACTTGGCTTATTCTGGCTAACAACTCTAAGACATTTAAATCAGTACTGTATGACCTTTTCTTTGTATTTAAACAAAGCATTTAATAGTGAATGAGAAACTCTACAAAATTATTTTGGAGAAATGAAAAACAGTAAGTTTAATAATTACCACCTGATATAATATTTCAGTTTTTTAATGGGGAAAGCTTTGAGAAGCTTTATGGAACACCAATATTTTTTAAAATTTTTTAAAGATTTTATTTATTTATTTTTAGAGAGGGAAGGGAGAGAGAAAAAGAGAGAGAGAGAGAAACATCAATGTGCAGTTGCTGGGTGCCGTGGCCTGCAACCCAGGCATGTGCCCTGACTGGGAATCGAACTTGCGATGTTTTGGTTCTCAGCCCATGCTCAATCCACTGAGCTATGCCAGCCAGGGCAAACACCAATAATTTTAATAATGTTGTTTTTACTGAATATTTTAAATCTGAGAAAGAGTTAAATTTTAAATGAAATAAATATGCAACTTAAGCAGAGAAATAGATGTATTCCTCATTATAAGTGAATATTGTCAATTGTATAATTTTAAAAAAACTTATCCAGCTTATTGAGGTATAATTGGCAAATAAAGTTATAAGATATTTAAAGTGTACAATGTGAGGGTTTGATGTGTACATCTTACAAGCGTCCCCCCAAGTCAATACATACATTCATCGCCTCACAAATTTACCTTATTTTTGTTGAGAACATTTAAATTCTATTTTCTTAGCAAATATTCATTATATAACACAGTGTTATCAACTATCATTATGATGTTACACATTAAATCCTCACACCTAATGCATTTTATAAGTAAAAATTTACATCATTTTTAAAGTGCATATATTATCAAGGAGATTTGTTCAGTGGATTAAAGCTCATTTTTAGAGTTAGACTGCTAGTTTACAGAGATAATTTAGAATGCAGTTTTCATAATAATATTAATGGAAATGTGAAATATTTTAATTGTTTTGGGAGCCTCTGAGCATATTAACTTAAAAAGTTATTTTACTTACTGGATCACTTTGTTATGTAAAATAATCACAAATGTATTATCATCATGGCACCATTAAAGGAGAGTCCAGTATGCTATGAAAATTAATTGTTCAGCAAGGACTATGTTAGACATAAGAGTGGAAAACTAACAAGAAAATAAGAAAACCTAAGGAGATTAACTGTCAAGTTCTACATCTGTTTGTCAGAGTGCATGGAGAGGCAGCATTTTGGACTTGCCTTTCCATTTTTATCTATTAAAATTCATGTGTGGCTGTGTACTTTAAGTGATGCCGATCAGAATTAAATGGAAGTTTGATAACCATCTTCTTCAACAGTATTTCTAATCAATTCTGGGACTTGAAGTTATGGAAATTGATTTCATATTCAGCACTGTGGTCTCTTGAACTTCAACACCAGAGGATACAAGTGCCATACCTCTTCATCCCGACAGCAAGTGCAGAGGTGCTGGTCTATCAGCATAACAGCCCCAAGTGAATTAACAGGATGGAAATGAACTTTTCAAGGTATAGATTCCTATATGCTGCTTCACAGAGGTTGTGCTTGGGGAAAGTGTACGATAAACAATATTAGTTAGTAAATAGGCATTTGTAAGTAAGGCACTCTCACTGCCTTTTGAGGGATGAAAATGTCTGAAATATAATTCAGTATTCCACAGATGGAATTTAAGGCAAATTATCTTGGGCGTTATTTGAGTTTGGGGTCTTCTCCCTTGCTTTATTCTTTCCATTCCTTCTTTCCTCTTTTCTTTTCCCTTTAGCTCTCTCTCTCTCTTACTCTTTCTGTCTTTACTTTTGGCTAGGACAAAATTCCTTTCAAATGTGATTTTACTGTTTTAATAATAGTTGTGGAATTTATGATTTCCAATTTTTGTATCATGAAAGCTTGTAAAGGAAGTCTCTATAAAAATTAGTGGTTACTGGAGGCCATAAGGGACAAGTGGCTGTGCTCTCACTAAGGGAAGTATGCCACCATAACTAGGCAAATCGCTACAGATGAAGGTCTCTGTGTGGCCCACAAAACACACACATGAACTTGTCCACATAGCCACAGGCCGAACCATACACACATGCATGAGAACGAATCGGAAGTCAGTGATTGTTTATGATATTCTTAACAGACCTATAACTTTAAAAGTTTTTACCTGACATTTATGTTTTATGCCTTGAAATTTATTTTTTGATTGTGCCCTTAGAGATTGCATAAAACATCTTACTTTTCAAAAAAAAAACCTTACTTTTCAGATGTGCCAGTTCTGGTGCCACACACACACACACACACACACACACAAAATCAGCTCCTCTTTCCTGGATTCCTTGATTTCAAAGCTTGCCTCATATAAAGGATAGCTACAATCCTTCTCAGGAAGCATTCCCACAAAATGCTTGAAAGGATCAGTTAAGGTTACACCAACATCTCCAACCAAGATCTTTTTGCCTTCTTTAGTGATACACTTTTTGTCTGCATTGAGACAAAAATTGACCATCTTCTTTATTTGCTTGGTTTCTTCTGGTGTGGAACATTTCCAAACTTTCATGTCATAAAAAATGCAACATACATTATCAGCAACTTGCATTCCAGGTCTTTTTCGCCACAGTGGTTGTAAGGAGGAGGAGGAGGGAGCCATCTGGCACAGAGTCTGCTGAGCATCTTCACAGCAGCAGAACCAAACAACTGAGCAGGGAGACTAACAGTATTTTTCTTCAAACAACAACAAAAAAATCACAACAAAAATAAATATACCTACTGAGGATAATTAAAAAGTTTTTAAAAACTTGGGAAATTTAGAAAGAAAAGAAGGAAGAAAGGAGGGAAGGAGAAAGGAAAAGAAGTAAATAAATGTGTAAACAGAGATTACCTATGTATAAATTACATATCAAACATATAAGTATAGATATAGATATTCCCTATTTATAGGTATTATAGAGACAGTGATAAAAATTTCAAATGTGTGTGTAAGACATTGAGATAAAGACATTGTATGTGTGATGTGAACAGAATGAAGAAACAAGAATTCAAAAAAATGAGGAGAGGCTTAGGAACCCTCAGGACAACTTTAAATATTCCAACAGCAGAATCATAGGGATACCAGAAGGAGAAGAACAAGAGCAAGAAGTTGAAAACATATTTGAACAAATAATGAAGGAAAACTTCCCCAATCTAGCAAAGGAAATAGACTTTTAGGAAGTCCAGGAAGCTCAGAGAGTCCCAAAGAAACTGTACCCAAAGAGGGACACACTAAGGCACATCATCATTAAGTTACCCAAGATTAAAGATAAACAGAGAATCTTAAAAGCAGCAAGATAAAAGGAGAGAGTTGCCTATAAAAGAGTACCCTAAGACTATCAGCTGATTTCTCCAAAGAAACCTTACAGGCAAGAAGGAGCTGGAAAGAAGTATCTGAAGTTCCGAAAGGCAAGGACCTACATCCAAGATTACTGTATCCAGCAAAGCTATCATTTAGAATGGAAGGGCAGATAAAGTGCTTCCCAGACAAGGTCAAGTTAAAGGAATTCATCATCACCAAGCCCTTATTATATGAAATGTTAGAGGAATTTATTTTAATAATAGAAGAAGATCAAAAACTATGAACAGTAAAATGACAACAAACTCACAACTGTCAACAATTGAACCTAAAAAAATGAAAACAAAAACTAAGCAAACAACTATAACAGGAAGAGAAGCAGAGAAATGGACATCACATGGAGGGTTTTCAGTGGGGAGGTGGAGGGGAACAATAGGATGGGGAAATGCACAAGGAATAAGAGGCATAATTGGTAGGCATAAAGTAGACGGGGAGAGGTTTAGAATGGTTTAGGAAATGGAGAACTCAAAGAACTTATATGTACAACCCATGGACATGAACTAAGGGCAGGGGAATGCTGGAGGGTTGGGGGGTGCAAGGAGGAGGAGGGATAAAGGGAAAAAATTGGGAAAACTGTAATAGCATAATTAATAAAATATACTTAAAAAACAAAAAAGCAAAATGAAAAAAAGAGATCATATGTGTGATGTGTACAGGTTTCCAATGTTACCCTTGAGGTATGCAAGAAATGTAAAATTTTGTTTTTTTTTTTATCATGAGATCTAAGTCCCCTGTTTTTCTGATGCAAAAAAATTGTCACCAATTGATGTTCTCAAATTCAGTAATTTCTCAGTCAGTTCAGTCTTAAACTCAATTGCTTTAAAATTCTGCCCAAATGCCACACCTCTGGACTTGTGTCTCAGAGTGTTCTTGGCTCCTGGTGGACAGTTTCGGGCAATATTCTGTCCTCTGTGGATATCCACTACCAGTGGCCCTCAAACTTGAGTCTTGAATCTGCATCAAAATCCTCTGGAGGGCTTGTTAGAATATAGACTGCCATTCCTTTACCCAGAATTTCTGAGTCAGTATGTCTAGAGAAGGATCTGTCCTCACAAAGTACCCATTGATGCTTATTCTGCTAGTTAGGGACCACACTTTCAAAACTACCGCATTAAGGCATACTTTGTATGTGCTGATCTTTCCTCTATGAATCCTATTACTGAGGATGGTTCACTAGATCAATGCCACACCTAAATCCCTTAGAATCATGACAGACTGTCCTAGACTGTCTCTTTACTTTTGGTGAACTCAGGGCATTGAGGAGCCTGGCATATACCCCTTTAGCCTGGCCACATCTACTACCCTTTCTGTTTGCTCCCCGTCCTTCCCACTGTATGTTTAAACTTCAGTAAGGAAATGGGACCCAGATCCTACTCACCTCTAAAATGTATCTGAGGGCCCATTTATTCTCTTATCCACCCATGTGGGCTTTGCCTGGAAAAGGAAAGGAAGCCCTAACTCTTGTCTTCCTGAACTCCCTTCCTCACTCCCTTGAGTGTTATCTCTGGAGAAGCACTCATTCTCATAGCATTCTTTGTCAAGGTGTGCTCTTGTTTATTTGTGCCCTTAGCATTTGGGGGTTTCAGAACTACTTCTCCCAAGAAAAGCCTAATGATTAAGCTATTAAGGTCGATGCTTTAAATTTTATCTGGTATGATTTTAAGGCCTATTTTATAGATCAAAGACAAATTTTCACTTTTTATTTTATATTTTCAGTTCCTCTGAGAAAATAAGGCTCAGTTTAAGATCTAATTTGAATTATGGTATGGCCACAAGGAGAGAGGAACAACAGTAAAAAAATAAGTCAGTTAAATTTCACAATATTGCCCCGATTAGATACATTTGGTTAGTTTTCTAGCGGAGTGGCACACTGCTACCTTTGTGCTTTTGGTGAAATGTTACTGATGTCCATTATTGAAAGAAAAAAGAAATGTATTTCCACCGGCCATTGTTAGAATTTCTCATGTCATTTTAAGAGTCAGATCCAGCAGATCCGATTATGAGGATGTCCAAGGTATCATGATGCTCCCTCTGGGCAGTCACTTGTATGTTCAGGTGACCGTCCCTGTCATACCTGAACAGAAGGTTCATGTGCAGGATCTCTCAGTTCTGTCTTCATAATCCCCTCACTGAGGCCCTGAGTGAAGAACCTGAGGAAGCCAGAGGCCAGAGGGGTTGTATTTGAATGAAGTTACCCTGAATCTAGTTTGGCTGTTCTTCATATGCTTAGAACCCCAACACTGTATGTTAAGTATGAAATGGTAGGTTAATTAGCATATATATTTTCACAAATACCATACATTAAAAGGGCTATATATTTAGTGGAAATATAAGATAACCTTCACACTGCCTTCAATGTCTACTAAGACTTCAATTTTAAGAGGACAGAAAATTAATACTCTATAGTCATCTAAGGAATGCTTATGTTGAAAGAAAACCCCATAGTCCATAGTTCATAAAATGACCCCAAGCTTAAAAACTCTTTTAAAGGAGGGATGCTAGTAATTACAACTCAAATGGCATATATGTGAATGTAAATAATGATTCAAGTATACACACATTTCTGTGTGTATAATCACTCTTGTCCTTTCGTTTCATTTATTATATTAAGATCTACCACTCATAAGTGCTACTACAAGTTAAGCCTCAATAATGTGTCCTTAATGTATTATCCCTGTGAAGCAGAGATTATTTATTACCCAAACTGAATGGATGAGGAAACTGAAACTCAGGAGGGTTAAGGACGGTATTGTCCCCAAAGTACCTGAGCATAGTTTTAAACCTTTACTTGTCTAAATCCAGAAATTCCATAATTTTCTTTTCTTAATTCAGGCTTTTCAATTTTTCTTTGTTTTTTTTTAAATTAAAATATAGCATTCATCCAACTGTTATAATTGCTCATGGACACCATGTGCCTATTCTAAGAAATTATCTGTCATGCAAGAGAAGCCCAGGGCTAAATGAGCCTCCAGTGTTAGAAGAACAGAAAGAGGATAAATCGTAAGTGTTCTCATGAGATAGAACTAGAGCTAGAGCTAGAGCTAGGGAGAGAAAGAGAGAGACAGAGACAGAGAGAAGGGGAGAGAGAGGGAAGGAGACTGGGAGGGGAAGAATGGCGGCTATGTGCGGTGATGGATGTGGTAATTAGCTTGACTGTTGTGATCAAACATTGAGTTGTGTACCTTAAGTACTTACACTTTGTTAATTATACCTCAGTAAAAATTGAAAAGGAAAAGAAAAACAAAAGGAATGAAGGCCACTTGTGGCCAGGGTGTCCTTTATAGAGGAAAAATAAAGAGAGTTGTTTAGAGAGATTGCAGAGATGAGATTGTGCAAGGTCAAGGTTTGCATTTTATTCTAAGTGAGATAAGGAGCCATTGGAAAGTGTTGGCCAGAAGAATGTGATCTAATCTAATCTATTAAATGGTTGCACCATCTGTTTAAGAATGAAACAAAACCAGAACTAGAGAGGCCAGTTTGGAGGTCATTGTCATATAAAAGATATTAATGAGTTGGCAGTGGATCTGAGATAGAAAGTAGATAAATGAGAAGTGTATTTGGAAGCAGATTCAACAGGACTTGCTGGTAACAGTATCAAAGTGGATAAAGGAAATTATATTAGGTTTTACTAATTATCTTTGATATTTAAAGCCCTGGTTTTACTGAACTGAGATGATTATTAATGTTCAGGTAAGTAAAAAATGAGAAGTGTTTTCAAAATAAGAGACACCTTAGCATCTATAAAACAATGTCAGAGGTGGTAAACAATGTCAGAGTTTCCATTCTGGCCATGGTGGCATTACTGATACTGCTCTTATTCTCTCCACATTAACAACTAGCTCATTGGTCACATGCCCCGGAAGCTGGCTCGGATTCACACTGACAAAGCTTTAGAAAACAGGATTCAATGATTCAAGGAGACGCATAAGTAACTCTGTCAAAACAAAGTCCAAAACTCTTTAAAGGAGAACCTAAACTTCAACGACTGGCATTCTCAAATTTAAGTAATAAGTCAAAAAGACTAGACACCTGGGGAAGCAAAAATATTATCCATAACCAGGAAAGAGAGTGAAGGATAAAGGATGAGTAGGTTTCTGAGAAGGCAGGAGGAGAAGCAGCCCTGAGCAGAGTGAATTAGCTCTTCAATTCTATCAAGAGGAAAGGATACAGCATAGGTCACAATTAGGGACAGTTGGTAGCCATTGGATGAGAGAGTTTCTGTGTTGTGGGTTCTGTATTTTCTATGAATTAGGTCTTTGCTCACAGTGACTTGAATACTAAGGAAGGTGGAGAGAGAATAGACTGAAGAATATAATAGTATTCTCAGGGAATGTCAACATTTTACTTAGAGCCCAGAAACACGAAGGCACTAATCTGCAGATGTCTGGGCTCTCCCAGGTGAGGACAAGGAAACTGGGTGCTTGCTCCAGAGTCGGAACAGGGAGGCACAGATGGGATGTGGCATCTCATCCATGCGGAATCTGAAGTCGCCCAGATTCTACACAGAGCTTGGGGTGGAAAGGAGTAGTGCTAGCCTCTAAGAAAGTTTTAAATATGTATAAGGACAAAGAAAGGAAGAATAAAAAATAGAGTTAAGAGACCAATCCAAATTGGAACAAATATAAGAAATCCATAAATATTAAGAATTTAAATGAGTTAAATGTTAAGAATTATTTAATTATTTAAAATACTTAGATGATGAGCAAGGAAAAAGCTTCATCCCAAATTATCAGAACATTCTTATATGCTTTTTTGGTAGGTGTCACGTTAGTCCTCTTTCCTTTATAAATGAAAGTTTTAAAAATGCAACATGAAAATTTTTATAAATCTAGTATTTTTGCAAATAAATTAGAAACAGTTACTAAAACTTTATTAGTTTAATGCAATCACCTGTACCATTGCCTTATATGTCTTTTTATATGTGACTGATTTCCCACATGTCCCAGGGGTGCTGAGAAAACTCGGACTTGACAATTCATTACTTTCATAAATAGGTTTATGAAACTCAATAACAATCTTAAATAGTAACATATTATAATATGTAATATCATATATAAACATATCTATAATTCTTTAAATATAGCTTCCAATAAGGTATTACTTAATCAATTATTTGGACAAATAAATGAAGAAATATATAAGCATTTCTGAGTTTGAAATTTGGACGTGTTCATTTTATTTTGTTTTCTTTCAATCTGACTGATTTATTTGTTTACATTTGCTTAACCTAAAATCTAAATCTTACATCAATGTTTAAACATTTGTTAAATATATTTTTTCAGCAAAAGGTTATCAGCTACCAAATGTTGACATTGCTATATGTTCAAGTTCATGAATCCTTATAGAACAATGTTTTACATTTCTGCATTACTAATTTGACAATAGGAAAATAGTTTGCCTAAGGGCTTCACTAATGCAAAGCAAACTTTTATCTTAGCTTTACACTATTTTAATATTAAAAATAATATGATTAAATTGTCCACATTTCACCAGTAAAATAGATGGAACAAGATGTGAAAATGTAATTATACAAACAAAGCGGTCATGACATTGCAAAAACTAATCTTTGGGGAATCACAGGTGTTAATGTGATGGAAATGACTGAATAGGGGACCTATGCCATGGAAAAAAATGACAATGTGCTTGGTTTTGTAAGTACCAAATGTGGCTAACTGGAATGAGGATGTAATTATAGTTAAAACAGTTTTCAAAGCAAGATTTCATAGACATTTAAGTAAATAAATCAACTACCAAATTTAATGACCAATGACTTTCAGGGAGAAAAGACAATTATTTCTACTCCATTCTATTCAAAAATATATATTTTGCATCTATTCTGTGCCCAGCACTGTGCTAGATATAAAAAAGATAAAGGTGAGACTCAGTGTCAAGTACAAAACAACTATAGCTACACCAATGCACACACTAAGTTTAAATCATGTTTAAAACTACACTCATACACAAATAATTTTTAAATTAATTTTGACTTACAAAGTAAACAATGAGAAAAAATTATTTATTAATAATTTTACAAAGGTAGTCAAACCTGCTTACACACCCCCCAATTTAAACCGGACCCTGAATTACCTGTGTTACTTTTCAACCGGCATCCGAGTCACTGTTCAGTATGTGTTTCACAATCATGATCTGGCTGCTTGATGTGCCTACAGCGACAGTCCCTTGCACATAGTGGAAAATACACAAATATTGCCAAACAAATAAAAGAAACAATTAACAAATATGGAATATTGAATTATAAAAGAGTCCTTCTGAGATCTTCGTAAAGTGATACAAAATGATTTGATTTTCTAAATGGAAGGCAAATTAAAATGATCTCAGATAAAAAGTAATTACTTAGAGCCCTGGCATGTATGAATGAATCTGATCATTTTTCTTTTCGTGAAACATAATTTAGCATATCTGCACATGAATAGCAGAGGAAAAATTAAATCAATTTATTTCAAGTGGAAAATTCTGAAATAATTCACAACCAAAGTAATCTTGCTAGTTAAAAAAAAAACATGTCTTTTGCAATTAGTAAAATGTTCAATATATTTCAGAAGAGAGAGTATCATCTGACCCAAAATTTCCTTCTCTGACTGGCACACAGCCATTCTGTCACTCACTCAGTGTGAGGTCTGAATGGGGGATTATAAACATTAGCAGGAGCCTTCCATTCACCACCAACTCGTCTATTTACCTAAATTATGATTCACTGTTTATGCAAACGTGGCTTAGTTGCCATCTTGATTAATTCAGGTTCCATTCTTTGTACAGTATGTAATATGATCGCATTACGTACTGATTTAAAATGCTTCTAAAATCCTCCAGTCCCCCATGATGAAATCAATACTTTTAACAAAGTCTATACGGCCCTATGATCTGCCTTTCCACCCTCTGTACTGAACTCTGGACCCTCCCTGCCTGTTTTCAGAACAGCCCTGCTGCTCCTTTCTCAGTGCCTTCAAATGCCTCAGCTCACTCTCAACCCTGAGCCTCAGTGGTTCAAGTCCATCTATGTGGAAAGCTCTTTTCCTAACTCTCCAGCTGGATAATTTCTTCTTGTTTTTTGAGTGTCCTTTTATATATTAGTGCCCTGGGGAATAAGTGACCATATCCTGATGCTTGCTCACCGGCTGGCAGTGAGCGCGGAATGCTGCAGATGGCTCGTCAACACGTGAGAAAAACATACACAGAAAAGCAACCAAGTCCTGTGGGGAAGTAGGAACGAAATGGCCACTCTCTCTGGTGGGGAGAGTGCCCCATTCCCCCTCCAGAGAGGCTTTTTATTGGTTTCGTTTGCATAAGAATTCAGGTAAAGCTCATTACTCATTGCTAGAAAGTAAGGATCAAACAATAGGTAACAAGGAAGTCTGAGGGCCTATTTTGAGTCAGGGTCAAAGAGCTGTAAAAAACTTTAAGGAACAAACTTACTTCTTCCCTAGACCCTCATCATTCAACTGAGAGCATTCTAAACAAAGCAGGTCTCACAGGATTTTACATATTCTTTCTTAGGACTGATCATCTGGGGAACCCGCCCTTTTCAGCACAGAGCTGCACCACCCTGTCATTGTTTCAGGCTTAGGTGGAGCAAGGGAACTAAGGCAACCAAGAGATAAGGAGATTTTCTCCCAAATGATGAGGACTCAGGCTATGTCAAAGCCGAGGGGTTAGGGTCCATCACGCCCTTTTGCTGTAGCCCCCAAAATCCTTTCTTGGGGACCTCCCACATGATTGTGCCTGTCTTAGATCGTTCCCCCCTTGGGGGATCTTACCCATCATTGGCTAATCGACCAAGCATTGGGGGCCAGGCATGGTGAAGTAAAAGTTGCAGAAGCAGCGCTCCTGCCAGGGAGATAAGCTTTTGTCTCTTTGCTGGCTTACGGTCCAAGATCACTCCCTCAGCCTTAGGCGGGAGTTACAGCTTCTGATACCAGGCAGGGCAGCTCCCAACAATACCCTAAGATTGGAAGATAGGTACTGTGCTTACCTTATGGAATCTGTGACATGGAGCAAGTTCCTAACCTTTAGATTTCAATCATTCTTTCAATTATTCACTAATTATTCAACAAATATTGATTGATCATCTATTACAAGTCAAGCATTCTGCTAGACATGGGAAATGCAATAGTGACATAAGACAAAGTCCCTTCTGTCTGCGGCTTACACTCTTGTAATTAATATAGACAATGGAGACATAAAGATGCAAAATCATTTCAGAAAGTGATTAGGAAAATCAGTCATGGGTCAGGGATAAGGCTTCTTGGAGAAAGTTTCTTCAGGGCTGGGTCCTAAAGAATGAAAAAGAAAAGCCATGTCAAACTCAGGAGAGAAAGTATTCTAGTCAGAGGGAATACAAGTGCAGGGCCCTAAGGTGAGGATGAGCTTGGGTGATCCACGGAACAATTTAGGGACCAGTGTGCCTGGAAACTAGTGGAAAAAAAGCATCATGAGTAATAACAATTGAGCAAATTCTGCAGCATATTGAAATTTGGATTTGATTATAAGCCCTAAAGTGAGCCTCTGGAGGATTTGGGGTAGAGGAGGGTAATGTTCTTATCTAAAAAGATTACACTGTTACTAGAGAAATGTGGGAGGTTGGAGGAGTGAGAATGGAAGCAGAAACGTGAGTGTGAAGATGGCGTGACCTAGGGTTTAGAGGGATCATTGGTAGGATTCAGGATCTACCTTGGAAAATAAGAGTCCTGGAGCCCTCTGATAGTTTGAAAAGCAGAAGGTGAAAGAAAGAGAGAAATCAGTAAATAATCAATTAAATAAATTCTATTATTTTATTATAAGAAAAATGAGAAGAGAAAACCTTTAGATTACATCATGGCTTCTCTGCCTTATTGATGTGTGATCTGGATAATTAGTTGTTGTGGGAGGGTCCTGTGCTTTGTAGAACATTTAACAGCATCCCTGGCCCCAATCCATTAGATGCTAACAGCAAGCCTTGATTTTTACAACTAGCAATATCTGAGAATATTTTAAGATGTGTCATTCATCAGCTAATACTTATGTTAATATTTAGGGCAAGAAATCTGTAGTAGATAGCCTTATGGTAAATCCTGCCTAGGGCATTTGCTAGCTGAGGTATACATAATTGATGACAATTCTTAGCTTTCTTCCTTTTCTTATTCATATAAATCTCTTATATTTCATGGCTTATTATCCCCCAAATTTGTCCCCTAGTCCAATCCCACCCATCTCTTTTCTTCTACTATCCCCACCTCATTTTCAGTCTGCAACATAAAATTCAAAAAGATGCATATAATAGGTAAGATGAAAAACCAAGCCACATGGGGAAGGCTAGCCAACTCCTGATGGTCAAATGGCAAAAATGTATGTGATGATGATAAACTGATATATTTTTTCTGATCTCATAGTATCCAATTTGCCATACTGTTTTCTGCTTTCTAAAGTTATTCTGATGTTTTACCTCTTGTTGGTCAGATCAAGGGTCAATTGTTACACATGTGTACTATGGCCCCAAGATTTTCTTTTGTCTTATTCCAATCTCTTGGCCAGACTCCACTGCTCTTCACCAGCCTCAGAATAATTAGCAAATGTGATCATTTCAGATTACATTTGCAATTCCGTCATGATTTATGGGCTATACAGTGTTAATGCAGTTAAACTTCTAATATAAGCATACCTAAATTATATTAATATTTAACATAATTAAACTCTTATTCAACTCACCATTTCTTCAACTAAATATCCATCTTGTCGCCTTGTGCATATGCTCATCTCCAGCTCCCTACCATTATACTTACATTCTCTTCCTTATCTAAGCCCTCCTCCTCTCCTGTCTGTAACACAGTTTTATTCATGTTTAATGCTAATTTCAAGTGTTTCCAATGAAGCCTTCCTAGTCTTTTAACTCATAATAATTCCTCTGGTGTAACAAATGAAGCATTGATAATTTATACTATACAAGATGTCACTTGACTGGAAATTATTTTGTACGAAATACTAATTGTTTCTACTTTGTAAGCCTCATTTCCTCAATAAGGTTGTTAGATAGTCAATCAATCAGCAGAGCTTGCTAGAGTTTAACTAAAAAGGATTTATCTTAATCACCACAAATGATAAATGAATTGTCATTCTGATGTCTTTCTTAGAAAAAATCTGTTCTGTCCCCTAGCACCTAATACTTGAGTGGATACATGCTAAGTATCCAATAATTACCTGTTGACTTAATATGGAAAATATTTAAATAAATTTCCTATGTATTTTTAATTTATTTTTATTATATTTTATTGATAGTGCTATTAGAGTTGTCCTGATTTTTCTCTCTTTGCCCCCACTCCGCTAAGCTTCCCCTACTCCCTCAGTCAATTGCCCCACCACTGTTCATGTACATGGGTCATGTGTATAAGTTCTTTGGCTACTCCATTTCCTGCACTCTACATTACATCCCTATGGATACTCTGCAACTACCCATCCATACCCCTCAATCCCCTCACCTCCTCACCCATTCTCCCCCACCCCACTCCCATCTGGCAACCATTTGGTAACTTAACTTTTTCCTCTTGCTGCTTTTAAGAGTGTCTCTTCATCTTTAACTTTTGGCCTTTTAATTATGTGTCTTGGAGTGGGCCTCTTTGCATCCATCATAATTGGGACTCTCTGTCCTTTTGGACTTGCATGTCTATTTCCTTCACCAAATTAAGGAAGTTTTCTTTCACTACTTTTCATATAAATTTCCAATTTCTTGTTCCTTCTTTTCTCCTTCTGGCACCCTGTGTTGTGAATGTTGGACTTCTTGAAGTTGTCTCAGGGGCTGCTTATACTATTCCCCTCTTTTTTTTCTTCTTGTTGTTCTGCATAGTTTTTGTTTGCTTCCTTATGTTCTAAATTATTGATAAGATTCTCAACTTCATCCACTCTACTGTTGTTTCCCTGTAAATTGTTCTTTATTTCAATTAGTGTATCCTTTATTTCTGACTGGGTCTTTTTTATGCTGCTGAAGTCCTTATTAAGTTCCTTGAGCATCTTTATAAACTGTTTTGAGCTCTGCATCTGATAGATTGCTTATCTGCATTTCGTTTAGCTCTTTTTCTGTAGCTTTGATCTGTTCTTTCATTTGGGCCACGTTTCTTTGTCTCCTCATTTTGGCAGCCCCCCGTGTTTGTTTCTATGTATTACATAGATCTGCTCTGAACCTGTGTCTTGGTAGTGTGGTTTAATGTAGTAGGTGTCCTGTAGGGTCCAGTGGCACAGATTCCCCTATCTCTCAAGCTGGGTACTTGAGGTGTGACTTTCGTGTGGGCTGAGTACACCCTCTTCTAGTTGAGCTTTGGTTGTTGTTGGCAGATCAATGGGAGGGCTTTACCCATGCCAGCAGCTACAAGGATTGGCTGTGACCACTTAGCACCAACCTCTGCCACCTGTGGAGGACCAGCTGTGCAGGGGCAGGGTGGTGGTGCTCCAACATGGTCTGTAGCTTCTACTGGGTATGTTGGCCCTTTGGTTTCCTTGGTGGCACAGGCCAGAATCAGCCCCCACCTGTGTTTTGCCCAGGGCACCCTGCCTGATCTATAAAGCAATCTGAGATGAATGCTACTTGTGCTGGGCTTGGAGGTTCCCAGGTGAAGTCAAATTGTGAATCTAATCTGGCTGCCACTAGGGCTTACTGAAGCCAGCTGTTGCTTCTTTGATAGGATTCAGGAGCCAAGACCAGCCATTCTTATGGAAAAGCAGCTTGGGTGGGCCCATAAATTGAGAGGGGTAGAGCCTCTGAGGAGCTCCAAGGTGGGTCAAACAGTGTTAACCAGGTTGATGGAGTCTCAGATATGGCACCAGTTTACTGGCTCTGTTAGGGGGAGGGTTTAGTAAAGTGACAGTCAATGCCAGACACTTCAGTTTCTCCCTCTGTACCATGGGTACCTTTCAAGCTTCTACTCCAGTGCCAGAACTCACAGAGGTGAGTGGGTGACTCTGAGTGGGTGAGTCCATGTGTGCATTCTTTAAGAAGAACTGCTTGGGGCTCCAGAACTTTCTTCCACTGATTCAATCCCCACTGGTTTTTGCAGCTTGAAGTTTTGGGGACTTACCATCCTGTCACTGGAACCCTGAGATAGAGGGCCTGCTGTGCTGCTGGGACTCCTTGCTCACCAAATATCCCTCCTGAATCCACCACACTGGGTAAGGGACCAGCCTCTTCTGCCTTTGCTTGCCTCCTGCCAGTCTGTGCAGATGTAGTTTCTTTAATTCCATAGTTGTCAGACTTCCATTCAATTCGATTTCTCATAATTCTGAGTGATGGTTGTTTTATATTTTATTTTATTTTATTTTTAAAAGATTTTATTTTTAGATAGAGGGGAAGGGAGGGAGAAAGAGAGGGAGAGAAACATCAGTGTGTGGTTGCCTTTCATGTGTTCCCTACTGGGAACCTGGCCTGCAACCCAGGCAGGTGCCCTGACTGAGAATCAAACCAGTAACCCTTTGGTTCACAGGCCAGTGCTCAATGCACTGAGCCACACCAGCCAGGACTATTTTATATTTTAGATGTAATTTTGATGTGGTCATGCTAAGAGGCAAGCCATGTGTGCTTACACCACCATCTTGACCAGCAGTCTCCTTCTTATGTATTTTAATAACAAAAGAAAATAATACTCCTCATTAAAGATCACATGTGAGTATAATATATGAACAGTGCATGTGAGGTTAGAAGAACTCTACATAATTTTTTAAAAACATAACATTTAATTAATGCTAAAGGCTTTCTCTTCTTAATCTAGAGAAATAAAAATGTAAGTTACTCAGGTAGAATTTAAGCAGTAGTTCTTAAAATCTGGTATGATTCAGAATCTCTGGGAGAGGTTACAACAAAGTGCTATACCTATCCCCAGAGTTTCTGATGCAGCAGGCCTAGGGTGGGACCCAATAATTTGCATTTTGAACAAGTATTCTGGTGGTATAGATGCTACTGTTCCTACATACATACTTTGAGAATCACTGTGTAAAGCATATTTTTCTCCTAAGGAAAAAAACCAAATACTTCAGTTATACTTCCACCATGTTTTAAGAACCATAACAAAGGAAGGCAGAACAGTCAAAGGAAATACTCATTATTTTATTAAGACAAGATATTCAACAAGGAAAGATTAATTTTTTCTCAGAAACAAGAGGACCTATTGTTCTCACTGGCAAAGAAGAATTAGAGTGACCAGGGTTCCTTGGCTTTATCTAGTCTACACAGATGTCCTCATTCTAAGTCTCGGGGTCCCACACTTTCCAAATGATAACCCTCACTTTTACATGAAAAGCTTGACAAGACTGTGACTCCAACTTATATTGTAGTTCTTCAACTTTCACAACTAAAGTCTTGTGTTTGTTTTTCAGAAAAATTTCCTCTGTGGCTTTCTAAATAAGAATATCTTCAAGTCTTACTTCAGTCGTTCTTTGGTTCTCTGATCTCAACTTGATCTGAGAGTTTACAGACTGAGTTTGTCATTGTTTGTGTAAGAATCCCAGTGCATTCAGAGAAATTCATCCCATGCAGTCATGTGTTGGAGCTGGCTCATACCAGCTAGCAAAAGATGTGTGCATCTCTTCTCAACTCCATGTTCAGTGACACCAGTAAATAGTTTGATATTGGCTATGGTGGGAATATTTATACCAAGGATACTGGTCATGACTATAAATAAGATTTTTTTTTTTAGAATTACTTGTTAAATGTTTAACAACCCAACACTAATTTCATATCACTGTTTTTGTAATTAACATTACTATACTATTCAGTGCAGAAACCCATGGTTCCCATCACACTTGCTTGAGAAGGCACTTCATCAAAATCAGCCAAAGGTGATTACACATAATTCAACCATATACCATGACTAACTAGCCTCTCATTTCCCACTGGAATGGAATCCAGGTTTGTGCTCAAGCTCTGAGACATGAACAAGTCAACTACCAAACCTCATCTTTGAGGGACCATTTCCTAGGACCACTCTTGATAAAAACATCTCTAGCAGTAGGGTTTTATAAGTAAACAGACATTACAGCAATTATTTTAAAAGAGAATCTAACATGAGGAACTGTTATATATTGCAATGAATTGCAATGTATATTAGGTATATTATATATCAATTCCTAGGGAGAGTTGAAATCCTTAAATCTTAGAAGCTTGGGAAATTAACCCCACCAAGATGAAACTCAGACCACTGAGAAGGGGTTTGATTCTGTTAGACTGGTCCTGGTGTTTCTGAGAGTGAAGGAGGGGACTTTTATCCTGGGATCCTTCTGACTAAGGAGAGGATCATGTTGGGTTGATGCTGGTGTCTTTGTTACGATGCCCCAGAAGAACAAGTACAAACTCTAAACCATGAGGAAATAGGTAATACAAGAGAAGCATTGCAAAACCATGGGAAACTATGCCTGGAAATTGATTCTAAGATATTAGACAAAGAGGAATGCAATGTAACTATGGATCAGACCAAAATTAATGATATGGGTGCACTTACTAGCAATTTTGCATTTAAGTATTAGTGCATTTAAAAGTTCATGATTGTATGACTAAAACTTGAACTCTCGGATGGTCCATCTTTAAAGATGTTGAGAGGCAAAGACTTGTCTGACACAGTGGAGACAATGGAATGCAAAGATAAGGGCAGTTCACCATGAGCCATAGCCTTTCCCTGGGATATCTCTCTGTCCCTCACATGGAATTTGGTAATTCACAATTTAATATCACTTCTTCAGCAAAGTGTTCCCTCATCATCTGAACTTATTTTTATGGTTTTGACCACAATGGAAGTTAATTAATGGTGACTATTGTTTAATGTTTCTCCCCCTCATTAGTCTGCTTATGAGAGCAAGGGTCATTTCTGTATTGTTAATGGGATTGCCTTATTAGATGCTCAGTATATACCTGTAGGATTAATGAATGGATATCATATAAAGTGTCTGACACAAGTAGCTAAGTAATAAATGATAATCTTATTCATCATTCTTGGTTTTATTTTATAATTGATACAATTTACAGTGACATCTTTAATAAAAATCTGCCATGACATTATTTTGTGCAGTGACCTTTTTCTGTTTCACAGAGATTAGAGACTATAGCATAAAAATCAAAGGGCAAATTTTATTATTTCATCAGATGAATATGTTGGGTCTTATTTACCTATAGAGTTTCATAGATATGAGAGTTCTTAGAATAGAAAGTTTTCCTAATATTCTTATGCAGAAAAATACTGATATTCTCTTTGGTTTATACCCAAAGCTAAATTTTTTTTAAACAGTTCACTGCTGACTGTAGGCACAAGTGTTAAATCATGGTGAATGCGCACTAAGCACGTTCAGGCATCCTCCCTGTCTACGTGACTAACAACTTACGTACCTCTGAGAGTTAGAGATCATAACCCAAAGCAGCCAGATGGCCAAGAGTCATCTCCCCTCCAAAGCAGACCTTTCCTCCCATCTCCCTGGTCCTAGACAGGCCACTGTCAGTTTGTTTGAGCCCGTGAGCACTCATCTGGCATCTACTTAGCCAGGTCAGTACTTGCAAGAGGACAGATGACAATTCTTGTAAGACTTACTCCCTCAGAATCCTTGCCTCCTACTCCACAAAGGACTCATACAAATGGGAATCTCACTAACAAATTCAATTCCCTGCCTTGCAAAGCTAAGATGGCTCCCCTAATGAGGATTGAGCAATAAAGGATGTGAGTCTCTTTAGAAGTATTAAGATCCTGGCTTACACAGAATTACTGAAAAGAAAGGAAGCACAGGTCATATTCTAAGTGTTTCTCAATTGTTTTTGTCACAAAAATCATATAAATTTATTGTAAAAAATTTAGAAAATAGTTAAACTTAATGACACTGCCTACTGATAACCCCTGTCAATGGCAGTTTTCATTATAGATCTGTCCAGACCCCTTTGAAGTGTGTGTGTGTTAATTTATGATCTAGATAGATAAATTTTTATTCTAACTTTATGTATATGAAATAAATGTAAAACATGACTATACCATAATATTTTATGAGCATCTTTGTTATTTCTTATTATTCAAGATTATAATTTTATTGATTATGTAATATTCTATTTCATGGAAATAAAATATTCCTCTTGTTAGAAAATTTATATGGTAACCTTGTTGTTTGACACTGTATACTGTTACTTCTTTCTTTATATGAATAAATCTCTAGTATTCTTTTATATCTATTTACATACATGACTGATGATTTTATCAAGATTGAGTTCTAAAAGTGCAAATTCATGGTAAAGTGCATGTGTGAAAATCTTCAAATATAGTGAGACATATTGCCAAACCATTATCCAAAGTGTTTGTACCGATTTATATTTTTATTAATGTGTATGAGTGGATCTGTTTCCTGGTACCCTCTCAAACTCCAATTGCTTAATTAATCTTTAAATGCATTGTGCTGCATTGGTGCCAGAAAAGAATCTGATGTCTCCTGGTTTTGCACTTGGAAAAAGTAGCCTGTTTGGGTAACATTGCCCCATTTGTTTTGAGGCAGACTTTAATTTTTTAAAGCAACTGACACAGCTCCCAAAGGCCTTTCTCTCCACAGTTGTTTTTTCCTAGCTTTGAATTTGCCTGTGGATATGGAGCTGCAGAATTTCTCTACTTAATAGCTCATGCATATTCAATGCTTACAGTGTGCTTTATGTTTATATAATTTAATGTTTGTAGTTACCTTATAACATAGCTACTACTATCCTCAATTTCCAGAATAACTGGAATTAGCCCCAATTTCTAAAAGGGAAAAGTGAGGCACAGTGGAGCTAAAGAAATAACTTGTACATTCTGCACCACTATAAAGAGTGGTGATAAGTGGGAATTTATATTTCTTTCTGATGTGTATATTTATACAAATGAAAAAATGGATTTATTTAACTAGTCAAAGACACGTACCAGGCTCTTAACATGCTGATCAAACAACAATAGAATTGTCAGTTGCACTAATACTAGGGATGTCCAGGAAAGACTTAATAAATGAGGTAAGCTTGAACTCAGTCTTGAATGATGAATGTGCTTACCAGGCAGATGTGATGTGGTGCAGAGAGACTGATGAAGGCCTGCCAAGTGGAGGAGCAGTTGGGCGAAAACATGAAGATGTGAAGCAGCATGATGCAGACACCATAGCGGCACGTACCAGGACACTGGCTTTGCGGGAAGTAGTTCTCGAGCTGTTTGCTTCACTTCTCTTCTTTGGGCTGGAAAGCACACCTTCTGCTTCCCGTGCATTGCATTTAAAGGCTGGGCAGAGGTTTCCTGATACGTGTCAAATTTCTTTATCAAAAATTCCCAAGGAGGGATGGATTACTCTAGACAAACATCTGTTAAATGAATAAATGCATGGTTGCATTCAAGTGTAGGAATTGCCAGGTTAAATAAGAAAAAATAAAAAATGGGGAATTTAAAGGCTTTCTTGATTTGATTTGGAGACAGCTAAAGTGGCATTTTCTATTTACTATAAATGTTTTTGTGGTTCCTTATTATAAAAATTTCTTCTAAATATGCTGACATTTTTATTCAATCAGCTAGAATGCTTATTCAAAACAGGATTGTGAATTAATATAAGTTAATCAAACAGTCCACTCTTGCAGTTAAATGTAACTTGTACATAACTCAAAATAAAAATAATAAAAATATTAATAACATCTTTTTTTCTGGGGCAACCATATTCTTGTATATGCCTAGAGCTCAGGCTGAACTAATTTGTGCTGAATTCATTAACACATAAAACTTACAGTGACTAGTATTGTATATGAACTTGTGAGTTCTGAAATGTGAATGGTGGTGAGGAAACACCATTAATTTCATGTGCAGGAGGGACAAAAGTAGGTTTACAGCTATATTCACTTTCAAATACAGCAATTAATAAATGAATGACAATACGAAAATAAACCGTAAGCCTACTTTTACCCCAGCCTGTGGAGATAAGCCTGATGGCAGACAGACTCAAACACAATAGAGAACACAGGGCTGGTGTTTGCTCTCACTCCAGCCTGAGTCTGAAAGCATCATTGATGTAGTCATTGATTTTAGCACACCCCAAAATAACAGAGACTTTTCAAAAAGTATTCTGCTAACCTGAGAAAAAGGTGAATTACTTCTGCTGTCTTATTAGCAATCAATGGTAATAAAGACTGTGAAAGTGCCTTAGAGAATCCTTAATTATCATTTTGAGATCCTCTGAGAACAAATGAAAGAGAGGCTTATAAAAAAAGAAAGTTAATTAACTTGTCCCAAGGACTACACTCATCCAATTAAAGTATAAATAAAATATTGCTAACTCACCATAGGTTGTTTGACATGTGATAGATAATTTATTCAAGAGAAAGAAATAAGCAATATAAAACATTGAAAACTGCTTATATTACCTTACCCGCTTCCCTTAAAAAATATGTCCTCTGATTTGTTAATTTCTCTTTATTTTCACATTACATTATTTCCCCTAAGAAGATAGCTAAATGGCCTGCAATAACCCACCGCAGAGCACAGAAAGGTCTCTGACCTTGCAAAGTTGCTCAGGGAAAGCAGGATCATTATAATGGTTGTTTGCAAGTCTGAATCATCACCAACTACTGGATATGTATCCTTCTAGACATGTTGTTTAATTTTCTAACTCAGTCTTACCCTCCTAGCTAAGGAAAAACTGAGCCAAAGGGTTTTTGTTTTTTTTTTTAATTATACATTTTATTGTATTTTTTTCCATTGTCATTTATCACCCTTTGGGTTTTTTTTAAGCATTCTGAAATCCTTAAACAAAAAAATTGGGAGTATATTTTAAATTACCCACTTTTATATTATTATTTTAGTGAATGGCTATGTAAAAAGAAAGGGTTATCACCCCAAGTACTGTCTGTGAGACAGATGTGAATGAAGGACAGATGCTTCAGAGTGAAATGGGAAAGACGGGGTATGCATCAGCAGGGTTTTTATGCCTTGCCCAAAGGTTCTGGGCTGAAGCAGTACTGTAGGAAAGTTGCCAGCCAGAACTGGTGGTGCAGGGGGAATGGAGAAGTACATTTCTACAGCAGCCATTACTAGTGCAAATGACCTTTTTCTTGGTTGAGAAGAAAAGAAAATATTCTATATCATATTTTGTCATGTTCTTTTTGATCTTCTCCTAGGGAATTGCTTATCTGAAGTGTATTGTACTTTAAATATTACCTACTTGTTCTGGACCATGTGATTTGAATATGTTTTTTATATTGTCGACAAAGATTAAATGATGTCTCAATGTGAGCATGCAGCAATGACTCCAAGAAGTAATGAGCACTATGTCCCTTAACATTGCCATCTAGCATACTGCAATGCACTTTAGGCTCCCTTGGCATCTTATCTCCTCAGCATTTTCACATTTGATCAGGCATCAGTACTAACCACTACTCTATATTCTGTAAGTCTCATTTGGTGATGTGGTACATATTGAGCTGGAGAATGAAACCCCTCATTCAAACACATACAAGAGATCATTCACCATTCTTCCAGCAGAATGGATTCTCTCACACGTTGATGTTTCTCTTCCTTTCTTCCTTCTCCACTTTCCTTCTCTCTAAAAATAAATAAAATATTTGTAAAAAGTTTACAAATACCGTAGTCCTGATTTCTACATGTAGCTAGAAGGTAAAAGAACTCAGGAGACTGCTTTCCTGATGGTAATAATGAGAATAAGCACCTCCCCAAATGCTGTAAAATCACAGTAAGCCATTTTGGAGTAACAAATATCAAATTTTGCTTCATGGTATAAACAAAGTAGAAAAACAGTTGGGCGAAATACATAAAACTGTTGATTTTATACATTGCACAACAGGCAGCACAGAACTGTCATCCCTGAGAAAACTAAAATAAACAAAGCTCATCCCCTGAAATTTCATAGAGGTACTTTCAGCATCAGAGTATAAGAGCAGACTCAGAGATTTTGCTGAGCTGAAGAAACAGAAATTGTGTTTTGATGAAGCCCTAGCAGCTGAAATTTTAAGAAGAGTATTGGCAATGAGGGAGCTATGCAAAAAGCAGAGCTCCAGAAATCTGCATACATTGCACTTGAGCTTGTTGCTGAACATTAACTTGTTCATGTGTAGCATAAATACCCTGAAGCCAGGCAAAGGCACACTCTTTATTGTAAGATAAACAAGTCCCAGAGAGTACCTAGAGCTGTAAGACTCTCTGTTGGAGTTACGACCTGCATTAGCAGAGGTGCCTCACAGAACAATCAGGATATTCAGTAGAGAATCAGGAGGGTAATATCTCAGCACTAAGGTTAATCTAAACCTACAGTAAACCTAGTCCAGACCCACCTGAAAAAGCTTTCAAAAGAAGCCTGAAATGATTAAGCTGCCCCACAAATAACTGGACTATTAAAACAAACTTCAATATTTTTAAAGAATGGCAAATCACTCCAGACAAAAAATATAAGCAAAATATCCAGCAACCAGTTAAAATTTACTTGAATATGAATGATCAGGAAAATGTTACCCCAAATCATAAGAAAAGTCATACTATAGAAACAACCAAATATGACAGAGATGATGGAGTAAGTAGAACAGGACCTTATCAAAATTACAAACATAATTAAGAGGTTTTTTTTTTTAAAAAAGGAAACCTAAAGTCAAGAGAAATAGAATTTATAAAGATGAACCAAATATTTCTTCTAAACAAGAAAAATAACATATGGAAATTAAAAATTCCTTTAGAGGCTTAAAAGATTATTAGATATTTATAAAGCTATTCAGTAAACTTAAAGAGACAGAAATAGTCTCTTCATAGTAAAAGTCAACAGGTAAATAGACAAGCACAGAAAGAAAAAAAGTTTAAAAATTAAACAAGGACTCAACAACCTATGGGAAAATATAAAGCAATCTAACATGTTTAATTAGAGTCTCCAAAATGAAGGAAAGCCAAAATATATTTGGAGAAATAATTTTGCTATAATTGCTATTAGAACTAGAATTTTTTGTCTATTTTGGGGGATTTTATATGTAAAGAATCATGTCATCAGTAGTTACAGACAGTTTTAATTCTTTTTTCCCATTCTAAAAACTCTTGTCTTGTGTCATTGAAGTAGCTTGCACCTTCAGGACAATGGTGAATAGGAGTGAGCAAAGAGAATATCCTTGTTTTGTCCATGATCACTAGGGGGAAGTATTCAGTTTCTCACCTTCAAGTATGATGTAAGCTGTAAGTTTTTTGTAGATACGCTATCAAATTGAGGAAGTCTGCCTTTAATCTTGGTTTCCTGAAATCTTTTATCATGGAAAGTTTTAAAATTGTGTCATACCTTTTTCTGTATCCATTAATACAATCATAACATTTTTCTTTTGAGCCTGTTAATAGGTGGATTGCATAGATTAATTTTCAAATGTTGAATCAGCCTCACATAACTGGAATAAATACCAATTGGTAACAATATATAATTATTTTCATACATTTCTGACATCAGTTTGCTAATGTTTTGATGAATATTTTTGCATATATATTTATAAAAGACATTGGTCTGAAGTTTTACTTATGTCATTAATCTGGTTTTAGTATTAGATTAATACTGGGTAGAATGAATTAGGAAATGTTCACTTTACATCTATTATCTGGATGAGATTGTGGAGAATTTCTATCAATTCTTTTTTAAATATTTGGTAGAATTCACCCATAAAACCAATTGGGCTTGGTGCTTTCTTTTTTTTGGAAGGTTTTAAATTATTGTTTCATTTGCTTTAACAAGTATAAGTCTATTCAGATTGTCTGTTTATCTTTGTGTAAGTTTTGGTTGTATGCTTTGAAGCCACTGGTTCATTTAATGTAAGTTATTAAATTTGTAAGCATAAAGTTCTTGATATTACTCCTTTATTATTCTTTTAATGTCCATGGGACCAGGAGTGATAAACCCTCTTACATTTTTGGTATTATTTGTGTACCTTTTTTTTCTCTTATTGTTTTCCTATTTGCATTTTCATTGATTTCTGCTATAATTTTATCATTTATTTTCTACTGCTTGCTTTAGATATAATACTTTTTTTCTCCAGTTTTCTAAGGTGGAATATAAATGATTGTTTTTACATATTTCTTTTTTCTAATATATTTATTCAATGCTATAAAAATAGTATAAATGTCCCTCAAAATATTGCTTTCAATTCATCATACAAATTTTGACAAGCCTTATTTTCTTCTTTTTTCTGTATTTTCTATTGTTGTTCAGTTACAGTTGTCCCCATTTTTCCCTCATTACTCTCCCCTGCCCTACCCACCCCCACCTCCCACATTCAATCCTCCCTCCCCACCATGGTCTTTGTCCATGGGTCCTTTGTACATGTTGTATTTTCATTTTTGTTTAGCTCAAAATATTTTTAAATTACTCTTGAGACTTTTTTGACCCATGTGTTTTAGGTACATTTATTACTTTCTAAATATTTGAGACTATTCCAGCTATCCTTCCATTATTGACTTCCAGTTTAATTACATGGTGATCTAAAACACATTTTTGTATTATTTCTACTTTAAATGTTTTACAGGTTTTTCATGGTCAAGAATGAGGCCCATCATGATAAACATTCCACATAAGCTTGAGAAAAATGTTTATTCTGCTGTTTCTAGGGGCAGCTGTATTTCAATGTCAATTAGATCCAGTTGATTGATACTGTTTTTAGGTCAATTATATCTTAAATGTTTCTTGCCTGCTTTATCTTATTGATACAGAAAGAGTTGTGTTGAAATCTCCCATTGAAATAGTGGAATTACATGTTTCTTCCTGAAGTTCTGTCAATTGTTGCCTCATGTATTTTTGATGGCCTGCTGTTGGGTGCATATACATTTAAGATTGTTTGTCTCTTTGTCTTGTGTAAAGACAGAGTGATGGCTTCCAGGACCTTCACATGAAGAGCAGAAATCAATGGCCTACTTTACTTCAACTTTTAACAATCCTTCCATCCATGGAAGCTTGGAATTCAATAAATATCCCCTGTGATCTCTAATAGGATGGCAATACTATTTATATCAAAGTAGAGTTCTGTGAGTGCCCCTCTTCATCCTTTCCATGTGCATAGGCACGTAAGTCACTTGAAATTCTCCGAGCTCTTAGATTTATGTCAGTCAGAGTCACCTAAAAACACCTACAGAGTGAGGCAAACATGGGTTTATAGTTATTTGGATAGAAAATAATACAGTAATTAATAAATAATAACACAAAAATAAACTCTGTTTTGTATCTCCCTTTGCCCCACACTGTATGGCCTCCCTCTTTTCTGTGTCTCACACTAATTAAGTTTGCTACAAAACCAGCGTTAGAAATCCCTCTGCTGCCATAGGTGACCATGGCCGTTGTGAGACCAGCATCTTTTCTCAAGGTGTTGTTACTTGGTAGTTCCAAGGTGTCTTATCCTTAGAATGCTAGAGAAGTGTTGAGGCTTGGGGAACTGAAGGAAGGCTGATATGGATATGTTACAGGGTGCAGCCAAGAGGGGGGCCCCAAATAGGCATTTGAAATGGGGTCCAGAGCTTAAGGTGTCCAGGAGATTTGGGGGTGTCTCCATCCCCTGCCCCCCCCAGGGTGTGCATTGGGGGAAGGGACAAATGGAGCAGGGCCATTGAGAGCTGTTTAGCATAGCAACAGCCTTGCAGCTAAACTCTGGCATGGTCGTTTGGCATATCTATAGCCTTTGGCTGGTTGCATAGATATGTTAAGTAGCTGTGATCAGCTCTAAACCAGGGGAATGGAAGTAACTTCCCCACCCAGATGTAACTGGGGGGGGGGGGCAGGTCTCCTGAGTTACAGCACCTGCGTGGGAGCTCAGAGAGGATTGGCTCCAGGACATGGGGCCACAGCTGCCCAGACTCATGATGGCAGCCCAGTAAAGCTGGAAGGATACGAGTTCTGGCATGTGAAGCCGAGTGTGGGAGGAGTCGGAAATGAGGCTGCAGAGGAAGATTGGCCGTGGGGATTTTAAAACCCAGATTTGGCGGCCATTGAGGAGGAGAACCATGCTGCTTTAGGAAGGAGAGCCATGAGCAGCCCTGAGAAGAAGAGCCATGTGCAGCCATTGGGGGAGAACCATGCACAGCCCTGAGGGAGAGAACCATGCATCTTTAGCAGAGTGGAGACTCCCGCATCCCAGAGAGAGGGAACCATGCAGCAGCCCTGGAGGAGAGAACCACATGGCCTGGCAGAGTGGGGACCCCCCCCCCCCGCAGCTTTAGAAGGGGGAACCACCACCTGGTTTTAGCAGAGATCCCGGAGACTCAGCTGAGGGTGCCGGGAACCCAGGGAGGTCTCCCAGTCGAGATGGAGGACTAACTGGGAAGAACCAGAGGACTGCTTGAGCCATGGACTTCTATTTCCTTTCCTGAGATATGGTACTCTAGACTGGGCAAAGGGGGAAGGAAGGAAGGACTATGTCTGTTTGTGGGGGTCTTTTAAGGGACTTTAGGATTTTTTTGATAGAGACATTAGGTCACTACTTTAAGTTAGTATAGCATTAAATAAACATTTCCTTTCCTTTTCACGAATCTCTGGCATTGAGAGACGTCTTTCCTAGGGCGGCGGACATAACGGACCTGAGGCCTTCTTTCAATAATAGTATATCATCCCAGGCCCCCCTTCTTGTGTTCTGTAACAGATAGGCTATAAAAATTAAGGTGTTGTGTGGCCCAAATTAGACTGGAGAGAGAGACACAATCTTGTAGAACATGTTAAAGAATCTCATTAGGGTGCTTGGGAAAGGTTTTGATTTTAAGATACCTTCTAATATGCATATGGTCAAACTCAACTAGCTGGCAAAGGATACATGGGTTTTTATTTAAACCCACTATATTCTAAAATGTATTCCGTTTCTACAGGGAAGACTCACACATGTACAATGTACTATTCATAAGCCTGGTAATAACAGAGGTAGTGCACTTTGAAAGATTATTCACACAATGAACATGCAGCTCCAACTTTGCCATTAATTTTATTTTGACCCCAATCTGGCCCTTCTCTTCAGTTCATAGAAAGACCACACTAATAATGCATGTACATAAAATAAAAAGTCCACATTAAAACACAGGCACCCCTGCATGGCAACAGATGTGTCTCTCAAAGGTCTGTGCATGCTGCATCGTCCTGAGGGGGAAATGTTCTGTACAGAGATTGCATCTCCCTTGTATTACACCCCATGTCACACTTGGTAGTCTCCATGCTCCTTCAGTGAACTCAGACATTTGCCCTTGTTATTTCCCACAGGTATTCAAACACTGAATGCTCCTAATGTTTTCAGACAGATGTTATCAAACATTTTCCTGTCATAGTTTTCTCAGGCAATTTGCATAGAGCAACCACTGTCACGGAAAATGAGGTGCAATCAAAAGAGAAACAATTTTGTTTCTCACTAACATCTGGGAATATACCTGTGTCTAGTGAGGATATTTCCTTCACAGCACTAAAAACATTTTTGTTCCAACAACATTTTATGTTTAATCTCATATATGTGTGTTTTAGATTAAACATATACATTACATATAAAGTGCATACTTTATATATATATACTTTAATATATATCTACTTTTCAGTTTATCAGATTAAGCATATATACACACACATAATTTTCAACCTTGATACTCCAAATTCCTCCCTAAATGGCATATTATCCTTCTCTTTTCCCATCAAGGGAGCTGGGATCAAACTTCTACTTCTGGTTAGTATTTAAAAGGTTACAAGAGGCTATAACTCTTAGTATAATAATTTTAAAAATTAGGTGTTTAAAAATGTCATGGTATTTTTTGAAAGCCATTTTAAATCTGAATATGTACAGAATATACAGAGAGAAGTGAGTACTTTCTAGGAAAAAAGAAATTCCTGGTTATTTTCATGCTCGGGGCAGAGTGGACAGAGCATAAAACCTCCAACAGGCAAGGGGTGTTCTACAGGTAAGAAGAAACCACCCAACTTCCTAATGGAACATGTGGGATAGCAAGAAAGATGAGATTACAAAAAGCACCAGCAGGAAAGGCTTTCTTGAACCATCCACAAAGTGTTTCTAATGAGGGCTCCACAAGTATGGAAACATGTTAAATGCTGGGACCAAAACTGGAAGTCAGGGGGCCATCCCCTGAGGGCACCATGCAGGGTGGGAGAACACATGAGCAGCCAAAAAGCTTCCTATAAACCATAACAGGATCTCAAGAGTCTCACAATCCTTAGATACCAAATCCTTCTGAAATGCAGAGTCCTGATCTTACCCTCAAAATATGTATTTGAAGCCAGGAGCAAACTCAGATGAACAAAAGCTCCAACCCATAACAAATCTAAGTCAGCAAGAGCTTAGGTCAGATCTCCCAGAGAAAGTGGTATGTTCTGCTTTGAAATTAAATGTCACCAATTTCTTACCTACTATTTTTTAATAAAGAAATTAAGTATCATTGATTTCTTGTCTAATATTTTTAATAAATAATTTTTAATACAATAAGACATTACATGGATTGCAAAAACAAAATAAAACATAAACATCAGAAAAATATGACTAAAAATTCAGGCTAAAATTTTTTGAAGAGTAGAAACACCTATTAGTTTTAACAGAAAAGAACATTAAAGCAATAACTTCAAAATATGTTAGAGAAAAATGTACTGCCCTGGCTGGTGTAGCTCAGTGGATTGAGCATGGGCTGCAAACCAAAGTGCTGCAGGTTCGGTTCCCAGTCAGGGTACATGCCTGGGTTGCAGGCCATGATCCCCAGCGACTGCACATTGATGTTTCTCTCTCTCTCTTTCTCCTTCCCTTCCCTCTCTAAAAATAAATAAATAAAATCTTTAAAAAAAGAAAAAGAAAAATGTACTAAGAGCATGAAATTAGTAGAAATTTTGGCAGAAAAATTACAGCATTGAAGAAGACATTATCTGAAGTGAAGAATTTATCCAATGAGCTTAAAAACATACTGGACATAGGAAAAAAAAACATAAACTTGAAGACAAATTATTGAAACACATAGACAGAGATGCAAAGAGGAAATGACTGCAAAAACACAGCAGAACAACAGAGACATGTGGTACAGTACCATGTGATCTATCACGCTTGAAATTCATGATCTATGATGCTTAAAATTTAAGTCCCATAGATCTAGAAAAGAGGGAGAAGAACTGTGTAAAAATACAACGGCCATAACTGATTAAGGACAATAACACAGATAATCAAAAGCTCAACAAAACTCAAGCAGAATAAATATGAAGAAAATCATGCCTTTGATCTCAGAGGGGAGATTAGCTAAAGAAATATATGCATATAAACATAGCCCATGGAGTGTGACAACAAGATGGGGGAAGTGGGGAAGGGGCTTTGGGTGGAGGGGGACAAAGAGGAGGAGTGGGGGACATCTGTAATAGTGTCAACAACAACAAAAGAAAATCATGCCTTGACAAATCAAACTGTAGAGAACGAAAGCTAATGAGGCATTTGTTAAGAACCCACAAAATCAGGACTTCTGGAATTTGAGTATGCAGCTTTAAAAATTCTCTCCCCTCCAAAAGCAATAATAAAAAAATTGAAGTCAAAATCAACTATTCCAGGGCTCTGAAAAAAGCCAAAGAAACATAACAATTTGAGAATTGATTATTCAAGAAAAACTGAACTTCTCTGTGTGTAACAGGATCTGCAGTGGATTGCCCTGGGGCGGTTGCCCTCCTCCCGAGCTCTGGGGTGAACAAGCAGGGAGAATGGGCAGTTCTGCTGTTGAGGGGGACAGCTTAATTTGAAGAAAAGTGAGGAAAAACTACATACACAGAAATGTTGCCAAAAACAATAATTTCCATGGCAAACAACTGATGAAGTCCAACATTACCGCTGCCTGAGGCTTCAGTGTGGTTGAGGTAAGGAAGGACACATCAGTCAGAAATGCAATAGGAAAATTGGGGAATAGACAGCTCTCATGAGACTTAAAAAGCTTCAGGATATTCTTGGTGGTCAGGAATGCTGCGTGTGTGCTCAGGAGAGAGCAGAGAACCCAGCTATCTTCTCATCATGGACAGAACATGAGACCCTGTATAAGCAGCACATAAAAGCTGGAGTAGACTTATAAACTGTCTACTTTCAATGGTTCCCTAATTGAACACAGAGCCATAAGCAAAGGGTGGAATTCTTACTGATTAAAGGTGTTTAAGTGGAAACTTTGATTAATCATTGGCTAACCACTAAACCATTTAACTCAAGGGAAATAGATAGGAATATAAGTTTTAAAATAGAAACAAGAACAAAAATAACTCAGTAGAGAATGACTATAGAGACAGATTCTAGTACAGGCAAGTTTTAAATAAAGAAGTAATAAACACAATCAACAAAAATGAAGTTACAGGGGTAGGGACTAGAAAAACCTAGCATTGCCACATACATTATCTAAATTTCATGTCTGATTCTCAACAAAAAATGAGACAGGCAAAGAAATAAGGAAGTATGGCTGAGAGAGAGAGGAGAGAGAGAGGTATTAAGAAGAAACTGTGAGAGATTTTAGATGTTGAATTTAGTAGACAAAGACTACTAAACACCTGTTATGGATATTTTTAAAGAACTAAAGTATATTTTTAAAAAATAAAGGAAAGTATAATCACAAATATGGAGAAATTGTCACAGTCAGTAATAGACTAACGAGACATGAAGATTAAATATAATATAGCACCCAGATTATATCCGGAAATGGAAAAAACACATTAATGGAAAAACTGAATATGAAATCTGTACCTTAGTTAATGCCATTGAACCAATACACATATTTTTTAATTTTGATGCCTTTCATGATAAATAAAGCTATTCAAGCAATAGAAAATAATATCTGAATTCCTCTTTAACCTTAAAGTAGAAAAACCTTTCTACCAAGACTGACTTTCTAGAAGTAACTTTAAAAAGACTGATACATTTTATAAATAAAATTTTTAAAAAATAATCAAAGAATAGCTTATAGCATGGGCTAAATTACTTATAATATGTATAAAGCAAAAAAACTATAATAGCTAATGTATATTAAGACAACCTCCTAAAAATTAGAGAGTATAGAATCAATAACCCTATAGAAAAATGGGAAACAGAAATTCACAACAAATGATACAAAATTGGTCTTCAACCAGTCACAATAAGGGAATTCAAACTATCACTAAAATGTCCCTAAGCATATAAAAGTGTTGAAATTCATTCATAATTACAGACATGTAAGTTAAAACAACATGGAGGTACTAGTCTCAACTATCAGACTAGCAAAAATTATAAACAATGACAATATATTCAACATGGTAATGCAAATGTACAACCCTGTAAGGAAATTTGGCAACACGTAGCAAAAGTACATGTGCAATTACCTTTTATCCAGCAATTCCACTTGTAGGTATCTGCTCTAAAGATATTTCTCCAATATTATAAATATACATGTGAACAATGTTATCCATTGCAGCAATTTTATGGACACAAAATATTAGAAGCAACCTTAATGTTTGTACATTAGAATGGTTGAGTAAACTAAAATATATCCATTGGAGTACAAAGCAGTTCTATAAAAAAGAATGAGGAAGATCTCTATTAACTGATATAGAATAATTTTCAGATGCTGTTGGCTGAGTACAAAAAGTGAGAGAAGAGTATCTATATCATGTTACCCTTCATGTAAGAGAAAGGGATATATAAGAAAATATTCATACATATGCTTATTTATCCAAAAAAATCCTGGAGGAAAAAGCAAAAGTGAAGGAGAAGTTGGTTGCCTAACAGAGCGGGTAGGAAAGAAAAGGAGAATGAAAATAAATTAGTAGAAATGGAAAGAGAGTGACACTCCTCAGGGTCTATCTTTTTATACAGTTTAATCATTAGAAACACACCAATGTTTCACATAATTAAATTAAAAATATGCCTATAAATAAACTGACCAAGTAATGAAATCAAACAGGATGTGGAGGAGTCCAAAATGTTAAAACAACATGAGGATGCTAGTCTCACTTCTCAGACTAGCAAAAATTGTAAAGTGAACAACATATTCAACATGGCAAGGTTGTGAGGGAACAAGCATTGTCATACCATAATGATGGAAATGCAAATGTACAGTCTCAATGCCTAACAAAACTTACAGTACCAACAGGAACAAATGAACCCATGCATTTAGAAACAAATATCATAATCTCACTGAAGAGTATGGCAAAGAAGAGAATTAACCTACTCAAGTTCGAAAAACAGTATTTTAAGTGGGTTCTGGGAGGCTAAAGAAAAAAAAAGTTGTACAGAAGTACAGCACCAAATACAGCTGTTTCTCGTGGAGATTAGCAACACTGTAACTACTTTGTTTAGTAGCATGAAACAATTAAGTGAACATAGTAATAGGTAATGAGAGCCAGTGTTATTTTACAAAGAAACTAGAAATAAAGGGAAGGGGAAGAAATCTAGAACAAATTTTGTGTTATTTGATTTAAATTAGACCTATCAATATTAGGTTATATTAACACACATACACAGAGTTCTTAATATTGATAACTTCCAATTCATCAAGGTTGCAAATGTACAACCAAATGTACAACCATAGAAGCCAAATGGAAGTATACACATACACACATATACTAAAGGGGACCCCCCCAAAAAGAAACAGAATTATCTTCTGGAGGATGGGCCCCTTGTAGTAAAGACTCCCCCCACTAGGTGAGTGCTCTAGGAACCCATCTATATCAGTGTACCAGCTGGCACTGCTGTGAAAGGCTGCATTCGGCTTCAGAGAATTTTTCTGAAGATTCTTTCAACGCATTTCCCCATTTCATGATGGGTGATTTATGAGCACACCTACCCATACCGTGCTGAGTGTTCAGCAGTTTTTGATCAAAACCAGCATGACTCCCATGCTCCAGCCTCCCTATTCACCCAGTCTCACTCTGAGAGACTTTCTTTGTTTACCCAGATGAAAGAAGCCCTCAAAGGAAAATGTTTTACCCATGTGGAAGAGGTAAAACAAAAAACAGCAGAAGCACTGAAAAGCATCAAAATCAACAAGTTCAGAAACTGTTTTGAGCAGTGGGAAAAATGTTTCAATAAGTGTATTGCATCAAATGGAGAGTACTTTGAAGGCAGCTGAAGTTTAAACATGTAAGAATAAATACACAATTTTTATAAACACATTTGCACTTCCATCATTGTATATGTACATGCATAAATGTGTGTACACACATACTTGTGCATGATACATGTATAAAATACTTGTATATTCATATATATATATATATTTATGGGTGTGTGTACATGCACAAATATAATAACCAGGAGGTTATTATATTTGCATGTATTCTTGTTCTGATCACTGAGAGGGCCTATGAGAAATGCTACTCCTGCTGAATGAGCATGTAATTGTCCAGATCTTGATTTCTAAATATAATTCTCCAATAAAATGAAGCTGTGCTATTTACAGACCTGGTTGCTTTTAGAACTGGGGCAGGGAAAATGCAAGATAAGCCTGAAACATCTTATGATGCCAAAAAATAAGCAACTACTTGAAAAAGCACAATGGCAGGTGAAAAGTACATAGAAGCCAAATGGAAGGAGCTACCATTGGCAAAAACTTGAAAAATCTGATCAGCAATGTAACGATAGTATTGTATATTAACCAACAGAACCAAATAAATATCCATGAGTCCATAGACATACATGAATGAATGAATGAATGAATGAATGAATGAATGAATAATGGAGAAGAGACAGTTCTTTCTTACAAAAGAATTCCAATTAATAGATGTAGAAGAAAGGAGCAAAGCACAAAATCATAAAATACAAAATGAGGAAATCACCACAGTAATGATTTTACAGACAAGATTGATGCATGGATCTTGAAGTTAATTTTTTGGAGAAAAATATTCCCCCCATATATTTATTAGTTAAAAAATAGTATGCTGCAGTAGAGAAACCCAGAGGACATCTCCTTACTCAAGTGACTAAGGTTAGCATCATCCCTGAGGAGAGCCCTTATCAACACCATGAACCATCTGATCTTCTGCATTAGGAGGGCAAATGTCATTTCTGTGATTTTACTGACAAAATATATAACCCGGAGTGTAATTATGAGAAAATATCAGACAGATCTAAACTGAGGAGAAATTACATAGAACATGTGACCAGTAACATTAAAAGTGTCAAGGTCATGAAACACCACGAAACAAGGAAGCACTGTAACAGACTGGAGGAGACTAAGGAGACACAGCAATTTCATCCATTCTGGGATCCTGGATTGGATTCAGGATAAGGAAAAAAAGACCCGAGGGAGAAAAATAAATTAATGTAAACAATGCCCATAGCATAGTTAATAACATTGTGCTAACATTAATTTATTAGTTTTAGTAATTGGACCGTGATTATGTAAGTAGATAACATCAGAGGAAACTGAGTAAAGGATACGCATGGACTTTCTATGCTATTCCATAACTCTGATGTAAGTCTAAAATTGTTTCAAAATAAAATGTAAAATGTTAAAGATAGATCTTCTGACCCTAATATAGAAAGCTATATAATACATTAAATAAAAGATAATTAAATAAAAAACACTTTCAGAAGTAAAATTTGTAATGTTACTTAAAAAAACACATATGGCCTTGGCTGGCGTAGCTCAGTGGATTGAGCTCAGGCTGTGAACCAGGCATCGCAGGTTTGATTCCCAGTCAGGGCACATGCCTAGGTTGCAGGCCATGACCCCCAGCAACCCGTACATTGATGTTTCTCTCTCTCTCTCTCTCTTTCTCTCTCTCTCTCTCCCCCGCCTTCCCCCTCTAAAAATAAAATCTTAAAAAAAAACATATGTAACCATGACACATCCAAAAAATTGAATATTATTCAGTATTGAAAAGAAATGAGCTATCAAGCCATGAAAATATATGGAAGAAACATAAATGCATATTAAGTAGAAGATAGTGCATATTAAATGCACTAAGGGGAAGAAGCCAATCTGAAAATGCTACATATTTTATAATTCCAACTACATGGCACTCTGGGAAAGGCACAACTGTGGAGACTGAAAAATCCAAGGACTAGGAGGGAGAGAGTGATGGACAGGCAGAGCATGGAGGATTTTTAGGGCAGCAAATTTATGCTACTGCTATGGTGGATACATGTCATTGCACATTTGTACAAATCCACAGACTGTGGAACAGGAGTGAATCCTAATGTAATCCATGAACTCTGGGTAACAGTGATGTGTCAATGTATGTGCATCATTTGCAGCAAATGTACCGCCCTGGTGGGGGCTATTGGTAACTGGAGAAGCTTGCATGTGTGGGGGCAGGGGGTATAATACATGGGGAATCGCTGTGCCTTCCACTCAATTTTGCTGTGAACCTTAAACTGCTCTAAAAAATAAAGTCTGTTGCTAAAATATGTATATATACAAATGTATTTATATGTATTCATGTATATTTTTCACATTTATATTTATGTTAGTATGTGCTTAAAAACTTAGTATATGCCAATTGTTACAGGTTATTTTTCTGGCTGAGAGAAAAGAGTGGGTAATCAAAGGGATTTTACTCTTTCTACTTTATATATTTTATATTTTTCTGTCATATTTGAATTTCTATAATGAAGATACATTTTGGAAAAAAAACATAGTTATAAAGTTGTAAAAAAGAATATATTTGAAAAATGGGTGAATGAAAACAAGTTTAGAAAATAAGTTTGCTTTATCCATAGCCCATTGAATACATGTGTGATTTCCTGATGCAGCGCCCCAGTCAACCCGCTACATGCAAATTTATATCTGCATTTGGAAAGATTAGCAAATAGGGAGGGTATAAAATATTTATGCCCATGGAGCACTTACAACTGTGAGAACAATCTGTTTCTCACACACAGCCTTATGCTACGGCTTTTAGGTCAGAATTGCCCATTTATGCTAGCTGTAGCTACAGTGCTGCTTTCTGATATAGTTACATCATAAAAGTAGCAATAAACTTTGATACATATTAAAGTTCCTCTTATTTCTCTCCTTCAGGTCAGGTGCAATGATTTATAGTGGCAGATTATGTTCTGAGTAATTTTTAAGTATTAAAAATGCCTAGAAAATACATTTATAGTTTAAGTTAGAAAATTACCTTCAAGCCCATTTAATTTCTGCTGATGTTGTACCTTGAGGTGTTGTGAGAATGAACTAAACTTCTGTTTATGCAAACTTCTGGAGAGCCACAGTGAGGTTACTCACTTTCGTCCTGGATCACAAGTAAAGTCATCCACACTGAATGCCTGGTCCTTCCATGCTGGGACTGCCACCTGTCAGTAATGCATTTGCAGGACCTGGGCTGAGTGCATCTGACAAAGGAAATTAGTGGGTATCCGAGTCTCTTAAAACAGGATCTTTGGGACATTCGAATTGATGTGATTTTACCTTCAGTATTCTTTGCATTTAGATTCCCGGTGAGTTCTTAGGTCTATGTGGTGTTTTATGTAGCAATTATATCCTACCGTGGACATCTATATTTTTCAGTCCTTCCTTCACGGATAAGTAGCTACCCACTCAGGGAGATGGTGTGAACTGCCCAGAGTCTCATAGCTACTAAATGCCAAGCTAAAACCAAGTATTATGTTCTCTGCTCTTGTCCTCTTTTTATGTCATAATATTACTATTTAAACATAAACTAATGGCTCTATGATATTTATAATATCTGTACTTTCTGGCCTTCATAGTTCAATATTCAGGAAAATGTAAATTACATTGGAAAGTGTGCACAAATGAATTAACGAAGCCCTTTATGACTCAGGTATCACTGGCACTTTCCCTTTCACGTGACTTTTCTCCAAGGACTTGAGAAATACAACTCTTAATGTGAAGATTAAGTGTAATTATTAAAGAGCACCATCACAGAAGGTTAAGTACAATGATTAAGGAGAACAGATGCCAATCCTAATGCAAGTAAAGAATCTTGCCTTTAAGATAATGTTGTATCTTAAGGCAAAAAAATCAGTCCTATTGTAAGGTAGAGTCAACTTTATGACAAAGAAATTAACATTATAGTAATAAAGGATTATAAAATGAGACAATGCCAGCTAAGGTGGTACTGGGGTAGCAAAAACAATAGCCTTTCACAGTTCCACCTTAAAACTAGGAATCTAAATTATGCAGCTGGCAGAATATGAGGAGAGCAAAATCCAACATGTGTCAATTTAATGAAGGCCCGTGGCTGCTCCCACGTGTTGAGTGTCTGCTCTTGGCCCACTCACATGGGGTGCCTGGGACTGTGGAAGGGTAGTTCCACTGTTTTTTGTTACTTTCTACTATCCTCAGTGAACTCCAGAAACTCTAAGGGTAAGGTTAATGTCCTAAATACAGTACATGTTTATTAAGTATTCCTTGATTTTCATGTAAAATTTCCTGGGGAACCAGACCTAAGACAAAATACTTAGTCCATATCCGTGTAAAGTAATTTGTAATATTATGGAGAACTGAATTTCCCATAAGGCTACACCAGGCTCCCCCATCCATAAGCTCTTCCTACAGTGCATATTAGCATTTCTCCCACCCAGTGGTGGGTCTGGGGTCCCCTTCCCTAAGATCTGGGTGGGCCTCTGACTACAGCAGAAATGGCATGAAAAGTGACTCCTAGGCTAGGTCATAAACAGTCTACAACTCCTTCCTCCCCCGACTACTTCACAGCCTTCTGGGTACCCTGAAACTTGAATCTCTGCTACATCACTTCTGTGAGACAATTTTCCTCCTGTTTCCATTTTCCTGCACTGGGATCTCTACAGCACTCCTAGGCAGAGAGCTGAGGCAAACAGAACACTCCCCTTACACACTCCCTTCTCTCAGACTTCAGTCCTGTGCTGCCTGTGGTCCAATGCTGAAAATAGTTGCTTTATTAGCTATTTAATAGCATTTGATAGCTGTTTAGAGTGGAAAGGTAAGTCCAATCCCCATTACTCCATCACAGCCAAAATGCAAGTTGGCTTATCTGTTGTACATAAAAAATATTTTTAGGTTTTGTTCTGTTAAAAAGTGGAGCTCATTATCTTAATGGCAGTGAACTTATTGTTATATTCCCAATGTAGGCAAGTTTACATTTTTATAGGAACCAACCAAATCCTGCCTCTAATTAATGTTATATTGCTTATATCTGTCAGAATGTCATGCACACCAGGCTGAAGAGAAAAGCAGATCCCTACTTTTGGGGCTCAGCTCCTTTCCTCCATTGAATGTAAAAGGGAAAGCAGTTGAGGCCTAACTGACTCCATCCTTGGAAAGTTAGCCAGTCTTCGAGAGCCTTAATCTCATCAGTTATTGAAGGGCCACACTGCAGGAAACCAGTGGCCTCACGCCTGCACTCATCCCAGCCCTTCAGACAAGGTAGACCGGCATTTCATGAAATCCCAGGTGGGATTTTTCCTTTCCAAGCATTGCTTTATTGATTCAACAACTATTTATTGGTACCTGCCATATCCTAGGAATTTGGCAGTAAAGAGCAGATTACATTGTTTTGGAGGGAGCCAAACTTTAAAATAAATATACTATTGCTTGAATATGCAATCTGTAATGGAATCATAAAGACTAAGGAGGAAATAACTCAAAATAAGAGAAAAGATTGCAAGAGAATAGAAAAGCAGGAGGCAGAAACTGCCAGGCTAGAAAAAGTCAGTGCCCTTCCCTCATGCACAGCACCACTTCCTTCACACTCCGTTGGTCTGAGCAGTCTCAGGCTGCCCAGGTTCAAGGGGAGGGAGGAAGAGATTCTGCTCCTTGATGGGGAATGGTCAGGCCACACACAGAAGAGCACATGTGGTGAAACTACCTTTGGAAAATGCACTTAGCTACAGTTTCCATGCCTAGACACTCAAATTATTGCCACATGGTAGCAGAAATACATTTGTGAATTATTTATCATAACACCATTAAACAGTGGAAACCAAAATTTGCAAAAATATCTGAGGCTATCACTTACATTTGGAAATGCAATGAGAATATTTTAACATGCTGATTTCACCACTTAAAGGAAATTTGGAGGTTTTTGAAAAGCATTTGAATTACATTGTTACACTTAGAAAAATACTTAGGTGGGTAAAATACGGTATATTTGAAGAATTAACTAAGAAGTTACTACTCTGCAGCTTTTATTTTTGAAAATATTTGATCACAAGTCAATAGTGCTTAATATTCCAAGTTTATAACACTTTACCAAATTGCCACTATCCTATCTTTGTCACTTGTATAACATAATCATATTTATTTTACAATTGTATGTTGCAAATGTATAATTACAATAATTTAATTTCACTGTAAAGATGTAATTTAACAAATTATTCTGTCTTCTTAATGCATGCTAACCAACAGGAGTTTACTTAAGCATAATACGATAATTAACACAAGAAATAGAAAATAAACTTTCTAAGATAGGAAGAATAATTTCAGGGACTAATCATATCTATAAATGTATATTAATACAAGGACTTGTTCCTTTCCATTCAGATTTTAGAGCTGGCCCAAATTAGTCTGATATGTGTTTTAGTCCTACCCAAATGAACACTTCTGTTCTCATATTCATTTATTTATTTAGTAATCCATTCATTCTTCACTCTTTCTTAGATTCAAGGAATATTTACTCTTGGTCATAATTCTGTTATGAGTAGTGTATTAGGGATCTCCAGAGAAACAGAACTAATGGTGTGTGTGTGTGTGCGTGCGTGTGTGTGCAAATATGGAACTAGCCCAACTCTGAAGACCTAGAGCCAGGAGAGCTGACGGTGTAAGTTTCAGTCTTAGCATCAGGCAGAAAGCAGGAGAAAGTCAATGTCCTTTGTCAAAGACAGTTTAACACAGATGAAGTTTTTTTTTTTTTTTACTCAATCTTTTAGTCTATTCTGGCCTTCAATGGATTAGATGAAGCTCACTAATGTCGGGTAAGAAAATCGGCTTTCCTTAGCTATTAATTTCATCCAGAAATACTCTTACAGACATACCCAGAAATAATGTTTAGCTACGTTTCTGGACATCCTGTGGCCTAAGCAAGTTTACTCATAAAATTAACCACCATAAATAGTTATGAGTAGAAGAGTCAGAGATTAATCAAAACCTGTTCCCATCATTTGCTTTTTTCTTCCTTCATAGTTGCTCAATTAATTTTTTGTTTGTCAGACAGAGAAATCGCCATCCCAGCAACTTCACTGTTATTATGCCAGTTCAAGATAGCCTCCTCCTACCTGAGTATTCTTTTAGACTTGTCTTTCCAGTTCTTCTATTTGATCTCAAAAGAAGCTCTGTGTTATTTGTGCTCACTCTCCATGGGAGCTGAGAATCAACTGTAAACATATTTTTGATCCAAGTCTTGACAATCACCATCAAATAACTTATTAAACATCCTTTATCCTTATGTTTAAGATACAGTTTTAGGTGCTATGCAAAAATTGTCAGACACACACACACACACACACACACACACACAGAAAAAGACAGAAAGAAAGAGTGTCTGTCCTTGAGAAATTAAATTAGGAAAAGATGGTAGATAGGTACCACCAAAGTAAATTTGGGTTATTTCATCACATAATACATATTTTAAAGATTAGAGAGCAATTCATAAGTTCTAATACATCATGAACAGGAGTTCCAGAAAGCAGAAAGAAGAGAAAACAGGAGGGAAAACAAAAACACCTGTTCCCGACCTTGAGATATTTACTGAGCAGTTTGCAAGGAAGTTATTTACTAAAATAACAGTAATTCAAAATTAAAAGGGCTGCAATCATTTTAAAAGATAAATCAGATCATGTCACTTCACCACTTAAAACTCAACTGTGGCTTCCCAACAGGTTCATATTAACAGCCAAAATCTTAGCTTTGGCCTGGACAATCTTCTCTGGCTCTCTGACCACACCACCACACCATAGCACTGGGTTCACTGCTATGACCCAGGCAAAACTGTTCATTCCAAAGGGCGCCAACCTCTTATCATAGGACCTTTCCCCCTGGTGTCCTCCCTCTGCCTAAAAGGCCAGCTCTTGCCCCACCCTCACCCCTGCCATCCAGAAGCCCCAAACAGGTCAAAGATTTAGGCAGCTCTCTCTTTGTACAACTATGATAGGTCTAGAAACTGCACCATAATAGATTATACTTTTTATAGGTAAACAATTGAAGCAGTTATGACTAACATTCATAGCAAATAATCATAGTCATGACTAAACATGGTACAGTATGCAAGACTATGTCTACTATAACTCCCTGTAAGCATTTTAATGTGCAGAAATACTACAAAGTTGCAAGTCATTGAATCAAAATATAAATTAAGTGCCTGATTAAAAACACAATTTTCTCTGTAATAAATCTCATCCAAATTCAACCAGGAAGCTAAAATCAGCATTTAATGGTAATTACTTATTATTTTTATTGCTTCAAATTTACAAGAGTTTGGCAAAAATGATTTGGAATGTCCAGATATCTCGTAAAAGCTGCTCATGGTAGCTTGCACATAGGCCTTTATGTTCAGTAATATTCTTTTTTAAAATATTTTTTAATTTTTTTGAATATTTTATTTATTGTTTTTTAGAGAGGGGAAGGGAGAGGATAAGAGAAGGAGAGAAGCATCAATGTGTGGTTGCATCTCATGTGCCCCCCACTGGGGACCTGGCCCAAAACCCAGGCATGTGCCCTCAACTGAGAATCAAACCGGTCACCCTTTGGTTCGCAGACCTGCGCTCAATACACTGAGCCACACCAGCCAGAGCATATGTATGTTCAGTAACATTCTTAGCATCAACAAAAGATGGTGAAAATTCTCAAATGTGTCTCTCCAATTTAGAGGTGTTTTAAAACCAACTAACCCAACATATTCCTTTTCAGGCTTGCTTACACAGTCAATGTATTCACCATCACAAACACAGCTACTTAGTATTTGACTCAAGTTTTGACTTACTAACAACTAGTTAGGTGACTTTTAGGAAAATTGTGATATTTATCCATTGTCATACACTGGCATTTTTCTTACCCAAATGTGAGAATGGTCCTAACTATAAAGTTCACTGAGTAAGCATAGAACTAGAAATTAGGATCACAAAAAAGAAAAGGTGCAAAAGGGGAGAGTTGTGACAAGAGCTGTCTCTGAGCTTCTACAGGAAAGAGGTCCTGCTTGTCCAGATCTGGGGCGCCAAACCGCGGCTGGAGCAGACCGCTTCACTGTGATGGGGATGTGGGAGAGGCCACCTCTGAGCTCACCGCAGCAGAATGCCCGTCGCTCCGCAAGGTCTGCCACAGTCGAAGCATGGGTCAGATGGGTGCATTGGCCATTTCTGGACAAGATTAAGGTTGTCTGTGACTTTCAAGTGTCTTCAGCCTGTTTGCATAATTTCTTATTTTGCAGTAACAAACTCTTTGCAAATATAAAAAAAAATCTGATCTGTTATGATATTCATGAACACCATTGATTTGAATTATTTTAGTTAATGTATTTATTCCATTTGCTTCCCTTTTCTAACATTTGGGGAATCCTGAGCATGGTCCCTGACCTCATCCAGCTGAGTGTCTGGTAGAAAAGAAAAACTTTAATCAAGTAATCACACAAATAACTATGGGATTGCCTTGTGATGAGCTCTGTCATGGGAGAATAGTGCACAATGGGGCACATCTGGCCTGTACTGGGAGGTCTGAGAATGGCTGCAGTGCTCCATCCCTTGAATCGGAGGCCACACTCCTTGATCTCTGACTCACACAGGTACTTGCTTCCATGTGCAAAATTCACTGTATATTTACTTATTGACATATTTCAGTCTGCCAGTACCTTATTAGATCTCTGCTCTATTAAAGCAATATTGTTTTATTGATTGTGGACCTACTGAGAGTAGCAGTGTGCACACATGCATTACTATCACACCACTATAGCTTTTCTATTCTGAAGCTAATGGTGAAAATAATATACTGTTTCTTGTGTATGGCAATTTAGATGCTGTAATAGCTAGAACTGGCAATTTGGAAATGTATATGTTATCTAAAGCCTTTGCAGAACTAAGTTGATATATCAATCAAGATGCCGAAAAAGACCAAGTTTCTAAAATCATCCCTTATCTGATTATTATTTCCAGCTATAACACATGGAAACAATTCTTGGAAATTACAAACAAAAGTTCTTTTATCTCTACTTTTTTGGGAGAGTCAATGACAAGGGCTGGATGAGGTTTTGCTACCATGTTGCCTTATTGCAATATTGAAGTCCTGCATCCTTCACTCGATTGTTTTAAAAGATTTTATTTATTTATTTTTAGAGAAGGAAGGGAGGGAGAAAGAAAGGGAGAGAGATGTGCAGTTTCTGGGGGCCGTGGCCTGTAACCCAGGCATGTACCCTGACTGGGAATCGAACCTGTGATGCTTTGGTTCTCAGCCCATACTCAATCCACTGAACTATGCCAGCCAGGGCCCTTCACTCGATTTTAATACCAGATTGCACATGTGAACCTAAGGATTTGCGTGGAGAAAATAGTGATAGCACCAAGAGATTTTTTTGAATAAAATTATTCAATATTTTATATTATTAAGAAAGAAATATTCTAAAACAAAGACAATTTTTAAGAAATCATTTCACATATATTTCTCCTTTATTTTTTTAATTTAAATTCTGTTCATCTTATCCAAATATTTTAATTGCTAGAGAGTATTTTTAGTTGATAAAACATTTTATTTATGTTAAGCCTAAGCTTGGATAATTACTGTATTTTTAGGATTATAAGATGCACCAGACCATAAGACACACCTAGGTTTTAGAGGAGGAAAATAGGAAAAAAATATTTTTGAAGCAAAAAAATGTGGTGAAATATTTAATAACATAAATAACATAATATTTCACCAACGTAAATGTCAACTACGTTTATTAGCCAGGTAAGCTACATTTGGACTATAAGACGCACCCCCATTTCCTCCTAAATTTGGGGGTAGTGTGTCTTATAAGCCGAAAAAACAGTAGTTTGATTGTAATTTTTCCCATTCTTGCATGAAGTGCTGTAGTAAAAATTCTTATACAGATGTTGTGCACAACTAAATTCTCTAGAGTGCGCAACAAGGAGGAATCAATAAAATATTTGCAGAAGAATGGGCATGGTGGAAACAACTGATATAAGTTTTTATAACTAAATTATTTTATAGATAAAGTTTTTATTAAAGAGAGGCACTAAAATGCATAGGAATGATTTATTTTAGCTTCAGGGTGGTAGTTCCCTTGGGGAGGAAGAAAGTTAAAAGGGGTGGAGGACAGGCTTTGCTGTCTCTTTGCCTTGTCCTCTTTGAAACTAATCAAAAAAGAAAAAGTGATTATAGCTGTTTCCTTGTGGTGATAAAGTATATATTTTATTGTTTCTCACCCTTTTCTATATGCTTGAAATATTTCATAATTTCAAGCATATAGAAATAATCAAACTCGATGAACTGGTTTGTGATGTTCTTTAAAATGGGAAAATGTTACATCTTAAGTGCATTTGAGTCACAGAGAAAATGATCTATTACATCACATCCAATTGCCTCATTTGAGAGAACTATAAGGTTTTTTAAAAAGCCAGCCATGAGGAAATAACATAACATTAAGGTTTACACAGTTAAGAAACTAAATAGCATTATATTGAATTAAAGAGTATCCCTTCAAATTTATGTCTACTGAGAACCTCAGAATGTGACCTTGTTTGGAAATCTGATCTTTGCAGATGTAATTAGTTACATTCAGATATGAACATACTGGATTAGGATGGATCCTAAATCCAGTGACTGGTGTCCTTAAAAGAGGAGAGGACCCACAGAGACACATCCCCATACACAGAGGGAACATGAAGATAAGAGGCAGAAATTGGAGTTATGCACAAAAGTCAAGGAAGACCATGGATGGCTAGTGATTTGGGCACCGGCCTGCAGGGCCCAAGGCATTATGGATGAAATGAGATAAATTCACAGGGACTATTGAGTCCAGTGGAGGAAAAGGGACAGCGTGGCTACTCTCTCAAGAGGAGAGCACCATGACCCTTGCCTTGATAGGCTTTAACTGGCTTTCAATTTGCACAGGAATACAGGTAAAGCTCATTAATCATTGTTGGGCAGTAAGGATCAAACAATAGATAGCATACAAAGAACTATGAGGGCTTATTCTGAGTCAGGGTCTGTTAGCTAAAAGGCTACAAAAGTTTGGGAAACAAGCTCATTTCCTTCTTGGACCCTTATTTAATCAAGAGCATTTTTAGCAAAGCAGGTTTCACAGGATTTTATGTATTCTTTCTTAGGCCTGATCACCCAGGGAAACCACCCTTTCCAACACAGGGCTGCACCACCCTCTATCACTGTTTCAGGCTTAAGTGAGGCAGGGGAAGTAAGGAAGCCAAGAGATTAGGAGACTTCTTGCAGACTGAATGAGGACTTGGGCTATGTCAAAGCTGAGGGGTGAGGGTCCATCACCCCCTTTCTTCATAACCCCCCAAGTCCTTCCCTGGGGGCCTCCCACGTGATCATGCCTGTCTTAGATCGTTCCCCCCTTGGGGAATCTTACCCATCATTGGATAACTGATGAAGCACTGGGGGCCAGGCAGGGTGAAGAAAAAGGAGGAGAGGCAGCGCCCCCGCCAGGGAGACAAGCTTTGTCTCCTTAGTGGCTTCTGGTTCGAAGGTTGCTAACTCAGCCCTAGCCATAGGGTGGGGGGGTTGACAGCTCCTGAAACCAGGTAGGGCAGTCCCCAACATCTCCCCCTTTATGTTTGTAAAATCAATTGTAGTTGTTAAGCCTGTGAAATCTACTATTTGCTGTCCCCGAATGCAATCTCAAGAAAATAACTTCCATATATATCATAAAGCACAAATAAGGATTAAGACAAGGGCACCCATGGGCTTCTAGGGCCCAAACTTGTAAGTTCAGTCCATCAAGCCAGTGTTTAAGGTTCAGCCAGTATAGATTATTGTCGAGGGTGTAGAAAAAATGTTGCAAATTCAAGGGAATGATAAGAGTAACAGGTGTGGTTACACTTCAATCCTTGGGAGAATTAGCACAGGCTTCAGGAAGTTACTTTAAAGATATACAGCAAGATTCTTGCTGCCTGAAGTCAGGGTGAGAGAGTTTTAGCAAGAGCAAGTCACAAAGCAGCCTACGTATAATGCAGGCCTGATTTCCCACAGGAGAACTTCTTCACAGGTGTGGTCTTGTGTGCCACCACACCTGACACTGGTTTTCCATGTGGGTGCTAAACTACATTTCCACATCTCGAGAACCGGTTTCCTACAGGCTAGCAAACACTGGAAGGTAGGAAGAGGCAAGGAAAAAGTGTCCTCTAGTGTGTGTTAATAGATTCTGACCATAGTGTTCAATTTATACAGATAATTGTAGGTGGGCTGGTATTGCCCTTTCCTTCTTTGCACAGACTTAGCACAACTGGGCTGTTCTAACCTTGTTGCCATAAACCACTCACCCCCATTCTCATGTTGCTACCTATGGAAACACTGCATTAGCTTTTCCAATGCAGAATCTCAGAGGAATGGCTTCCCTTGCTGGTGTTTACAATGTTTGAGTCCCTTAATGTAAGAAAAAATCTCAACATAAATCTTCAGGCAATTCATTTTGAAATTGAATAAGAACGTTTAGGCAGCATACTCTATCCACTGATACTCTTGCTAAGGGCAGCCCTTTAATTCTTCTCTTGTTCAAATTAAATGCCTTGCAGCCATTCAGAAAATGGGAATGGCATTTCCGCATCTCCCCACTGCCAAAGCAGTTAATTAGCTCTTGGCGGGTCGGAATAGGGGAAGACTAAAAGGAGGACTTCTAATTGCTACTGAAGTGCAAGTTTCCTAACCATCTTTCCATCAGCAATTACCCTCCCTACACCATTCAGATATTCAGTTATTTGAGAGAAAACAGAAAACGTTTTCTCATATTCTTAATAGCAGCATCATCATTCTTTTAGCTGCATAAAAGGAAAACAAAAATTTAACATTACCAAAGCAAACAGCTTTATAAAATCTCAGAAAGATTTTTCTAAGGAAGATCTATAGCATAAGATTTATTCTTCATGCTACTAAAAACTTCAAAGTGGTCAAATTTGAAAGGTTTACTGAAAAAGCCTTCTTAGTGTTTCTTGACAGTGAAATTAAGTTTATTATTTTTGTGTTTACACTGGCACTTAAGAACCTCGACAGTTTTATTAACTTGGCAGGTAGATTTCTCTGATCATTTTTCTTCTACTTTACTATATATTCATTAGATGACAATGCAGTGGAATATCTTGGGATTCTTTTTCCAAATTATTTTCATCCTTCAGAGCTCAACTCAATTTTATCTCCTTTCTGAACCCTTTTGAGACTGTTTTGTTTTTTTCCAGCTTCTTTGAAATTCTGTGATGCGTAGTGTCTATACTTGTCACCTCTTATTTTCCAGCAAGTTTAGTGTTATAGCTTCAGTCAGCCTCACCGGCTTATTGAGAATAGAAATTGTCTTCGTGTCTTCTCTTTGGAATGTGCTGTTTTATTCTTCATAGGTGAGTAAGAAAACAGTCTTTTTGTTCCATCTTTCTCTCTCTAAAATCAGAAAAATTTTTCTAAAGGCAGTGTCTTTAGAGAATGTTTCTCCAAATCCTTTACTATGTCCTTGGAATCTGCATGTATCCATAGAAAAAAATATGAAAAACTGGAATCTAAAAAATAGTACATTTTACTTGTCTGCATTGTCTCTTTTTGGCATGCTGGGTGGTAGAGATACTAGCTCCAGAGGCTGACCACCTTCTAGAAAAAACAAGTCAAGGCACCAGAGGGAGAGTTGGTACCCAGAAAGAATGGTAAACTTGACATATTAGGCAAAATGCAGAAGCAGGGAAATCACCAGGGACTGTCTTGATCAGGGAGGTCTCCTGCAGTTGACAGGGAGAAGGTGGCAGGAAATATGAACCTCATGCATTAGCCACTGGTCAAGGTTCCACACAGTCTGGAATTTCAGTCATGACCCCAAAGTACTGGGAGTAGAATAAAAGAATGCTGGCTAAGAGGAAATTAATACCACAGCCCAGTCCTTTGACAAGGACCAAACCTAGCACATCAAGGAAACAATAAACCTGGAACCTCCCTGAGCAGACAAACATGGAGGCTAGTTGGTCTAAGTTGATGGGGATGACATTGTTGATTTACCATCTGCCCAAACTGTGGCAGCCAGTGACCACGGGAGAGCAAGGGTAGAAAGTAGGACACATTATTAAGCTTCATAATGATGGAGTTGATAAAAAAGGGGGCAATAATATCAGAAATGACAAAATAACCACTGTTTACCACTCTCCTCTCCTGTCCCCTCCCCCACAAACCATGTCATCTCTTTTTCATTCCAGGGACTTCCTGGGTTGGCAGTATTATAAGTCCTTGTTAGCCTTACACCATCACAGAACACTGGGAGCTGGACTCGGAAATCTGGATATTTGACCAGAGGTGAAGAAGCACAGCACCAAATCTCATCATCTAAAAAAACTGAATTTTCTTTTACGTGTTTATTAGACTGTAAAAGTTTAGAGCTATTGTGATGGTGAGGACAATTCCATGGAAATTTCATGGCACACTGAAGCCTTTATTGCAGCAATTTTCAGCCTTTTTCATCTTATGGCACACAGACTAATGACTAAAATTATGCAGCATATCAAAAATATATTTTTTGCTGATCAGACAAAAATAGGTATAATTTTGATTCATTCATACCTATAGCTATTGTTATGTTGGCTGTTGTCATTATTTTATTTGACAATTTAAGGGAAAAGAGGTCAGTGCCCATGACTAAACTGTCAGGTATTGCATGTATTAAAAATTCTCGTAGTACACTGGTTGAAAAATTGCTGCTCAGTTGTTTAGAGCAACCACTCAACATGCCAAGGTTATGGGTTCGCTCTCCAGTCTGATCATGAATGAAAAAATAAGTGGAACTACAAATTGATGTCTCTCTCTCTCTCTCTCTCCTTTTTCTTTCTCTAAAAAAAAAAATCAGTAAAAAGTTTTTTTTACAGAAAACAAAAATAACTGTCCCATTGCCATCCATCCCCTCTGTGCATGATTGCCATTGTACTGATGTGTGTGGTGCCCCTTAGTGTTGTGCAACATGTTTGTCCTGGGTAAACTCAGGTTAGTTTAAATAGAAAATGGCTTAGTAAAGAATGTCAGGTAGTCTAGTTTATCAAGATTTGCATAAAGGCGTGGTTAAGAGCAATAGTTCTATGGTTTGATCCCCTGCAGGCAAATCATGGTTCTGCCCTGTAATTTACTGAGGAACTTAGACAAATTACTCACACTCTGTGCCTCAATTCACTCAACTATAACAATACTGTATATTTTTAAAAAACTGTACATACAAAAAAAGCCTAAAGAGACTTAAATAAAACAAAACAAGCAATGTGCTTAGAAGCATGACTGGCACATGGTGGGAACTCCATGGGCATTTGTTATTGTTATCATTTGTTATCATTGTGGATTATAGTTATGAATTCGCCTAGTAGACTTCCACTAGCACCAACTGGAAGCATTTTGCGGCTCTGCCCCAGGATTAAATGAGAAGGCTTAGTGTTTAGAACCAGTACAGTGATACTTCTTTCATATGAATATTGGGCCACTGAGAAATGGATTTATGAAATCATAAGGAAACATCAAGAATAATGTAGCTTTTCTTCCCGGTAGGTTTTAGAACATAAGAGTTGGCACATTTGAAGACTTGTGTGGTGGAAGAACTGAACAACACTCCTGAACTTGTATTGTTTAAACATGGCTATGAGTGTGCACACTGTATACTAGGTGTACTAGCTCTAAAAATACATACAGTAGCTTGGCTATTTTATGGTCAGAGCATTGTCCTGCTATGCCAAGGTTGTAACTTCGATCCCTGGTCAGGGCACATACAAGAACCAACCGATGGCCCTGACCCTGCAAAGTGAAGTGTTGTCAGTTTGATTCCTGGTCAGGGCACATACCTGGGTTGTGAGCCTCGTCCCTGGCTGGGGCATGTGCAAGAGGCAACCAATCAGTGTTTCTCTCCCTCTCTTTCTCCTTCCCTTCCCTCTCTCCAAAAATAAATTAAATTTTTAAAAAGGCAATCAACCAATGAATGCATAAATAAGTGAAATAACACACCTCTCTCTCAAATCAATAAATAAAATTTTTTAAACACTAAATATAAATATATAAAATATTTCCCCATATTTTTCTTTTTAGTAATTTATATGTTACTTTCTTCTTTGTGTCCCTGTCTCCTTTCACCTCTTTCATAAATAATATATAGCCTCTCCCTGTCATTCTACAGGGGTCATGGGGACTTTAAACTAAATTGATATGGCTGTAAAGGAGGAAATGAGAGGCAAGGGAATACACTGTGACTTTAGGATGGAAAGATATGTGGTTTAACTGCAAATGTAAAGGCAGCTTTGACTGAGGTGAAACATAAGAAAGATTCAAGAACAATCAAAGGAAACTATTACAGATCTCCTGGGCAGAGGGAAAACTCAGTGGAAGAAATGTTCCTGCAGAGGAAACAGCTGGTCGAAATGTTGGAGTATCAATCACATGGGGAAATACACAGGAACTGAGCCAGGTAACAGTACAGGCTCCTTGCCAGGAATGGAATGAGGACAGGGATGGGCAGAGGTTGACAGACTCACACATACATACACACAAATATTTGCACTTAAGGGTTCTCTGACAAGGACAGCATCAGCAGCACACCCATGCTCCCCTGGCACTGACAAAGGTAACCTGGTGAATGGGATGAATGGGGACCTGTGGGCTGTCCCAGTGCAGACCCCCGCAGAGGCAAGCAAGGCAAAGAGTAGCACTAGCTGTTATTTTCAGTTCTCATAAATCAGGTTCTGATGAATGTGCTCTGAGCACGCCATTTTGTCTGCCCCATCACATGCTGTGGCTTTTCCCTTTGTGGTCCCTGAAAGGGAAACCTCAGACTTGGTCCTGCCGCCAGCTTTGGACTGATCTCTTTGCTCCCCAAGGGCACCAGTGCTCACTTACTGGGCTGGAGGCAAGGAAACAATTTCCATGTGGATGGTAGTTTCTGGCTGTCATTTTCACACTCCCAAGGCTCTAGTGTTTGGGTTTTCCAAGCAGCACTACAGGCAGATGAGGATGTAGGCTTCTTATGCAACAGTGAGAGTGGCAGAAGGGTGTCTTGAGCTTTCTTGAGCTTCCAGGAAGCACCACAGAGAAACAGAAGCTATTGGTGAACAGGAGATGAATGAATAAATGCAGGAAATCAGTGGAGAAGCGTGGAGAATAGTTGTAACACCTGAGATAATGTATACAAAGTGGAGGAATTAGAAAACCAACTGAGGGAAATCTGAAACTGGGGAATAAGAAGAATGGCATGTGGGAAATGGGATAGGAGAAACCTCTCTAGTAAATCAGTAACTGAGCTACTACCAAAGAAAAAATTGTTAGTTTTTTTTTTTTTTGTCTAATGTGATTCCAGTCAAGAGGAATGAACTAGTATTCATGAACTAAGAAGAAAAACATGATTTAAAAAAATTTGTAATAGACAGGTATAAACAGGAAAACTAAAATACCAACATTATGCACTCTACAACACTGAAGGAATATGAACACTGACAAGAAGAAATGGTAAAAGGAGAGGGTATATGTTTTAGTGCAGCTCGTGTGTAATATAATATGACAAAAAATGAAGAATAATCTGGCTATTGTGGGTATAAGATTTTATTATATCTGAGATTCTCTTGTGACCTGCAAGAGAAATTACTGCACATGAATCAAGATTGAGGAAGGAAGAGCTCACAAAATCTAAGTGTCATTGAGAGGAAAAAACATGCAAAACTGATGTCACATTAGAGACAGTAAGTGGAAGGGCAGTCAGTCTAAGACCAGAGTAATACATGATACTGATGAAAAAAATGTCACACAATAGATATTTCTTCAAGGACAATATGAAAATGGTCAACAAGCACATGAAAAGATTGTCAAAATCATGAGTCTTCAGGGAAATAGAAATCAAAACCACAGTGAGATACTACTTTATAACCAGCAGGATGGTGAGAATGAAGAAGTCAGATAATAACAAGTGTTGACAAGTATGTGAAGAAATTGGAGCCCTTTTACATTGCTGGTGGAAATATGAAGTCACAAAGCCAGTTTAAGAAACAGTTTCTACATTTCTTAAAAGATTAAACATATAGTTATCATTTGATCTAAAAATTTTACTCCTGGTTATATACTCAAAAGAGGTGAAAACATATGTCTACACAAAACCTTATATGCAAATATTTATAGCAGTGTTATTCATTATAATTAAGAAAGGGTGGAAAGAACTTAAATATCCATCAATAGACAGATGGGTAAAAAAAGGTGATATATCCCATACAATGAAATAGTATTAAACCATTAAAAGGAGTAAGGTACTGTTAGATGCTACAATGCAAATGAACCTTGAAATCATCATGCTAAGTGAAAAGAGCTAGTCAGAAAAGACCACGTGCTACATGACTCTATACATATCAAAGTCCAGAATAGGGATATATATACAGACAGAAAGTAAATTAAGTTGCCTGGGGCTGCAGGAGGGAGAGGCGGCTACAGAGTGATAACTAAGGAGTATGGGACTTCTTTCTGAGGTGACGAAAATGTATTAAAATGGACTGTGGTGATGGTTACACATATACTGTGAGTATACTAAAAATCATTGACTTGTCCAGTTAAATGGGTGATTTGTATGGTGGTGTGTGTATTATATTTCAATCAAACTGTAAATAAGTAAATGTAAACAAAACAGGAAGAAAGTAAATAAAAAAAGAGAAAACATTAAGATTTTTGGAAAACTAAGAATACAATTTTAATATTTTTGCAACAGATACTACAATTAAAAGGGCAAATATCTCAGTGACAATATTTGTGCATGAACTATTGTGACACATACATTAAAAGAAAAATGTTGCCCCCCAAATCTCCAGGCCAGGTTGGCCATGCTAGATAATTTTACAAAACATTTAAAAAATAATTAACATTAATTTTCCACAATCATTTAAAAAATAATTAACACTAACTTTTCACAACCTTTTTGAGAAAAACAAAACAATAGGAAGGAGAGCTTTCCAACTAATTTACAAGCAAGTATTAACCTGATTCAAAGCAAAACAAGTGCAGTTCAACAACAACACAACTACACACCATCATCTCTTGTGAGATCAGACACAAAAATCCTCAACAAAATATCAGTGAGTGAAATCCCACAATGTATAGAAAGAATTATACATAACCAAATGGAATTTACTCCAGGTATGCCAGGATTGTTCAACATCTGAAAATAACTCCTAGTAGCAGGACAAAGAACAAATTATGTAATTATGTGAACAGACACAGAAGAAAGTAGTGACAGCCCCAAAACTGGCGAGGGTGCAGAGAAACCTCACTGTGTCACAGTGGATAGGAATGTAAGCATGTGGCCACCTGGGAAATATCTTTGCCCTTTCCTATGAAATTAACATATGACTATTGTATGATCTCTAAAATGCACTCTTAGACATTTATTTCATAGAAATGAAAATGTATGTTTACACAAATACCTGTACACAAACGTTTATAGCAGCTTCATTCATGATAGCTCCCAACTGGAATGAACCCTGATGTCCTTTAGAGAGTAGATGGTTAAACACACAGTGATGTGTTCAAACTGGAATCGTACCCTGCAATAAAAAGGAGCTCTCCTCCCTTCATGTAAAGCACAGGAGAACTTTCTGGCCAACATGCTCTATCTCAGCTCTGTGCTGTGTTGGGTTGGGAGGAGTGATGTGTGTGAAGTGAAACTGTTCTTGCTTTTCTCAATTTATCTTTCCTTCTTTCTGTGTCCAGTAAGGTGCTGTAATCTCTCATCTGGACTCCACAGCTCTAATAAAGCTGTTTTCATCTGTGGATAGTTGGAAAATTTGTGTTTTGGAGGCAGGGGGGTGAATCTTTTAAATAAGTTATAAAAATGAAGAAAATTTGGGCATTACAAATAGCTTTTTTATATTTATTGAATTCCCCCTTTCTTCTGTTCTGTAGTCCTCCCTGGAGATATAGGGTACCACACAACATCATTTCTCTTCAGCCTAAAGATATTCTTTAAGTGGTTTTTGTATGGAAGTTCTGTGGGCTATCAATTATCTCAGCTTTTGTCTGTCTGAGAATGTCTTTATTTCACCACCAACTTTACAGGATATTTTTACTGGGTATAAAATCCCAGGGGTGAGCAAAGCTGTGACTGTTTCTGGGTTGCATCCTTTGTCTGTGGAGCATGTGAAGCCCAGGTAACCCCTTGTCGCTGGTTCTGTTGTCACAAGTTTAGAATGAGGGTGAAAACCCTGCAGAGAGCTATTGGCAGTGGTGGTAGTGAGGACTCAAGAATTAACTCTAAACCAAAATCTCTTAAAGTTTACTTCTTAGAAGGCGTTGGGAAGCTGCATGGAGTCTATTGATATGACTTAATATCAAATGGGTTAAGTTCTTTCAATCTGTTTTTATCATAGAAAAGATAAAAATTAGTGCATCTTTTAGGCTCAGATTTTTAAGAACTTTTCATATTATGCCAAAAAAACTTGGTCTTTATTCTGTAACACTGGAGAACCAATAACTCAGGGGACAGACACAGTAATATCTTGTAACAAAATGATGACCTTGGGAGAAGCATTTAGGAGATGGGCATCAGGGAGATCTGTTTGTGCTTTAGCTTTTAGAATGTAGCAAAAAACTCACAGTGAAGAAACTGAAACTTACACAAGGGCTGAGATCACTGGAAAGTAAGAGAGGCAATTTGGAGGATGATCTGACAAGATTTAGCAACAAATCGGTTTTGAAGTATATGGGGATGTTTCTAACTTGAATGGCCAGATGATTATAATGCATTAATTGATTTATGAAATATAAGCAGAGGTGCAGAATGGAAGGGTGACAAAACCCCACATTTATACTAGTTAGCCAATGTGTGTTTGCATTTGGGGCTCTCACTGAGGAGGAAGGTCAGAAATGGAAATCGGATTAGGCTTGAGAATTTTTTAGTGCGCAGTAATTGAAGCTGTATGAAAAGTGTATGCCACCCAAGTAGACAGCAGAATGTAAATAAAAAAGAGCTGAAGACAAAGTCCAGGGAGAACAGTATTTAACAGGCAAGAGGAAGAAAATGAACAAGACTGAGAAAGCCAGACAGGCAGACAAGTAGGTGAGACTGGCACAGTGGAGGCTACAGGAGTTTCAAGAAGGGAGGTGACCAGCAGGGTCAAGAGGAAATCGGGCTTCCCTGAGCTGGTACCTTGATCTGTGACGCAGTCATGTAAGGAAAGCAATTCATTGAACTCTCAGCTCAGGGTTATAGCGTTTCTTAAACTACATTTAAAAAAATATTTTGCAGATATTTTAATAAAAAATTATGCTCAAAAAATATATTAGATATGTGGAACAGGGTACCGAGGAAACTTGAAATAATGTCCAAATTAAACTCGGGAGCACGTTTTACCTCTTGCACTGATAATCAGAATGGGGCATCTTGATCACTTATATTTGATTTTTGACATGGAATTCTTGACCAAAAATAATGAGAAAAAACAATATTGTTTATTACTGCTTGACAAATACACAGAGAAAACTTCCTAGATAGCATGGCTGGAGAAGTGAGAAAGACATTGTGAATCTTCTCAGGTAGTTCCACTGCTATTTCCACTGCTATTTCTATTACTGTTTCATGTTGTCTCAAGGCTCAATAAATGTCGACTGCCAAGGAGTTTATTCCCACATCCTTTTTCTAAGGAAAGGTTGTTAATTGGAAGAGGAAAAGAATGTGTGGCATCATTTAAACCAGGGTTGGTAACAATTCTGAAGATGCTTTGAGCTATTTAGATGTCTGATGGTGCAACATAATGGCCTTCTACAATGGATGAGGGCGAGTCCTCTGTTAAAATCCAATCATCTCACACAAACCAGGCTGAATCTCAGGAGCACTAACATCTTTTTTCTCTTTTTTTGAGTTGAACCATTATCCACACTACCCCATTCCCTTAGACCTGCCAAATAAAAGAATTCTCTGCACTTAATTATAATAAGAGTCTAAGCATTTAAAATGTCTTAAAAGGCAGTAATTATCCTCATTACCCAGGGGACTCACCTACATTTCAGACAAGCACTTGGCAATTGGTGCTGCAATTGGGGCAGGGCTATAGCATTTGGTGAGTTTGAGATTAGAGAGTGAAATTTCTGATATATATATATATATATATATTTACCAGGGTGACACAGAATGTGCTAAGGAATTGAAAAGGCCTATGCTTCTTTTTTAAACAGCACAATCTCAGAACTATGGGGGTCACTCCGGCAGATAAAGAACATCAATGGGCCACTTAGGGATGACATGGTGGGAAAAGCTCGATAGGGTGGTCCACATTGAGGCACCATATCTGATGTACAATGGTTCTGTTAATTTCTTTAAGGAATGTTTATATTAGCTAAATCTGTCTTTTAAAAAACTTTTAAGATGGTATTTACTTTTAGATGATACAATAGTATTTTCTGTTTTAATTAAAAATATTGTTGCAAATACAAAGAATCAGGGTAAAATTTCCACATGGTTTTGTGGCTATATTATTATTTGAATATTTTGCTACTAGTCTCATCAAAGTTGACTTTTCCCCAAGAAGATAAGATACCTGTATTTTGTTTTGTGATAACCACCAAATACATTTATAATTAACTAATTTACAAAAAGCTAGGGGGTGTGACTTATTCTAAAGCTATTAATGTGTATATCATTCTCAGACTTATTATGACCATATGTTGTAAACCAATCATGTCCTCTTGATATGTATAGCACAGCACTCTGTAAAAGTTGCATTTAATGCATACACAATTCTTGATCGCTAGCCACAGGATAGTCTACCCACAGGATAGAGCTGGGGGATAAACCAGGAGAAGAACAAAACAAACAAGCAAACAAGGAAACAAACAAACAATAACAGTAAATCTCTTGAAGGGTCTTTGTAATATTAATAAATGTGAGAACTTCACTTCTGTAGCGTATTATACAGCTAAGAAGATAACTGGGTCAATGAGGGGATTTTTTGGCCTATTTCATTCTTGGCAATGTTTCATGATAATTTTTATTTTTACTTTTATGACTAAGTATTGCATTTTAAATTGGAACTTTATAAAATTTAAAGTATTTTAACTGGAATTGAATGCAGTGATGTCATTATTTGGCAATAATTCATCCACATGCTAAGTTCAACTTCTCCAGGGTCCAAAGACATCATCTCTGAGTTATCCAAAAACCTCATCGTGTACTATTCTCTTTATTCATAGACAGAGAGCATTTACTCTTCAGAATACATCTTCATTTATGTGCTTTGAAGTTATTCCTTCATTAGGCTGCCAAATTCTATTTCATCCTTTAAGGATAAACTCAAATGCAGCAGAGAGAATATAGTCAATAATATTGTAATAATTATGGCATCAGGTGGGTACTAAAGTTCAGGGAGGATCACTTTGTAAGTTATATAAATGTCTAACCTCTATGCTACACATTTGAAATGAAAATAATCAATGTCAACTGTAATAAAAAATAAAAAATAAAAAGCCATTGCCAAATGAAAACTAAGGATAAGCTTAAATGACACCTTCCCATAAAAGAAGACTTTGTAGATTCCTTCAAGCATTATTATTCTCTAGCACCTGTCTCCAATCTCCTACAAAATATGTGTGTGTTTATTATACTTGTTAATCACTGTGCCTATAGTCTACTGTCCAGCGCACACTCGGCAGACAGCACGTTCTCCGACAGTAGAGATTCTTTCTTGCTCATCTCAGTGTTTTTAGTGCTTACTTGAGTGTGGCACATTAAGTCAATAATGTTTGTTATAAATGAATTACTGTATTTTGCTGTGTAATGAGCACTTTTTTGTCCAAATTTTTGAGGGAAAATAAGGATGCACATTATACATGGGTAGTACCTGAAAAACCTTTCATCTCTTCTGGTGTTTTCTAATTAATTGTTACATAAAATTTCTTGTACCATAATATGTTAAAAAAATAAATGCTAAATTCTTTTATAATACCAAAAACAAGTGTCTAAATATAAATAAATAAATAATTGAATTAAAAAATTAAAACAAAGGTTTTTTTTTTTTCCTGAAAGCTTGGGCCAAAACCATGGGTACACATTATACATTGCAGTGCATTATACATGGGAAAATACAGTAATATGTGAGCTAATGACTTCAGAATGTTATTTATTGGGAGTTGTATTCTTTTTGAAATTTCATGGAGAGTCTTTGGGAAAAGTTCTTAGAATATAGACCTATCTTAACAAGGAAGAATGGAACAGATAAAAGGTACCAAAATAGCTGGAAGGGCTGCCACTAGCAAATGCAAAACAGCGGGCTACCAGAGCAAGACAGAATCTTTGTAGAACTGGAGTTTTTAGAGGGGCATACATAAGGCAGCATTGATCAGAGAGGTGATAGGGCCAGAAGGGCTGAGAACATTGGCACTTCAGTCAATTAAGCGCTTTCCTTAAACTGTGGCTTTGCCACTTACCAGCAGAGCTAAATTTTAACCTAAGTCTCATTAGCTTCTCTTATAATAATAACCTTCTAAATTTGGGGGACTTCCTTAGTCCATTTGCCTGCTATCACAAAATACCACAGATAAATTATAAGGAATATCAAGAAAAATGATATGAAGCTCTTAGCCTTCTTTAAAGTGTCGGAAATTAGTATCATATTTTAAATGTGGTTTTTTTCAGTAAAGAAATAGCAAAAAGCAATCAATAAACTAAAGATATGTCACTGACTTTAAAATAGGCCCAAAAGTACTATCTGAGACAAACTGTAAATTGAAGCTTTAGCATTGCGCCTTTATAAATATTGCCTAGTACCTCAAGTAAATAATTAAAGCAGTGACCTCCATCAGGAGGTGGTGGCAAAAGCAGGTATGAGATCAAGTACCAGCTCCTCGTTGTCTAATTTGTGACTCGCTATCTATACCAACAGATTGTCAGTAACCTTCTTCCTATTATCTTAGAGTTGTTTTAGGAATTAATAATAATAATAGTAATAATAATAATAATAGGATTTTATCACATCTGTTTTCCTTGTAGAGAAAGCAATGATGGAAAATCCAGACAATATGAAATGAAAGGTTAGTAACAGAAACCACCCTGAGAAGTTGCAGTGGGAGGGACTGCAAAGAAAGATAATACAAATAAGTAACTGTCAGCAGTTTAGTATGTGGTGCTGGGCTTAATCACTAAATAACAGACGTTCATAAATGTTTATGAGGTGATCCTGGGAGCTGAGGGAAGGTTCGGTCTGCCAATCAAGTCACAATGCTGGTGTCCTTGCAGAGGTAGAACATTGTCATGGGAAGAACAGGGCTTGATAGGTGGGCCTGGGGAGGAGTTCTTTCTTCGTGAATTACTATTTGCTGTCTGTCCTTCCAAGTTTTAACAACTTTTAAAGTAAACTGGGGGTAATAATATTTGTCTTCTGGAAGCCTGTGAGAATCAAAGGAGATAAAGCTTGTGGAGTGCTGAACCTACAGTCAGAGCCCTCTACAGCTAATTGACCCTTGATACAAAGAGATCTGAGCAGTTCACTGGGGAAAAGTAGGGAGGGGCTGTAGGAGGAGGTTGCCGGAGGCCATGGAAAACAGTCTAGGATGGGATTGGCTGAGAAAACAGAATGCCTGCAGAGTGCATGGAACTATGGGCAAGATTTGAAATAAAAGAAGAAGGGTGCTCAGGCAGCTGGCTCCAGCTCTCTGGCGCCTGCACTGGCTGGTTCTGGCTATCCGGCTTTCTTCCTGGAGCATACCTGGATAATCGTGCTACAGCTGCCTGTGTTTCCCAACAGAAGGTATTTGGGGTGGGAAGGAACTCTGGGCACAGCCTAGGGTTGGGCTCGCCTGGCAGAGGGTGGCCAGTTTATCCTTCTTTGGGTGTTCTAAAGGGGATGACCTTTGAGGTAGAAGCCAGCCATTCTTCAAAAATTGTGTAATTTTTGTATCTTATGCTGTTTTCATTTGTAAACTAACCCTATAGAAATAAGACAATTAAAACTAACAGGCGGAAATGATAGGAGAACTCAGGTATTAAAGAGTTTATCCTAGCCTTAATTGATAGGCCTAGGTGACTACCATATTTTGCCATGTATAATGCACACTTTTTTGACCAAATTTTTGAGGGTAGTACTAATTCCATATCTATATAAATGTTTTAATTCTTTTATTTATGCATATGTGTTAAAAGTGTAACTCTAAAAAGCAATAATGATATACTTATGAAAAATAATACCCTGGGATATGATAATCAGTTTTATTTCTGAATACAAGTAAATAAAAATTGAATTAAAAAATTAAAATGAAAGATTTTTTTTCTGAAGTTTTGGGCCAAAACATGGGTGCTCACTACACACGGGAGCACATTATACAAAGCAAAACACAGTAATTCCCATGGAAAGCTGTTATCCCAAAATTGTGAAGCTTTTGAATGAAGACTCCTTTCCTTTATCACCAAAGGTCCCTTTACCTCTGGAATTTAGCCTGGAGGGTGGTGGCCGGCAGCAGGACCCTACTTGCTGTTCAGCAACACCTTTGTTCCAGGTATTCTTGGATCACTCCCCTTTTCCTCATTGATTGTATTCTTATCAGGAAAAATCATCCATTTCCTTAGCAGAGCTCATCTTTTTCTGTTATTTTCAGTCACCTATTTTCTGCCTATTTTGTAAAAAAAGCGGAGATACATTAAATGTCTTAGGAAGAGTATTTCAGATTAAGTTCCTCAAATTGGTAGAACAATGTGTTATAAATCTGCTGACCTAACCCTTGACCATCTAAACTTCATCCTTATTACTGCTTTTATCTCTCACCACTTTACAGCATCAACATTGGAAACAATGGAAGGAAGAGAGATCTACACTCCATTTTCTCTCTAATTAGACACTTCAAGTTGGAAAACTTTGCTTTTATATGTGCTTGGCAGAGTATTTTGTGGGCTTACTTTAACTGGAATGTATTTATGATAATATTAGGAATACAATTCAAAAACATCACCCATTAAATTGGATGGAAGAGTTTTATGGATCTGATATAAGTTGAGAAAAATATACTCATTTTCAAATAGAGATTTGCATGAAGATAATCGTGTGCATTAAAGAAAGAAGAGTGGGGGGGAATAAATGGTGATGGAAGGAGACCTGACTTGGGGTGGTGAACACACAATACAACATACAGTTGATGGACTGTGGAATTTTACACCTGAAACCTATATAATTTTATTAACCAATGTCACCCCAATGAATTCAATTAAAAAAAGAATCTAGATAGAACCTACGTAGTTTCAGGGTATACTGTTTTGCACACATGAAATCCTTGCATAAAAGTATAACTTTGATTCAAATTAAAATTAAATTTTGAAGGTTAATGCAAATGCTTAGTTTAGAAAAAGCTATGTACTTTGGGAAGAGCTAGACTTTTTTTTGCTTCATAGAGTAAACACTTAGTTTTATGACTACTAAACATCTGTACTCCTTCCTGTTTTGTGCTAAAGCTTCTCTATTGTCATTTTCTTTTTGAGGAATTACTCTTCATAAAGACAAAAAAACTAATGCCAAGTGATGGTAGTATCAGTTGAGATAGCCTGCCTTCCAAAAGCCTGGGCATTAAAGCCTGTGGCCTAAAGCAAACCAGCTGGACTCTGTGTCCTGTGATTTTGAAACATGAATAAAATAATGTCAATATGGAAAAAAAAAACAATTGGAACCAATTCATTTAACTGCCCAGGTTCAGTAATCCAGTGGCTCAGTTAGTTATGCCACTAAGGACCCAGAATCTCTCTGTTGTATCTCTATATTCACAGGTCATAGACCCAGCTTTTGTAGCCACGTCGTCCCATGCTCCCAAGGTGTCTGCTTAATTCCAGGTCCCACAAGATAATATGATTCTGTAAAGTAGCAATTTGATCAGGGCTTAGCTTGACAGCTCATTTCTGCAGCAATGATGTGATCTAGGCTTGGCCATGCTGCTAAATAAATAAATACACACCTCCTATAATTATGTTGCTCTAGGTTTTAAAATACTCTGATTTGTTAATTCACAGATCTGTGAAAATATCCTAAATGGGATATTCCCCTAATTTACAGTGATGCCTTTTGAAATTGTACTTGGTGACAGAGAGTACTTTAATTGACTCTTTTAGTAGCAATTTGGGAAGGAAGAGAGAAATATCTTTTCTCCATTACTCAGAAACCCTTTACTCTAACTTTTTTTTATGATTTTCTTTATATAAAACCCCTCCAGCTATAGCAACTGTAGCTAAAATTGTTTGCTTAATACTACACTGGGACTTGGCTTTTTCACTCCCCTGTGCCCACTTACATCTCAAATACTGCAATTTTCATTAAATGTTTGCTGAATTAATAATTGCAAATAAATGATCCAAGGCAATTACTACAATATGAGCATAATAGACTGGTCACTACATAAAGTAACAGCAACATGGACGTGATTCTGTGAAAAAAAAAGAAATGTGTAGCTGAGATTTAGAAAAATGAAGGACTACAGAATATGAGCTGCATATTGAAAATACCACTGTCTTGGGATTGATAAGATTTGGGTCTGAGCGTTTGGAGAATCACTCAGATACATATTCTGGACAGTGAATAACTGACATTAGTTTTTATATTTTTTCTTTTAATAACATTAATCTAGTCAATACTATCCCTGATAAAATAGAGAAGTAGAAACTGTTTCTGTTCCTGGTATAATATCTAGTAAGAAGTATATCCAATTTCCTTCTTACTTGTAGGATTAGAAAAGCCTAAATTTACTTTTCTAACTTGTTCATTTTATAAATGAGAAGATTGAACTATGAAGAGATTCAACTAATCCATAGTATTTTAATAGCATCTATTAATCAGTTATTCTGTTGCTTTGTACCATTTATGTACCTTCTCTTATATAATGCTCTCAATAATTTATTACATAGGAGCCCCAATGTAGGGATCAGGTTACTGAAATTCAGCAAGGTTAAGTAACTTGTCCAAGGTCAAAGAGCAGTGCTTATCATCAGCAATGAGGCCCGGCTCTGTTGATTCTTGCCAGTGACCACTTCCCAGCACCGGCAGCTGCTGCCCAGACCTTGGAAGCAAACTAACTGGGGATCTGGAGCTGAGGAACTGGGCAGAGAAGTTTAGGTGGCCCTAGTGTGTAGACTATGATGTATGATTATATGCCTTTAATGAGATCATCATGCCCTATTAATTTAACATCTTTAATAATATGCTGTTTACACATATAAACATAAATGAATGACAAAAATCATGAAACTGTGCCTAATGAAAATCTAATGAAATAAGCTATTTTAAGCTAGATCACTAAATTGCATTCTAATCAGAATGAAAAACAGCTGACATTCCTAATGTAGCATAACCAGGTGGTGTTGGGATGGGGGCAGAGGGTATCACTATTAATAACTCCTTTATGTTTCTATCTAAATTATGTTGAGAGCAGTGAGTATGGAGGCATGGCCAGAGTGTCCCTATGAAGTCCTGAGAGACTGACCAGGCTCTTGCAATGTGAGTCACAACTGTATGGGAAGGAGTGCCATCCACTGTCATCTCTCCCACTGACTCTGGTTAATGCATAAAACGTCTGCAATGAGTTCAGCAGGCAGCCTGTACTCCACATTCAAAGCTAGAACTATTTATTAATGTGTTTATGCATTCATTTATTCAATTTGTTAACATGATGGAGCCCATATAATTAGCAGGTTGAAACTGTGGCAGGAAATATGGAAAAAATTCTGAGAGACTACTAATACTGTATGATTTCACTTACATGAGGAATCAAAAAAACAAAACAAATGAACAAATAAAACAGAACAGAAACAAACACAGATACTGAGGAGAAACTGATAATTGCTAGAGGAGAATGGGGTAGGAGGGTTAAATGGATAAGGGGGAGGGAGTTAAGAAACACAAACTTCTCATTATAACGTTAGTCCCAGGGATGTAGCACACAGCATAGGGAATACCGTCAATGGTATTGGGGTACCCATGTGCAGTGACAGATGGTTACTAGGCTGACTGCTCACCACGTTGTAAGGTATATAGATGTTGAATCACTACAGCAGTCCCTGAAACTCATATAATATTGTGTCAACTATAATTAGAAATAAATTTTTAAAACAGATCCCCTTTCAAAGAAGCAGAGTTAAAATATGGTGGGCAATGTAATTAGAGTAGATTAGACTAACTTCAGCTTCTCCTATTTCTAGAGGCATTTTTCTATGTTGCTCTGGGTAATTAGTTTCCTAGCCAGAAATGTTTTAGTTTTGTCCAATAGCCTCTCATTTTCCTGCCTATTTTCCAGGACAGAATTTCCTAGTATGTCAGTGGGGACAGTGCAGTGACTATGCTCTGCTTATTGGACATGAGCTTTAGACAATGATGTCGTTTCTGAACACTTCACAAGTTTCATAGTTAAGAAGCCAATGAAATCAGTTTTATTTTTTAAAAAAGCACTGTCCTCATCATAACATTGCCATCTGAGTTAGTAATCCAAGCAGTCTTTTTCTTCTAATTTAGGGCTCAAAGACATTGATTTATTCCTATTTCTTCTTGACTTTGAAATAACTCAAAATGTGAAATGCTATTTGACTAACAACACACAAAAAAATTATGAATGTGCATGTATGCATGTGTGTATATATATCTGTATAAAATACTAAGCATGGCATAGCATAATATACATGACACAGAAATAGTAAACTATTTCTCATCTAGACAGAAATAGGTACATATATGGCAGTTTGTGTGATGGTTGTCAAACAACCACACATATTATGTCAGTCATAGGATAATATATCTGTATCTACTCTGCTGTAGGTATAGATACATATTAATCTATATAATCTCCTTTTAATTATTAATAAAACATTATTTCAAGAAGAATAGTCAGAATTTTTAAAGACTAAACTAATAACATAGGTATTCTGTTTTTAATGTAGACTGGAATATTAGTAATACATAGTGGGAAACATATTATATTTATTTTATTTTTGAGAAATAAGGAGAATTGAATCAATCTTCTCAAAATTATGGTTGGTGGAATGCATGGTACTCAGGCAGTCACTACGAGATTACTCTGAATTAAGAGTAATTACAAGCCTCTCAGAGATCACAGGGGTCTGTCTCCGGCCCTTCAAGCAGCTGATCAGAATAGATTCTCATTATGGGAAAATCCTGTGCTAATCCTAAAGTCACTTCCTACCTCCAAGACCCTGAATACTTCCAGTGGCAAGTCCTGTCCCCAGGTATTGTCTTCCTAGCACAAGACACTTTTTTAATTTGCAGAGTATCCTATACATCTAGCCCAGGCAAAATGTCATTCCTATCAAGATACTCTGAGAGATGAATTTGAATTTAAGTCTAGCTGCCTTCCACTGTGGACTCAGGACTTCACACTGACACCCTTGGACTTCTGTTCTGCCCAGGTTTTCACTTGGCTTGGGCTTATTACCTACAAAAGGCTTAATGTTAACCTTGGTAACTCTTGGCACAGAACTAACTGCCTGAAGTGGTTATGTGATTAACATGGTAAATGGCTAATGCCCTCTATGTGCCACCGTCAATTGAAATTCTCTGTTGTTGCTTGGTTACTTTTATTTAGTTTTTAGAATGTGCCCGACAATCAGTGTGCTAGTTAATAAATACCTGTTGATGATGACTGTAACTACCATCATTATTAAAGGAATGGTCAGTCATTAGGCTCTGGATTCAACTGAATGAGAGTAACATTTAGTCAAGGTTATTTGTAGAATCATATGTGGAGTATATCCCATAATCTAAGATCTTTGGGCTTTGCCAAAGAAAAATAGTGAATTATAATGCTTATTCTTCAGCACCGCAGTATTCTTTAAAAATATTTTATTTCTGCCACCTCTAGGTTCTGATTTCATGTCACTCAGTTCCATTTGAAACAAGACTATTTCTATCATTGTATTGTGTTTCCCCGCAGATTCCCCTTTGAAATACAAACTTTTCAACTTATTCTCAATTGCTCTGTCCTTACCTTATTCTGAACTCTTCCAAACACACACACATACACAGGATCAAAGCTCTTTGACATCATTATACTCCTTCTCCTAAATGAGTCAGCAGGTTCCATAGTAAACCTATCTACGTGTATGGTATCTGTCCGTTACTGTTTTATACCAAAATCCTGAAACCTTCAAGCATACAATGGTAAACATTTGCCCCTCCTGAGATAGTGGGTTGGCAGGAATAACAACTTCAGGCCACAGTCACTAGCACTGGTCATTGTGACTCTCATGCTGGCGCTGGCACCATCAGGCTATCTGGTATACCTTTCTCATAAAACAAAATAAGTACAGGAAGCAAACCCCACTGTGTAAGCTCCTTTTAAGCTTCTTGTATCACAACTGCATACAACACATTACACAAAATATTGAGTAAGTCACAGGGCCAAGTCAAAGTTGAAGATATTAATGTTTAAGGACAGACTGCCAAGGTACATGGCAAAGAGTGGAAACAGGGAGGGGTGAAGATTGTGGTCCAATATCTCAATCTACACAAGAGGTGGGACAATGTATACTTTTTCATGGGCCCAGTCTGCGTTTGGTGTTATCTACTGTCTCCTAACTTAGAATTTAAACAAAAGTGAGTTCAGAGAATATGGCTAGAGCATCATCTGCATCCTGGATGGACATTTATCACATGTGATTTGTGAGGCAGGTGTTATTATAATTTGTTATCCCTAAACTAATGATAAAGTATATGGAAGGTACACATTGCACTTAATTTTGAGAAAAATTAAGAGTGGACATAATGGCAACCTACTAAATAAAAATATGAGTAATGAATGTCAGTGAACAAATGCTATGGGTTTTCTTTCATTTCAAACTAGATTAGAACTGTGAAATTGTAAAGAATGTCATTTCTGCTTTATCTTTCATTATCTTAAAACACCCAGTGTTATGCCATTATGTTAAAAATATTGAATGCACTCAACCCATGTATTGGAATGGACACATTTTAAAAACCCCTGCATATACCGAGACTGGTGAGGGTGCAGAGTGAGCAGAGCTCTGCTCCATTGCCGGTGAGAACACAAAATGGTCCAGTCCCTTTGGATACAGTTTGTGGTTTCTTATGAAACCCCAGCGAAACACAGACCCTAACAAACAGCAATCTCACTCTTAGGAATCTTTCACTGTCTTTTATCTAAGATGCAACAATGGTTTTTATCCTCTGGGGCTTCTCTTTGGGGATGCCATGTTAGTTTTGCTGTCTTTTATTTGCTTTTCAATCCCCCTGCAAAATATTGTACTAAGCTTTCTGTTTACTCAATTCCTTTTCTGTTTTCTTCATTTCTCATGATTTCAAAGCTGCTGATTGCAAAACTGTCATAGTACCTCTTGTTTGGAGTCCAACTATATCCTACTCTCTGGCCCTCACTTCTTTATCTGACCTCAAGATAGTTATTTATGATCCATTGTTTAAAAGTGAAATATAGAGATTTATTTAGCAAACATATGCTATCGATTTCTACTCTTTGATATCCAAATAAGTGCTCTTATATGGGTACATAATGCAATCATCAGCTTGAGGAAACATCTTTAATATTTTCTCATGGTATAAATATACTAAATGATGAGTTTTGTCTGAGATACACCATTTTTTAGAGTAGATACATTTTACATGCCTGAATACTTAATTAGATGTATTTAAGATAAAGAGGGTTAATGTCATTCCAGTTTGCATAGTTTGTGGTTCAGCTGCTACGCATCTCTGCCCGCAGCACCCGCGTCAGAGGCCATGTGGTTAGAGCACAGGGCCACACATCTTCCCTCACCTCTTTGCTCTCCCTTCCTCCCGCTTTTGATGGCTTTGCTTGCCACTGCCTTCTTACACTTTAATAATTCTCCATGTTAGTGACCACAATAAGAAAACAAAAGTCCAAATAATCAACAATAAAAAAACCCTCACCTCCATGTGCCTTACCCTCAGCCTCTTTCCATCTCTTTTCTTTGAGCATTGTCAAAATTCACAAATAAGGAGCCTTCAGTTCTTTATGGCATCTCATCACTCAATACTCTGAGGAGTTGCTCCTGAGTTTAACAATCTCTGGTACCCTAATGATGCTGCACTGTTGGAGTCACTAGCAAATCCCAACTGGCAAAATCCAGGTGCCTTCAGCTACGAATCTCACCCTCATGCCACTTCCTGCTGCAGTATTTGATGTTGCTACCCACTCATTCCTTCTTGATTTACTGCCTCTTGTTTTTAATCTCATTCTCATTTTACTACATAGCCTCCACTCTGACCTCTCTTTCCCCACCTGCCTTGTAGGTGTGACTTTCTCAAGGTCGCATCCTTAGTCTTCTCACATGTTCACCCTAGTGATTTCAGCCACCACCACAATTTTAACATTACCTCCCTTCAGATAATTCCAACTTTGTATTTCTACCCTAGCTCTGCTCTTGCACACCACACACACCTACATGTGGGGTCCTTTGCCAGTCAGAGATGTTGCGCTTATCCCTAAATCCAAAGTGTTCATAACAAAAGTAACCAATGAAGAAAGTGCACAGAACATGGCCTTTGGACTTAAAGTTTTACCTTTTCCACTTACTCACTGTGTGCCAATAGAGAAGGCACTTAGATGGTACATGCAGCTATAATTGGGGGAAAACACCCAAATTTACAGAGTTATGGTGAGAATTAAATGCTCAATACATTGCCTGAAATATGGTGGCACTCAGTGCCTAGGAGCTGCTCTGTGTTATTATCTTAATTTCAAAGCCTCCTTCTCTCCTTGGAACTCTGTATCCGCAATAGCATCACTAGAACCCTATAGCAATTTCTTCTCTGTCTTCAGATTCCATCAGTGATCAAGTCATGTTGATTATCTGTTCATTTTTTCCTGGTGTCCACACCTATTTTTCTAGATATGAGTCCTTTCAAATATTTTCCCCCAGTCTTAAGCTTGTCTTTTCATCTTCTCTATAAGTCTTTCACGGAGGATATATTCAAAATTTCAACACAGTTCACTTTATCAATTTTTCCTTATAAAACTGTGCTTTAGGAATCAAGTCTCAAAACTTTTTGCCTAGCACTAAATCCCAAACATTTTCTCCTATTTTCTTTTTAAAATATTTAGTTTTACATCTTACTTTGAAGTAATGTATTTTAAGTTAATTTTTGAATAAGCTATATTCTTTTTAAAAGGTTTTATTTATTTAAAGAGAGGGGAAGGTAGGGAGAAAGAGAAGAAAAATATAAATGTGAGAGAGAAACATTAATCTGTCACCTCTCACATATACTCCAACTGGAGGCCAGGCCCAAAACTGAGGCATGTGTCCTGACCAGGAATTGAACCGGCAACCCTTTGCCCTGTGGGACGATGCCCAGCCAATTGAGCCACACCAGTCAGGGTAGTATATGACTTTTTTATTAAAAGGATTTATCTACAGTTTCTTAAAACATTTCATGAAGATTTACCTAATTGAACTAGAGAGAATGTTGGAAGTTCAAAACAAGAATTTTCTGAATCCTGACATTTCTAAGAACAGAAAGTACACTGATATTGTTTAAGTGAAAATACTGCTCATTTTTTCCTGGGAAGGAATGATGACTGAAAGTGGGCTCAATAGCCCAGAGGGAGGATTCAAGAACTGAGGAATTCAAACGTCAGGAACCAGACTTAGCCCTCACCGAGCATCAGTCCCTATGCCTGGGCTCTAAACACATTTTCTTTGTAGACTTAGACTTAATATAAACTAGCCATTAGCCACCACGTGGAAGATAGGAGGATGAGTGGCCATCTTGGACTGTCTGCCTCAGATGACTGCCGGGTAAGAATGATGCTACCCCACAACACACAAAGACCAACACAGCCAAGACCATGTACCTCTTAACATTGTGATGAGTTACAAGTTGGTGCTGTTTTATAAGGCACTACATTGTGTAGTGGTTTTACAACAAAAGGTTAGTGAAACAAGGTCATTTTTTACTTGTGTGTCTTTTAGTGCTCTCAGTCTCATCCATTATTCCGAAATTCCATTATGACACTCATTTACTTTTTGTGTCTAGAAGCCACAGGAAAAATGACACTTTTCAGCAGTATTATGGGTTTAGATACTACATTGCGAGAGTGTGCCAAAGTTGTTTCTCCACGGAAATCTGTACTTTGCAGTGAACAGCCTGTGCATTCTGTCATAATTTTTGTATTCAAGCTGCTGCATCAGCTACAGATGTGGCTCTCACCTGTGTGGCCTCCTGGTGTAAACACCCATAAATGTGAGTAAATTCTTGGTTATAACCTCATCCTGATTTCCTTTTCCTCATCAAAAAACTTTCATTTATCATTTTTATTTTTACTTTTCTGAACACTTAGTATATTACCAGCAATTATAGACATAAGTAAATTTTTATAAAGCTGTGGCAGCATGATGTACGTACAATGTGATTATGAAACTGATTTTATCACACTGTTGGCCTCTCTTGACATCATGAAAGCCATTAGGGAAAATACAAAATGTTAAATGAAATGATTTGGATAGCATATCTCCTTTCCAACACAGTTAATGGGGAACTAATCTTTTATTGTCAAAGCATTGGTACACACGGGCAACAGCATTGCTGTTTACCCCTGTATAAATATTACAATGCATTGTGATAAATAAGATGCCTCATACCTAGAGAAAAAACTCAGTAATTTGTTGCCACCAATTGTAATGTAGATTTCTTTCACACATCTACAAAATTACATTCTATCACATTAGCTTATATAGCATCAAACTTACCAGAGGGGAGAAATGAGAATATTTACATTTAAAGTGAATTAGCTTTAGTTCACTCATGGCTAGAAGACATGGTGTATATTTGCTTGAATATCTCTTTTCTGTGTTTTTAAGATACTACTTTTTCTCCTTTAGAATATAGCTAAAGGCACACATGTTTCCTGCAGAGATCTCTCAAATAATATATTTGTATAGTGAGGCAAGGTAGAACCAGGCCTATTCAATTATGCTAATTACTTACATCACATTCTGTCTCATAAATCTACCTGTATTAGTAGATTAAATTGTTTTGCAAGGTGTATCCATTAAAATATGAGCTCTTGGAAGGAAAATGTCTAAATATCTTATATGTGTAGCCTCCAAATAAGAATTTAATAAAATTTTAATTAATTAAAATGGTCAGTATTGATTGACTGTATATTTTAATCCATTGTGAACAGTAACTTAAGGTGATTTTTAGTTGTGCTTAAATGTTTTTATGGAGTAAATTAAGGTAAAATAGAAATAGGAGGTCTGGCAGCATTAATGAGTAGCATTTATGTTTCTTTTACTCTAACACATTAATTAATTGTATTGTTTGCCACACTCTGCCAATGATTTATTGACAATGCTACAACTTTTGTTCTCTGAAATATCCCACCTTGTATGTGGAATATTTTTTTAAAGAATAACTCTTTTTAAAAAGATTTTATTTATTTATTTTTAGAGAGGGAAGGGAGGGAGAAAGAGAGAGAGAGAAACATCAATGTGCAGTTGCTGGGGGCCGTGGCCTGCAACCCAGGTATGTGGTCTGACTGGGAATCGAACCTCTGACACTTTGGTTCACAATCTGTGCTCAATCCACTGAGCTACGCCAGCCAGGTATGTGGAATATTGAACTGAGCCTTATTCCCCTGGAAGCAGAAATGATAAAGAAATCTCTCTACCCCCTTATGTTCCTGGAAACAGTTAACCACAAAGGACCACCCTCTGCTCTTTTATTCAGAGATAGGGCCCACCTCTATCCTACATTGTGGCTCCCATAAGACTCATTGCCCACCCTTCTTCACAATCACGTTATTTAATTGCCTCCATGAGACCCCAAGTTTTCTTTTTTCTCTGAGACATTTTACATTAATTTATATTTTTCCTACTACAGTAACCTAAATGAAATCATCCCCTTTACTGAGGTATTATTAGCAAACATATTTTCCCATAGTTTGTTCCCATTTCACTTTGCTGATTTTTTTTTAGCCATGCAGAAGCTTTTTATTTTGATGAAGTCCCATTTGTTTATTCTTTCCTTTATGTCTCTTGCTCTAGGGGACATATTGATAAAAATATTGCTATGTGGAATATCTGAGATTTTCTTCCCTATGTTCTCTTCTAAGACTTTTATAGTGTTGTGACTTATATTTAAGTCTTTTATCCATCTTGAGTTTATTTTTGTGTGTGGTGTAAGTTGGTGGTCAAGTTTCATTTTTTTGCATGTAGCTGTCCAGCTCTCCCAATACCATTTGTTGAGGAGGCAAGTTTTACTCCATTTTATGCTTCTGCCTGCTTTATTGAATATTAATTGACCACAGAAACTTGGGTTAATTTCTGGGCTCTGTATTCTGTTGCATTGATCTATGTGTCTGTTTTGATTACTGTAGCCTTGTAATATACTTTGTGTATTGTGATCCTTCCTATTTTGTCCTTTCTCAAATTTGCTGCAGCTATTCAGGGTTGTTTATGGTTCCATATAAATTTTTTAAATGTTTGTTCTATATCTGTGAAATACGTCATTGGTATTTTAAAGGGGTTGATCTCCAAAATATATAAAGAACTCACACTACTCCACTCCAGGAAGACAAACAACGCAATTAAAAAATGGGCAAAGGACCTGGACAGACACTTCTCCAAGGACATACACAGGACCCAGAAACATATGAAAGGATGCTCAGCACCACTAGCCATCAGAGAGATGCAAATTAAAATCACAATGAGATACCACTTCACACTGGTCTGAGTCACCATCATAAACAAAATAAAAAACAAGTGCTGAAAAGGGAACACTAGTGCACTGTTGGTAGGATTGCAGACTGGTACAGTCACTGTGGAAAACAGTATGGAACTTCCTCAGAAAACTAAAAATGGAACTGCCTTTTGACCCAGTGATTCCACTGCTGGGATTCGACCCAGTGATTCCACTGCTTAGGCAGTGATTCCACTGCCTAAGATTATCCTGAAAATCCTGAAGCACCAATCCAAAAGAACCTGTGCACCCCAATTTTCATAGCAGCACAATTTACAATAGCCCAGTGTTGGAAGCAACCTAAGTGCCCATCAGTAAATGAGTGGATCAAAAAAACCATGGTACATTTACACAATGGAATACTACGCAGCAGAATGAAAGAAGGAGCTCCCACCCTTCACTACAATGTGAATGGAACTGGAGAGCATTATGCTAAGTGAAATAAGCCAGGAGGTGAAAGACAAATACCATATGACCTCACCTGTAAGTGGAACCTAGTCAAAAAACCAAACAAGCAAGCAAAATATAACCAGAGACTTTGAAATTAAGAACAAACTGACAGTAATCAGAGGGGAGGTGGGAAGGGATAGTGGCGGGAGTGGGGTGTGAATGATCATCAAGGAACATGTATAAAGGACACATGGACAAAGCCAAAGGGGAGTAGGGTTGAGGGTGGGAGGTGGGGATGGCTGTGGTAGGGGGGAATAATGGGGGGTAAATGGAGACAACTAGACTTAAGCAACAATAAAAAAGGGAGAAAGAATAAAAAATTATTCCCTTAATTGTTCAGTGCATTCCATCTTTCACATGAGAGGTGTATTGGAATTGAAATACAGGATTAGGATAAAATAAACAAGATAAGTAAATAAAGACATTAAATACCTTATTTACTGACAGAATTCTATTTCAAAGTGTACACATACATAATACAGGTATTCAATAACATCTTAGAGAGAAAAGTGAAAATTAACAACTCACTGAGTGAAAATAGTCTCAGTAATAGATTATTCTAGTTTTTCAGGTAGATACCCAGAAATGAGGTGCTGGATCATATGATGCCTTCATTCTTAATTTTTCCAGGAGCCTCCATACTGTTTTCCATAGTGGTTGCACCAGTGTATATTTCTACCAGCATTGAAGAAGGATTTCTTTTTTCTACAACCTCTCCAACACTTGTTATTACTTGTCTTGTTGCTAACAGCCATTCTAATATGGATGAGGTGGCATTTCATCATAGTTTTCACTGGCATTTCCCTCATAGCTGGTGATGTTGAATATCTTTTCATTCACCTTTTGCCATTTGTATGTGTTCTTGTGAGAGGTGTCTGTTCAGGTCATCTGCCCACTTTTTAATTGGATTGTTTGTTTATTTGGTGTTGAGTTGTATGAATTCTTTATGTATTTTGGATATTAACTCCTTGTTGGAGCTGTTCACAAAGACATATGCACCCCTATGTTCATTGCAACACCATTCACAGTGACCAAGACATAGAAACAACTGAAGAGTCCTTCAGTAGATGATTGGGTAAAGAAGATGTGGTACATATATACAATGGAACTTACTCAGCCATAAGAAAAAAATGCAATACTGTCATTTGCAACATTTATAGAGGTTGAGAATATCATGTTAAACGAAGTAAGTCAGACAGAAGAATGTTAAGAACCATATGATTTTCCTCATATATAGGATGAGAAAAACAAACAAAAACTCATAGACACAGACAACAGTATGATGACTACTTAAGGGAAGGGTGGATGGGGGTAGTAGAGGGTAAAAGGGGTCAAATATATGGTGAGAGAAGATCTGACTTTGGGTTCTGAGCACATAAAGCAATATGAAGATCATGTATCAGAAATGTATGCTTGAAAGCTGTATAGTCTTATTAACCAATGTCACCTCAATAAATTTAATAAAAAGTAAAATAAATAATAGTACAGTAAGAAGTCAAAGAAAATAGTAAGTTATTGTATTTCCTATGTTCCTATGTTTACATAGTTCATTATTAAAATATAGACAACTATGAGTTTACAGTCATTTCAGTGATAACAAGCTATATAAACATTGAGTCATAATGGTCCAACTGTATTTCAAAATACTTTGGATAGTGCATTTATTTCCTATTGCTTGCTGTAACAAATTATCACAAAATTACTGACTCTAACCACCAAATTTACTATCTAACAGTTCTGGACATCAGAAGTCCAAAATAGGTCTCATTGTCTCATTGTGCTAAAATCAAGGAGTAAGTAGCATTGTGTTCCTTTTGGAGGCTTAAAGGATAATCTCTTTCCTTGCCTTCTCCAACACCTAGAAAATGGGCATAATACTTGGCTTATATCTCCCTCCCCCCATTGTCAAAGCCAGCAGCAATGGGTTGAAGCTTTATTACATTGCACTGTTCTGATCTACTCTGCCACTTTTTTCACTTTAAAGGACCCTTGTAACTACTTTTGGACCAAGTGTACAATCAAAGATGACATCCCTGTCTTAAGGTCAGCTGAGTAGCTATCTTAATTCCTCTTTGTCAGGCAACAGGATATATTCACCAGGTTTTGGGGATTACTACTTGAGCAACTTTAGGCAACCATTATTCATTTTTCTGCCTACCACAAATAATATATTCAAATGTTAGTTTAAATGAAAATAGGTTACATTTTTTTCTGGCAGGAGCAGTCCTAGAAAACTGTGCTCTAGATGACATTCCTCTGCTCTTGTGTAAAGTCATTTTCTTTCCTTTATCCAGGCTTGCTCCTGCTCTAACCAGGCCTTTGGTTCAGCTACTATCTTTATTGTTCCTCTGTAAAACCTGCTCTAAAGAAAGGAGAAAATGGCCCTGACCAGTGTGGCTCAGTTGGTTGAGGTGTCACCCTTAACTGAAAGGTTACAGGTTTGATTCCTGGTCAGAGCAAATACCTAGGTTTCAGATTTGATCCCTGGTCGGGGGAACAAGGGGAGACAAACAATCAATGCCTCTCTCTCACATTGATGTTGCTCTCTCTGCTGTCCTCTGTCTCTGAAAGCAATAAAAACAGTGTCCTCTGGTGAGGATTAAAAAACAAAACAAAACAAAACAAACTAAACAAACAAACAAAAACAGAGCTAATGAGTTCAGTCCTAGTCCAGACATATGTAGCTAGTGGTCTAATTCCTTACAGGTCTTCCGTCCCCAGTTTTTACAATCTAACAGATGTTAGCATGCCTCATTTCAGAGCTAAACATCTAGTTGTGGGGAGCATAGTGCTGCTAGATGTGTTTCTTAGGGCTCTGAGACTGTGCTGTATACAAAGCCAGTTATGTGAATAAGAGTACTAGGATTGTGCTCTTGTTAAATTTCCATCAGAAAAGAGATTTCAACTGGGGACCTCAGTAAGAGCCTAAGGAAAGGATTGCCCTTAGATGCTTACCTTAATCTGAGGTCTCCACAGGGCACACAAAAATATAAATATATAATAAAATATAATAAATCAAAAACTTTCATATCTTCATCATCCATAGTCAGTGTTCCTCATTTAGGTCTTATTAAAATTAGGTCACCTGAAAAAAACTAAAAATTCTTAATACCAGGAATAAAAAAGAGGACCTTACTACATTCCAAATCTCAAATCAAAAAGGATAAAAAAGAAATACTATGAACTATATTTTATTTCATTAAACTTAACAACTTAAATGAAACAAATATATATTAAAAAGATAAACATTTTCATGTTCATTGATGTGGAAATAGAAAAACATTAATAACAGAATATGTATTTAAAAACTCATAATTATAAATATTTCCATACAGAAAATTTCAGACCAGAGAGTGTTTTTGGTGAATATTCCCAAGAAATAATGTTATACATAAAACCATTCAAAAAATTTTAAAAAACTCTTTCTTATTCATTTGAATGAGGCAGCATTATCATGATATCAAAATATTGAACATTGTAAGTAAATAAAACTATAGACAGTATCTCTCCAGGACATAGATGCAAAATTCTATTATAAAACGATAGATGATTAAATATAAAATAGTAATTCATGGCTTTTTCAACAAATGGTCCTGAAACAAGTGTGTATCCACATATAAAATAATGAAGTGATACAACCAAACACAGTACTGGCTGCCTGTCACTCTGAAAGGCAATACTCGACCCGTGCTGGTGGGAAGAAAAGCGGTTTATTCAGATGCCGGCCACCTGGAAGACGCTGCACTCAGGTCTCAAAGTCTACCTGTACGTGTCTGGCCAAGCCGGTCATTCTTATGGGGAGTTGCTGGGAACTCAGGAAGGGAAAATTCCTAGGGTGAGCACAAATGTGCCATTTCTCTTGGGAATAGGTAGAGGGTGGACTCAGGAGTGCACAGCTTCTTTGCAAGCTCACTCCCTTTGTTCCGGTGTTCTTTCTCTCTTTGTATTAGCATTCCCCGGTGGTTTATGGCCTGCACAAAGCTGCAACAAGAATTGAAGCAGAGGATTGACATAACTTTGATTACTAGCTGGGATATTTACAACTTCACATCTTAGTGCATGTAGAGGTTTTAAAGAGGAGGGAAGAAGGGGAAAGCAGATCAAAGGGATCAGGGGAAGGGTTCCGGGATGTGCATGCAGGGTCCTTACTAGTCCTGAAATGGATCTTTCTGGTCAGCATCCTTGAGTCAGCGGGACTCCAAGGTCAGACTGTTTCTTAGGTTTACCCAGGAGTTGAACCTGTTGATTCTAGTACCGTATATTGAGAAAACAAGCTTATTACATATAAACTCCAGCTTTGAGGGAAAAATCAGGTTAGAGTAACAAGCTGTGTTTAATATTTACTAAGATTAATGTAGATAGCTTTATATAAATAGAGTGTATTAATTCCCCATTACATTTGGACCGTAATGTCACCACATACACAAAAATTAAATTGGGTTAAATACCAAAATGTAACAGGTGAAACTATCAAACAGAAGAAAGCATAGGATCAAATCTTCATGATCTCAAATTTGGAATTAGATACTTAGATACAGCACTAAAGCATGAACAACAACAACAAAAAATAGATAAATTAGACTTCATCAAAATGTATAACTTTTGTGCTTCAAAGGACACTAACGAGAAAGTGAAAACCAACCAACAATATAGGAAAAAAGACTAGCAAATCACATATCTGGTGAAGGATTTTTATCTTGAATGTATAAAGAAGTCTTACAAATAAAAATGCAAATCAAAATTACAGTGAGCTACAGCATCACAAGCACGAGGATGGCTGTAATCAAAAAGAGATAAGTGCAAATTTTGGTGGGGATGTGAAGAAAATAGAACTGTCATACCCTGTTGGTCAGAATGTAAAATAGGATAGCCACCTCGAAAAACAGTCTGGCAGTTTTCAAATTGCAAACTTAGAATTAAATAGGACCTCGCAACTCCACTCCTAGGAATATATTTAAGAACAAGGAAAACACATGCCCACACAGAAACTTGTGTGTGGATATTTATAGCACCATTGTTCATGATAACCAAAAGGTGAAACAATTCAAATGTCCATCAACTGATTAATAGGTAAACTAAATGTATATATTCATACAATGGAACATGCATTATTTGCTTATATGAAAACAAGTTGCAAAATATAACTTTTGAAAGTTATATGCCTGGTGAAAGAAGCTAGTCACAAAATAAAACTTTTTTATGATTTACTAAAAAAACTATTCGGAACTGGCAAAGCTGTAGTGACAGAAAGTAGATTAGTGATTACTTAGATAGGAGGAGGATGGAAGGATTTGAGGGTAAAATTAAAGAGTATACATTTTTATTGATGTGATAAAACCATAAAATTGGTTGTGGTAATGGTTGCATAACTCTGTACATACTATTGATAAAAGCCCCAAAACTGAATACTTCAAATGGTTGAATTAAATGATATGTGAATTATAACTCAATGACGCTGGTGACTGCCTTCTTTCCCAGCTGCTGTCTGAGAGTCCAGATTATAATCAGCCTGCATTTTAGAGCTGAATGGATTCCTGCCCAAAGGAGACAGTGGGTGTGCTGCTCTCACCCCCACCCCCGAAAAAGTCTTCAGCTTCTAAAAAAACGTGTCCATATATCCAGCACCCCAGCTGTTACGGTTGCCATCTGAGTGACTGTCACCTAAATCTTCTAGCTCTGTATGCCTATGGGGCTCGGCATTCATGGGTCCTTGGGAAAACAATGAGGCAGTCCTATTCAGAAGCAAAATTACTCCCAATAACTATGCCCTCTGGCTAAGCACAGTGTGAGGAGGCAAAAATACCAACCTATACTTCCTCCATTTTATATTTATAAGAAGAAAACTGGAAAACACCAATATGAGAAAATTAAACAACACAGTCCTGAACAACCAGTGAGTTAAAGAAGAAACTGAAACAGTATAAAGCTGAATGTTTTTTCTCTAAGATCATGAACAAGACAAGGGTATCCATTCTCTTCATTTTTATTCAACATAGTACTGAAGTCCTAGTCAGAGCAAAATAGGTAAGAAAAAAAAAGGCATCTAAACTAGAAAGGGAGTAAAATTGTCTCTTCTTGCAGATGACATGATGTATATTAAAAACCCTAAAGACTTCACCAAAGAACTGTTAGAATAAGCAAATTTAATAAAGTTGCAGGATATAAAATCAATATACAAAAATCTATTGCATTTCTAAACACTAATAATAAAATGTCATACAGAGAAATTAGACAAGAGTCCCATTAACAATATCATCCAAAAGAATAAAATACTTAGGAATAAATTTAACCAAGGAAATTAAAGTACTGTAAACTGAAAACTATTGTATAAAACAGGGGTCCCCAACCTTGGGGCCATGAACTGGTACCAGTCCCGGCCTGATGGGGACTAGGCCACACAGTAGGAGGTGAGCTTGAATGTAATGAGCTCGAATCATCCCAAAATCATACCCCCTCATCCCTGGTCTGTGAAAAAATTATCTTTCATGAAACCGGTCTCTGATACCCAAAAGTTTGGGAACTGCTGGTATAAAAACATTGATGAAAGATATGGAAAGAAGATGCAAACAAATGGAAATATATTCTGTGCTCATGAATTAGAAAAATTAATATTGTTAAAATTTCCATATTAAACAAAGCAATCTACAGATTTAATGTTATCTTTATCAAAATCTCAATGGCACTTTTCACAAAAATAGAAAAAACAACCCCACAGTTTGCATGGAACCACAGAGACCCCTAATAAGCAAAGCAATCTTGAGAGAAAGAACAAAGTTGAAATCATCACACTTCTTGATTTCAAACTACATTGCAAAGTTACATAATCAAAACAGTAAGGTATTGGCATAAAAAACACACATGCATAAATATCATATTTTGTTGTATATAATTTGCACCCATGTTTCAGTACTAATTCCCAGGTATAATTTGTATCCTTATTTTTCCCTCAAAAATTGGGGCAAAAAAGTGTGCCATACATGGCAAAATATGGTCAAACATAGATCAAGGTATCAGAATAGAGAAACCAGCTAAAAATGATCATGCAGGTATGGTCTATTAATTTTCAACAATGGTGCCAAAAATATACAATGGGAAAAGGGCAGTTACTTCAATAAATGGTATTTAAAAAATCAGATGTCCAAAGGAAAGAAACAAGGCTTTTATCTTACATTTTACACAAAAATCAACTCAAAATAGATCACAGATTTGAACACAAGACCTGAATCCAAAAAACTTCTAGAAGAATACATAGGGACTAAACTCTTTGACATTGTTTTTGTATTTGACACTGAAAGCAAAAGCCACAACAACAATCCCAAAAAGGACGTAAATAGACATTTTTCCAAAGACATACAAATAGATAACAGGTGCATGAAACGGTGCTCAACATCTCTAATCACCAGTGATGCATATCAGACCCACAGGAGTGTCACTGCCCAACTGTTAAGATGTCCATTATCAAAAAGACAAGGGACAATGAAATCTGGTGAGGATATGAAGAAAAAGGAGCTTTTGTGTGATCTTGGTAGGAATATAAACTGGTACAGCCACGATGGAGGTACAGCCACCTAAGAAAGCTCAGGTGCTTCCTCCTTATGTACCTGTGGGGGATTCAACCTGCACAAGTCTGCTCAGCCACATGCAGGGATCCTCACATCAGCCCCACCTGCTAACCAAAACTAAGCCCCTGCCTTCTCCAGCCATTTTCTGGCTGGCTTGCAAAGGCTGCCTTGACCTCCATGGAAAGCTTCATTATATAAGTAATAAACCTTTTCATTCCCTCGTGTGTGTGTGTGTGTGTGTGTGAGAGAGAGAGAGAGAGAGAGAGATCATCAGTGTTGACATCCAAACGAAATTTTAGTGAGGACACCCCTGATTGTGCAGAGTGCCAGCCACAGCCCTATGTAGTCTCAAGGACATGGGGACTCTGAATGTTAGAAGAGGGGAAGGGACTAGAGACCAATGATGGTTTTGTCTGTTTAACCCTTTGTGTGGCTTTAACTATAAGTGTTTACATGCCAGAGTGGAACAAAACCAGATGTAGAAATTTTCAGTTGGGCACCAATAGCACTAACCTAAGAGCTGAAACTCGAGCAAACCCTTTAGACTCAGAGATTAAAGAGAAATCTGGCTGGTATATTTCATGCATGAGGTGTTATAGTAACTTCAAACAATTTCTTGTGGATAGCTTTGATAATCAAGAGTGATGACAAAGTCTTAAAGGCTTATTTTAAACTTTTAAGTTTACAGACTATTTTTTTGGTAAACTTGATGTAACATACCTGGATTGAGATATTTTATATTAGCAATATTGAAAAATCCACTATTCTTTAACAGTATCTTTGCATTTATACAAAAAAATAAAAGAAATTGAAAGAAAAAGAATTAAATTTCTCAGACTGCATCCATCCTAATAAAACCCTTATCAATTTTCTTCTCCCACAGACTGATTTAAGGGCAATTACAATTTTACACTATATTAGGGATAAAGTATTTTGTTTATGAAATACAAATATGCTATTTTTCCTGATATCTAAGTATTTCCAGAGTCATCTCCAAGGTTTTTTATTATGAAGATTTATGCGGCCACTTGATCTAATTATGAATTAATAATTTGATTAATTTAATAAAATAAACATTCATGAAGAGAAATTATCAGTGATAACTAAGTCTGGGTTGATGCTCAAACAGGAATGAAAGAAAAATATTATGCACCTTCAATTCACCATCTTTATCCCATTACATTAATAATTTTGATGGCTTCTTCAGTTAATAACATTTCCATACTTAATATAGTTATCCATAATTTTTCAAGTTTGTTTTCTTTGCAAAAGTTTTAATTAGGACAACTGTGATATTTAAACTCCCTTTTATTTAAACTCTTTATTCTTAAAAGCACTCTAATTCATTTGAAGCTTAGTTATTCTATGCTCACAACTGAGTACATCTTGACATTTGGAGAATGAATACAGGCCTCAAGAGCAATTTACCCGGGTTTAACAGCTTCTCTCATTCGGTGACATATGTGGTCATATTAAAGATGTATTAATTGCACTTCAGGAGTGACTCTGACTGAAGAGTCTGGTGAAAGAGCCCACACTTAATCACTTACTGCTCTGTCATCTTACTGTTTGCAGAAACACCTCCTGTGAGGTTGTACAGGAGAATTAACAAATAAAGGGTAAGTAAATTCACACACAATTTTAAAAATCAGCAACAACTTTACTCTTGTTGCCATAAGCCATCAAATATAGTAGATTGGCTTGAACAGGGAGTTGTGTACCAAGAATTCTGCCACAGAATCTCCTAATTAGAGCTGATTACATTTTTCAAATGCTTATTCAAGGAGGCATACTTAATGGTGAATTATAACCTTTCAGAATTGAAATTACAAAATAACTGAGTAGCAGAAGGTAGGGGCAGGGGATGCAGAAGAAGAGGCAGTTTCATAACTGCAGGAGCCCTTGCTCCTGGTGAACCTGTGAAGGCAGTCCAAAGGGCAAGCTTCAGTGTCTCTTCTGCTTTGTACACCAGTTTCTTGCTCCTCTTGAGAGAGCAAAAGGCTCTGAGTTAGTCTGAGCTATTTACATAAGAAGCTTTTAAAGTTTGATAGTGTTCCTATAGCCATATTGTTACAGAACAAACAATGGGGGGGGTGCGGTGGGGGGGGGGGGGCTGGGACGATATACCATTACCGAAAGAAAACCCCAGGTCCATTATGTCTGCCGCCTATAGGAAAGATGTCTCTCAATGCCAGAGATTCTTGAAAAGGAAAGGAAATGTTTATTTAATGCTATACTAACTTAAAGTAGTGACCTAATGTCTTCATCTAAATCCCAAAGTCTTTTAAAACACTCACAAACACACACAGTACTTCCTTCCCCCCTTTGCCCAGTCTGGGGTACCATATCTCAGGAAAGGAAATAGAAGTCCTTGGCTCAGGCAGCCCCCGGTTCTTCCTAGTAATCTGTCTCGGCTGGGAGACCTCCCTTGGTTCCTGGCACCATCAGCTGTGTCGCTGGGATCTCTGCTCCAGCTGGGTGGTAGTTTCCCCTTCTAAGGCTGCGGAGGTCCCCACTCTGGCAAAGGCACGTGGTCCTCTCTCCACCGCTCCAGCCATGTGGTCCTCTCTCCCCCAGGGCCACGGGAGTCCCCCCTTAGCCAAAACCATGTGCTTCTCTCCCTGCGCAATGGCTGCAAGGAGGTGGGCGGTCACTGCTCTGCCAAAGGTGAGTGGCGGTTCTCTGCTGAAGCCGCATGATGATTCTTTCTTGCAGGGCTGTGGGAGTACCCACTCTGCTAAAGCTGTGTGGTTCTCTTCCTCAATGGCTGCCAAGTCTGGGTTTAAATCCCCGCGCCAGTCTTCCTCTGCAGCCTCATTTCCAACTCCTCCTACAATTGGCCTCACACGCCAGAACTCTCAAAGCCTTTCAGCTTTACTGGACTGCCATCAGGAGTCTGGGTAGGCATGGCCCCATGTCATGGAGCCAATCATCTCCAAGCTCCCCATGCAGGTGCTGTAACTCAGGGGACCTGCCCCCCAGTTACTTCTAGGTGTGAAAGTTACTTCCATTCCCCTGGCTCAAAGCAAGGCCACAGCTATTTAACATATCTATGCAACCAGTCAAAGGTTATAGATATGTTAAATGACCACACCAGAGGGTAGCTGCAAGGCTGTTGCTTTGCAAAACAGCTCTCAATGGCCCTGCCCAATTTGTCCCTTCCCCCAACCCACACCTGGGGGCGCGCCATGAGGACATCCTAAAATCTCCTGGACACCTTGGGTTCTGGACCCCATCTCAAATGCCCATTTGGGGTCCCCCCTCTTGGCTGCACCCTGTAACAATTTGGAATGTAAGTTGTTGCCAAAGCTTTTTGTCTCAGTTATTTGTTCAGCCCTTGTCTTCCCTCTCAGTAATTTAATCTTGTTAATCTTTCCGTTTAACCGGAATGAATTGCCATTGTTAAGATCCTTTAGGTAATCTGATTTTTTTGTAAGTTAGGTCAGTTCTCAATATTTTCTCTGTAACAACATACACGGAAGATTATTTTAACATGCAACACACTTTCTTTTGGGTGCTGTAATCAACCCCTGGCAAGTCAACTGTAACTCCACACCATTTTCTTTGCAACCTGAAAGAGTTCCTAGAAACAAGTGATAAAAAGTGATGGTATCATAGATATAATCTTGACTTTGCTCTACTAGATTTCAATCTTTCACAACTTAAAATTTTATCTAATATCAGAAATAAAATACATCTTAGAGCTTATGAGTATGTCACAATGACTAGAACAGAATATGAGGCTGAAACTTAGGAAGCTGTCAGTGAGGAAGCAGCATTTGTGCCATAGGGGAAAGGAAGCCTTGACCTCAAAGGGCATTGTTGGCGACTCAGAGCACTCTCTACACGTTGTGAGGCAGGTGCCGATATTGGTGGAGAGTTTTGAGAGTACAAAGGATTCCTCCAAGCCATTCATTCTTAGTGCTATTCTGAATAAAAGGACACAAACCGCCTTAGGATTTTGTCTAGAACTTAAATGACACAATGTCTCCAATCAAAAAAAAAGAAATTCTCCAGTCTTACTTCTCAGGGAGATTCTTCTTAGTTCAAATTTAATTTTCTCCAACAACTTCTATCTAATCTCAATATGTTTAGAAAAGCCATAGTTGCTTCTTCTCTTTTTATGTTATACCTTTACTACAACAGCTCCTCCATCAGTGATTCCCTTAAACTTTGTATGCAGTTGCACAGAGGCTATTATAAATTCTTCTGGAATCTCAGAAAATAAAGCTGGTGAAAAAAAATACAAGAACTTCATCAAGCAAGTGAAGCTGGTGACTTTTAAAGTTGACTCACTTTTTCTGAGCCACTGTAATGAGATCACTTTATTGCAAATGCTCTGCTTAACACTGAGCTTTTAGAACCTTATCCAGGGTAGTGAATGTTTTAAATATGCAGAACTCCTTTTTAATTTTTTTATTTAAGCATAGTTGGCATATAATCTTCTATTGGTTATATTAGTTTTAGGTGAACAATACAATGATTCAACATTTTTATACCTCACAATGTAATCACCGCACTCATTTTAATCATCTGTCACTGTGTAAACTTATCACAATAATATTGACAGTATACCCCTTCCTGTTTTTATCTAGCCTTTTACCCCCTCCCTTCTGGTTACTGTGGTCTCTATTTCTATGAGTTTGCTTTTGTTTTGTTTTTAGATTCTACACATAAGTGAAATAATACATGAATGTTCCCTTCTTGACACAACCTCAGAGAAGCTCAGTTCAAGGGCTGATCCGTGTCTTCCTTGTGCCCCACTGTGTAACCACAGCAGCTGTGATTGCAGCCCAGCCTCCCCAGAGCCCAGTGTCTTTGCCAGGAGCTGCTTCCCTAGAGAGAAAACAGCTTGTCTGAGCTCAGACAGAAGGGGGAGGAAATCACCCTGGGGGAGCATCAGAAAACAATGGTTCTGGCCAGACCTGTAAACTCATACTTTGCAGTAACTGTCCTTGCTGCAGGTTAGATAGTATACTTTTCTCTTTCCCTTTTTATTTTAATTGCCCTCTAGTAGGTTAAGAATGGATGTTCAAAAAAGGAGCATTTTTAGAATGAATGTTATTGCCATAAAATTCACATTGATTTCAGCCACAGAAGTGATTCTTGCTGGGTTTCTGCACTGTGGAATTGTAAGCAGGCTTCTCTACTGCTGATTCATTTCAAATAATCTGTAACTCTGAATATGATTTCAACCCTGGGCATTCGGTTAAAGTTAATGATTTTGCTATCCTTTGTCATTAAGATTCTTCTGTACAAACTCTTTATAATTCTTCATTATCTAGTGAAATTCTACATCTTCTAATTAATTTATAGACTTTGGACCAAGAATAAGAAAGAAAGAGGAGATGAAAAATAACTTATTCATATGCATTTAAGGGGTCATGAAATATAAGATATCTTTTTCCATGCCCCCTTTTACACTTTATTCCACCTGAAATACTATGCACTTACTGTAACCTTCATTAAAATGGGGGTTTTTAATCCCCCTCCCAGCATTTAAAGCAGTGCCAGGGACAGAGGAGGTGTTTGAGAGATTTTGTTGAAGGAGCGAGCAAGATTGATATGGCATCTAGTTTTTTAATCAGTTTTTAAGTCTGATACATATTACACACTAATTCCACTCTCTCTGACATTATATGCATATTATTCTCACAATGGTTTTTGAACTATCCTAAATGATCAGCCAGTCCTTTTAGGTCGGAAGGAAAACTAGCAATACCACACAACAAAATAACACTATGCAGATTAATTTCTTTGTTTGAGTAATTGGATAATCATGGGGAAATTTATAGGAACTATAAAATATAAATATTAGATACTCAATTTAGAATCAAAACAGGGAAGTCAAAATTTTAGTACTGAAACAGATACACCTTAAACATCTGAAAGGTCGAACTGTAAAACTGACAGGAACAAGGGTAACAATTTATTTCAGGTCCCCTGCAATGTGAAACTGGCCATCTGTCATAGATTCTTGTTGAAAATCACCGAGATCTGAGATACCGGCTGCACAGACGATAAAAAGCAGGAGGGACTTCTGAATGAGTGACGTGAGGTTCTGGGCAAGCTGTCTTTTCTCCTGCCCCTCCCAGGAGGATGCATTCCCATATGTACTGTTTAGTCACCAGCCACATTCAAATTAAAGACAATCAACGGTCATTGAATGGCTGCATTTTCTGTTTATAAATATTGAATCAGCTTTACCTTGAGAGGAACAATAATATACTCTTGAGGAGTTTATGGTATTTAATGAATTTCTAAAATTTTTATCAGAGAATTACATTTATGTGTCTTAGAAATTACCACTTTAACAATGCTGGTGACAAAAAGCAGTCTCTTGCCACATTTATTCCTAATTCTTGCTTTCCATAAGAAATAACTTGTGAAATTTCTGACACTTAACTATTTTTACCTACTCACTGGCAATTTCATATGGTAGAACTTCATATTTTCCTGCATGTGTGTGCCTAAGCATGTAAAATGTCTGCTTTTGTTTAAACATGGAACTCTTTAATCAACATTATTTTTAAAGATAATTAATTTTCTATTCTTACTCTGTTTATGCTGCAATCTTTATTTCCTTGCATCTGCTGCTTTCATTTTAGTTTGCTATTTTGCTCTGGTTAATTCATATTATCTTTTTGAGTAATATTCCATGCATTTATCCACTTCGTTCTTGATAGGTATTTCAGTTGTATTTTTTTTCTTTACAAACATTGCTACTGTAAATATTGCTATTCATATCTTCAGGTGTGTACACTTTACAGTTCTCCTGAGTTATGTCCTTAGGAATGGAATTTCTGCACTGTGAAGTATATGCATCTGCGCCTTTACTAGAGGTTAACTGTTTGTTTTCCAAAGTAGTGGTGTTGAGGTGCTCTTCCATTAGCAGTAGATAAATGTCCATTAGCTTCAAATCCTTGACAACACCTGGTAATGTCAGAAGATTCTCCAATGTTCTTTATAGCCGTCCTGGTGCTCCACTGTACCCCACCTCCCCAGAGATGCCTGAGTGGGCAATGCAAATCAGGTTCCTGTGGTCTTTCTCCACTCACTGCTTTGATTCCAGTGTCCTTGGATCTGTTATATAAGTTCCTCCTTGTCCACTTTCCGGCTTACAACGTTTGGTTGCCTCACTTATATTTTCTTTGTTTTGGTGGATTTATCCCTTATTAAGCTATAACATTTTTATTTTAGTGAAGATTCAAGCAGGAATCTAGATAAGTCTGTGTACTCAATCAGTGTCTTTAGAAGCTGTTCCTAGTGTTTTATTTGCATACACATGAGTCTCTGTTGCAAGTACTCAACTCTGTTTAATTGTAACTCAAAGCAGCTACAGACAATAATAAGTGAATGGGCATAGCTGTGCCCAAAGGAAGCAATATTTACAAAACAGTGAACTGTATTTGGCCCATAAGACCTATTTTGCTGACTCCTAATATAAACTCACCTGGATGTTTGATATAAGAATAGTGTACGAAAAATAATGCATTGCTTCCAGGACTTGTCTTGGCTATACATCTTCCATTAATACATTAGCTATGAGACCTTATCACTCACAAATGAAAATTCAAGAAATTTCTCAGTCCACTCTCAATCCCAGGTGTTTTTCTTTTTAAGATTTTATTTATTTATTTTTAGAGAGAGGTCAAGGGAAGGAGAGAGAGGGAGAGAAACATCAATGTGTGGTTGCCTCTCATGTGCCTCCCCACTGGGGACCTGGCCTGCAACCTAGGCATGTGCCCTGACTGGAAATTGAACCAGTAATGCTTTGGTTCACAGCCTGTGCTCAATCCTCTGAGCTATACCAACCAGGGCTCAATCCCAGGTTTTTCTGGCCACTGCATCTGAACAGAGGGGGGCTAGAAGAGACTGGCACAGAATCCTGGCTGCCTCTGAAAAAGCAAAGTCAGTTTTATAGTTGAACTCATGCCTGAACTCTGGAGCAGCCAGTGAAGCAGGTAGCACTGGGCTCTATAAATTCCTTTCACATGTTCATGGCTGGTTTTCCTCCAGGTGCAAGCCCGTGCAGGCCACCAATTGTGTTTTTCATCTAGTTAGATAATTCCAAGTCAGTGGCCATCAGAGACCAGAAATTTTAGTCATTTATTAAAGCAAAATATTTGTCATTTTCCTTCCATTTAAGTGTAAATTTTAAGCATATTGAGAGCTTGCTGTACATTTAACATTCCATCCCCAGGATTTTGTACAGGAGGCAGTACAGCCATAAATATTGATGATGGGATTTATGCCAATGCAGCACAGACTTTTACGTGAACAATAAATATTCTATTATGTGATGTGTGATGCCAGGGAGAACATGGGTGTGGAGAGACCTGGAGCAGCTGGGCAAATGCTATAGGCTACCCTTTGGTCATCATTGCTCTCTAAGGTCTAAAGCTGGATGGAGGGCCTATTTTGAGTTAGGCAGACAAGAGTGAGGTCGTTAATGAGTTATAGATGTGCCCAATAATGCATCAGCAATTGCTACAATCAAGTACATTTTGAATGACTTTCTAGTGTCCCTAGGGATCTGCACTTTATCTGAGATATATGGATGCCTGGACTTTTAAACATGGGAGCATGGTGTTACAATTTCTGAACCTAGAGATGTCTCCATTATAAGCGTCACTTCTACCTTCTGATTAGTTATTAAAGGATTAAGCTATTCCCATCTTTCTTGTATATAGTATATATAATATATATTAAATACCTGTTCTCATGTGTATACATATATGTGTAAATACTAATATACACATATACGTGAATACACACACACACACATACATTTCTCCTTTATGAGTTTCCTAAAAGTGAAACTCCAATTAAATTAAAAGGATATTTGTTCAAAGAATATCATTTGCATTTAGTAAAAATGAAGTTTCAATTTCTGGTGGCTTCAGTGGACTCGCAGGGCTTCCTGCCATGCCTGCCCACTCATTTCTGGTCAACTACATAGTCTGGACGTAGTCAAGTAGGAACACTCAGTCTGGTGTTCTAACTGTGAGGACTAACACAAGACTATGTTCTCTGACCTCAGTGACTAGAAACATTCTAATGCTTCTGTCTTAAAACATATGAGGAATTCCTATGGCAGTTACTTAAAATGGCCTCTGAGCTCAATAATTATCTGAACTGAAATCAATAAATGTTAAGCATGTTGGGAAATAAAACTGCTTCTCCGATAACCAGCCAACAAAACCCTTTGGTGGCCTCAGCTCTGCTGGGCTTCAGAGTGCAAAGTCATGAGCTGCTCCCTTAATTGCCATACAGTGTGTCATGGGATGGAAATAAAGGAGTCCTCTATGATGGTGCTTTTCAAATTTTAATATGTATACAAATCACCTGGAATCCTGTTAAAATGCAGATTCTCATTCACTAAGTCTGAGATCAAGTCCAAAATTCTGCAGCTCTAACAAGCTCCCGGGTGATGCTTATGCTGCTGGGTTACAGCCCACAATTAGAGTAGCAATGTTATTTGGAACCAATGGCCCAGAAGAATAATGGCTTCCTGTGCTTTGTCAATTACTGCAAGATAGGCCCTGAAAACTTTTCACCTAAGAACAGCATCCTCGGTTTTAAAGACAAACTTGTTAGTGGAAAAGCAGGATAGATACGTCACCCTAGACATTTGTGTGGCTGCCACCTAGCTCTTGATAGATAGCATATGTCTATCTGAAGCGGGTCTTGCAGATGGCAACAGTGCCATTGTCGCAGAAAGGTCATTATAGTTTCTGGATGCTGTAAAACCTGGAATTGAAGGGAAAAAATGTGATAGTCTAGGTTAAACTATCAGGTCATATGGCATTATGTAAATATGTTTAACCTCATAATTCTATAATGTGTCTTTTGTTTTCATTTTCTTTATTTATACCTTATGTCATTCTTCCAAAAAATTATAATGGTTGTCATTTGCCTTTACACACCTTTTAGAAGTTAAACTTATAAGCCAGATTTTATGTGCAATACATATTTGAATCTAAACTGAATCAATGAAATGTAATGTGAAAGAAATTATATTTATCACTTTTATATCCAGACATTTATTCTCACAAATACTTAAAAGTCACTTCCTATGGGCCAAGCTTCATAGTAGGAACTACAAGGATACATGTGGGAATATAAGGAGAAGTAAAATTAGGTTCCTTTTCTCACAACTGCAGATAGACAATTTAATTATTTAGTAAAATAGCACATTGTAAAAAAGTACCATGCAAGGGAACACCCGCGCTAAGGCAGCACGTGGTTAAAGGAACTGAGGTAACTGTTTCAGCATTTCCACCTCTCTGTAAAAATCTCTCATCTGTCCATGCACTGGATCCAGCTGGCATATATATTATATATTTTATTTTAAAGTCCCTGTCTGATAATTATGACATCTGGTATATACATGAGTCTGATTCTCTTGGTTGCTTCATCTCTTGGCAGCATGTTATTTTCTTTTCATGTGTGTGTCTTGTAACTTCTATTGAGTCATAGACATAATATGTAAAGGAACAGTGGAGACTTAGGCAAATGATGCTTACACTTGAACCTGGGCATTCCCTTTCTTTTTCTAAGCCATTAGTATAAGAAGTTGAGTCAGGGTGCTCAGAAATTGAGCTGTGTATCAGTGTTGTTGTTACTATTGTTATTCTCAGTGAACCACAAGCTTTCATTTTTCCAGTTATTATCATAGGCTCAGTGTAGGGCTTGAGGTGCTTGAAGTTATTTATTACTGCTGCTATAATTAAACTCAGTTTTCAGCAGGCCTTGAATAACTTGAGTAAAAGGGGGTTCTCCCCATGCTCTTGCTCCATCGCTGGAAGTATTCAGCTGCTTCTTATTATTTGATTCTGGGATTATGGAAGAGGTAGGGTGAAGGTTCTTTGACCTTGTGGCTCAGTCTAAAACTGAGGCAGGCTCTGCAAACCTGGCACATAGGAGTGTGACTTTCTAAGTAGAGATTCACTAGAAGAACTCAATAACAGATTTAAACTGGCATAACAAAGAATTGCTGAACTTAAAAATAGATCAATTAAAATGACCTAATCTGAGGAACAGAGATAGAAAAGTATAAAGAAAAATCAACAATATGTAAGAAACCTGTGGGACACGATCTATTATACCAACAAAAACATAATGGGTGTCCCAGAAAGAGAAGACAAAGAAAGAAGTGGAGGACTATTTGAAGAAATAATGGCTGAATATTTACCAAATTTAATAGATACAGCAGAAAAGTTTAATGAACTCCAAGTGGGATAAATTCAAAGAGATATACACCAAGATATATTATAACCAAAATAGGAAGCCAAGAAGAAAGAAAGAATATTGAAACAGCAAAAGAGAAGCAATTCATCACATGCAAAGGAGGCCCAATAAGATTAACAGCTGGTTTTTCATCAAAAATTATGGGAGCCAGAAGGACGACATATTCATAGTGCTAGAAAAAAAATGTTAATAAAAAATTTTATGTACTTCAAAAGTGTCCTTTAAAGATGAAGGAAAAATTAAGATGTTTCCACATAAAAAGAAACAAGAGTTATTTGTTAGCAGACCTGTGTACAAGAAATGCTAAAGAGATTCCTTTAGGCTAAATTGAAAGGTCACAACACAACAATCGAAAACACACACACACAAAATAAAGAACTCCAGTAAAAGTAATGATATTGACAAATATAAACTACAATACTAATTTAGATTTTTGTTCGTAACTTCTTTATTTTCCTATCTGTTGTAAAAGACAACTGTAGAAAGCAATAATAACTTTATGTTGATGGGCACACAATGTATAAACATGTATTTTTAAATTTTCATCATGTTCTTTTCATGTTGTTATTATCATAAATTACATTTAACAAGGGTTCAAAGACCTTTAATATGTGGTTTGGTTAAAATAATCTTGATAATGTGAATAATCCAAAGTACTAGATACTAAACTACATATTAAGTTTCCTAATATGATTTTTCACGTCCATTTGTGAATAGTTATTTAAATCTTCCTATTTATATTTGTATTCAGTCAAAAGATTGAAATACATTTAACTTTTCTATGAACATATCGAAAGAAAGGAAGAAGTAGGGCTAGTACTGAGCAGGGTGAGGAAGTTCAAAACATCTAGCTTTGAGGCTTCTGGATGTGATAATCCATATGTGGGTCATCCACCTGAGGCTTCCATCATCCTTAAACAAAGAACAAGAATGTCTATCATTGTTTCTGTGTTTAATAGTCATTCCCTCATCTTCTTTAAAAAATGATTGCAATAGATGCAGCCAATACCCTATTTCCAGTGCAAACACTTCTGCATCAAAACAAAAGAAAAACAACACCCTTCAAAACTACTGTAAGAGTGATTTTTCTAAAGCACAATGGTAGTCATGACACCATCTATTTAAATGCCTTCAGCAGTTTCTTCCCTGGCACCATAACTCCCAAACTCACAGCCAAAGCCCACCATCCTCTTCAGTGGGCCACCGAATTATTTTCCAGAATCATGTGTGAGTACCAATGTTTTTTAAACTGCAATTCATGATCCAGCAGTTCCTCATACTGAACCCAAATCAGAGTGGGGAGGGCATTGTGGAGGGCAGGAGAAATGATGGCCTAACAGATACATTGATGTTCATAAATTATCAGTACATAAAGTAGAAAAGGTGTAGAAAAATACTTATTACTATTATATAGTAGCAAAAAATAAAAGATAACTACTTAGATGTTTAAGTGAAAATGGCACAGTAAATTTTAATGCATTCATACAACCTTAGTGCATAAGGGCATTAAAAATCATTTCTGAATTTTTTTAGTGTTTATGCCTATTAGTGATAAAGTGAGGCAAAAAGCTAGATACTTTTGATCAGATTTACAAAGAATATACAAACTACATGCCATAAACTTACATGCCATAAACATGTAAGACATGTGCTACATATGCATTTAAATATGGGGTGAAATTGCGCTAACAAAATCATAGTGTCTATGGATAATGGAGTTGGGAGTAATTTATGTGATTTTTATTTTCTTCTTGCAATGTCTTTGTAGTCTCACATTTTGACAGTAAAGGCACCTGCTACTTTTATATAAACGATACAGTTTACAATTGATACCATTGGCATTAGTTCCTAAAATGATCAATCATCACATAATTTGTGTGAAATGTGTGCCTTTGCCATTCACGTCCTGGAATCTGGAATGCCAGCTTTTCATCCCATGGATTTTCTTGTGAGAAAATGACATCATCTAAATTTGTTTAATGCCAGGAAAATGGTTTGAAGATGAAAACTACTACATAAGTGCTAAGTATTGTTATTGATTATTAAAAATCACTCAACATATCACAAGTGATTCTCTTCATTACTGGCATGAAAGCCATTTTCTCCAAGCAGAGGGTAAGGATTTACTCACAATATTGACATTTTAAAAAGTGTATTACTGGGAGACATGAAGTGCTAGAAACACTTATCTTTCCTTTCATTTGAGTCCTGTTGTGAGAACAATATATTTTTGTGGTGTCAGCTCTGTATTTATTTATGTCAAATGCTAATACTATTGCTACATCATAAATTTTGCAGAAAAGTGTTATATCAAGTAAATTTCCTATGAACAATGATTCCTGCTAACATGAATGGTGTAGGTGGAGGTAGAGTTGGTGAAGGGCTGGTCTCTTCAGTACTGGATTGGTGACACCTGCATCCAGAACAGATGATGTTAAGGCAGATATGGATTTTTAGGGTTGAGAGAGCAGGTGGAAGGGTGTAGATTTTCCTGGGGCTGGCGTCGGCCTTCTGAGGAAAAAATGTTTTCTGAGTTTGCTCTCCAGATTATGGCAATATGGACATCTTCGCTGGTACCATCCAAGAGGGATCTCTAGGTTTAGCAGGCAACAAGTACCATCTTCCCTTATTGATTTTCATCTGTGTTTCACAGACATTCCATTGCTAATAACCACCTGCAAGGCAAGGATTACTGTTTTATATATATATATATATATATATATATATATATATATATATATTTGAGAAAGGAACTAAAGCTCAGGGATTATTGCTTGACCAAGCTTACACAGATAATAAGTTCTAAAAAGGGCCCTAGTACCCTTCTGAAGGACAGGGAGATTTGCACTGCCCCACTGAGGTGCTAATGCGATGGGAAAGTGGAGAGGATTGAAGGAGGGAGAGCTCCGTTATGCTTCCTGTGTAATTTCTACCTCTGGTGCCAGAGTTTATCTTGAAATTAACTTTCATTTAACAAGGGCTTTTTCTGCCTGATTTCAGGTGGCGTGATAGAAATAAAATAGGATAAAAAATGAAATTTATATTCTTAGCTGTGTTGCTAATTAGTTGATTGTTCTTGTTTCTCACAGATTCAATAGGGATCATAACATATTCCATATCTTTATTAGCATCATTTGAGATTAATAGATGTGGAAAAAATTAAAGTGTTAAGTAATTCCTTATTCATAGTATTGCTATTCTTACAGCCTTTGGAGCACAGGTAGCAAACACAAGGCCCACAGGCTGAATCCGGCTCTCCACCTTGTTTTATCTGGCCTGGCACTTTGTTTCTACCCCTTGGCAGCACTAAGCCTCGCTTACCTGTTAAGGAGTAGTTACGTTTATACAGTCCTAAAATCACAATCAGCCCTTTGAAGGCAACCACCAGGCTGATGTGGCTCCCAGTGAAAATGAGCTTGACACTCCTGCTTTAGAGAATTTCTTAAATACTTTTTGCTCACTCCCTGACATTGAAAAGTTGGTGAAATAGTTGTCACTGGTTTCCCATGATTTCATTATCCCTCTGTCAGATGATTGTTGAGTCCATGCACAGCATACTCTAAGGAACCTTCTGAGTGTGTGTGTAGTAAGCAGATACCATTCACGTACACTCTTTAAGCTCTTCAATCTCCATAAATTTGTGGATTTACAATCAAGTGTGTGTTTTCAAAGGGACAGCTGCTTCCCAGTTCTTATTTCCTTAGAGAGAATATTTGCAACACTTCATTTAACTTTTCTCCATGTTCCAAAATCATTACCAGCATCATATTATTCACACATGTGTTGTGAATCATTGATCAAATTCAAGGAGCAGGTTATGTCCAAACTACCTAAGGTATGTAAACTCAATGTTTAGAGAGAACTTACAGGAACCTATCTCAAATATACCACAATAGCTACTTCAAAGCTATTTCAAAGAATAATTTATGATTATGTTTGGTATTTTTTATCTTATTTGAGATTTATTTCTGATGTGCAGGGATAGTTTAACATTAGAAAATCATGAAATGTATCTATGTAATACAATTAAAGATAAAAAGCACGTGATCATCAGAACAGATAGGGAAGATGTCTTTCCTACAATTCAAAACACATTCATGATTAAACACTCTTGATAAAATAGGATAAAGTAAGACCTTTACTAACCTGGTTAAAGAGATTTACAAAAAAACTGCATTTGTATCTTTTACAAAAATATGAAAGCATTAAAAACATTCCTTTAAAATAAAAAGTAAGTATATTATCACTATTTCTATTTTTTATTAATGTTTAATTACAGTTGTCTCACATTTTTCCCCATTGCTCTACCCTGTCCTGCCCACCCTCCCCTAGTCAATCTCCACCCCATTGTCCATGCCCATGGGTCCTTTATACATATTCCTTGACTTGTCCCTTCCCCTTCCTTCCCTGATATTTCCCTTCCCCTTCCCCTTCCTTCCCCGTTATTTTCCTCCCCTCTCCCCTCTGGTCACTGTCCATTTGTTCTTTATTTCCATGTCCCTGATTCTATTTTGTTCATTTGTTTGTTTTGTTGATTAGGTTCCTGTTAAAGGTGAGATCATATGGTATTTGTCTTTCACCGCCTGGCTTATTTCACTTAGCATAATGCTCTCAGGTTCCATCCATGCTGTTGCAAAGGGTAGGAGCTCCTTCTTTCTGCTGCGTAGAATTCCATTGTGTAAGCATACTGTAATTTTTTGATCCATTCATTTACTGATGGGCATTTAGGGTGCTTCTAGCATTTGGCTTTTATAAATAACACTGCTATGAAAATTGGGGTGCCTAGGTTCTTTTTCATTGGTGTTTCAGGATTCTTAGGGTATGATCCCAGCAGTAGAATCACTTGATCAAAAAAAAAACAGTTCCATTTTTAGTTCTTTGAGGAAATTTCTACTGTTTTTCACAGTGGCTACACCAGTCTGCATTCCCACCAACAATGTACTAGAGCTCCCTCCTTTCCACAACCTTGCCAACACTTGTTCTTCATTGATTTGTTTATGATGGCCATTCTGACCAGTGTGAAGTGCTATCTCATTGTGGTTTTAATTTGCCTTTCTCTGATAGCTAGTGGTTTGAATATTGTAGTGTCATAAGCACAATACTGAGACTAAACTAAAAGTCACAAAATAGGAAAAAGAGGTGATGCATTAAATTATTTTGTCCTTTATCTACTTTATTTACTTTCGCCCAATGTTTGATTTGTATTTCAGTGACATAACTTTTGCACTTAAATGAAAGCAGAAGAATCTAAAAGCATGGAATTTGTGAGGTCCTTATACCATCACTATCTATTATATAAAAAAATTGTAAGCAGCCCAAATAGAATATCCAGATACCCATATCTGTACCAATAAAGAAATTTATGTGCACCCTTTACATAAAAGGCTCTTCAGATTTGGACCCACATCTCCAAGTAAATACTTTCCAAGTTATTAGAATACTTTTGTATCTTCAAATTATCAAATTGTATACATCGAAGGATAGCAAATTTTCTGGAAAGAGGACAGAGAGTCAATAATTTTAGATTTTGTAAATCATTGAGTCTGTTGCATCTACCCAAGTTGGCCTCAGTAGCACAAAAGTGTCCATAGGCAATATGTAAATGAAATGGGTGTGGCTGATGAGCCAGATTTGGCCAATGGCCCCATATTCTCTATGTATAAAGAATCTAATGTCATCTTCCTAATAGCCCTCCATTCTTCTACTCTAATCTGGGCTGGTTGCTTCCTACCAGGTTTAATTACTGTTCACCAGTGACTGACTTTTATTGCTCTCCTATTTTTAGAGCTCATATCTTCATCTTCTTGATTTACTGCCTCAATTTGTTGTATTATCAAGTAATAAGCCAATAAAGGGGTATTAGTGTTTTTTTCTGACTCCTCCCTTATTTGAAATATCTTTATTCTGTGTTCATAATCTGATTGGTAATTTAGCTAATTATCAAATTTTAGATTGAATATAATTTTTCCCTCAGAATATTGACAACATTGCTCCGTTTTATTCTGATACTCAGAATACTAAAGAGAAGTCTAATATTGGTCTAAATTTAGGTCTATGTGTGTAATATGTTTCTTTTTCTTCTTGGAAAATTTCATAATCTTTTTACAGTAAAAGTTCTGGAATAAAACAATGATGTGCCTATATGTGGGTCATTTTTATTCAGACTAATCCCCATTCAGTAGTACATTTAAATTCAAAGAGTAGTGTCCCTTATATTTCATGAATTTTTTTATTTTAATTATATGAAAATTTCCACTCCTTCATTTTTCTCTTTTACTTTTTTGGAACTTCTACTAGTGTAAATTGAATTCTTTGATTGCTGCTTTATGTTTTTCATCAGTTGTCTTAAAATTTTAATCCTTGTTTATTTGTGTTTCCAAAATATTAAATCCCAAACCTTTAAATTATTTATTTCATCACATTTCTAGTACCTAAGTCCTTTTATATTCTCCAATTCTCCATTTTTCATATGACCTATTATACTTACAGGCATGAAATAGCTTTCTAGCACTCCAGGAAAATATATACATACTGTGAAAAGTGACTTTCCATGAAATTTCTAATTCCTCCAGAGCTACATTTCTTTTCATGTGTTTGGTCTTACTCTGCTGTGCTTCGGGCTTTCTTCTGCCGTCAACTGAGCCTTGATTATTTGCTCATCACTACATTGCAAGGCATCTGAGAAACAGACTAGGAGCTCAGCTCACGCAGGCAGACTGCTCACCTAGCACACTTGGCCTAGAGCTGAACGTGCAAGGATCTGGTCTACTGGGAAGGGACTCAAATCTCGGAACAAGAGGAGTTTTCTTCGAAGATGCCAACCTCTACCCTGGCCTCTATTGTTCTCATCATAACGCGTATTTTATTTTGAGAGAGAGAGATTCAAAGAGGGAGAAATAGAAAGACTGAGACAGAGAAATATGGTAAGTAGGTAAGGGAGGTGCGGCTGCCAGTTCGGCATACAGGCTGAGGTGTGGGGCTTTCACAGGCTTCTGATTTAGTCTTCCGTTTTCAGCCAGGCTTTTCGTGACCAGCCACTGTGGCACTTGCTGTTTCGAATCTCAAACTCTTTGGGGTTCCTCTAGCCAGTTCTCGTCATCTGCCAACCACTTCTATCTGCTCTCTGTTTTCCAGTCATGAAGTTCAATTTCTCATCTGGCAATAGGCACCCATCATTCATTTCATTGCTATCAAAGCAAAGTCTTTCAATTCCTATACTAAATTTTGGAGCCTGCCATGGAAGGATCACTTACAAATACCTATTTTCAATTTGAATGCTAACCTGGAAACGCTGATTAGCATTTCTTGGATTAAATAAGGTCTCTGGAGTTCATACTCTCTTATAATCAGTATATTAATGCCTGTTTCCCACACCTTTTAATTTCTGAAATATGTTCGGAGTCATTAGCCAATCTTATGAGTATCTTATTAATGACCAATAACTTACAAAGTCTATTTTGTCCTCCAAATGCATCACCCTTTTTAAGGTTATGCTAAAGCATTAAAACTTTATCCAACTCATTAACAACTGATTCTGTAATCAACTAATCTTGCATGAATATATTGCAGAAATCAGGGAAAAGAATCGGCATACCTCAAATACAAAACCCTAATTTTGCTTCTCTCCTGTGAATCCAAACACAATTTAATCTCAAGGATTCAAGAGATAAAACACCTGGAATTACTAATTAGTGGCCTTTAATTTATGTGTTAGTATCTGGATATTATTTTATTTTTCTTGAGCAAGTAGCAATACACTCACAACAGCTTCATTGTTTATGTGTTAGCTTCCAAATCTTACTAAGATGGAACTCAGGGAAAGTGGTTTTTCTGAGTGGTTATATCTATGCATGGCATAAATACACTTGTGATTCTGAGAAATGATTCTGCAAAGCACAAATATTTTATTTCTCTTCTAGCATTTTTGACACAAAATTTATAGCTAAGTTTTCATTCTTTTTTTCAAACTTTGTTTATTTTTCTCTGAGTTTTTACTATTTATCTTAGTTTTTAGCATTAGAAAATTTAAAACCCAGGAAATACTTTCATTTAAAGTTAGGAGAACCTTTGTATCCCAAGGTTTTAGAAATCCTTCTTTTCAGTGATGATTGTAAGACTTGTATATATATATAGATAGATGTATGTATGTATATAAATGTATATACATGTAAAATGTACATATATGCATGCTTCACTAGTAATGATGTAGGTTTAAATTGTTTTAAATTTGCAAAATGTTTTTTTAGTCCATGATCTTTTTAATTCTATAGTTTTCTGGTGATATTGTGTCAGAATTCAAAAGTATATGTTCATTGGAAATATTTGTTGCTAAGAAATTTATAGAGCAGATCAGTGTTGATAAATTAGTTTTAACAGTAAATTAAGTTTACTCATGAACTCCAATTTTATTGTAACCATTTGACAAAAACATTTCCAATATATATATTTAAAGCTCTTTCTGAGCTAACAGAGCAATAGGATTTTTTTTCTTACTCCAGTGTAATAAAATGGTGGCTTCACACAGGTTTTCAAGTATAGAGATAACTTTGCTGAAAAATTACTTGACTAAATGACCCAAGGGATTTTAAAAGGTTATTTTTTTTGCTTGTTCCATTTTTGTTGGTGGTAGTTTGCTTCTTAAAATATGGCTCCCAAATACACTTTTAATAGATTTTATAGCATCTCTTATTATAGGTTTTCTCAGTGAGGTTGCTTCTTGATATGATTTGCTCCCTTCATTTCCTATTATTTTGTCTCTTACTATGCATAACTTTTTGTATTATGTGTTTTTATTGCAAGACACCTCTAACATATTTTTGAAGTATTCATATGATAAATTGATGGATAAAAGAGAAAGAGCCAGAGATAAAAAAATCTTCCTCAGTAAAAAATACAGATCTCCTAATCGGTGTCATTATTTACAGTTGCTTTCATCATGTACTTTTTTTTGTCTAATAACATAAAATGGAACTTTATCCATGCATATTCTGACAGACAGAAAATTGTGCTTTTATGTGTTTGAAAGTTTACCTTGAATGTTTTGTCTTACACGACAACTTTAAAATAACACTGCTCTATAGACGGTGTTGCCTGCAGCTGTGGCTCCTTGGGGCTCTTTCTTTCTGAGCATGGCACTCGTGTTTGCAACTTCATGCTGTAACAGAACAAACCCAGGGGCAGGGATGAATGATATACTATTACTGAATGGACCCCCTTTTGTGCTTCAGGAGTCCCCCACCCCATGCTGTACTAGGTTTGCCTTGTCCGCCACCAGGGAAAGATGTCTCTCAATGCCAGAGATTGGTGAAAAGGAAAGGAATTATTTATTTAAAAAATTATACAGACTTAGAGTAATGACTTCATGTCTTCATTAAAATACTAAAGTCCTTTAGAATACCCACAAATGCACACAGTCCTTACTTCACCCAATCCAGAGTACCGTTTCTCAGGAAAAGAAGTAGAAGTCTGTGGCTCGGGTAGCCCCTCGGCTCCCGGCACCATCACTATGTTGCCACCACAATCTCCAGTTAATCCAAAACCACGTGGCACCTCCTCATGACCCACCTGCAAGAATTCTTTCACTCCTTTCCTTCCAAGAAAGGTCTCTCCTGCTTCCTAAGCCACAATGCAAAAGGGAGCACCCCAAAGCCACATGGTCCCAACCCTCCCACATGGCTGCCGCACCTGGGTTTTAATCCCAGTGCCAATCTTCCTCTGCATCCCCATTTCTGACTCTTCCTGCAAACAGTTACACCTGCCAGAATTCCCATATTTTTCCAGCCTTTCTTGGCTGCCATAATAAGTCCGGGCAGGCATGGCCTCATGGTGTGGAGCCAATCATCTCCAAGATCTCACACAGGTGCTGTAACCAGGGGGAGTTGCCTCCCAGTTACATCCTGGGTGGAAGCCACTCCCATCCCCCTGGCTCAAAGTGTAGCCACAGGTATTTAGCATATCCATGAAACCAGTTAAAACTTATAGATATGTTAAATGACCATGTCTGAGGTTATTTACAAAACTGCTGCTGTACAAAACAACTCTCAATGGCCCTGCTCCATGTGTCCCAGCCCCCAGTTCAGACCTCTGGAGGTGAGGGCATCCCATATTTTTAATACTTCCTGGACACCCTGAGTTCTGGACCCCATTACAAATCCCTCTTTGGTGAGGGGGCCCTGGCTACACCCTATATCAATGCCACACATGGGTCCAGAAACAAATGGCTGCATTTCTTGTGGACTATTCCTGGCAGCTGAGTAGGATCACAAGCAGAGACCTGTCGGGAATTGAAAAACTGTCCTTTCATCAACATCACCCTAACCATTTTGCTCTTTAGGCATTTCTACACATTTCTACATATCATAATAGTTTAACAATGTCACTTAGATCATGAAAATGGACTAACACTGACATACCTGCAGACTCTCGTGGCTCTGTCATTTTTATTTGACTATTCTGAAAGAGTTTTACTTAATTTTAGGGAAATTTTCTTGTATGGGTTAGATCTCTGCAAATGTGCTTTTAAAGGGATGGTTTTCCTCCAGTTTGCACTAGGGCTTGAGGACACAGTAAGTAATAAGGAAGCTTTGTTTTTAATGAGTGGTAACTTGTCGTCAAAATTGTCATTCTTTTAAGAAAAAAACAAAAAACAAAGACAATGTATTTGCACATAGGGGGACAATAATGTGATCTTCTACCTAGTATTAGTTCTGATATTGTAAGCCAGAAGTTACTGTTCAGAATAATAAGCCAATATTATTGAGATCATAAATTTAAATAATTTCTTCCCAGATTTGGCTAATATGGACAATAACTTAAGCATGTATTTCTCCATGTAGCTAAAACATCTATTTTATTCTTGAAATTATAATCTTCACAAGCTTCTTGGCATATCCTGAGAGGAGTTGCATAAAAGAGTCTATGAAATTGGTAACAAACATCTATTATTATTATGCATAATATAAAACTGAATATGCAGACCTCACTAGCTATTCTAGTTATTATGATTATAAAATTTAGGCTTAAGCAACCATTTATTATGTTCACAAATTTGGTTATAAGACATTCAATTAGGACCCCACGGAGATGCCTTGCTTCTGCTCCATAATGTTGGGGCCTCAGCTGGTAGATTCAAAGACTGGAAAATAGGGCATCTGAGGGCTCATTAACACACACAGCTGGCAGCTGATGCCACCTGTTGGCTGGACCTTGTCTGGTGCTGTCGATCAAAACTCCTGTGATAAGCCTCACCAAGTGACCTGTGCTTCTTCACGTCATTGTGTCTGAGTGCAAGGAAGAACATTCAATGTTTGGAAGGAGCCAGATGGAAGTCATAGAACTCACTGTGATCTAGCCTCAGAATTTTTAAAGCACCAATTCTGTTATATTCTCTTTATCACAGCAGCCACAGGCCACTGTAATTTCCAGTGGAGGGGGAATTGACTCCACTGCTCGATGGGAGAGTGGTAAGGTTCTGGAAGAGCATGTAGGACAAGAAATTCTGTGTGATCATTTTGGGGAACTATAATCTGCCACATTAACTATGAAAGAAGTATCAAAATAGTATGAGTATACATAATTAAACACTACTAGATTGTCATGTTGGGGTTTTTTATTAAAACTTTCAGCCTCTTTAGGAGATGTATCTTTGATTTCCTTGACTTTCACTGGGTTTCTATTATTGATAATTTTCCACACTTAATAATTGCTTGTGGGTTTATTTAGAACCACTCAAAATAATTCTTAACACATAGTAATTGGAAGGATCTTATCATGACTTTTTATGAAAACACTGTCAAATTGTTATGAGGATAAATGAAATAATTTATTATTCACTTAGACCTATTATTACAGAACCATTGTTCCAGAACTCAAATGTCAATAGTAAGAAAAGATTGTCTGCCAGAGGAAGACACTGGATTACACATATTGAATTTATTTTTAGTGAGTACAAAACAACAGGACACTAAACATAAAGTTTCCCAATTTGTCCAACAACACACATGGCTGAATTCAAGTTGTGCCTGGGGAATTAAAACGGAGTCTGACTAGACTGGGAGGACAGATTCTGGTTGTGCAAAAGAAAGGCACAGGGTGTGGATTGGAATGTAAAGTCTATGTTAAAAACCAAAGCTCTGAACACTTATTTAAAATCATTCTCATTTGCAGATTGAAAACAACATGTAATTCAAATTATAATTGATTTAATAAATTACAAATGCATATACTAAATTTAATTTTGACACATTCATAATAAATCTAGCCTTATATATTATTGAACACTTTTCCAAATCAGTAGGTTAATTTTGGGGGAAAAGGAAAAGGCAAAAACTTCATATTGAAACTCTCCCGAATATGACTGACCCATATTGCACTCTAGATCAACGTAAAGGGCTTGTACAATGAGCCACCACCAATAAATTATTTATAGTACTTACTATGCTTTTTTATAAAGACAGCATCTAAGATTACTTGTGCAAAAGATGTGTAAAATAGCAAATGTTATCAGTATATGTCAGTAAAATTCTCAAACTATTTAAACATATAGTACTCAGTTTAGTTATATAATTATTGTTTTCCTCTATACAGCAATGGTTTTATAGAATAATTTTTCTGTCCCAAGCATGCCAGTGTGTAGTACTGATTTAAATTTATCTCTGTCTGAAAAATAAAGCTACAAAGAATTCCCCCAAAGCAACAACTTCCTTCTCTGAAACTCAATCCTTATCTTCTATTACATCCTAAAGGTACAGATAACTGAACAACAAAATAGTCTCTGTGCTCAAAATACCCACCGTGGGGACACACTGGGGACTTTGACATCAGCTGGCTTGTTTCCTGGGTGAAATAGGTTCTGTCTTTTTTAATTCTGCAAAAGCTGTATTTTACAACATTCATCATAATCTACTGAATAAGTGCCCCATGGTATTAGAGTTGCTGTTATGTTGATGCCTTTCAGAATATCAAACTATTATTAAATTCTGAATATAGTTTATTAGCAGGAACATAAAGCACATTTCCTTATCAGTAACTTTTTATTTCATGAGTATTCTGCTCAGAAACCAAATGCCAGATGGCCCTGAAACCAATTGCTTCTATTGGATGGAGAATGCACGTGCCAGTACTGTTTGCAAGCCCTATTGCTTTTACCCTCTAAATAGAGGCCCTTCACAATGCTTACACAATCATTGCCTTGATTGTTGCTTCTATCGTTTCTTTCCTAGACTATTATTTTCTCTTTGTGCTCAGAAACCCCTCACTAGCCACAATTTATTTTTTATTGTTTCCTAAACCATACTACTCTTTGCCTAAAATTATTATTGACTCTTTGTTATCAGCAGGATAAAGAAAAAAAATCCCACAATACTCTCTCCTGACAGACCTACAATACCAAACTCTTCGCATATTATTCTTTCCCCTTCCCTTCCTCCTCCTTCCCTCCCTCTCTTCCTCTCCTCCTCTACTCTTTCTTCCTTCTTTTATTATTCATTCCAGGAGTATGTGTTGTGATCCCACTACATGCTAGACACTATATATAGCCTCTGGAATACTATTGTGAGTAAAAATAACAATGCTGTCTTAGGCAAATAGACCAAGGTCAGCAGGGGTTGGGAAACACACTCTCACCAAAAAATCATTACCATAAATGTTAAATTGCAACCTTGGCACATGGCCACAAAGAGTACATTGTATGAACACAACATACGATGGAAGAATTTGATCTCAACAACAAGAATCTGGGTGAGAAGATTTTACAAGCTTTATTATATAACACGGTACAAAGTAGGCAGTTTTCATTTATTTGATGGAGGACCTACTAGAGGGAAGAAGGAGCTGGGTGGAGAGATCACGTACAGATGGTGATGGCGACACCTGAACTGCCGTGGGAAAGCCCTACAAGGATGCTGAGATAACAGCAGATTAGGTTGTCTTCTCTTTTTTCTTTTTCATTTGCAAAACCAACCAAAGTTTAGGTCATGATTTTATTCCTTTTATATTTAAAAATATTTTAAATGCTACACTTTGCAATTTCAAGGATTTATTAAGTAGTGCTTTTTTAACTTTTTAAATTGTTGTTTAAGTACAATTGTCTCCATTTTCCTCCCACCACTCCCCCCACCCCAGCCATCCCCACCTCCCACCCTTGATCCTATCCCTCTTTGGTTTTGCCCATGTGTCCTTTATAGATGTTCCTGAAAACCTTCCCCCTGTTTCCCCCCATTGTAAGCCTGACAAGAGATTAACCAATTGCAGTGATATTACCAAAGATTCAGTTTCTGGTTACATTGATTTTTCTGTATTTTTCCTTTATTTCAATTTTGTTGATCCATGCTATATTTAAAAAATTATTATTTTCTTTCTTCTGCTGCCTTTAGCTTTTATTTGTTCTCTTCCTACTTTCCTAAGGGGTGAGATTAGATTATTAGTTTTAGATCTTTCTTCTTTCGCAATATATACATAAAATTCCTCTAAGTGTTGCCAGTGGAAGTGGGGCTCTTTCACAGGATTGCGAGAAAAGCATTCTGTGGACCCACTCACGGGAGACTGTGGTGTGGTGTGGTAAGATTCATCTGGGTGGAAGCAGAAGGCTGCCCCTGTGTTCCATCTCTGTCCATCCCGCCATGGAAAAAGTTCAATTTGTCCTCAGCAAGGCCAAAACAAAGCCCAGTGTCCAGAGTGTGTTTCATATTAAAGCTTAGTCCTTCAGAGCCCAACAGGTGACTGCTAAGCAGTCTCAGTCCCAGTCCAGGTAGCTTAGTGCTGTTCCTGGCTGTGCTGCTGTACCCAGGCTGCTGCCTGGAGCCTGCATTTAGAGTCTGCACAGCTGCTGGGTTTGGGGCTGTTAGACCCCATGGTTACCATGGAGAGAACATGCTAACATATGGGGCCAGAGAGAAGGGGGACACTTCTTTGTTAAGCTGGGTTATATCGTCTCTGGCTTGGGATGGAGGAGGCATTTTTTTCAAAATAACCAATCAACTTCCCAAGCTTTTGTGAGCTTTCTCTGGGTCCACCTCTTAGCCAATTGATCCCTTCCTCAGATTAAACTGAAAGGCCTCTATGGTGGAGGACCTCCCCCTGCACATGTGCTTACCCTCCCCCTCGAAAATGCTTACTTCCCCACTAGTATGGGCAAGTGGACCAGGGATATTTAAAAGGTGGTCCTTCCTCCCTGTACTGGGAAAGGGAGGGCTGTTCATTGTTAATCCCCTTTGTGGGGTGATGCTGCAGTCCCTGGGGAGTGTGTGAAGCTGTAACTTCCTACTAAAACAAACTTACAATGTCTGATTCCTTTTGTTTTCTTCCTTTATTAATAATAGCTAACTACCTACCATAACATAAGCACTGGTTTTACTGTATCCCACAAAATTTGATGTTTTACTTGTATTATCTGTTTGATAATTTCCACATCTATGTGCCATATCTGAGTCTAGAACTCAGTCTGAGTTCTGACGATTGCTGCATCTCTTCAGAGAGTATTTTTTCTTGACTGTTGTATGCCTTGTGATTTTTTTTTCCAGAAAGCTAGGTTGTTTTCAGTAATAGAATCTGAAGTAAATACACCTTTCATGTGAGGATTTATTTTAATTTGGCAGAGCTGTTTAATGTTTGTTGTAACTATAGTTATGAGAGACTTTGAATTCCTTTAGTGTCTGTATTTCCTCTCTTGACTTGGCTCTCTTTGTAATTCACCTCTGAGATCCAGTGTTTCTTTTGATCATGGGGGAGGGGAAGTGTTCCAGAATCTTCTAATTAAGCTTCAGTCTCTTAGTGAGCCGGTGACTCAGGACTGACTCACAGATATTTCCCAAGTTGTACAGTCCACCTAGCCTCTCCATATCACCTATTCCCCGCCCCCTACTTTCCATCTCCTTTTCTGAAACCCTGACCACTGCTTTATTTTTCCCCCTTTGTTGAAACTAAAAATCTGGATGGGGCTATAATGAGGAGGAATCCTCTTCCCCAAGCTGGAATAAGACTCTGGTCAAGTCCTTGTCCCCAAGCAGGCATTGTTTTGGATAGGGCTCTGGGAATATTTCACAGTGGTACTCCTTCCCACTCCCTACCCTCACGGTGCTCATTCATGTATCTATCTTCACATGACGACCTTATGCATTTCCTGGAGGAAAAGCCCATGCAAGTGTGGGAACCCCCTACAGCTCTTGCCCCATAGAGTTTTCATGCTGGTTCACACTCCTCCTTCAACAATTCATCAAAACCACCATTTAGGTGTCCCTACTGGTTTGTGGAAGCTGAACTGGGAAATCGCCTCAACCTATTTACGTTATCTGTCTTCACCAAATCTCCATAGTCAAGAGCCTGGGACAGTTTTATAGTTTTATGGTCCCTTAAAAATAAGTTGGACCAGGGAAATCTCAACTTCAAAGGCAAAATAAGTGATACGACATCAAACTTAATTTAAAAAACTACACATCAAAAAATAAATGACAAAAAACTTGTGGATCATAAATTAAATTTCATGACTGTGATGAGCCTATTGTTAGTGTTAGTAGCTGGATATTAACAAAAGAGAAAGGAGCAAAACTGGCTAAGCTTAATTAGGTAGGAAGCTGCAGCTTTGCACACTCCTGGGGACCACTGCATTCTCTTTGGAAGGGATTTAACATCATCCAGCCCAGTGGCAGGTGTCAGGAGGAGGAGCAGGGGAAATTCCTCTGCTAGGCGCATGTGTACCAGGGGCCACAATGGCAACCATAAAGGGGAGTTCTCCAGCCTGAGGAAAAGATAGGACTGGATAAGAGACACAGAACCCCAGAATATCTAAGAAATAGATTGGTTAGGGAGAGGGCCTGGCACAAGCCCACAAAGGACTGGGAAAGAGATGGTCAGTTTGAGAGCCTGAGATAATATAATCAAAACTTAATGGAGGGCCCTGGCTGGTGTGGCTCAGTGGGTTGAGTGCCAGCCTGTGAACCAAAGGGTATTGGTTTGATCCCAGTCAGGGCACATGCCTGGGTTGCAGGCCAGGTTCCCAGTAGGGGGTGCACGAGAGGCAACCACACATTGAGGTTTCTCTCTTTCTCCTTCCTTTCCCTTCTCTCTAAAAAATAAGTAAATAAAATCTTTAAAACGAAAAGCTTAATGAAGACCCATGTCTCAGTGCCGTATATTTTTTCATCTGTTCATTTTCACATTCTCTCTGTAACAGCCATGTGAGCTGAGCAGCTGCACAGGCCCAAGCATGGGCTCCAGGTGTGAACCTGGGTACATTAATGCAGCACCAGCCGAAGCACAGCTGAGAGCCAAGACTATGCAAGCTGGATGGGGACAGAGACCGAACTGGACTAAGCTTTGGTATGGACAAAAGAAATTGCACAGAATTCCTGGATCCTGGCCCTTCTGTGCTTGATGAAGACAAGGCTGGCTTTCTTCCACATGGGAGAGACACAGATGAGACACCAGGAACCTCGGGGCAGTCTTTCCTTTCTACCCCCAATAAATCTTACCATTATACCTCATCATCTCTTGTGTGGGTCCCCAGAGATGCTTTTCTTGTGACTTCATGGAAGGAGCTCATTTTCACTGGCAACATCATGAGACTTCTAATAATGACTATTAATTGACCCTATCCAAAACACATTATTCTATGAATGGGTAGATTATAAAAGAACATAAAGAAATAAATATACTAAAACAGATATAATATTCTTTATAATTTTAGATTACTTAAAAGCCATTTCTTATCATAACTAATAGAAAACAACAATATTGCCTGTCTATGGTGAAAACTGAGGAAATCAAAACTTTATGGACTTTTTTGATAAAAACTGGTGGGAAATGTATTTATCATGGTGATTTTTTCTGAGGAAATTATAATTCTCAGTGATCCAAGCTGCTCTACAGTTAAGTGCTCTTGGGTTTAGTTTCTTTACCTGAATGTAAAAGTGGCTGTTGAGTTCTAAAGTCTCTATCTAGGGCTAACTGGTTAAATTAAAGATAACCAAGGCTTTTTAATAATTAAGGTATGTTCAAATTAAAAAAGAGTCATTAATAAAAACCACTTAATCTGTGGTGCCAACAGATTTACAGGTTGTTGGGTTTGATTAGAAGGCTTTTCTTCAATGTGAAAACCTGCTTTTAATTTATTCATCTTGCTGAAGTTCCAGGGCCATTTTAGTGTATATTCTTCACCACATGATTCACAGAAAGCACATTTGCTAATCTTATAAAGAGGAAAATAAACTTTACTTAAGTCCAAATATATTTTTTAGAACTAGCTTTCTATCAGGGTTATAGAAGTGCCGTCATTTACTATCTCCAGTCCTGATAGTGTATTATTATAATTTGTTTCAATATTATGGGTGGCCTTGCAGAAAATTTGCATAATGTTACAAAAGAAGAATATTCACAAAATAGTGATCAAGTCAACATTTGGGATAGTTATATTTTCAGGCCAGCAAAGCACTTTAAAAATAAATTTAGTTTTGCTGGCAGGCACTGGAAGTGGTAGAAACCACTGGAATTGGATGTGTGAAAGACCCTAGTGGACCTTAGAAAGAACAAACCTTTCTGAATTTCCCTGTCCTTCTTCCCAGTTTTAAACTTAGTGACATTTTTATTATTGATCTGTTTCTTATATATTCCTTTCATCCCCACAAATTTCTTCTCTTTTTATTTCATGTACAGTGTGAACTGCCCTTGGAATCACCCAAAATATTTTTTACCTATTTGGATCCGGAAGTGTAACCAGACAGGGACCGGCTCGGAGCCGGTCTGCCTCAGGCTGGTCTGTAGAGTGTGGGTTCTTGACCTTGTGTAGTAAAGATTTCACAACACGAGTCCAGGTGATTTTGAGAGTACGTTTATTGAAGCTGGGGCCAGTGAAAACAAGGAAGGACTTAGGGGAGAAGAAGTAACAGGAGTGAGCCTAGGCAGTGCTGTACTTTGGCTCTCTAGAAAAGTCACAGGCATTATGCTAAGTGAAGTAAGCCAGGCAGTGAAAGACAAATAGCATATGATCTCACCTATAAGTGGAACCTAATCAACAAAACAAGCAAGCAAGCAAAATATAACCAGAGACATTGAAATAAAAAAACAAACTAATGGTACCTGGAGGGAGTGGGGAGAAAATGGGACAAAGAAGGGAAAAGATAGTAAAAAAACATGTATAAAAGACCCATGGACAAAGCCAAAGTGGGCAAGGATGGAGGTTGGGAGGTGGGGGGGTGGGGGGGAGTGGCGGTGGGATAATGGAGATAACTGTATTTGAACAATTAAAAAATGATAAAAAAAATTAAAAAAAGAAAAGTTATAGGAAAGCAGTGAGACCAGGAGGGACTGCTTTTAGCTCGCTGGGAAGTCAGAGAAAAAGGGGGCCCTGGAGACAGGATCAGGGGTAGTAAGCCTTGGTCAAGCAGCTGCTGATCACTGCTTCCCTGGCTGCAAGTCTCAAGGGAACCCGTAGAGTTTAGGAGGAAATAAAAAATTCATGCCCAGGAAGGAGTAAGGGCAGGGGGTGTCCAACCCACGGCATGCAGGTCGCATGTGTCCCAGGATGGCTATGAATGCAGCTCAACACAAAACTGTAAATTTACTTAAAACCTCTTTTTGTTTGTTCATCAGTTTTCATTAGTGTTTGTGTATTTAATGTGTGACCTAAGACATCTTGTCTTCTAATGTGGCCCAGAGATGCCAAAACGTTGGACACCCCTGAGCCTGCCCTGAGTCTTTGTCTTAAGGGCCTTTTTTACCTTTTTTAACCCATGGGTGAGAATCTTAGGGGATGGTTTCAACAGGATATCCGTCAGCTTTACAGGTGCATTTTTAATATGCTTATGCATCCAAATGAGCATACAGGAAGGTTTGAGATTTTTCTTTGGTCTGGTATATAGTTTTCCTTTTATCTAGGGTCAATCTAGCTTTTCATGGTGTTTTTGTTATCTTTTCCCTTGACTTCATTTGTCCTTGGGTTTAGCTGCTACAAATGGCAATAACTGGGTTTCTGTTCTCTATATCCCAGACTAGGGTGATTTAAACTATGTATTCTCCAGTTAGGGAGAAGAGTCTTGCTCTCAAGTGTCCTTGGTTATGGAATATAAGGTCTTGTGATTCACCAGTTGGCTGTAAGTTGTTCAAATCATTTGGCCTTTGTTTAATTGTCTTGTCTTGGTTTCCCGATTCCACCTGCTCTGGAATTTTCCTAGCTTCTTACTATCCTGTCACAGAAGGATGTGGTATGCCTAAGGGAAGTTTACCATGCTGTTTATCATACTATTGGTATGAAAAAGTACATGTACAAATTATTATGACACACATTATAGTTAATGCAGCAATCAAGGTAATATTATACAAAAGAACTTATAAAATTCAACACCAAAAAAACAAACAACCCAATTAAAAAATGGGCAAAGGACCTGAGTAGACACTTCTCCAAAGAGGACATACAGATGGCCAATAGACATATGAAAAAATGCTTAATGTCACTAATATCAAAGAGATGCAAATTAAAACCACAATGAGCTATTACCTCACACCTATTAGAATGACTGTCATCAATAAATCAACAAACAACAAGTTTTGGTGAGGAGGTGAAGAAAAAGGAACCATTTTGAAGTGTTGGTGGGAATGCAGAATGGTGCAGCCACTATGGAAAGTAGTATGGAGATACATCAAAAAATTAAAAATGGAATTGCCTTATGGAACTGGGTAGTGATTCTACTTCTGGGAATATTTCTAAAGAAATCTGAAATACTAATTCAAAAGAATATATGCATTCCTATGTTCATTGCAGCATTATTTATAATAGCCAAGACTTTGAAGCAGCCCAAGTGTCCATCATCAGTAGATGAGTGTATAATAAAGCTATGGTACATTTACACAATGGAATACTACTTAGCTATAAAAAAAGAAGGAAATGTTACCATTTGCAATAGTATGGAAAGACCTGGAGAGTATTATGCTAAGTGTAATAAGCCGGTCAGAGAAAGACAAATACCATATGATCTCACCTCTGTGTGGAATCTAATGAACAAAATAAACTTACAAATAAAATAGAAACAGCCTCATAGCTATAGAGAACACACTGACAGCTGTCAGAAGGGTGGGGTGGGATTGGGTGGAGGTGGGTAAGAATGGTGAAGGGATTAAGAAGGAATTCTTAAGGCTAGACAATGGTATGATGATTACCAGAGGGAAAGGGGGATGGGAGGAAGTAGACGAGGTGGGGGTGGGGGGAAGGGGGTATAAATGGTAGTGGAAGGAGATTTGACTTGGGGTGCTGTATATCATATATTATACAGAGGGTATATTGTAGAATTGTACATTTGAAACCTATATAATTTTATTAACCAGTATCACCCCGATAAATTCAATGAAAAATTATGACATAAAAACAAGTCTTAACAAGAGTTTATTTGAACCAGATTGATAACAATGCCCAGAAGTGATCTCAATGGATTGAGAAAATGTTCTGAAGAATGACAGTTTTACAGCTTATTTTATATGTTTGAATAAAAGGATGAGACATAAGGACGGTTACATAAGGCTCCTTGGTGGTAGGTTAGGGTGGTAGGAGAAACGAAGCTGGGAAATCTCTGAGATTGGACACAAAGTAAAGTGAAGAGACACATGCTTCTTTTCATGGGTGGGTACAGCACAGTGAACACTTACAGCACATAAAGATGGTATGCGGGGAACAAGACCACAGTGAGGGGTCCTGTGGTCTTCTGCTATGGTGGGAGATTGTGCCCTAAGAGGTCTGAAAAAGATTACTCTGATATTTCAAAGGTATGTGATCTTAGATGCAAAAAGACATCAGACAGGCAGACCTAAACTTTTGACCTTTGTCAAAGAAGCTGCAGGCCTAGCACTTGACTACCTGTCATGACTCACTTCTAATTAGGAATTTTTATTTTCAGGCTACTCTATGTGATCATTTTCAGTCTCTGAATTTGTAAGGCCACTGTGCAGGCCTCCCCTGAGCTCATCAGAATTAGTACATGGCCGCTTTTCAATCCATACCTGTAAACTAATATTTCTCTTTAATAAGGTATTACTATTTCAATAATTGCCAGTCTTCACTCATACAGAGATTATAAAATAAATTCAGATTTTGTAAATAAAATAATTATGTATGTTAAGTTTTATGCTGTATTTCAACCCATTTTGCATCTCATAGTTTAAATTTGCTTCTTTTTAATATGATTTGAGATAGATTGTCAATTAAGGAAGGTATATCCTGGGGACAATCAGCCCAGTTTTCTGCTGTGACTAAGTTCCTCATTGTCACCTCCAGTTGCCTGAGATACTTACTGTCCCTCTTCTACCTCACTTTCTCAAACACCACAGCCACAGGACTGCTGTGCACAGCAGACACTTATAGAAGACTTGTGATAAAAAAGGAGATGGCAGAACAGCACAGTTGGCTTGGCCACTAGGCACCAGTGGTCCTAGACCATCTCTTCACAGGGGACTGATCACTGGTCATTTTTTTTCTTCAGAGGATTTGGTGTGTCACTGTTTTACTTGTGACCCTTCATCATTTCTCAGTTTGTATCTTATTTCATATTTATAATAGTATTGTAAATTCCCGGTCTGCTCATTTTAACATCAGGGTCATCTTGAGTTCTTTTTTTCTTGATATGGGTCATATTTCTTCACTTATCCATGTAATGTGTAACTTTATTGTATGCATAGCAATCTCAATGAGACATTGCAAGGATTTTAAATTTTGCTGCCTTTCTTTGCATGGTTTTGTTTTGGCAGGCAGTTAATTGCTAGAAAACCCTCTTATCCTTCTGTTCTTGTAAAGTTTGGTTTAATGAGTGGGTAGAGCAGACTGTAGTCGTAGGGCACAGCTTTCTTCTTGGGCGGTGATTTTCAACCATTTAGCTGCAAGGATTTGTTGTTTCTAGATGTTTTATTGTTTCTGCTGTTACAGATGTCCCATTTTTCCCCTTCACCCCTTCAACCCAGCCCATCCCCCACTTCCATAGTCAGTGCCTTCACCATTGTCCATGAGTCCTTCATGTATGTTCTTTGACTAGTCCCTTCACCTTGTTTCAATCAGTCCCCATCTCCTCTCTCCCCTCTTACAGCTGTCAGTCTATTCCGTGATCCCATGTTCTGATTCTATTTTGTTCATTAGTTTATTTTGTTCATTAGATTCCTCTTATAAGTGAGATCATATGATATTTATCTTTCATTGACTGACTTATTTCACTTAGCATAATACTCTGCAGTTCCATCCATGCTGTTGCAAAAGGCAGGGATTCCTTCTTTTTTTTCTGCAGTGTAGTATTATATTGCATGAACGTACCACAGTTTTCTATCCACTCACCTACTGATGGGCACTTAGCCTGCTTCCAAATCTTGGCTGTTGTAAATAGTGTTGCTACAAACATAGAGGTGCGCAAGTTCTTGTAAATTGGTGTTTCAGGATTCTTAGGGTATATGCAGTGGAATCTCTGGGTCAAAGGCAGTTCCATTTTTAATGTTTAGAGGAAACTCCACATTGTTTTCCACAGTGGCTACATCAAACTGCATTCCCACCAACAGTGCACTAGGGTTCCCTTTTCTCCACATCCTCCACAGAACTTGCAGTTTGTTGATTTATTAATGATAGACATTTTGGCAGATGTGAGGTGATATCTCATTGTGGCTTTAATTGCATCTCCCTGATGGTTAGTGATATTGAGCTTCTATTCATATGTCTATGGGCCATCTGTATGCCTTCCTTGGACACATGTTCATTCAAGTCCTTTGCCCATTTTTTAGTTGGATTGTTTGTCTTTCTAGTGTTGAGTCCTATGAATTCTTTATATATTTTGGAGGTTAAACCTTATCTGATATCTTGTTGGCAAATAAGAAGAACAAAGTTGGAGGCATCACAATACCTGATATCAAACTATATGACAAGGCCACTGTATTCAAAATAGTCTGGTACTGACATAAGAATAGATGCATAGATCAATGGAACAGAATAGAGAGCCCAGAAATAAACCCATGTCTTCATGGTCAATTAGTATTTGACAAAGGGGGCATGAGCATACACAGTGGAGTAAAGAAAATCTCTTCAATAAATGGTGTTGGGAGAATTAGACTGGTACAGGCAAAAAAAATGAAACTAGACCACCAACTTACACCATACACCAGCATAAACTCAAAATGGATAAAAGACTTAAATATAAGTTGGGATACCATAAGAATCCTAGTGGAAAACATAGGCAGTAAAATTTCTGGTATCTCTCACAGCAATATTTTTGCCAATATATCTCCTAAGGCAAGGGAAATAAAGGAAAAATAATTGAGTGGGATGACATCAAATTAAAAAGCTTCTGCCTGGCTAAAGAAGCCATCATCAAAATGAAAAGGATTTTTAAAACATGCAATATCTGACTAGTCAGGAACACTGACCTCTTTTCCCTACGATCATCCACATAAAAACAAAAATGACAACAGCCAACACAACAATACCCATCCAGTTGAATGAATCAAAATTATACCTATTTTTTGTCAGATAGGCAAAAAATACAATATTTTTTGGCATGCTGCAGAATTTTAGTAGTTTGTGTCATGAGATGGAAAAAGTTTAAGATCGCTGCTGTAGGGCATGCTTTCTGCTTCTAAGACATACTTTTCCTGGAGCTTCAAATGAATGCTCAAGGGACCCAGTTAAATCTCTTAATCCTGACTAAATCAGAGCTGTAAATCTCCCAGGCCCTCTTGACCTCCAGCAGCACTTCTCTCAGCCCCAAAGCTGGTGATCTTTGCTAGATTTCTGGTGAGTAGTCTTGCATATATACATTGTAACTTTTGGCCGCTGGTCTGCAGAGAGTACTCACAAAACTTCTGCCCTCCCTCCCACTCCATACCTCCCTTCCCTTTCCTCAGATACTGCAATATGAATTACTAATATTTCAATAATCCAAAAATGTTCAATCTTTTCCCTCCGGTGAGTAAGAACATTGGTCCAAAGTAGAAAAGTGTCACTAGTCAAAAAACAAAACAAACAAAAAAATGGGGTAATCTATTTTGGGTATCATATTTTGTATTTTTTTTTCAAGAATCACATTTCTAAGCTGCCTGATGTTGAATGACAAAGAACAGTTTCTTTATATATTATCCAGTTTTTCTGTTATTTTTATTAAAAGGACAGTTCTAATACCAATTAATATGGCATGGCCAGAAGCATGCATGTTCAGATTCTTAGATTACTATAATCATATTGTAGATAAAATTTACATACTGAATTTTTTTATTTTATATAATGCAAACATTTCTCATATAATTATAAATTCTCTATGTCTAATCATTACCTAATATTAATTTTAAAAAATACATAATTTTCTTAACTATTTCACTGTTTTCAACGATTATGTTTCTTCCAAAGTTACTATTATAAATAAAGATATCATGAAAATTATTAGTTTGAGTTACATTTATCTTATCTATTAGAATTCCAGAACTTAAATTATGAACTTACACAGAATGTGTATTTGAAGGTCCCTGATATATTTCTACTAAATCCTCTAAAAAAAGTGCGATTGTTTAAAAATATGTCCACAAAGTCATTGATATTTTCCCTTGATTTTTGGCTAGAGGTGCTGACTAATGAACAGCGTACTATGGCATTGACATTAGCTTCACAGCTATAACACTATTAATTAAATCCTGTCTCTTAGCATGCAAATAGCTTTTTTGATAAACACATTTGCTGCTAGATTCTCCTGGTGTCCCTAGGCGATGCTCTCCTTAGGCGTATTTTAGGCGTCTTTGGGGGTCTCCAAGGCTGTTTGTTATTCATGCTACATTTTAAGATCAACAAGGGCACAACTACATTATTGCTGCTTTCTTGGAAATAACATGACTTGCAATCTTTCTTTCCAAATAATACACTGAGGGTGTAAATATGAAATCTTATTTTATCTGGCACTTTTAAGATACCAAGTAAAGTTTAAATCATAGTTTTGTTTCTCCAAAGGAATTAGCCTGGCATTGTAGTACCATCTTGATGATGACTAAAATTATAGGCTAATTTCCTACTTGTTTTTCTTGAGAGGTGCAGAATTCAATGATCCTGGACAATTTCCATGTGTCAGGTTCTCAAAATATAATTATACATAAACAGATTCAGTCAGTGTAAAGAAATTCTATAGATTTACCCTATATTGGCCATGAACTTTGATCAGAAGTTTTAAAAGCAACAGTAAGACAGATGGCTGACATTTACTGATTGTTAGTCTACACACATTATTTTACATTTATGTTTTATTCTTACAACAACCCCTAGAGACAAATGCTGTTTTCCTTGTTCTGTGAGGAACTTTAATTCCAAAAGTCTAAGAAGGTGCCAAGAAGATATATAGTAAGGGAAGAGGGGGAGCTTCATTTCCAGGTCTTGCACCCAAAAGCTCTGTGCCTCATAGACCATAGTGACACCCATGCAGACTCGGTCTATAAAGGTACATTTGAACAAATATGGGTTTTTAAGCGCGTACTTATTGTTTTGGTTATGTATAATGTGATTTCTTCCTATAGCAACTGGATCCACTAATATTTTTATTCTGTAAGAAACTTAAACAATCTTTCAATGTGACAACAATAGAACCTTATTATCCTGTTCTAACTGGACACTGTTGCCCCCAAGAGCTGTCTTCCCCCACAAAATACTTCAGCTTCATATTTCACCTGAGGAGCCAGGCAGGATCAGAAAAATAATTCTTTTTCAACTCATTCTTATTGCCTAATTTAAACTCTGCCTCTAAACAGGGCTGGGAAAACATTTTGTTTTTCTCAAGTTCGATTTCTTTCTAATTCTCAAGGTTTGGCTCTTCTTACTGTTGGCCATAGTATTTTGAGTTAAAAATATTTTAGAGAGCCAATACGAGTTCTAAACACAGGATGCCAAAATCCCAGCAGATCTGATATACGCTATTATTTCCACAATAAGGGAAAGCTCTATGCAAGTTGAAGTCTATATTATATTTTATCACAATGTTTAATGCAAATACAAAGATTTAGGAATCTTTTCTGAAGACACAACAGGGAAATGTCAGTAACTGCTTGGCTACACAGTCTAATGGCAAACAGAAGCAATCTAAACTTTTGGCCTGTGACCTGTGGCTGCTGTGTGTGAGAAATCCCTGCAGTGATGTGCCTCTCTTTAGTGGTTGCCAGTAGGTTTTAGTTCTGTGTTTTTTTTAAAGCAGTTGGGTCATTTTTTTATGTACAGTAGCTTCATTTATTGCTGTATGTTAAAGTCATTATATTGAACAGGTCTGTGCAAAACTAATAATCACACTGAAATATACAGTTTCTGTCATTTTTGTTTTATACTATATTCTCCCTCCGATCAACATATGAATGATTTTTAAATAAAAGTAAATGTTTTTCTGTATGTTTTTTTCATAGTTTTAGTTTGAGTATAAATATGAAATGATTATATTAGATTTTCTCTAAAAACTCCCTCCCTAACTCTACTGTGCCAAATCTTCCTTTCCAAGTTCTTAATACACCATGCAGATTCTGCACCAACTTCAGCTGTTCAACTTAGTTGTTAAAGCTCAGTAGCATGTCTTCTCCCCTGGCCAAGCAAACCACACTGAGGGCTTGTGGCTGGAGGGTTTTCTTCCTCCCCCTTTCCTCCCCCAGACTCAGCCGCCCCAGCTGGGACTGGATGGAGCAGTTGGCCATCTTACCCAACCAGCCCAAAGCTGGAGGGAGATTGAAAGGCGACCCTGCTCTCACTCAACTCTCTGGTGTTTCCGGGACTCTACTGACGTGATAGTCTTCAAATTTATCCACCTGTCCTACATGCATTAATAAAAACAAAATAAAATAAATCTTATCTTTATCTTTTAAAATAAATCTCAAATTATTTCAGTATATGAAAGTCAATTAGACCATTGTTCCCAAAAACTAAACCACTGAGAGTAGGCCATAGCTCTAAATTTCAATGAAAGCCGTATAGTGCTCCAGGAAAAATGACTCTCATAGAATCTAGTACAAAGTGTTGTTGAGCTTTTTAAAAGACAATTTAAGTAATATGGGTGGAATTCTTGATAGAGCATATTGAACATAAGGTCATTGTAGAATGAATGTGTGTAGAACAAATAGAACACCAGTAAATGCCATTAACATCATGGATTCTCTTGCTCTGGTGTTAATTTGTGTATTTAATGGATATAATCTCATGGTTGAGAAACTTCAATCAAGAGGAAAATCCAAATGAAGAATGTTAGATGACATTGACAATAGTTCATAAGACTATAAAAGAGAAACTGATAAACATGTTTATTTGCATGATGCTTATGGCTTTGCTTAACAGCATAGCAATTTATGCCTTTGAGAAATTTTATACAACAAAGAATACTACCACGAGATGATTAGATGGTAAATGATGAACATGTAGCTGAAGAGCCTTGCAGCAACAGAGCTTATAATATGATTATGCAACACCACCTTCTGAGATGTTATCATGTAAAAGAAGGCATTGAATTGCAATACAAATTTGCCTCTGTAACTCATTTGACAAAAATTCACACTTACAGACATCTAAACAATTTCTCTTTGCACAGAGAAACTTTATTGTTGATCCATGAGAAGTGGTGGGTAAAGGCTGTGGAGCGGCCTTGAACACCAGAGGCACTAGAGTTGCTGTGCGTTTGATCTGTGATTTGAGTGGCATAGCAGTCACGGGACACCCGCAGAGTTCCAGATTTCTCCCTGGAAAGAGTAAGCTTGAGAATGCCATTTATGAGAAGTGATGAAGAAATCAAACCAATAATATAGGGAGAGATGGGAAAAAGGGTTGGCTGGAGCCTGATCAGCCAGTTTCAACTGCGAGAAAACCTTGAGTGGACAAGTTATTATTGATTAGGATGATAAAACAGAAAGAGAAGAGAGCATGGGGCAGCATATGTTTGTGGAGCTGTTGTATCATCCATGGACTGCCTAATATTGGGTCTTTTTTATATGAGAGAATACTGTTAAGCCATTGTTTTGGAGTTTTTCTGTAGTGTAGAACCTAACCTAATACAAACCAGTACACACAAGTGTTAATTTAGAACTCATGAGTATGGTAATAGGAACAAAAAAATATACTGATCAGCTTCTGTTCCCATGAAATATTCTCTATAATGGGGAACATAGACAATTAAATAAATAATAATAATAGAATGTAAATGTGTTATAATAAGGGAATTTTCTTAGAATTCTGAGTGTACAGAGCAGGATAAGCAAAGACCTCCTGAAAATGTGATGGGTTTGTGCATTACTGTACTGGGTGGAGCAAAAGTAAGTTTACAGTTGTGAGTATGCAAAAACCCAGTTTATTCTTATAGTATTACTTATTAATTATTGTATTATTTATAACTGTAAACCTCCTTCTGCCCCACCTTGTATTCAAGAACCAGGAGAGTACATCCTTAGTACTTAATGCTGATATTCACATGAGGACAGTGTTCATGACCTACCATGTGTGAGAAAAGCATTTTTTTCTATCCTCTGCAATGAATTTGTGTTGCTCCATCTTTGTTCGATATTCTCCCTTCAGACTCTTCTTTTACCTGCAGTTTTTACTTGAAGTGCACACCATCGTGGATCAGAGCATGGCTCACTATCCTTAGAAGGTGGTCTTGTAGAAACGTGCTCTAAACGAAACCACAGAGCTACAGTTTCATAGACCAGGGCAACTGGGACGTGCCTTCCTACTGGGTTTTATTCCGAGGTGCCCTGAAGTTACCTTTCCTGAGCAAATATGAACACATGTGCTTCTTAAATAGAAGACTCCTTTGTGGCCCAAGGGTGTTATTTAGCTTAGAACCAGTGCTTAGTCAAATACTGTTTCAAGAAAAGGGAGATAAGTTTTAAGGAAGTATAATGCTGGAGTTAAAAATAATGGTAAGAGATCTTTTCAGAATAGAGTACTATGTCCCTAAAGTTATTTTAGGAACAATAGCTTTGAGGTGTTTAAGGTGATCTAATCTTGTTTTCTAGGAAAATGTGCAATGGTATGTGCAATGGCCCATTTGTTAATGGGCCATCTGATGTTTTAGTCTCTAATATAATTAATCATTTTATTGCATTCTATAAATTATGGAGTTAGTAGAGAAAATTTCCTCTTTATTTGAAATATTAGGGGACATTAGGAGAGAACAGCCTCTCCTATTTCAGAGCAGCAGAGGACAGCAGAAGCCCTAATTGAGTAGTGAACTGTGCACTGGGTGATGTGATAAATAATTTAAGACTGATTTGTTAACTGTGCAGAAGTGAAGTTAGTCATGCAGGGAGACACATTGTCAATTGCCAGCAATGTACTAGGTTTTTTGAAACCACCAGCAACAATTTACAGAAAAGATTAAGCCAGTTACTGTACACGTGTGACATTTTCTTGATTTAAGATGTCAGTCTGGAAAGCTGTAAACTGACAACCGGAGTTTAGAATGAGGCGATACAGTTTATGAAGAGCTGCTTTTACCTGAAGATGTCTGCCTTTCTGCTCGGGGAGACCCCTGAGCGCTCGCCCCTGCTGGGACTAAATGCGTGTATGCCAATGAGCGCTGTCAGAGACCGGTGATGCACCTTCTCTGGGAACCATCATCGCACCTTTGCATTACTCAGTGCTCCAATGCACTTGTTCACAAGAAAGTATGGTGACGGCCTGTATTTGTTAGAGCTGATGTTATTTCAAAGAAAACACTATAATACATTTTATTTATTCCTAAACCAACTTGATGGATATGATTACTTTCATCTTGCACCAGCGTCCTTATTTTTTCATTCCTTTTCAAAAGAATGTGGCATGAGTATTATAGAAAATTCCCTTTGGATACCAAAGTAATAATTGCTGCAGGCAAGATCCACTGATGCATGATAAAATAACTGGGCAAGACTTTAAGGAGAAACCAGTTGTCTGAAGAGCCTCAAAGTATTGATTCTCCACATATTTACTAATCACTCTGTTGGTGTTAACTTTCATCTATGAATTATTTTGTATTCCCCTTCCTTCCAGGAGGTGAAACTTTATTTTCCTTTCTTTCAGTGTGGGCTGTACTTAGGGAATGACTTGCAAAGAAAAGCATGACAAGAGGAAGATGATAACTCTACTGTGGAGAACCCTGTCAGACAGCACTAAGCCAATAACCCAGGTTGGCATCACCCAGAACAAGCCGTATTCTCATTCTGTACCCTGATATGGTTACCCTGATGTGATGTGATACACAGGACACTTTGCTTCTGTGATAGCCTTCCTAAAAATTCATAATCCCAATCTAACTGTGAAAAAAACATTAGAGTGACCCATTCTCCAAAAGGAGGATGTTCCACAAAATATTTAGTCAGTGTTCTTCAAAAGTCTCTACGCCAAGTACGTAAAAATTAAGTGAAAAGTAAAAAGCTGTCACAGACTAAAGATGTGACTATGTTGATTAAATGAAGCTTGATGTCATCAGTTGGATCATGGAACAAAAAATAAATTTAAATAGGCATTAGTGAAAAAAAGGAAAATACAAATAAATTCTTTAGTTAATAGAGTTTTACCAATATTAATTTTTTAGTTATGATAAATGTACTGTAGTTATGAAAGTTATGGAGACAACTATATTTGAACAACAATAAAAAAATTAAAAATACAAAAATAAAACAAAACAAAAAAAGGAAAAATAGTGATCTTTATAATAATACATATATTTATATTTTTAAAACATGCATATCTTTATATATTTTACATATAGAAATAAATAAATAATTTATATATTTTAAACAATAAATATATTTACATATATTTAAATTTTAAAAATGAAAGTTATAAATATTAGTAGAAGCTACATGGGAATCTTCCCAATTATCTTGAAAATTTATATATACTAACACTTTCAAAGTAACAAGTAAAAATAAGGAAAATTTTACAGAAGAAATGGTCAATGGATGCTTTGAGTTACATACATTGGGTTTCACAAAAGGTATGTTGAAGTCCTAACCCCAGTACTTCAGAATGTGACCTTTTTTGGAACTAGGGACCTTGCAGATATAATTAGGTAAGATGTAGTATGACTGGTGTCCTTTTAAGAAGATGACAGACAAGAGGCAAAGATGACAGTGCTTCCGCTGCAAACCAAGGAGCACCAAGGATTGCCAGCTGCTACGAGATGGGGAGATAGGAAGAAGAAAGTTTATTTCTCTCTTCAGGTTTCAGAGTGAGCATAGCTCTGCAGACACCTGGATTTTGGATTTGTTGGCCTCCAGAATTATGCAACTGTTTTCCATTCTTTTAAGCCACAAAGTTTGTAGTACTTTACTACATTAGTAAACCAATACAATTGAGAATGACAATAAACTTCTACACATGTTTTTGATTAGTATGAGCTATTTAGATATCATTTTAATAAGCGTTAAAGTTAGAAACAAAAAATATTTTTCCTTGAATTTTTAAAAAATGCTTTATTTCCCCCCAAAATTGTAAACTCCAAGATATCCTGAAGGATGGTGGCTTCTTGAAGAATATTTATGGGTTGAGAATTCCATCCATAATTCAAATGCAGTGAGGGTACACTCTGCGTTTGATTATCCTCTGTGCTTTAGAAAAAATAAACAGTATATACTTCTAAATTTATTTTCATGTTAGGTTACATTAATTTATGTAACAAGAGGATACATAATTAATTCCCAGGTTTAAACCTTGCAAGCCAGGGTTTTTGTTGTAATTCCTACACTGAAATTGTATATATGGATAGTCATCAGTTAAGATAAAAGTGGGTGTTTTGTTTTATACGTAAGAACAGGCAACACACCCTTTTTGTTGGCAATGAACTATATCTTTTTATCTGAAGGGTGGTACTTAGAGCTTCCTACGTCTTATGCAATTTAATGTCAACTCTGATGATTCATTTCAAATATTCTTCTCCTGTAAATTTTTTATCAAAAGGGAAAAGAAAGAAGACTGTTTAATAAATTACTTTTTATCTTTGAACTCAATTGTCAAGAGTGGAATATAAAATGGTAGATGTCAAACACAAGCGGCTTATGAATAGAAACGATTATTAGACCACTATCCTGGCTTCACTCAGGATTTGTTTATTTATTTATTTTTTGCTGTTGCCAAAAGACACAATTATTTGTTTAAAACAAATCATCCGAATAGATCCAAGATGGCAGCAGAATCGGCAGATGTTACACTTACCCCCTTCTAGGACCAAATGGAATTACAACTAACTTTGGAGTCAACCTGAATTATCAGTTTAAGGCTAGCTGGAGAACAGTCTTTAACCAAGGATTTATAAAAGAAGCCACATTGAGATTAGCAGGAAGGGCAGAGACTCAAAAAGGGCTGGCTCCACTCCCTGACGCAGCAGCTGTGATTCCAGAGGGATGTGTTAGCTGCAAAGATTCCCACTGAGGAGCTGGGCTCCCCGGCCCAGAGCTCTAGAGCCAGAAAGAGGCACCCACATAATATTGGTCTGTGAAAATTACCAGGGATTCTGTCTGCCAGGGAGAGAGAGAGGTCTGCTAGAGACACAGGTGTACTCTTAAATGGCCAATACACAAAATCTTGTTTGCAGCCACTTACCATGTGTTCCAGCCAAGGGAGCAGACACGACTCATGTGAGGAGAGACTGGGGTTTGTGGCTCTGGGGAAAGAACTAAAAGGCCAGCTGCCAAGATTTTGTGTTTATTTCCTCTCCCACACCACAAACACCATATTTCTAGGGTGCAGCACTCCCCTCCACACTACGTCAGCCTAAGGGAATGCAATAACCCCACTCTCTGAACTCCATCTTACCCAGTCCTGTGGAGCTTTTGCCCTGCTGAGGAGTCAGTTGCCTGGGCCAGGATGTAGATGTCTGGACAGAATCAGGAGGTATCAGTGACTGAGTGGTGTGGCTTTGGGGTGGCAGTTATTCCCCACACTTTCCCATGAACCTGACCTTTACCTCCCTTTCACAGGAGATCCACTAGGCCCATCCTCTGGTTTGCTAGAAGCCTTAACCTCCCAAATTCTGGTGGCCCTGCCCTGCCAAGGTTTGGGCAGAATCTGGGATAGAGTAGTTGTGCGGCTCTGGGTTGGGGGCTACTCCTTTCACCTTTTCTCAGTCCAACCAACACCTCCCCCTCCGGAGAGATGTACTAGCTCCACCCTCCTAACTCCCAGAGGCTTATCCCTGCTAAGCTTGACCTCCCAGCAGAAACTTGGGCAGAATGAATTGTGTGGCTCTAGGAGAAGGGCCATTTTCCCCTCACAGCCTGATTGGTGCAGAGCCTTCCCATTCATGTAGTCAAATCTTGGTCTATTCAGGCCTGATAAACACTTCTAGTTTCACCCTTGCTACTCCCTGAGACCTTGCTCTTCCACAAAGGTCTGCCAGCCCCCAGAAGGTAACAGCTAGATGTGGTGTGCACTGGGACATTTACTGAGTAGCCTCAAATTTAGCATTGGCAAGGAGTTTGAACCTATGTCAGTCTGGAGAACACCACTCACCCCTACCTGGGTGACTCACTGAGAACCTACCTCATGCAACTCAAGGCTCTTTCAGTGACAGAACCTACAGACAGCTGGTAGATAGAGGCTTGTGGTTGTGGATCTTGAGGTGACTTATGACTTTTGCTGACCTGCCCCTTGGTGCTGTGCTGGTAAAAGGTGGCTTTGGTGCATAGCTTGGTCATCACACACACCCAGGCACATCAGAGGTAGCCATGAACTGTGGATCACTTTGTACCTCCAGTTTGCCCAGGGCCAATCACAGGCAGCATCTAAGATTCACCAACATCACAGCCCCTCCAAAAAGGCTCCAGAATCAACACACCCAATGGCAAACTTCAGACAACATCAGAGCAGTATCTAATCAGCTTCACAAGCAGCATATTCAAAGGCAGATCTCAGCAGGCACTGGACTCCATTGAGGTGAATTCTGCTTCATGTGGTCAGAACTGGCACAGCAGTTCACACATTGTGGTTGGGGTTGATCCTCACAGTCAGCCAGCCTGAAAGTCTACACCCCCCCCCCACAGATGGGACAATAGAAAATAAGACTCAGTCACAACAGAAGGGTCCACACAAAGGACATTCCTGGAGCACCCAGTTCAGGTGATCAAGGAGACTGCACCACTAAGTCCCACAGGACACCTATACATAAGGTAACCCTAACAAAGGTGGAAGTCATAAAAGATCTACCTAATACACAGAGAAAAAAAGGCAAAAATAAGCAGACAAAATGGAGAGAAAAAGAAATGGGCCCCAAATGAAAGAATAAGAGAAATCTCCAGAAAAATAGCTAAAGGAAATGGAGGCAAAAAATTCATTGCATATAGAGTTAAAAATATGGTTATAAGGATGTTCAAGAAACTTAGTGAGAATTTAGTAAGAAGTAAAACTGTCACTATTTTCAGATGACATGATATTGTATACAGAGAACCCTAAAGGCTCCACCAAAAACTGCTAGAACTAATAAATGAATTCAGCAAAGTAGCAGGATACAAAATCAATTGAATTTTATACACTGATAATAAACTATCAGAAAGAAAAACTAAGAAACAATCCCATTTACAACTGTATCAAAAAATAAAGTACCTAGGGATAAATTTAACTAACATTGTAAAATACCTATATTGTGAAAATTATGACACTGAAGAAGGAAATTGGAAAAGGTACAAATGAGTGGAAGCACATGTTCATGGATTGTAAGAGTTGTCATCATTAACATGTCCAAAGCAATCTATAGATTAAACGCAGTTCCTATCATGACATCCATGGTACATTTCACAACTAGAATGAATATTCCAAAAATGCATATGGAACCACAAAAGACTCTGCATAGCCACAGCAATGTTGATTTAAAAAAAAAAAAGAACAAAGTTGGAGGAATAAGGCTACCGAATATCAAACTATACAACCAGGTCATAATAATCAAAACAGCATGGTACTGGCATAAAAACAGACCTATAGATCAATGTAACACAATGGAAAGCCCAGAAATAAATCCATGCCTTTATTGTCAATTAATATTTGAAAAAAGAAGAAGAACCAGATAATAGGGTAAAGACAGTCTATTCAATAAATGGTGGGAAAATTGGACAAATACATGCAAAAAAATGAAATTAAACCCCCTTCTTAAACCAGACACAACATTAAACTCAAAATGGATAAAAGACTTAAATGTAAGACTCAAAACTATAACAATTCTAGAAGAACTCATAGACAGTAAGATCTCGGGCATTTCTTGCGATAACATTTTTTCTGATACATCTTTTTGGGCAAAAGAAATAAGTATACAAACAAACAGATGGGACTACATCAAACTAAAAAGTTTTTCACAGCAAAGAAAACTATTAAAATGAAAAGAAAACCCACTAATACATCTTTTAAGGGGTTAATATCCAAAGTTTATAAGAATTTATAAACTTAACACCAAAAAACAAACAATCCAATTAAAAAATGGGCAAAGGACTTGAGTAGACTCTTCTCCAAAAAGGACATACAAATAGGTAATAGATGTGTGAGAAAATGCTCAATCTCACCAATCATCAGAGAAATGCAAATTTAAACCACATGAGATACCACCTTACAGCTGTCAGGATGGTTATCATCAATAAATCAACAAACTCAAGTGTTGGTTTGATTGGGGATGTGGGAAAAAAAAGGACCCTCTTACACTATTGGTGGGAATGTAGATCGGAGCAACCACTCTAGAAAGCGTTATGGAGTTACCTCAAAAAACTAAAAATGGAACTGCCCTGTGATGCAGTGATTCCACTTCTGGGACTATATCTGAAGAAACCCAACACACTCATTTGAAAGAGTATATGCACCCTATGTTCACTGCAGTGCTATTTACAATGGCCAAGATATGGAAACAGCCCAAGTGTCCCTTAGTAGGTGAGTGAATAAAAAAGCTGTGGTGTATTTACACAATGAAATACTACTCAGCCATAAAAAAGAAAGAAGTCTTACCTTTTGCAACAGCATGGATGGGTCTGGAAAGCATTACACTAAGTAAAATTAGTTAGAGAAAGAGAAGTATCATATGATTTGACTTATATGTGGAATCTAATAAAGTAAGTTAACAAACAAAATAGAAACAAGCTAATGGATACAGAGAACAAACTGAAAGTCATTGGGGTGGTGGTTGAGTGGCAGTTTGAAAAAGTAAAGAGAGTAAGCCAAAAAAATAAAGAAAGAAAACTTCATAGATACACCAGACAACAGTATGGTGATTACCAGGGGGGAAGGGGGTAGAGGCAGGGAAAGAGGCATAAACAGATGATAAATGATGACAGAAGGAGGCTTGACTTGGGGTGGTGAACACACAACACAACATGCAGATGATGTATTATAGAACTGTACACTTGAGAAAGATGTAATTTTATTAAACAATCTCACCCCAATAAACTCAACTAAATTTTTAATAAATCATCAGAGTTGACATTACGCTGTGCAAGATGAATTATACACCCAGGGAAGTGAGCAGACAAAACAAAAATATAGGATGCATATAAATGAGCTGAGGATTTTTAGTCTACTTTTAAAACACGATTTTGGAGACTGACATATTCAGCTCTAAATTGTTTCAACTGTCATTTTTATTTTTCCACCTTGGGCTTTTTATCATGAAAGATTCTAGGTTGCATGTTACCAGCATACTTGTGTTACATTAGATAAAAACTCGGCATGCTTTTGGAATGACAATTGGAAATGCCATTCCATTTTTCAAAATAAACTTAACACCGATCATCTACAAAGATAGTGAACAAAGCTTAGATTTCCATCACCTCAAATCTTCTTAATCCTTAAAACAAATATATTTAACATTATTAGAAATAAAATGTATTCTAAAATTCTTTATACTAACAACTTTGGTGAGTAATTGATTAAAGCATCTGCTTTCAAGTATTTTAGAGGGGAAATGCTGGCATATTTAGAGATAGCCTGCACATCTTGCACACCTGACTTCTTATCTTTCCAAACTCTGCTCAAGCACCACTTTTCCTGTCCCGTCTGTGTGTGGACACCGACGTAGCTCGGCTCTAGTGCAGGTTGGTTCACTGTCTCTGACCACCTGCGGGGCCTCTCTGCGGGCAAATTCAATGTCTTCTTTGTCTTTATAATCCTGGGACATACGGAGGGCTTGGCACAGAGAAGACAACAAGTAAAGTCACAATTACATCTTTAAATTATACAGCAAATACATAGTATATTTTAGCAAATATATAGCAAATATTTAAAAAAATAAACTTTACACATACATGTGTACAAACATATATCTGTATGTACATATATGCACAACACACACATATCTGTGTGCATGTACATGCATGTACAAAATATATGTGTACACATGCATATATGTACAATATATACATCTGTGTTTAAAACACATGTGTATTTGTACACGTGTGTGTGTAGAGTACCATATATTATTAGTGTATTTTTTCCTAATGAAGTTCTTATTACCAACGAACTCTTAAGAAACACTGGTGTCCCCCAGAATATATTGTGAAATGTTGAGCCAGGGTTTAAAATAAATATAGCAACCTCCCTTTCCCATACACCAATGTAAATTTGAAAGTGCTTTGCTCTTTTGAGTTCTGTGGGTTTGAAAACATGTTCTGCTAGATTGAAAGGGAGTTTGAAGGGCAAAGTATCTACTAATACAATTTCAGTGCAAAATCTTTAATTATGAAATAGGAATTAAATGGCCTTGAAGGATTGTGAAACTGATAATAAATCCATGCCCTTATTGGAATGGAAATTTTACTCAAATTTAATTAAAATGCACCCGTCAGTTTTTCCCTGTGGGGCAGAGGGTGGGTGGGAGAAATGTTCTATCATATTCTGCAGTGGGAGGTCGAGGGCCTGAGGCAGAATGGCCCTTGGCTTCAGGGGCAGAGCAGGGGTATCCTGAAAGATACCCAGATAATGTGCATGGAGATACCAAGTTCAGGGTCAGCACACAGCTCCCCTAGGGAACCTGCTACCCCTGACTCCAAATCCTCACTCTGCTGCCTGCCACCTGGGTGAGTGAGCAAGTCATCCATCTTTGACGAGCTGTAGTTTCTGCTTTTGTAAAAATTGGTTCATACCTCACAGCGTTGCTGTGAGCATTATTTGAAGGATAAAGTGTATTACATAGTAAATCTTTGTTATTCTTATTTTAAATTAAAAATGAAATCATTTCCAGGGTCATACATTCCTATTCTTCTTATTCTCTTTGATTTTTCTTCTGTGTTTCTATTACCAACTCTATTTCTCACCATTTGGGGGAAATAAATTCCCTAATCAACATTGGGCCTTCTATCTTGGAAATGTGACAGTGTTTTGGTTGGTGTCCAGTAATACACAGACACTGATTGAATTCTGCAGGACCTTTTTCAGACACTAGGCTGTACTTATAGCAGTGTGGTTGACAAGCACTAGAGAAATACATAATTTATACATTTTCCAGGGCATCGATTTTTCTAAGTAAGAGAAAACTATGCCATGATGTAAATTCTACTACAAAAGACTGTGTAAGAGAACTAAATATATTAATTTTAAATTCACACTGTATAATGAGGTCTAAAGCACAGTTGGGGGATTGTACTGAGGCACAAGCTTATTTTAAAAGTGGGAGGGAAGAGACTATGCGTGCAGGGGATATGGGGAAGTAGGTTTGTTTATGGGAAGATTCAGTGATTTTTTTTCCGGTTGCCGTTATATTAAGGCAGAACTACTCCTGTCATGCAGGGTATGAAGTTCCTAGATCTCTTCTTGTTCTAATGGAATAGCTGTAATGATATAAAAAAGCAATTTGTTTAGTCACTTTCTGGGTATCCTCCTTTCACCCTTCCAGGCCCATTCTCTGCATTTCTCCACCCATAAACAGCCCCCTCAAATTTTAAGAACAGAAAAGAGCCCACGTGTTCTCAGGCTTGGGGTTAGATTTGATGAATGGGAAGCTGGCAACAGATCAAAGAGAAGAAAGGGAATGAGGAGAGGGGAATTAAGTATCTTCCTGCCTAGGTCCTGTGAGTTCGCCTCCCACTGGCTGAGGGTCCCCCAAAGGTTACTGCCCCTCTCAGTCTGGCCTTCACTAAAGGACTCTCTCCTCCTATATGTCAACAGTTCTCCCTCTTTCCTACCGTGCGAGGGCAGCATGTTCACTACTATTCCATATCCCTACACTAACCTGTGTGGTTCACTAACCTCCCCCACCTTAGTGATTATTTCCTTTGTTAATGAAACATTTTCAACATATCCTAATTTCAGTATGCCATCTATTTCCTCTTGACTGATAACAAATGTCAGTGTTTTATAACATTAGCTTTATTAGGGACTAGTGAGGCCTAGCAGGCTTCAAGTAGGATGTGAAAGTGTTTTGTGTTTGCTTCCTTGTTTGGAATGTGGCTATTCAACAGCCAGATCCTTCTTAATGGCATTCCCAGACAGGCTGTTTCTCTGTCTCTATCTCAGTTCCCAGGCATTCAGGTTTATGGCTCTCAGGGCCTTTGGCAGAGTAAGTGAATCATAGTCAGACTTTGGAAAGAGCAACTACTTTGGAAAATAGTACTGTTGGTCATTACTAACAGCAAAATAATGGCTATGTATCGATTTTAAATATTGATCCTTTTGTCTGAATGATTTTATGATGTTTATTTAAAACAGTTTCCCAAAACTCAGCATAAATTTTAAAGGTCTTTATTCTGCATTGTCAAAAGCACCTAGTCTGTTGGGATTTCCATTCTCTACTTCTATTTTGGGACCATAAAAAATCAACTTTGTCATGCAAAATCATCATTAACTGAGAGTTAATATCTGAAGTTACACCAAAATGATTTTCAATGATCACATTTCTCATCTAATCTAAAATTCATTTGTATATATCAGTAAATTAACATTATTCTTTCCCAAGATGTTATTGTTCTCTAAAGCTTTTCCTTGTTTTACAATTAATTCTTGAAAATTATTACTTTGACATGGATGGAAAGACCTTTGGGAATAAATCATTTTACCTGCTAGACATATTTCAAATAATCAAAACTAACTACAACATGGATAAAATAATGGAGACAGGGATTAATATTAGTTTATATATTTTTTATTTTTATTATTTAATTATTTTGTCAATTACGCTATTACAGTTGCCCTGATTTTCCCCCTTTGTCCCCTGCCACGTAGCACCCCCAACTCCTTCAAACAATCCTCCCACCATTGTTCATGTTCATAGGTCATGCATGTAAGTTCTTTGGCTACACCATTTCCTTTACATTTTCTGTACTTTATATCTCCATGGCTATTCCATAACTGCCTATTTGTACTTTGTGGTCCCCTTACCTCTTTACTCATTCCCCCACATACCCCCTCCCATCTGGCAACCATCACAATGCTCTCTATATCCATGATTCTTTCTCTCTTCTTGTTTACTTAGTTTGTTTTTTAGATTCATTTGTTGATAGATATATATTTTGGCCATGTTATTGTTCATAGTTTTGATCTTTTTCTTAAGTAAGTCCCTTTAACATTTCATATAATAATGTTTTGGTGATGATAAACTCTAGCTTTTTTCTTGTCTGGGAAGCTCTTATTCTACCCTTCCATTCTAAATGATAGCTTTGCTGGGTAGAGCAGCCTTGGCTGTAGGTCCCTGCTTTTCATGACTGAATATGTCTTGCCAATCCCTTCTAGCCTGCAAACTATCTTTTGAGAAATTGGATGACAGCCTTATGCTAAGTTCCCTATAGATAACTAACTTCTTTTCTCTTGCTGCTTTTAAGATTCTCTCTTTATCTTTAAGCTTTAGTATTTTAACTATGATGTATCTTGGAGTGGGCCTCTTCTCATCCATCTTGTTTGGGATTCTTTGTGCTTCCTGGATTTGTGTGAATACTTCATTCACGAAATTAGGGAAGTTTCCTTTCATTATTTTTTCAAATAGATTTACAATTTCTAGCTCTTTCTCTTCTCCTTCCAGCCCCCTATGATGTGAATGTTGGACTTCTTGAAGTTGTTCCAGAGGCTGCTTATAATCTCATTTTTTTGGATTCTTTTTTCTTCTTGTTGTTCTGCAGGGTCATTTCTTGTTTGCTTATGTTCCAAATCATTGATTTGAGTCTTGGCTTCATTCACTCTACTGTTATTTTCATGTAAATTGTTCTTTATTTCAATTAGTATATCTTTCATTTCTTTTTTTTAAAGATTTATTTATTTATTTATTTTTAGAGGGGGAAGGGAGGGAGAAAGAGAGAGAGAGAGAGAGGAACATCAATGTGCAGTTGCTGAGGGTCATGGCCTGCACCCAGGCATGTACCCTGACTGGGAGTCGAACCTGTGACACTGTGGCTCACAGCCTGACCTCAATCCACTGAGCTACGCCAGCCAGGGCTTATCTTTCATTTCTGACTGGATCTTTTGTATGCTGCTGAGGTCCTCACTAAGTTCCTTCAGCATCTTTATAACCAGTGTTTAGAACTCTGTATCTGATAGATTGCTTATCTCCATTTTGTTTAGCTCTTTTTGGGGGAGTTTTTATCTATTCTTTCATTTGGGCCATGTTTCTTTGTCTCCTCATTTTGACAGCTTGCCTTTGTGTTTTTCTTTGTATGAGGTACAGCTTCTTTGACTCTGTGTCTTGGTAGTGTGGCCTAATGTAACAGGTGTCCTATGGTGTCCAGCGGCACAGCCTCCCCTATCACCCAAGCTGGGTCCTTGAAGTAGGCTCTTGTGGTCTGAGTACACCCTCCTTCTGTAGTTGAGCCTTGGTTGCTATTGGCAGATCACTGGGTGGGCTTTACTCAGGCCAGTAAACTGCAAGAATTGGCTGTGAACACTTACTAACAATCTCGGCCCTCCACGGAGGATTTGCTGTGCAGGGGCAGGGTGGTGGCACACCGACATGGTCTGTAGCTGTCCACTGTGTGCACTGGCCCCAGGGTTTCCCAAGTGGTGCAGACAAAGTCAGCCTCCACCTATGTCAGGGTGTCAAATTCATTTTCACCAGGGGCTACATCATCCTCACGGTTGCCTTCAAAGGGCCGAATGTAATTTTAGGACTGTATAAATGTAACTACTTCTTAACTAGGGGCAAGGAACTCTTCACTGTCACTGGGTAGAAACAAGGTGCCAGGCAGGTTAAAACAATGTGGAGGCCAGATTGAGCCTGTGAGCCTTGTGTTTGCCACCTGTGACGTATGTTTTTCCTGAGGCCACCATGCCTGAGCTATAAAGCAATCTGAGAATGGCTGCTACTTGTGTTGGGCTTGGAGATTCCCAGGTGAAGGCAAGCTGTGAATCTAGGCTGGCTGCTGCTATTGCCTAGCCTGGGGCCAGTTGTTGCTTATTTGAGAAGATTTAGTAAGTTGTGTAGCATGAACCAAGATCAGCCATTTATATGGAAAAGCAGCTTGAGTGGGCCTGAAAGTTGGGCGGGGTGGAATCTCTGGGGATCTCCAAGCTTGGTCAAACAGTGTTAGGTTGTTGGAGTATCAGATATGGCACTCATTTACCGGCTCTGTGTGAGGAGGGTTTAGAAAAGAGACAATGGCCACTGCTTGCCTTGATGTCAGACATGTCAGTTCCTCCCTGTATGCCACTGGTGCCTTTCAAGCTGCCACCCCATGCTAGAGCTCAGAGGCAGTGCGTCTAGGTAGGTGAGTCTGTGTGTGGGTTTTTTAAGAGGAACTGCTTGGGGCTCCAGAAGTCTCTCCCACGAACTCAGTCCCCACTGGTTTTTGCAGCCAGAAGTTGTGGGGACATATCTTCCTGACGCTAGAACCCTGAGATGGGAGGCCTGTTGTGCTGTGAGGAATCCTTGTTCACAAAATATCCCTCCTGAATTTTTATCCACTGACACACAGTGTGGAACCAGCCCATTCTGCATCTACGCCCCTCCTGCCAGTCTGGATGAATGTGGTTTCTTTAATTCCATAGTTGTCAGACTTCCATTCAACTTGATTTCTGATAGTTCTAAGTGATGGTTGTTCTGTATTTTAGATATAATTTTGATGTGGTTGTGCAAAGAAGTGAACTATGTCTGCCTATGCCACCATCTTGACTGGAAGTCCAGTTTATATTTTAAAATGCATATTATTATAGTATCCTAATGATCTCAATGTTTGGTTTTCTAGTAAATAGCATCTAGGAGAGGCCTTTTTAAATTGTCATCTATCATCTCACATATGTTCATTGCCTGTGGAGTGCCTGACACTGTGCTCAATCCAGGGCTACAAAGAGAAACAAAATACAGTCCCCTCCCATTGAAGTACTCCAACCCTAAGTAGGGAAGAAAGGTGTGGGAAGCTGTGACCCAGGTTTCCAAGAGCCCCAGGAGCAGCTGTCTAGAGTACATCTGCCAGGGGAGATGAGAGAGTAGTCTCACAGAAAGCATAGCAATTGAGCTATCCTAGAAGATGGAGTTCATCTTGGGGCTGAAAAGGACACTAATTTGAATTATTCTCCATAGAAAGCTGTATCAACAGAGTTATTTGTAGATGCAGTGGCCTAAAATTCAGAGTCAGAGTCATTTTTCTCATCTGATAGGAAAATAGATGTAGAAATTGTTGGCTGACATCGTTTTTTGGTCATATGTCTCTTAGACAGTTTAATTTCTGCAGCCCAGCTTAATTTAGAGAGATAAATAAAATAGAGCTTAGAGGATAATTTTTGGAGGCTGAAAGCAATTCTCTTCATAATATATAAGATATCTACTTACATTTAAAACTACAGAACAGTGCACAGAATAGGGTTTTTTATCTGTCTTATTGTACCTTGGCCTTTTTTCCCCATTCACTTTCAAATGCTAACAGGGGCACTCAAATACAAAAGAGAAAGCAATTCTAAGAGATAATATGCTTAGATATGTAAAAACCCTTGCTGAGAATATAATGCTGCCCCCACCCCCGTTGAACTACCATGTTAAAGGTATATTTATATATTTCAAATACTTATAATCTAAAACTATACTAGAATGTTTACTGTACTTTGCCATGTATAATACACACCTTTTTGCCCAAATTTTTGAAGAAAAATAAGGATGCACATTATACATCAGTGTAATGATTACATATCATGGGTATAATAATCCCATGTATAATGTGCACAAAACATGAGTGTCCATTATACAAAGCAAAATACAATATACTGTACAACACTGTATCATTTCAACATACTGAGAGTTTATTACATTTGATATCTTTGGAAATTTATTGCATTTTTTAAATTCTCACTTTTTTATGAACCTGCAATTCATTTCATAACCCTATAAACCACCATCATTAATTTCTTTCCAAAGGATGGTAAATTGTGAATGCAGCAAAATACAAAATGGAAATAATGCTTGTGGTCACATTAGGTAGCAAAGAAGCACAAAAACAAGATCAACAAATTAACCCCTGTGGTTAAGCACTGTAGTGCAATGAGAGCAGACATACATGGCAGTGGGGACCTCCTGAACTAGGGGAAAGGGAGATTGGGAAGGTCTTCCTAAAGTGATAGTCTGAAATCTGAAGAACAAGTAGAAGTCAACAAAGGGAAGAGAAGAGGGAAGACTGTTTGAAGCAGAGAAAATAACTTGTGTGAAGACTCAGAGGTGAGGTGGATCATAGAGCCTTGAGGAAAAACAAAAATCAATAGGACTGGAGCCTAGATTTCATAAATCGAAAAAATACAGCTAGAAAGATAATGCAGGAGTAAATGAATAGTTCCAGATTACATAACATGAAGGAATATTTACAGACAAGAGTCGTCTTTGGAATGTGTGTTTTACAAAGATCACGCTAAAGAATGGCCTGGTGGGAGGAACACAGGGGAGATGGGAGAAGAACTTGGGGAGGCTGTGACAGTGGAAATAAAATGAAGCTGGATAAGAGCAGGGTTCACTTAGGAGATGGAATTGCAAAAGGGTTGGCAAGAGACTGGCTATGCAGATGGGAAGTGAGAGAATGAAGAGTCGGGAATGATTCTGATTTCTGATTTGAGCCACTGAGTGCACAATGATGTCATTCACAAGATAGGAAATGTTGAAGCATGAGAAAATTATGATAGCAAGTAGGAGATTCTATTATTTAATTTTTTGAACATGTTGAGTTTGAATACCTATGGCTTTCAAGTAGTGACATCTGCTGGATCCCTGGTTCTGGAGCCCAGGAGAGAAGCCTGGGATGGAGATCTGAAAATCCTCAATAATTCAAATCATGAGAGTGGATGAAGTCTCCAGGCAGAATGTGGGTTGTGAGAAAAGAAGAGGACCTGCAAAGTACCCCAGGAAATAGCAAATCTGAGTGGTAGGCAAAGAAAGATAGTCTTGTATCTATGTCAAGTTCTCTAGGCAGTAAAGCTTGAGACAAAGGCGGTGTGTTGATACTTTCTCTGGGATGCCATGCCTGGGCAAGTTCAGTAAATACAAAAACACAAGTGAGTCAAGGAAGAATGGAGAGCAAGTAGGAGGTGATGCATTGCCGGACTAGCTACAGCCTCACAGGATAACAGAGCCCAGTGCTTGTGCTTATTCACATTGAAGCCTATCAAACAGGCGTGTTTGCGGTTGTTGTTTTTTCCCATGGTAAGAAAGGGCAAGCAATTTATCTGCTGAGTTTTCCCCATTGCTTGTTTTCTCAAACAGCTGCTGGGAAAGCCCATATCTTCAGGGAGTCTGTTGGGTTAAACTTGGGCACTGCAGCTGCTGCAGCTCCCCATGGTAGCCAGCATACAGGCTATACTCAAGTCAGGCCTTTGTTTCCACTGGAGGCAGAGACAAGAGCAGGTGACAGGAGATGAAGCAACAGCAGTGGCAGCCAGGACTTGCAACTGCTGGAGTGATGCAAGTCATCATTGGGCTTATCTCACCTGACATCAAGGAAAGCTGCTAAGGCTAAGGAGAGAGGCGGTCTGAACGAATCTGGGTGCTAGTTTACCAACTGTAAAGAGTACATCCTGTGAGGAAGTCTAATAGAAATGGCCTAACGTGGATGAAAGTTAAATAATGTTAAAGAAGGCAAAGGAAAAAGTGTTCATCTGTGCCAAATGTTTCTGACAAGGCGAACAGGGTGAGAACTGTAGTGGGTTTGAACGGGTTGTCTCTTCGTCTGACAAAGGCACTTTAACTTTCCTGTGAGCACCCATGCTTTCTCTAATCTTGGCTCATGAGCTCTGGGTGAGTCAAATCCAACTACTGACCCCAGAGGGAGAACATAAGCCAGATATATACCATAAGAAATTCATCCCCTTGGTCACCCTACTGGGTCATTTCATGATTTTTGCAGGAAGAATTGGAAGAAAGCTATAAACACAGATTTTTCAATTATATGATCCAAGTTCTCCTTTTTTCTAAGCCAGTGTTAGCTGGATTTCCATCACTTGTAACTGAGAGGTTCCTAATAACTCCAAGGGCAGAAAGGTGGCCAATGGCTTTAGTGCCAGGATCACTGGGCCTTGGAGAGAACAAGTGCAGTGGTGTAATGCTGGGAGTAGTTGGCTTGTGGTGGTTTTCTTTATCCTCTTTTTCAGCTCCCCAAACACTAGATCATCTACTGGGAAAGGACTAAGAAAGACACCTGTAAAATGTTTAAAAATCTGCAGGAGAAAGGAGAAATGCCAACCACAAATGTATTCTGCTTGGTGTCTCTCCTCCGATTTATGCTTGCATAATTTTCTTTCTCTACATTAGCACCGTGATTCCTCCTTTCAGGTCTGCACGTGATGCCACCTCAATTACTGCTGGGTTTCTGCTCTGTCTCCAGTGGTTCCCTTCACTCTGGCCCTACCCTGGCCAGTATTTCCTTTGTAAATGAAAGCTTCATGGAAATATCCTAATTTGAGCAAGACATCTCTTTCCTTTTGGGATTCTGACTGACCCAAATGTCAAACTCTTGTAACCTAATGCTTAATAAGGAACTTAGAGGACACTTTCATTAAGGCATATAGCTAGCTTGTTGTTGTATTGTTTGTTTTTAAGTGAGTATTTGAGACAGCTCTATCCTTCAAAATGGTATTGTTAGACAGCCTGAAGAATAGGCCACAATGTATCTTTCTATTTGAATATCATCTACCCATCCCAAAGAAAGTTACTAGAGAGTCATGTATGTGATTTTTAGGGCTCTTTGTAAAGTTAAGTAAATCAGATGTTCACCTTATAAAGTCAGTGAAAACAACAGCTACAGGATTGTTATTTTATTATGGCTGTAAACCAAATAATAGCTTCACACTGATTTTAAGTATCAATTTGCCTTCTGTATGTCCTCCTTGGAGAAGTGTCTGTTCAGGTCCTTTGCCCATTGTTTAATTGCATTGTTCGTCTTCCTGAAGTGGAGTTGTGTGAGTTCTTTATATATTTTGGAGATCTAACATAAAGAACAAACTGACAGTAACCAGAAGGGAAGGGGATAACAAGGAAAAGAAGGGGAAGGGTCATCAAGGAACAAGTACAAAGGACCCATGGAAAAAGCCAAAGGTGGGTAGGGTTGAGGGTGGGAGGTAGGGGGTGGGTGGGGTGAGGGAGACTGGTCAGGGGAAAGTGGCGACAACTATGTTTGAACAACAATAAAAGAAGAGAAAGGACTAAAAAATAAATAAAAATAAATAAATATCAATGTGCTTTTTGTTCTAAATAATTTTTGTTATTTTTTACCCCAAATAGTTTCTAAGACAGTAATATGCATTTGGAAGGCCATTAGTCTACATCTTTCACACAACCTAACACACTGCCTGGTATAGAACAGGTGATTGATAATGGCTGACTGATTAATTTGTTTGTATAATTAATTTTAATACAGGTGTCTGCACTCATTTCTATAGTTGCATATGCAGGCAGACCACCCTTGCCTTTGTGACCTCTGAAAAATGGGACCTTTTCTGCTCTGTCGCATTAGATAGTAAATAGTACTTGCAGAAAAGGTTTCAACTTTATTCCCTTCTCCTACTCCCATAATCAACTCAATTTTCCATTTAAATAACTGAAGACTTAGAAGTGATTTTCAGAAATGTAATCCAAAAGAAATTGGTCTAGAAGATAATATGCTTCAACACAAAAATGTCTTTATTAAGCCTATAATAGCTTTTTCTGAACACAAAACTGTAAAGGAAAGTTAATTTACATATTTCTAATGTTTATTAAAATTTATTGTAATATCCATTCTTAATAGACTTATCTGTATTTTTAAGTTGATTTTTTTAGAGATCTACCACATTTTTTAACATTCTCATTTATGATCTGAGCTCATATTAAATGTAATAACCCTAAAAATTGCCATCAGCATCTTTGATTCAACAGATGATAAACTTGACAGTTTTTATAGTAGAGCAAAAAACATAATGGAAATAATGTACATGTTCATATATAGTAACAGAGCAAAAAACATAATGGAAATAATGTACATGCTCATATATAGTAACACAGAATCTCACATACATGTACAGGCACACATAAAAAGATAATTAAAAAGTAATGCAGGGAGCAGAGCAAGCTGGCAGGAGGGCGCCCGGCTGCCCGTGATCTCTGCCAGGACCACTGCGCTGAGCCTGTGGAAGTCCAGCCACACCTCCCCCAGAGGAGAGGAGGGAACCACCGCTGATGTCAGAAATATGCTTTAGGAAATGACTTCAAATTCTTGGCTGCACTGTTGAACCTTCCTCTGGATCAGCAGTCAGATTTTTTTTTTAATGTTTTCAGCTGTTTAGTGTTTTATTGGAAGAACAGGGTGACATCCAGCCTAATATTCTTTTTTTCCCCTTTATTTTATTATTAACACTATTACAGATGTCCCCATTTTACCCTCATTTGCCCTCTTCTTCCAGTCCCCACACCCCCTTGGCTTGGCCATCACCACACTGCTGTCTGTGTCTATGGAGTTTGCATACGTGTTCCTTGATGAATCCCTTCACTTTCTTTCATCCAGTCTTCCTGCATGCGCCCCTCCTCTCAGACCCAGCCTGGTAATAAAGCATTGTTTGTGAGCTCAGAAGACAAGAAAGGCCTCCTTACTGTGAGACTGAACAACAGGAGGAAGAGACCAATTATCCTGGAAAACATTTAAAGCCTTTCAGTACATTCATGATCACTATATGTAATATGCTGATTGGCTTATGAAAGCAGATGACCATACATACGTCATACTAGACGACTTGAGATGGCTTTTGTAAACTTAATCCTGGGGAATTCATGACCTGGGAGACGATTTAATCAACATGTGAAGCGGGGCTACGTGAACAGAGGAGCAGGACGTGCAGGGAGCAGAGCAGCCTTGAGATTTGTCGATGTGATTAAAGTGAACACGTGACTCCTGTTTCCACCTCTGAAGACAGCGATGGGGAACTGCGTGGGAATCCTAAATGCAGAGATCTCACTGGAAAAGAAATTTTTCGTCCTGTTTTACCAAAATACCACTTACCACAAGGTTCTGTACCTAGAATCCTTTGGTACTGGAACTGTAACCATTGGTCTCCTGTAGAGAGTCCCAGATGCTGTTCTGATTTTGTGGTTTTCTTTCACTATGTTAATGCCATGGCTATGTATGAGTTAAACTACCTCAGTTATCATCTTCATCCATACGGTTATTTACACAGACATCCACCTGCCTTACCCAAGATCTACTAAAGGGAGTACACAAAGCAAACAAAAATAAAGATGTGAAAGGGAACTTAAGAAACCCATGAAAGAGCAAAGGTAGAGTGTCTAATGCTGTACTGAAGAAGGACCTCTCATCCTTGAAGAGAACACTGGGGGCAGAGTGAAAAATTCTTTTCTCAGCAAACATCCCATGTTAGAAATCTTCCAGACAGTGGTCAGATGAGAGATTGTGTTGCTGAGAAAACAAAGCAGTTCAACTTATAAAAACACTACGCTGCTCCCTGTTAAGTAAAATGTACATGATGTTAAATAGGTTGTCTTAGTGAAAATGCTAGAGGGGAAATATTGATATAAGCATGTTTTTAAATGCAAGATGTGGGTCTGAATTGCTCAATGACACACAATAAATGAATAGAACTTAATTAACCCTTACCCACAGTTTCTGTCTAATAAAAATTTCATTGTTATGTACTATAACTAGTAGTATTTCTTACAAAAAAGGGTGGAATAAGAATGCCACTTGTCTTCAAATGTGCTAATAAAATCACATTTTGAAATCATCATGGGTCTTGACTATGTCATACACTTAGTTCTACTTAGTGGTTAATCTTTGACTTGAGTGAATAGTGTTCACCTAGTCCCTGTGGTCACTTTTCTAAATATGTTTAACACTTCATGAGGTTCATTCTCCACTATTAATATTTACTTACTCAAATATTAATAGCATTTTAAAAACAGCCTATTTAAAATGTATTGTCCCCAATTTAGCTATTGTTAGCTATAAGTAACTAAAAAATAGTGCACTTAATGCTATTTCTTACATTAATTCATTTTAATGCTTTTCTTATATCAGTGCTACTCACAGAAATTCCTAAATGACATTTATAATTGATCATTTTGAACTCTTTCCAACTACATAATTATAGTTCTTTTCATTTCCAACATGTTGAGAGGTAAGAACTTACTCGGTCTTTCATGACTTGTATAAATCAGTTTTAAAATCCTTCTTAGTGTCTGATTTGGCCATTAGTTGTACTGACAAAATATTTTGAATGCAGATTTTTGATTAAAAAATTAATTGAAAGCATTAGAAAGTGTTGAGTGCTTAAATAACCTGTAAAAAGTCAGAAATTAAAAGAACAAATAATTTATGAATAATTGACTGAAGTTTGCTGCTCTTTGAATATTAACTTTTGCCAGTGGATACTAAGGTCAGGCACTGATTCAAGATGGTCTTCCAAAATGCATTCACAAAGTTGCATTCTAATTTTAGTGTTTCTCTGTTTAAAGTTTTTGGAAAAATAATTAAAATTTTAATTCCCATTCAACTTAAGAATAGTATCCAAGTACATCAAAACAGAATAACTTACAGACTTTCTATAAGATTAACAAGTTTCCAGGTGCTACTGTGGCTGCTAGGGGAACCACACTTTGAAAAACATGTGGACCTAGTTTATCATTTACTATCCAATATCCCAAATTCCAGAAGAGACTCTGTAAGTGTAATAATATTAAAATATATGTCAGTGACCAATATTTAATATTTAAAAATATGGTAAACTTTGGCATTAAATATCCTAAGTTGTTATTTCATAGCCTTGGGGTATGATTTTTTCATTTCCTGTAGTCTACCAAGCTTCATTTGTACCAAGTCTAGCACTGTTGTAAATGAAAGGATCTCTAACTTGATTTACTAGATTTTTTATGGCGAGCTTTTCCTGTTCACTTAAGTTTTTGGTTCATTAGACACTTTCTTTGACAATTTAAATTTCTTTGTTCACAGACTTTTTATTTCCATCATAATTAACTTCCATTTTCTAGCTACTCTTAATGCCGCCTTCACAAAGTTAATTTGGGTGCTGTTGTTAGTGAGATTAGAATTTTTATTACTTACTGAAAACTTCTAATCACGAAGTTTAGGTTTCCCATGAGATTGAAAGTAGTGAGAAAGATGCTGCCATAGCCTGAAAACTAACATTTTAAACTTATTACAGATATACAACCATTAAAAATTAAAGTTATTTAGAATTTTTCCTCCTGCCTCCCTTCTCTCTCCAAAAGTAAAACTCCTTTGCCTCATTCCCCTGTGTCTTTAGCGGGGGCGTTTCTCTGGAAATCGACGTAAGGAACCTGGGGGACAGCTGTAGTGCAGTTTCTGCCAAAGGTAGCCTCTGGTGATTAAAAACTTGAGCTATGTTTATATGCCAGAATTAAAATAGAAATTTTAGCACATATTTCTGTAAGAAATTTCATTTCTCCCTAGGGAAACCCAATCTAAAACCAGTTTTATTGTTAAATTATTCTCTATTTCATTTTCTTTATCTCAAGTATTCAGTTTATGTTACTTAAATTTAAATAACTGTTCAAGCCCCTACAATTTACTAATCTACATTAGCATATTACTAGAGAAAAATTAATCTTAGCATCAGGTAGTATGTTATATAACACTCAATATTTATGTGTTGGGTTTTTAAAAATGTGTACATGAATATTTTTTAAAAGGGCCTAGTAACTTGCTTAAGTTAAAATGGCATTTTATAGAATGTTTTTTGTTTGTTTGTTTGTTATTTGAGAGAGAGGGAAACATTGATTGGTTGTTCTTCTTATTTATGTATTCATTGGTTGAGTCTTATATGTGCCCTGACCTGGAATTGAACCCACACCTTGCTGTATCTGGATGATGCTCTAACCAACTGAGCTACCTGGCAAAGGCCTAGAAATGATTTTAAATGCTTTTAGGCCCCTTTTCAGTAACAGATTTAAGCTACTGCATAAAATAATTATGCTAAAAATTACAAAAAGAAGAAAAAATCTTTTATGGGTTTTATTAGGTTAGGCCAATTGCAAAATAAGAAGTCCACGAAAAAGAAAAAGAGATATGGGTAAAAATGTCTACACTATAAAATAAGTGTATAAAAATGTGACCTGTGTCCTGGGCTCTCTATGCACAGTGACAGGCTCTGGCAGGCAATAAAAATGAGTGCTTCACTTATTCAATTGCTGTGAAATGAATTCTTAAAAATTGTAGATTTTAAGTTCTATATTTCAAAAAAAACAGAATGTAAAACAGAAAGCATAAAAATTTTAAAACATGTAATAATGATTTTATTCATATCTGTGTGGTAATATTCCTTCATAGTTGATAATATAATCTAGCTAAGAGTTTAGTGTCTTAAAAGTCCTCATGACACTATTTCATATACTTCTGTAAGGGAAGCTGTTAAAAGAATTGGCAAAGACAAGATAGCACATACCAGTTTTCTAAAACTCTTAGGAAAGAAAACTGGATGTTTGGACTTGAGAAAATGTGAAAAGACAAAAATATTTACGAATGTGTTTATACGTTGGACATACTTTTAAGCCAATCACCACATCAGGTTTGGGGAAAACAGTTATGAGCAAGGTAGACAGGGGCCCGATCCTATATGGACAGGACAACTAAGGAGCCCCTCTCGTAAATGCATGCTCTACATGCTCAGTGAGAGACAGAGTGTTACAGGGTGCAGCCAAGAGGGGGGACCCCAAATGGGCATTTGAAATGGGGTCCAGAACTCAAGGTGTCCAGGAGATTTAAGATGTCTTCACCACTTCCCCCACAGGTGTGAGTTGGGGGAAGGAGCACACAGAGCAAAAACATGCAGGGCAGCTTTGCAGCTAATCCATGGCATGGTCATTTAACATACCTATAGCCTTTGGCTGGTCACTTAGATATGCTAAATAGCTGTGGGCATGCTCTGGGCCAGGGGGATGGAAAGGGACTCTCCCACCCAAGATGTGACCTGGAGGGCAGGTCCCCTGAGTTACAGCACCTGCATGGGAGCTTGGAGAAGATTGGCTCCAGGACATGGGTCCACATCTGCCCAGACCCACAATGGCAGCCCAGTAAAGGTGGAAGAATATAAGATTACTGGCAGGTGTAACTGAGTGTGGGAGAAGTTGGAAATGGGGCTGCAGAGGAAGAATGGCACGGGGATTTAAACCCAGACACAGCAGCCATTGAGATGGAAAAACACATGGCTTTGGCTGAGTGGGGACTCCTGTGGCCCTGGGGGAGAGAGAGGACCACGTGGCTGGAGCAGTGGAGAGAGAACCTCATGCCTTTGCCAGAGTGGGGACCCCCACAGCTTTAGTAGGTGGAACCACCACCCAGCGACACAGCTGATGGTGCCAGGAACCGAGGGAGGTCTACCAGCCGAGAAGGATTACTGAGAAAAACTGGGGGCTGCCTGAGCCATGGACCTCTATTTCTTTTCCTGAGATATAGTACCCCAGACTGGGCAAGGGGAAGGACTGTGTATGTTTGTGGGTGTTTTAAGGGACTTTAGGATTTTAATGAAGACATTAGGTCACTGCTTTAAGTTTGTATAGCATTAAATAAACATTTCCTTTCCTTTTCACGAATCTCTGGCATTGAGAGACATCTTTCCTATAGACGGCAGACATAACGGACCTGGGGTTTTCTTTCAGTAATAGTATATAGTCCCGGGCCCCCCTTGTTTGTTCTGTAACAAGAGAAGTAACCCCTGACCTGACAAGGAGAAAGAGTGAAGATTCAGGAGGGCTTCCTGAAGGAAGTGACATGTAAATGAAACTTAAAGGATGAGTAGAAGTTAGTTAGCAAGGTGAAGAAGAGGGAAAAGATACTTTCAAGCAGAGAACACAGCTTATGTGAAGACTCCAAGGTGAGAAAGATCGTGGGGCCCTGAAGAAATATAAGCTGAGTGGGGCTGGGACCAAAACATGCTAGGTTGTTGAGAGTCAAGAAATGAATCTGAAAATTAGGTAGACAATAGAGGACATAAAATGCAGACTTCAGAACATTAGGGAATATTTATATAAGAACAACAAAAAGCCTTTGCAATATGTGTTTTTCAAGGATCATTCTCTAAAGGATGGGTTGGAGAAGTGCAGGCAGGGTAGGCAGATGACATAAAGAAGTTAGAGCAGTAGAGACAGAATAAAGTCAGTGAGACTGAAGCATATTTAGAAGACAACTGTCGAGGTCTAGTGAGAGGCTGGATGTGACCAGTGAGGAGAAGGAGAGACTGGGGGATCACGGAGATTCCAGGTCTCTGATCTGGGCAGCTGGGGGTGTGGTGGTGCCTTTCCTAAGGAATGTCAGTGGAATTGTGGTCTGGGTTTGACAGGAGAAAATACTGAAGTTTGAATAACAGACTTCAGAAATTTGACACATGCAGCCTGCCTGGCACCTTTGGTGTTTGGGTCTGGACCTCCCCTGGGGTAAGGGGGCTGCTTCTCAGTGGCCTCCAGGGCACCACCAGGACACAGCAGACCCCCATCAGTTATAACAGATTGCAAGGACTCTATGACAATGAATTCATTTGGTCTTAATTTATATTTTTGCCAAGTTTCTAAATCTGGTACCAGGTGGAGAGTGGAGTTCTATCAGATATGAGTTCATGTAAGGCACCAGACCTACGTGAGCAAGGGGTGGCCTAGAGGAGTCACTCAGTCTGAAGTCTCACAGAAGATAGGGCCCTTCTTAGAGCTGAACGCAATTATACTTGGGTCAAATTTCCAAAGTCTGAGCACTCTTAAGACTATAGAAGTAGAAATTGTTAGATCCATTTTATGATTCTTTCCTTTATCTCAATTTTTTTCCTTAGGAAACAAATCTGTTATTCAAACTGCAGGCTTCTCTTACAATATTTCTCATCTACTCTTTTCTTATTCAAAATGCATCCCCAGATTCAGATGATCATTTGCTCTGGCCTAGAATAGAGCAACAACATCCTAATTGGTCTTTGTGCTCCAGTCACCATCTGCTCTTATGTACCATTCTGCACCTTAGCACCAGGTATTTCATTTCATAATGTTATCAAGTGTCTGAGCCTTCATTAAAACAGAAGCATGGAACGACCCTGTAACTATGGAGTATGTATACTTCTGTTAGTGCACTTATGAGAGGTAACTTTTTATTACAGTTAGTTGTAGGTATTTGTATCTTTCTGCTTATTTGTCGTATATTTTTTGAAGTCAGAAGATGATTCAGTGGGCCACAATTTGCTTGTAAGACCGCAGGACAATTAAATGGGAAAAGACTTCCTTAAATACTGCCCTATGGCAGGTAGAGTTCGAGTTCTAAATTAGCTGTGGGAAGCGTGGTCTGAGAGCTGACATTGTTTTGCTCATCGTTGCATTTCACGGACCTGGTCAAAAGGAACACAGTGTCAGCTCTGGTCCTATGTTTTAACAAGTTCAATAACCACGGGTTTAGATTATGGAAAATTGCTGTGAGCACAAGTCACAGTGATGATGGACTGAAATACTTATTTTTTTAAGAAGAAGTCTTTCTGCTTTGTATTTTTGCAGGATCTTGATTGAGGCTCTGCACTCTTCTTCAATGTCATAGAATAGCTATGGTAAACAATCAGAAGTTTTCTGATCACAATTTCTGATTTTTCATCTGCACCTGCAAAAAATAAGTTTTTTTCAAAAGACGACACATTTGTAAGGTTAATTTCCTCTGGGAAAAGTGGGATTTTCAGAACAACTTTAATGTTTTTTTATCTTTAATGTATAACTTGTGATTTAATTTTTATTCACATTGTATATTCATGTTTTCATGATAAAGAGATACCATGTCACTTTAAAAACACCTCTTTGTCATCTGAATTGCTTAAGGAAGTGTTAAAGAATAAAATAGAGCAAGGTTTTTTAAATCTCATCAAATCAACTTCCCCAGTCCTCCAATATTCAGCACTAATTAGTAGTGGCAGACAACCATCTTCCTTGTCGAAGTTTGGAATGAACATTTTATCCCAATTTTCAGATTTTCATGGCAGCTCAATGATGCCATCTCATCCTTTCTTTAATCAGCATCACCTCTGTTGAAAGTCTGGGCTTTTGGTGATAGGAATGATCCATCGAATTTTCTCTTAACAGAATCATCATTAACAGAGTAAGACTGGCATGTGATCCGGAAGCCCCCCTCGCATGTGTGATCCAGCAGCTCATCTACAACACCACCCGGCATCTGGCGAACCAACCCTCTTGGTCAAGTGATAAAGGCTTTTCCAGCAGGGTAAGAAAAACGTCACTTCCAAAGCTGGTAAGATGAAAATAAAGCTCCAACATGATCTTTTTTCCTTTTTAGCCTTTCAGTTTTGCAAAATATTTCTGAGGATGTTATGAGGAGGTCAGTCATGTGGGGTACTGAGGAGTGGCCTGGAACATGCCAAGCCCTGTCACTCGTTTTCAGTTACGCTGGTGGCTGAGGGTCGATATGGAGAATTACACCCCGGTTCTAAGGGGCAGTTCATGTGTGCCAGAACTCTGCCACACACTTTACACACATGACCCTCTCATGTGATTCCACAGTGCACACCACAAAAGTAGGGCAATTATACCTTTTTAGAGAACAGTGAGTCTCATTTTCTTAACTTAAGAGAGTCAAGTCAAATACAAAGGATGAAAATTTAGAATCTCTTCAGGTTTCCCAGCAGTCACAGTAGGAGACAGTGGAAGGATACCTTTAAAATTTGGCAGAAAAGTATTTTTTACTTTGATTATATTCTAGTCAATCTACACATCAAGCCAGAGCAAAATAAGGATATTTTCAAACAGGAAAATTCTCAAAAAACAAACAAACAAACACACACACACACACAAAAAAACATCATTTCTTAAGAGGACATGACTAACAAATAAAATTAAAATAGAAAAGAAAAAGAGAAACTTATGGGCTACAGGAAACAGGAGATGACAAAGATGGAGAAGAGTTTTCTCTATGGCCCTTGAACCTGGACTTGCCTATGACTTTCTTAGGATCATGAGACAGGAGCAAAGCGATACAAGCAGAAGCTTAAAAATGCTTTTGTATTAGAGCCTTCTCCTTATGCTCGTGAGAGACCCCTTCCATCTCCGCTGTGTGGAACAGCTTGGACTCCCCCTTCAGAGGGGGAAAAACACACGGCCCAGGCATGCCCCCAGTTACCATGCCCAGCCAGTTGACCCCAGAAGCAGAGGTACGAGCTGAGTGCCATTCAGACCCAGGCGCGAATGGATGCCACTGAGACAAGCCAAAAAACCACTTGGTTGGTTCCAGTCCAAGCTGCAGATCCACAAATTTTTAAGTCAAATGGATGGTGATTGTTTTAAGCAGCTGAGTTTTGGGGTAGTTTATATGCCGTAAGACATAACTGATCATGAAACTGGAAGTTAGATGTGGGGTGATGCCCGAAGACAATGTTAAAATATGTGGCATTGACTTTGAGGTAGGCAGAAATGCTGTTTGGAAATTTATTAGAATGGTGATCTGAGATATATATAAAACCACAAAAATAGGCAAAACTAATCTGCAACCTTGAAAAAGAGGCAGTACCTAATGAACATCTAGATTTCCTAATGAGATCACCAGACTGAATCTTAAAGTGCCATTTCATTTCTTCCATAATAAAATGTGGGAAGAAGGAAGTGAGTTAAAGAAAAATTATTGAGTTTTAAAAGCAGAATTTAGAAGGCTTGGGACCTACTAATTTTCTCACATTTTACTTCTCCATATGGTAAAAAATTCTTTTCCTAAAGTATATTTTATTGATTATGCTATTACAGTTCTCCCAGTTTTTCCCCCTTTGCTCCCCTCTGCCTGGTTTCCCCCTTCCCTTCAGTGACCTCCCCCACCTTAGTTCATGTCCATGGGTCATGCATGTAAGTTCTTCAGCTTTTCCATTGCCTATGCTGTTATTAACATCCCCCTGACTATTCTGTACCTACCCAATTGTGCTTTTAAATCACTATACCTTTTCTCCCATTCTTTTCCTTCCCCCTCCCAGCTGATAACCCTCCAAATGATCTCCATATCTATAATGATAAAAATCAAATCAAAAGTGTGGTTATAGCCCTAGCCAGTTGTCCTGTACACCAAAACTTTGCAGATTTGATTCCTAGTCAGGGCACATAGGTAGGTTGTGGGTTTGACCCCCAGTTGGGGATAGTACAGGAGGCAACCGATTGATGTTTCTCTCTCTCTCTCTATCTCCCACCATTCTCTATCTTATCCCCTCTCTCTAATATCAATAAAAACATACCCTCAGATGAGGATTTTAAAAAGTGTGGCTATAAAAAAATTAAGATCTATAAAGTTTTATGGTAGTGCCCAGAAATATCTTTCAAGTAGATAGAAAGGATTCTAAGAAACATAAAGACAGGTTTTAAGGGTTTTATTCAAGCAAAAGAGTCTCAACTTCAACTTACAAAAATAACTCTGAATTCCCAAAATTGCAGTAGCAGAGAGTAGGTTGAGATAGCTGCTCACCTGCAAAGTGGGCCCTTTTTTCCATGAGAGGAAAGGGACATTTCAGAGTAGGAGCCGAGAGCCCAAGACAAAGAGCCACCAGCTCTGGTGAGCAATGGATCAGGCTGCCCCTCCCAGGGAGCAGAACCAAGCTCTATTCAAGGAGTGTCTTCTGCCTCCAAAGTGGGGAATCTAACATATTTGTCCTGCAGGATCCCAGAATTCTTGTGAACTAGTGACTACTTTCTGATTAGAAGTTTCTGTTATGATATATTATGTCAATATAGCATGGACGTAGAGAGTTTTGTGATCGGGGGAATATATCTTATCTTAGTTCACTGGCCTCTGAATGAAAAAGAGTCATCAGATGATGTGCTGAGATCATATATTTCAAATCTGATGCTATAATCAATTAAAACTTTTAAAGGATCTGAAGTAAGGGACATATTTCACACATGAGAGGAGTGTAAGTTATTATGGCCAGAAAGCACAGGTAAATTGCAAAAACATCCATAATGCTTTGTAGCTCCCCCCATTAAAGATAACATTTCCTCTACCTCCCTGAGTCTAGGCTGGCCTAGTGGCTTTCTTTGGCTAATTGATCAGAAGTAAAAATGAAACAAACAAAAAATCAAGAAAGTGCAAGTACACTGGGGATTCCTCTCTTGCTGCTTTGGGGACCACATGAAGAAGTCTGAGCTACCTGGCTGCGTAAACATATATGTGGTCCAATCATCACCTATGCACAGCTGAACAGACAGCCCAGGGACTCCTAAAATCTAAGCCACCTATGTGACAGGCAGCTACTAAAGATTGTATACAAGGGAGAGACCAAAGAAGACCAAGAGAAGAAATACTCAGCTGATCCCAGACCAATTTACCAGCTCACAGATCATACGCTAAATAAATAGTTCTTTGGGGAAACTTTGTTGCATAAAAATGGATGACATACTCACCATGCAGCAACTGGCTGATGATTCGTGTTACACTTCATAAGGTGACCTATTATTCACTCATTTCTCTTCTCTATCCCTCCTGGCCACACTTGCATTCCAACCTGCCCCAGTTTGGAAGAACACATTTTTAAGTGTCAGAATATACTGTATATTTATGCTGCAGCAGGTCTGGAAGCACTGGTTGTTCAATGTTTTCAGAAAATCATTAGTGATGCCTTGAAAGATTAGCTAAAAATTAAGAGAGCAAACCACTGGAGAGACATATGTCCATGTATTCCTCCCTGATAAGGATATTTATAATTATTCCATTCCTCTATTGTCTGTTTTGTTTAAATATCATGTGTGTCTCTGTGGCCTCACTTTGACACTGGGCTTGACGATGCCAAGGTCACAAAGTTAAATTAGTGCCACAGCCACCAGGTAACATGGGGGGACACTCATTCCACTCCATCTCCTGGCCCCCACTGAGCTGGCTTCAGAGATGATTTACTTGGCTTTTTTTGCCCCGCCCCCATCAGTAGCAATGGCCTGCTCTGTGAGGGCTCACCTTCATGCTGCCTCCTGCTCTAGGTGGAGGCTGATGTTAGACTTGAGTTCAGATTCTGGCTCTGGCACTCACTGGCAGTGTGTTAGGGTAATTACATGCACCTCGATGTTTTGTAAGGGTTAAATGGAATGACACATGAGGTACTCTCAATTTTTTAACAGATTCATGTGACTGACAGTATATTTCACTTCTGCTTGTGCTGTCGTTGTGACCATAAAGGGTGTATCAGACCGAGGAGCTCCAGTACAGAGGTCATGCTGAATGTAGACGGGAGGCTGCTGCTTTGCTGTCCTGTGAGCTGTGCAGTCTGTGCAGCTTTCTGGCTAATAGGGTAGGAATGGGTTTGGCCATGGGGTGGACTGCTTCCTCTCTGGCTAGCCAAATGCCTCAGGGGGAGGTCTGCCTGCTTAGCCCAACTGCAGTCACTTCTGAGGCGGTGTCATGGGTTTGAGGCAGCAGGGGTCCTGAACTGAGCCCAGGAGCAGGAACCATGAGATCTGGGCTTTATGCTGGGTGCAGCACTAACTTGCTGAGTGACCTTGGGCAAACCACTTCCCTACTCTTCTCTCTCTTAAAGGGAAATAATCAGTCTTACAGCCACACTTCACAAAGACATAGTGAAGATTAATTTAGAATATCTAGAGCAATTTCAGAGGGAAACACCACAGGGATCATAATTAGTTTTATAATCTATAATTAAGTCTATAAATAGTGAGAGGTAGCCACACCTGAATTACACATTTGAAAATGAAGCTTTACTTTTTTTTTTTAGTCTTTTTGGGAAAATGAAGATCAGTTATTTGGTCACATTTGTAGAGATGACAAACTGGAAAACATGAAAATCATGGCCTCAATGCAACCTTGAACTTGAACTCTCCAATGAGAAAACAAACCTGCTGATGGAGACCAACTTGCATATCAGATGTTCCAGACTAGAGGCCCCAAAGCTAACGCACAAAGGAAAGGAATCTAGGGCATTTACAGGAGAAAGGACTGGGATCTTAACCCAATTCTGGGTATGGGGATTTTATAATGAAATTTTAATTGTGGAGCCTCCAAAACACACTAGGGAACCCCTTTTCCTAAACCTTCTCTCACGTCCTTTAGGTCCATGTGCCTCAACCCAGGCAAAAGGAGATGGTGCAGAAATGAGGAACACTTCCCAGCGGGGGCCAGGAGCCTGTTCAGTCACTTCCTTCTTGGGAAACTTGTACATTATACCCTCTGGGCATCAGAAGATTTTCCTTTTTGGCCTTCCCACCTTCCATTGCTCCAGCTGAGCACCCACTGTGAACTGCACAGTAGAACTGGGTGTCATGTGCACATTGTAACCCCACTGTCCTTTTAGGAATTTCGGAACACTCAGTAGAGGCAGTTTAGATAAGCTATACCTCCAAAGTTTAGAGTAGTTGCAGAAACACGCTTACATTATTCAGCAAGTTGAAAGCAGTTTTTATCAAGTTGATTAGCTTTACTCCTTAGGTTGGCGAGCATGTGCTATGATTTGGACCTTCTGCTGTTTTCTCTTTCTTGGCCTGTCCTTGGTTGAGGACCACGATGCCCTTTTCTGTCTGAGCCACAGGCCCCCACTTACTTTCCAGCTAAAACTGGTCTTCTCACAGACCCTTGACCTCCCAGCAGATAGGTCGAAGTTTTAACACACTGGGTTCATAAAAACAAATAAAATGGCAACTTATTTTTTCTGGCTAAGCTCTTCCTCCTTACTAGCCCCTGCTTCCCTGGGCTGGGGACAAAAATGTGGGGGATGGAAACTGAGCAGTCCCACAGTTTATTATTCCTGCGAGATCATCTCTATTGGGTGCTGTAGATTTATTCCTCACCTAAGAAGAAGACGAAAGTAACAAACTGTGGCCTTTGGCAGAAAGAGACTTACCAGAAAGCCAATGAAGCTTAAGCTTCTAGGTCCTGCACCATACTAGCCCCCTTTGAGGTATTGTGATGGGCCATACGTGTCTGTGAAATTTGTCTAAGGCAGGTGTTCTAGCCGTAATAGGTACAGCACTCTGTCTGTCTGCACTCAGACTTCATCTCTGCCACATTTCTTCCAGTGGCAGGTGATGTGAGAGAAGATGTTAGTCTAGGAGGAAGTTGCATTGGGGATCCACTTTGTTTGAGTTCAGTGGCATGCATTTATGTAATTTACAGACACTTATGAGTTCTATTAAACTATGTTTTATTCCAGGATAGCAATAACTTCCAGTACTTTTCCCCTATTGCCTTCTTCCCCCCACACCACTTACTTTCTCCTTAAAATTCTCCTGCCCTCAACCCTGCACCCATATTGGCATTTTTCTCTCCCGTTAACTTATTTTATTCTCTTCATTGCACTTGCCTACCACAAATAGTGTCACTTGTTGACTTTTGCCTCCTCCATTAGAACTTATGCTCCCAGAGGTCAAGGTCTTTGTCATGTTCATTGATGTGTCCCAGTGTCTATGATTGAACCAAGAAAATATTTGTTGAATGAATGAAAGAATATCCATAAAGGTTTTTTGATAGTGTACATTTTAATATTATCAAAATCAAATCCATATTAAATATGTAATGGGATATAGAAATTATATTTTCCAATTTAGATGTTAACTTGTTTCATGAGCTGTAAGAGAAGCTCTTCTTACTTTCTACCTGGTGTTATTTCTATTGCACCACTCAAGCTATCTTGCTCAATGATATGTTAAATAAAAATGTGTTTGGGATTCTATACATTTATGTAATAGTCTGCAATAAGATATCTGGATCAAAAATTAAATTTATTACTAAATCAACTAAAATCATACAAAATATTGATATATGTATAATTTATTTAAAAATAAACATAAAAAAGGGAGAGGTTGGGACTTCCAGCTTATTTTTATTTTATTTATTTAACTTTCAAATTATAGATATATAGCTGCATGTAATCATACAATACCTGTTTTGCTATAAATCTATAAACTCTTTCCTTTAATATACATGTAAGTGTAGTTAATATTTTTGGTAGAACTATTACAAAAAATAAAAATTGTAATAAATGCTATAACTGTTTTACTTTTCTACAGTACCTGCAGATACATTTTAGACTGTGCTCCTCAATGGCAATAAAGAAAAAAAAACAAAAAAAGGAAGTGACACTACTTTTTTAACCTTAGTTTCAAATTAATCCTGCTTGTGTCAGAATCTGAACCAATTTTAATGTAGCTAAAGCCTTTTCTAAGTTTACATTTTTCTGTTTTAGAGAAAAGATTTTTGTTGAACAAATTGGTATAGAGTTGTGTAATCATGCTGGATTGCACACACACACAACAAAGTGTAGGCGAAAGCTACACATTGCAAAGCTTTATCCAAGGGCCAAAGTGACTTTACATACATTTCCCTGGCTCCTTCCGTTTGTCTAGTTGAATGACTGTCATTTTGCACCTATTCATCTGAGTCAATGACATGGTGAGGGCTGTACTGTGATGGATGGAACTGTCAGAACCCATAGAATTTAGATATTGCACTAGTGAATTACATTTACAAAGGGCTGTGTTACAGGAAAGTGTGATTGTTCCTTTATAATATTCTGAGTGTTTAGGAAATGGGCTGGTTGTTAAGGGACAATGATGCATTCTCCCCTTCCATATGCTACTTTTTCTTTTGTGTCACTTAGATATAGTTGACACAAACAAAGCCCAAGGCTTTTGTCCAAAGGCTTCTAGTGTAAGGATGAAATCTCTTCTTCAGCTAGCTTCAAATAATCCAATATAGCAAAGGCTGGGCACTTGGAAATAGGGTCAGCATGTTGAAGGGGCAGAAATGTTTTCCCTTTATTCCTTCTAGGTTCTTTGGCTGGTCTAATAATTAAACTGATATACTATGAATTTACAGGAGAAAAACAAACAATTACATAATTACGGGAGCCCCATAAAGTATGAATAAATCACCTTGTTTGTTAGAAATCTAAAGAACAAAGACTTAAAATTAACACACTCTCTTATTTTCTTGCTCAGTCTGATATTTCTAATAAAAGTATATTTTTGTGAATTTCTTCCTTCATCTTCTTTTCCCTCCTTAAAGGTGAACTTGGGATGTCAGCTCATTTCTCTTAGGAAGCCTGCACTGCATTATTTGCATGGGACTGAAGGGTGCTGAGCTCTTCAGATGGCAGAGCTGAGCTCGCAGGCTCACAGCCTCAAGGCTTCTTCCTCCTGCAGCATTTCAGGGAGTCATTCAACATGATCGCAAATATTACCTCCAAGTTACTCCTTCCCCAGAATTGTCCCATCAGAGTTGTGGCATTTTACCTTTGAGATATATGTTTCTAGAAACATTTTCGTTTTCTGAGCAGCTTAAAATACCAAAACAAAAAGATACTAACAATGCTGTTTTATGCCTTTAGTATCCTGGTTATTTGCAGGGCTAAGGATTACTTTGGATTCCTATTTATAGACAGTTCAGTTCCCAGCTGATCCATTTTGTTTGTATAGAGTCTAAGCACCTTCCTGCTGGTACCCCAATTTCTTTTAGGGAAAGTAACTCCAGGTATCCACTTCTCATCACTGAAGCAAAAGCCCAAAAGACCAGCTTCCTTCTTTCCTGCATGTTGCCTCCATTTGACCATACTGTCACTGGAAAAGGACCAGGACCTATTCTGCCCCAGAACATTCCAGAATGTGTGGGTTCTTGGCTTCTTCATACAGGAAAGATTTATGACACAAGTCCAAGTGATTTAGAGAATATGTTTATTAAAGCTGGGGACACTGAAACAAAGGAAGGACCTAAGACAGAAGACGCAAGATCCTAGCAGGAGGAGTGAGCCCAGGTGGAGCTGCCTTGGAAACGTGAGGAAGAGCTGAGCCTCGTCAAGGCTGCCTTGAATCTTTAAAAAGCAAGTCACAGAGGGAGAAGTGAGCCAGCTGGGCTACATGGACTCGGGAAACAAGTTATAGAAGATAAACTAGGGCCCTTGGAGAGGGTTCAGGGTGTTAGTGCAGGATGAGCTGCTATTGCCCACTGATCCCCTAGGTTGCAAGTCTCCTGGGAACCTTTAGAACGTAGGAGATGAAAAGCAAAGATACACACCTGAGGAAAGAAGGGGAAAGGCACCAGGGCCTCGAAAGAAAGCATCCACTGTGTCCTTTGTCTTAAGGGTTTTTATCTGCTTTCTACAGGTGGAAATTTTAGGGGAGATCTCAGGGGAGAATCTCAATAGAATATTCATCAGCTTTCCAAGTGTGTCCTTTAATGTACTGATGCATCCAAATGAATGTATAAAGGGGTCAGGGTCATTCTCTGGTCAGCTTCACCTTCAAAGAATGTCATCAGAGAGGGAGTACGACCAAGGTGGGTCTGCCCTGGCATGGTCTGGAATGTGTAAGGCATTTGCTCCTAGGTGTTCTTGGTCAGGGAAGATAAGACCTTGTGATTTATTATCTGGCTGTAAATTGCTGAGCCATTTAACTATGTGTCTCAGTTTCCCAGTTCTACTTGTGAAGGACTTGTCCTAACTTCTTAATACCCTGCCTCCATATGACCCATATCTCCTGGGGTTTTGCATCATAACCAAATGAGGTGATAAGATGGGAAAGTCAGAGGTCTTCCATCCCTCTTACAGGGTTCCTGCCCAGGATGTTAATGTTTAGGGATGTATGCATGTGTGTGTCCTTGTGTTTCTCCCTTCGCTTCTTCCTGTTTCCATGCCTGTTATGTTAGCCTCCTATCAACTCTGTGAGACCCCACTCTTAGGTTTACACACACATATACACACACATGCACATTCTGATATGCTTTCTCATAAGCAAATCCCTTTTGCTCACATCAGAACTAATTTATGTTGTTTGTGACCAGAATACCCCAATTGATATTTATGTCATGATTTTTAATCTTGTAGAAAAGAAGATAACCAAAATCCTAGGACATATGTATTTGATTCAGTCCTCAAAAGTTAAATGTTCATAATTAAATTTGTGAATAATGAAAGTGTAATATTACCAGTGTTATGGAGTAAAAGAGTTCAGGTAAGATCTTAGGATACAATTAGGTTTTCAATGACACTTTCACCTTTATATGAAATGTTTTATTGTGCTGCCTTCATTCTCAAAGATCCAAAATGTTAAATCTACATGGGATATGTAGAAAGGGCTCAACAAAATTTGCTTAACACCAAATGCAGTTAGGCTCCCTCTTGTCCTACTTTCCCTGTGGGATTGAGTCTTGAGTTTCTTCCTTCCTTTCTTTCTCTTTATTCCTTTGCTTTCTTCCTTTTCTTTCTTTCTTCCTCCCTCTCTCTCTCTGTCTCTCTCTCTCTCTCTCTCTCTCTCTCTCTCACTTACATGGGAAATTTGTAGTTTTAAGAAGTATGTTTATTTCCTTCAGGGGCTCTTTATAGTAGTTTGACATTAAATTGTGTAAAACTGAAATTTTAGTGCCAATATTATAATAATTTAATGGTATAGATAAGTTAGCACTTGCAATAGTAGATTTTTCAGTCTGTGTTAGAATCTTTGCTGAAAACAATTGTTTGTTGTGAAATTATAACACTAAAAATTAATGTGAGCTTAAAAATTGCTATTTACCTCTAAATGTTTTTATTTTAAAAAATAGAGAAAATAAACATCTATTCATAATAAAGTACTATTAAACAAAGCACACAATATATTTCTGTATTAATATTGATATCTTATGTTGCAAACAAAAACATTAACTCAGCTGACCTAAACAATAAATAAGAATGTATTGGCTTATATAAATGAGATGGGCAGACACAGATTCCTTTTAAGACAAGCTTGATCTCTAGGATTATGATGTCATTGGAGCTGTGTCTCTGTGCCTTTATAATTCTTTGGTTCGTTCTTTCTTTCTGTCGGTATTGCTAAAAATGGCAGCTGCAGGCCCAGGCCTCACATGCACACCACATGTTATTTGCATAAGAGTAATATGCCCTTGTTATCCCACAATTCCAAGCAAAATTTGGAGATTCACTCCTGTTCAATTGAATTAAATCACATGTCCACTCCAAAATCAATCATTGTAGCCAGAGTAATGAGATGTAGTGCTTGGCTAATCCTGCATTATTTATTCCATTCTAGCAGCAATGGTATGTGGGCACAGCTCCTGCAGAGCACATTAATCCCCAAAATAAAATTGAGAGCTATTGAAAAGGGGGGAGGAAATGGGGGAAGAAAAATGGTAACTTCACAGGTAACTGGCAGATGTCCAGTTTCCCTGCATTATGAGGCTATTGTGAGGGAACATGAATGACATCTAGATGTTTTGTGTAAAGTTTACCTTCATCATCCATCACTTGTTATGTGAACCAACAAAAGTGTGCTTCACATTGAATAGATGGAGAGAGAGGCAAAATGACAAAGACCTAACTGTTTTTAATATTTCCAGGTCATTTTGGTTAATTTCAGTAGTATCAAGGTCATCATATTCAGAACTGTGAACCACTCAGCAGAAACCTTTCTCTTCTCTTTTGTCATTTCTGCTAAGCAACATTTGCAGATGCAGCCTTCATGGAATGGGTCTAGCCTACTTCACACAGCATAAAAGGCAAAACAAATTGACTTACTGTTTTGTCAGCTGATAAAAATAACTAACCAATCAAGTTACTTCAGGGTGGGAATTGAAATTTTAGTATCTATTACCTCAAATTCTCTCTGCTCCTCCCTTCCCCTCAGTAGTGCTGTAATACTTCCATAGTATCTTCCAAAGTCTGCTTCATTTTATGAAACTTGGCAGCAGCCAAGTTTAGACCATTCTTACCAGTGATGGACCAGAGGCATGTAACACCTGTTTTTAAACTTCATTAAAGAGGTCGTGATATGTTACTGGGCTAGAAAGGGAGGGAAGCGGGCCAGCAGCCACTTTCCCATCCATTGTGCATAAGGCTGCCAGGCTCACTCTTGGGACAATGCTAAGGCATGCTATGGTAGGAGGTGACTGTGGCCTAAAGGAAGTTCCCATGGAAGCAGAGGGGCCATGTCATCTCCGGCTCATCAAATTCACCTAGCATCCTATATAAAGCCCAGCCAGGGCAAGTATGCCTATTAGTAGTTACTTAGGCCACTTTCTACAGATGCTACTGTTCCCCTTTGGTGTTATCTTTAGTTCACTCTATGGAGACTTATGGTACAATATGGTGCAAAAAATCAAATTAAAAAATAAAATTATCAAACTCAGACCCTCATGTTAAGTTATTTTCAGTCTATTAGGTAATGGTTGTATACACCATGAGTATAATGCACGACAGAGAGTGAAAAAAAAAAACTGTAATCAGAGAGCAAGGAGAAGGAGAGCTGGGGGGAGAACATTTCTGCCTTGAGTGGTACTGGGAGGGAACTGGGATCCACACCACAGTTTTCACTAAACTCAGGGTAAAATTATTCTCTCCATCTATTACTGTGGGCTGTAACTAAAACAACTAGTGATGCATATTAGTGATTTACTACAGATAATGTATTACATCTTAGGTTTGCCATGCGTTGACTATGTTTCTGAAATAACTTTGACCACATTCTGAGTTTTTATGGAGTTGAGGTATATTACTCAACTTGAAACTTCATTACATGGTATACTTTTCTTAATCCCAAAATACAAGTTACTTGGTTATTTTAAAGGAACTGCAAAATCCAATATTTTTAATTGTTTTATGATTTGCATAATTTGTATAATAAAAACATATAGATAATAGAATCCACTTTTAATTAGGTGTTGAGAAGGCTACAGGGAAAAAAATCTCCACCTCTTTGAGCTTCAGTTTGCCCATCTCTAAATATGTGTGTATCTATATATAGCCTTTAAAATATAATATATAACATGTATATTACCTAACTAGGACTTAGGGAAAATAATAGTTGTTCAGTAAATTGCAGCTATTATGAGAGGACATACTGTGGTATAATTCCACTGTTTACTCGACTGTTACACTTAATAAGATAACTTGTAGGATGAGATAGTGTATTATTCATCAATTTGTACTTAGCTCTCGGCACAGTGTCTGGCATGTAGCAGCTGCTTAATGCTTGTTAGTTGGTCTGTTGATTGATCAGGTGGCTAACAGAATAAATGAGTCAATGTTATCATTTTCATTCCCAATTCCTCTCCTTAGCCTTCTCTTAAAAGTCTTCAATAATATCAGCTCAATAGGACTTTCTAAACTTACCCACCGATACACGTCTCCACTTCAGCTACACTGGTCTCCTCTTTCCCTCTCACCTAAAAATATTGAAATTTAATCTGACTCTACACTTTATTAAAAATATCATCCCTCCTCCCCTTCTCACCAAAACCCAGTCCAGATGGCAAGCCCAGACTGAGTCTCGCCTTCCTGGGAAAACTTCCCACCTCACCGCTCTCCCCAGAAGTTCGGCAATGTGGAACTCTCATCTTCCTACACATCTGCAACACTGATTTTGCACTTTGATGTAATGAACTGTGCTGTTGTTTGTATTTTATCTTGTTAACCATAATGAGATTAGCTGTTTCTAAGCTCTTTGAAGGCAGGAAATGCAGCTCCTATCCTCTTTAATTCATTCTGAGGTGCATTTTTCACATTTTGACTTCCCTGAAATCAGAATTCAATTCACAATCAATGGCAATTCAAATCATCATTGGCTTGAACTGCAGTGAGTTCTTGCAGAGGGCAGTTGAGTTTGCTTCTGTCAGAAATTACCATCCTGAAACCATTTTACATTAAACTTGTACTGTGTATATAGACCACAGAGACAGGTGAGTACCAGCTTTAAATGTTCAGGTGAAATTTATTTTATCTCTCTTGCCACTGTTGAGATTGAGACAAGCAACCTTCCTTGTCCTTTATACATTGTCAGGTTCATATCTTGTTTACTCTTGCACTAAGTGTACAGCCTTTGTCTCAACTTAATGTAGGGCCTCCTATTACACCTATGTCATCTTGGACACTTTTCCATAATTGAAAATAAAATAATGACCCATATTACAAACGGTGGCAATGTATTACTTTGTATTCCCCAAGTGTTGGCATAGTGTTATTGGGAGATTAATATGAATGTGCTGAATTGAATTATTGTCCTTCTGGATGCTCTTTTCTCTTATTCCACAACCTACCTCTTTGTTGAAGGCATTGCCTTTTACTTATTTAATGACTGGGATATTAGATAAAGGTTTAGAGTTGGTGCAGAGGAACACAGGCTACTTTTGTAGTCTTTGAAATCAGGCTGCTGTGTTTGTATATTGGCCTTTTTTGCTTTCTACCTCTAATACCTAAGACGTATAATTTAAAGTCTTTAAACCTCAATTTGCTCATTTGCAAAATGGGGTAACAATTAATACTGCAAAGGGATAATGTTAGGGTTAATTCAGGAAATCATGTAAAATGTTCAGGCAAGTTCCCAGGTAAATATAGTATTGGCTGACTGTGTTAGCATATTTTTAGCCAAGTAATACATATGTCTTCTGTGTATACCAACTCAAATAATAATATTTAGTAAGATCTCACTATATATTAGTCAATCTTCGGTGCCTTGGCTGCTTCTTCTGAGAATGGAGATAATAGTACTTGATCTTCTAGCTCTACTGGGAGGATTCAGTGGCATGCTATGTGCCACGTGTCTTGTTATTGGTACCACTATGTATTATCACATTTCATCCCTTCCACAGCCCTTTAAAAATGCCACTACTGTTACCCATAATTAGAGCAGAGTTGGAATACATTCTTCACGGTTCTTGTTTGAGCCAGCATTCAAGCTCAGGTCCATCTGAGATCAGAGTCTGAGAACTCCATCATTACTACCTGCCACAGAACGTAACTGTGAAGTACGCTTTGCCATTTTAAGCTTTTTCTACTCGATACATATGCTATGTGTGTATGGCCTCTATCAAGCATGAGCCGAAAAATGAGGAATTGAACATCATGTGGAGTCATTTTTCTATCTGAGAAATGGGTGAGGTTAGAAATATTGTTGTAGTTTAAACTGAGAACATATGGAAATGATTTAGGTGTGAATACAGCAAGTCAAAGAAAATGAGCTAGCAATAAGGAAGAGCTTTAAGTAGAAACTTCTGTTTTGCTAGCATTTTATAACAAATGACTGACCCGGAGCCTCTCCACTTTGTCTCTGCAGCTGTGTGGCTGTGTGCAATAGCAGCACTTCCCCATTTAAAGCGCTATATTTCCAGAGTCGTGATTAAAGTCCAGCAGATTTTATTCAGCAAGTGGGTGCTTTTGTGCATAATGAAATGGTTCCTTTATCTGCTAACCAGATCAGGGAAGATAATTGCCTAGAAATTTCTTGTCCATTTATGGTTTATCATTAAGAATAATAATGGAGCATATTAGTAATTATCTTATTAAAACTTATCAGGCAGTAGGAAGCATTAGTAGATAATTATCCACTTCCCCAATCTCCTGAACTCCAATATCAGTACAAAACCTTTAAAAATGCCCATATTTTATAATGATTAATCTTGAAGAATGCTAAGCCCTCTTACAGTTAAATTGATATATAAATTTGAAGACGATGATTTTGAATTTGCATGCTATGTCCCATATCATTATTTAGAAACCTATAAATATTACAATGCTAGCTCATGGATAATTTGAGATTCTTATTTGTTAGGGTTACTACTAAACATCAAATAAAGATATTCTAGTGCATGAAGATACTACCACTACTTTCTGAAAGTACAGGTTTAGGATTTCATGCATTCATTCAATTATTAACTCATTTAACACATTTTGACTGAGCTTTTAAGCTGTGCTAGGTGGTGGACATAAAGATGGAAAAGACAGACAAGGTCCCAAATCAAATGACTTCTACACACTGGTTGTGGGACAGAGTCCTTTAACAAAACAATCAATAAGAAAATATCAAATAACAGTAAAAGTCCTGCAAAGAGTCAAAAGGGGGGCGGGACAGGTGGCAGCAGTCATTCATTACCTCCTCACTGACCATCAACTCTCCTGAGGATGTCAAACAAGTTAACCATCAACTTTGCCCCTCATAGTTAATTGTACTGATATAAGAACAATGTATGCATGTGAAATGTCATATGAGAAAATTGTGAATAAAGTTTAGAGAAGAGAAATGCCAGAGAAATTGCTCCCAAAAATAAGGACAAGGAGAGAAGGCTGTATGGGAATAAAATAATATTTTATGTGAATCTTGATAAATGGGTAAGATTCCAGAGGTAGACAATGAGAAGAGAATGACAAGAGACATTCAATAAAATCAGTGAGTGTGAACCAAGCAACAGAATAGGAGTTTCAAGGAGAGGAGCAAGAAGACTTTTTGGATGGAGTATAAGGAGCAACTGAAAATAAGTGGGGATGTAGAGGAACTAAGGGGAAGGCATTTTGAAATTTGAAATTTTCATTGCATTGTTCTACTTGACTGAATAGCCAGTATAAATTTCCTCTCCCAAGTTCATATGTTTCAAGGTTCAAATCAAATAACAGCTTCAATATATATTCAATAACATTTATTAAATGTCTAATCTAGAATAAACATCTTTCTTAGTGCCCAGAATGTCTCTTATTTTCTTCACATTTCCTTTAAGGACTTACCTGTGACATTGCTGTTTGCACCTATGACATTATAATAAACCAAAGGTCAGCAATCCTTTTCTAAAAAGTGAGGTATACCTATAAATATTTTAGGCTTTGCAAGTGATATAGTCTGTCTCAACTATTCAACTATCCTTGTAGCATGAAAGCAGCCATAGGCAATAATACATAAATAAGTGTAGCTGCATTCCAATAAAACTGTATTCATAAAAACAGGCAGCCACTTTACCAATGCCTGAAAGAGACTGTGAACCTGGGAAGGTAGAATCTGTGTTTGCTCACTTACAATGCAGTTAATTTTTGTACGGTTGATATACGATGAATATTTTCAAATTGCATACAATCACAATTCACTTGACATCAACCCTTAGGAATTTTTTAACACTGTCTTTTGAACACTACCCACTTACCCATAATAACCAATTATCAAATAGCTCATTAAATTAGTACACTATTGCTCCAGCATGTTGATTAAAATAACCTAAATAACTAGGCTGAATATTTTACATCCTAGTTGTTTCTGACATGTTAATAACAATTATTGGTATAACTACGAGATTATTCAACTATTTATTCAAAACATTTTATAATTAGTTGACCCAAATGTATGCATTTTATTTGTTTTCCTAATAATTAGACATAAAAATTTTGCAAAATAATTGAGAATTTGTATTATTGTTCTATAGTAAGATACCAATACTTCTTTAAAGTATATTTAACAAATGTGTCAAAAGGCTGGTGAATAATATTTGCAAGGATAGGAGAAGGAGCCATCCCCAAAAAATGAAAGTGTGCCATGAGGAAGCAGAAGTCATCATGAGGGAGGGAGACCTTCCTGAAAATTTTATTGGGAGATCCTAGGACAGGGTCCAAAGGTTCAGAAGCCTTGCTGACCAACCAGGAGTGGACAAGAAATCAGATATTCTAATATCCAAGCAAACAGAGCACAGTCTCGGCACTTGAGAGCATGAGTTTGAGAGAAATTAGGGGCAGCTGTCCTAGAACCCACCCCCCAACCCCCCCCAGCCCAGTCTGAAGTAGCAATGGCTGCTACAATGACAATAAGACCACACCCCTGACATCAAGGCCTCTCCCACCAGAAAGCAAGGCTAGTAGTGCCTTAGTCCAGGGTGGAGCATCTATGGACTCGAGCACAGTGCTTGGTGTAGACCTACCATCTGCTTTGTCGTCTTCAATGACACAACTACTTAAAGTCTTCATCAACTTACAACCACCACCAAGTTCATCTGTTAAGTACAGTGTATGGGCTTTACCCAGTGCTGTCCACTACATATGTTCACACCTCCACATGGTTTGAGACTGAATAAATAAATTCATTTGTAATTTAATAAAGATGTCAATAATCTACTCCTGGAAGTCAATCTGCAGAAATACTATAAATTAATCTGTTTTCAATATTCTTATATTAAAACAGGTGGAGAGTCTAAATAATTGATCAGAAGGAATTAGTTAAATAATGATGCATCTACTGGAGGGGTTATTACCTCACTTTTATTTTTTTAAAGATTTTATTTATTTATTTTTAGACAGAGGGGAAGGGAGGGAGAGAGGCAGAGAAACATCGGTGTGTGGTTGCCTCTTTTGCACCCCTACTGGGGATCTGGCCTGAAACCCAGGCATGTGCCCTGAATGGAAATCAAATCAGTGACCCTTTGGTTCATAGAATGGTGCTCAATCTACTGAGCCACACCTGCCAGAGCATCTTTTTATTTTTTAAATATATTTCATTGATTATGCTATTACAGTGGTCCCTTCTTTTCTCCCCTTTATTCCCCTCTGCCCTGTACCCTCCTCCCACTGGCATTCCCCCACCTTAGTTCATGCCCATGGGTCATACATGTAAGTTCTTTGGCTTCTCCATTTCCCATACTAGTCTTAACTTCCCCCTGTCTATTTTGTACCTACCATTTCTGCTTCTTATTCCCTGTACCCTTTGCCCCATTATTCCCCCTCCCGCTCCCTGATGATAACCCTTCTGTGATCTCTATTTCTGTGAATCTGTTCCTGTTCTACTTGTTTGCCTAGTGCCTTTTTGTTTTTGTTTTTTTAGGTTCAGTTGTTGATAGTTGTGAGTTTGTCATCATTTTACTATTCATATTTTTTATCTTCTTTTTCTTAGAGAAGTCCCTTTAACATTTCATATAATAAGGGCTTGGTGATGATGAACTTCTTTAACTTGACTGTATCTGGGAAGTACTTTATCTGCCCTTCCATTCTAAAGGAGAGATTTGCTGGATGCGGTAAGCTTGGATGTAGATCCTTGCCTTTCATGACTTGGAATACTTCTTTCCAGCCCCTTCTTGCCTGTAAGGTTTCTTTGGAGAAATCAGCTGATAGTCGTATGGGAACTCCTTTGTAGGTAACTATTACCTCACTTTTAAAAAGATAATTATTTCAAAATTTTGCAAAATGGAGGAAGTGTTAATGACATAATATTAAACTAGAAAAACAACATGCAACACTTTCAAACTCTGATTCAAAATTTTGTTGGTCAGGAGAGGCTAGGTCATACAGCAGTATGAAATGACATTAAAAATGTCAATGGTTTAGGACAATAAACGTTCATTTACTGAGGCTCTCCCAGCCACTGTCCCATGTATTGTCTATCATTCCTGCTGCTTTGTTGGATGAATGACACCTCTCTCTGAACCACCATACAGTCCAGTTACTGGAGTTTCAGCCTGATCCTATAGACAATGTGACCATCCACAATCAGAAATCATCAGATTTGTCAAGGTCAAGCATCAGGCAAACCAGCATTTGGAGACCAAGCAGGAATAAAAAAGGTTCTGCCTTACCTGCCTTAGAAATGACTCACAAGGCCAGGCACTGATGCTAAGGGATCTCACAGTGGTAACAGGGTAGGCACTGATACTAAGGGATCTCACAGTGGTAACAGGGTAGGCACTGATGCTAAGGGATCTGCTCAGGTGCCAGAAGCACCAATGGGAAGCTTGGCTCAGCCCATCCTCCTCAGATGCAATGTGCATGCCGAGATCAGGTTGGAATGCCTGCTTGTGTGCATAACTCATCACACACACAACTACACACAGCAAAACTGCAATTTGTTTGACTCTTATCATAGCTCATCTTGTACTGTCAATTTATGTCCTAGTGCTAATATTACTCATGAGAGTCCAAGAAGGTTGCAGCTGAGAAGATTTGATGAGAATTGCCCAGCTTACTGCAGCACAAACACTTTGTGGAGTTGGGCCGTTGATTGAAAACCTCTTGCCCCAGCCCAGAAAGGTAATATTTTTAGTTTATTTCACACAGACAGCACTTCTTCAGATCCTAGGTAGATGTCTGCTTCCCTAGAAAAGGTAATTTATTCCAGTTACTTAGGATTGAAATTCAAAATCATGCACCATTGATATTTTAATATGGGTATAAGAAAAGTTTTCTAAGAATCTTATGGGTTATTAAACACTAAAATGTGTTTCTGAAGAAAATTGCAGGGCATCTCTGTACCAAGTTCTCCAGTTCTCTGTGGAGCCAGGGGTACTGAATAGTGCTTCTCAAGGTAGTTCCCAGGCCTGAGGTTTTATGATAAGGGCTATAAAATCAATACATTCAGTTGAGAAAAATTACATCTTGCCAGTCTATGAAGAAATAAATAAATCTAAAATATTCTAGGTTATATTTCTTGTGCACTAAACAAGTATTGCTGCCTTAGCAAAGATTTACCTAGTTTTTTTTTTAATTGCAAAGATTGCAGAAAGGCAACACATCTGAAATAAAGTTAAAGTACACAGAGCATTTGGTATAATACTGAATGTGGCAAAGGTGGGGAAAGTCATTTTTTAAAGGAAATTATAGCAAATTCTAAGTGCAATTCTAATCTTCTTTAATGCAAAACTATAGTTTTAAAAGATTTAAAGGGATAGCACTAAATTCATACTATATAACTATGATTATATAAACAGACTATTAATATCATACATTTTTAAAATAACATAATATTCTAATTTTTTTATATTCACACTTCAAATATTCAAGCAGTTACCCATTTACATATGAGTTGTGATCTGAAAATTTCTATGTAACTTGGCTGTTAGGAAGTAAAAATGCACTTTACCTCTAAAAATTTATTTAACTCATATTATAAAAATATAGTACATTTGCAATGAAAGAAATTCTTTAACCTTATTTTTCAACAAAATTAAATTAAACTCAATAAAATAATTCAGTGATAGAGAAGAACATTAAATCAATATTGATCAATAACCTTGTATATTCAAACAATAATCAGTTAGATGATATTATATTGGAGAAAGCCCCATTTCCAATAGCAAAATAAGATTTAAAATACTTAGAAATAAACTAAACAAAAAAAATTGTAAAACCTACGTGTGTAAACTTTAACATGTTCCTGAAAGAGCCAAAAGAGGACTTGAACAAACAGGGAGACACCATTTGCTCTTGGGATAGGATGACTTAATTCATCACTAAAATGTCATTTCTTTTTCCATTAATTTATAAATTTAAGTTGATTAAAAATAAATAACAGGCATTTTCATGAGCTACACAATTGAATACCAAGGTGTATAATGAAAAATAAAATGCAGTAAAAGCCACAGTGACTTTAAAAAGAAAAACTATAAGGAAGTGTAATCTAGCAGGTACAAAAACATACTTCAAAGCTCCTATAATTCAAACTGTGTGGTACTGCCATCTGAATAGACTGATAGACCAGCCAAATACAATAGAGTCTGAAAGCTGACCCAAGAACAAATGGAAATTTAATAAATGATGAAGATGGTATCTTGAATCACTGAGGCAAAATTTTTTGTTATTTTTAAAAACATAAAATCGGATCCTTAACTCATTCTATACACAATAATAAATTCCAACCTATATAAACAATGAATGTTAACAATGACACCATACATGTACTACAACTATACATGAGAAGAACATATTCTTCCATAATCCAAGGATGAGCAAAGACTCTATTCATGAGTCAAATCCAGGTGCAATAAAAGAAAATATCAATAAGTTTGACTGTATAATTATGTTCTGCATATTTATATAAAATATATTGTGTATAATTATGTAAGTAAGAAATGCTTCAAAATAATTTGACATTGCAAAAATACATTAAGTCATGGAAAACTGGATGAAAATATTTGCAACAAGTATGCAGTAGAGATCTAGGTAAAGGATCTCCCTGAGATTTAAGAAGCAAGGAATGGGGTGTCAAGAAAAAAAACATTACACCAAGATCTGTATGCTATTGGCAGAAGACTGATTCTGTCTGAGCCCTAGATATTATACTGTCTATATTCTAAGCCAAGTAGGTACTAGAGTCTGCATTTGGAAGGAACTAAAAGTGAGTTCCAAATGACTCAGCTAGGGAAAGTATAGGGCTACCTGACATTAGAGTCAGGAACATCAGATGAGACATCTGCAATCTCATCGCTGTCAATGTGATGTCACTGCCCAGAGTGTCAATAGAATTGCTGTAGGATATTGACTGGTGAGCTGGAGAGACTTTGTCCATGACCTTACAGTGGGTGAGATCCGCTGTTTAAACCCTGGGTCAGTGCTGTACTTGCTTTCATTCCTGCTCTCTTGTTTTCATCCAATTCCTGTCCTCCTACGAAGGCACTGTGTCCTAAATTTCTGCTGACTGCTCTCTGAGCTCCAAATCTTCTCTAATACAGAGCTCTCATCTTCCTGAAAGATGATGAGAACTTCCCTGTTGGAAACTTACCTTCCTGATAGGCTCTGGCTGGTTGGAGTTCCCTTGGTGATAAAAAGAGTGCACCTTCTGGTGCTTTATTGCTCCAGTTCCCTCTGACTTTGATTTAGCATCACTCACATGAAGGATGCATAAGACGGAAAAAATTTATACACCCTTTTACATCCTAAAGCCACACTATCCATCTTGTCTTAAAGCTTTTTTATTGCGTAGAGGTATTTGACCACAGCTATTAAGCCTTACTTCTTTTCATTTCCCTGGGGCATTAACTAGTGATTAACTTTTCTTATTCACTATTCAGAATGTTCACATTGAGTATCACCCACATACCTACACAACCTTATAAATTCAGTACCCAAACCATTTTTTCTTTGTCTCATCAGTTTCTTGATCCCTTTTCAATATTTGTGTGCTTGTTATGACTTGGGAATGCTTCCTAGTGAAGAAGATGATCATTTGACATGTCACACCCACTGAGCTCTGGCTGGCTACAAGATGTTGTATTAGGTGCTATGAAGGAGACAAAGTATACAAAACATGTTACGTGGTTATTCAAAGAGCTAAAATCTATTCAAGCTAATGAAGGAGGGCACAATAACAGTATGGTATGTGAATAAACTACTCCGACTAGAATAAATTCTGCCTGTCTAAACAAATAAGGAATTTGCTCAAGTGTGTGCCACTAAGAGTCATACCACTATCCAAAGGAGAGTGATCCTGAGGAAAGCAATCTCCCTATCCAGACCGGGCCTGCATAGGCATTGGTAATGGCATGACAATCTTGACACTCTGGTCTCTAGAAACAATTACAGCTGTTGTCAGGAACATAGATGGTACAATAGAAGAAAGCATCCATATTAATTGACATTAATGTAGCTATATTCGTTTGTTAGGGTCACAGACCAATTGCCTTAAAAAACAGAAATGTATTCTTTCATAAGTCTGGAGGTGAAAGTCTGAAATCAAGTGTCAGCAGGGTTGGTTTCTTTTGGAAGTTCTAAGGAAGAATCTCTTCCACATATACCTTTCTTATAGCTTCTGGTGGTTGCTGGCATAACTTGCCTTATAGACTCACCACTCCAATCTCTGCTCCTCCCTTCACATGTGATGCAGACACTGGCCCGAAGTATCCCCATCATTATGGATGAAATGAGACATTCACACGGACTACTGAGTCTGGTGGAGGAAAAAGGACAACATTGCTTTTCTCTCAAGAGGAGAAAAAGCCTTGGCCCTTGCTGTGACTGGCCTTTATTGGGTTTCTTGGCACACTATATGACAGTCCTCATTTACTATGCCCAGGTTCACTTTAAATGGTTACCTTTTACAGAAAACAAAGGAGCCAATGCTGCTAATCACATCACAGAAGAGGGATATTTGCAAATGAAAAGGCAAAAGTTGTTGAACTGGTTACACTCATCCTTGGAAGGTTTAGCATGGATTTTAGAAAGTTACTTTGTAGTAAATGTCCTCATTTCAGGATGAGGGAGTTTTTTAGCAAGAGCAAGACTCAAAGTGGCCTAGGCACATTGCAAGCCTGATTCCCCACAGGAGAACCTATGCATGAGCACAGGTCCTGTGCATGTCTGAGTGGGACCTGGGCCCACACCATGAAGACTGGTCTCCTACAACACACGGCCTTCTTCCCTATATGTTGCTCTGTCTTTTTTTCTTCTTGTAAAGATACCTGTCATTAGATTTAGGGCCAACCCTGAATCCAGAATGATCACATTCATGGCACTAAGACTTAGGACTTAGACATATCTTGTTGGAGACCAATATTTAATCCACCACAATAGCCAAGCCCTTTTATCTCTATCATAATTTTCCATCATAGTAGAGAGGAAAGAATTCTAAAGCATTACAACAAATAGGGATTTATTTTTTTAAATCTAGGCATCTTGGAGAAAACAATTTGTGGACCTAAGAATATCAGGATCTTGCAAATGAAAGACACACTCTGGGAGCCTGCTGGATCTAACAGCATCTATCACTTGCTTTAGAAAGGTCTGGAAGGTGTGGATATATGATTGTTGTTTCAAAAATTCAACTGTGATGGAACTGCCTAGGATAAAAGAGCTGTGAGCCTTCCAGGCTAGGTTTTATTTGGAGATGCTTCCTTGACTAGGGAGTCATTTATTATATGCAGCCTTCACATGTAGGGCTGGGAGGTGTAGTGCAAGTGAGCACTGAAGAACCTAAGAATCTCTAAGAACTTGGGTGATGAGAAACTGGGGCAAGAGAATTAAGCTGGGAGGCATAGTGGGAAGAAGAACTTGGGAGATGGACAGATGGAAAGATATTGCCCCTGAAAGATGCCCTAAGGAGGAAATGGATAGAAGATAGATGGTGTTAGACATTCATACACTGGAACACGAAGAGTCATGCACTGAATGCTATTTGGTTTACAATTCAGGAACATTAAAATCTAAAAAAAATTATAGAAATCTGTTCTCTTTCTACAGGAGTCCATCACTCCTTGAGGGAGGCTGAGAGTTAAGAAAAGGAATGAAATGAGGATTTATGATACTTGTCATCCCTTTGTCATATATTTTCTAAATTAAAAACAGCATTGAGATCAATAGTCATACTTGATATTTTTCAAGGCTGCAAGGATGCAAGATATGATGAAGAAAAATCTTAAATAGCCTTTTGTTCTGATTTCCACTCCCCCACAAGCTTGAGTTCTTTGCTGTGGCGCAGTGACCACAGGCCCCTCCCCCAGAGATGCAGAGAGAACAACATTCCCGCTAAGACTCAGAGGCCCTGGTGGGGGGACTGCTCAGGAACAAGAGTAAAATGAAAGCGTCTCACCTCATTATCATATTTGAGGTAAGGAGAAAAACAAATGTGGAAAATGTGCTAAAAATGTGTTCTCAGCTGATATGCTGTAATCCCCCTGATCTTCAGAAGATACGTTCCAGGATTCCTGAAACTGCCAGTAGTATTGTACTCTATTTGTACTATATATTTTTTCTGTATGTACCTATGATAAAGTTCAGTTTATAAATTAGGCACAGTAAAAGATTAATTACAATAACTGAATAGAACAATTGTAACAATATATTATAATAAAACTTAGGCAAATGTGGGCTTTCTCTTCCCCACTCTCAAATTATCGTATTGTACTCTACTCACCTTTTCACTTAAAGGAAGCACTTTACAGCTTCTCTTTGGCATGACTGAATTTCCATCATCACTACTCTTGCCCTTTAGGGTCATTATTAGCTAAAATAAGAATGACTTGAATACAAGCACTGTGATACCCAGACTGTCAATCTGATCATGGAGATGGGCACTCAATGACTCATGGCAGGGAGCACCTGCAGTGCAGAGGAGCTGGACAAAGTGGTGGATGGATTCACGTCCTGGGTGGGATAGAGCTGGATGGCAGATTTCATCACACTTCTTGGAACAGCATGCAATTTAAAGCTTATGTTTATTTTTGGAATTTTCCATATAACATTTTCAGACTACAGTTGACCATGGTGGACCATAGATAACAAACCACAAAGCGAAACCACAGATAAGGGGGATTACTATAGAGATAGAAATAGAAAGATAGAGATATAGTTCAATTTTGAATTATGACCTATTAGAATAAAAACAACAGTTATACACCCCAAAGCAAAAACACATATGTAGAGGGTTTTTTATCTTTTTGTATAAGCTGAATCAGAAAGAGGGAGGGACTGTCTGACCTATTCTTAGGCCTCAGCCCAGGACCTTCACATCCACCTCTGAACTCTGGAAACAGCCATCATCTTCCTTAGATGAAGAGGCATCCTACCCGTCTAGGTCTGAAAAGCTCCCTACAGTAGAGGGTTTTTTTTTTTTAAGATAATGGTGGATAATTTAAAGGGCAGTATAAGCAATAAAACCACTAGATGTCAGTTGATCAGAACACAATGAGTATGGCCACGGGGACAAATCGCTGGGCAGTGCAGCCTGAGATGACTGACTGGGCAGACTGGTTTTCCCCAGCTCACGTGACAACGCCGAGAACAACACCAGGGAAACCCCTCTGCACAGCGACTTGACAGCTCTTTAGCAAGTGAGCCTTCAGGTAGAGACTGTCTAATTTAGACACGGTTGATTGCATGGGTCAATCAGTATCAGTGGAAAGTGAGGATCTTCTTGATTCATTCTCCCTTTTAGAGGAGTACAGACATTTTAAGGATCCACGTATATGTGACACTGTGTTGGCAAAATATAGATTACAGGCACTGCTCTCTAGAAATAATTTTACAACTATAATTTAATTGAGAGGAGAAAATATATGTATTTTTAAAGGGAAAACAGGCTTTAATATTATTTTGTTCAATTTAGAAATTATTTTCACATAAGGCAACAAGTGCATTTTATCTGAACTGAAACTTTTTTCACAGGAATGTGACCCACATCAGCCTTGTTGTTCACAGAGGGTCATGGGAATGTGAAGTTCCCATTTGCTTTTTGGAGGTAAACCTAACCATAGTTTTATTTTTTAAAGGTTGTTCTCCAATGTGCTTTCACTCTCTTTTAATATTCTTCTGCTGATGCTATTTTGGATTAATTAGTTTAACCAGCAATGGATTAATTGATCTTGGTCAGCAATGGAACAATTAAGAACTCAATGCAGTGTTTATTGATTCCCGTGTGTAGTGTGGCCAGGCGTGCTGTACACTAAAATAAGGAGGCAAGCCTCATTTATTAGTAGCATTCAATAAGTTAAAATACCCACAGAGTGCACCACAACCTGTATGTTAAAATCAATTAGGAAATAAATTTAATAAGAATTTTGTTGATTCTGTCTCATTATGATTTATTTTTATCTGATTTTTAAGGGTTTTCTGAGAATGTGGGAAATTATAGTTGCTATTCTTGCTGCACTTGTTATTTTATCATTAAGTAATATGAAGAGGTGAAGGGAAAAGAATGGGGGCAGTTAGCATAGGGAAAAACACATTGAATATTTAGGTGTAGAGAATGTGGATTGCTAATGATTGTTTGAGTCTAAGGTTCATATTTAAACTTTCCTTAAACTATTACTTGTATTGTGTAATGTTTTTAGGAAAAAAACTATGGCATAAGTATTAAAAGTACATTTTTACCATGTTAATTTTTAACCTGTTGAGAATTATTTTTCATTATGAATAAATTGTGAATGTATGTTACATCAATAAAAATGGGAATTCAGAAGACTTCATTTTCTAAAAAAGCCTCATGTCTAAATTTCCACAGTACATATAATATAGCTTATATTAGAATCTTTACACAAGGTGAGGGAACACCAACTGAAGTTGCAGCTTGACTGGAAAAACACAACTATTCTTTGTCTGACCCCTACTGCTTGAAGCATGTAAGTGTAGAGTCCAAAAATACCAAACGGGGAAAAAAGGTAGCAGTTTCTTTTAAGAAACAGCATTTTGTTTCTTTTAACACAAGGAGAAATGCGTTCCAGAAAAATAATTCACCCTTAGTAAACTTTATTATTAGTACAGAAACACAAACCTAAAAGAAATCTTAGATATTCCAGTTCAGCCTTTGCTTCTGATAGAAGGGAGGAGAAAGACAGTTTGCCGGGCCAAGGAGCACAGTTTGAATTGGTTTGTGGGGCCACACATCTTTCTTCAATCACTCCACTGGTCTTGGATCTGTCCTACAAGAGCAGAGCAATAATATTTCAGTTTTCAAGCCTTTCCACTGCTACCCAGCTGCCGGCTACATCACTGCCATCACCAGGACAAATATGGACATCCACCAGGACCATCCCTTTTCCAAGCAATGGGCAGACTTTCCTCCCTGAAGCTGTGAGGACAAACAAATGTTTCCCAAGTAGAGTGAAAGGCAGGAACAGGTACACAATTCCCTTTCTTCTCCTCCTTCTTCTCCTTCCCTTCCTCCTCTTCCTCCTCCTCTTCCTCCTCCTCCTCTTCATCCTTCTTCTTCTTTCCCCCCTTCTCTTCCTCCTTCTTCTAGAATTCTCTTCCTTAGACCAATTTCAGTTCACATTTTTCTGTTTTCTTTTGACATAGAGCTTCTTACCATTCAACCAATTTTGTTTTCTTTGCCATTTTCTGTGCTTGTGGATAATCTCTTATAGTTGGAAGCCCTCTGAGACTGAGTGTGAAATGTCACACCATGCAAAATCATCCTGGCTTCAAAACAGAAAAGGAGAATATATTCCATTAATTTTACTTATTTGTTTGTAGTTCTTGGTTGGTTTTTTCCCATATTATGTGAAGCATCCATTACTTTTGGTTTCTTTGCACCTTCATACTTCATACATCCTCAGTTTAATTCCTCATATCTTAAAACACCTTTTATCAAATACTTATCCTCTTTCCTGGATACTTAACCAGTTCATAAATGCTTTCCCAATGGTGTGTGTCTACTTTTAGATCTTCAAATAACTCAGCTTTGTTTCCAAATGAATAAGAACTTTGTCCTAATTAACTTCTCTAATCTAAACCAGGAAGTTGTCCCTCAGGTATTTCAAAATATTTTAGACAAGAATGTCTACATTTCTCATGACCCTTTGCAGTCAACACCCTCCCATACCAGGCTACAGGCAAATACTGATCTGCTTTCAGTTACTGTAGATGAGAGTCCAAATTAAATATTAAATATTAGATGAGAAATAAGTCATTTTATAAAACCAACTCTGTAAAGGATGACAGAAATTTGTTGCCACTCATTTGAGAAACCAAGTGTAATATCCTAAAATAATCCTCACAAACATGGCTGAAATAATTCTCATAAACAAAGCACACTGTGTTTCCAATGCTACCACCCCAGGGGCCAGCCCACAGAATGCTTGTTGCACTCCATTTCGACAGATATACAGGATTTATGAGTAGTTGCTCAGAAACTTTTATAGCAGTTTGAGATTACTATGTCATCCAACGGCATGATCATTTTTCTTCGAAGTTCAATTTTACTGTATTTTATAAGAGCACTGGTCGGCCGCAGGATGGAAGTTTAAAAACAGAACAAAAGCTGGTACTTCACCACAGACCATCAGAAAAGCACTGCCCATGCACACTCTCTGTCTGCCCCCACTGGCAGTCAGTTTTCTTTGTTTTGTCTTTTGAGTAGTGATTTTGAGGCTATTAAAAGGTGTGCACTGAATCTAGTGAAAGACATGTATAAGTATTCATCAAGATTTTTTTAAATATATGAGAAGAGAAAGAAATTCTCAGTAACTCAACTAGACTTAATCCAAAAAAAGTGTCCAAGCCAGAAAAAAACCTCACCCTTGAAAAAATGGCTGAGGAAATTGTTGTTGCCCATTAGTTGATTTAAGCTAATGATGCAAGTACCCATTAGTTCAACTAATGGTAATGGACCTTCTGATGAGTAATTTGGTGAAAATGCCCCAGATGCTTCCATTCTGAAAAAGGCTCAGAAGAGGTAAAAAAAAAAGTATGTATTTTCTAAATCAATAGTGAACAGGTGATAAAAGCAATACTTGAAGATATTTATCAATTATAACTAATAAATCCTTCTTAAAACCTCAAAAATGTTGTATCCAGTAAAATTATTTACTAATAATAAAATTGACACATGTAACTTATACTATAACTTGTGTTATGTGCCAGATACTGTTCAAAGTGTTTGATATATATTATTTCATTTAACCCTCATAGCCACTGTGTGAGGCGACCACTATTATTATTTTAGAGAGAAACTAAGAGTATGGAGGTTGAGTGACTTGCCTAGTGTTATACACCTAGATAGCAGCCAAGTCTTTGTGTCTCACTTCTGTTTGCTGCTAACTTGAACCTTTAGCACAGAAGCCACTAAATAATGGAGCTGGAAAAAAAAGAAGTAACTCAGTGCTCTATCCAAGGCATGTTCCTTCAAACCCATTGTATCACTTGGTAAAGGAAGGCTTTGAGCATTAACTTCTTTTTCTTTCATAGGATATTTTCCCAGTGACTTAAGTAATGATGCTTGGATTATATAATGTCATCACAATCAACTGAAAAATTAAAGAAAAAATAAACCAGCAATCAAACTTTTTAAATACTCACCCAAGGATATGTTCATTGATTTTTAGAGAGAGAAGAAGGGAGAGAGAAAGAGAAACATGGATGTAAGAGAGAAACATTGATCAATGGCCTTCTGTATGTACCTCAACTGGGGATTGAACCCACAAGCTAGGCATGCGCCCTGACAAGGAATTGAATCTGCAATCTTGTGTATAGGATGACATTCCAACCAACGAACTGAGCAACCTGGCCAGGGCAACCAATTGTTTAGTTAATGAGGTTAAACAAGTGTTTATTTTCCCTATGTATATAACCATCTATTTTGAGTGCTATTAAGTCATGGTCTGCTTTGATAATGGTATAAAGTCTTATCCAGAAAGAAATTGAACATGATACTGCTGATATTATGCTCTCTTTTTGATGGAGCAAAGTACCCACCCTACACTTACATATTGTCTCTCATTTTACACTCTCCAGACACAAGTATCATACTCCCAATACATTAGGAAGACATACTAATGTCTTCCAGCTTATACCTCACAAAATTTATAGAAAACACTGAATTTCGGTCATATTAAAGACATTCTATGACTTTAATTTTAAAGTCTAGAAGGTTTGAGGGAGTGAAGAACATTTAGAGAACAGTTTTTTCCATGCTGTTTCCACTAAAATAGGATAGATTACTTTTGCTATGAATCTAAATGAGATATTTAGTTTCTTGATATTGTATATATGTGTATATTTATTTTCCAGTGATCAAAACCTAGACTCAAAAATATCTTTCAAATATATTAGCACCAAAGAAAATATGTCTTCCCAGAGTTCCGAAGCTTTCTGTAATGAGAAATGCCTTCCATGCAAATCCCCACTTAGATTCCCCTTGAAGTTTAAGCAGTTGATTAGAAGAAAAGTATGAAATTTTACATCACTCTTTTCTGAGGTTCATGCACAGGCTATTCTGTAAGGTTTTTGACATCCAACATGAACATAACACAGATACATTTTTTGAATTAGGAAAAAAGTAAATTTGGGGTTTTACAAAGATGATCTGGAAAGTCCATTTATTTCATTTGCAGAACATCATTAGACATGTGCCATGTACTGTAACAAAAATGTATTATTGTTTTCCACACAGTGTTTTTTATTTGAATAATGGCAAAGCATAAAATGCAAATTTTAAAACATTTATACCTGAAGCCTAGACATGTTCCTGACAAAGTCAACAAGAAATGTTTGTACACAAGATTAGTGACAGATGAGTCCCATAGACATTTAATCCTCTGACAGTTGATGATTTTGAATCTATCACAGCTGACCAAGAAGTCATTTCTTCCAAGGTGCACAGAAGTATATTATAATAACAATGGGTGCTAAAATATAAAGGGCATGTCAGTACTGGTTTGAAATATCACATATTTTAGTTGAGATTTATTTTATAGAAATGACAAAGGCTATTTTCTTCTCATTGTTATCATTAAGCATGAAAGAATGAAGATATTTAGACATTTCTTAAAGAAACAGTCATTCATATTTACTTAAATAAATTGTCTTGTCCTCAAATTTGCCTTGATGTGTTTACTGACTGAATGCTATGTGTCAACCACAGTGCTAGCTTACTGGAAATAGAATGGTAAACAAGACATAGTTTCAACCTCTAAAGACTTATCAGTAGAGACAAATAAGTAAAGAGCTAATATTTAAATGATGTTAATCATCAATACATATGCAGCATAATTAAATATGTCTACAATAACATCAACGCATTATTTAAATGGCTTTCATGTGGGAAAAACTCTAAAAGAAAGGCTATTTTTATATTTTATTGTACAAAAATTCTTTTAAAATTATAACTCAAAAAGTAAAATTAGAAGGTGGTGGGCTAAAACCATAAAATAAGTCTTAAAAATGAAATGTCCTTAGACATTAAAGCTCTGACATGTTCATGAGAGTTTGGAAAGCCACATGCATGTGTAAAGCCGATGTAAAGCTACATCAAGAAAAGACACAAGAAGCTCCCCTGTGGCTGATCTTGAGACCCTTTAAAAATAAGAGTGAAAGCTAAGGCACAGTTGTAAACTGTCATTTAAGGTATTCTTTAACACACACAAAGTCCCTTGACAAAGTACAAGAAACTTACTGGGCCAAAGCATTTAAGGGCCTTCCTATTCAATCATTAGCTGACTGCTAAATCAACCAAGCACAGAGATGAAAAACATTGCAGAGCTAGCCAAGAAAAGTCACTAAACCAACAACAGTAACAAAAAATAATGGTAAGAGAAGGGTCACATTTCCAGAACTGCCACATATTATTTAAAAAATGCCAGGTTTTTAAAAAATATATATTATAATACATGCAAAGAAACAAAAAACTATGGCCCTTATACAGGGGTAGGGGCAGAGGAAACCACGGTCAACAAAATATTCTGCTAGGACACCCAAATGTTAGACTTATTAGACAAATAAATATAGCAGCTATTAAAAATATGGTTAAAGACTAAAGAGAACTATGTCTAAAGAATTATAGGGAAGTATGAGAATGATGTTGATAAAGACATAGAAATTATTTCTAAAAAGTAAACAAATAGCAATACCAGAGTTGAAATGTATAATAATTGAAATGAGATATTTGTCAAGAGAGTCTCAAGAGCATATGCAAGCTGGCAAAGAAAGAATCAAGTAAACTTTAATATAGGCCTAGTCTATAGCAAGCACTCAGTCTATAGTAAAGGACATTAAAAATATTTTTAAAAAGAACAAAGCATTCCAACATATGCACAATGGGAGTACCAAATGAGAAGAGAGAGGGGGGGAAGGTCAGAAAACAATAACTGAAAATACAATGGCTAAAAACATTGCAAATTTGGTGAATATTTTTTATCTATAAATTTAAGCAGGTTAGTGAACTCCTAAGAGAATAATTTTAAAGAAATCCATACATAGACACATCATAATCAAACTATCCAAATCAAGAGGAGAAAAAAATCTTGAAAGTAACGAAAGAAAAACAGCTTATCACAATACAAGGTATGCCTGATAAGATTAACAGCTGACTTTGACATTGATGAAAATGTCCTAATAGTAGGTAATGGTGATCATTGCATAACTTTTTATTATTCTAAATATTGCTATATACTATATGCACTAATACACAAATTTTATACCTTCAATGGCTGAATTTTTTTGGTATGAGCATTATATGTCAATAAAGCTATTGTTTAAAATGGAGGACACATAAAATTGTCCACCTGATTCTTCACAATCTTTGTGTTCTTGTATATCTCTTAACCTCCATATGTTTGAATCCTTCCTACAAAGAAAGAGATGAGTTCAAAATATGCTATTGTCAAAGAAAGCATTCTAACAATAAAGTTTTCTTAGATTCTTCACACTTTAACTATTCCATGCCCCTGTGAATTCAAAGAATAACTCAAATTCTGGACAGTTCTGGCTGTATAACATAGTATCACAGAGTCTTAAATGAACCAGGGCACAGGGCACAAAGCCACACCTACCTGAGACTTCAATCCCCACCATCAGGCATAGAAAGTTCTGGTTGTGTAGAGTACATCTGGATTCCCCAGTTTTCCTTCCACCTATAGGGGTCAAGATAGAATATATGCATTTCCTCCTTCATCAACAAGAATTACAAATGGGTCAGGCCCTCCTTCTTTAGATCTTATATTCCCTCAACATGAACACAGAGGGAGCTTCTGAAAGGCACCTTTTTTTAAAATCTGTCAACACACCATTCTGCCTTGAATATCCATAGGAACTAAACTCATTACATCTTTTATGCCTTTTTTACCTCTTTACCAGTCATGACTAGAAGCCCTGGACTCCCATTAACTCCTCACCAATCCTTCAGTCCCCAGTCCCTGTATGACTCCACACTGTCCCTTTTCTTTCTCATTCTCTCACCTCTCTCCATCTCTAATTCCAGATATCCTTCCTTTGTGCCCTTCAGAATTCACCATCAAACATCAGTAAACTCTTCCATAGTCTCAGCCTAATTCAAAAATCTTCTGCTTACCTTCTTTGTAGAACAGAAGCCTGGCGCTCCCCTGATGATACCACTTTCCTTGTAATACCTTCAAGAAATGGCTGCCTGTCTCCCACTGTCATTGTGCTGCTTCACTCAGAGGTGGAACACATACCCTCCTTCTCACTTTTAAATTATTCTCTCTCTGTTCTCCAAAACCTCCCAGACTTGAAGATCATATCCTAAAATAATACCACTTTTAACTCCTCATTTTTTCTGTCACCTGTGTACCTCTTGGTCACTGCCCCTACATTTCTCAGTGGCTATAGTATCTCAATCACTATCATTGCCACCTAGAACAAAAACTCTGTCCTGACATAATTCTTGGAAATTTCAATGTACAACACTCCGCTCTCTCAGTTCCTTGATCTTCTCTCTATAACAATCTCTCCCACCCACTGCACCTCAGTCACTTCCTCATGGTGATCCCAGATCTGTCATTACCAAGAAGCACTGCAGAACAGGACAGCCACCCTGCTCAACCCTCAGGCTGCAGCCCCAGAGACAAGAAGAGAGTTTCTCTGGTCATCAAAAACAGTCCTTACAGCAGCACCTAAGATAAATGTTCAAGAACTTGGAGACACTAATGTGGCCAAACTTTTATTATTTTAAAATAAGAGATGGAGAGGCCCCATGAAGATTAATATCAGGGTATATTATTTACAACATTGACCTCTTAAATAAATAAAATACACAGGCCATCTAGTATCCACTCACATCACCCACAAGTGCATCTAAATAAATCAACAAACAAACAAGTATAAATAAGCTGGAGGGAATAGGAGATCCTGATCCAAACAAACACAAAGTTACAGCTCTCTCATTAAGTCAGCTAAGTACATTGTGATTTAAATTTACTTTTTGAACAATGTACATGAGATTGACAGTGTGCCACCCTAAAGTAGAGTTATGATCTTCTAGCTTATTTAATTTCAATTCTGAATACAAGTCATAATCAAAATGCAAGGGGTTTTGTTTACCCTAACAAAAGAGCCCTATTTACTAATTTCAGGCTTAATGTGAAATTAGGTCCTGTTTCTCTATAGCAGCAAAGTAATCAGACAAGAATCCCATGTCTCTATTAAACATTTACATTAGAACTGCCTAATTAGACCAGGATTTGTTTGGGTAGCACTGGCAGATGTTCTGAAAGGCTGTGGAAAATGCAGCCACCATTTCATAGGAGATGGGCATCCACTCAAACCCATCCTGACATCAGATCAGGGCACGTGAGTGCATGTGTCAATCAGAAATGTACTGGGTACTTCTCAAATAATTCAGTACAACAGACTGTCTGAGCACCTATAATGAAGGTATTTGTTCTCCATTGGCTCTGAAAAGTATTGCAAGAATTCACAAAGGAAGTCCAGAAATTTTAATATTTCCACAGTTAAGTCTTATGGAATCACAAGGCTATTTAGATTATTATAATCAAAGTTTCAATATCATAAAATGTAATAAACCCACTTAGACATCCATTGTGCCAGCTGACAGTACATTTTCTAAGACTTCTTTACACAACATAAGGCATGAGATTTGAGAGACTGTGAGATTTTGCCTGGTGGTCTATAGTTGAGTGGGTGGCACCCTGCCAGCCATGTCTGCTTAACAAAGGAGTGAACAAAGCTGGGCTCTGTTTTCTGTATTTCATGCACGCTGGCATACTTGACCGGGTAATGTGGGCCAGACAAGTGACAGATGGCATGTTTGCACCAATGAGATTTGCCAGAGCAGGAGGCTCTTCCCTCACCGCCCTCCTCAGAAACAGCCATGGCTGCATATACATATGAGATTGTTCCTGGAGTGCAGGCTTATGGCACAGTTGCTTGGGTGGACTGGTTTGGCACTAACTCTGAGTTTGGTCCACATTTGGCTTATCATAGTTCTAAGTCACCCCTGGAGATACATCAGAACATTAAACTCTTTCCCACTAGAACCAAGAACTCCCAGCACTGATTTTTCCTTTCTTTTAAGTCAATTATTCCTGGGAAGAAAAAGAAAAGTTCTTATGTCTGAAAGAATGAAATCCTCCCTTACAAGCAGTTTTTGAAAAACTGTAAAAATGTAATCCTGCCTCCTTTCCAACCTACCTTACCATGTCACTGGCTTTCCACTGCCATCCTTCCTACCACACTCTGTCCTGTTGTCTTTCTCCCCCTTCCTCCTTCACTCATATACTCTCCCTCTGATTTTATAGGTAAGAAAAGAGAATATTCCTTAAAGACAGTGATTGGTCTTGGTATCACCATATCCCCAGCATGTAGCACAATGCCAAGAATACAATAGGTGCCTAATAAATACTTATTGAATACATTTTGAAAAACTTATGTGATATCAAAAAAAAACAAGTAGAAAGAATTGGGTCTATCTGTGTAACATACTGTATATCTACAAAAGAGATAAACCTATTAAGACAAATCGTCTATGCATTAGATTGTTATAATAATGGCCCCCAATAAATTTCATTCTCCCAAGCCCACATTCCTTTACAATACTCTGTTGCTTCTCTTCCCATCAGAAGATAAAGCCCATTTCTCTATCCTTCTTGAATCTAGTCTGTTTCTGTAAGTTTCTTTAACCAGAAAAAGGTAAGGAAAGATCCATCCTGTTGATTACAAAGGCTGGTTCTTAAAAGATTTTGCAGATTCTGCTCTTGTTCTCTTGGTAACCGAAAGCCAGAACATTGTGAAGAAGCTGGATTTAGCCTGCTGGAGGATAAGAGGCTGCATGGAGGAGAGCCAAGCTGGCCTACTCAACAGCCAGCACCAACTCCCAGACATATGAGTGAGGCCAGCTTGGACAGCCAGCTTCAGCCCCAGCCAAGCCATCCATGGTCAACAGAGGAAATTCCCACATTGGAACCCAGCAGGGTGGTGAGAAATAGTCAATCACTGTTGCTGGGATTATACTCTAAGAATCCTGAAGCACCAATTCAAAAGAACCTATGCACCCCAATGTTCATAGCAGCACAATTTACAATAGCCAAATGTTGGAAGCAACCTAGGTGCCCATCAGTAAATGAATGGATAAAAAAACTGTGGCACATTTACACAATGGAATTCTATGCAGCAGACAGAAAGAAGGAGCTCCTACCCTTCATGACAGCATGGGTGGAACTAGAGAGCATTATGCTAAGTGAAGTAAGCCAGGAGGTAAAAGACAAATACCATATGATCTCACCTGTAACTAGAATCTAATCAACAAAACAAAACAAAATACATCCAAAGACATAGAAATAAAGAACAAACTGACAGTAAGCAGAGAGGAGGGGTAGGAGGATAACAGGAGAAAGAAGAGGAAGGGTCATCAAGGAACATGTATACAGGACCCATAGACAAAGCCAAGGGAAAGATTGAGGGTGGGTGGGCAGAGGGAAGTGGTGGCAGGGAAAATGGGGCAACTTTAATTGAACAGTTTTTAAAAAATGTTTTTAATTAAAAAAATCACTGTTGCCTTGTTGGAGGTCAGTTGCCCAGCCCTAGATTATGGACACACTCCACAATTTCCAGGTCAGCAGTGCCTCTCCTCCCACCAGCAGTGCCTGACACTGATGGTCCTCCGTAGCAAGGCTGCGGCTGCTTACTCAGGTTCAGAGTATTCCTCAAAGTCCCCCAAGTAGACACTGCTTGGAGCACTTGCTTTCATCCATTTTCCTAGATTCTGCACCTGTGCCTCATTCCTAGATCCTATTTTTTATCTAGCTCTCTCTCTGCCAAATAAATTGGTTGGATGGTCTACTTAACTTTTTATTTGAAATTCTTCCCCATGGACGTGCTTCTTGGGTCATCTCCCTGGGTCTCGCACAGTACAGCCCACAGAGAACTAACTTTATTCACATACACCCACTTCTCATTGAACCTGACCAGATTCCTGGGACTTTACCAGGACTCTGCTTCTTCAGGAAATAAAAGCATTGGATTTGCAAATAGTAATTCACATGATAGAAAAATAATTATGAAACATTATTTTGAACTCAAAGCTACAACTTCTCTCTATGTTTCATTAAGGTTTTTACTACTGTTTGTAGTAAGTTCTTAGATTTTATATTTGCAAGTGCTCGACAGTGATTTTTAGGAATCTTTTAACAGAGCATAATCTATAACCTGTGTGATGCCCATATTTGATTTTGTTGTTACTTATTATCTGAGGAGTAGCCTTGTCTGTTTACTTGGCTCTGTGATCTTTACAAGCTAAATGTCCTTTGACCTGGGTCTAAAATCTGCTTTTATGGGGACCTTCTTCTCTCATTAACTGTGTAGAAATTTTGGAACTAATACTCATTTCAAGTTCTCTTTCATGGAAACATTTATTATCTGGTTGGGGTCCCTGAGGAAAATGACAACAAAACCCTTCCAGAATTCCAGAGTTCCAGCATTAATGTGACCCCTTACCTGCTCCCCGCACCCCTGGCTGCCACTGCTGCCGCTGCTGCCAAGTAGGGCTGTGTTTCTGTCTGATCCTTCACAGTCACAGTCCCCGCACACACAGAGTCACTGTTCTGCCTGTGGCAGACCCTTGTGGCTAGTGACAGTGGAAGTCTCTCCTGCTTTTCCTTGGTAACCAGCTCTGTCTCCAGACCATGTGCTCCCTCCCAAACATTCACTTGCAAACCAAGATCAGGATTTAGGCTCAAACTGAGTATTAACCATTTGGTTCAGCCTTATCAATTGACTTCCCCTCACCAGAAGAGTGACAGAGGCTGAAAGTTTTCCCAGAAAAATTATGAGCCACTCAGTGGTTGTCATCTTCCTGGAGAGACAATGTGCTTCTGTGTCAACAAGAAAGGAGAGGGCATGGCTCAGTGCCCCCCAAGCCTGTGTGTCTGATGGAGTGCATAATCCCCTTTTGACTGAAATTCTAGTGTTTTATATCATAATAGTATTGGAAAACAATACTTAGGAAGACACTAACAGGGATATGCTAAAGACACAGTTCAAGCACAATCTTTACATTTTCTTGGCTCTAGAATATTGATGTTCTCTGTAAGTACAGTATTTTTTATTAAGTTTTTAATGAGGGCCACAGAGAAAAGGAAGAAACAAGAAAAAATGAGAGGTTGTTCCTCTCCTTTCACTGCCCCAAGACTGAACCAGAGAAGATGTTGTGATGTGTACCTCTCTGCTGCCTGTATTTGGTCAAACTTCCCAGAAAGAGAGGGTGCTGAGCACAATGCGTGCTCTGTGCCAAAGCCGCATCCAAGGATCACTGTGACCTCAGAATGCTGAAAGCATTGCAGAGCCTTTCTGAATTACTAGAGCTGAAATAATGACAATGGCATCAGCAACCCCCATTGCATATTGAGTGCTGACGATATGGCAGGCATTGCAGTAAGAGTTTTATATTCCTCATCAACTCTTATCCCCTAGTGACCCTATAAGGCATAATTACCCTTATTTTTCAGACAGATAATTTGAAGCTTCAATGATTTAAATCAACCAAGGCCACACAGCTAGATGGTGATGGAGTTAGGATTTAAATCCTGGCTTTGAATCTGTTTTATTCAGGTTTTTCAAATTTTTTCAGGAGCAAATGCTTTTTATCCAAATATTAACCAGATCTCTAATAAACAAAAGCCACAACCTCAGCTGGTATAGTTTAACTAGTGTGCAGATGCTAAGAAACCCTCCAGGACCCCGGGATCCATGGAACAACACGGTGACAATCACTCACTGCTCTGCCTCCCGATGGTGTGCATGAGAGTCCTTAGCAACATCAAGTGGCTCAAAGTGCTCACGAAAAAGGTAAAGTAACAGAAGTGAAGGTGTCACTGTGTAGGAAGGCCCAGTAGCCTGGATGGTTTTTCCTGCTGAAGGTTTAGTCAAAGAGCCTCATCCTTCCATTGGAACATTTCTTCTGATAACAGAAGAACCCTTCACACAGCTATCAAGGAGGGGAAAAAAGCATGAATCATTCATCCACTCTTCTGCTGGGTTGGCTACCAGAGAAGAGACCATCAGAAAGAAGATTCAGAAGCAGGAATGTTCCCAAAGAGAAGTGATGATGGGTTAGGCTGTCTACACACACACCTATGGAGTCCCTGTGATGGTCTGACCCCAGCGGGTCACTGGGAGACCGAGGGACTCTGCGTGCAGCTGACATGGGGCACTCGCTTCACACTGCCTTGGTTCTGGCCGACCTACTTGGGCATTGCAGACTTGTTCCTGGACACCTTGGTCATCCATGTGTCTCAGTGGTCTATTTCATTCTCTGTCTCCATTTCCACTGCTTTTCTCAACTTTAGCATTTTTGACATTTAATGGAAAAAAACAGTCATTTTATTAGAAGCTGGCATTTTCAGATCATCTCTGAAAAGTGTCAGTTTACTGAAAGAAGCTTTAATTCTCTGTGAGGGCCCAGAGGGGTTAGCTCTGTTTATTTGATGAGCACATAAAAGGCCCTTCTCTATGGTCTGTTAATTAGGTATATTTTGGTGATTACTTTCTAGAATAGTGTTGGCACTGATAGTTCTCAGCTCAGGGAGCCTGCTGACCTGCCGCCATCCTGTACCCTGAATAACAATTTCTGACAAATAGTGATAAAATGGTGTAAGTTCTAATAGTTCATGTGTACACTCTTACTTTTTTTCTGTACTTTTTTTTATTAAGGTGGCCCAAACAAATCAGAGGTAAAAGATGAACTTTGCTGAGAAAGAAATTTACAATGAAGTCACAATTATACTCCATATGAGATACACGTTGTGACCTCCTTCTCAAGATTCAATTGCCCACACACAGCTGGAACCAGCAACAGTCAAAATTCCAGACTTCTTGAAGCTGGAAAATGTCAAGGAGAAATATGTGCATACATGCGGTACATACATTTAAATATTCTACCTCTTCGTCATTGTCATACACTTCTAAAATAAAGCATATAGCTGGCCCATTACTGTAGTATTTTTCTTAACTTTTAAGGAATGTCTTTCAGGGAATGTAGGCCTTGTTTAGTAATCTTTTTTCACGTACCCTAGCTGGGAATCTTTCCAAACTGTTCTGCTCTGCTTACCTATAATCTGCATCTTCTCTGTAAGCAATCATGACTATTCACTTGAAAAATAAGCACCAACTTGGATTCTAAAGTAACCAAGTGATTTCTTCATCAGGAAACATAACATGAGGAGAAAAAAATAAAACCCATTAAAATATTAGTAGAAATTTTTAAAAAAATCCTCACTTGAGGGTATGTTTATTGATTTTAGAGACAGAAAGGGGGGGAGAGAAACATCCATGTGAGAGAAAGGAGTGTCTATTGGTTGCCTCTGTACAGCCCCAACCAGGAATCAAACCCACAACCTATGTATATGCCTTGACTGGCAGTAAAACCCTCAGCCTTTTGGTGTACATGACGATGCGTCAACCAACTAAGCAACCCAGCCAGGACTAAAATATTAGTAGAAGTTCTAAAATAGTAATTTACTTATGGGAATAAAAAACATGCATTACATTAAAATAACCATTCTAGCAAGACAAATATATCTATTTTAAAAAAACACTTTGATAAAACCCTGAAGTAAAATTCAGAGGAAATTATTTCTAGCAAAATATTACTCTACATTTCATATAGGATTTTACCATAACTTATTGGATGGGTCTCCTATCACATTTAAAATATTATTTAAAATATAAAATTGGAGATAAAATACCATTGCATCCACATGAACTCTAGAAAGAACAAATCTAATGTACAGTTCTGACAAGCACATTAGTGGTTACCTGGGCACGGGAATTCAGGCAGGCGATAATTGACAAGGAGCCCAGATAAACTTCTGAGGGCAACGAGCTTATTCTGTATCTTGGCTGATGTGGTAGTTCATGGGTACATACATTTGTCAAAGCCCACTGAATCATTCACTTAAAAGGGACACATTTTATTGAATGTAAATTATGCTTCCATCAAGATGACAAAAAAACAAACAAAAGGTATGCACAACATTTTAAATATTTATATATAGTGTTTAACCAAGTTATATCTCTAACTTAATTTTGAGAATCATACATAAGAACTATAGTATGTCCCCAGTTTCTTCATATTTATTGTTTTCAAGTCTTCCTCTTTTTCTGCCATGCTCCATTACTGACCTCTACTGAGCATTAAGCAGATTGTACAAGAAAATTTAGAAGGCATTATCTTAATAGGTTTTCTTCATAGTAGTCGCTGTTTTTCTACACACATGTATGTTAATGAAGACTATTGCATCTAAATAATACATTTCAACTAGAATGGTTACTAGAGCAATCCGCAGGGTGAGAATAACCTTATGCCCATTGGAGGTGCTTAGTGGCCTTAAAATTTATTTGTCTTAGAGTATAGCCTATCAAAATCATTCTCTCATTTTTTCCCAATAAGCTTTAAATTCTTATTATACTTTTAAAATAAATCTTTTGTCTTCAAAAATACTGGATTAGTATTAGTTCCCTATTGCAGTTATAAAAAAATTACCACAAACTTAGTGGCCTGAAACGAGATAAATTTCTTACAGGTCTGGAGGTCAGAGGTCAGAAATGGGTTTTATGGGGTTAAAACCCATATGGTGGCAGGGCCATACTTCTTTGTGGAAGGTCGGTGGGAGAATCTGTTTCTTCGCCTTTTCCAGCTTCTAGAAGACTCCTATCACAGCCCCTTTCCACATCTTCAAAGCATGTCACTCCATCCTGCGCTTCCATGGTCATGTTCCCTTCTCCCATGTGACACTCTTACCTTCCTCTTATAAGGACCCATTGGGCTGATCCAGAGAATTCAGGATAATCATCCCTTCTCAAGATCCTTAACTTAATCACATCTGCTAAGGCCCTGTCTCTATGTCCAGCAGCATACTCACAGGTTTGGGGGATTAGGACATGGACGTCTTTGAGAGACCACTCCACCTATTGCAGTATCCAAAGACAATTGTAATAAATTTCTCTTTCTTAAAAACTAAATGGACTCAACAACTGAAGACAAACAAATTAATTTAAAAATAAATAAATGATTTGAATACACATTTCTCCAAAAGAAATGTGCAAATTATCAACAAACATGAAAAGATGTTTGTATAATATTCATAGCAACATTACTCACAATAAGCAAAAGGTGGGACCCAAATGTCCATTAATGGATGAATGGATAAAGAAAATGTATATACATGCAATGGAATATTTTTCAGTCATAAAAAGGAATGAAGTACTGATATATGCTACAATATGGACGAATCTTGAAAACATTATGTTAAGTGCAGGAAACTATACCCCAAAAGCTACATATTGTATATAATGCTATTTATTTAAAATACCCAGAATAAGCAAACCCAAAGACTCAGAAAGCAGATTAGTGGTGGCTGGGGGCTTGAAGGAGAGAAAAATGAAGAGTGACTACTTAATGGGTAAGGGACTTCCATTTGGGATGATAAAAACTTCTGGAACTAGATAGTGGTGATGGGGTTGCACAACATTGTGCTTTCACTTTATGCCACTGAACTGTACATTTTAAAATCATTAAAATGGGCCCTGCCTGGGTGGCTCTGTTGGTTGGAGTGTCGTCCATGCACCAAAAGTTTATGAGTTTGATTCCCAGGGGCAAACAATCAATGTTTCTTTTTCACATCAATGTTTCTCTCTCTTCCTTTGTCTGTAAAATCAATGAACATATCCTTGGGTGAGGATTATTTTTTAAAATTGTCAAGATGGTAAATTTTATGTTGTGTGTATTTTACCACAATTTAAAACTGAAATAGAAGTGTTCCTTAATTCATGTCTTCCAAAGCTCTTTTTATAAATATTTACGCATTTGTATCATCTTGGCCTCACCCATTAAAAGTTTTCAAACCCTGAGTCAGTTTTTTCTTTACACCTGAGAGAGCTTACCCAGCATGAGTAAGATTCCAAGTTTGATTCTTATAGTAATGCTTGAGTTATTTTTCTACTGTGAGTCATTAAATATTTAATTGATATCCTAATAAAACACCCCAAATCACTGGGAACAGTAATACCTAATCAGGAATTTTATAAAGATGGAGAGATGCTGTATTTTTTGGACACAAGCAGAGGTTCTGAGCTGCCCTGGGTAAGGGGTCACTGGGCCACGAGCAGCACACGTGATGTTTGCCAGTGCACTTCTCACAGGACGCAAGTAAAGAGCTGCTCCTTGCAAACTTGGCCTTTTATCTGCAAGTAAAGTTTACAGATTATATATGAGATGACAGTTATGCTTTTAAAAAGAGTGGATAAAGATGGATTCTAAAAAAGAACATTGCGTCTTGTGTGTTATGTGTTTTTGTGCTTGTGAACCCAATTGGCCTGACAGGCCTCCCGAGTTTTTAACAGGCAGTGAGATTATTTCCACTTCACCAAGGAGAAACGACAGCCCAGGGAAAGCAGAGGGAGTCCAAGCATCTGGTTTCATGTCAACAGAGCACTGCTTCCCACATATATTCTGTGAATAATCAGCCAGATTTGTTTTTGTAAGTAAACATTCCTAGAACAAATGAAGGTTGGGAAATACTAAACACTATGGTTTTCTTTAGAAGTTTGGCCATTCCTATCAGCATAGTAAAGGCTCTGAGAATTTCTGCTGCAGAGAAACATGTTAGAATTTTGTTCAACCTAGCATATGTTTGATTCTAGAATTCATTCTTACAAGTAATGTTGTCTGTATGCTATAGGAAACTCTTAGGAAAATGATATTCTAACAGACTCATACTTACCAGAATTTCATGTACTCTTTGGTATTTATTTCTATCTTGCCTTTAATAATTAACCTATAGGCAGTAATGTGGCCTAGTGTAATTTAGAACCCTGAAACTTATTTTCATCCAACCCCCAAATAATGTCCTATTATCTGCCAATTATAATTATAAACAGGCAAATTACATGAATATTGACTCTAAGAATCATATTAACCTCATTACATTTTACCACTAATAACACATTTGCTAGAGAGAGCAGGTGTCCATAAAAGCAAGGAAAGAAACAAATGCCCATTCTTTATAGGATCCTAGTGAATTATATGAGAGAGAAGAGCCTCTACCAGAAACCACATGCTCGCAATCATACCCACAGACTAGGAGTTCTGCCAGGGCAGGTGGTCCAGGAGACTCCTACCCCAGGATTGGCCTACAGGGACTCAAGGGAAATAGGCAGCTGAGGGTATCTAGAGAGAAGAAAAGATGTTCTCTTTGGCAGCAATGGCTTGAGTTTTCCCATCTCTGTGAGGCCAAGACTCTACCCTAGGTAGATTAGCACCTTCATCATTCTGGAAGAGGCCTCGCAACAATGGGAGAGGATTGAAGGGCAGAGTGTGTGAGTGTGTGTGTGTGTGTGTGTGAGAGAGAGAGAGACATCAAGCACTTCTGTAACACTATTGGACATTCAATATCTGCTTCTCTCAGTTTGTGTACTTGTATATCTAAAATGTTGGTCACAGTAAAAAACAAACAAAAACAACCTGTTAGACCAGGGGTGTCCAACCTTTTGGCATCCCTGGGCCACACTGAAAGAAGAAGAGTTGTCTTGGGCCACACACTAAATACACAAACACTAACAAAAACAAAAACATCTCATAATGTTTTAGATAAATTTACAATATTCTTCTGGGCCCCAGTCATAGCCATCCTGGGCCACACAAAGCCTGTGAGCCATAGGTTGGATGCCCTGTGACCATTTTTATTATGGATCAACAAGAAACATACCTTACTGTGTCACAGTTGTTTGCATGAAATGAAGTGTGTTCAGCCTTCTGACCTAACACTTAACAGTAGCAAATGCCTTCCTCCAAGGATCACGGATGTGGAAATAAATATTATAAGTAAATGAAAGCATGTAGAGTGTACATAGTTAAAGTCGTACATTCAACTAGTATGGCAAGTTGGTAGAGACCACAAAACAAAAGTACCAACAGAAATATAATATTTTTAATTCTTGTGAGAGCATATATTTATAATAATTTTATTTTATTTAAAATGCCCACAGCTCTCCAAATGTGCTTTAAGACATCCCAGGCTAACCTGATTAACTCAGAGATATTGTAGGACATGTTAAGTGTCCAAAGGAGCACAATACTACTCAATGTCTGCCAGTCACCTTGCAAACTATTTGCTTGAGTGAATAGACATTTTCGATATTTTATTATGCTACATTCCTTTGAACATTATTATATCTTTGCAAAGCTGTGTTTTCTAGAGTGGCTATGATAAAAAACCAAGTACCTTGACAAAAGTGAATGTGCAACAGATTCTGAGGGTGATTTGATCTGGTTCTCAGCTAGATGCAGAGGTTTCTGTCTCCTTCTGAGAACAGGAATTATAACTCACCTATCTGCAGAACATCCAGTAGGAATGCAATGCTTGGCATACAGTAGGTGCTCCATGCCTATCTGTGGCACAGAATTGTTGCCTGATGCAACAGAAGGTAGCACATCACTACAGAACAAGGTATTTATCTGTGTCTACAAGAGCCCTGAATGTGGTTTTAGAAAGCTTGGCCTATGCTAAAGAGACTGGGGAAATCCATTTTGTCCATATGAGATGAAGCAAGAAAATCCACCTAGTTTTTCTGGCCCATCTGAGATGCTATGCAGGCCATGGGGGTCAGACACCACCAAACAGGCCACTCAAATTAAGAACAGAATAAAGGAGGCACCAAGGATCCAAATGTTCCAAATGTCCTGTGTCCCATGAAAAAGAGACAGTGTGCAACCCTCGGGGGAAATGAGTAAGGAATGAAAGTGAGAGAGGCCCCACTGTGGAAGGGGAGGGATAGGAAAAGAAGGGACATTATTAAAAAATAAAAAGTAATGAGTGTACGCATGTCTTCACTAGCCACATCAGCAGGAGGAAGTTGTTGACTCAGAGGGAACTGGCACCTGGCTTGAGGCTCCTGCGGTTAAGAAAGGGAAGGAGCTCAGCCTCATTCTGGACGGAAAGGCAGGAAGGAGGTAGCCACACTGTCACCAAGATCAATGTTCTCATAAATGTGCTAAACAGACCACTGTAGGCACTGGAGGGAATTCAGCTAGTAGTGACAAGATGTCTTTTTACTGTAATGACGATATACATATTTTCATGCATTTCCATTTATTTTAACTCTACATCTAGCATCAAATGCAGTTTCACATTATTGTTGACGAGAAGGCTGAAGTAGTAAACTTGGTTGTTACCTACGTGGCACAGACCGCATAGACCGCAGGCCAGCCCCGGAGCTCCTAGATGGCTACGTCTGAGCTCAGCAAGTAAATGCTGGAAATTGGAGAAACACTGTTTACGATAATTCCCAAGAAGCTGGCCCTATCTTTTCTCAAACTTTGCAGGGCCTATTATACAAACTACTTTAGCATTCAAAGCCTAACTTTGGGGAAAAGGAGCTTGTTTGCTGATGTGTCTGGGAAGGAGAGAAGTTGCTTAGAAAATTGTGAGGAAGCAAGGTAAACATTTCATGTCCAGGCAAACACAGGCCAGAGCTCCCCAGATGTACAGGGAAAAGAGCCCATAGGTGTGCATAGTAGTGTTATCAAGCATTTGCATATCTTCAATACCTAATGTGGCACACATCTCACAGGGGAAAAGGTCTCATTAATGATACATCATATCATTTTATGCCTGGTCTTTCTTTTTAGGGAAAAGAAAGAAAGGAAATTTATATTTGCTAGAGTAAGTTTATCATTACAAAGGAATAATATAACAATGAAACTCAAGATGAAAAATAGGCAGCTGGGCAAGTTGGTGGTATAGGTAAGGGTGGCACTCACTTTGTCCCACAACCACATCAAAATCACAACTAAACTAGACTACAAAACAATCATCATTCAGAACCACCTGAAATCTGAGTGAAAGTCCTACAGCTAGGGAATTAAAGAAGAAGCCACGTTGAGACTGGTAAGAGGGGTGGAGATGCATAACTGGCTGGTCCCACACCCATGTGTGGTGGATAAAAATTGGGAGGGATATCTCTGCTGTGGAGGTACCCCCTGAAGAACAATGGGTTCCAGCCCCACATTGGGGCCCCAGCCCAGGGTTCCAATGCCAAGGAGATAAGTCCCCATAACTTTTAGCTATAAAAACCAGCAGGAATTGAGGTTGAGGGAAACAGAGGGCTGTAAAATTCCAGCAGTTCCTCCCAAAGGGCCTGTGCATGGACTTTCCCAGACTCAATCCCTCTGAGGTCCAGTGCTGGGCAGCAGCTTGAAAGGCACCAAAGACATATGGAGAAGATCTGAATTGTCTGACATCAGGGAGAGAGCTGGAGAGACAGCTTTCTCCCAGGCAAAGGTGCTAATAGAGGCCATTGTACCTTTGATGAGCCCTTTCCCCACAGAGCTGGAAGGGGATGCCATATCTGAGTCTCCATCAACCTGGCTCACACTGTTTGCCCTGCAACATGGGTTGCCCTGCCCCGGTGAACACCTAAGGCCCCACCCCTTACTACATAACAAGCATGCTGAAACAAACAAAAAATGGCCCAAATGAAAGAACAGATCAAAGCTCCAGAAAAAAATACAACTAAGCAATGAAGAGAGAACCAACCTATCAGATGCACATTTCAAAACACTGGTAACCAGGATGCTCACAGAATTGGTTGAGTACAGTCGCAAAATAGAGAAAAAAGTGAAGGCTAAGAAAAGTGAAATGAAGGAAAACATTCAGGGAACCAACAGTGATGGGAAGGAAATTGGGACTCAAATAAACAGTTTAGACCAGAAGGAAGAAATAAACATTTAACCAGAACAGAATGAAGAAACAAGAATTCAAAAACATGAGGAGAGGCTTAGGGAACCTCCAGGACAACTTGAAACTTGCCAACATCTGAATCATAGAGGTGCCAGAAGGAGAAGAGGAAGAACAAGAAATTGAATACTTATATGAAAAAATAATGAAGGAGAAATTCCCTATTCTAGCAAAGGAAGTAGACTTCCAGGAAGTCCAGGAAGCTCAGAGTCTCAAAGAAGTTGGACCCAACAAAGCACACACCAAGGCACATCATAATTACATTACCCAAGATTAAAGAGAAGGAGAGAATCTTAAAAGCAGCAAGAGAAAAGAAGACAGTTACCTACAAAGGAGTTCCCATAAGACTATCAGCTGATTTCTCCAAAGAAATCTTACAGGCAAGAAGGGGCTAGAAAGAAGTATTCCAAGTCATGAAAGGCAAGGACCTCCATCCAGGATTGTTCTATCCAACAAAGCTTTCATTTAGAATGGAAGGGCAGATAAAGTGCTTTTCAGATAAGGTCAAGTTAAAGGAGTTCATCATCACCAAACCCTTATTATATGAAATGTTAAAGGGACTTCTCTAAGAAAAAGAAGATCAAAACTATGAACAGTAAAATGACAACAAACTCACAACTATCAACAACTGAACCTAAAAACAAACAAACAAAAACAAACACAAATTAAGCAAACAACTAGAACAGGAACAGATTCACAGGAATGGAGATTACATGGAGGGTTATCATTGGGGAGGGGATGGGGGAGAATGAGCAAAATGGTACAGGAAATAAGAAGCATAAATAGTAGGTACAAAATAGACAGGGGGAGGTTAAGGATAGTATAGATAATGTAGAAGCCAAAGAACTTATATGTATGACCCATGAACATGAACTATGGGGGTGAAATGCAGGTGGGGGTACAAGGCAAAGGGAAATAAAGGGGATAATTGTAATAGCATAGTCAATAAAATATACTTTAAAAAATGAATAAAGCAATGATCTTTAAAAAAAAGAGCTTCCCAAACAAGAAAAACCTAAAGGAGTTCCTCGCCACCAAACCAATATATGAAATGTTAAAGGGTCTTCTTTAAGAGGAAGAAGGAAAAAAGATAAAAAATATGAACAATAAAATGGCAATAAATGCATATCTATCAAAAATTGCATGGGGAAAAAAATAAACCAACAAGCAGAACAGAAACAGACTCTAGATAGAACGTTTTGACAGTTGCTACATGAGAGGGGAGTTGAGGAGGTGGGTAAAAAAGGTAATGGGATTAAGTACAAAGTGTTGGTTACAGAATAGTCAAGAGAATGTGAAGTACAGTACAGGGAATACAATCAGTAATATTCTAATACTATGTATGGTGTCAGGAGGGTGTGAGATTCATTGCAATGTCACTTAGTACACCTGAAACTAATAATGTTTATTGACAGTAATTGAAAAGTTTTAAAAAGATAAAAAACATTTTTATTATTTCCTTCCCTAAGTATGATCTTCAGAAAAAACATTTAAGAGTAATACTTTCTGTCATTTTTTTTCCTACACTGATTTTCAGCCATTTCCAAAGTATTTTCTGGTTTTATTGCTGTAATCCACTTATCTTGTCCTCAGGGAAAAAGATGATCAAGGAATATTTCTTGGTAAATGCTCTAAATTTATTGCAGCTTGTTTTGTAATAAAAAACCTCCTGGAACGTATTAGTTGGTAGAAATGAAACAAGGATGGTAGCTTCTTTAACAAGAGCATATTCCATATGTGCGCCTTGTTGAGAATTAATAGGAACATTGTTTGTCTGTGTGTGTGTGGAGAAAAAGATAGCTCTACTCAAATTTGTAAATGTGAATTTACTTTTAGTACTAGAAAGTAGTATTGATTTCAAGTATTCTCATTTTCCACTAAATAATTTTCCCCCACGAGAAGTAAATAGTGCAATAGAGGATTTGTTGATATAATTAATTACTACTGAATTAATTAAACTACAAATAAATATACATCTCTGTGGATACAAGGGCTTTTATTAAACACAAAGAAATCATAAGAGCACCCCCAAGTCCAAATCTAAATATATGTGAAAATTACACTTGATCTTTGCCAAAAGGCTGAGAAGCAATAAATGTATGTGAAAATTAAAAGCAGCAGCTACCTATAATATTTAAAACTATATAATATTTAAATTCACTCAAAAAGTGAACTAGAGTGTAAATGAAAGTCATAAAACATGGTAAGACCCACTGTTGCCCGTGTGAAGTATGTGAAGATGAAATCAGAACACGAGGTTGAAAATGGTTTGTTGTGAAATGGTATTATAAGTGAAGAATGGCGCAAGTTGAGAAAGGAGATATCACTGTGCCAGAGGGCAATCGAGAAGGCTTCATGGAGGAAATGGCATTTGATTTGGATTCTGAGGAGCAGCTTGACTGGGACATGCAGAAATAAGTGGGAATGAGAAAAAGAAATTCTAGAAAGAGGACTCAGAATAAACAGAGCAACAAAAATGGAAATATATGAGCTGTATAGCCTTCAGGAAAATGTAATCAGCTTGGAAAAAGCCAATGTATGAATGAAATTCTTCACCATAGCTAAAATTGGATATATGTGAGATACTGTTACAAATGTTTTATGTGCAATATGTCCTTTAACCCTCCCCACAATCCTATCAGGTGAGTATATTTTTATTATGATGTTAAAATAAGGAAACTAAAGTGTAGGGAGTTTAAGGGAGTTGTTTGAAGTTCTCCAGGTGAGAATGGACAAAACCTAAGAAGCTGAGTTTGGAGCCTGTATTCTTCACTGAAGCATTGTATTTGGGGGTGGAGGGTGGAAAGCCTTTTTAAATACTATTAACACACACAGAAAGTAAAAAATAAAAAGGTGAACCCACCAATTAAAAAATTAAGTAAAGTAAGTAGTATTTCCTACCTTGGTTCTACTCCCCAGCGGTAATTACATGAAAGCAATTTCTGTGTGTCTTCTCCAGCCTTTTCTTTTGCTTATTCACAGAGAGCCTAGTAAGTAGCACACTCCAGCCTCAAATATGCATACCCTTCCAATTCATTCTCCAACAACATTTAACAAATGCTAGTGGGAAAATGGATTCCTGAGCTCAGAAGTACACAAACTCATAATTGTGGTTGTGTAGAAGGAAACATATAAAACATTAGAGTGCCAAATTTATTGGACTGAAATATCTTATTAAAATGTATAAAATGTAGCATTTTTAAACCATACACTCAAATATTCAAATGCCAGTTTTTAATGGAGAAAAAAAATTTTAAGTATCATATTAATGAAGCATTTAAACATTTCAGATGGCTGATTTCATGCAATTTTAGTTGCATAGCCTTCTATAAATATTGAAAACCAAAATAAATACACTGAGGAACCTATAAAAGCTTTCAGGAAATTAGCCTTTTCCAGTGGAGCGAGAGTTATAAACATCCAATGAAAATACTTGGATCATTACAGTAGACCCCAGTCCAACTATCGGGAGAAGTGGCTAACAAATCAGCTTTTGGACAGTACAGACAGAGGCAATAAAGAACATTTTGACTCATGCAGATAAAGAGTCTCTAAATCTTTGTAGGCACAAGATAGCATCCATGAGAATTGTAAACTTCAAAAGAAAAAAGTACTGATTTGTTCCACCATTATGATGAATAGCTAATGCTTGTCCTGTTTGAACATGAGTTCCATGAGGATGGTTTTGTGTTGTCTTCTGTTTTATATCCAGGCTTCAGTAGCATTGCACAAAGTAGATATCAATACTGGTGGAAGGAAGGAGAGAAGGAGGAAAGTACAGAAGGAGAGAAGGAGGGAAGAGGCCTCCCCATGTGGACCCACTATGAAACCAGACCACCTCAGACTACCTTCAGATACATTATTAATGGCAGGTCCTCATACTCTTCATTCTGCATTTTAACGAGGAGGAAGAAAGTTCTAATTCCCCGGGGAGCATACCCTCCCAGTGTAGCATGACCAGGAAGCTATGTTTGGCCACTCTTTGGAGGATAGCTTCCCAAGTTTAAGGATGTACTAACGATTACCCCAGGAATAAGAACATGCTTTACATAGAGAGAATATCGACAAGTCCCTGGGGCCCTTTGATTTATACCATAAAGAGTGCTATTATTGCCTCTGGCTGACAGGGTATTGAAACATGGTAACTTAGAAATGAAATTATCTTGGTAGACAATTTACAAATTTTTGCATAGAAAATATTTATATTCCTGAGAAACATAAGTATTGCATCGACTGATATTTCTCATTTATGCATAATTAACAAAAAAGATGAAATTTCTCTTTATTGTAATCTTAAATTGGTAGGCAAAAGAATTCCCCCCATATTTGCCATTAAAATTTGGGGAATACCTCAAAAAAAGTATGTTTATTATGTTTTATATTATAAGACCAAGGGGTCAATTTTTTATATTACCAGTGACCATTCCAAGAAACTAAAAGACATTTGAGATTTAAAGAACATCTTAATAATTTGATTATTTTTAATTTAGGGACTAAATTTGGGAAAGACAAAATCAAGACCAGTTGTCAAAGGGAACAAAATATAAATGTAAGTCATAAGATTCGAAGGTGAGAAATAGTTACAAGCAATATTTTGAAAACATGGAAGAAAAAGTAGCAACAATCCTTAGAAATGCAACATTTTACAAACTTAACTTTTGTCAAAATGATCAGGAGTACAGCAACAAATTAGTGTTCTCAAACTATCTTGTGAAAAGAACTCTCTTATCTGGGCAGAGAATAACTTGGTCATTTTATAGGGGGAAAAAAAGCCCTCATATTCCAATTGTACTTTGTGTACATCATCCACTTTGCGATTGGGAGTAAAGTATACACAGCCCTTCTCTTTATGACTAAATCTATTAACACAGAGACAACTTTGTCCAAACACACACACAAAACTTTAACACAATTTATTGCTTTCTTCACTCATCATCTTGGGCATCTAGAAACTTATATCATGATCTCCTTTAGATCTTTTACACTTAGATTATGCCCTCAAACTTGTCTATTATTTTATTTTTTATTTATAAGCTTTTTAAAGTAATGTAAAGATATTTTTATATTTATGCCTTTAAATATGTTTATATGTATTACTATATATTTTATATGTAACAATATATAACTATGCAAATGGAAGAAAAATTAAAACTATTAAAATTAGTTATCTAAAATACAACTATCAGCATATTTAATTTTAAAATTTTGTATATAAATATTTACATATACATATACAATGGAATTTGCCATCTTAAGGAACAATAACAATTTCCTTAATAAGGAAACAGACAAAAATATTGATATATTTATTGTCTTACACACTCATTTGTATTTATCTATAATTATAACATAATCCCAACTATTTATATTAACTTCCACTATTAATCAAAATAATCACTTTTGTTTTTCTGGACTCAATAGAAAATAGAAAATAATGTACTGCAAAATGTCTGTCTAATATTTTTCCTTGGGAACACATCTTACATAATTTTAATAAACATGACATACATACATTCATACATATACAAGTCAAAGACATTTAAATGACCTGTTAATCTGTAGCATTCTGTAAAGATTAGGAACAAGTGAAATTCAAAATAGTGTTTCTTGAAAAATAATTGTCCTTTTAGTTCTTACTTAGAGATGGTTGAGCTATAAGTATATTTAGAAATTAGCTTAATTTAACTTTAGTTTAAGGTCTTGAAGCTAACTAAAGATCTGAAAATTACAAAATTTACCAACAGATTAAGCCCTTATGATTTCACAAGGCTCACAGGACTCATAATTAAAATTTAATTGGACTAAGCACAACTTTATATCATTAACATCAAATATTTTGTGGGTATAATAACTCATGGAGCCCAGAAATAATATTGAATTTTTAACAAATTTTAATTATGAGAAGTTGTACCCAAATTTTATCTTACCTAAAATATTAGACTAACATTTTTATGTGGTAATAAGATCAGAGAAAAACTTGTGGAGTTATCACAAACTAAAATTAAATTATTCATTCTTATTTAGTTAGAGAGTCCTCTTTTCAGTATAAATGAACCTCTGTAATATATCACACAACTTTTCATTAATCTCCAAAGTTTTCTGAGAGAAAATGAAAATGGAGAGGAGGGAAAAGAGTACATGAGAGAACTGACTTCAAATATGAAATCATCACTGTAAAAACCTAATTAATTACCCAGCTACAAACACATGTCCAGGGCTTGCTATACAAGCACCCCCTGGTACTTTGTATCTATTAACTAGTGTAATGCTCACTCAGCCCTGTGAGATAGGCACTATTATTGCACCCACTGTAAAGATGAACAAATGGAGGTACAACAAGGTTAAGTACTCGCCCTGAGTCCTTGCAGCTAAGTCAGTCACACAGCTAAGTCACGGGTCCAGAATTTGGCCCCCAGCAGCTTGGCTCTAGAGTTTGTGCTCATACCCCTTTTGCAATGCTGCTGTGGGAACGTGGGCACTTCAGCTACTTCCAGCTAGCATGGCTCTGTGCTCCACTCCTAGAGGAGCTGAGTTCCACTGGGCCTATTTTATTAAACCTAGGAATGTTATTATCCAGAGTCTCTATATTCTCACTTCGTTTTGGCTGCTTGGTCTGTCAGAGGCATAGAAAGCTGTGCTACAACATTCTCTTTCTCTGGGCTTTGAAACTTTTTCTTTCTGTAGCCCTTATACAAAAGTATTTTCTTACATATGGCAGTGACATGGTAGTCCTTGCATATATATATCTGACCTTTATGTGGATAAGGTACCTTGTACTTTTTGTCAAAATAAAATGACCTCCAACAATTTAAAAGGCAGGAAGGAAGAGAGAGAGAGAAAGAAAGAGAAAGGAAGAAAAGCAGGAAGAGAGGGAGAAAAGAAAGAATGAAGTTCATTTCCCACCAGTCTTGTGTTATGAAGATCAGGCAAAAAAGCAAGGAGTCTGAATCTGCTTGTTCCAAGAATTTATAAGCCACAGTGTCCAAAGGAGATGTCCATAGTTGGGGCTGAGAAAGATCTGAAACAGATGCTAGCAGAAAGAAAGTAGAGTGGCACCATTATAATGACACTTGGTGGTGCTTCCTAAATGGCATTTATTCAGTTAATTATGGACAGGACTTGCTGACTGCTAAGAGAAACAGGCAGAGCAAGGATCCAGGCAAATTCAAAGGGGTATGAAGAAGATTAAAAGGCAAAATATTGACCTTGTGGAGATAAAGGTAATGGTAGAGATAAATCAGAGCAAAAGGGCATTGGCACAGAGCTGGCACAGGGTAAACATGAGCTGACTGACTGCTGGTGAGTAGCATTTAAACATTGCTCTTAGTGGACATTTCATCATGAAATGATCTAATTGTCTCCCAGAAAACAACCAGGAGCTCCTTATTCTAACAGGGTGACAGAAGTATTTCAGTAGAGCATAAAGTAGGCAGGACAGTGACAGGCCAAAGAAGTCATCCAACGTGGACAGAACATACTTGTAAAAATCCAATGTGATAACGAGAAAGTGTTATTCACTGCTGGCTTTTGTGAAGAGATGTGAGCATAAACCTACTTGGGGTAGAAGCTGAGCCCCAGGGCCTGAGTGCCAGCTAGAACTCAGGCTTCAGAGCAGAAAGAAAGCCACTCTGCACAGGGGAGGAGAGAGGAACTTGGCCTCTGTGGGGAATTCAGAGGGCAAGAGAGAAAAGTCTGCAGGAGAGCTGGAGGAGGAGGCAGAAAGGGAGCCCTCATAGCCAAGGCCAGCAGGTGACTTTACAGGAGACCATGAGAGGCTAATGGGGACTGTGGAGGTGTTCCTGCACAGGGAGTGATGTGACACCCCCCATCACCCTGGAGAAAGCCTCGGAAAGGATCACAGTGCTCACTAGCAGGCTCTTTTGCTGCTCCAGTCACATGCCTGGGCCCTTCGGATCCCATGCAGCTCTGTAAAGGACTCAGCCAGTGTGGGATGTGGAAGCACAGGGCAATTTGTGCCCCGAGAAGCCAGAGGTGACTGCCCTATCGTGAACGATTCTTGGAGCCACTCTTGTTTCCACAGTGTCCTTGATCGCACACCATTTGACTTTTCTCCCTTTTAGCACTTGCATTCCTACTCCCTCATTCTGAGATCATGTCCCAGATGAGCTTCCTGTACTGAAGTCTTGTCTCAGTTTGCTTTGGGGAGAACCGAAAACTAAAATAGTGTCCCCTGTGTTTGTGTGACCGAATTGTGAAGACATCAAGAGTTATGTCCTCAGTTCAGTCTGACAAAGAGCAACTAAAAAGTGCCAACCTAGATGCACAGTTTTGTGGACTAAGAGAGAGTGACACCCAGGTGACTCTAGCACTTGCTGTCACAAATGCGTGTCTCCTGCTGCCTATGCCTCCCTTTCTTTCATTCTTTTTATCTGTCCATCAGAGTATCTGGCTGATTTTTTCCCATGACCTGCTAGTAATGATACAAAATGCACAATAGTCCAGCTGAAAAACAGGCAAAAAGATTTGAACAGATGCTTCACAAAGGAAGATATGCAAATTGGCAATGAGCACATAAAAATTCTCAGCATCATTAGTCATCAGGGAAATGGAAGTTAATACCACAAGGAGATACCACACTATTCACTCACTAGAGAGGCTAAAATTTAGAAAGAAAAAAAGCATCAAGTGCTGATATGCATTAGAGCAACTATTGGTGGAAATGTAAAATTTCACAACTTTGGAAAAACAGTTTGGAAATTCTGTACAAAACATAAAACTAAAGAGATACTTATGGTCCAGCAATTTCACTTAAGAAATCTCCCCCAAAAGGAATGAAAACATATGCAAAAGATTTATACAAGAATGTTTGTTCATAGCACCTTTATTCATAGTAGATACAAATGGAAGCCACACAGGTGTCCATCAGTAAGAGAATAGATAAACCAATGTTAGCATATTTATATAAAGTAATAAACATGCATGAATATGAAACTATTATGCTGAGCAATAGGAGCCATGTCAAAAGAGAATGTAGTGTATTTGTATTCCATTTGTAGGAAGTTCTGGAATACACAAAACTATAATCTGTAGAGCTGGAAAAAATGAAACAGAAGGGTTGCTTTGTCCATGGTAAGGATAATGATTGATTGGACGGAGTGAGAGAACTTTCTGTTATGAAGAAATAGTTCTGTATCTTGAGGAGGTTTTGAGTTACACAGCATTATGCATCTGCCAAAAACCATAGAATGCTACATTTAAGATTTGTGTATTTTATCCTAAATAAATTTTATCTCAAAGAAAAAAAAGAGCCATAAACAAATACTGAATTCTAAGTAATGATACATATAATAAAGCATTTAATGAGAAATGTCCATAACTCACTGTGAAATGCATTAACAATGGATTGATGTGTGGACAGAGAGACAATAGAGTAAATGTGAGAAGATGTGAATTGTAGGATCGAGAATTTGGCATATGGATGCTCATATTCTTTCATCTTTTTGTTAGGTTTGAGTCATGCATGGTGGATATTATTACCCTCATTATCTTCAGGGGAAAAACTAACACTGAAAGAGGTTAAATTAACTTTTCAAATATCAAATGGAGAAAACAAAATTATGCAACCACTTTGGAAAGAGTTTGACAGTTTTATATACACTTAAACAAATACTTATGGACCTTATACTTATTTCTTGAGAAGTTCTACTCAAGAAATCCCTCCCCAAAGAAATAAAAATATATGTTCACCAAAAAACATATACAAGGATGCCTATAGCAGCTTTATTTATAATATAGGATTCAAATCCAAATTTATGCTCTTAACTTTCATGATATCCTGTTTTTTTAAAGAAGGAGAACAATCTTTACCCACAAGCAGCTCCTGTTTAGAGTCACAGTTGATGAACCTACATTGACTAACACACCGTTATCACCCAAAGTCCATAGTGTACACTAGGCTCATTCTATGGGTTTGAGCAAGTATATAATGACCATTCTGTAAAATCTACCACTATGGTATCATACAGAATAGTTTCACTGCCCTGAAAATTTTCTGTGCTCTGCCTATTCACCCTACCCTCACCTCTAACTCCTGGTAACCAACCATCTTTTTACTGTCATGTAGTTAAAATCATATAGTATGTAACCTTTTCAGATTGGCTTCTTTCAGTTAATAATATGCATTTAAGTTCACTCCATATTATTTTGTGGCTTGATGGTCTATTTCTTTTTAGCACTGAGGAATATTTCATTGTGTGAATACACCACAGTTAATTTATCCATTCTCCTACTGAAGGACATCTTGGTTGCTTCCAGGTCAGGCAGTTATGGGTAAAGCTGCTGTAAACATCCATGTGCATGTTTTGTGTGGACATAAGTTTTCAGCCCCTTTGGGTAAATAATAAGGGGCAATATCGGTGGATCATATAGTCAGAGTGTGTTTAGTTTTCGAGAAACTGCCAGTCTTCCAAAGTGGCTGTACCATTTTGCATTCCCACCAGCAATGCACAAATGTTCTTGTTGCTTCACATCCTCACCAGCATCTGGTGTTGTCAGTGTTCCAGACTGTGGCCATTCTAATGGTGTGTAGTGGTACCTCATTGTTTTAATGTGCAGATCCCTGATGGCATACGATGTTGAGCATCTTTTCATATGCTTATTTGTCATCTGTATATTTTCCTTGGTGAGATGTCTGTGCAAGTCTTTGGTCCATTTTTTTAATTAGGTTGTTTTCTTATTTTAAGAGTTTTCTACAGATTTCAGGAAACAATCTGTTATCAGATATATATTTGCAAATATTTTCTCTCTCCCAACCTGTAGTTTGTCTTTTCATTCTTTTGATAGAGTTTTTACACAGCAGAAGGTTTTAATTTTGATGAACTCCAGCTTATCAATTATTTTTTTTCACACATTATGCCTTTGAGGTTATATCTAAAAAGCATCACCATACCCAGGGTCATCTGGATACTCTCCATAGAGCTGAAGGATACCGGAATATGGCACCCCCAAATATTCCTCTTTGGTATAAGGATTATTTTGAGCCAAAGGCTTTTGAGAACTAGCAGATGTAGGAAAAGCTGTAAGAACAGGGCACAAGTTTTCCTGACCTGCCACTATTAGCTGTGTGACATTGAGAAGTCACTTAACCTCTCTGAGTTTCAGTTACCTTAGCTATAAAATGAGGATAATACTATGCATTTCTTAGAGCTGTTGCAAAGGCTAAATAAAGTAATTACCTTAAATGCTTACTACACAGCCAATCTTATGAAATACTAGCAAAGCCTTTTTAAGTCAAATGATTTTAACTTTGATTTGTCATTATTATACACATCTGAACTTTGGATAGCACCAAGGCTTTCCTAAATGTCTTTAACTCCTTAGCTATGTGTACAATATAGGTAGTTTTGTTCCTGACTATTTCACATGACTGATGACTGTGGTCTCTACTGTTCATGAGTGTGAATTATTTGATCTGGAGTTGGTGTGTCCCTGAACTGGGGCAAAGATTTTGAGCCTATTATCATGCATGACTAGGAAGAGATCAAAGTAGCTTTTATTTTACTTTCTGAAACCTAACACAAACTGACAGCCCCTAAGCAGGAATTCTTTCATTCTGGGTCATTTCCATGGAGTGTACCATACTTCCTGACCTCCCCAGACCCAGACTTTCTACCATTCCTCCAGACACTAAAGGAAGTTTACTGCCCAGCTCACTCCCCTTCTCTTCCATTTACTTTACTTTCTGATATGATAAATAAAAATGTCAAAATTCCAAGTCCCTTTCAAAGTATTGTACAGTAATTATCCGTTGGAAGTAAGAGAGAAAGAGGAAAGAAGGAAGGAAGGAAGGAAGGAAAGAAGGAAGGAAGGAAGGAAGGAAGGAAGGAAGGAAGGAAGGAAGGAAGGAAAGAAAGAAAGAAAGAAAGAAAGAAAGAAAGAAAGAAAGAAAGAAAGAAAGAAAGAAAGAAAGAAAGAAGGAAGGAAGGAAAGAAAGAAAGAATTCTCGATTTTGAGAAACAACTGACAGCTAAGACCACCACACAGCCCAGCACGTGGTGTGCAACTCCCAGAAAGGATGTTAGCTGAAGATGACTTTGAATTTGTTTAGGATGAGTGGGCACCTAAGATTCATCTAATTATTTCCATCTCATGTGGTTACTGAACTGATCAGGTAGGGGAGAAACTTTAAGCTCAGTCCTTTGTGTGTGAAAAAAAGAAGTTCTGTGACAAGTAACCCTACAGGGTGATCTGATCATAAATTCTTAACAAACCAGGTCACGGTGGGTAATCATTCCCCAGGAATATAACTTTTTTTTAGCAAGAGGCTTATCTTCATCTTAAGGAAGTCTTGTTTACTGTTTCTGTGCATCTAGGTTACACACTTTTGAAATAAATCATAACCACCCTCAAGAGAACACATAATCTTTCTAACTATCCTGTAATACAATCCCTGCCTTACTTTCTCCCACCTCTATGTAATCTTCCTTACGTTCCCTCCTTAATCTCAAATGTATAAAAGAAACTGAAAAACTGTTATTCTCAGGGGAATTTAAGATCTTGCTTCCCTTCATATATCATCAGTTTTGTTCAAATTCTCTAACAGTTTGGACATTCTTACATTGACACTTGGAAAAAAATTGTGGGGAATTGAAGGAGCTTGGACAAATTGCCTAGGATAGCCGATAGTGGGCATAGGACTATTACTGTAGGTGGTTAACTAACTATTAATAAGAAAGAGAGCAAAGGGAATTAGAATTGAGCTTAACAAACCGAGGACTATATGCCTGTTTGCTTAGCCAGGAAGCTACAGACTCAGTCACACTCCAGGGGACTGCCACCAAGGAAACATAATCCTAGGAGCACAGGAAATTTCCCCAGAGCACTGCGCACACTCTGGTACAGAACTGTTGGGTGCGGGGGGAGGTGTTTGACCATAGAGGCCTGTCAGCTCAGCTAAGGGTTGGACCCATCATAAGCCCATGAAAGCTTTGGAAATTAATTGCTTATTTGGTTATTTTGAAAATGCTCCTGATTATAACTGCAGGGGAACAAAGAAGCACGCTGTCTCTCTCTCCCTGTAACCCAGACGTACCCTGTTCATTCACGCGCCTTCTTGTCTGGGAGCATGTGACCATGTGGGCATAGCAGTCTAAAGGTGTAACGTCTGCAACTCATATAAGACACTTAAATGACATATTAGAAAACTGGAGACGGCTTCAAAGTAAAATTTCCAGAAAAACAAGTTCAAATGGCAAAGAAACATAAGAAAAATGGAAAAATACAAAAAAGTAATTGAAATCTTGTTGTACCTGTGAGGAATAAAAAAAAAATATTACTTTTTCTCCCATCTTCTAAGTTCTTCTAGTTAGGCTACTAATTAAATTAACAGAGGCAGATTACCTGAAGAAAATAAATTTTTTAATGCATGTACATGGGGGAATTCACACAAACATAAAAATTCTAAAGACATTGAGACAAAGTTGGGTATATATGACATTTTAGACAAAGGAGAAAAGGGGGTAGATGGGATCTTAAATTCCAAAGTGAGGATGGGCAATTTACAGCTAATTGAGGAAGAGGAAGACACGCGAGGCAGGTTAGTTTTTGCTAGGAAACCCAGAAACAGTGACACACAGGGAATAACCTACCAAACTATTCAAATTAGCCTGCTAAGATGAACATCCTAAGTTTCTTCCTGAAGTAAGCCTTTCCCTCTGAATCTCCTAGGCAGGAAATACAGGGGAGGGTTTAAGGTTCTTTCTGAATCTGTTGTTTCTTAATTACCAGCTTAAAAATCAATATCTCAAAAGGCAAAACTTTTGGTCCCTTTCACACCAATCAAGATGAAACTCTCAAGTGCCCAACTAGAAAAGTGACAGCATTTCACCTCATTTAAAATAGCTCAGTGGGATCTGTAGCTCCATCTGCACCCTAAGAATGTTGTGTCGGGGTTGTCTGAGACGAATAAAGAGGGGTATCCTGCTTCATCCCTAACTAACGTTCTGAAATTAGTTGTGGCACAAACCACCCAGAGCCAGTGAAGGCTCCACAAGTTACAGCCCAGGTCCTCCACTTGCTTGCCCGACTTCAGACACCAGCCACAATTTCAAGGGACTCCAAGGTTTTTAAATAATATTTATTTATTATTATTTGATGGTTTTTAATCCTTCCCCAAGTATATATTTATTGATCTGATTACCTCCAATATGCCCCTGACTGGGGATTGAACCTGCAACCTTTTTGATGTACTGGATGACACTCCAACCGACCGAGCCACCCAATCAGGACAAGGGTTCTGTCTCCAGGTTTTCATCACTTCTGGCTGACTGGCTACACATTTGAAAGTTCCCCAAACCCCCCTCTATTTCAATAATTCACTAGAACAACTCATGGAATTCAAGAAATTGCTATACTTGTGATTACAGTTTAATTATTAAGGACAAAAGTCAAAAACAGTCAAATAATGAGATACATAGAGCAGGGTTGGAGAGAGTATGAAACACAAAGCTTTGTGCTCTCTCCAGGGGGCATCAAAGCACATCACTCTCCCAGTACAGGGATGTGTTCACCAATCAGGAAGCTTCACTGAGCTTTGGCATTCAGAGTTCTTATGAGGTTTCATTCTATAGGTGCAATTGATCAAATCATTGGCATGAGATTGAACTCGATCTCCAGCCACCTTCCCTTTCTCAGAGGTCAGACAGCTGAAAATCCCAACCCTGTGCTGCATCTTTCCAGTGACCAGCTCCCATCCTGTTCATCTGGGGGCTAAAGGTAAGTCACCTCATTAGCATAAACTCAGGTGTGATCCAAAGGGCTCATGAATAACAGACACTTCTACTACCTGGGAAATTTCAAAGGTTTCAGAAGCTTCATACCAGAGACAGGGAAAAGGGAGAGGGAGAAAAATAGACAAATTCTTTATTAAACAACAAAAGGGAGGAGTAAACAGCAAATATTTGAAAAAGTAAAATTCTCTAGATCCATGTTTTCTAAACTTGAGGTCATAACCCATTCATGAACAAAAAAATTGGTCAACTGGGAACCAGTATCGTTTTAACAGAATATAATTTATAATAGAATAGAATAGAATTTAAAATAATAATAGAATAGAATAGAATAGAATAGACAGTAAGGATAAGTATTATTTTGTGAAATTTTGCTTCAGGTAGTGAGGTAAATAGAAATATAGATATGTAGCTAGCTATTGTCCCTTAGACATATATACACAGACTATACATATCTATGTCTAGATAGATAGATAGATAGATAGATAAAATGGATTTTTACTGTAGTAAAAAGGTTTTATTTTAAGGCCAGTGCCTGAATGAACAGATAACATTTCTAAATATTTTTAAGATATCAATGAATTACAATATCACTTTATACAAGTAGTTTTTAGTATCAATTACTAGTAGCACTTCAATTAGCATACAAGCTAGCTATAAATAACTCAGCTCATGTGATAAATTATACTTATGTCTCTTAAAGCAAACGCTCACTAAAGTATCTGTTAACTTTTAGTTTTACCACCCAGGGACCTAGCTGAAGTTGTAAATCCACCCTGCTCCATGGAAATGAGGCATTAAATCATCAGAATAAGAAACTTTTCAGGGAAGAGTCCCTGTTGAATTACGATGCTGTTGTGAAATTCATTTCCAGATTTCCTGCATCAATTGAATTCCTTTCACAAATGCTAGGTCTAAAGGAACATTAATTCATCTATATCACAGGTATTTCTTGTTCCGGGTCCCATGCTGGGCACTGGGGATACAGCAGTAAACAGGCATATGTGGTATCTATTATCAGATGAAAGTTTTATAAACAGAGACACCAAGCCTGGCCTGGGCAGTGAGAGAGGTCACCCTAAGGAAGCAAAGGTTAAGCTGACATCTGAAGATTAACCAAGCAGAGGGAGAAGCAATGGGCCCAAAGGCAGGAGGGAGCCAAAGAGACTGAAAGAACCACAGTGTAACTGGAGGAGCAAGTAAGAAGAGGCGAGTCAGTAAGAAGCATGGTCCAAGACATAGGCAGGAGCCATATTTTGAAGAATTTAAAAACCATGTTATGTAGACCATTTCAAAGCCAGCTCCTATAAAGTGATTAGATCTTTCTACTTGATATACTCTTCTAAATAGCACTATTGGGCCAAGTATAGAATTCTGCCAAATTTTAGTACAGAATTCAAAATTGCTGTTCACCTGGAATTTCTAATGTATGAACATGTATTGTCTACTGGAGGAAGGCCAAGGTAACTCAGGCAGGTTAGGGTTCTAGGGACAGAATTGGGAGCATTTTGAAGACAGAATTGAAATATGTGTTGAGACAACTGGTCATTCTATAAATAGGAGCCAAAGAGAACATTTAAATTAGGGTGTCAACAACAACAACAAAAAAACAATGAAAGCAGAAGAGAATAGAAAAACATTATACATGTATTTTAACAAATTATATTTTAAAAGCTGTAGCAGCTGTCACTTTGTTTCAGAATTTGATGTTTATCCCTTCATTTGCTATTTATAAAGTATATATATGTATACATATACCCAAATTCATTTCTATTTTTTAAATTTAGCACAATGTAATATTTAACAAAAAGCTGGTACAATTAATTCAGGATGAGGGCTTACAAGTTTAAAAGATCCTCTTTTACATCTGTTTTTCTTTAGCTATAACGTATCTTAAAAAGAACCAATATTTGGAACTGAATCATTTTTAACACTATAAAAATAGAATCTGGTACTTGGAGACAAGAGAAATAAACCCTAAACAGGGCTTAAAATAAAATTCCCACTTTTGAAATCTGAGACTAATTTACACTTTTTTCTTAGAGTGTTTTGAAGCATTGTTGTACTTTAAAATAGACTTTAAATGAGTTCTGATGCTATACACTTATTTCAATCATTCATAATCATTCTTTTCCCTTTTAAATAGCATCTTATTTTCATTTTGCCTTTACTTCATAAGTTAGATAGAATTTTATTTTTAGGAAAATCTACCCTAAAAATACATAATGCCATATGTAGACTCCATAACTCCATTATTTGTAACTCATGTGATTGCAAATGATAGAAACCCAGCTCAAATTAATTTAAACAGAAAATGAGGATTTTATTGGCTTGCATGCCCACATCACATGATGCATGACTTTAGGTGTGAAGAGAACTAAAGGCTGAAAATGTATCAGGAGGTTATCTCTCTCTCTTGTTTCTGACTCAGTCTGTAAGTTCTCTGTAGCTGCAGGCGGGCTTCTTCATACGGCAGAGGACGCGGCTGCCAGCCCTCCACAGAGTGCACACGAATAGCTCTGTGGCCAGGGAGGGAGGAGTGCCCCTGCCCCAGATCTACTGTGAAAAATCTTCCCAGGGAGAATTCAGATTGATCTGAGTTTGGTCATGTGATCATCTCTAGTACAATTATTGTACCTGAGGTAGGGTACCATGATTGGTGGCTGCCACTAGAACCACATGGATTGAAGAAATGTTTTGGATAAAATAACAGCAGTAATATAATAAGCAGAAAAAATGTTAAACTCAGTTCTGACTAGAAAATGTGAACAGAAACGTTTTGAGAATAAAATTCATTATTTTAAATCAAATATATCTTCTTCCATCCAAAACTACTTTTAACATACTATAGTCTATCAACATCACCTGTTTTTCTGTTTGTCTCTTCCACCAAATGACAAAGAACCAATTCTATAATATACAGATTTGCATTGCTGGTGTCTAACATTGTACCTTGCACATAACAGATGATCAAGAAATGTTTGTTCAACTGAGCAGATAAATACACATTAAAAAATCATCCACAGAGAGCAAGAAAAGCGGGGTGCATTGTCCTGCTCACATGCTCAATTCTAGACATCTCCAAGGCACACACACAGGAAAACACACAAGAAAGCACACAAAAGCCCTTATCCCGATCTCAGTATTTTGGGCCAAAGATAGGTGGAATGGTGAATAAGGTGGGAAAACCTTTTATTACCCATCAAATTCATTCATTATTTGTTCCTTCTGCCTGGATACATAGCTAAACCACATTTTTCAGGCTCCCTCGTATTTGAGGGTGGCCATGTGACTTAAGTTCTCACAGTGGAAATTATAAATATATGTGACTTCGTGTGAGGCTTTGGACTCTCTCCTCAATATTCTATTTCCCATGTTCTGTCTACTACAACTCAGATTAACCAAACATCAGTCATGCAGATGATGACAGTGTCTCAGGAGACTGTGGAGTCATACAATGGAGGAGGCCTGGACACCACATGGAGCAGAGCTGGCTCCGAAAGCATTTACCTCAGAATGGTTAACATGAGAAAAAATATTAGTGTCTTCATTCTTTTTTTTTTTAATTTTTTAATATTTTATTTATTTATTTTTTCGAGAGGGAAGGGAGGGGGGGAGAGAGAGAGAGAGAAACATCAATGTGCGGTTGCTGGGGGTTATGTCCTGCAACCCAGGAATGTACCCTGGCTGGGAATCGAACCTGGGACACTTTGGTTCCCAGCCCGCACTCAATCCACTGAGCTACGCCAGCCAGGTTAGTGTCTTCATTCTTTAAACTACTGGGTTGTTGGGAATCTTTGTTGTAGAAGTTAACATCTAATTCCAACTTTTAAAAAAGTGAGAAAAATTTTAAATTGGGGAAATCCAGTAGATGGGAGGTAGAATTTTAAATTGAAAATGAAAACAAATAATGGAGGGAGGAAAAGTGGATTTTAAAATGGGGGAAGCAGCGTGGAGCATGAGCTGGCCTTGGGACTGAGAAATGAAAGATGTTTCCAGTTTCGAGGAGCACCTTGGCATTTGCAGAATGTGTAGGTGACACCGAGAGACAACTGGAGGGGCATTTCAAAAACTTGTTAGTTTGAATTGCATTTCCTTTTAACTTTTCTTTGACAATATAAATATTAAAATATTTAAAAATCATTGTTGGCCACAATGTTATATTAAGTTAAGTGTGATATTAAGTAAATGGACTGACCCTAGCCATAGTGAAATTGAATCAGCTTGTACATATTTCCATTAAGAATTAGGCGAATTCTTATGGAAATAAGAATTTCCATTGCAATTGAGACTATTAAATCACTTTTGAATTTTAACTTTTATTCTCCTGGCACAGAAGCTTTTTAACCTAGATATTGGGCCAAGTGTAGTGATACTGGTTTTGAACAAATGTATTAATAAGTATCTCCAGAAGTGCATCAAGCTAGGAAGTAATTTAAAAAGTGGGGAAACTACTGTCTCTTTTTAGTTGTTGATAACTGTCCTTTTGTTTATTTGGCATCACATTTTTATTTTGATAAATTTCAAACTATAGTTGACAAATAGTACAATAACACTGGTACAGCCTCACCTAGATTCATCCTCATTTAACATTCTCTCTCTCAAAGATATCCCCTGTACTGTCTCTTTTGTTTTAGAGGATTATGTTTTACCTCTCATCATTAAATTAAAAATCTAGGAGGCAGAAGAGGGTGTAATGGGATAAATGGTGGCGGAAGGAGACTTGACTTGGGTACCGAACACACAATACAATATACAGATGATGTAATATAGAATTGTAATAAAATTATGTAGGCTTGTACATCCCATACCTATACCATTTTATTAGCCAATGTCACCCCAATAAATCCAATAAAAGGTTAAAAAAGTAAAAAAGAAGATCAATAAGGGCAAAATCAGTAAGATATTAAATAACCATATCAGTATCACTGATGAAAAAGTAACAAAAAAATCTATCTGCCATAGGTTTTGTGTAAATGTGGTAGGCATCAAGCTTCATTGTTAAATGTCAACATCAGTGCTACCTAGTAAGCTATTTTCTGGGCTATAAACCCTCCTTTTTTATACTCTGCTTTGTGATATTCGGGTGGAACCGAATAAACCCCTTCCTTTGCCATCCTGCTCCCTATGCCATCCCACCAGTAGGGAACCTTGGAGGGAGACTAGAAGTTTGAGATGGACTGGGGACAGGCTCCTTCCTGCTGGCTTTGTCACTGTCACTCCAGCAATGACCCTGCAGCACAGCAATGGCCTTGTTTTCAGTAACAGTTGGTGTCCAATTTCCAGTCATTTCCACACCCTCAGAACCCGCCTTATGGTGCCCATTCAGAGAAATCAGCAGCAGGCAACTGGTTCCCCTGTGTCTGAGATCCAGGTCCCCACTCTGATGGCTCCTTCAGGCTCCCAGGTTCTAGTAACAACAACCCTTCCTTTCGGATGGCTAAGCCCTGGCAGCGGCAGCTGCTTTCCACATGTTGTCTGCTACCTGATGGTGTCCTTTGTGCTATAGCAGCTGCCCAACACTCTGGACTTACCACGTTTCCTACACCCAGTGCTGTCTGTGGAAGTAAATGGAGTAATTTCTGCCTTCCAATGACCCAACATCATTTATTACTCGTAAAAGACCATTTTTTTCTCTCAATGTACTGCTGGGCCATTTCGCATGAATCAGATTGTCATATATGGGTCTATTTTGAACCCTTTTAGTTCCAATGAAATGTTTGTCCATCTTTATGCCAATATCTTACTCTGTTACTGTGGTTTTATAATAAAACTAACCACCCAGTATCATTAGTCTTTGCATCTTGTTCATTTTCTTCCAGATTTAGTTTTGGGAGTTCCCTGCTATCAGCCACTGTAGAGTCTCCCTAAGCTCTAGATAAACACTTTGTTCAAGGTCAAGTCCCTCCTAAAGCAGCCTGCATATACTGACTTTGAGAGGCAAATGCATAACTCCCACTCCCCCAACCAGGTTGGCTGAGACTTCGTTGATCGAGATGGTAGTTTGATATTTTCCTCTGCTTATCCTTCACAGGTGTCAACCCATGATCTACAATGCCTGTCTCAGCATCTCCTTCAGGGGACCCCAACCTTCAACAAGACCTTACCTAATACCTGCTGCTCTCTTGGTTTCTATGCTGAGAACTGAAAGTAATATCTTTGACTAAAGGGTCTGTTTGCTTCGTGGGTAAAGGGAAGTGAGTCATGAGCACTGTGGTCAAAAAATAGTCCACAAACTCAGAATATAACACATGACTTTGTTACTAATAATTTCAATGCAGAAAGAAAAGAAGGAAGGATTCAAAAGCTGGAAGCTGGGGGCTACCACACAGACCATAATATTCCAGTTCTTTCACAATATTGTTTGAAGTATTCTCTTTAAAAAAATATTTATTGGTTCTAGAGGGAGGGAGAGAGAAACATCTACCTGCCACTCCACCCATTCACACATTAGCTGGTTGACTCCTCACGTACCCCGACACTCCAACCAACAGGCTACCTGTCCAGGGCTTCTCTCCTCTTATCGGGATGAGATTTGTGTATTTTAGTTTGCTTTTCAGATAAGCCACTTTAAGTTTTGTGGATTGTCACATCTTTGTTTTCCACTGTATTGATTTTGCCTCTAATTTTTCTTTTTTTTTTCCCTGCTCTTTGGGTTTATTCTGCTGTTCATTGTTTCAGTTCAAAAGATGGACCTGTGGCTCATTAATTTTGATGGTTTTAAAGGAAGTATTTAAAGGTATGAGTTTTTCTCAAAGCACCACTTTTGTATAGCCTTTTCATTCTCCACTTTAAGGGCAGGCTGTCCATAGCAACTTCTTTGGACAGAGTACACCATACAAAAGGGGGGAGTGTAACTTCACTTTCAGTGAAAAAACCTGACCAGCACTAACTTAGCCAGGTGATCAAGGTCAACCTCAGCTGTGGTGCATCATGTTGATAGTAGTTACCATTGATACAATATAATAGAAATGACACTTCATTTTGCAGCCTTCCAGACAAACATAACCCCAGGCTAACCATGAAAGGAACAACAGAGTCCAAAAGTGGGACATCCTACAAAATACATGACTACAGTTCCTCAAAACTGTCAAAGTCAAATACCATATGATCTCACCTTTAAATGGAAGATAATCAATGAAAAAAAAGCAAACAAAATATAACCAGAGACATTGACATTAAGAACAACCTAACAATAGCCAGAGGGGAGAGGGGAGGGAAGTGTGGGGAGAAGGGTTTCCAGGAACTAGTATAAAGGACAGGTGGATACAACCAAGGAGGAGGATGGAAGCAAGGGAGGGAGGTGGGTTTGGCTGGGGTGGGGAGAAAATGCAGACAACTGTGATTGAACAACAATAAAGTAATGTATGAAACAAAAAATATAAATAAATACATACATACATACATAAATTCTTTTAAAAACAACTGTCAAAGTCAGCAAAATGAAGGAAAGTCTGAGGACTGTTGCAGCTGAGAGGAGCCTAAGGGAACGTGACCACCAAAGGGAACCTGATATCCTGGGCCAGATTCTGAAACAGAAAAAGGACAGTAGGAACAAACTGGGAAAATCAGAATGAAGTATGAAGTTTAGATAATAATAATGTATGAATTCATTTATTAATTGAGGCAAAAGTTCAATATAAGAAGTTAATAACAAGGGAAAATGGGTGCGGGGTATATTGGGAATTCTCTGTATGATCTTCCATTATGTTCGTAAATATAAAACTGTTTCTATTTGTCTGGGCTGTCCAGAGAATCAGAACTAATAGTATAGATAGATAGCGATAGGTAGAGAGAGAGAGAGAGAGAGAGAGAGAGGGAGGGAGAGGTAGAGATAAAGATGGAGATCAGATAAAGTTAGATAGAGACAGAGAAGAGGAAGTTTATTATAGGAATTGGCTCACACATTTGTGGAGGCCAAGAAGTCCCTCAATCTGCTGTATGCAAGCTGGAGAACCAGGAAAGACAAGACATGGGGTGGGGGGCTGTACAGGGGCACCGGTTTAAGTCCCTGAATCTGAGGATCTGGGAATCAGGAGCTCCGATGTCCAAGGGCAGGAGAAGATGGACATCTCAGCTCAAGAGAAAAGGAAGAGCCCTGGCTGGATGGCTTAGTTATTTGGAGTATGGCCCGGTACACCAAAAGGTTGTGGGCTAGATTCCTGGTCAGGGCACATACCTAGATTGTAAGTTCGATGCCCAGTTGGGGCACATATGGGGGGCAACTGATCTATTTTTTTCTCTCTCTCTCTGAAAATAAAAGGAGGGGGGAGGAATGTGCCATTCCTCTCTGTCTTTTAGTTCTATTCAGGCCCTCAATGCTTTGGATGATGCTCATCTACATTAGTGACTGCACACCTTCCGTACTTAGTCTACCAATTCAAATGCTAATCTCATCTCAAAATGTCCTCACAGACACACCCAGAAATAATGTTTTACTAGCCCTCTGTGTGAACCTTGGCACAGCTAAGTTGACATAAAATTAACCATTACATGGTTCTTAAAAAATAATAACACAAATAAACATACAGTTTTAGTATATGTTGGTTATAAGTATTTTTAAATTTTCGTTATGATTTCATCTTTCAACTTATGTGTTATGCAATGGTGTTATTTTTAATTTACAGGTATTGGAGAATTTTTAATTTACTTTTTTGTTATTAACTTCTACCTTATGTGAATTATATTATCTGTCTTGAAATTTGGGGGACTTTCCTTATGCTGAGTATAAGAACATTTTTATGTATGTTTTATGTTTGCTAGGAAAATATAAGTATTTTATACTTGTGAGAAGCAGAACTGCTGTCCACTAGGTCAAATTTAATGTTTTTGTTGTTTAGATCTTCTAGTTAGGAGAGGTGAGTTGAAACCTCCCATTATATGGTGAATTTAGCAATATCTTCCTACTGTTGTATCAATTTTTTACCTCACATATTTTGAAGTTCTTAAAACTTCAAAGTATTTAATAACCTGAACATTTTCTCACCATGCAGTTACAGTCTTTATCTATCTTTTTGTCTTAATATAATATCTCTGTTAATATGAATTCACAACATGTAGTTAGTATCTTTTTTTAATATATATTTTAAAGATGACTTATTTTTAGAAAGAGAGGAAGGGAAGTAGAAAGAGAAGGAGGGAAACATCAATGTGTGGTTGCTTCTCGCGCACCCCTGGGGATCTGGTCTGCAACTGAGGCATGTGCCCTGGCTGGGAACTGAACCTGTAATCCTATGGTTCTCAGGCCAGCACTCACTCCACTGAGCCACACCAGCCGGGGCTAGTTAGTATCTTTATGACAAGTTTTATACATTCTTTTACCTTCAAACTTTGTATCCAATATGTTTAGGCATTTCTTTGTAAACTGCATATATCTGTCAACATTTGTTTTTTAACTGGCATGTTTAGTTCATTTGGTTTTTTTGTAATAATTGTTCTATGTTTCTCTTCTACCATTTTTATTTATTATTTCAATTTGTTCTCCCTTTTTCTTTTTTAGTGAATCAAAATTATTTTTATTTTTATTTAAAGAGCACTAAAACAAAAGCTATACATGCATTGAATGAAATTTTAACCATGAAGAGCAATGAAGGCAAACAACTTGTTACCTTGTGAAGAAAAGCTAATTGATACATCTGATGATATTAGAATGAGCGGAGATCTGTGCACAGTAAGTTTTCTAATGAGTATATCTCCATTGGGTATTGTGCTGGGCTCAGGGATTACATAAGAACTAGTATCACATGCTGATGCTTGCCATCCAGCTGTGTGGTAAAGCACATTGGAGATATTTTAGACACAACTTAAGTATTGAATTCAGGGCTGTTTATTTCTTCATGACTTTGATCTCATATTTTACTTGGTAGCTGTGTGTTTTGCCATGACCTTGTATGAGATGGGAGTGGTGTGACATCTAAACTTGTCATAGAGAGCTCTTTTGGTAGCAGAAACAAAGAATGAGCTCTTTGAATAGAAAAACAAGGCATGAAATACCAGTCATAGCACTTTGCATATTATAAGTACTCAAATATAAGTTCATTTCTTATTTTTGTTGTTATTATTTTCTTTCAAATTTGAGTCCAACCCCTGCACTGAGGTAGATGCTTTTCAGGCTCTTTCTAACCACTCAGGTGCCACATCCTCATAGAAGCACCATCTGTCCAGAAAGTACCCAGCCACATGCTATGAAAAATACATTTATTGAAGAAGATACAAGATACAAAAACATTATACCTAGGACAATAATGCCCCAGTCCCCTTCAAAGCAGGCACCCATGATTAATCTCTGTTTATGACCTTGAGGAAATCTGGTTCATTGGTAGAGGTATGAGTCAAGTCATTAGCAACTGCAACACGGTGTTTCTTCTGCTCTGGTAGCAGAAGCTATGGAATGAGTTTTGCCACGACATGTTTGCCTGCCAAGATCCTTAATCAAAATCTTGAACACAGTAGTTTTTGGAATCCCCAGATCAGCTTCTAGTTTTCACACTGGCAGTTGCTGATCTTTGTTGATAGCAGTCCATACATGTTCACCATTCTCAGGTGTTCTGCTTGTGCAGGCCTTCCAGAATGAGGATCACTTTCAACAGATTCTCGACCATCTTGGAAGCATTTGTGCCACACTTTTATTTGTGCTACAGTCATAGCATCATCCCCAAAAGCCTTGTGAATCATCCTGTGGAGGAATGTTCAAGCCTAATGCAAAATATGATGCAGATCTATTGCTCTCCTTGCTCAGTCATTTTGAATGTGACAGTCACACAGCACACTTGCTCACTCAACAGCGTCCACTGCACCCACTGGCCAGTACAGTGAAGTCATCATTGCTCATATATGTGCATTCCAGTCCACTCTCCTTGGCTGCCAGGTTGCAAAATGTCACACAAACTGTTCTCATTATTTTAACAATGACTGATCTTTTTCTGGACATACCTTGTATATATGTGGTTTGTGCCCTTCCGTAAATTCCTTAAGGCATTCAGAATACAACTATTGTGAGGACTTTTATATGTATATGTTTTAAAATAGTTTTCATGAAAATCCTTAAGAAATATATTGTTTTTTTTCCTTCAAAAGAGTCTCTCTCTATAATTTAGCTTCTTTGAATGATTATGTGTTACCATGTCACAATTTGGAACATCATTTACAGTTCTCTATTGTAATTCAAGGACTTCCTCAGGTGCCAAACGGCAACATAAGTCCCTTCCAATACCAGCTGACCCCAGACTGTTGTGCTGGATGTTTGCTTACTCTGTCTGCTCCCAATTTTGAGTTCCCCTTTCTGGGTTCAGATGGACACATCTCCTTTACTAAATCTGCTTGCCTGATTCGATCTAGTTATCCTTGGCCTTCTAGACCCTTTTTAATCAAATAAAGTTTCCTGAACTTGGTCATATTTCAAATCAGCCAAGACCCTTGTTAAGGATGCAGATTTCCTGGAAGCTTCCCGGTGATTGTGATTCACTAGCTCTGAGGTGGAACCTAGAAATGTGTATTTTTAGTAAATAGCCTGAGTAATGGAAAAGCACAAAACAATAAAGTAATCTGGCTTATAAGCAAGTAATCTAAGCATATAAGCAAGCTCGTTTTTTATTTTATTTATTTTAATTGAATTTATTGGGGTGACACTGGTTAATAAAATTACGTAGGTTTCAGGTGTACAATTCTACATGCCATCACCTGTATGTTGTATTGTGAGTTCACCACCCTGTGTTCTCCCTTTGTCTATGATTCATTTGAATCACACAGAAGGCAAGAGTTTTAGCATGTTCCAGCATCCCTTGGCCTACTCTACCCCCAGGACTCATCAGGTTAATACTGTGCAAACCTTTGGTGCTTGGTCATAGCATCTGTAAGAACGAGAAACAGCATCACCATATTTGAGCATCTTTTCTTCACACTGTCTCTTGCAACATCTCCTAGATTTATCTCTTTTATTTAAATATTTCACATAAACTTTTTCAATGAGCACTTTTATATTGCAAGTTTTCTAAACCTTTGCATGCCTGAGACTTTTTTTTAACTCCCTCACCTCATATTTGAATGACAATAGACCTGGATATAAAATTCTATGTTTTAAGTTTTTTTCAATACTTTTAAAACACTACTCTACTCTCTGCAGTAATCTGATTGTGCCCTTTTGTATACTTCTTTCTACATGTAGTTTTTAGAATTTACTTTTTGTCCTTGGTGTGATTAAATTTCACTGTAAGATGTGGATGTCTGTTCTTCTCTCTCCTCTTTGGTACCCTATCTGTGTTTTTAATCTAAGATCTATTTTTAAAATTGGTTTTAGACAATTTATTTATTAAGTAGGAATGTAAAACTAAAATAAAATTAGTTTTATAAATAAATAAAAATGTAAGTAATCATTAATTTATTGTTTCTTTAAATATTCTTTTAATATTCCACCTATTCATTGTTAAGTTTTCCCTCTCTTTCTGGGAACTTGTTATTTAGATATTCTACTCCTATCCCCCATATCCCACAATTTCACTGTCATAATGTTTAATTATTTGCCCTTTCCTATCTTCTGGGAGATTTTCCCATTCTAGTCTTCCAATTTCTTAATTCATTCCTAAATTGTATCCATTCTGTTACTCTTCACACTGGTGTGTTCTTTATTGAAATTATAATTGTGGAGATAAGCATTTCTGCTTGGCTCTCATTTTCTTTTTCTTGTTCTTATTGCCAATACCTTTTTTATCTCATTTTTTGTGCTTATCAGACTGCAAATTCATGGCCCATCTGTTGAGTTCCCCCTCTTATGGGAACCATAACACAGAATGTTTTTCTTTGGACATGCTGCTCAAACATCCTGCAGTTTTGTTTACTGAGCTTCTGTTTACTCTGAATGTGTAGGGCAGTGCCTCAGACCCCAGCAGCGAGCCCAGTGACCTCAGCAGGAGGAGTGGATGGGCCTCAGGTGGAGAACCCCAGCCACTAACACACTCATCAGCTAGTCCTCATGCTTCAAACCATCTCCTCAGCTTCGAGCTTCTCCTCCCTTCCTCACCCTGCCTGCTCTACACACTCTATGCAGTGTGAGGCCTGAGATACTCTCTAGATTATACTTCCCCACCTGGGGAATTTGCGGGGGCAGAGGAGGGGAAAGCACTGTCCGAAGTCAGTCCCCGCTTGTGTTTTCCCGTTCCTCTTAAGCACAGGACCGGCAAAGCCCTGATTTTCCTCCCGAGGATCTCTGAACCAGAGCTCTAGGTTTCTGCAGGTGTCCACACAGACACTGTCTGGCCTGAGGCACAGCGACAAGAGCAGAAACAGAATTCTACAGTGTCCTTCCTATTTTATCCTCCCACCACTTCGATGTCACAGCTATGTTCCCCGCTCACACAACACCCCAGTTCTTCCCCATCCCTGTGCTGTCTTAGTTTTTTGGTGGTGTTTTCCTTCCGTCATTCCTTTAGGGTTGACCTCTGTGGGGGAGATAACAAAATCAGCACTTCGATAGAACCTGGAAACTGATCGGTCTAGTTCCTTAACCCATCCAAATGAAAAGCTTTCTTTTACGCACAAGCACAATGTGACACCCTTCTGACATGTCTGGGGGCAGCAGAAGAGGGCAGGACATTGAAGAGGGCTCTCAGCATGAGCAGCAATGATACTCTTTAGTCATGAGATTGAAACTTGAAGGAGCTGTTTGAATGGGGTGTGGAGAAGCACACTGAAGTCAGTGTTTGCCCAATAAAATGTTAAGGGCCTATCACTGCTTTGAGATGTTTAACTTACTTTCTAGAGATACTTACATGATGTACTTCCTTATTTCAGGATTTCAAAAGCATGCAGCAAGAAAAAGCAAACTTTTCTTCCTTTGGTTTTACCTGATTATGTGTTTGTTTTTTAAGCAACGCAGATGTCCAGAAAGCATTTGGAGCTACCTGCCTGCAGCTAGTTTCAGGGATGCTTGGGTTCCACTTCAGATTATAAAGGACAGTGAGAGCCATGGCAACAAATGAAATTCCTAAGAGGAGTCCCCAGGGTTGGAGGAAGAGAAGATGAGGCTGGAGGCATGGAGGACCCCACCAACAGCAAAACCAGGAGCAGAAGGATTAGAGAAACAGGGAATTCAAGTGTCTCATGGGGCAAAAAACAGCCATAGTGTCAACATGCTGGCCAGGTCAAGTATAACAGGGGGTGACATGCCATTGATTTTAGGTACAAGGAGTTTATGGAATTCAGAGTGCTGGAACCAGAAAGCAAAATTGAATTAGGCATGAATGATAGTGAGGAAGGCAGAGAAAATGGGCAACTCTCCCAAGAAATTTGGTTGTAAAGTGCAGGAGCCGGGGGTGGGGCAAATGAGAGGGATTTTTTGTGCGTTAAAGAATCAAGCATGTTAGCCCTGGCTGGTGTGGCTCAGTGGATTGCATGCCAGCCTGCAATTCAAAGGGTCACTGGTTTGATTCCCAGTCAGGGCACATGCCTGGGTTGCAGGTCAGTTCCCCAGTAGGAGACACGTGAGAGGCAACCACACATTGATATTTTTCTCCCTCTCTTTCTCCTTCCCTTCCACTCTCTCTAAAATAAATAAATAAAATCGTTTTTAAAAAAGAATCAAGCATGTTAAATATCATCAGAGATCTCATCCATGGCCTCCAAGTAATGCCACCTGGGAAGCTTTAAAAAATACCTGTGACTGGACTCTTCCCAAGGATATTTGGATTTTTTTAAATATATTTTATTGATTATGCTATTACAGTTGTCCCATTTCCCCCCTTCTCTCCCCTCTACCCTGTACTCCCCTCCCACCCACATTTCCCCCCTTTAGTTCATGTCCATGTGTCATACTTATGAGTTCTTTAGCTTCTACATTTCCCATACTATTCTTGCCCTCCCCCTATCTATTTTCAACCTACATTCTATGCTACTTATTCTCTATACCTTTTCCCCCTCTCTCCTCCTCCCACCCCCCTGTTGCTAACCCTTCATGTGCCCTCCATTTCTATGGTTCTGTTCCTGTTCTAATTGTTTATTTAGTTTCTTTTGGTTTTGCTTTAGGTGTGGTTGTTAATATTTGTGAGTTTGCTGTCCTTTTACTATACATGTCTTTTCTTTATCTTCTTTTCTTAGATAAGTCCCTTTAGCATTTCATAAAATAAGGGCTTGGTGATGATGAACTCCTTTAACTTGACCTTATCTGAGAAGCACTTTATCTGCCCTTCCATTTCTAAATGAGAGCTTTGCTGGATAGAGCAATCTTGGATGTAGGTCCTTGTCTTTCATAACTTGGAATATTTCTTTCCAGCCCCTTCTTGCCTGTAAGGTCTCTTTGGAGAAATCAGCTGACAGTCTGATGGGAACTCCTTTGTAGGTTACTGTCCCCTTATCTCTTGCTGCTTCTAGGATTCTCTCCTTCGTTTTTACCTTGGCTAATGTAATTATGATGTGCCTTGGTGTGTTTCTTCTTGGGTCCAACTTCTTTGGGGCTCTCTGAGCTTCTTTGATTTCTTGGAAGACTGTTCCCTTTGCCAGATTGGGGAAGTTCTCCTTTATTATTTGTTCAAATATGTCCTCAATTTGTTGCTTTTCCCCTTCCCCTTCTGGTACCCCTATAATTCGGATATTGGAACGTTTAAAGGTGTCTTGGATGTTCTTAAGCTTTTCCTGGATTTTTTGAATTCTTATTTCATCACGCTTTCCTGCTTGGTTGATTCTATCTTCCTTCTGGTCCACTGTATTGTTTTGAGACTCAGATTCCTTCCTTTCACTATTGGCTCTCCTCCGAGTATCTTCCTGCATCTCTTTTACGGTAACCTGCATCCTTTCATTTAAATTGCGCCCAAAATCAACCGATTCCATGAGCTTTCTGATCACCAGTGTTTTGAACTGCGCATCTGATAGATTGGCTATTTCTTGGTTGCTCAAAAGGATGAGTCCTGGAGGACTGATCTGCTCTGTTGAAAACATATTTTTCCCCTATCTCTCCTTTTTTTTTTTTTTTCCGGTCTGGTTGCTCTTGTTACGGTGGGGGGCGGAGCCTTAGGTGTTCACCGGGGCTGGGCACCCCAGTCGCTAGATTGTGACATTATATGTGGGGGCGGGAGCAGGGACGGGAGAAAACAATGGCAGTAGTTCCATTCTCCTGGCCTCAGACCCTTCTCTGGGCTGCCCTGGTCCACAATCGCTACCCCTCTGGGTCTGCCAGCCGCAGCTTGCGAACTCAGGGATCACCGCTGCATTCTTGCGCCCCGGATGGCTGTCGCGCCATTTTCAAGCCAAACTTTCCCCGACCTCCGCTCATGCCGCCGACCCACGCCAGCCTCGTGCCCCCCTCGCGCCCGCCTCGCGCCCGCCGGCTCGTCTTCTCCTACCAGTCTGGATGAACGCGTCTACTTCAACTTCTTGGCTGCCCGACTTCCATTCAGATAAATCCTCTGCCGGATCTGGGCATTATTCTGCCTGTAAATTATTGTTGTAAATTATTGTTGTTCTAATCTTGGTTGTGTGAGGAGGTACGGTGCATCCACCTATTCCTCCATCTTGCCGGAAGTTCCACAATCGGATATCTGGATCTAATGACTCTGGAGTGAGGTCCAGTTATCAGTACTTCTTTGAATGCTCCCTAGGGAAGTCTAAGGCTCAGGTATATTTGGAGCCACTGGTCTAAGGGAAGGACCCAGGAGAGAGGGAAAAAAATGTAAGAGAGAAAAAAGATAATATTGGATATAAAAGAGGCTCAAGCTGGAGCAGAGGATTTGGTCTTAAGTAACACAGACCTTTCCTTCTGCTGGGAAGAGAAACGGAGGAAAGGATGGGTTCAGAAGAGGCAAATGTACAGCTGAGATATGGAAGGAAGAAAAGGAGCAGTGTGGTGGGCTGTACTTTCTCTGTGAAGTGGGGAGAAAAGCCATTTGCTGAGGGGTATCAAGGAGAGTTAAGGATAGCAGAGGAGGGTTGGCACAGTTGCTATACCAGGGCCCTGAAACACGGACTTTCTAACACTGCTGAGGACCCATTTGAGGCTGGTGGAACTGGCCGATGTCCTTGGGTGACTTCTTCTGGCAGTGAGACTCCAGGTATGCCTTGACTGGCAAAGTGGACATTTATAGTTATATTTGTTCATGACTGGGAGTCTAAGGGACACAATTTTAAAAAGTGCCAATAGAGGAAGTTATAGGTGTGGATTGCAGAATCTGAGCAAGAGAGAGAAGGAATTGCAGAGCAAGTGGAAATGGTGGCATATAAAGTTCAAGAGACTAGAAGGCTCAATGAGATTGAAAAGTTATGTATCAAGAGAAGCTGACTACTACAAGGGGATCAATACAATGCTGTAATCTGAGAGCAGCTGTTGGAATTTAGTCTTTGGACATGAAGAGCTAGGTGATAGCCAGGTCTGGGTAGGACTGAGAGTGTGCACAGCTGAGGCAAAACAGGGGGAAAAGCACCAGAACATTGCATTTTCTGGAATACCCACTTCCCCAGATATTTTAATTGTCTTACTTATAATCTATAACTATAATATATGATTATACTATAAAGTACCTATAAATATATACTACATATAATATATTTTTATAATTATAGTTTGCCTAGCATGTCTATGATGTTTTTGAAAATATGAAAGGGAGGGAAAAAAAGGAAAAGGCCCCCACATATGTGTATATAAATAAAAAGGACTAGATAAATATGAACCAAAATATTAACAGTGAGATCACTGTTCAGCTTTTCCTTTTTTTTCCAAATGTTGTACAACAGTCAAATAATCTTAAAAGACAGTCCAATAAAATTTATATTTTAAAAGAAAATGGTTTACCCCAAATAAACTTTGCTCTTTCAGGATATCTTAGTCTATAAAGGAAGTAATATTCTGAATGGTGGAACATATGTGTCAGTACAGAGTACCTAAGGCAAACAGTCATTTCAATGAGTTACTTTCTTTCCGGCTTATTTTAAACGATGAGATAGCAATCGGGCCAAATTATTTAGATTTGTAAATATTGACTCTTAAGACAAGTTCCTTATGTCTATAATGTTGACTTAGTAAGTGCAAATTGACACTGATATATTACAAGACTTCCTTCTCTGGGGTTATGTATTGTATTAAAAGAACTTCAGGAAGGAGAACAAGCAAACAGCGGGCAGAGAAGGCCATCTCTGGCTACCCGTTTTTGTCTTGAATCTTCTCCAAGATTCAAGGACACACATGCATTTCCTATTCCCCTTTCACTCTTTTTTGTCTCCACAGCACTTAGTAACATACTATTTATATCACTGGTATGTGTGAAATCTTATATAATAATACACACACAAGTATTCATGTGTCTTTATATACATTAAATCAGAAATTCTGATACACCTGGTCTAGGGTAAGATGTGAGCATTGCTATTTCTTAAAGCTGATACTTACCAGCAACCAGCGTTCTCTCAAAATGGAATTGTTGGAGCCTTGCCCCCTTGTTCCTTGAAAATCAAGACATTCTCTTGTCTGTCAACACTCCTGTCACCTTTGATGTTGCAGTCACCCTGAACACCTGGTTGTTCTGTTCCCGGCTCATCTCTGACTAGTCAAACACTGTCTCTCCTTTGGGAAATTTAACTAAAAAGCCAATAAAAAAGGAGAAAAATATATGCCTAGGGCTCTTTGTAAAATAAACAGAGGGCAAATTACATCTCTTAGGTATTTCAAAGAGGCAAAAGGGAAGAAACACCTTCAATGGAAGGGTCACGCCTGCAACAACGGGTAGAGGGCTGCTTTACAACGTTTAATGGTGCGCAAGGAGCCACAGCTGGCGAGGTGCCAGCGGAGCGCTGCAACGATGGTCCCCAGAAACCCTGGATGGAGCAGCAGCTGGCAGGCCTAACAGAAGGGCCATACTAGGGAAGTTCACCGGGGACTCTGCAGCAGCAGCTGGCAGGGGCAACTACCAGTGAAATCAACTCAGATGACATAAGCTGTACTTTAAAAATCACTTCCTCAACCGGCATCACCTCTTTTTTTTCAGCTTTTGCTTTTGAAATAATTATAGACTTAGAGGACATTTCAAAGGTAATACAGAGAGGTCCCATGTACCTTTGCCTCAGGTTTCCCTGGTGGTTATATCTGGTATAACTAATCCAATGTCAAGCCCAGGAAACTGACATTGTTACAATGCATGTGTATAGTTCTATACTATTTTTGGTCACATATGTAATTCATGTAACCATCATTGCAGCTGTGATAAAAAATTATTCTATCATTTTACTTTCTCTGGGATGAATACCTGGGCCTATTTATCTGAGTTCTTCTGTTTGCCTGGTTTGTCTTTTTCTACTCTCTTACTTCCCGCCTATCTATATTGTTATAGCTTCATTGAATTTATTATAGATAGCATATAATTGTGTCATTTTAAAAAATTTAAACATTAATAGATTCCTTTTTAGAAAGTTGAGGTCTATAGAAAAATTGAGCAGTGAGCAGAGACCCTATACGCCCTCCTTTCATTCCCCTTCTCCCAATTCCTTATTGTTTAACATCTAATGCTAGGTGTGGAACATTTGTTATAATAATGGACTATATTGATACACTATTATTAACCAAAGTCCACAATTTACATTAGGGTCTGCTCTGTGTTGTGCATTCCACGAGTCTGACAAATGCATCCACCATTAAATCGTCATTGAGAATAATTTCACTGACTTAAAAATCCCCTGTGCTCCACTGGGTCATTACTCCCTCCCTCACCCTAAGCACCACTCACAGTTTCACTGTCTCTGCATAGTTTTACCTGTTCCAGAATGTCATAGAATGGGACTCATACAGTATGTAGCCTTTTCAGATTGGCTTCCTCTACTTACCAATAAGCATTTAAGATTCTTCCAAGTCTTTTCATGGCTTTGGTGGCTCTTAAAAAAAAACTGAATAATATTTCATTATGTGGGTATATAATGATCTGGGCATTGAAAAAGTTTTGCTTCTCTTTTGGTGAATATGAATAAAGCTTCTGTAAATATTCATGTGCAATTTTTGTGTAGACATAGTTTTCAACTCATTTTGGTAAATACCAAGGAAAATTGCATTTATTCCATCTTTCTGGCAGGACAAATTCCCTCATCTGCACTATTTAAGAAGAAATAAATGTACTATTAATCAGTAAGTGATTATCTTTTTAATCCTGATCATAATTCCCTTTTAATTACCATATGGACACATCAAGCTGGCTCTCTTTAGTCAAAAGATAAAGAAAGGGGTAACCTAGACAGACAAATATCTTTTTAGTATTAGCAATCATCAGACATTAATTGAAGCATCACTAGACCCAGAGGGCTAAACTAAATATGGTTTAAAAATTAGAGATAGTCTCTGTGCAAAGACCTCTCTCATTCAAAACAGATAAGTAGATCTCATCACTCAATACAAACTTCTGCAATACTTCTGCCACATAACTGCATTCATATTTTAGTGATAAGAATGTAGAGTTTTTTTAAAAGTATTATCTGACTGCTATAGGGAATCATAAACCACTGTACTATAGGAGAAAACTGAGAAAATTACATGAAGTTAACTGAAAAATAGCTCAGTGGGATCAAATTTCAAAAAGGAAAGTTAATATAACAAATGAGTTTATTGAATAAAAAATTCACACCCTACTTTGAACTCATTTTAAATTTGACATAAGTATTTTTGCCTAATGAATACCTTACACCATGAATTAATACTTTTCTTCAACTGCCAATAGTCTCTGTTTGCTAATTACAGATAGGCAATAGACTTTCCAAATGTGAAGACACGGGATGTTCATTGGCTTCTAATGTGTTAATGTTTCTAGCTGTTTCAGCTCAGGGAAAGGTGACTGTCACCTCTTACATAATTTACATCTGTGCTGCTTTCAGCTATTAATATTTTGTACAACTAAGAGAAAAATATTTCTCATTGTCTAAAATAAACAGACCAATATTAATATAGATTCATCTTAAAACTGATTGAAACTTTAATAGAAGGGTAGTCTTTATAAATAATAAAGTTTGTTTGCTTATATAATACAATGCAAAAGACATTCAGGGAAATATGCAAATCCCATCCATCAGTCTCAACCATCCCATATCTTCAGTTTATTAATAGGATCTGGTATCTACTCAGTGACTGCTTTGTACCACAGCTCAATTCTCCCCATACCCTTCTCTTTCCAGCCATCCACACGAAGCACTGCATCAGGATGTATCCAGTGTGTTGGTTTCTAGGTAATACCCAGCATGCTGTATTCAGTATTTCCAAGGGCCAGGAAAGCCTCTGGTTGACCTAGGAGAAGAAATGGGGCTAGTACCCCTAACCAAGCCCACCATGATCTTCCACAGATTTTTGAGCCTGAGCAATTGGGTCAATGGTAGTGCCATTTTCTGATGTGGGGAACAATTAAGGAGAAGCGAGTCTCTAGAGAGAAAGTGAGAAATCTCAATACAGTAGATGTTTATCCTTAACATTTTTTGAGATAGGTATAGGACCTTCAGGAATCACCCAAATTCATCAGTATCCCCTATAATATTTCCCATAAAGTACACTGTAGTGGCCTCTTCCTTTTTTGTCCCTTAAAGATCTCTCTCTTGCTTGAGAACCATTGAAATGGTGTCACAAATGCCTTTTTCCTTTATTGTTCTGCAGGACCTCATAGTGTACCCATCTAGGGTTCCACAGATAAATATGACATTTCACTAGATTACCCATGACTTTGAGTTGTTAGCTCAAGGTTCTTTCAGGCATTGAATGCCATCATCAGCATTGCAATTAGTCTCCCCTTTTGGCCACTTTTCAAAAATAAATAGAATTGGTTTCACTTCCTGAGTGTTTCTGAATATGGGACAATGACTCAAAGTAAGAAAGCCAAGTCAAGACAAGATTGCAAAGTAGCCCTGGCTGGCGTAGCTCAGTAGATTGAGTGCGGGCTGGGAACCAAAGTGTCCCAGGTTCGATTCCCAGCCAGGGTACATTCCTGGGTTGCAGGCCATAACCCCCAGCAACCGCACATTGATGTGTGTGTCTCTCTCTCTCTCCACCCCCACCCCCGCTCCCTTCCGTCTCTAAAAATAAATAAATAAATAAAATCTTAAAAAAAAAAAAAAAAGATTGCAAAGTACGCTATGAACACCTCACTAGCTAAGTAGACCATTCGGGAATATCAACATGCCCATCTCTGAAATATTCAGTGGTATGATTCAGTAAAATTTGAGAGTCTTTCAAGTTATGAACCAGAGAGTCTCACAACTGGTTAAAATAGTGAATTTTAAATCCAAGAAAGTTAATCATGTACCTGAATTGATCACATCTAGCTTCTACTAAATTAGTTTTCTACCCTATATGGTGTCAGCGAAGTTTTCCAGTTTTGTGCTTTGAGGCTCCTCACTCTGCCCTATGTAATGCAAAGCTTTGCCTGTCTACTTTTCAGATTTTTTGAGAGCCTTAATAAAGTTTTGGATACCCTAAAGAGGACATGTTTGAAATAAACAGAAAACCTCGGTTCAAATCTTATCTCTGCCATTTACAAGCTGTGTGATTTCTGGAAAGTTGCTTAGTCTCTTTGAGCATGTTTCCTAATGTTAGAAAATGGCCCAGAGTAAGTCCCTTTATTGGCCATGGAGAAGGACCCCTCAGATTGCTGTTTAAGAGATCCTGCTGGGAAGAGCTCAGTTAGCCAGTGGTTCTGACTGCCACACCTTGGAATTTGCTGTGACATTTTCTGGAAGTCACTCCTCCAAACCCACAACGGAGCAAGGAAGGAGTATCGGAGCTAGGCCATGTGACCTCTAAAGGTCAAACTTTGCTGTGGATGCCCACTGGCCTGTCTGAGATGGTCTGACAGGTACTCTGGACAACTTCCTATTAGTTTTACCTAATCATCTTTCTTTTCCTCTCTCTTTTCACAATGGTCAGATGGCGTCAGAGGTTGAAGGTGCCCACTGCCTATTCCTGCTTTCTAGCCATTTATCTTTCACAGGTGTTTCTCTCAATATACCTCTTGAGTAACTAACTGTATCTTGGAGGCTGCCTTTCATAAGACCCTAACTCGCTGTCTCTAATGGAGACTAGTAAAGATCTTGAGCATCTCATCATTTCTTCCAACCAGGATATAAAGCATATGCTTGCATCTCTGCAAGAAGTCACTTGTGTGTAGCTAGTTCAACATTAGCCAGGCTTAAAAATTTCTATCCCTGCCTCCTTGGCTGGTATGGCTCAGTGGACTGTGTGCCAGCCTGCGAACTGAAGGGTCAGTGGTTCGATTCCCAGCCAGGGCACATGTCTGGGTTATCAGCCAGGTCCACAGTCAGTGGTGCACAAGAGGCAACCATACATTAATGTTTCCGTCCCTCTCTTTCTCCCTCCCATTCCTCTCTCTAAAAATAAATAAATAAAATCTTTTTAAAAAGGAAACTGTAAGAATGTATATTTAAAAAAATTTGCTCCATTACTGCTTCTGACCTACGACCTCTGGAGTACATGCTATCAACTTCCTAGCATGGTTTTGCCTGTGCTCCTCAGAATTCTTAACTCTACCTTTGTGTGATGATAATTCACCCACTTCCTCCTCCCACTATCCATTGTTCTTCCAGCTTCTTAGACTTTGTATGGTCTTAGAAATACACATACAGATGACCTCAAGAACTATGTCACATTCTCCCTGTGTTAACATTACCAGGGAAACGAGAACTCAGCTGTGCGAACATGCAGACAGCCTCCAAGTCTGGTGATAATCATTAGTCCAGTGTGGAGGGGGAAGCCTGTGCTCTAGAGCCAGACTGCTGGGGAGGTCTGGACAGTCCTGAATCTGCCACTTAGGAGATAGATGGTCCAGACTATTAGATGTGTGACACATAAGTGGTACCTCAATTCCTTTGTTTTGTAAAATTTAGATAATAATCCCATAGTAAATGCATATTATTCATTAATGTGTGCATGTGTATGGCCATAAATATTTTTCCAGTAAATTAGGATGCCTTTATAAATTTGGTTTTAGTATGAATTTTTTTAGAGAATAAAATTAAAGTCAAGAGATTGTGTTCTTACAACTATTACTTGACACAAGTTTCAGGGTAATAGTTAAGCCTATTCAGAGTGCATAGTGCTGGAATATAGGTAGTCTACTAAAAAAAAATAGCCTTCATAGACTTTAATGGCTGGATGGAAGGAAGAAAGAATTAAAGAAAAGGGAAAAGAATGGAGAAGAGAAGGGAAGAAAGAAAGCTAGACAATAAGTAAAATGACATACAGGACCATGGAGTAAAGATGAGGTACCAGAGAAGAATGTTTTATTTCTGAATTTGTGAAGTAGAGCGGTAGCTAGAACAGTGATCTGGCTGTAAGGCAGTGTTTCTCAACATTTTAAAAGCAGTTTTATTGAAGTCTAAGTGGTATACTTAAAATTACACTTACTTAACTTATACAATTTGATGAGTTTAGACATATACCCATGAAATCAACACAATCAAGTCAACCTTTTAAAAAAATTATTGTCCCCCACCCTGTAAGGGAACTTTTTAGATATTTCCTATTCTGTAATGATGCCTCCACCCCATGAAAACTTAATACCATAGATCTACATATCTATTTATGTACTAGGCCCCTTAGAGGTGATCACTGTATTATTTAAAAATGTTTTTGCTCCCTAGAACCAACTTTTACCTCATTATGGGCTGCACTGCCCTTGCTGAGAAGGCATGCTGGAAGGTAACTGAGTTCTAGTGCTGCATGAACCGATTATTCAAGTTTTTGTAAGTCACTCACTTTTTGAGGCTCAATTTCCTCATTTGTAAAATGAAGTGGTTGAACAACAAGCCCCTGGAGACTTAGTGATGGCCCTGGAGCCCCGTGACTTTTGCATGATATGCATGGACCCACTGTAAGGTACTCCTCTGGCCCTCCCTACCCCCTTGCCCACCCACCTTTGCAGGCAGAAGGTGTGGGTAGCACCCTGCGTTGTGATTGTTAGCTTGTATGTCAGGCTCCCTCCAAAATGACAGGAGCTCCTGAAGACAAAGTCCACATGCGTTTGGTACCATACCTGGCAGGATAGGCACTTGGTGGACCTTTGTAGGATGGGCCACACAGAGTACTTACATGTTGAACTAGTGAACTCGGCCAGTGTTAGCCCTTTCTGCCATCAAATATATAGGCTAACCTAGGCATCATGGAATTAAATGACACTTGTACTATGGTCCACAGGGCAGTGTCTGACAACTCAAAAGGTCAAAGAATATTTAAGTAAGGAAGGAAATTTGAGAGCATGAGAGGGAAAACCAAAGAAGTCATATTGTTACCAACCCTACATTTCTTTGAAAATGCCTAGTACCATCACAGGTTCGATTCCCAGTCAGGGTACATGCCTGGGTTGCAGGCCATGTCCCCCAGCAACCGCACATTGGTGTTTCTCTCTCTCTCTCTTTCTCCCTCCTTTCCCTCTCTAAAAATAAATAAATAAAATCTTAAAAAAAGAAAAGAAAATGCCTAGTACCTTTTAGCTATAGCAGATTGTTCTGACCAAGAGCCAGCAAGATAGTTAATCAGCTTGGTCAAAACTGGGCATACAGGGATGTTGCATTAAAAATTTTTATGCTGTTTATAGTATAAATCCATCATAAAAATTAAGAAGGAAATGATTGGCTACGTTTGTAAAGCACTGTCTAGTTTCCAAGGGGCTTTGCCATGAATTACCTCATTGCAGGTTCCAGAAAAGTGTCACATAGTGCAAAAGATGGTCAAACTAAGTGAATCCACTGGACCAGCAAAGGAGCATTCCTTTGCCAATCATGTTGATATCTTATGTGGCTGTCTTAAGCATTCTCTTTACAGACTGGCTTATAATATTTAAAGTTGTTATAAATACAAGACAACTATATAACCCATTTGCGATTTTTCATCTCCCACCACCAGACCTGTCAATAATTAACTAAAACAAAATATAAGAAACAACTTCCATTAGCAACTACCAAGACTTAACATCATAGAATGCAAGGGATAAAAGGAAGTTTATCTTCTGGTGCAGATATGCGTAACCTTTGGTACATGAGTCCCTAAAATTGACTAGAAAATGTCATGGCTATCGGAGTGTCTCTCACAATGGTCCATAGCTTTCATTAGATTATGAAGGTGGGTGGGCTCCATCATGACAGCCCAGTTACATCTGAAACTACTGAGACTAGAGAGGCCAAGTGAATTCTTGGGGTTCCACACCACAACTAGAACCAGAATTTGTGTCTTCTCCTGTCACTCAAGTGCCTTCAGGAGCTGCGCATTTCTGAGCCCAATCAGGGATTAGTTATATCTGTGTGATTCTGAAGTTTGAATATAAAAGAACCTTGCACACACTTGCCTAATTTTTCTTGAGGTTACAGCGCTTAATTTGGATTACTTAGCATTGCCTTAATGATACAGTCTCAGCAATAAAATGCATAGAAAAGGAAACATCTCACAAGGAGAAACTCTGGTGGGTGTGCATTAAAACTTGAATAGAACTGATAACGTTCCATGATTACAGATTAACACATATATTGATTTTTTTGAAAATGGTTAAGGCAGAGGCCAATATTTAAAAATTAAGAAACTGAGAGCAGGTCTCACTGGTAGCCTGATACAGTAGTATAGATGCTGAACAAGATTGTTATAACCATGTAAATGTCAAGGACAAAATTTTTAAAAGGCAACAATGTACACACCATAAATGAGAAGAAAGGAAATGTTGGTAGAATTATGTGAAATAAGATTTCCCTTAGTTGTTTTTTTTAATGTGGGAATTTACTCAAATTATCTGACTAGTTCTTTTTTTAAAAAATACAGTTCTTATCAGCAAGAATATAATCTAAGGATAAGTAATCAATTGGATGCCCAGCTTAGGTAAGAACAAGGAAACAGTTATAACTGGTTTTTTTAAAAGAGCATTTTATACCTATTTTGTCACAGTGTATTCTAATTGCTTCCTCCAGTCAGCTCTCAGATGCCAGAGTGTCCCTCTCTCCATGAAAATAGCAGGGCGTTGAAAGATAAAGCCCAGCCAAGTTATCACATCTGTGTAGCAAACTATGCAACATCTCAAAAAATGAAGAAGGAGAAAAAACCCCAGAAGCACATGTTACCACTCTGTTTGCAAATATCCAAATATTTTGTGGCTCAAATGATTCTGAAAAATGGGAAGTGGATTTGAGGAAAGGAAAGCACTGCTTCAGAGCGCAGGGGGGCACAATGGGTGCGTTATCTGGTGACCAGGCAGCCAACAACGTCCCCCTAAGTATCGTAGGAAACACCACTCCCCATCCTTCCAAAGCATCCAGATCAGCCCAGAGGTAAGCATGGAGAGGGAGGTGGAGAAGAGAGAGGTCTTGGACATCAAGATTTCTAAGCAGCAGGGAGGGTGCTGGGGGATGCAGAGGTGGAGCTGGCTTCTCTAGTCTCCTGGTTCTGCTCCCTGTCTCTTTAGAAGAAAGCGATTGATAATGGCAGCAGCCCAAAGACCTACAAACTAAGGCATGCACCTCTGAAAACCTTCCTTACAGTTCCTCTGACTGTCCTCGGGCTCTTTGAATGGGATGAGTTGGAGACAAGGAAGTATGCAAATGGCAGGGGAGAGTCTCACGTGTGGGGAAGCCATTCACTTGTCACAGAACAAATACCGCAGAAAGTGGGGAAATGCCACTTCCCTCTCTTATTTATTGCTCTAGCTCCTAGGCATCCAGAAAACAAGTGAAGAGTGTTCAGAGCAGCCACAGAGCATGGCCTTGGGGACTGGTAATTTTTTTGCATCAGGAAATCTTTTAGAGAAAGTATCACAAGGAGTTGTTCCTCTAGCCACCAATGACGCAATGCTGGCCTACTATGTGTAGGGAGGGCCCTGTGGCAAGTTGTGAGAGAGAGAACAAAAGCTGTAACATAACGTTCTCTTGCTAACTATCTTGAATTCTGATTTTACTCTGTGGATGGTAGCAAAAAACAAAAACAACAAAACATATCCACTCCTGCTGGGACAATTGAGGAGAGGGGCACACAGTCTGGAGTGAGGACTTCTGAGATGATCACTGTGCTTGCCTTGGACAAAGCAGTTGGCCCTAGAGAGATGGTTTGTACCAGTCACGCTTCACTTGCACCATTGCCTGTTGGTAAAGTCTCCCCATCCCCCACTCCCAAGAGTAAACTGTTTTGGCCATTCTCCCTGGCATGGCGCCTTATTTATTTGCAGAGTTGTTATTCTGTGGGATCAGGGCCAGAGGCAGGCTAACTGTTTGCCAATCATGCTGAATCTGCCATCCTTCCATCCTCACAACTTGCATTTCTAATGAGAGTCCTAAGGATGGGGAAGGAGGAAGGAGGGCATTCTGTTGATTGGCAGAGAGTCTTCCTAATGACTCTAGGACTTTTCCCCTGTTCTAAGTCCCAGTCATGCAAAGCATTTTTACCTCTGAGTCCATAGTATCTCCCAGTTAGAAATGCTTTAGGCCTGCCTTGTTGACAGACCAGGAAGGAAGGGTCAGGAGGTAAGGGACCAGCAGGCAACCACACTCTGCATGCTACCCTTTCTTTTTGTGCCCAGAATGTGTACTGAGTGGAACTGGATTGCTGTTGTGGGCGGCTTTGAAGCGAGAAAGTCATTAGAGAATAGCTGAAAGGGAGGGGCCAAAGTATCTAACACATCCTTTCTTGATACTTTGAGGCAAAGGATGATAAAAGGGTGAGGAACACATCACAGTGTTCCCTAACGGTCAAACCACCTCCAGTTGCCTGTGTTACGGATCACGCTGCATACACAAACAGGAATTCAACTTGAATAAGCATAATTCAGTGAGAGTTGCTGCTTGTAAGAACTGCTTCTGAGAACATGAATTTGAAGTCCACTGAGTCATTATACATCTTTAATACTTGAAGTGACACTTTTAACTTGAGACCTGACTTTCTTTTTTTAAAGATTAGATGAAAATCTGAATTGACAGTATACAATAACCTATGTGAAATTTATCAGATTCTTAATGGATGGGCACACATGTCCAGTCGACTATAATAATAATACTGAGCACAAATCTGGTGACAGATCCAACATCTCCTAACTTAGAAACAGAAAAAAAGGGGCGGGGGAGCAAATCTAGCTAAAAGGATAAAACTTTTTTTTCCTTTTTTACATCCCAGTCTTATACCATTCACAGGTCATCTTCTTTGGTCTGATTTGGAAGTCACATCACTATTTTGAGGGTCTAATTGCAGAGAGCTGTCGGTTTCATCTGTTCTTAATTGGTCACATTTCAGGTGTTAAGTACGTATTAATTAAATGTCATTCTCTACTTCAGGGTTTCATATTTTGTAAGTGATTACTGTGCAGCTTCATACACTGGTTCCTTCCCTTCCTAAGTTTGCTTTTTAATTGTCTATGTTAGCTATTCATGGCTGCTCACAGTTTTATGATATGATAAATGCTAAAAGGGGTACCCTCCCTATTTTGAAGAAAACAAAATTTGAGGTTGTGTGCCACTTGAAAACATCTCCCCTTCTGTCAAAAAGACATTTATTTTAATTTTTGTATTACTATCAAATATAAGCCCTTGCCTTACAAATAACAACATTTCAGCTTGAAAGATGTGGAGTGGTTGGGCTGAACCAAGAGGTGGTCCTATGGGCTAGTAAAGCCACTCCCCAAGCAGAGGAAGACCAAGTTCAAAGAGCCCGAGGTGTGAATGTTTATTCACACCCACTCTGGGCCACAGGGACACACAGAGGAGGCTGCTGGCAGTCTTCACCCTGGTCAGTAGCCTGCATGTAGCTTCTTAAGCTACATGCAGGCTACTTCGTTTGTTTTCTCATAGGCCCAAACACAACAGCAGGCTGTTTATATTTGATTTCTATTTCCTCAAATTTGGAATGAATATATATATATTTAATTTTTATTATTAAGTATTGCCATTTACTGTTATCTATTTATTTATCTTTGTATTTTATTTAATGTTTATTATATTTTTTCCATTACCTTTTAGTCTCCTTATACTCCCAAACAATCTCTTGGGCTAGGTGTAAACAGTGAACACTCCTGCATTTAGGTTTTCACTCAGTTGCTTCTCTAAAGATACCTTCTGGGAGCTGCATTTCTCCATTCTTTTGTGTTGGCACTAAAAAAACGAAGTGCATTATGAATACCGTCAAGAAGCTGAGAAAACAGAATCACATAATTTGTGAGACAGTTCCTTGGAAATGATTTCCACACAGCTTTACTAGGTTCATATGCTCTCTGATGCTTGGAGGAGCAGCTTCAGTGACCCACTCGGCAATGGTATCTGTCTCTAGGCTCAAAGGGATCCAGCCACAGAGAGACGATTTCATCAAATGAAGTCAGCATTGTAGCAGTTCCACAAAGAATTACAAAATATTTGGGACTACTAGCCATGATATAACACTAAACAAGTTTTTTTTTTAATTGATTCTTTGGGGTGGGTAAAGGGGGATAGAGAGAGAGAGAAAGACACAGAGAGAGGGAGAGAGACTTGTTGTTCCATTTATCGATGCATTTATTGGTTGCCTCTTGTATATGCCCGCATGGGGGATCAAACCTGCAACCTTGGTGTTTTGGGATGATGCTCCAACCAAATGAGCGACTCATCCAGGGCCAAACTAAACAAGTCTTTAAAGTAATAAATTGTGTACTTCTTCAAGTAAAGATGTACTGTAGAGTTTTAATTATATTAGCAGTGGTCTTTAGGTTAATAAAATCTTTCTTAAACTTTACTTTTTATCATTGACACTATTACAGATGTTCCCCTTTTTCCTCCCTTTGCCCACCTCCACCCAGATAGGGCAATAAAATCTTGTTGCAATGGTAGAGGGAGACCCTCCGTATTTTCCATGTCAGCAAGTTCTTCAGTAAAGCCTTTTAAGGACTTGTTTTTTTCTAGTAAGGGCTGAGTAATGTTTGTCATGTGCTTATAAAATTGCAGAATAGATTCAAGTCCACTGATGGCAATGTGAAAAAGGTGAAGTCAGTGCCAATTTATATAGGGTATGCATGATTTCTCATCAACTCTCAAGAATTTAAGTTGACTAAATGATTTAATTTTGCAGATAATTATAAGGCAAGCACATTGCTTAATGTATTTAGACTTGATGAAATTGGAGGATCCTAGAAACTGGTGTCAGGATACTTCTCTCTGGATCAGGGAACTGTTTCCATTGAAAGAGAATAGTTATTTCCATAAGACATAGAAACAATTGCTTTTATTATACACACACATATTCTTGAGGTAAGTATAGAATCCTTGAAGATTCCTTCATTTTTCCCCTTTCTTGACTACTTTCTATACACTTGTAAATCACATTAATATTTCCTTTCATATCCCATAGAATTGCCAAGCCTATATAATCAGCTGTTACTCTAGTTATTTGACTTTTTCTCCATGTTTAAGCTTTTTTTCTGGCATTCTGTTTAAAAGTTGAAAAGAAAATCAATTCTATCAGTACCCAGTACTACAAATCTTAAGACCCAGCAATAACCATTAATTACATGCTATGTATTAGGAAAGAAATTCAGCACTAAGATATACCAATCCTGATAAAAAAAAAACATGTAAAGAACAGAAATGAAAAAATGACAGGTTTCTTAGCTAGTGTTTTCAGATTTTTGTTATTACAACACACTATTTCCAAAACAATACATTTCACTAGATTTAAAATTACTTCTACTAATGTAAGTTCATTCTATATATTTATAATGTAGATACTAGCCAGGTATGTTTTCAGTGGTAATATAAAGTCAAGTGTTTTGATGAAAATGAAAGTTTATTTATTTGTTGAGAAATAACTCACATGGGAATAATTGCTTTGAGGACACTTTGAGTCCGGAATGTCTTAAAAGTGCCTTGGTACTAAATAAAGGATGAGGAAATACTCACCTTTAGTTTGAAATAATAACATTTCACATTAGGAAGACGACATGTAAATAAGAAGAGCTTTCTAGGAAGCAGATTAAAAATGTGACTTTAGCCCTGGATGGTGTAGCTCAGTGGATTGAGCACGGGCTGCGAACCAGGCATCGCAGGTTCGATTCCCAGTCAGGGCACATGCCTGGGTTGCAGGCCATGACCCCTAGCAACCACACATTGATGTTTCTCTCTCTCTTTCTCTCTCCCTTCCCTCTCTAAAAATAAATAGATAAAATCTTTTAAAAAAATGCGACTTTAAAACAGTGTTCTAGTGGGTATAAATAAGTCCAGAAATATCTAGTTTAGAAAGCATTTGACTGGAGGTTGAAGGGTCAATACACACACACAAAACTAGGACAAATCTTGTCCTCAAGTTCTCACTTGCAAATCCCTGTGAAAGCAATGGAAAGTTTATGGAAATATCTGAAAGGCATATTTGGCCCAGTTTAAAAGCTCTATTAAAGTAGTGTTTTAACACATTGTCCTAGTTAAGTCTTGTCTTTATGGTCCTTTTCACATTGCTTCACCAAGGGTTCAGTTGTAGCTTACTTAGAAATCACAGAAATGAGGTTAGGCTAGTAGGAATATCTGACCTTTTGTTTAATTTCAAGGATACTTTGACTCCCTAACCCTAACCCTAACCCTATGTCAATGCTGAGAAAACAACTTATGTCAGAAGTTCATGGGTCTCAAGGTAAGTTTTGTGTTTTTGAATGCTCAAAAACAGGGAAGTATGAACAGATGTATAATATTGATACGTATCTTGGGGAAATTTTCTCTATAACATTAAACCGTAGAGATAGCCAATAGTATCTGATGGCATAAGCCATCAGATAAGCCATCTGTTATACATTTGGGTAATACTGATAAATGTCATTTTAGCTGTTTTTTTGTGGTATAGGAAGAAGTCAGGTAACCTCTAACTTCCTGTGCTCTGCATTTACAGAGCCTCTATTTTGGCCTGGCACTGCCAAAGATACGCAGAAGCGTACCTGTCAATGTTACTAGATTTGCTTTCTGGAAATGCAGAAGCAGAGCATCACTTCAGGGCATTTTGGAGTTAGTTATCAAAGAAACTTGATTTCCTCAAAGCAGTGGACTTTGCTAAGCATCCACCATTAGGTTTCAGACCTATCTTCACAGGGAGCACCTATGGGGCTCCAGGGAGACATCTACTAAGAGAAGAGGGAGCAAGGTGAGACATTCTCTGCTCAAAACCAAGCCTTGTCCTGAAAGAAAAACTTGGACCATGGACTCTGGAGCCAGATGGATTAAGTTCATATCCTCACTCTTTCACTTACCAGGTCTGTGACCTCTGATACTTTGTTTAACCTCCTTGGGCCTCAGTTACTTCATCCCTACAAATGGACACAACAACAGGGTTTTGGATAATTTAGGAGTTCTGTAATCTTGAGCATTGTTTTTCTTAGTTTAGCTCTCATTATTTTATATTAAATACTATCACTTAGATTTCTCTTAGCCCAGTTCCCCCACCTCCCACTGAAAGGGGTTCCAATTGCGAGAAAGGATGTATGGAAGTAGGAGATGCCGTTTGATAAAAAAAAAAGCGACTTCAGTAAAAACTCTATGAGCTTCCCTGGCCCGCTTTATCTTGATAACTAATATTATTTCATAAAAATGGGAGAGAAGCCTTCTTCCCATTATGCAACACAACCAGTGGTGGTGAGCCATTCTCAGCAGAAGAGAAGGTGGGCCTGGGGTACCGGGCAATGGGGATGGGCTGGTGGGGATGAAGAAGAGGAATAAAACCAGATGCCGTGCTGTAACTGCTGTATCTGGGCCCTGAGCCCTGTTGAGACACTACAGAGAGGTTATCTGAAACATGGTCAAGAATTAGGGGAAGGTCTTAGTAAGTTGCCAGAAATGTATCAAATCACCAAACATTTCTCTGTTTGTCTCTTATGCACCAGACATAGTTGGCAATTGTAGACACAAAGATGAAGACGATCTTCCTGACTTCAGGTCCCCCAGGTTCATCCATGGGCCCAGATATTTTTTAGGTAACATGTAGAATTCAGAGGCAGAACGGGCTCACAGACTGTGACTGCACAGGGGACCCATGATTGGGGGCATCAAAAAAAAAGATGAATGTAGGCATAGCCTGGTGGGAATGAATTTCAGGTAGATGGTGCCATCCAGTACAAGAAAATGAACTTTTTATTTTACATGTGCATTTGCACCGCTTAACTATGATTCTCTGAAAATACTGATGGGATAAACAAAATGAAGTGCTTTAAAATGGAACCTATTACTATGTATTGTTTAAGCATTGAACTACTAACATCACCATTTCAGATATGTCTTAATATTAACAGACAAGAAACACATCTCTTTCGCAAGAAGCAGGGCTGCATTCCTTAGTACGTGTACGTATAAGGAAGTGGGACGTGAACAAATTCCCAAAGGCCAAGCTGCGGCGCGCTCTGTCCCAACGCTGCACACGTGTCTGCCGGCCCCGGCCCCGCCTCCGCCCCCGAGCCCCACCCCAGCCCGATCTTGCAGGGTCTTCCAACACTCGCGAGAGCCCTCTCGGCTTCCACGTTTGCCACGTTCCAGAGGACCGGGAATGCCTGGAAAGTCGCAAGTGTCTCGCGCTTTCTGGCGGCTGTGTGGAGCCAGAACAACCCCAAGTCTGCAGGGGGGAGGGGAAGTGCAGCAGGATTCCACCCCTTCATAGAATCCTTTGTGATAGGTTCTATCCCCCATCACTCAGTCTTGCTGGGCGGGAGGGAGGCGGGGCTAGGCTGGGAAGGGGCGTGGCCCAAAGGGCCGTCGAGTCGCTCTCTGGCCTCTGGAGGGAGTCAAAGGCTTCGGCTCTGTTGAGGGCCGGGCACGCGCAGCCGGCGGGTGATCGAAAGTCTTCCAGTGCGCTGCGGGTGGTGCTGAGGTACAGGGGCTGCTGTAGGAGCCGCGGCTCGCACCCGCCACAGCGCCCGCCTCAACCCCTGGTTCCCCACGCACTGAGGGAGTCCTACACCCCTTGCCTGTTCCAGAGGTGCGCGAGATGGCTCCACGTAAGAATGCCAAGGGCGGCGGCGGCAACAACAGCAGTAGCAACAGCAGCAGCAGCAGCAGCAATAGTGGCTCGAGCAGCAGTGGAGGTGGCAGCAGCAGCCCCGGGGCCCGGAGAGGTGAGAGGCGCCTGTGGCAGGGATGTCGGACTGGCCCTAGGGGTGCGGTCCGGGCGGCGGGCGTTGCCGTCTTCTCTCTCCAGGTTCCACTGTGCGTCTCTTCCATCCTCCGCGTTTCTCCTCCTGTAGGCGCGGGCAGAGGCCGCGCTTGGTGGGCCTGGCGGGCAGACTAGAGGGGCCGGGTGATCAGGGTCCGCGGCCTCGGGTTGGTGGTGCGGGGGAGACCCTATTTGACTGATTCTTGCTGATCCCTCACCTGCAGGGTGCAGCCGAAATGGAGGTTATTGATCGAGACTTTCTTGGTTTTCCATGGGACTGAAGATGGGAGTGAGAGAAACAATTTACCTTTGCCTTGCATATATTAGGGAGTTTGGAAATGAGCCAAAGTCAGAGAAAATAAATTCCTGCCAAATCAACCTCTTGTAAGAGCAACTCAAAGGATAATCTATGGGGGGTATGGAGTGTATGTGGGGGAAGTGATTTGATTATTCTTTGCAATTATTTTAAATATTTTTTTGCCTTAATGTAGCTTTCTTAACATGCCTTCTAGTTGCTTTTAAACTATTACGGAGTACAATAGAATACTGGGCGAGCTTCTCTACTTTTTCCCATTGTGTGTGTGTGTGTGTGTGTGTGTATGTGGTGTGTGTGTGTTTAGATCTTACTCACCTTTCTATCCTATGTGCTTATCCACCAGAGGGAGAGCAGATGTTTTAAATCTGTTTCATCTCATATTTCAGTGGTTCTTGGTTTCAATTATACTTCCTTTAACTCCTCGGATATTGAAACTGCAGTACACATGTGTATTGGCTGTGAGCTGTAAACTTTTTGAAAATGATCGTTTGACATGATTTAGAGTAGATTCTGTGTCCTGAGGTCTACATGTAATGTATTCATATTTCTCAAGAAAATAAATCAGATAACCATATCCCTACTTCAAAGAACTCTTTGTTTATAGCACTTATTACTATCTGAAATTATCATATTTATTGTCATGTGTATTGTCTTCCTGTTTTACTCCCTCCTCTTGTTTATTTCTATTCTCAACCCCTAGAATATTCCTGGCCCCTAATAGGTGCTCAATAAATATTTGATCAGTGAATGAATGAATACAATTTAAATGGGGCAATTAACGTTACTGCACACATTTACATTCTGCAAACTAGTATTTGTGTTGGCAATGGAAAAAGACAGTTTGACATTCAAAGCAATCATAGTAACTTACCTTTGACATAAGAAAAACTTTGTATACTTTTGCCACTTGTCCTCCAATGCCAGTCAGTGACTTATGGCTAAAGAGTAGATGAACTGGCTCCAGCAGCTCTGGCTACTCTTTTCCAAGGTAGTAAATGAGAAGAGACATTGTGTGGCTCATGCACCAACAGAGAAAGCTGGTGAACAAGACTTGGATGTCAGTTGGTTTCAGAAGTTTTTCTGTAGCTATTTACAAAGGAAGCACATCTTTATTGCATATTTTAAAAAGTCATTTTCAGTCATGAGTCAAGACTGATTGCACCTGAGGAAGTCACTTTATACGGCCTATTACTGGTAAGAATTACTACTGGGAAATCTGTATGTATTGTGTTTCCACCCCCATGAAACTGAACCGATAACTGAACCAGTTTTAACAGGCAGTTAATAAATTTAGGAAACGTTATGAACTAAATGAATGTAATCTGATTTTCATTTTTAGGCATTGTAGGGAAACCTCTGCCCATATTTGAAGATCTACAGCCTTCTAAGCATTTTACATACTGATTCTATAATTGTCATGAAACAGACATAGTATATGAAAGAGAATATATTAAAAAGTACCAGTATTACATAAAAGCAATACAAATAAAAATGCCTCAAAGCACTTAAAGAGTTGGTATTGGAGTCTTCCATGTTACATAATGAGTAGTCTTTTTCTGCAGGCATTATTTTTTCCAGTAAATATTGAGTTCTGGTCATGTGCCACGTAGAAGGCACTAGAAATGGGAATGAGGATTCTTTCAGTCAAAAACTTACATGGGAGTGCTGACAGTGTGATTTTATTTGTAGTATTTTCTTGTAGCATGATATACCCAAAAGACAAAGGCAACTTCTCTTTTGTTACTCTGTTTTCTGGGTCATTGAAGTATAGATGTTTGATGCCCAAACCTTTCCAATCTGCTGGAGAAATCATAGAAGCCAAAGACATTTCAGCAGTGGGCTTACTGTGAGGCCCATTTGGTTCTCCATCTTATTTTAGAGATGAGGAGATTAATGTCCAGAGAAATAGTCTAGTTCATTAAAAATTGTGATGTTCTTGAAAACCCAACTAGTTAATGGGAGATCCAAGACTAGAACTCAGGTTTTCTGTTGTTCATTTATTATACCACAATGCTTGCATTTTAGATTGTCTAACGTGTAAGATATTATGAGGATCTTGGAGTTGAGGTGGATTATTTTTTGTTCCCTTCTGGGTCTCTGTATGGCACAGTACAGCTGGTTATTTAGGAAAAGTATGCTTTTGTCATTTTATCAATTAAATTTCCTGGGGCTAAAATTATGTTTGAAACAGTACATTTGAAAGGTATGGTTTGAGAAGTGCAAGCGCTCAAATAGTGAGGGTGTTTTTTTTAATGTTTTGCATTGAGAGTCTGAAGCTGGTAATGACATTGGTCACATTCAATCTTTTTATTGCTTCATTGTTGTATAAAAGTAAGGGGTAAAAAGGACCCAGTCTTTTGAAGAATGCGTTTTAGGGAAAAGGCGGGCATGTTGAAAAGCAGTATCTGGAAACTGAAACTCTGGGGATTTATATAACACTTAGATTTTTAAAGCTAGTGTCTGCTTTTCATTTTGCTTAACTTAAACTGAAAAGTACTAAAATGTCTAGTTTCCTATAAAGCTCAATGTTATCTGTTTCAGTTTTACTCCTTAAGATGTAAAAGAGATGTGAGTAAATTGGACCTTTAACTTGCATATAAAAATTTGACTTGTATAGCCAATTGAGGCCTGAGGAAACTTCTTTCAGATTTATAGATTTGAAAATCTTTGGTTAACAAGGATCATGATGCCTTATGTGCTTATTTTGTAGTATACAGACACTGGTGTGTGTAATGTTTTTGTTTATTTAGCTTTCCCCCTCTGATTATCATTCAGTCTTTACTTATCGTTTATAATATGTATGCATTTGTCATATTTTATCTAATAGGATCATGCTGCTCCACCGCCCTTTACCAGTAGGTGTCACTGTAGATACTGTTTCCTCCAGTCTGCAGCCTTGGATTATATAACACCAATTAGTTTTTTGAAATTTAATCAGTCCTGTACATACTCAAAACTATCGATGGACAACTACTGAGAAACTTTTAGCCACTGCTCTCAAAGTCTTCAACAGCAGATTTTGAAATTTAGTAGTAACAGTTTGTCCCTAGCAGCGTTGCTTATTTAGGCTCCTTTTTTGTAGAATTAAATGTATTCATACATAACCGGCAAAATTTATGCATTTGCAGATTCATTTGTTGGATATTGATCATTTTGAAATATTTGTGTTTTTTACTTTTAGCATCTCTTAGGCTACTAAGTAACTAACGAACATGATACACTGCTGATTGCTTTCTGGCTTCCTTTGAATGAATAGGCCTGGGCGAAATTCCATTTTCTTTGCTCACTCTCAGGGCCAGTTGCTTAATCCTCCATTAGTCATTCTAGGATGTAAAGATAGGAAGGCCACAATTATTCCACAAGAATGTGCACTGTTTTGTGTTCAGTGTGTTCAGTGGAGCAGCACTCTGTCTACTCACCCAGGTCCCATGGAACCAAGCACTAACCAAGGTGCTGAGAGAATTTGCAAACACACTTAAAAAAGACCAAACATATTAACCTGTACTGGGTTTACAAAATAGAAGGAAAGAGCTATATTTTAGCCTTGTTTTAAAATCATATCTCTCTGGGAGACTGCTAAAAAAGGAGAGGTTTTCATTTTCTACTGATTACCAGTAGAGTAAATTTGATGGAGGCTTATGTGGGCTCTCCTCCTAATGTGAGTTAGCATGATGGCATTTAACCCCTCAGCTCTCTGGTCCCAATAGAATAAACTTTTATTTCTTTAGAAAGGCAATGTAATTTGGGAGAGAGTGTTGACCTGGATTCATATCCAAGAACCACGTGGCAAGTCATTAAAAACTCTCTAATGTCAGTCTCCTTAAATAGAAGAATTACTCTCTCCTTTCCTTTCAGAGTTAAGACAGCTCTAAAACCAAATTTATATGCCGCTCTGTCTTTAGATTTTTTCCTTAAGGTCTTTTTAATCTAAGAGTGAGTACAAAAAATTGAAGACTACAAGGATAATAGAGCTGAGCAGGCCATTCATTGCATGCTTGTAATTTTTAGAAAATTGTAAAAAAAAAAGGAGTCATGTTTTGTTATAGTATTGTGTAGCATCAGTGTTTTAAGTAAAATGGATGTTCTGGAGGTTATTTTTGATGCTGTGGCTTTGAGTACCACTAGCCACATTTCTGTTTCCTTCTGAGGGTGTGTAAGTATCCCATTTGTCCATCAGCCTTCAAGTTGCTGATTTACCCTCTAATCCGTTTGAGGCCTGTAACATTATTTTATTTTACTAGAGCTCAGATACATTTTAGTCTTTCAATGCTCTTCCAGAACAGTTTTAATCTCATGAAAATATGCAACTTAGTTTATGTCTTGGATACTTCTGCATCTTCTAAGTGGTTTGTCCTCATTTTATACCATCGATTTTCAACCTTTTTCATCTCATGGCACACATAAGCTAATTACTAAAATTCTGTGGCACACCAAAAAATATAGTTTTGTGCTGATCTGACCAAAAATAGATATAATTTTGATTCATTCACACCAGTGCCTATTGTTGTGTTGACTGTTGGCATTTTTTTTCAAATTGAACAATCTAAAAGAAAAGAGGTCAGTGCCTCTGACTAAATGGTCAGGTATTGCATGTTTTAAAAATTCCTGCAGCACACAGGTTGAAAATCGCTGCTCTGTATCAAGGTGCAAAACAAACAAGCAAGCAAACCCATTTTTAAATTTAACTTTCCTTAACTAAAACCTGTGTGTACATAGAACCTATCTCCAGTGTAGCCATATCTTTGGGGAAAGCCTAGGCCACCTGTAGGGAAACTTGGGGTTGCCAGGGCTCCCTCATGTTTCAGTGCCTGCTGTCCAGAGTCTGCTTAGTGCGGTGCATGTGCATGTCGTATCTGTCTGGGGGTGTGCAAGTCTGGATGGAGTTTTGTCCTACAGTTCTGGCTGTTTTTATCAAACAACTGGAGATGAGGTTGTTCATTACTTCCTTCTCTCCATCCCCGTGTGCCCTGTGTGCTCTGTATATTCTGGAGCCCAGTGCTTTTTACCTTTTTTACTTTCTCGCTCTGCTGGTAGTACTGGGAGCCAGATGGTATTTTCTTGTGAGTCATCATTATTTTTTTTTAATTTAACTTTATTTTTCTGAAATGAGAGTGCTTTAGGCATTTGGTCTTCATTTAATAACTTGTTTTTAAGGGATGTATCTTTGTTGCCTTTAGCTGATATGGTTATCTTTTAATGGCAAACCACTGAAGATAATTTAGTTCTGATCAGGTAATGCCTGAGGACAAATTTGCTGTGGGTAACCTGTTAGACTCAAAGGAAATTTTGAGCTCAGTTGGTGAATAAACCTTTTAAAAAATAGTTACATAAGATCTTTTGAAGGATGAGGGCTGTTCCTTGGCCCTATTGTGAGTTCCAGGTGACCTGCCTGGCCATTCTGGCTGCAGCGTGACTGTCATCATCGATCACAGATGCTCTCTGTGCTGTTTCATAGTTAATGCATTAAACAGGCCTGGGGTAGTGGAGGGGGTGTCCAGTTAGAGCAGAGTGGAAGCCACTGTTGCTGGACTTGGAGAAATGTCAACACTTCTCTTCCTCCTGTTTGCCTACAGATTTAACCCATTCTGTATGGAAACCAGGCACCATCAGTCTTAATTTTAAAGTGAGAATATTGTTTGATAAAATAATTTTAGTCCATAACCAGTATTGGGTTAACTGCCTTTTTCTCATATTGTATAGAAGTTTGACAGCCTTTTCTGCCATTCCATTTGCAGACTCACTGATCTTCTGTTGTTCTATTCTGTCTCCAGCTTCTGTTTCTTGTTTATTATACTGCCAATATATGTGATTTCCACCCTACCTTTCACACCCCGTTTTAAATTTCAATTTTCCCTGAAATGGTATGATGGAAAGTCTTTTTGATCTTAGGTTCACATGTAAATTTTATATAGGAGCAGTTAGATTTTTTTCTTACACAAAAATAAAAATCTGTGTTGTAAATGTTTTTTTGAAAGAATAACATTAATTTTACCTTCCCATATTTTTAATCAAATCAGTTTGAATAAGATATTTATCACTGCGTTTTAGAAATTATTCCATGCCTTTTTGCAGGGAGTCACCTCTCTGACTTCTAGGATCCTAATATTTCTGTGTGCTTCTCTTTGAAACTCTATTTAAAATAGTACATACTTATGATCTAGAAACAGGTGTAAGAGTAATATAATGAATACCCACCCATATCCACCATACAGGTGGAGAAATAATATTACCAAATTCTTGGTTTCTTCTCTCCTGTGTTCTCCCTTCCCAGCCACTTACACATTTTGTGATAATCGTTCTCATGCCTTTATAATATATAATATTAGAAACACAAGTAATAGTATATACTGTTATGCCACACATTATACATTTTCTATTTGTTCATGTAAAATCTACCGTTAAAAGCAATATATGTGAAAACTGCTTAGGAAGTATCCCTGTGTGTGGAAATATATGTATACTTGTTTAGCACATGTTGACAGTTTTGTGAATTGGCTCACCTTTGGCATGTGAGTTTGACCCCACTTGTTTGGGTTCTACCAAACTCTGGCTCTCCACTTTCATGCAGGGTGGGCAAAAGTAGGTTTATAGTTGTGAGTGTGCAAAACACAGTTTGTTCTTGTATTATTACTTATTAATTATTGCATTATTTATTTGTATTAATTATTGCATTATTTATTTGTATTATGTAAACCTACTTCAGCCCACCCCCGTGTATATAGTTCTTCTTTGTAGGAACATGCTGTTTTGTGTTTAGCCATCCTATTGTGAAAGAACAGTTGGCTTGGTCCCCACCCCCCAAACTGCTGCCATGAACACTCTTGTACTGGTCCGTCTCCTGCGGTGTTTCTGGAGTATGATTCAGGATTGGAGTTGTTGGAGCACAGCAAACACACATACTGAACTTTACTAGATATTACAGTTTTTTTAACCCCAAAGTGGTTGTATCACTTTTCACTCCTGCCCACAATGAATAGAACTGCTCTCTATGTGCTGTAACTAGGGAAGGTTTACTGTTTGCAAGTTTAGTGGGTGTGAAGTAGTACATTGTGGTTTAAACTTGAACTTTCCTGGTCACCTTTGAACTTACTAGTGAGACTAGCCATTTGCGGTTCCTTTTCTGTGAATTGCCTCTTCGTATGTTTTGCTTATTTTTCTGTTTCTTTTTTGTATTTTTATTTTTTATTTGTAGACTTTCTTTCTGTATCCTGAACCTTTTGAGTATTTTTGTGGTAAAGGGCTTTTCCTGTCTGATTGTTCACATTGTCATATTCTTTATTTCTTTTTCTTTTTTATCACATTGTCATATTCTGTGGTATATTTTGTTGAACAAAAGTTTTTAGATTTTTAAGATATAAATAAATATATTTTACACTCTCATCCACGATGTGTAGTAAGTTGTTTCGATCTGTACTAACATTTGCTGTTGTCAGTCTTCTTATTTTTAGCCATTCTGCTATAGGTTTTGTGGCTTCTCATTATAGTTTAAAATTCTGTGACTAATAATGTCATATCCTTTTTCTTGTGCTTATTGGCCATATACACTATCTTCCTGTGCGAAAATTCTGTGTAGCTCTTTTATCCATTGTTGTTGGCTTTTTGTCTTTGTGTCATTTTGCTACCCTTTTCATATGTTCTGGTTAGAAGTTCTTTCCAGATAAATATTATAAATATGTCTTCCAATCTATTACTAACCCTTTTCATTGTCTTAATCATATCTTTGGAAGTACAAATATTTTTCATGTTGACATTTATTTTGTGTTTTATGTTTCTTTAGGATTGGGGGAATTCCTTTGTATTTCTAGGTTGAGAATTTTGTCAGATGTTTTTTCTCTAATCAAAATGATCATGTGGCTTTTCATCTTTATATTGTTAATATGGTAAATTGTACTTATTGATGCTTTGAATGTTAAATCACCTTGCATTCCTAACATAAGCCTCACTTGGTCATGATGAGTTATCTTTTTTATATGGTGCTTTATTTGCTAATATTTTAATTTTGTTATTTTATTTATATTTTTTAGAGACAGGGGAAAGGAGGGAGAGAAACATCAAAGTGTGGTTGCCTCTTGCACGCCCCCTCCTAGGGACCTGGCCCACCACCCAGGCATATGCCCTAACTGGGAATCCATCTGGTGACCCTTTGTTTTGCAGGCTGGCACCCAGTCCACTGAGCCACACCAGCCAAGGCATATTCGCTAATATTTTGTCGGCAGTTTTGTGTTCATGAGGGATGTGGCTCCATAATTTTCTTTCTCTCTTCCTCCCCTTCTCCTCCTCCTTTTTTTCCTTCTTTCTTCCCTTGTGCCCCTTCCTTCCAGTGATGATTAGTACTCAGTTTTCTGTGCATGTGTAGATTATAATTTATAATAACAGACATCCTAATTTAAACTCACTCTTACATTTCTAGGAATAATGCAGCCATGTGATATTACATATTTCTCAATATTATTGGATTAGTTTTGTTAATATGTTCATAAGTAAAATTGACCTGTAGTTTTCTTTGCTGGTTTTGTTATCAAGGTTATATTAGCCACATAAATGAATTTAGGGAGATTTCCTCTTTATTTATTTATTTTTTTGCAGTAGCTTTATAAGACTAGTTGTTTGGCGTAACTCATTGGAACCTTTTTGTTATTTGCTCCCGTTGCAGAGGACATGGGGTAGGGAGGAGGGGAAACTGCTTCACAGTTTAAACAGTTATATGACCATTTAAGTCTTCTCTTTCTTCTTGAGTCAGGTTGGCTAAGTTACATTTTTGTTTCTTCTTAGGTACATTACATTTATTGAGGATGTATTATTTGTTTCTGCTTTTGCATTTTCAAACCTACTGCCAAAAGTTGTTTATGGTTTTAGCTGTAACTCTTGAAAACAGAATGTAGCTATTACCTTGTAATACAGTAAAATTATTTGAAAAATCACTAAGTATAGCTTCTTTACATCATAGCTAGATTTTAGACACAAAAATGTTTTTCAGAGTTTCCTGAAATGATGAGTCTTTATCCAGTAGACTGGCTATCCTAATATCTGTGAGAATGGAAGCCCTCAAACACTGGCAGTCGGGTGGGATTGAGTTGGCTGGGTGACCTCGCTCCTCTTCACGTGGCTGGGACTACCATTGGGTGCCTTGCTTGGTTCAAGGTTGAACTTACTCTCTTCATGAATGAAACAGTACTTGCTTTATGGAACTTTCAGATTTATTTGATCATTTTGTGGGTTTTAGCTACTCAGTCTATTTAGATAGATCAGTAAATAAGTACACCTGGAGGCCGAGGGTGCCTGATGTAGATCTAAAACACAGTCACTGATGGGCTCTGGCTCGTATGACAGGTGCTAGTAGGTTTCTGTGCCAAACACAGCCCAGTGTTTCAGTTACCCCTTTGCTCTGTAAGATTATAGAGCTAGGACATTTCTAAGGTGAAATAATGTATAACGAAATTGCAAAGCTGATAAGCAACTTGAATTTATTTCATTTTATTTTTCCAGAGCTAAGGTATTATTTGTGTTAATAAATCCCAAGCCAAGTTTTAGAATTCTCTTGTGATCAGTAAGATGATTCGAGTGATTAGAGTAAGAATACTTGTGATTGAGTAAGAATAGAGTGAGAATGATTAAGATAGAGCACAGTTCACCAGCTTAAATAAGTACTGACTTGGAATAAACATAAAGCTGTGTACATTCCAGATCTTTTCCCTCAGCTGGTCCCTCAACAAAGCCTTGCAGTCTGTCTTTGTGTTCTCAGTTGATGTTTACCCACGTTTTCACCACCAGTGATTTCAGTCTTCAACTCCTCGAGCTCAGTGCCTTACTGCTTCTCATTCAGTTTTGACCCGTGACTTCTTCCCATTGTGAGAAGAAATCAGAGAACATCCTTCAGGAGTTGCTCCTCTCCTGTGTGCTGGATGGGGATTGGCCTGTGAGTTGAATGACATTGGGGGGTAACTGACATGAGGCTGATTACCCCGCCTAGTGGGCAGACTGGGTCTAGGACCTAGAGCAGTGGCTAAAGCCAATGCAGTGAGAATCCTGAAGAGATATTGCTCTCATTTGGACGTGAAAACTTCGCAACAGTTGAGCTGGTGAGGTGTGTCTTTAATGTGTAGTTTGGTAAAGCCCCTCCTCTTTATTTAGCCTGAAGATGCCCCAGTAGGGTGGTGAGTAGAAATGAGCCAGTACCATAGTGAGAATAGAAAATGTTGGCATTCGCAGCTATTATGGACCTTTGGGTCTCCACCTACCTGATAGAAAAACAAAGGCTAGTCAAGAAATCCTGAGCCTCTCTGGGTGTTATTCTAAGTGCACATCACCTTGTCAGGGACTGTGAGCCATACTTACCGACGCCCCAAGAACTGTTCTTCACCCCCTCACACCCCTTCCTTTAGTCTTTCTCACGTAATCTAAAACAAAACAAAAAAACACAAAAACCTCTTCCTACTCTGTCAACCCTACCCAGCAAAATATCACAAATAATTAATATGGGCTCATTTTCTTTTCTCTTGTACTTCTGGTAAACAGGGACTACCTCCACCCTAAATCCACTGGGCTCTTGTTCTTCTACTTTATCTGCTCTCTAAAGGATAGTCTTCCCAGGATTGTTTGCTTGGTCTTGCTTTGATCCTCTGCTGCACACTCTTCATTCATAACTATTAACTATTGATGGCTCCCAATTCTAAAGTGCTCCTGAGCTATAGACTTAACATATAACAATAATGACAGGAAAAATATTAACTACCGCTTATTGTGTGCCAACTATATGTCAGATTGTGTACATTTTTATATTTTTACATTTAATTCTCATAGTAATTCTCTAAATTCTCTTTTTGTAGATGAGGAGATGGAGGTTTTATTTGTCAAAGTTCGTGGATTTAGGAAGATTCAGAAAAGAGTGTAGATACCAGTTTCCACTGTGAAGACACTTCAGTTGAGCATTGTAGACTCTCATAACTGGTCCTGTTTCATCCTTGTGTCACACTGTTTTTATAAAGTGGAAATTTGATCATGTTTACTTCCTTATTTGAAAACCCAGCTACTCAAGATAGATTTTAAATCCCTCAGCATGATCTAGGAGGCCCTTCATGCTCTTGCTCCTTTTACCCTTGTTAGCCATTCTCTGCCTCTCTTTCTCTATGTTTATATTAATTGAGCCATATTAAATCACTTTCTGTAGTCTCCATGTTTGCACATGTTGTTTCCTTTTCAGAGCAGCTTCTCACTTTCCTTTTCCCTGTGTGACTCCTGTGTATCCTTCAAGATTTAGCTCCTACATCAGCTCTTCACTCCTCTCCCTTCATTGTCTTGCTGTAGACTGTTTTTTTTTCCTCCCCCACCCCCAGTGTGGGCTCCTGTATATAGCACCCTCTGCATATTGCTATTTTAGCATCCTCATTCATTTACAGGTTCCTTCACGCTACTAGACAGCAAAATCATCAGACTGAACTAGGGCTGGGACAGTTCCTCCTTATGTTTGATACAGTAAACACCATGTTTTGTTTCCTTTTTATCTCTAATGCTTAAATGATTATCTGGACTTAGTAGATACTCAGTGAATCTTGGAATGAACAAATATGGGTAAAAAAAGTCTTCCCTTTAGTAGATCAAAGGGCAGTGAGGGTAGGGGCTGTTGTTTTGTGTCTTATAGACTTTGAATGTAATAAGTGCTCAAAAGTTATGTGTTGCATGGTAGATTTTTTAGGTTTATATTACGGGGGCAAGAACACAGATCAGAAAGTCTTGTTGATGTTTATAAGTGTCCAAGCTAATGACGCAAACAGTAAAATTATTGGGAATGTGTATACTTCATTGGTGCAGAATTTTTTAAATAGATTGAGACCTTTAATAGATATGGTTAGGCACCGTGCTAGTAATTTCAACACAGTAGCTTTTGGAGTTACACCTATGGGAAGCTATTCTGAAGCCATGAGAGGCATTCCTTATGATTTCATTCATGGTTCGTTCTGATTGGGAAGAAGTTTGGGTGGAAACAGACATTTTATTCTGTATTTTGTGAAATTGGAAATACCTTGCTTACTTTCCAAGATTTTGATTTTCCTCTTTTTTTATTAAATAGGACTCAAAGACAGGCTAAACTTATTTATGTGGGTGCTGTAATAGTGCTAAAATATTCTTCCTTTTTTTTGGTTTTGGCTTTTAAAATTCCTTTGTAAGAATGGTGAGTATTTCCTTTTTTGACTTAAGACCTAAGATTGACCAATTTTGATAGAAAAATATAAAACTGTGAAGTGAACAGTGGTAACCTTTATAAAGATAAGTTAGGAGCAGATTCTATGTTAAATGCTACATCTTTAAAATACAAGATTTTGATTCTTCCCAAGTGATTATTTAAATACATATTGTTCTATATACCCTTTTATCCTAATAGAACCAAAGTGAAATTTGTTTTTCTTCCCCACTGAGCATAATGTAGGTGGCCTTCCTTGTTCATTGCTGTAGCACAGGGTAGGGATTTTAGGAGTGTTGAATGAATGAATGAGTATTCAGGTATATGTGAAAAACTGGGGAAGCCATTTAAAATTTACCACCTTGTGATTTTTATTACTAGCTTATAGAGCTGAACACACTTTGTTTTGCTGATTTGAGTTGTATGTTGATCAGAAGTGTTCTATTGAGGGCAATACTTTTATTCAGGATGGTATTAAAAATGTTTAACCACGGACGTTGGAGAGGGCCCGCCCGGTCAGCACCTGTAAAGCATACTTGCTGCTGGAACTTGAGCTTCTCTAACACTTGCACGAAGCTGTGCGACTTCAGCTTTTTTAGGTATTCAGATCTTCTGGGTCATACTCCTAGTCTGCTGCAGAAGCAGACCAGGTTATTCCAGAACATAGTCAAGACACCAGCATTTGGAACGGTGTCAACGCAGGACAGTGGTGTGCTGGGTGACTTTTGTTCTGGGCAACCTCGTCCAGGGGAAGGAGGGAGTGCAGTTACTGAGGCTGGTGCTGAGGGAGAGGTTGTGGAGGGCGTTTAGAGCAAAGTGAGGCAGTGAGTAGGGTTAAGCGCCGTCTCTGAACATGTGGTGATGATAACCATTACTTTGGTTTTGAAGTGGGGTGGGGTTGGGAGGAAAAGGACACAGACTTGGGGGTGGGATGGGGCAGCCAAGTCTATGAAGCTGATGAAGTTCAGTCAGTACCTCTCCTGTCCATTCCTGTCCCTCATCCAGGACTAACCCGACCTCCGTCCTGTGAGATTTGGTTTGTTTTTAAAATACTCTTTGTATGTTAGATTTGCTTTACAATGTAGGTGCCCCCCAAAATTTATACATACATTTTAGATTTTTATGGGAATACCATGTAAATGTCCAATGAAGTTTGTGAGGGCTTACTGTGTTCCAGGCCTCATGCCCAATGGGGAGGGCATACAGCACTAAAGTCTAGCACCAGCCTCTGGGGACTTTGCTGTCCTGCATGTGGGCTGCAGAGCAGTAAGCGTCTGTGGAATGAGTGAGGTGTGATCCAGGAGTAGGGAGACAAAGACTAACTGAGGAGGAGCTGAGGCTTTCCAAGACTCAGAACTACAGCCCCAACGAACGTTTCCTGAGGGAGTTAATCTTTGGGAATGTGAGAAAGTTAGAAGAGGTGGCAAAGATACTGGAGGGACAAATGCCCCATTTTTATTAAGGGGAAGAAAGGTAGACTCAGGGCAACTGTAAACTGCTGTCTTTTTACAATACTAGGCAAATTCTAGAATTAAAAATTATTTTTTCGCCCTGGCTGGCGTAGCTCAGTGGATTGAGCTTGGGCTGAGAACCAAAGCATCGCAGTTTCAATTCCCAGTCAGGGCACATGCCTGGGTTGCAGGCCACAGCCCTCAGCAAGCTCATATTGATGTTTCTTTCTCTCTCTCTTTCTCCCTCCCTTCCCTCTCTAAAAATAAATAAATAAAATATTTTAAAAATTATTTTTTCATACTTAGAAAAGACATTACAGGAATGCAAGTTTATTTAAAAAACAAAAGCAAAAACTATGCGTTCAGAGAAGCTTTCTAGATCAAGTGATCAGGATACAATGTAATTTTTCCTTACTTCAAGGTATTTAGAAACCATCTCTGAAAATCCCACTGTGCCTAAGATGGCAAAACATTGGTCATGTGATCTGGTTTGAATCACTGTTGACTGCAGAACTCTCCCCACAGAGTGCTGATTTAATGCCCTGAGGTCAGCTGCAAGAGAGGCCTGCCCAGTTGTGCTTATTAAATGTGTGGGTTGCACAAAGCTATGAGGGAAAAGTGAGGCCAGAGGGAAAGGCCCATGGCGCACAAGAGTGGCCTGGCTGGGAAGGTGGACTTGAGCAGGGTTAGCACTTTGCAGAAGGAACTCACTGTTGAAGATAAGCTGGGAGAGGCTTGAAGTAGTAGATCTGTTTTTTTTTTTTTTTCCCAGAAAGCCTAGTATTTTGTTTGGTTGGTTTTTTAAGTGTTTGCAGTCTCTGAGGGAGTTGCCTGCATGATGTGGCTATTAGGGACCAGAGTGAGGAAGGTGGAAATCCCCCTGGGTCGGGCAGGTTGCGTCTGAAATTGTGGTCTCAGTGTGTTAGGGGGCAGTGATGGAGGCTGCTCAGAGTGAGCTTTCATATGAGGCCCTTGGGGTGAGGGTGTGTTAAGCATAATGTGAGGGAGTCATGAAAACCCTGGGGACAGCTGGTCTGGATTGAAGAGTCCTCCTAGGGGACATTACCCTCTCCAAGTGTTTGAATGGCTCCCCAGTGGTAGAGGAGTTAGATTATTCTCTCAGGAAAGACTGAGGTGAAAATCAGGGCATCCCATGGAAGATGCCCACCAAACAGATGGCAATATGAAGTCTGTACAGAAAGTATCCAGCCATGTACTATGAAAAATAGAGGCATTTATTGAAGACAAAACAATATACAAGAAACATTGTACATAGCACAATGATACCTCAGTCCCCTTCAAAGTAGGCACCTTGGGACCTCACACAGTTCTCCCAGTCACCATCAGTTGCCCCATTGTATTTCCCTGAATCTCATCAATGGTCTGAAATTTCTTCCCTCTCAGAAGTGAATTTAGTTTTGGGAAAAGCCAGAAGATTCAGGGCAAAAAAGCTGGGCCGTAGGGAGGGGCTGAGTTATCTGAGTGATTTGATGTTTCTCCAAAAAACTGGGCAACAGATGTGATGCATGAGTGGGTGTGTTGTCATGATGAAGCTGCCAATCACCAGTTGCTTATAGCTACAGCCTTCTGAATCATCTGAATAGTTTCCAGGGAGGAATGTTCAAGCTTAACACAAAATTTGATGCAGATTCATCGCTGTGCTCACTCAGTCATTTCGAATGTGATGGCCACACAGTACACATGCTCACCCTATGGTGTCTACCCCCTCCACAGCCTAGTACAGTGAAGTTGTCATTGTTCATGCATGTGCATTCTAGTCACTCACCTTGGTTGCCAGGTTGCATTGATGTTGCACAAATTGTTCTCATAATATTAACAATGGCTGGACTTTTTCTGGACAGACCTTGTACATGAGCACAAGCTATGTAAAGGAGACATCAAGTGGAGATAGTTTTCCATTTGGTTTTTAATAAGTTTGAGACCAGAGATGCTGAATTGGTGGTTTGTTTGTTTTTTCATTATTTCTGGGTTTAGGACTTGCTTCTTTACTTCTATTTTTTTTAAGCCCATTGAATTTTATTTTTATTTTTACATTTTTCCAATTTTTTGCTTTGAGGCTTTCAGACCTACATAAGAGTGAAGAGACTTGTCCATTGAGAGACTTGTGTGTACCGTTCACCTGGATTTACTCACTGTCAACAGTTTACTGCATACACCTTTCTTTCTCTCTCTGGAACTCTGTAGAAGTCAGTTGTCATCATCATGGCAGTTTGACTCACTTGCCTACTTTTCTGTGTATATCGTAAGGACAAGGACGTTCTCCTACATGACCCCAGTCGAATTCCCAAACCCAGGAAATTTAACACTGGAATTATCCAAATGCACTCCATATTCAGTTTCTTTAGTTGTCTCTAGAAGCATCCTTAATTCTTAAAGATTTACACTTTTCTAAAATTTTTCCACTTACCTAGAAGACATTCATGAATTAAACTGGGAGCTTTTAATATTTTAGATTCTTGGCCCTTACCCTCTAGAGTATCTAATTCTTTAGAATGGGCCCAGAAATCTGTTTCATCTAAACTTTTTAATTTGAAAAAAATCAAACCCTCAATATAGTTATAAGGAAGGTTATTTGATTCACCAGTTACTAATGTTTTGATATGTTTGCTTTCTATGTGTCTCTCTAGACACACACACACTGTGTTTTTTTTGTTTATTAATTTTGCTTCTGAATCACTTGAAAGTTAAATCATAACACTTCACCCTTGAATTCTTCAGGATGTTTTCCCTAAGAACAAGGATATGCTCCAACATAACCACAATGCAATTATCATGTATGCTGAAGAAATTTAATACTGCTACACTAGTCTTACCTAATATCAAGTCCATGTTCAAATTTTCCTAATTTATTCTAATAATGTCCTTTAAACTGATCTTCCAACCCACCGTTGCATTTTTGATATCTTTCTTACAATAAGGACTTTTTTTATTAAATTAGATTTTTCCCCACAAAGTTTCACAGGTAAACTGTATACCTTTTCTCTAAAATATGTATGTTGCTTTTTGTGATTTTTGTAAAGATTTTATGAGGCAGGTGGGGGAAAGTCATTGTAAAAAGGAGTTTTTTTTATTTCTTCTCATTACAACAGCCTAGTAATTTAAATTTGTGAGTCATGAAAAGTTGGAGAGACACATACATATAAAAACACAGATGAACTACTACTTGAAAGAAGTCAGGGTTCAAGAGTTGGCTCGTGTGTGGCAGAGGAATTATGTTCCATCTGGTTGAATTTGCGAGGAAAATAACTGGCTTAGAAATTTCTGTGAGTCCTCATAGCTAACGAAAATATCCCTTAAAATGGTTTTTCCTCTTGGTTTTACTCTCTGTGGCCCCTACACCAGTAGACACTTAGTTGACACAGGAACTTTCTTTGCTGCGCACAGCGTGGAGCCGTCAGGGGTGTCCGGTGGTGACTGTGCATCACAGATCAATGGCGTTGCGCAGGTGCTGAAAGAGGTGTCACCTTTCAGAATGTGAGGCATGGACACCCTGTTAGGTTTAAGCAACATTTTCCAACTTGGTGATATATTTTAAAATATATAGAATTAATACACAAACATCATCAAAATTAAAAACTTGTACCCATCAAAAGATGCTTTAAAAAAATAAATAGAAAAGGCATCGCCTGGGAAAGTTTGTAACAGGTGTATCTGTTAAAGAGCAGGTGTCTGGGAAATACAAAGAGCTGCAATTCAATTAAAGCCATAGAAATAGGAGCATGTGCAAAAAAAATTAAATAGACAGTTCACAAAACAATATTAAAAAATGGTCAATAAACACTTGAAAAAAGTGCTCACATACTGGTCCTCAGAGGAATATAAGTTAAACCACAGTGAGCTATAATTGCATACTCACCAGAGTGACTAAAATGAAGAAGATTGGCACCACCAAGTGTTGACAAGATTATAGAACAAAAGAACTCTCAGACATTCCTGGTGTGTATATAAAATGGTAGAACCACTTTGGGAAAAAGGTCTGGCAGTTTCTTATAATACTAAACATACATATGCCCTATGACCTAGCAATTTCAACCCTAGGTATTTACCCAAGAGAAATGCAAACACCTATTTTTAATATGCCAGCAATACTCTTGTAGAAGAATATTCTGAGTAGCTTCATTTATAATAATCTAAAATGAGAAAGAGTCCAGCTTTTTACTAACAAGGAAGTGAATACACTCTGTCTGATATATGTGGTATATTCATACAGTGTAATACTACACAGCAACAGAAAAGAACGAACTCCTACTATTCATAACTTACATGGCTCTCAGGAACAGAAAGCTGAGGGAGAGAAGCCTCACAAACAAGCACATGTTGTGTGATGCCATTTTTATGAAATTGCAAGAACAGGCAGAACTTACCTGCAGTGAAATCAAATCAGAACCGTGGGACAGCCTTAGGGATGTGGGTTGCATACTGTATATGTGAAAACTCAGGGAATATACATCTTAAAATTAGAGCATTTCATTTCATTTAAATTTTAAGTAAAAACTAATAAAGAAAAATTAAGGTGTAGTTTATAATATAGAAGCTGAAGTACTTAGGGGGAGTGCACTAATGTCCACAATTTATTTTGAAATGTATTATATATGTGTGTGTGTGTGTGTGTGTGTATGTGTGTATAAAATGGATTATTGGATGGAAGAGAGGAATGAATAGAAGGCCATAAGCATTATGATAAAATGTTAATGGTAGAATATAAGTGATAGTTGGTGGGTGTTCTCTGTAACATTCTTTCAGCTTTGTTGTGTGTTTGGGAATGTTTATAATAGTGCTTGTTTAAATTGTATGAAATAGCCATTTTTGTTGGCCAAAATGGTCAAGCACTGACAGTTTTTTATGGTTCGGCCTAATGTTTGCAGCCACATGTTGAAGCTGTTTTATTTAGTAGTCTTTACCTGACAGCGTATTAATATGAAGCTTCGTTTTCCTCCTGTCATTGTACTTAGTTGGACTAGATGAATCTCTTGGTGCCAGAGACTCTTGATTGTCTCTGGCATGGATTCTTAACATCCTAGTCACTTTCCATTTGTAAAAGTCTGTCTGGTTTAACTCTGATCTCATTGACGTTGCAAAATTTCTTGTCCCCCATTAGAAGCAAGGCAGGAAGGAGTGCCTGCCGCAGGGAAGGAGTGGTTGTGCTCTCTGTGTGGGCGCTTTGGGACAGTGTCCACCTTGCCTCTGCTAGACTCTAGCTTGTCAGGGGTGCTGAGGCAAGGGAGAGGTCAAAAGGGAAAGGCCTCTGCCACCTCACAGGCCCCTGTCAGAGTCTCCTCTGCTGGTTGATAACTGTCCATGGTTGCCTGCAAATGACAGGCACCCACAGGCTTCCTCTGTGAGTTCTCTGGAGGCCTTATAAGGACCATGCCTTCCAACCCTTCTGGGCATCTACTCTTACAGAATACCCCACCCTCTGGCTTCTGGGTGTCCCTTGCCTGGCAGTCAACCTTTCTGAGTAAGATGCTGGCAAGATGGTACAAACCCGAGTGCTCTACTGCTGCCCACTGTGGTCTGTGGGAAGCTGGCATCTCACCAGGAGTGCATGCCACTTGGTAGTGGCCAGGCCACCCTTTATCTGCAGCTGTCTCTCCCCAGTTCCCCTTAGCTGCTGCTCAGCAGCATGGCTGACCTTAGTCTTCAGTTCCTGCAGAGATCAGGGTCCACAACAGCCTGCCCCCAAACCTTATCATAAGTTATATTCTTAGTCCAGTGGCCAAAGGCTCCAGACAGAGTCACTCCTATCAGGCAGGACATTAAGGGACCTAGAGATCACCTCCAAGAAGGTAAGGACAAAAGCCACACCCCTTTGGGCAAAGTTAATCACTACGCAGTTTTCAGTTGCGGCCATTCTTGCTTTTTTACTTATTTCTGCTATCAGCTTCATTATTATTCATTTATTTAGTAAAAGGTCATTGGCTACCCCCAAAATGTATTGTGTAAATGGCATCAACTTGTTTATTGGCCTGCAACTTGATAAGATGCATATGTTTTGTAATTTGTGCTTGAATTTTCTGTATATTTTGTGCTAGTACTTTCATATCCCACTCCCTGCTCTACCCCTCCCCATTTGCACTCAATGCTTATTATGCATTGTGAATGCTGCTTTCAGGGAACTGATGGGGGTGGAAGGCCATGCATCTTTTGCTCTCTCAGTGGCTTAAGGTCAAAATACCTTCATGGGCAGGGCTGCAAATCAGTCACGGTCATGCATAAGGGCTTTGTGACCTGGTTTGTTGCAGTGGAGTTAGAGTTACAAGTAGGGCTAGGCTTTTTTGTTAATTGATTTTAGATTTAAAAATAGCACATTTTTGTTTTAATAGCTCACCACTTCAGAGTTTCTGGTTGGACATTATAACTCACTTTATACTTTTGCCACTCCCAGTTCAGCAGGCGACTGTCTCGTTTTGAACATCACATTGGTAACTGTGACCCACACAGACTCATGATTGGATAGTCAAATAATGGTTTTTCTTCTGAGACTATTTTCTCTCTCTTGAATGCTATATAGGGAGGAATTGTTAAGGTTAAAGAACTAACTCATTAGATCTGGCATGAGAAACTAGTTGTTGGAGTTAGCTGCCATTTATATTGTTCAGCATCTTACCAGTGGAGCTCTGGCACATCACAGATTCACAAGGCAGGGTTGATGGGCCAGTGTTCTGGGTTCAGCTGTTCTCTCCTGCAGTGAGTTAGTGGTGATGCAAATATAGGTGCTGCTGCAGTGGTTCCTCAACTTGGGGTTCCAAAGAATGATAAAGTTTCCCAACAAATCCAGGGGCTGATGTTAGTAGGCATTGCTCGTATTACTTACACTGATGTAAATGGAAGTTACTTCCTCAATTTTATTTTACTAAATTCTAAAGTGCTTGGGAACCACTTGGTTTCTTTCTTGATATTCTGTCTTGACTATTTGTCAATGTTTTCCTGCTATGAATTAGTTTTAGGATAACTAAATTCATGAAGATGAAGCATCCTGAAGTGACCTGACATTTGTTGGACTAAACTTTGCTCCCTTATTTCTGGAGCATTAGCAGGAAGAGATTACTCCTATAGTATCAAGGATTTGAGAGGGAATTTACTTATTTAGCAAATGTTTGTTGGGTTTCTACCAGATGCAAGACAAGTGTACAGTAGTGAACAAGCTGACACAGTCCCTGGCTTTATGAAACTTGCATTGTGGAGGTAGAAAGAGATTACAAACAAATTATCAATGAAATAACACTATGAAGAAGTACTATGAAGAACATTTTCTAATATGGTCTCATAGGAGTATGGGAAACCTTCCTTAAAGAGGTAGGGTTTAAGCAGAGTGAGCAGGAGATAGCTGTGTGTTGAGGGCGCGGGGAGCATGTGGTGGAGCAATGTATTGACATCCCAGGAAGAGAGAACTGCCTGTGCAGAGATGCTGAGACAGAAAGAACATGGTGAATTTTTGCCTTTTGTGTGTGTGTGTGTGTGTGTGTGTGCGCGTTCGCGGACATGTCTGGAATATACACGCACAACTGCGGGAAATGACACCAAATTAACGCCAGAGTGACAGGCTGGGGTCATGTCAAGTGGAGTCTTATCCGCCACAGTGAAGGTTTTTATTTTATTCTGAGAATAGTGTGAAGCTATTGAGAGATTAAAAACACAACAGGATAGTAATATAATCACATATAAAAATATTCTGGCTGCTATGGAACGATACATGTTATGTTAAGTACTGTATTAGCCTAGGAGAGGATGATAACTTGGGTTTGTATGGTCACAACAGAGAGGCAGAAGCACAGCTGCTTCAGGCAGGATTTCCCACTTTTTCATATCACAGCATACACAAATACTTTTTAAAAACATCACACTGGGATAAAGAGACAAGGATGTACCAGGTGCTGAGGGAGTTCACATTTTGGCACAGTGGTAACCCACTTGCAACAGCCTGATGGAGAAACTCTGATCTGGGAGATGGGGGTTTGAGTCCCAGGCTTTTGGCTTAAGCCGTTGTCTTGATGGAAGTGTTCCTGAGATTTAGAAACTGGAGAGAAGAGGGGAAGGATCACGGGTTAGTTTGCATGCAGGCTGAGTCTGAGGTTTCCTTCAGTCATTCACGTGGGGTGTGAGTAGACAAATACGTGGGTTTGGTGCTCAAAGGGCATACAAACATAAGCCGTATAAGCTGTATAGGAGGCGCCTGAAGTCAGCTAGGGAGGTGGCATAGGATCAAGGAATTCCCTTGAATTCTATGGAATTCATATGGAATTTCCATATTTAAAAACTAGAGGAGAATGTGCCGGTCCAGGAGATTGAAAATTAGTCCAGAAAGGTGGACAAGACATGATAATTCTGAAGTAATGAAAGTCAAGGGGAGAGAATGTTTTAGAAGGAGGGAGAATTCTCCTGAGAGGGCAAGGAAGACAAGGAATGAAATTTTCTTTCGGGTTTAATGACATGGAAGTCATCGATGTGACATTCGAGCCACTGCTACTCTGGAGCCATGTGCAGAAGCCAGGTTGCAACCTACAGGTTGTAAGGAGTGAATGGGCAGTTAGAAAATAAAAGCAGTAACTTAACAGCTTTGTGGAGAATTTCCTCTGTGTTGGGAAGAAGAAAGAGCATGGGGTTGAGGGACCACGTAGTGAGGCCAGTGGTCTAGGAGAGTGAAAAGGTGAGGAGTGTAAGGAAGCTGAGGAGGGAAGGCTCGGTGGCCTAATTAGGCAGAAAGCAGAAAGTGAATGCAGGTGAGTGTAGCCTTGTGGGTTGGCAGTGCACTGTCAAGACACTGCTGATGGTTCTGTTTCCTGTGTGGAGTAAGAAGCCATGACATATTTGGAGCGTGAAGATAGAATATTTAGCAGCAATGATTGCTGGTAGTCCCTGAGGGCAGGTTGCAGTCATCTTGCCTGTGTTCCTTGCCTGGTGGCCATGTGTGCCCAGCTGCCCTCACAGTCACCAACAGGGTGATCTTGTGTTCCTCTAGGAGGCAGTTATGGCAACGACTGATGCAATGAAAAGATGAAGGAGCCAAGGAGTTAAAAGTTAGGGAGTGACCTCAGCGATGAACTATGGACTCTTAGGCTGGGTTAGGGATGCATGTAGAGAGGTAGTGTTTCCTAGATGGGGGTGGTGCAAGCATAAGTTTTACTCAATGTCTGCAGGGTTACTCCTGTAATAGTGGCTATTTAATGTTAGGTTTAGAATGGTAAAACTTGCTTCTGTGCTTTGGAGACTATATGTAGGTGAAAAGTTTGTTGTTTATGTTTTAAAGAACTGTTTTTTGGTATCTCACGGTACCCTACAGTCCTTATATTGATGCAAACAAGCTTTTTTTTTTTTTTTGCAAAGTCGCAGAATCCATCAGGATGGTTGTGTCAGGGGAAGAGTTACAGAGATGTTTCTGTAAGAATAAAGATGTGATTAGGAGGGTGAATTAGGTGGGGTGATTTTAGCAAGATCCATGGTAAGGATATATGAAGGAGTGTTGGATATAGGGTGGAGGGGCACAAGGCTAGTGGGGATGGAATATGAAGAAAAGAAGACCTGTCAGCCCTGGCTGGTGTAGCTCAGTGGATTGAGCACGGACTGTGAACCAAAGAGTTGCAGGTTCATTTCCCAGTCAGGGCACATGCCTGGGTTGCCGGCCAGGTCCCCAGTGGGGGCCATATCAGAGGCAACCACACATTGATGTTTCTCTCTCTCTCTCTCTCCCTCCCTTCCCCTCTCTAAAAATAAATAAATGAAATCTTAAAAGAAGAAAACCTGTCATCTTGGCCCCACAGACATTGAAGTCATGCAGTTATGGATGGAAGTAAGGTGGAAAAGACTTTGCTGAGGGGCGGGGTCACTGGAGGTGGTGGTTGACAGTGATGAGGCAGGGTGGAGGGCAGTGTAATTGGATGTCTCGGACCTCAGAGAAACAGGTGTTTTTTTTTTTCTTTTTTAAATGGTATAGAAATGATGGTCTGGGAATTAGTAGAAGTGAGAACTCTTTTCTGCTCCTCTGGACCCCAGAATTAGGGGTGGCTGGTGCAGTATGCAGTGGTTCTCTTCATGTGTAGTCCCTAGACCAACAGCATCCCGTCACCTGGGAACTCATTAAAAATGCAAATTCTCGGGTCTTAATTCCAGACCTACAGAATTAGAAACTCTGGCAGTGAGCCAAGCAGTCTGTTTTGACAGGCCATCCAGGTGACTGATGTGCTCTAGAGCCTGAGAACCACTGCTGTCAGAGGGCTGCGTTGGTGGGGAGAGGGAACTCGTCAGTGCTGACCCATGAGAGGTCTCGTGGATTTTCTCTGGTGGGTTTTGGAGGAAGGTAGAGCCCAGGACTCAACGGAAGTAGGTCTTGGCTCTCCTGGTCTCCAGTGGAGTCAGGCTGATAGTAAGAGTCTGTGAGCGCATATTAGAAGTTTGGTCTTTGCTTGGACCTAGGAGTTGCTATTAGTCCCAAGAAAAAATAGATAAGTAGTATTACTTTAGTTGTGAATTTGCTAGGGTTTTAAAAACATGATTTGCTCTATGCAAATTTAAATAATTTTAAACTTCATAAACATTTCCCATCATAAAAAAATGACTTGCCATTATAAGAGATAATTACTTAGTATTCAGAATGTCTTTTCCCTTAAGAAATGTTGTGGTAGATTAAATGTTACTTCAGAGATGTCCTGACCACCCTGTGAAGAATAATAGGTATGCCACTGTTGTGAAACGGAGGAGTGACGACATCTTATTGAAATAACTGTAAAGCTGTGGCAGAAGACGAGAGGAAAGGTTAACTGTAGGATGTGTGAGTATGTGTGATAAAGGCCTGTTGGGGAGCAACAATCGGAGCTGTGTTGAGGAGACTCACGGTTGAGGTATACTCACATATGATAGCTGTGGTCTTGTCTCGGGTCAGCATTTGGCCACAGACCTGTCATTTAGAATGCAGCTGGCTTTGCACAGGCCTGGGAAGAGGAAGGAGAAACGCTGGCAGCTGCGGCAGTCTGGTTGGCAGGTGAGGCTCATGCGAAGGGCGGCGAATTGCAGGTGAGGAGAACTGTGCAGTCGACCTGAGTCAGCACAAATGTGTTGCATGGATGACTGCAACAGATTTTTCATGCTCAGTTGTGCCAAGACATGTTTTATAAGCCAGGAAATTGAGACCCGAAAGTTTGATGACTTTCCCTGAAACGAAGTTAAGGAAGAAAGTAGGAATCTTTTGAGTCCGAAATGAGTCACCTGCCATATGAATATAGCGTCTCGGTTTCCAGTGGGACCAAGGAAGGTCCCGCTGTTGTCACCCTCACTCTCTGAAAACAACAGAACTAAAGAAAGCTTCTGAATCATTTGCCTAATGAATTTGTATGGTGGTGGATCATCTTAAGCCCCTGTCTAAAAATGATTTATTTTCTTCCAACATTTTAGCAAGCACTGACTTTTAGTGGGCAGATCCTTGAGGAAAGGAATGGGAGGTGGATGGCTATTGGCTGAAGGACAACTAAGATACTCCTCAGTTTTGTGTGATTGGCCCTGATGCCTGTTCACTCTGTCCCAATTCTGGGCCATCAAAGATGGGTGCCATAGTTTGCTGACTCTTCAAAACATGTAAAGGTTTAATTTGCATGTGAAACATTCAATCTGACCAAAAAAAATTAAAGGCTCAAACAACTTTGGAAGGCTGCTGCCTTGCTCTGGATACTATTTGTGCTAAATTAATTTAGCATACGAACCAGAACTCTGATGAATTCTGTGAAATGCTAATCTTAAATCAGTGAATAAATAGTACCAAAATTGGGCTGATTTTATTTCCCAGTAGAGAATGTTTGGAGAATGGGGTTGGAAAAAAAATAGAACAAAATCAGAGTGCAGTTTCCAGATCCTTCCCGGGGATGGTTTCCTAGATCACCTCCCTTACTGCTAAGGAGTTGCTTCTCTCCCTGTGTCCTCCCTCCCAGCCTTCCTGCCAGTTTCTCTTCTTCCTCACTTCCTCTCTGCTCTCTCTCCTTTCTTCCCTAGTGAAATAGTTTTTTTTTGTTGCTTTACTTTGCTGTTGGAGGAATTAGTCTTGGGATGGTAATGCCTGTGAATTTTAGAGCATTAATTAATTTCTTACCATTTAGGGTTCTGTTTCATTCAAACAAATGGTCTTTCAGTGTGGGCATTTGATTAGGCCTTGAAGGGCTAAATCAACCCGTTTCTGGGCTTGGGGCCACATTTTATAGCAAGACTTGTTTCAGTTTTGAATGACTTAGTACTTAGGCTAAAGAACAATCTATTCTGTTTCATTATTTCTGGCATGCTTGATTTTTTTTTTTTTTAGGGTTTGGAGTAGAGCGATAGGACCAACTGAGAAAGGAATCCCATAAGTGGGAGAAAGGCTGTTGGATTACGAGGAGTGCATTTCAGCCTGAGTGGTTAGCAGTATTTGGCCATGAGGAAGAGGCCTCTAAAAATAACTGGTGAGCAGAGTTTGTAGTTAGGTCCAATTTCAGTTCTAGAGGCCTTGCCTGTGGAGTGTGGCCTGCCTAGTGCTTTAGTAGGGAAGGGCATGCGGTGTGCCTGATACTGCTGATGAGGCTTTGATTTTTGTCTTCCCTATATGTTACCCATGGATTGAGAAAACAAAAATGGCTGAAGGTAAAGGTATATGTTTATCGTTTGGGTTAAAAGTGGTTTGGGATTCCCCGAACAGTTTTTAGTTTTATTGTCAGTTGTATGCTGTTAAAATATTTTTGTGTAAGTGCTTTTGACTGCATCTTCTTCATGTTCTATTTTGAACTCATGGACTTTTCACAGTAATTTAATTTTTTATGGAGTAATCTGTCTTTATCTGAATATGTTTTGGTGTCTTAACTTAAAATATCTTTTAGTATATTGTACTAACAGAGACCACATTTTACAAGCTTCAGAAAAATGTACAAGTAGTTTTTCTTAGTCTAATGACTACAGTGAATTTTAAGCATTGTGTGTATTCACTCATGTAAAATTATAGGAAATTTAAGGAGTGTATACGTCCCACCTTGTAATAGTGAGCACATTTAGATGGCTCAAGCAGTCTTAGCATAAATTGAATCTGCCCTAATTTTTGTGAAGCAGAGGATAAATGCAAAGAAAAGACACTAGGATTTTATTTTATTTTTTAAATTAAATCATTAACCTTCGAATGTTCTTTAATGATGTGTTGAGTCTACGTTTATGTGCATTTGTTTTCACTTTGCATTGTAAGATTGTCTTTCCATTTAGTTGAAAGCAAGTTGTGTTGGCTCATTTGTTGAAAATTTATTTAAGAAAAAAATAGACGTATTAAAACTGCTTCCAACTCTCAGCTGCCTAAGTGGCCACTGGGAAGATTCTATTATTAGTATAGAGAACATGAGTATCTGTACTTGAACGCCATTTTGGATAAATGGTTAGAATGGGTGTTTTGACTGTTGTGCCTCATGTAGCCACGAAGAAGAGTAGAGCTGTTTCTGACATTAGTTCTTTTAAAAAACATTTTCTCTTTCTCCATGGATTACATAATCCATACTTATGACCCACTTTTAACAGTTCTTGTCTCCCAAAGGGTGGCATTTTGTAACATGGAAAAAATGATCAGTTTATTGAATCACTTAACAGTTTTAATTCTTTTTAAACATTTTAAGTGTGTAGAGTTTGTGAGAAATACAAAACTACCTACATAATGCTAATAAACTTACAAATGGTTGATTTGTAATTCAGGTAATAGTAAGTAGTCCAGATAAGCAATTGACTGCTGTTCAGGTGCTGGGGTACCTCTCCTACTTTCTTTTCCTCAACTGAATGAACAGAATTACCTGTTGTCCCTAACCTACTCTTCATTTTGGAGAGAAACACGTTTTGTTGCTTACCATGGTAATTTTCTGTGTTTGGTAGTATGTGAGAACATTTTCAGATTGGGAGGTCATGTACTTTTTTTGATGGGTCGACATGGAAAAAAATGAATCATATTGTTTCTGCTATAGTCTTAACACCCATTAAAAAAAGGCAAAACAAAAACTTTTTCACTAATCCCTGGTACTACGAGCAAGTTGAATATGGAGCAAGAAAATGACTTGAAGACCCTTAGATTTGTCCTGGTCTTAGAAAATAGGGACAGCTCCCGACGTTCTTCCAGAATACTGTTAGATTAAAGTCTGGTTTCATGTTTGCTTACAGAGTGTTAAACCCTCTTGAAGGGTTTCTGTCACTATGCTTTTTTCAGTTTAATTGGGCAGAAACTGATCTGCCCTTTGGGACTAGGCATGCCATATTTACAAAGTGACGTATGAAAAGTGTATTATTTGATATCAATTAAAAAGCCCCCCTCAGGTGTCTTAGGAAATATTCCTTTCTATTATTTACTGTTTTGTTGCTTTATGGAATTAATAACAATAGTAACCAGATTAATAATGCCAGAGTAAAACTTCAATTATTTGACATTATAAATGAATGGATAAAATATTGCTAATAATTTCATATTCCAGCTAAATGACATTAACCCCTTTAAAGTGATAAATCTGCTTAATAAAAATATATTGAATGAAAATCTAAGATTTATTATATATTTATTGTATTTTGAAACAGTTTAAAATAATGTTTTAATGACAAAATCATTATGAAGGTCATAATTACCTTGTACCAAAGATTATTTTAAGACTGTTCAGCGTTTGCCTGCAAGCATCAATCATAAATGACCTCCTGCCACTGTCCCTTCAAGTTCCTGTGTCCACTCTTGCTGCTGTAGTCATGCCTTTTGTAGGGCTTCCCTCCATTAGCAGTTCGTTGCTTTAACTCACTTACTTAGGTTAGGTTGTTTTTAAAATCTGTTCTTCAGTTTTGTGCCAATGAGCTTGGTAGGACACTGGACCGGAGTTGTCAGAATCATGTTTAAAACCAATGTAAACAGACTTCAGGTAAAGGCACGTCCTTTGCTGTATTTGCCTTTCTCCTCCCTCCCCCTCCCAATGCCTTCTGTCTGTTTGGGTGCATGCAATTATATAATTATTTTTAAAACCCTTTTTCTACCTCATACTTATATTTGGTGTTGCAGGTCAAACACTTTGGTGAGTATTTCTGAATTAACCTTGGATAAATGATACTTTCCTTTTGAGAATCTCAGAAACTCTCCTCTGTCATTTCTGCCTTGAGAAAGACATTGAAGCCCTGGCCAGGTAGTTCAGTTGGTTAAGCAGCGATCTTCAACATTTTTCATCCCGTGGCACACGTAAACTAATTACCAAAGTTCTGCAGCACACCAAAACATATGTTCTATTTTTTCCAGTCTGACAAAAAAAAAGGTCTAATTTTGATTCATTCACACCAGACAGCTTTGTTGTGTTGGCTGTTGTCATTTTTTAATGTGGTATCCTAAAGGAAGAGAGGTGAGTGCCCCTGACTGAATGGTTAGGTATTTCATGTTTTAAAGTCTGGCAGCACACTGGTGTGCCTGCTGCGTCACACTGGTTGAAATCGCTGGGTTAGAGTGTCATTCCGACAGGCCCAGAAAGCGATGGAAGTGGAGAAAGAATTGAACTTGGAAATCAAATTATTGTTTGTTTTAAAAGCCTATTTTATGAGTAAATACTATTTTCTTTTTGAAGGTGCTATCTTTTAAAAAATTTTATTAAAATTTTTATTAAAGTATAGTAAATATACAATAAATACTATATAGGTTTCAGGAGTATAACATAATTATTCAACATTACATAGCCTGCAAAGTGACAAGCAGTAAATCTTGTCACTGTACAAAGTTATTATACTATTCTGTATTCTTTATGTAGCACATTATGTCCTGTGACATGTGGAAGTGTGTACCTCTTATTTCCCTTCACCTTTTCCACCCATTCCCCCACCCCTGTGAATAACATCACCTTGAGTGTACTTTTATGTTGGTATACATATTGAAAACTTAGTTATTGAATAAAAATTGTATAATGCCTAACACATATGCTGAATAAATATGTTAAGTGAATGAATAAAAGGATGAACTATGTTTAGCCTTATTATTTTCTAGTTACTTGGGAACATTATGAGACACTGGTGTCAGTTATAAAATGTCCGAGAGGAGATGAGACAAGAACCCAGTTTTCTTGCAAGGTTACATTCATTTTAAATAGAACATTTAAAATTTTTTTAAAGATTTTATTTATTCATTTTTAGAGAAAAGGCAAGAGAAAAAGAGAGGGAAAGAAATATTAATGTGTGGTTGCCTCTTGCGTGCCTCATACTGGGGACCTGGCTGGCAGCCCAGGCATGTGCCTTTGACTGCAAATTGAACAGGCAACCCTTTGGTTCACAGGCCTGCGCTCAATCCACTGAGCTACACCAGTCAGGAGAACATTTAAAGTTTCTTAGAGGCAATAAGTAGTCAAGGGAGGAATATTCTTAGTCATAATTATAGTTCCATATTTAGGAGTAAATGAATACTTTGGAAGGCATTATTCTTATTATAATAAATATTTTATACAAATGGGTATAAATGCATACATTTATATGTTACACAGATATAAGGTTTTCTTATACAACATTTAAAAAGTCTTTATGTATGTAGATATTTAATAAATTAAACACACATCACTGCTACTCTATCTCTGGTGCTCCTCTGCCCCCACAGAAGCTCCTCATTTTTTCCTTTTTTAAAAATTTAGTGAGTGATTTATTTTATATTGTTCTTATAATTTCTGTGCTTAAGACACATAAAAATACTAAAAATCATCATTTTCCCTCACCAACATTGCAGAAACCTTTACCTAGTCTCTCCCCCTCCCATGGTGATGTTCAGGTAATGAAACAGTGAAGCGTGTTTTAGGTGGATATAATACGCAGTTTCTGCCCAGCAAACATTGTTTGATGTATACATTATGTTTTTATATAACCAGCTTTTAGGAGACTTTTAATAGACTATGTTAGCGAGAAATAGATGGCCATATGTTTTCTGTGTATAAATTTACTTTTGTGAATTTACTGTATAATTATTTATAAATCTGGCCCTTTTTTAGTTGTGTTAATATTTAAAGGACATTAGAAAAGAAAATTGGCTTTTTCTTTAACAATGAAATATGTCTTATTCAATCATCATAATTTTATATATGTAAGTATAGATATATAGATAAAGATGTATATGTTTGAGTGTGTTTACATGCATGCACATCCACACTCTCTCAGATTGGTTTAATTTTTATGGCACCTTTCGAAACGTTGATTTACTGATTGGTTTAAAAAATGTGTGTATCTTTTAAACAAGGAAAATTTAAAGTTTATTCTTTCATCCAGAAGAATTGGCAGTGGATTCTTGATTTGAGCCACTGGAAAGTTACTGCCAGAGTTGGAACTGCATCAGGTGTCAGGAAGCAGGTTGTAGATTAGCACTGGTCCCGTTTTTGGAAATCATGTATCTGGCCCAGTTGTGCGCGGATCGAGGAATTCCGGTCCAGGGAAGTCACAGTTTATTCCTAGCTCTACCTGACTTTGCTGGTGACTTTGTCTGAATCATTTACTCTTTTCTCTGTAGAACAGAGATGATTTTTCCTGTCCTTATCCACAGTGGTTCTCCACCAGTCACTGCCCTGGTGGAGGACAGTTGGTAATGTTTGAGAGAGTCCTTGTCATGATCTCTGGGAGCTCTTACCCTTGGGACCAGCCGACACTAGGGAAGCCAGCTGCCAGTCACACAGGATGAAGAATGTCCTGTATCAGTCTCCAGAAATGCCCTCCAGAGAGACTCTGGCAAGACCTTGTGAGGCTCACAGGCAGCCATGCACGTGGAAGCAGGTTGAAGAGATGGCGCGTGTTCAGAGAGCAGAAGGCGACGTCCTACTTTGCTTCCTGCTTGATAAACTTTTCTTTTTCTCATGGGGCATTTGAGGATATGATATACTCTTTTAATGAAATGTTAATATTTGTATAATCTTTACTATATTCTTTTAAAAGAGAAACTTGAATATGATTGTCTTCCCTTTTTTAAGGAGAGTGTTCACCATTTCATATTACTATCACTTGACTTTCATCATTTTTGTTTATTTCTGGCTGTAAGATGAATAGTTCCAGAAGAATGTAAGGTATATTAAACATGTCAAATACGATAGATAAATGACACTTTGGTGGGGCGGTGGTTTACAAAACTGTTTCCTGCGTGGAGACCAGTTGTGAATGAGCCTCTTCCTGTTTGCCTCCTGGCCAGGGGGTCTCCTAAAGGAAGAGCGCTGAATCGTTGTCTGTTTGACTTCTCTTCTTTGCCCATCACTAGATCTGTAAATTGTTTCTTTCCTCCTTCTGCCCCTCCTTGGCCAAGAATATAGAGTGGTTTTGGGGGAGATATTTTCTGTGATAGTTAACAGAGTTTTTTTTTAAGATTTTATTTATTTATTTCTAGAGAGGGAAGGGAGGGAGAAAGAGAGAGAGAGAGAAACATCAAGGTGCGGTTGCTGGGGGCCGTGGCCTGCAACCCAGACATGTGCCCTGGCTGGGAATTGAATCTGCGACACTTTGGTTTGCAGCCCGCGCTCAATCCACTGAGCTACGCCAGCCTAGGTGTTAACAGAGTTTTTAAGATCCTACAGAAACTGAAGTAGGACAGAGAAAAGGATTTGGCTTCATTTCTATATGATCCATTAAATTATCGATGAATGCTCTGAACTTTGAAGGAGGTAGTATTTATGTAGTTTGGATAAGGAGTTTAGAAGGTAGGAACATACATATTATATCAAACTTTACTTGAAAAAAGTGATCAGCCCATCAATAGTTTACTTCTAACATTACTTAGAAGTTAGGGTTTTATGTATGTTGTGTTGAGTCTAAGCAGAATCTTTCACTTTATAATCTTTATTTTGTGTAACGTGTTGAGAATTTAAGTGAAAACTAGTTAGAAATGACTTACCATTGTAAGTACTGTCAAATTACTGGAGAAATAATTCAGTGAAAAGAGGTGTTTGGCAAAGTATTTACTTACACAGTGACATTGTACATCGTTTCTTTTTAAACAGACACAAAGCATGGAGGACACAGGAATGGGAAGAAAGGAGTACTTTCTGGAAGTTCATTTTTCACATGGTTCATGGTCATTGCACTGCTGGGAGTCTGGACATCCGTAGCTGTCGTCTGGTTTGATCTTGTTGATTATGAGGAAGTTTTAGGTAAGAATTTGGATGTTGTTTCTTACGTGAACTTGTAAGAGCATAAATGACATCCCTTAGTAATCTTAAAGATTTATCAGTATCTTTTTCATACTGTTCATTTCTGTAGCCTGTCAGTGCTTCTCAAGAGTGGGGAAAAAGGGATATTATCAGCGTTACCTTGGAGACCAGCTTTTCAATTTCTTTGAACATTCTCCATAGTAAAAAAAAAAAAGGGCGGGGAGGCTTTATATTGTACATATATCACACAGAAAAGTTTTATCAAACAGTCTTACTCTCACTGCAAGCAGTATTTCATACTTTATATTCTGTTATATTATAAATTTCAAATTTACTAGTATGAACCACTGAGTTTTTTTAAAGATCATTAATGGATCATAAACATGCAATTCACAAGACCTAGCCTTCGCCTTTCAAAGCAACCCCTCTGTGTCTTCAATGGAACTGCTGTGTGCGGAAGTGTGTGTCGGGGGGTGCGCTCAGTGTGCTGTTGTGAGGAAGCTGCCCTGTTATTTCCGACAGTTGTCCTCCTTTCCGCTCCTTTTTCCTTTTCTCTCCTCATAATCACTGCACTTGTTCATGATTGTTTGCATTAATGATTCTTTGTCATTTCTGGAGTCATGTTCTTTTTTAACCTAACCAAGTCTTTTAAAAAAAATTTTGCATGAAGTTCGCATAACAAAATTTAATATCATAAATATTTGAAAGTCAACAGTTTACTCAGATTTTTAATGTATTCATAATTTAGTGCTGCCATCATTGTTATATTATTCTAGAGTATTTCTATCGTCCCTTCTCTCCAAACACCCAATTCCCCACTCCTTTTTTTTGCCTGCAAACACTGATAAATAAATAATCTGTGTCTGAGGATTTGCCTGTTCTGGACATTTCATATAAATGGAATCATACAGTATGCACCCTTCTGTGTCTGCCTTTTGCACTTAGCATAATATTTTTAAGGTTTAATAATTACTCCATTTTATGGCTGAATAATATTTCATTATATGGATATACTACATTTTACTTTTCCATTTGTTAGTGATGGACATTAGGATTGTTTCTGCTTTCTGGCTATTGTGAATAAATGGCCTTCCTCTTTCATGACTCGGGGAAAGATGTGGACCCTGTCACTGAACAAAGTGCACACTTCTCTATGTGTACGCTGCTGCACAAGAAACCTCTCCCTTCCACAGGCCCTATTGTCCTGCTTTACTTAGTAGATTGTAGCCATCTTTCTGGGATGGGGGGAAAGGCAAAGAATAGCAAAATACAGTTACATGTAATGTGCCATTCACTGGAGCTTCTGACTTTTATTAAAAGTATTTCTGGGTAAATTGATAGACTAACAGAGAAAATATTTTAGTGTAGAGACAAACTTCTGTGTAATACGTGATTTTGCCTACTTATATGATGCTAGGAGAAGTCTGTTACAAAACAAGAGATTTCAAATACTTGTATGTTTAAGCACAAGTAATAACTTTCATGTTTTTACATGCATGCAGCCAAAGCAAAGGACTTCCGTTATAACTTATCAGAGGTACTTCAAGGTAGGCTATTGGAGATGCATTTTAAGTTCACTGGTGTTAGTCTCTAAAATCTCGTCCTTATTCTGCTAATTCAGTTATCACCCACATCAGAGAATGTGAGTGATAGGAGCAATTTCCATTTTTAAGTTTGTCAGAGATCATAATGTTTTTCCTGTTTCTAATGTTTGAGCTCTGTGTTCCATACAGCCTCGACCTGAAGATCAGTGTGCTTTCCATTTCTCAGCAAAGAAATAATAACTCTCCATTACTATTGTCATGTTTAATGTGTGTGCTTTCTAAATCAGAGTTCTACATAGTAAGTTTTCCTTAGTAGAACAAGGGCTCTGGGAGGGTAAAGGTAGGTCATAGCTACTCTGCTCCAAAAGTTCTGTTTGCTCTTATGCAATGTCTTAATATACTTTTTATTAAAGAACAGGTAACAGTGCTGCCAGCTGGTTCCTTAGTGCTAATGCTGCACTTGTGAATGTTGTTTAAAATATTGCTGTCCATTTATGATGTCTCTTCCCAGCCATTGTCCAGCGGTAAATTATCAATCATGTTGATTTTAGGATTTTTAAAAAAGAATTGAATGTATTCAACTCATTTCAAATGCTAAATATAACATTGCTCCCAGATGATAAAGCTTCATTAAAGTTTTAGATTTACTATTCTTGATGAGGAGAGGTCTGGTAGTATTGTTTTCTCAGGTTACCTGTTTTAATCCTTACTATTTTTTCTTATTAGTAGATGGCATTGCCCATCTACTGCTAAGGATAACTGTAAGCTTTCCTTTGTGATTTCAGGAAGCCAGTTTTACATACTTTATTTTCAGAAGTCTTTTTTTAAAGATTGATTTATGATGTTTCTGTTACAGTAAACCATTACAGTAAAATATAAAATTAATTGCTCTCTTAATTTTAGTACTCGTACTGGATCCAGTTATTTATACTTAGGCTTTACTTGAAGCTTGGTATCTGTTCCTTTTGAATATTGATGGTGGAACTTTCATGCTTTAGAAACATTGTTCCATGTGATTGTTAGAAATGGGTCAATATTATTTCTTATATATGTTGAAAAGTTTACCTAAAATATTTGTAGCAGTATAATTTTTTTAAAAATCTGAAATGATTCAGTCAGGGTATTGTTAAACCTTTAAGGAAAATATTATCTCAGTTATATTTCTTAGAGTTGTTAGGGGAACATTTCCTGAATGTCTAAGTGAATTTTGCCTGTCATTTTTAGGTAAGATATTCACTTAGCACTGTTTTTCGGGATTAAAGAGCAAAGAATTGTGTGGCTGAAGTGCAGGACTCCATTAAGTGGTGATACCTTATTAAGTTTGCTTTTCTTTTGTTCCCATATCCATCTTTCCTCCCCTCTCGTAGGAAAACTAGGAGTCTATGATGCCGATGGTGATGGAGATTTTGATGTGGATGATGCCAAAGTTTTATTAGGCAAGTAGATGTTTTACTTTTTGTTAATGTTGGTAAAATGCTGGAAACAGAAGAGTACTTTTCCCATGATGATATCAATGTCAATTGTATACACTTTATGAGAGATATTTTCCCACTTAAATCATATATTTTATTCTTGTTGATATGTTAAATGCCATAATTATTTTTCCATGGACTCACATTTCAATTTGCTTTTATAAGTGGATAACATATAGCTTTTAACATATCTTCTTAATAAGTATAATAAGGATACCTTTTTTCAGATTTAAAGCACTTCATATTCTGAACTTAACATTTGAATATAGAGATAATGTGTTGGTCTGTTTTCAGATATGGTAATTACAGCATTCTGTAGCATCATTTGACAATCCACTTCCATTTGGAAATGTAAATTTTTAAAAGGTTACATAAATTTATTTTGAAATAAAAAAATATTAGTAAACATCTTAAAATGTGCTGTGCATATTTTAAAGGTAACGTTAAAAATAGGAACTAGTAGTTTTTGGCCAGGTTTATTTTGGAAGTCTTGAGCCCTTCTCTTTACCTGTCTTTATCATTGAGATGTTCTTCTAATAAATAAAAATGTGATATTCCCTCATTTGTTTTAAAATGTTGTTTTACTAGAAAGGAGGGTACTGGTTTTAAAATGCACATTTTCTGTGATCTGGCCTGGAGACAGATGTGCTTCTGCTTACCAAACCACATCATTTCCTCTGCTTTAGTGTGTGGCACAGTATGTATTAGAATTTTTGTACCAAAGTCTTCAGAAGAACAATGAATATGGCATGGATACACTACATTTAGTTTAATAAAATAACGGCACAAAGAGATTTTTCTTGTACCCTCAATTTGGTATATATTTTATGGACATGAACAAAATGAGAGGGTATCACATCTGTAACCAGTGAGACTGTTTTCGTAGATTTATCTTAATCTTCCTATAAAACATTAAGTTCTAAATACGAAAAAAGGGTTTAGTTGTGATTAAATGTAATATAGCTTTTTAAATTTGGTTAATATTTTACTATTGCTCAGTGGGAATTATATTTGCTACATAACAGTGGTAGCTTACTATCTATGAAATTTCTTTTTCTATCTTAACCTTATTGAAATTTTTTAGTAATTCTATTATTACATAGCTAAATTTAAGTTTGTATAAATATAGTGAATCTTGGAAGACTATAATCCTCAGTATGCAAACCAAATAAAATTATGTGGAATTTAACATCTGAATAATACTGGTTTGCTTGCCTATAAATGGTTTATTACTCCATTTTATTACTTTAATTTAAATTATGGTTTCTGAATAGTGAAGCTTTTTAATTTCATAAATAACTTCATGCAGGCCAAAGTTCCTCATTTTTAGAAATATTACTTCTATTTCTGTTACTGATTTTATTGGCTTTTAAATCAATTATTTGGTCTGTCAGATAAGAAATGTCAACTATTAAAATTAAATCTTTTCTTAAAAATAAAACACTAATTTGTATAGTGAGCTTATATTAATAACTTGATTTTTAGTGTTACATTTTAGAGTTGATTTCCCTTTAAGGTTTTAATCAACCATTCATAGGCTAAGTAATTGTAATTTAGAACATTGTCATTTGCAGGTAGGTAGACACACCTGGTATGGGTGAATCATACTTGTTTTTTTTTTATAAGCAGTATATATTTGGAGGTGTCATTAAATTTGGTGAATCTCAGTTAATTTTGACAGTTTGACTACTCAGTGCACAGACTCAGTAAACAGTTTCACTGTTTGTATGTATAATCCACAGTTGGCGTGTGGCTTCAGTAAAGATGACACACACCGTAGGTGAGCTGTTCAGCTCCCTTACATCCTGTGACCTTACTGCTGTGGTGTTTGAATTCTCTGCATGAAATGTAGTCTTGACCAGAATTGAATTTTATGACTGAAGTTCTTTCTTAGTTGATGAAGTTATTATAATTTAGTTGTACCTCTGTTACTGGCAAGTAATTGCAAAGAAAGCTTGGTGAAATTCTTGGGGTACAGAGACATTGATGGGCCCTGTGTGTTCAGGGAGAGGTTATGCAAGGGGAGCAAGTTCAGTGAACATATACCCAAAAAGAGCCCAACTTCTTGAGTGCATTCTCATTGGAGGGACAGCTCAAGGATAAGGGCTTTGGACTTAAGGCAAAGGGCGTCCAGAAAGTAGGAGGTTGGAGATTAGGGGAGAGCTTGGCATGGTAGGGGTGGTAATAGTTGAGATCGTTAAACTTTAATAGTTTTGGCATTTCTTTTATAAGTATTTCTGCATTCTTAAATCTGCAAACATTTAAATCGTATCAGTTTGAGGAAATGTACACATTCATATGTGCATTTCTTTCACATTTTAAGGTTTGTTTTTTCTTGTGAAATAGAAAGAAATAATGAAATATGTGTGAGTAAATCAAGTTCAATAGCCATCATTCATTTTATTATTTCCTTGTTTCTGGCCATGACTCTTAAGATATACTTAGAAAATATTCTAAGCCTATTCTAGTTTACATAGCTTCCTACTTCTGTGGCCAAATTTTCTAAAATAAAGTATCCTTGACTTTGGTTTGGATCATTGGAAACTATATTGTTTGAAAATGTATTCTCTGACAACTTTTTTACCAAATAAAACAATTTGATAGCAAATTGATTCCAGGACTAAATGTTAAGAGTAACATATTGTGAGTAATGCCACCAAAGGCTTACATGATTAACCTCTCGTCCTGGACCAGTACCTGGCGGGTACCACACAGGTATGGCCGGAGAGCACAAAGGACACCTTGGTAAATGTTCATAGACTGGAAGGGATGCATGACTGAGCTGGGGAGAGGAAAGGACTGGGTATTGCCCACTCAAAGGCATTCATACCCTGCTCTTTGGTTTGGGCCTCCTCTTAGAGGCTGAGGAATCGTATACTCAGAACTTTCTCAATACTGTTGTCTTAAGAATCATAGGAAAGTTGCATTATTGGATAAAATGGTTTTGTTTAAATACTTTTGCATATTGGTCATACAATTTAACCTATTGCAGTAAAGGGTGCTCAAGTTTTATATTTTATATTTTTAACTTGGAAGTGCTTCTATTGGAAAATTGGAAAGAAAAAATGTTTATTGTAAATATACGGCTGTAGTGTTTTCAGGTGGGAGGAAGAATCACTTTCCACAGAGACCTATGTGGGGACATGGATCTCTGTTCAGACCAACTGTCAATTGTGGACTTTGGTAAAAAAAAAAAACTCCTGGGTTTGTCAGAAATAATTTAAACACTAACTGCAGTGTGTCCTCCTCTTCCCCAAATGAATGAAAAATGGCATGATGTAGCTCTTCTATGGGTTCAAGTGGGGGAAATTCACTAAAATATTTAATATACTCTTTACATTGCTATTATTATCTCTTACCTGTCAATCCTCATTGCTGGTATTTATGCTCCATGGAGAAATTCTGTGTTGTCAGAGCCTGAAATACTAAACTAGGTGATTATAATTTCACCTCTAACATTACAGATGTTTATAATTATTACTGACAGAACCCTACACCCCTTTTTTCCTCTTCCTAAAATTATAGGCCTTGCTCTCTAGAGGTTGGCAGTATTGGTGACTTTGGAGTTGAGAGACCTTTCCTATCCAATGCCAATTCTTCACAGGCAAAAGAAATAATAAACAAACAGAAAGCAGATGATAAAACAACATTACTGCGCTTTCTTTCCATCACAGGGGCCTGTTTTGGGACTAAGACTTCCAAACAATAGGAGTCTGGGGTCTTCACAGTAGAAGCTCATTTCTTGGGCTAATGGGGACAAAACTTTGGAAAGTTCTTATTGCAAATGGCTGGCCAAGGCCCTGATCAAATTTCATATTGATAGGCAGAGTGAATTATTATTAATAATTGACTTTTACTATTGGCCAACACTAAAGGACTGTGTGTCAGTAGCCAGAAAATTATAGAGCTACCGTATTGTTAAAGTATGAGTTAATTATCTGAGTTAGACACAAGTTGAGTGCATTTATACTCATCTGTGGAGGCTGTGAAGAGTAATCCAGTAATTTCAGAGTTTCTCAAGTTAACTCCAGACCCTAAGGAGAAAAGTTTGAGAAAATGCACCTTTCTGTTTTTGGCAAATATGCATGGAGCTTTGTAAATATTCATATAATCAACTCTCGATAATATCTGCTGGGTAAATGAGCAGATCTGGTGGTTCAGACTATCTGCCTTTTTATCCGCATGCTGCTATGATTCAGTCGTCCTGTTGACAATGGTCAGTCGATGTTGGCTGATGGGGTTTTGTGTTTTCCAGCTCTCCATTCTCTGATGAGAGAAACACAAACCTGGGCAGGGGCTGGTAGGAAAGGTGAGGATTGGTTAAGTCGTGCCTTTCCTTCAGTTCATGTGATTGAGAGTTGATTGTAAGGTGTGCATCTTAATTGATTCCTTTATTTTCCAAAATATCTTTTCTGTAAACCTCTGTGACCGTGATGCACATCCTTTTTGAGATCACTCTTCCCTCTGCTGCTTTTTCCACCTAACTGCTCTCCTTGTTTTCTCTTTCTCTCTTCCTTTATTCTTATGTAGGCCTGACCAAAGATGGCAGTAATGAAAATATTGATTCTCTTGAGGAAGTCCTTAATATTTTAGCAGAGGAAAGTTCAGATTGGTTTTATGGTTTCCTCTCATTTCTCTATGATATAATGACTCCCTTTGAAATGCTAGAAGAAGAAGAAGAAGAAAGCGAAACCACAGATGGTGTTGATGGTACGTCACAGAATGAAGGGGTTCAGGGAAAGACTTGTGTCATTTTGGATTTACATAACCAGTAACTTTGATTCAGGGATTGAAGTCATTGGCTTATGAAAACCCGAAGCAGTCTCCTTTTCCTTTCTTTCCTTTGCTCATCCAGGGCTTAAAGTGCAGTGGGGCAGCTGTGATGAAACAATACAAAGCAACCATGTGATCTTTTCCCAAAGCACAGCTCCTAGCTAGTCCCTTGCTTGGCGCCCCCACTTCTAGTGAAGAAAGTGGCATTCCTCATTCCCGTAGTTGTCTACGAAGCGCATTGACAATGATGTTCTTGGTGGTATAATTGGTTTCTGTATCGTTCTGTTTTGACTCATGTACTCACTGAACTAAATCTAGAAACTTAATAGAGAATTGTTTTGTGATTAACCTTTGATGCTGCTTGTCTTTCTAACACACTATTAATTAAGATGATTATAATGGACTTGATTATCAGCATATTTCTAGCATGATTCATAAATGCTTCTCTTTCGCTCTTTAACATGACTGATGTATAAAACGATTATTCTTAAGATACCTGATTTTTAAAATTGTAATTTGTTTAACTGATTTATCACATAGGTTAATGCCAACTTCAGTGTAAAATTCTGTATTAATGGTGCTTTTACTCCATGTTTTTGCCTTAGGGTAGTTAAGTTACTGTATTCAGATAGTAGTATGTCTGAATATTTCTGTCTATGGAAGCAAAATTATTTTTAATTTCCTTTTCAAATATGCATCCAGAGAAAGTAATTTGTATATTTTTTAAAAAAGGTGTATTATACAAGAAAGAAAATGTGAATATGTATCTTAAATAATGTTGTACATATTAAAACTATTCACCCTAAGTAAGTCTTTTCCATTTTTTTGTATTATCTTATTAACTAGCTATCAACTTTGGCTTAGGTATAATATGAATTTTAGATTTATAATTTAAATTTATTAAAGTGGTAATGCTTTTTAGTGGAATACTTTTTGCCATTAGAATGCCTTAAAAACACCTTTGAGTCTCTTTATTTAAAGTTAGCTTGCTTGAATAATATTGAAAGCAATTGTATTAGCCATATATAACACGCATTTTGTAAAATTAGAGTTTATCCATTTCCTCCCTCAAAGCTCTTCACAGCTTGAAAGCAAAAAGATCTAAGACCTTTGGTCTCTTCCACTCTTTTAGGGAGTGGTGTTTTGTGCTTTTATTTTTATTCATTTATTTTCTAAAGACAAAGGTTTTTTTCTGCCACATTCTTACATTTACACTTTTGAGACATGTAACCATTACATTGTGTTTGTTTCATGTTTTTAAATCTCTGAGATTAAAACTTAACTTTGGTTCTTCCTAGAGCTTAAAATTTTTTGAAAAGTTTGCATTTTTCTGCTTTTCAGATGTTCACTTTTTATATTTAAATGAAGTCTTCCAGTAGGTGGATCATTCACCCATTTTTTCAGATTAATGTGTTTTTCAGTAATCATTCCTGTGGGCTGTCCAAGTGATAGCCTGAAAGCAGGTCTCCAGTCAGAATATGGGAAGCGCATTGGCCGCCTCCTCTACTCACAACTTGTACATGGCAATGAACACTATCCGATTTGCTAGTCTCATTTTTTTCTTTAAAAAGAAGGCATTCTTTTGCAGTTAATTTTGGAAGTGAATACACCAGTTGTATTTTGACAGTGCTCTTCCAAAGCTTAACTGGCTGTTAAAACTCTAGTTTGTCTTTCCTAATTATTCAGGGAATATGTTTTATTCTGTTAATGTTTCTGACAGTTGAAAGCTTTTGGTATTAGAATGTTAATATTCAGGAACAAATGAGTATCATTTGGATATGATTTTTCTGAAAGTTGATGCAGTTTTTGCCCAAACTTAATGCATCTTCTCTTTGAATTAAAGTATTATGAAATAGCAAAAGTATATTAAGTTTAGATTCAAAAGCATTCTTACATTTACACTCTTAATGAAATTCACTTAGCCAAGTGTCTGAGATGTATTTTTTAAATCAGTCTTATTTCTTAATGCTTCATTGCTACTAACCTCTAGAAGATGTTTGATTAGATTATAAGAAGTAAATAATTAAAATTGTGTGTTTAAAAATGTTTGGAATCATTAATTTCTCAACAGGCTCTTTCTGTTGTGATGCTAACACATTTTATGTGCAGAAATTAATTATGCATTATTTTTGTTAGTGAAAAATAAGGGTGTGAGACCATAATTTGCCATTTATTTGGTACCCCCTTTAATCAGCCCTTTGGGAAAGACTCACAGGAAGGTAAAGCCCAGGTAGCTGCTGAACCCCTGACTTCTGTGACTTCCTTCAACTTGTGCCTACGGCTCATTTTGGTGAGAGAAAATAGTTGTTTGCAAACTTGGTGTAGGGTATGTTGAAGCTGAAAAAAATTACCTCATTTAAATTTTATTTATTATATACATTGTAATTCTGAATGTTCTAAGGATTTATTGTATAAGGTTCTGTTTCATAATATATTTTTCTAGCTTAAACTGAGAAATTTACTTTAAAAGGCAAAATTGTATTCTGTACATTTTAAAATTTATTTATACTTACAGAATTTAGAGTTGTACTCTTGTTCCTTTGTTTTTCCATTTCAAACAACCGCAGGCACTTTGAGGAGTATGCTCTGTGTGCAGATGTAGGGTGTCTCCTCAGAGCGGCCCTTCTGCGTCTTCCCTTGCTTGGCCATTTGTCCAGCTGAAACACACTGAGTTTTCTGGAGTTTGGTACAAAAACAAGGAATTGGCACTCTGGGGATTTACTTTCTGCACATTGGCCGTTTCAGCCCTGATTTTCTCTAGGACATCGGTGATGGCGTGTAAGTCGGTTGGAAAAGCATCTTCTATCTGCTGATCTTATTTATTCAGTTTCTGAGGCCTCGCTGCCATCTGGCTGTCTGTGAGCTGGGGACCTAGTGGACTCATGCAGAGCTGGAGACCTAGTGGAATGCTGGGGTAGCCAGCCTTTTCATCTTGTGCTCCATCCTTTATTCTGGACACTACTGAAACTGGAAAAGTTGGCGTTTGTGCTGCCTGTCACTACCAGAACCAATAAATAGAGACAAGGATTGAATCTTTATGGGCGCTTTATTTAAATGGCTGGCAATCTGAGAAGATAGTAGGTTATAAGGACTGCCTTTCCTCTCATCTCAAACTGACCTTTTTTGTAAGGAGAAGAAAAGTCTGGGTAAGGGGTTTGGAATTCAGAGAAAAGGTTAATCAGATAAAAGCTGCAACCCAGAAGATTTCCTAGCATCCTTTTTTTATCTGTGTCCCAAGGTGGAATTGCTTGTGGGTCTCCTGGAGTCAGGGGGGTCATACTTCCAGTTCCTGGGATAATAGCTTTTCATATACATTAATTAATAAGCCTATTAACTATAACTTAAAGCTAAAAAATGTTCAACTCTTGAGTTCCCCTATCACTACCTCCCTGTCTTATAGAGCTATATCCAAACATGTAAAGAAAAACTTTTTTTCTGCTTGAATTCTGGTTTGTTTTTCTTCATAGTTAGCTGGACTGAACAAAATGTTTCTTTGTCTATCCTGATGTTTATGGCTTTGGAGAATGAGCAGAAGCAGATATAGGCATAGACAATTATTGTTAATTCGTGCAGTTGGCAGTTATACCTGCTGGGGGATTGATACTCAGTGATCCTTTCTGTATAAGATTCTGATCTATAAAACAAAGTAAGACATTTCTGTGATTTGGGCTATGGAATTTTCTTCAATCACAGTATGTATTTGGAGCACTTGAATGAAATTCAGTGACTCAGACTTTATCATCACAAGTTGACTGATGAAACACTACACCAAATTCTCTGCCTTGGTTATTTGTTGAAATAACCACATAATACAGAGGAGTAGGTATTAAAGAGTTAGGAACCAGGTCTTAGATTTCATTGAGTCACTCTCCAAAGCTCAGCGAAACAGACGATGTAGTCCTGGTGAGTGAGAACCTCAGGAACCACCTATTGCGTAAAGGGACACTGAGGCATTTCTTTTCTGTGTTTCTTTGTTTAAGCTGTCTTAAATTAGTGAAACAATTATTGGACATGTTTTTTGAAGATAAATGAATTTTGAACTTCATACAATAAACTGACTTATGCTAACAGAGGTCTTAGGGGATCTTCCCCAAATATTTCATTTGTAATTTGAATCTGCATTTTATCTTTAGTCAAACTCTAGCTGTAATCTCTTCCTAAATCTAGTCTTTCAGTTCTGTTATGTTCTAATCCTCCCTCCCCTACTTATCATAGAAGGCTGGAAGGTTTAGAGCTTTCTTTTCCCTTCAAAATATCTGTGATAACATATTTACGCTATCTGTTTAAAATTGTAAAGAGGTGTAGTGTGTCCTGACATGCATTTTTACCAAAATTAGACATTCCTTTCAAAGCAACAGTCTGCCTAGTTCACAGTCCCTCTACATAAGTGGTTGGCCTCTTTTTGCTATCTTTAGTCAATGTTGAAATAAACTATGACGTTTTACTATGAAAGGAAATAGGATAAGAAACTGAGGCTCCCAGGTATCACCAGGGACTATGGGAGAGACTGAAATGACCTAAGTATAATGTGATACTCAGCCTACCCATTCTGTGGCCAACTCTGAAAATCTGCACTAGCTACTCAGGCTTTTGTAATGGAACCACTCTTCTAAAACTATGTCTGTTGCATGTGGTGGGACCCCAGGTCCAAGCATTGGCTTAATGATCGGGCATTTTAATTTCATCCAGAGCATTTCATTTTGAAACTGTGGGGGAATATGTGGCTCTGAGGCAGTTGTCAAAATAACATTATTACTTTTAGGCAACTTCTTCATGTTCTAAAGAAAGAATATTAGACCTGCTGTTTTCAAATTTCTGTATGAGAATTCCCAAATAGTCAACACAGCCATTAACAATAGTCACTTAGAAACTATCAGAATAAACACACAGACAAAAAGGAAATAAGCAACATGGTGGTTGTTTATTTGTTGGCACTCTCTTTGACTGTAACCACATCCTAATGCTTCTTTGTTGACTGCTTGCAATGGGAATGTATTCTATCAATAAAATAACTCTTATCTGCATGGATTGCAGAGTACCAAATATGCTTCCTTGTCAGTCTCTAATTGATATAATTTTCTCCATATTACTTGGAAACTATTTTTAAGGAGTTATTACGTTATCATGAATTTTATTGTTTGATGGAATTGTTCCCTTTTTTCCTTCCTGGAAAAATAGGTGCTCACTTGACTTTTGACATTGTAAAGAAACTCGACATCAACCATGGTTACAAATGCTAAGAAATTAATTCTGTCTACAATTAGGAATTATATAAAAGCAAAGTCTTATATACATACCCTATGCCCTCACATACATGCTCTGGGGCCACTTCTCTGCTTCCCCAAACTAGTAATTTTTTCCCCTCTACATGCTGTCATTAACCCTGCCCCACTCACCCCTCCTCCAACAATGGGCTTCACACTGTTGTTGGAAAAAGAACTGTTGTTAAGTGTCCCTGAATCGAACTTCTGTGAGCTGCTCACTGCCGTGACAGTTACTGTCTTCAGTGAGTATTCCAAACTTTTCAGCCCTTGCATCTTCCTTTCTCTGTAGAGGTCATTTTGCTTCCTGCTTTTCTAAGGTAGTCACCCCTAACTCGGGTGCCATTATGTTTCCTTCTTTACCCTGTATGACATTTAATTACTCTTATTTTTTGAATCATTGTTTCCTCCCTCATTGGTCATTTTTTTCAGATGTGGCATCTTCTGGTTTCCAAAGCCAATGTTTTCCTTTGTGTCTGCACCTCCTTCTTCTGGCCTCATCATTTTTCCCCTTTCTCATAAACTAAGTTTCTTTTTTCTCTAGGCAAACCTATGTCTTCCTCTAGCCTTCAGTACATACGAACACAAATGAAATTCTTCAAAACCCTATTCCTTTTGTGCCCCCTGAGAATCTTAGGAAAATACACATATGATCAGTTTTCTTCTAAGGAGGTAAGAGTGGCCCTTGTGAGCACCCTGAGTTTTGCTCACCTCTGTTTTCTCATCACCGTAATGTGACTGCTACTTCTTGTACTTCTTGTATAAAAGGGACTACAGTACCTCTTGTACTATAATCTGGAGAACCTAATTGGATGTTTAATGATTAACATAATTCAGTATTGTCCTCATTGTAAACTTTTGTTCATGCCTTCCTTCCTAATACTGCTCCTTTAGTTTTTAGAACTGCATTTTCTTTCTTCTCTTTTCTCCCATACTTAGGGGCTTGTCTGTTAAGTTCCAGTCCTCCAAGTGCTGTGCTTTCTTTCATGTCTCTGTTGTTTCCATCAGAGATTAAATGTGATCATTGTGGCTTAAATTGTTAGCTCAGTATTTGTCATGTAAAAAGCACAAAAAAATCATTGACTACGTATACTCTAAGTTTAGGAAAGGTAGTTAAAATTGGTACTTTGGAATTTTGCATGTCAATACATTGCACATTGTTAATTTGTTCCACTTTAAGGATTCATACCCAAACTGCAAAAGTTTTAAGTACTTATTATTTTTCCTGTTTCATTAATCTGGTGCTGATCTGATATTTTAGCTTATTAATAAAAAAGTTAACTTTAGCCTTTTCACCAGTATAGCACCTTTGACCATAGTAGGGGTAGAGGGTAGATCATCTGATTTTCGATCCTCTGCTTTTTAACAGAAAAATCCAGGGCTGCATTTCAAGAACCTGTAGGAGTCAGGAGACATTAGCATCACTAATAGTGCATTTTAATGATTTATGCTGATTTAGTTTGCACATTGAATAATACCCATATATTTAAAACTTGGCGTTATAAATGAGAAAAAATAATTGTCATCACACACTCGTTGTGATTGTGTATGTATATTAAGTAATTGACAGGTATAGAAAGCCACATGGAAAAGTTAAGTGAAATAAGGGAGTCATGGAAAGACAAGAACCATATGATTTTGCCCAAATGTGATCTAAGGAACAAAATGAACTAATGAGCAAAATAGAGACAGACTCACAGATAGAGAGCAGGATGACAGCTAAGGGGGAGAAGGTGAGAATGAGGGCTGGAGAGATTGAGCAAAAAGGAAAAGGGACTCATGGACATGGACAACAGTGTGGTGATTGTGGGGTAGGGGGAGATATAAGGAGACTAAATAGTAATGGAAAAAATATAATAAAAAGTAAAAAATGAACTTATTAAAAAATAAAATAAAAATATAGTCAGTGATAAGACATACTAATACTCCCCACCCCCAGAATGATAATGGGGATAGTTCAACCAAAATAAATTCCATTCTCAAGTGGCTGTGTCATTTGATGGAAACTGGAAGTGGGAGCGTGATTGTGGTTTGGAGAAACAGAGGGAGTGACTGCTACAGCTTCCAGCAGGAATGAGTGAAAAAGGGCTTAGGGGGACTTCTTGTGACCTTTGCTGTAGAGTGACAGACTGTGCACGTTGCTGCCTCACCAGAGATGAACTCTAATCACCATACGTACTTCCCACCCTGATGTGCCGAGAACAGCGATTTTCAGCCACTGTGCTGCAAGAATTTACATGTGCTATGCGTTGAAAAAGGTTGAAAATTGCTGGCCTAGGAAATGGATTGTCAACTTGGAATGCCCCTTGGGAAAGTTTGCTGATACATGAGTATAACAAAGCATTTATGTGACCCGGGGGGACATCAGCTGGCTGGGGTGCTAAGTACAACTTGTATGGGTAAGAGCATGCTGAGAGGCATGTGGTATTGACATTTGTTAGAGGGTTAAAAGTAAACCCACTATCATTACTTTCACTTGCAAAGAGAGGAAATAGAAAGCTCTTACAAAGTTTTTAGATGAAGGCTAAAAAACATAACATATATCTACCTAACAGTGTGTTTCTTACTTGTGCAATTTTTAAATAAAGTTTGAAAGTATGTGGGAAAAAGCAATGATTAGTAAAGACTAAAATTCTGTTAAATATGCTATCCTTTTTGGGGCGATGGTAATGATGATAATGATGATTGGATTGGGAAGTAAAGTCCCCAGGTCCTTTTACTCTTGGTTCTTGTAATTGCACGTGTGAGTCACGAGCGGAAGTCCTCTGACTATCTTTGCACCACTGAGAGGGAAACACCATTTCCTGTGATGACACATTTCTAAAGCCAACAATTCTTTTACATCTAAGGTACCTTGTGAAGTTGACTACTAATTTTGCCATATATAATACACTCCCATGTATAATGGGCACCCACATTTTAGTGCTAATTCCCATGTCCGATTCAAGTTATGCATGGGAAATAGTACTGCCTGAGTATAATGTGCAATCTTATTTTTCCCACAAAAATTTGGGCAAAAAAAGTATGCATTGTACTTGGCAAATGCAGTAAATCATAGGCTGATTGTAATGCATTTTTTCTGTTACAGTGAAAGTATGGTTCTAAAATGATGTAAGTGATATGTGTTGAAGGAGTGCATTTTTTAAAATAATGAATTTAACTTAATTCATTTAACAGACACATCAATTTTAACTATTTTATAGATACTTATTTTTTAATTACCTTCATATTTCATTTATAACCTATTTTCATCTTGTAAATATCAACAGAAGGACCCGGTGGGGTAGCCAAGAGAAAAACTAAGGCCAAAGGTATTTTCTATTTTTGAAATTAGCCTTGAGTGAATCAAGTGTAATGCTTGAAAGTGCATGACATTTTCTAGATATGTTATGTAAATGCAGCTACTAATGCTAAACATTATTGCTTTTTGGTTTTGGGTGCACCTTTGGTCATAAATAGTTTTAGTTTTGTAAAGACCTCATTAAAATTTTTTTCTGCCTAAGCCTATAATATTAATTTTCTTTTTATATTACCAAACTTTGTAAGTCTTCACATTAAGAACATATATAGCAATATCATAATATTATTATACTATATATAAATTTACATATACACATCCTACCCTCCAACTTAAAATCTTAGTTTGAATTTTTTTAAATTACTGTTGGAAAAAAGATGAATTCATCAGTGATTGATTTTATTTTTCTGAAAGCTCTGATGAAGCTTTCTTAGGGCACAATAAAAGTTAGTTTGAGCAAACATAAAAGTTTCCAGTAAAATAAGAACTTAAATGTGTAATCTCTAGCACTATATTATGTTGGTGTAGAATTTGCCATGTTTAATATTTGAATTGTTTAAAAATGATTATACCTGTGACCCATTCTATGTAGGCTAACAGCTCATTGTTACAGCCCATTTATACCCTCTGGTTTTTCTTCTTCACATGCAAATATTTATGTCCTTCACAGAGAGGGGCGTGGGGAAGTGCATGGTTTTTTAAAAAAATAAATTTGTAATATTCTTTTGTGCTTAACTGCTTGTCGTATTTGTAGTTTGTTTTTGTGTTTTTGGTGAAACATTAACAAGTACGACTTTTACTATGTGAGTTGCAGGGTTTTGTGATTTGTAGTTTAATAATTTTAAGATTAGGAAATTGTAATGTTTTAACTTTATATCTTACCTGAATGATATCTGGTAAGAAAACAGAATATTCACCATTTTATTCTTATATAAGTTATTACTAAATTGTGGCCAATAAAGAATAAATTTGCTTTTTGGTCTACAGAGGCACATCAAACATTAAAGATTTAATACTTTAAAACCCGTGTACAGCGCAAGACCTGACAGCGCGGCCCAGGCTTCCTGCTCGCTCAGTGTTGTCATCTGCATTGCTCTGTGAATGGCATTGAAGTAGAACGAGGACTTGGGTGGTTGGTTCTTTGTGAATGCTACTTGCATTTGTACAAGATTTTAATAAGCGTTTTCAGGAAGAATTGAATAACGTTTTATGCTGTGTAGGTTTTACATGATTTTGGTGTGCAAAAACATCTTCCACATTTTGTTAAAGAGATATTTTGCTTCTGTGATTTCCTAATGAGAGAGCAAGAAGGTGAAATTCACACCTTTAGCTAGCAGCACTACTAAACATTATATAAAGCAAGTTCATAGCAGTGTCTTACATGAGATTTGGAATTGCCTGTATATTCCATTGAATTGCTTTCTTCCCTATGAATGTGGACAACATATATATATGTTGGCTTGAGTGGTTCTACATAAATTAACAGGAAACATATTTAAAGGAATACTGATTTCATAATGTTGAATGTGAGCAACACAGAATTCTACCTATCATTTTAGATATTATAGATAATGAGTTTAAATTTTTATACTCAATGGATATTGTATTTTCCTTATTTAAAATTAAATGGAATTTAATTTTTCATTATGTTTTCAAGGATTAAAAGCACAGATATTTTAAGGACATAATTTTTTGTTAGAGGTAAAAATTTTAAAATTATCTTTGTGGAAATACTTGCAAATTAGGGGAAATTTGTTCTTATGTTGTTGGTGTTCCTTTAATTATGTTGTTACAGTTGTGAAATGTGAGTTGTTAAGTAAAGTACTGACTTTATGCATGTACTCATTTGAATAATATTGCATGTTAACCTTGTTTTAAGACAAATTTATGCCATATTTTAAGCTGGAAAAATATGTTGCCAAGGTTCTAGTATTTCTTTTATAGCCAATACTTAATAGAGGTTAGCATCTGTTTTTAACCAACTTGAAGTGGTATAATAAAGTCACTTTTTGAATGATCATTTTATGTGTGGGGAGAGATTTAAAAACAGACAATGCTTTTGCACTAAGCTTCTGTCCTATGAATTAAGAGATTCTTTCAATAAACATTTTTTCCTTTGATTGGATAACTTGAATGTTAAAGAACTCACTAAAGAAGAGCTGAAGAAGGAAAAGGAGAAGCTTGAGTCAAGGAAGGAAAGTAAGAATGAAGAGAGAAAAAAGGGGAAGAAAGAAAAAGAGGATGACCGGAAGGATAAGAAAATTGCTGTTTCCGATGTATCCAGGAAAGAGCCCACAAAGACTAAAAAGGACAGAGAGAAGGAGAAAGTGGGACTAGATAAAGGTTCTAAAGCCAAGGAAAACAGGAAAAAATCAACAAATACAAAGGATATTTCTGGTAAAATGACATCCAGAGACAAAGAGGACAGGAAGGATGGAAGAAGTTCTGTCAAACAGGCACATTTAGCAAAGGGAAATAATCAGAAAAGAAAGAACTAAAGCTCGAAGGTCATGGTCCCAGGAAATGGTAATGGTCCTCTTCGAGTTTTGCTGCTAAAGGGCATAGGAAATGTAGTATTGCTCTGGTTGGGGAAGATGTGCAAGTTAGCCGTTGAACGTCTTTATTGGTGCTCAGCAAGTAAAGTCTTGACGTTTCAGTACACTGTCTAATGCTTCTAAATTTAAAAGATGAAGCTTTAAAAATATGTAATAAAAATGTGATGTAATACCATTCTATTTTTATTAATTTATTGTTCATGTATCCAGATAAATGTATATGTATAATATGCATTGTAATGAACTTAATATATATTGAATACTTTTACTGGAGCTGAATAGAAATATTAAGATTTTAAATAGTATTTACATGCAGAATGACATAACTTTCAGGTATGATAAACACTCAGGTAGGTAGGAAGTTACCAACTTTCTTTATTTGCCCTTGGTTTTCTTCCTGCCTTTTCCTCCCTGCTTCCCTCTTTCCCCTCCCCCGCTTTCTCTTCCCAGGTCACCTCCTCAAGCTCAGGTGACATCCCTGCATTCCTCCTTCCCCAGGCTCTGGCCACCCACCCCCTTGTCTCTTAGGGGCTGCGGTTTCTTCGAGCTCTTCTCAGATTAATTCAGCTTTCCCTTCTCCTCCCATCTCTCCCATTGAATCATTTCCCTTTACCTCCTTCTCCATCTTGCCGAACCGCTGCACTCCTTAGCCCTTCCCAGCTACCTCTGCCTTTTCCACCAGTCCTGCCCCATCTCCTGCTACCCAGTAAACACTGTGTGCCAGGTACACTGTCCTGAGAACTCAGATACAGTCATAAATAAAAGAACTTCATTTAGAAGAACAATTTTATAACACTTTTGTTTATATCTTTACAGACTCAATAGTTATAGAAAGGCTTTAAGTATTCAAAATTGTATATGCTTTCATTTCATAGCACCTGTTTTGTCAGTTACTTTGGTGGAATGCCATTATAGTTTTTGTATTTGATTGTATCGTAATTGTTTACCACATTTAAGAAATTGCAAATTTGACATCTAACTAGAGGTCAGAAATTAGTTAAGAAAACATTTAATAAAAAGAAATTTCAGTTTGAATACATTTCTACGAATGGTCTGTACTCTTCTCTGCATGAGTGTTTAAATCTCTAATTGTGATTACTGGTAAGATTTAGTTACTGAATTAAGGGCACCCTGATTTGTTTTAACAATTGAAAGTGCTGCCACGAAGATTTTATTTTAAAAATTACTTACTTTTTTCTATGAAAAGCTTAAAAACAGGTATTTTGACCTGATTAAAGAGACCTCATGTCAGAAATGTGTAAGCATCAAGTGTGGATGTTTCTAAAAGCACCGCACACCTGTTATTGTATGCTAGCAGCTTTTACTGCTGAAAAGCAAACACAAACACTTAATTGACAAACATTTCAATTGACATAATAGATATACACATCAGGGGGGAAATCCTAGAGATTATTCAATTTAGTATTTGTACCCAATTCAACCCTATTCTGTTTAAAAATTGAAGCTCAAAGAAATTGTAATGCGGTAACTTGGGGTTTTTATGTTGATTAGACAGGATTTTGTTGTTTTTATAGATCACAGGAACATGGTAAACCAAAAGGGGGATTGTGTGGTTTACTCGTTTGGCAAATGCAGAGGCACTGGCTTCACGTTAATAGATCCTGAGTATAGGCCTGTAATCAGAGCCGTGCTTCTTCCTGGCTCCCCTCAAATCTTGGCTCTGCTGACTTCTGCTTGACTTGGCTCTATGTGGAAGTGCTGCCTCACAGAGGAGGTGGCCTGCAGCGAGCCCCTGACATACCTTTCTGGTTTAGCAATCGTAGTGCAAAGGGGCAGTTTTCTGGGATGGCTGTGAGAGAAAAGTCCCTGGGAGAATTAATCACTGGCCCAGTTGAGCCTGGTGACCATCTGTGACCATTGTCACAACTATATTGTCACAGCCACACACCATTGTCACAGCAACACTGTAGTCTGGGTTGGGTTAGTTTTCCCAGGTTGGCTCCTATGCACAAAGCTTTCGGTGGGAGTTGAGTGTGTCCCACCAAACCACGTGAGATGTTTCTTCCGGGAGAGGGAGTTTCTGGGAGAAGAGGGAGGCCCTGATTGAGACCTGGGCAAAACCCAAAGCAAAGCAGGTATTCAACATACATAAATGTTAAAAAGATTTAAAAGACATGTTCTGAAATTAGACCATGCTGCTAAGATGGATTTATTTTCAAGTGTAGGTACCAAATTTTAAGCATTAATTTCTCTATAGATGATGTTTCTCCTTGAGGAAGGGTCGAGAATTATAATTGTATTTACTGGGGGTATTGTAAGAATTTTTACCTTGGTGTTTGAAGGACAGTGGCCATGGACAACAGTACATAAAGGCTAAATTCTAAGAAAATGAGTGAAAAAATTTTAGAATAACCTATAATCAGCATAAGCAATATAAATATTATCTGTTGCTGTTTAGTAAATGAAACACTTGGAAATATTAGTTCTGTCGAGTTTTCCTTTGAATTGATGAGCTCAGAATTGAACTGGACTGTCTCTACTAAAACACTTAAAAATATTTCAAGAGCTCTTGTGAACTTTTTTCTCTTCCCTTTTCTTCAGTAAATAAAGGTTTTCACTGAATTTCATTGAAGTTGAGGCCACACTTTAGCTGCACTGTCTTTAGATAACTGACTGTCCAACTAAAACACTCACCATGAGATAAGCTTTGGGTCATGACCAATGGGTTGAAATTACACTTGTGTTCTCAGTTTTGCTCACTCTTTAATTTGGTGCATAGTTATTTCTGTATTCTGCTGCTTCATGTTGTTACTTCAGGGTAATTAAAATTAGAAAAGTCACCCTTTTAAAATAAGTCAGCCATAAACTGGGAAAAATGTTGTATTATGAAGTAATTGGGAGTCACAAGTCCTGAAAAGTGAAAATTAAACATACTAAGAATGTAAGTTTATTTTGTTATATCACTAACATTTTTTATGTAAGTTATACTATGTGATATTAAGAATGCTGAAAAGTGACATTACTGGTGTCATTTTTCTTACACTTTGTATGATATTCTTTTACATGTGAGCAGCACAGTCACTGTAAAGATGATCAATTTACAAAATAGCTGACAACCTGTCAGTTTTTCCAAGAATCTTTTTTATTATTTAATATGCAAATTACCATTTTGAAGCACTTGAGCATCATTAGTTTTTTCATTTGCTGTGATGTGCAACCTCTGTGTTTCAGGGGCTAGCAATGTCTTTTTGTGTGAATTTTACTAAATTCTAACAGGACTTGTCATCATCTTCTTGAAATATTTTTTTACAGGATTTTCAGTTTTACTTTATGGGTGATTTGCATTGTGTGGACAGTTCTTTAGACATTTCACAATGAGGGAGAAACTGTTAAAGGAGTGATATAAAGGAGTTTGCATGAGTGCTCAAGTTAACCCAGGGAATTAATTCTGTGATTGGTTCATAGAGAAATATGTTATAGTATTATGGCCACTCTGTCACTTTAGAGGTTCTCATGATTACTTGGATAATAGGACTCCTTACTACAAGTACCATTTTTAGTTTTAAAGGTTTTAACTATAATGTCATATTCCATGAAATGGGTGTGGTGACTTAGACCAGGGGTCCTCAACCTTTAGTGACAGACAGGTACCATTCGGGGCCTGTTAGGAATCGTGCTGAACAGCAGGGGGTGAGCTTGAATATAATGGCATGTAATCATCTTAAATCATCCCGAAACCATCCCACCTCCACACCCCACCCCGTTCCATGGAAAAATTGTCTTCCACAAAACTGATCCCTCGTGCCAAAAAGGTTGGGGACCACTACCTTAGACTGTGTCCATTGGCTTTGGTTCTTCTCTCCTGTGTCCTCCAGTATTCCCTTTCCTATTAATGTCCATTGGCAACAATTGTACAAATCGATTACTTGGACTATTTCACTATAAAATGCATTCCTGGTAGTTCCAGTTTTCCTCTTTTGTGAACTGAAGATGATACCTTCCCCTCATGGTGGTTGTTGGAACTAGCTAGTATCACATGCATAGCAGCTGACACATTGTCAGCATTCACATTTTCCTTTCCTTTGGTGGGATAATAGTAATAATTCTGCTAAGGTGTTTCAGTCAGTCCTTAAAAATTTGGAAGGACTGGGCCGTGATTTCTGCTCCTACTTTTGTCAGTGGGTTGTGAGACAAATAAATCCTTTATCCTTTGTAAGTAATATATCTTTGTGAAATGGGTAGACTGGAACCTGGGTTGTTCTGCGAGGTAATTGAGAGGGCACATAACAGTGATTATAAATGCTGCATATGTGTGAAGCTGTACGAATGCTTTTGGATTTAAAGGATACAGCTGCAATGGGAAAACAGGATATGAAATGTAAAGGCTAGAAAAGTTATGAAATAACTACTCTTAAGTCAAGAAATTTAATAACCAGCCTAATTATGAAAAACTTATTTATAAATTTGCTTTGTACTTGGACTATGTTTTTCTACAGAAGCAATTTTATGGTCTTTAGAGGTTTTCTATTCCAGTCCACAAAAACTTTATAAATTCCTAATATCCAGTTCTGCAAATCTCAGTGTTTCTATAGAGAAAGACATTCATTATTCCTTCTCAAGGTGTTAGTTAGGAACATACGTAGTTGTAAGTTTGTTATTCATATTTCTTTTGACTACATGTGAATCCATTCACATGAGCTTATGTGGACAAAAAACATAGAAACAAACAAAAACTATTGATTGGCTTTCATAATTGTGAAGACCAAAGAGTAGCTGTGGGTTTTGTTTTGTTTTGTTTAATTTAGTTTAGTTTAGTTTTGTTTTGTTTCCCTTTAGTTGTGCTGGATCTAGGTGCTCAAACATCTCTGGGCCCTCACAATGGTGGCTCCTTTCACAGGCAGCCTGTCCCAGATTGAGTCACACGTGCTCATAGTCAACTCTCAGCCTCACAGAGCGGGTGATGGTGTAACAAAGCTGTGATTGGCAAGACCATGATCATGTAAGTGTCCACTCTTAAAACTGTGGGGTGAAGGAAAACCAGTTCCATAGCAGAAAATTAGTGTGTTCTTACCTAGAAGAAGGGGAAGAGGTGAGGTCCAGGCAATGCAATGGATATTTGGGCCCTGTATTTCATGTGCACTAATTGCAGGTGGTTTATGGAGTTTTTCTCCTCACCCCATGTCTATTTCTGCCACTGGGCAAATACAAGGAGTCGAATGGATGGGCCTTAATGAGTGTTTCAGAGTTAGAGCCATCCCAGCCCTTGGCCAGGAGTAGTTTTAGACAATTAAAAGAACATAAGGGAATATTGTCATGTGGTAAATACTACCATTTAATTATCAAGTAAATCAGGTTTACCTTGTTGTTAAGCTCTTTCCATTTTCCCCTGGTTTTATTTAAAGAGAGAGTTTTTGTTCTTAGGAAACTAAAGGAGTGAGTATTATATAGCAGACTCATCTCTTGGGGGGAAATCTGAAAAAACCCTCAGTAACACTCTTCAGTCTCATGCCCTGCCTCCTCCATTTGCCCAAGGATGAACCTCATGAACTAGATGTTTATTACCAGTTTGCTTATCATTTTTACATAGAAATAAATTTCTGCAAAAGCTTCAATTTTGGAAGCCCTACAGTGCAGAAAGCCATCTTTTTTTCTTTGTTCTCATTTTATACCTCATTTAATTTCACTTTACAAATGTATTATATATACATTATAGGGGTCTGTCCGTGATTTATTTCTTTCTTGCCTCAAACCTTGCTTATCTTGTACTGTAAAAGATTAGAGGAAGTCATATATTTAAAGTGTCCATGTTATTTTTGTTAATTATATAAAATGCTCTCATGCTGGGTCATCTCTATTCATTGATTCATTCAAAATTCTGAGCATCTGCAGCTGACCAGGGGCTGTGCCAGCCACTGGGGTAGAGGCAGTCAAAGTGGCACTCTTCCCTGCAGGGCAGTGCTGTGAAATAAGCAGGGGGTTGAGGAAAAAAAAAATGAAACAAGCTGTTGCTGGTACAGCTGACCATTCCCCTCCGCCTAGACCGTGCTGCTGTCACTGTGTAGCGGGTCACCTGCCCCTGCCTTGCAGCATCCAGCCGAGCCATTCCGATTGCCCTCACGCTTCCCCCATCCTGTCTGAGGTGGTTGGACCACGTGCCTGCCCGTTATCGTGCCCACCTCTTTGCTTCATTCCTGGACTCAGCTTTGCTACCAGACTGTGATCTATGTTCAGTCTCTGTCGCAGTAACTGACAATAATAGGCATTGACTGTATGTTTGTTGAATGATGAATATATAAAATTATATGACTAAGATGAAAAAGTGTGATTTATTTCCAAAAAAGAAAAACCCAGAATTTTCTTCAGTAGTTGCTTTAACCACCTTGGAAGTCATGGATAGCTGTGCTGATGCTGCTGTGTGTATGTGTGCAGAGAGGGGGTAAGTTTGTCTCTGTAGAAGAAATAAAGGAAAACTTAAATTGGTGAAAAAATTATGCATTTGTTGGTTTAAATTATTTAATTCTTAAAACCTTCTAAGGAGATGGGACTATCTGTCTGCTCTCCATGTCTGTGGGAACCAAAGCTGTAGCACTGGTAGTGGGCTTGAGGGGGGACTCAAGTGGAATTTGAAGGCAGCCGTCTTGGTCCGTGTGCCCGAGCTTCTTACACATCATCTTGTGTTGTAAGATGTTACACTGAGTCCACCCCATTCCAGTCTTTGGGGAATCCTTTCATTGGTCTTAAAAGCAGCTTCTAAAAGGAACCTTTTCGAAGTGTTCGATTTGTTTGGGATTTATATCATCCTCCCTCTGAAATCTGTCCATCCTGAGTTGTGTGAAGATGCTTTGAATCTGGGATTCTTACTGTGTATCATGGGGCAGCTTAGTGCCAGGCTGCTGTCAGGATACCTGCTGACTTATGTATTTGCTGATTATACAAGCCAGGAGCAACGGCAGGATATTTTTCCAGTTTCATGGACAGAGTAGTGTTATTCTTGGGGTATATTGCTTTAAACTGTTAGACTCCTTGCATTTAAAGCAGTAGCAGAACTGAGCATCTCCCCTTCATAAATCAGCAGCTGGAGTAACTTGGGTAGGTAAGGTCAACATTTTTACCAGTCTGCATACCACTGATGAGGAAACCAAAGATTGACCAAGTTTAAAAATGTCTTAGCCTCTTCTGGGCTTAAGTGTATGAAATCATATAAAACATACTGCTGTTTATAATTCCCAGATTTTGTAAGGAAAGGCTGTCTTTTCTTATCAGTCAGTGCCTCTCCCTAAGGGCCTGGCACTCCCTGTCTCACTGTTCCCCAAACCGTCTTCCTGTCCCATGTACTCTTCACTGTCTAGTGTTTCATCACATTGTGTCCTCTCTGTGGGAGGTAAGGGTTTTGCATGTTTGTTTTCTGTAGAATAGTGCCTTGCCTTACTTAGCAGGTGCTAAATGTATATTGAGTGAATGAATGCAATATGCAAAAGACAGTATTTTAAACTATGCCGTATATATGGGGGAAAGGTGCATTTATCCTTTTTCTTGTAGTCAGTGGATTTGGGTAGTAGTGAATGAGCCAGTATTGGGCCTGGGTCATTGTGCCATTCAACTTTGTTATGAATGATTGATTTAAAGTGCTCATTTCATTTACTTTTCATAACTTCTTCCATTTTTTCATTAAAGTTAGAGGATAAATTAGATTTTCTTAAATACAAACATTGTAAAATTTTTCTTAATTTATCTGTTATGCTGAAAAAATAAAACTGAGATATGTTTAAGGGAATTAATTTATTTTCTAAATCATATAGTGGTCCTGACCATTGTGGCTATGTGGTTGGGGGTCATGCCGCAAAATGAAAGGTTGCTGGTTCGATACCTGGTCTGGGCACGTGCTTGAGTTACAGCTTTGGTCCCTGGTTGGGGCGTGTGTGAGAGGCAACCAATTGATGTTCCTCTTGCACATCAGTGTTTCTTTCCCTCTCTTTTCCCTTCCGTCCCATGTCTCTAAAAAATAAATAAAGTCTTTAAAATCATGCAGGGCTGTGGTTGACTCACAATATTTGTTCAACTCTAGATAATTACTGTCCAGCAATTATGGCCATCCTGTTCCTCTCACCAGTTTAGGAATAGAAGCGGGTTCTGGTTTTGACTATTAAAATTGAAAGGGAAGACTGCTGGAGGCTTCTCGGAGAGATTTCCTCAAGCCTAAGAAAGAAGAAGAACAAGCAGAAAGCAAGATGTCCTTTGCTTCTGGACATTGTCTTGTCCAAAATGATGCAGCCAGCGCTGAGCAAGCCAGTCTGCCTCCCACTTCTCAGCTTGGGTGATAAAGCTCCTTCCTGCTCATGCCTGTGTGAGCTGGTGTTCTACAGCAGTGCAGTGCAGTCACTGCAACATCAGAACTGATACATTCCTTTCATAATGTGATTTTGAGAGTTTCAGTGCTCCACCCTTGCCATGTGTGCCTCATAATAAACCTAATTGGAAAAAACTTGGCTTTGATTGTGAATTGACTTTATATGTATTTAGTTTTCTTGTTTAACTTTTGCTTACTTTTTGTCTAAAATCTTATATGAGACTTCATGGTTTACCCCAGTTCTCTGAAGAGCACTTATTTGTGGACTGACATGAACTTGGGTAGCAACAAATAAATATTGGTAAATAAATCAATCAAAACACTAGGGTGAATTCTTCCATTTGGGTTGTCGAAGCAGTAAGAATTAGTCTAGAATGTGTGTGTGTTAAATTTTAGGAAGTGGAGTATGTAGGTTCAGGGAAGGAGATGTGTTAATATGATGCTCAGCTTTTTTTGGTGTTTACAGTATTATTTGTTTTTTGTGCGGAGTTCACCTCTGCAAAATAACGATCAGTTATCAGTAAATTTACAGTTCATCTGCCACACTGGACAGAAAAGAAAACTGCTCTGTATTTTCTCTTATTATATGCTTTCTTCCTCCTGTCATTTTTCACATTTTACAATCTCAATTTTAGAGGCAAATAACTCCCAGTTGATTTAGAGAAAGCCTACTTGAGGGGCATTTTATGTCTGAATATTGATGTACTAGTAGTTTTCGAACATTTTCACCAAAAACATGTTTTTTCCAATGAAACTTTTCTCAAAACTGTTAAGAGGGGGATTTATGGCTATTCATATATTTGGTGGGAAGATTTTATTGCTTATTGAACTTTTGGAACACAATTTGGAAACCTACCACATATGAGATTAGTGAGGAATCACCCTGTAATGTTTCATTCAAACACAGATACTTCTGAGGGTAAAATAGTTGTACCAGGACAATCAGCTGGGGCTGTCCCCAGCAAACTAGGGTCATGCTGTACTGGTGGTTGCTGAGCACAGGTGTGAATCTATTTGGCAAGCAGTAGTAGGGAAATCTCTACGATTCCCTGTTCCCACATTTACAGCCTCTGTAGTGCAGCTAAAGAGCCTGCCACTACAGGGAATTTCTGTAGCCCTTTGTAAGTCACACTACTGTCAGTCTTCAGCCCTTCAGAAGGTGTTCACTGAGCACCTGCTAAGTGCCAAGTGTTTTCTGAAGTGCTGAGACAATGGTAAGTTATATGATTCTGAAGATTCTTAAGGTTTCTGCTATTTACTTAGCAGTGAATAGTTCCATACTTGTAACATTTGGGAGATGTAAGAATGATAAAGTGGAATACTACACGGGAGCTTTTAACCTGCATTTGGCATTTAAAATATGATGTATTTTAATAGGCCCTCATCTTCACCCGCCTCTTCCCCAACCCCTGAAAATGAACTGTGGTTAACGTCTGTGGGTATTTGTGTATATTCCCTTTGGAACTTGTTTTATAGTGAGAAGTCACTTTCATTTTAGGGATAAAATACAGCTGTATTTTGTTTGTTTTACTGGTGTTCCGCTTTTTTACGTGAGTTGTGTTGAAAACAACCAGAGGAAATAAAGTGATGAGGTGTGGTCCTGTGTGTCTCTGTCTCAGTCTCTAGGGTTTGGGAAGTGAGACTGCATTTTGTGAATGAGAGAATAATGAAGGTGTAAAAAGAAAAGGGAATGATAAGGAAAAATACAAAGAATCAAAAAAGAAGAGTAAAAGACATCGAAATGAGAATTTCCTATGCTACAATAGTATATGTACATTAAGAGTTTATAAAGGTGCTTGAGATTAGAAAAATGCCTCCTGGTTCTGTCTTGGCTTTTCTGCTCCAGACTGTAGACATGCGCAACATCCTCCCTTCAGTGGCAGCTGTTGGCGGTCACTCCCAACAGGCCCCCCGAGGAGCCCCGGGTTCCGTGTGCGGGAGCCGCAGACTCCTGAACCAGCTGGTTTAGCCTTCTAAGTAGTTGCAGTTAATGGAGGATATGTTTTATTGTTCCACCTATAAAGTACCAAAGAACTGATTCAGTTGAACATATTTTAGACCGGTGTTGACTTTAAAATCAACTTTCATGTTAAATTACCCTAAAGTTTTATTTTCCTTAAGACATAAAAAACTTTTTTATCTGTATCTTTTAGCTCTTATGGAATAATGTGACTGCTTGTGTTACCGTATAAATAATATATAAATTAAAATTAGTGTTCTCATAAAAAACAGTAGAAATTCAAGTATATTTTAGTTGTCTTTGCTGAATTCAGTACTCAAGAACTAGAAATTCAAGACGTTAACCATTAATGAACACAGCTTGAACTCATACTGAAGTGCTTTTGGCAATTTCAGACATAACATTGTATTTTAGAGATTTGCAAACATTTAAACAATGATATTTTTTACCTGAAAGGTTAACTTAGGTAAAGAGAGGTTAAAGGCCCAGGTGAAGCTAAAGAACCAACTATTTTCCTACTTCAGTTTTTAAACTTAACTGTTTTCATGTAGTATAAACTCTTATAAACTTTGAATTACTTGCACAATTGATAAAGTGTTTAAAAATATTATTTGTCCTGGTCTAACTTGTCAAGAAAGAGAAAAATATGTAAGTTAACTTTGTGAATAAAAATGCAGGCCTTAAAGAAAGATCTCCTTCAAGGCCAACAGTGGGACCAGAAGAGGCTGAGGCACACGCTTGGCTGAAGGCACAGGCTCCTGAGGGGTCAGGTAAGCTTTCCTGTAGTTGTGACTGGGTGCATCGGCCTGGCAGGTGTTCCAGCTTCCAGTTTCCAGGATCATGTTCCACCCATAATTTGTTGGCAGTATTTACAGAATTGTGAAATCCTTTTTCTTCTCTTCTGGAATTTTATGATAAACGTAATTCTTTTCTAGTAAAAATTTACACAGGATGATTTTAATTTCTGAGATCAAGAGTCAAAACCACAGCCCTGCCCAGGGTGGCTCAGTTGGTTGGAGCATTGTCCTCTAAACTGAAAGGTCACAGGGTCAATTCCTGGTCAGAGCACATGCCTAGGTTGTAGGTTTGGTCCCTGGTCAGAGTGGTGGAGAGGGAACCTATCAGTGTTTCTGTCTTTCAACATTGATGTTTCTCTTCCTCTTCTTTTCCCTCCCTTCCTCTCTCCAAAACCAGTAAGCATGTCCTTGAGTGAGAATCAAAAAAAAAAGAAAGAAGGCACACATAGATGGTTGCTCAGTGCCTAAGATCACACAGTTAGGAACGTTGTGAACTGTGTTTCTTGATTCCAGTTCCAGGACTGCTATACCTTATCACCTGGCTAGTGAAGTTAGATTGTACACTAGCTGTCATCATTTCTCACGTTATTCAGTAGAGTAGGTCTACTGAGTTCCTAGTCTAATGAGTCTCCTTTCTGCATCAAAAGGCTTCTCTGACCTCCAGGTATCTGTGAAGCCTTTTTTACATATTCATTAATTGGTTCCCAGATCAATTCAAGTATCTTTTTAGTCACCCAAGGGCCTGTGACCCATGGAATAACAACTCCTGAAATCTCTTAACAACTTGATAAATGAATTTGAATCCATTACTATTATTTCCTGTTTGTGCTGAGATATCTATTACAAAGTACTATTTAATTTCTATACATTTTCACTTTTACTTAGATGTCAAATACCAGTATTTGGTTTTATTTTGCCATCTAGTGGAAATACTATGTATGACATCACATATTTAATAGCAACTTAAATTCTGGATCCAATGGGTTCTTTGGCTGATTTTATCATTTTGATGAGTAATACTTGATTTTCCTTCCTTTCTTTTAAGATCAGTATGTTGATTTGATTTTTAAATTTGTTCAAGTCATAATCCTGGGAGATATCTGCCCTCTTCCTCCCATTCCTGTAGAAGTGCTATAAGCATGCCATGGCAAGAGTGATTTTTTTAAGACATAATTTAAATGTGTTCAGATTTAGCATCTTAGATTTTACTTCATGTTAAATAAGTTTATAATTAATTTTTTCAAAGTTAGTAGCTACTCTGTAATGTACTATTCACTTTCACTTTTTAAATTTTTTTTGTTAATATTAGTCTATGTATATTACTGATAACTTTTACTCCTAAATCTATGAGTTTATTATCACCTCCTATCCTTTTGAACTTCTTGGCAATATTTGGCTTAGTTTAAATGTTGCCTTTTTAACCTTTCTCTAACCTGACTTAGCTTCTCCCTCTTCTCTAGCTACCACTTGTTCCATAAACATAGGTACACACCTCTCATTAAAACACGGTAAAATAATCCCCCCTTTTTATCCCTAGAGTCTTTTCGTTCTGCTTTCCAGTCCCCCTCCTTGCTGTACTAGCCAGACTTCTGAAAGAAGAATCTGGAGTTGCTTTTTTGCTTTGTTTTCCAATCTTTCACTCACCTCAGTCTGGCCTCTGCCTCTGCCTGTCCTCCAGGGGCAAGCAGGGGTGTCACAGGATCAGTGGACCACTTAAACAGCCTGCTGCACCCCCAAGTTCCAGTGGTGCTGAAGCAGAGGAGTCTGGAGGGGCATGTGAGGGCTGGATGGTGGAGGTCTTGTATTCTGTTCCAGAGAGCTTGGATTTTCATAGCTTCTGGCAAAGGAAGCCATGAAAAGGTTAAGCAAAGGAGCAGAGTGCCACTCGCCACTTCTCCTTACTCCACGATGTTCTCTGAAAGCTGTAAAACTGGGGATCCAGTTAGGAAGCTGTTGTGGGCACTGGGAGAGATGATGAGGGAAGAATAGAGATTGGTAGGCTCTACTGTGATTATAAGAGACACTGTATTTAAAAATGGTTTGCGAAATATAAACATCTACACAAATAGGCACTTATTTTTGTGCTTCAGAAATGGTTTTGTAGTGTGACTAGCAAAATAGAGTCTTGAACTTTTACCTATATGAAGTTCCAATAAACTTAACTGTTTTTGTCATTGAAAATTAGCCAATGTCACTAGCGCTGCTTCTATTTACTGAATATAGATGATATTCGTTAGAACATTTATAGTAGTGCTAGTGAGTCATAGCTTCCGGTTTGTTGTGTGATGTTGCAATATACTTGATAATCCGATAAGCACCAAAGTGGTGTCGGAATCTCATTGCTAATGCTCACTTTTATAATGAACATCTTGGATCTCTGAACTCACTGTCACGTCAGATGGGGTTCTCCAAAGCTGAAAGGACGGTCACTTACGAAGTAAGGTCTACTCATGATTCCTGGCAACTTCTGGGAGTGGGCAGCCCCCCGAGACCATCGCAGTTCCCACACCAGCCGGGGCCGGTCTCCTGACTGTCGGGGAGACATATACATTAATGTATACCGCATTGACTGTGTACGCTAATGTATACTGACCTTGTCTTACACATTTTTATCTTTATTTCCCTGCACTTTTCTTTCTGAAAGCTTTGCCTTCCCCCCTTTCTTTATTCTATCATTAGTGTGGATTTTGTTCATTACAAACTAAAATAATTTTGCTCTGAGTAAGGTATTTTTTTAAAGAAAAATCTGAAACCAAATTAGACTTCCTATTTTAAAATCTTATGAAGTCTTTTAAAATTTATATCTGCTGTCAAAGTAAAATCAATTTTAAATATCTACCGTATTTGCCAACATAGGGGGAAAAAAGCAGTCAACCAATATGAAAAGTATGCATAGTCAATTAGCCCGATATATTTATTTGACTGTATACACATGGATTCCATATATCAGGTTCTACACTGATGTCTAGATCTTTCCTACTTAGTTATGTTTTGTAATTATTTTAGGACCTCAGCATATCGAAGATGAAATACAAGATGAAATTCATTCCCCTCTGCATGAAACAGTATACACAGAACATGGTATGAATTAAAATCTGTTTTTTAATGCATTACTAACATAATGAAATGATTGAATGACTTGAACATTATTTTAAAATTTAAATAATAATTGGGTTTTTAAGTTATTGAAAAATATTTTTGATATTTTTTCAATAATTTGATACCACTGAACTTGCTTTACCCCACCTTACTGTTAAGGAACTTCCTGCTTACACCTAAGAAAGAAATGGTAGGAATACGTGGGAATAAACAAGTGGAGACCAATGGCACATCAAGAACAGATGGTGGGGGCAGGGAGCAAGGAAATAGGACACAGCCAGCTCGCTGTTGCTGTCGGGGCTTTTGGGTATGGTCACTGACTGTCATAGTTCCCTGCTTGGTGGGTTGCACAGCATGGTGGGCAGCTTTGAATTAGGTGGGCCGTGTTACCAGAGAGGAAATAAACACTTTCCCAGTGCTTATATCTAAAAACTTTCTAATGTGAACTTCTGTACAGAAAATAGGAAATGATACTCGAGAAACCAGTGTTTTAGGATTTTGTGAGACTGGTTCTTGAGGCATCCCTTGGTCAAAGCAGAGAGTAAACCCCCCAATGTAACTCACAAAGAGATTTTGAAGGGGCAGAACATATGATAGCCTGGTAATTCCAATGGTTTGTTTCGAGCAAAAGGTAATCCTAAAAGAAAAAAAAATAGTTTCTTTAAAGCAAACAATTCTCCTCATTTAAATCTCGTTTTGGCAGGCCTAGTAAACTGTCCTTTTCAGTCAGATGTTTGGGGGTTAAGGGTAGAGCACCCCATCTGGCTCCCTCAGTGCTGGTTGGGAGACGAGCCCTTGATGAGCTATAGGTCTTTGCCATTGGCTGCCAGGACTCCAGGAGCCTGTGTCCTTTCATTACTGGTTTCGTCTCAGCTAGGAAAGTGCACCTGCGTGTGCATCTGCCTTTTCTGCATCTCGATTTAGACAAGGAGGATGCAGTCAGAGTAAGTGATTTTGACATAATGAGGTAAGGGCTATGATGATGAAACACAGGATGCCGTGTGGGGCCTGCTCACGTCATGAGGTTAGTTTAGCTTCCTGAGGAAGTGATGTTTTGATTTAGGAGCTGAACGTGGTGTAGTGCCTTGCCAGGAACGTGTTGTCAGCAGGTATTTTAAGTAAAGGACATACGTGAAGAAAGTCCACAGGCTAAAGTGGATCACAGAGGAGTTTAGGGTGGCTGGCACATGGGGGACGTAGGTGGAAAGCGATGTGGGGAGAATATTTTTGCTTGATTCTAAGTCACTGGAACCATCGGAGGGTGTTGAGTGTTGTGCACTGTCTGCAGCGCGAAGAGTGGGTGGGAGGGACGTCAGAGGGGAGGTGGTACTGGTGGCTCAAAGGTGGGGAGGGAGAAAGTAGAAAGGCTCGGTAGACATTGAGGTGGGCAGATGTAGGAATTCAGACGGGAGAGGGAGAAATCAAGTCTAGCCCCTGTGTTTTTGACACAAGCCTGCATCTTGGAGCTGTTCTGGTCATTATCAAGACTTTCTCCTTAGAAGATCGCAGAGGCCATGGCTTTAAATGTTACTTGTATCACTTTTGAATATATGTCTGCAGCCCTGATCTCTCATCTGAGCTCCTGGTTTATCCAGGTGCATACTTACCTCCATTTGTGTGTTTTTTGTGTGTATCTTAGATTTAAATTGCACCTAAAGCTGAATTCCTGATTCCTCTCCATCTCACAGCTCTCCTGCTGCTGCGTTCCATCCTAATATGTATTTGCTCTTATTTCAGTCTTACATTTTAGTTAATGGTCTCCTTATCCACTCAGTTGCCTCAGCTAAAAACCTGTGAGTCTTCCTTGATTTCCCTCTGCTCTTCTCCCCCCACATATAACCCATGAGCAGGTCCTGTCGACTTTGCCTCCAGCACGTGTCTGGACTCTGCAGCGTGTCAGACGTCACCGCCGCCTCTGGCCGTGACCACTTTGGTGGTATCCCGCTGGGTTCCTGTTTCCATCCGTGCTCCTCTGCTCCCTGTGTTCGATGGGGCCTGGCCAGCTGTGCTCATCTGGGCCTGGCCTCTCTCTCGCCTCAGTCACTTTCCCTAGCCCAACTGCCCTTCTCTTCCTGGTCATTGCAAACCTATCCCTGCCTTGGGCCTTTGCACTTGTTACATCTTGTGCTGGGGTGCGAGGGGGTGGTGTGAAAGAGAGAGACAGAGAGATCCAGTTTCCTGCCTTAGCAGACCAGACGTGGCCTCCCAAACCACTGTCTCTGAAGTAGACTCTCTTCCCCATCACTCTGTGTTTCATTGTTGGGGTCGAGTTTCCAGCTACCATCTTATAGCTGTGTCTTAAGAGTCTCTCATGGCCTTCATCTTTCAAAGTGGGGTGCCGTGGCTGCAGAGGGCTCAGCAGTGCCCTGAGTCTAGTGAGCCCTGAGGATGCTGGTTTTTTTTACATCAGACTGTCACTGTCAGGGCGGTGGACACTCACGGATCGTGGATGAGGTTTGGCTGAGAGAGGTAAATCCTGCTCATGTAAAAAGCATCCAATTATACTGGATAAAATGAGAGAAAGGGAAAGGAATATGGTAGTAAGATAAAGAATCATGAAATTACTGACAGGAATGAGAATCAGTAATTGATATCCTGAGCAACAAAATCCTGAAATGAGGAAAAACAATATAGCAGGCTATGATGAGAATGCAGAAAACATAAACAGCATTGATATAAATGGGCCTACATAATTCAGTAAGTCCTGAGAGCCTCACCATGCCTCATTAATAGTAACAAGGGTCATCTTGCAGTCTTGGGGTAGAGTTCTATAGCAGTAGAAGTAGTAGTATTGTTGTTACTGTGATGAGCATGATGTTTGAAGTGATAACAATAGTACAACAACAAAAATAACAACAACACTTAAATACTGTGGACCAGGCATCTTTCTAAGTGCTTTGATCCTTATAACAATGCTATGAGTAGGTACTCTTATTTCCTTTTTATGAAAGAGAAATTTTAGGCACAAAGGAGTTAAGTAACTTGCTCAGGGTGGCACAGCTGGTGTGGAAGAACCTAAATCTGGGACCATACATTCCAGACCCCACGCCCCTAACCACCATACCACACTGCACAGCTAAGTCTGGTTCACTGGAGCTCTCTGGTGAGAGTGAGAGCATTACATACAGGACATACTCTGCTTGAAGCCACATCAAGGTACACTGGGGAGAATTCTTTCATACCACAGTGACCATCTATATCGTGTTGCACTGGAATAAGACAGCATTTCCAACAGCTACACGAAAGAACAATTCAGTATATGATAAAAGCCTTAGAAAAGGACACAGGCATCTTTGCAATACTTAAAGACTATAACATAGGAACCTTTAGAAACAAAGTATAATCCAGGAGACCGAATACAGATGATCTAACATACGGTTTAGGCAGGTGGCTGCCCATTGCAATACAATATGAATGCAGAGTTATTTAAAATTGTTACATGGAATTTTATGTGAATTCTCAATGAAAGGTCACTGAGTAACTTTCTCTTTGATCTAATTAAAGAGAAAAATATATTAATATTTATGAATTCACTTATTTATTCATTAAATATTTATTGGGCACTTCTTATGGTGGGCATGGCCCTGGGTGCTGGGCATACGTAGTGAACAAAAAATATGAGGCTCTTCACCTTACTGGGTTCGTGATCTTGTGAGAGAAGACCTACCCACCCCCAGCAGGTGGGCCAGCACTTGGCCAGAGTGAGAACAGAGCTTCAGAGTGGGCACCAGCATGTGCAGTGTCTGGTGGCTGCTGTGAAGCCCCTGCTGTACACCTGTGCCTCTTTGTTCATTGTCATTTCCAAGGAGAAGACTTACAAGAGGAGGATGGACCAACAAGAGAACAGCAACCAGAAGATGATGATTTCCTTGTAGGAAGTGATATGGATGATAGATTTGAGTCCCTGGAAACTGGAACACTTCAGGAAGGTAGGACATTTTTTGTTTTTTTGGCTTTCAGAATAAAATACAATAGGCAATGTGTAATTAAAATTACTGAAGTTTTTCTTTAACATCTTTAAAGCCAATATTTAACTTTTATGTACAGTTTTTTAAGTTGAAGCTAAAATTTTCAACTGAAATGTTTTTTCCCCTAAAATAAATAGATATCCTAATTTTGATTGAAAGCATTTTTAGGGAAACTCAGAACATATAAATTTCTTATATAATGTAAGTGAAATAAATACTTTAGCCCATTATTTTATTGTTCTCTCTAGAGTGCCATGGGTTATAAAAAATTCAAGCAACTGATAAAATATTTGCTTGATAACCTATCACAGGCTCTTGTTCTGCTATAAACTCTGTAACTACAGTGAGTGGAACACAATTCTTAGACTTTATACTAGGGGTTGGCAGACTTTTTCTGTAAACAGCCAGAAGGTCGATACTTTGGTCTTTGCAGAGCACGTAGCCTCGGTCGGAGCCGTCCAGCCCTGCCGCCGCAGTGCAGACACAACCCTGGATGATTCTGGAGTGGGTATCTATGACGGTGTTGCGGTAGAGGTTTATCACAAAACCAGGAGGCAGGATTGATCTGGGCTATAGGCCATAGTTGACATTTCTTCTGTTTCAGTGTTTTATTTTATTAATTTATTTTTAAAGATTTTATTTATATATTTTTAGGGAGGGGAAGGGAGGAAGAAAGGGGGAGAGAGGAACATCAATGTATGAAGGAGACATCCATTGGTTGCCTCTCGTATGCTGCCAACCATGGACCTGGTTCTCAACCCAGGCACACACCCTGACGGGTAATCGAACTGGTGGCATTTTGGTTTGCAGGAGGACACCCAACCCACTGAGCAATACCAGTCAGGGCTATTTTTTAAAAAAAATTTTAAATTAAGTTCATTGGGGTGACATCCATTAATAAATATACAGATTTCAAGTGTACAGTTCTTTCTATAATACGTCATCTGTATATTGCATTTGTATTGTGTGCCCACGACCCAAAGTCAAATCTTCCTCTGTCACCATGTATTTGACCCCCTTTACCCATTACTACCCCCGTCTCCATCTCCCATCCCTCTGGTACCCACCACATTGTGGTCTGGGTCTGCGAGTTTCTGTTTTTCTTACTCATTTGTTGTCTTCAGTTTTATATCCCACATGAGTAAAATCATATGGTTCTTGACTCTTTCTCTCTGACTTACTTTGCTTAGCATGATCCTCTCAAGATCCTCCTATGTTGTTACAGATGATATATGTTATCTTTTCTTACGACCTATTAGTGTATAGGTGCCACATCTTCTTTAGCCAGCCATCTGTCAAGGGCCACTGTGAATAAGGCTGCAGCAAACATGGGGTCTTCTGGGTACCTGTGTGTCAGTTGAGTAGTTTACCTGGGATCATGTGTAATAGCCAAGTTATAGTTATTGACTATTGATATACAGAAAGGCAGTTTTTTGTGATAAAAACTCTTTATATATTTTGTGCTCTGCTCTGCTTTAATATGAGACTACCATGATTATTAAAAGCCCTGTTAAATAAGTACAAATGCTCTCTTCTTATGATATCTCTCTTTTGTTAAAATAGTCCTTTAAGACCTTGATGAATTCTTAGAAGATTTTAAGCTGCAAGTTTTGTACTCTGATTAATTTATGTCATTTTATTTAAAATACGCATATGTAAGTGATAATTTTATATTTAAAATGAATACTAATGCAACATTCTTTTGAAGGTGCATGTTTCATTTTTAAAGAGTCATAAAAGAAAATGAGCCTGTGTGGAAGCTGGGGAAAGGTTAACCACATCACACAACACGTCCCACCCCATCGTGATGATCAGTCCTTGGCAGAGTTGCCCCAGGACCCGTGTAGCAACACGGCACCACAGGCCACACAGGATCTAGACCAGAGGTCCTTGGCAGGGCTCAGGGATTAGCTAAGTCTAAACCAAGTTCAGAGAAATAGACAGAGCTATGAGAAACAGGCAGTAGGTCAGCCCACAGTGCCCGTAAAGGTAGAAAGGTCCTGGGCCATAGGGTCGTGGATCCAGAGAGGGAACTTCTTATGAACAAGCCCACTAGGGTGACCGATAGCCCTACAAATAGTTTTGATCCTGGGCACAATGGAGATCACCTAGAGAGCTTGTAAAAGAATACGTGTGACCCACCCAAGACGAAGTGAATTGGAATGTTTAGGTACTGAGGCCCCGAAGTGGTTAACTATAAAGGTATTGCAGATGATATTACAGTGCAGCCAGCCTTGGGCAGAAGTGTGGGGAGGTTGTTTATGTGTCATGTGTCTCCACTTACATCCCACCCAGCTGTGTATTCCCAGCTGTAGGCAGGACACTTTTGTCCTGGAGAGTAGAACGCTGCAGTGGAATCTGAGGTAGATCAGAAATACACCCTTTTCTGGGTCCAGCCTTTGTCACTGTTACTCTGCCTAAATCACCCTCTCTCTAGCCCAGGCTGTGGTGTCTGTCAGCCTCGAGGGGGTGTTGAATGGATCAAAGAGAGTGTGGGAATCATTTCTAAATGTAGTTCTAGTGAAAGATAGTGTTTGGCAGACATTTAATTGATGTTTCATATTTGATTTTAATAGTTCTTTACTTTCAAAATGAAATCAATGGTAATAGGATCAGAAGATACATATACAGTATATTACATGCCACTTTATGAAATAGCAATATTGATTTAATGGTACTTTTTTTCTAGAAACTAAAGATAGTTACCATGCAGAAGAGACAGGTAAGATTTCAATTTAATATTCTTTTTTTGATTAGAATGGGTCTTTTACTATAAAAGGGCATTGAGAGAGAAAACATTATCTATCATCCTTTATTAATAATACATTATACTTAATATGTTAAATATATAATATATACTTAATGATTGTTTTGTACAGTAGATCATAGATATGTGTGTATGCATACATATTTACATCTTTGTATAGTTTTTGTGATTTTGAAGTTTCCTTTCTGAGGATAAGTGCCTAGTAGTGGAATTACTAGGTCAAAGACACAGTGGAATTTCACATTTTGTGCTCTTAAATTACAGAGTCAGTGAAAGGTCAGCATTATGTATTGCCCCATGCATGTGTCCCCAGAAGGCATGGCTGCACTGAGGACGGACACATCGTCTCTCAGGATGAGCCTATGCTGTTGTCCAGTTTCCTCCCAGTGCTGGAGTGGGTCCTTCTTTCTGTGCTGAGGGACCACGTGATATTGACGGCTGACATTCAGCAGCCATACCATTTCAACAGTGTGTATCTGCAAACACCAAACTTACGTTGCAGCCTGGGAGTACTCGGGTACTGAGTCCAAGTGAGGGGCTGGAAATGGGGTGTGTTCTGGCTCAAGCTCCGTGGCAGGCGCTGGCTGAGTTGATGGGAGGAGGGCTCCCTGCGCTGCTCTTTCTGTCTGTCTGTCTGTCTCCCTCTGTCTTTGGGGAATTTAATATAGGATGTATTCTGTTTTTGTGTCGATCCATCCTATTTTGTTTTCTGAATATAGTTGAATTTGCATAAGCTAAATAGGCATATGGCTTCACTATTTTGTAGTGGGGACTGTCTTATTCATCTTTGCATTAAGCATTTAGCACAGGTAGTACCTGTTTGTTCCATGAGTGAAGGTGAGTTTGAGCATCAGTAGGATTCAATTTTACATTTCTATCATTACTGTAAATTTTGCTGTTCCTGTTTTGAATATCAAGCATAATTCTTCTTCCTTGATATATATTTGTAATTTTCTAATTATTTCCTAATTTATAGCTTCACAGGTCTATAATCAGGATACAGAAGATATGATGTATAAACAGGAAGATTCAGGTTTGTGATGTGTTTTTATTCGAGATCTGTGGCCAAGGCCATTTTATCCCTGGGTGAATGGTTGATTCTGACTGAATGGAGTACTGTTTATGACACTCATAATATTTGTGGTTTCTTGGGTAGTTATAGAAATTTCTGGATATAGTTGAATGTTATAGGGGGAAATGAGGAAAAGAGGAGCTTTGCTTCTCAGATCCCCATTGGGATGCTGGTCTTCACAGACCAGACCAGAAGGAAATTTGGAAATGAGCGAGGCAGAAGGATGGGGTCGAGTCCGACTGGGCACAATGGTGGTACTGGCCCTTCTTGTCCTTTGGCTTAGACAGCAAATTATAGAACTTTATTAATCTTAAATTTTGTTAAGTGATAATGATAATATCTATCTTATACAGTTGTAAAGATTAGGATTTATTTTATAAATAATTTCAGAATGATGTCTAGTAATATGTTTGTTTTTTTCTTGGTTGACAAAGGGATATATATTTTTTTTCTTTTTTTTCAGATTCCAGTGAACCAGTAATAGATGATGATGAAAGAACATACCACGATGCAGGTATTAGATGAGTATTTTCACTAGATTTTAAACATTACTGAAGATTTACAGTTGCAATGCTTCATTAACATGGTGATTTTTATTTTCAAGGAGACCAAGAAGTAATCTTAACACCTAATATAAAACTTTGTAACAATATTTCATTATTAAAAATATATGAGGCTTTCATATTTCACCTCATCCACCACTGGCTCTACAGAAAACAGAATATTAGTTCCTAACTCTTCTTTTGTGTATCTTGCTTTATGCCAGTTTGAGGAATTTGCATGGAAATAATTTTCCTGCCCTTTCCTCTAGTGTTTTTAGGCAGAGACATTATTCATTGACTGTGCAAACATTAATATTTAAAGAAATAGAATTCTGTATTTGAGATTGTGTTTTTTAGCTAAGAAATTATACACAACTTAACTAATACTTATTTTTATCCTATTCTTTTTTCTGCAGATGATGTAACATACCAAGACCATGATCAACAAGGTGTGAGATGCTTCTTAAACTTAAGCCACCTACTTGTTTTAAAATATTCTCATAGTTCGACTGTATTTTATAGAGGATAACATTTTAAGCTGCAAAATCATAACTTAAAACATCCAACTGAATTGTAGTTTTCAAGGAATTTACTGGCGGATATTGTTTACCTATTTCATTGGTTTGCCATTACCTAAATAATTCCTTAAACTTATTGCAAGCTGCCTTAGGAAGCAGTTAAGAATTATTCAGGAAAACTTACCTCATTACTTTATAGGCATTGCAGTCCTTTGACTAAAATATATCTTGTGCTCAGAAAGCTATTTTAGTCCAACATCAACTACTCTAGCTGCTTCTGCAAATTTTGTCACCCACTCTGCAGTGAAGATGACTGGTCTGCCAGCGTGAGAAAGGTGCAGAAGAATCTCACTGCAGGCTTAAAGGCTGCATGGAGAAAATAGTTCTGGTAAATTTGTGCCATGAGTAGCATCAGATTCACATTTAGGTAATTATAGCTCCTTTTATTGCAGGAGCACTTCCTGTGCTGTTTTATGAAGCTTCATGGAATAGATTATATTGTTGCTACTTCCCAGATGAGAAAAATAAGGTTCAGAAAATGAGACTAATATGCATAAGTTCATATGACTAAGTGTTTGTAGAGCTAGTGGTGTATCCTTTCTATTCCAGTATCTTCAAGGATAACTGTAGAAGGAAAGAAGTTAGTCAATGTAACTCTGCATGTGAAGCAAGAAGGATAGAGAAATATATAGTGCTGAGTCAAATACGGAGAACTTTTCTGTGTGTTAGGTAGCTCTAGGGCATGGCATTCGTACATGAATAATAAAGAGTCCTTACTTCAAGAAATTTGTAGTCTCACAATACTTGGTAAATCTTGACTGGAGAAAATTAAGAATGGCTTGTGGAGACCTGATAAACTAATTTACTAAGTGTGTGTATTTAAAATTTAAGACTCTATCAAGATCACCCATCCACAGTGGCTGTTTGTATTAAGATGTAAATGATAACATTGGAAGAATCCTGGATTCTATTTTCAGGGACTAATTTTTTTATGGGAAATGAAATAACTTGGCAACTATGATTACATTTATATTTTCTTTTCACTTTTGAATTTGAAAAAGAAAATAGAAATTTGGAAATTAAAAGCTGAATGCAGAGGTAGAATTTGAAGTCCTTTTCTAATTTCTGCCAGTCATTTTAGTGTTTTTCTCAATATGATGGAAAGAACATGCTGGAATGTAATTTACAGACTAGGTCTAGAGAACTTTAAAATTAAATGAAAAAAGTGTAAAATTAGATAACATGCTAAAAAGATGTTCTAAAATAAATGTATTTCCAAAGGCAGAATATCATAAAAAATATAATTTAAAATGTTAAGAATAATAAATATTACCTAAGTGATCAAAATTTGGTGAGATACTTTGGATTTCCTTGCTATAGAACATAAACTTTTTCAAACAAAATAGATCTAATAGAATACATGTGTTAAAAATAATACCTTTGTAGAATTCAAGAACCAAACTAGGGAAACCGAGTGACTCTACATAAGTGAAACTGCAAGTAGGGTGAAAACAAAACTATTTTTAGTGGGAAAGAGATTACATTCTGTATTAAGTTCCCCCAACTCTAGAACCTGGAAAACCAGCAGCTTACTAAAGCTATAGAGGGAACCAGCTTTTCACATTAAAAGTGCTGTAGAAAGCATCAAGCCTACATTGGATACACCTGAAAAGTGACGGTACAGTCTTAGCACCTTAATGGACTCATTATTGTACACTACATATGCATTAAGAACCTTATGCCCAAAACATAGAACATGGGAGCAATACTAATAAGGAACACACACATGGTTCCTATTCCCATGGACTTTATATTTTACCAAGGGGATAGAAATTACACAAACAATTTCAATTTAGTGTTGACTTCCAGTGTGCTGAGGGCTGTGAGAATGAGTGCAGTGTGTAACAAGAGTACTCAGTAGAGACCCTACCTAGTTTGTGGACCAGGGAGCACTTCCCTGAAGTTGAGCTGCAGATGAGTGCAGTTGACAAAGAAAGAAGAAAGGTGACTCAAACATAGTAGGAATGCTCTGAGGTGGGAAGATGTGTGTGGAGTGCAAAGGATAACAAGAGAGACATGGGCTGAGGTTGTGAGACAGTCCTGGTCCAGACGATGCCTGGAGGTAGGTCAAAGATGTTCATCACTACACAAAATCACATCTGTATTTTATAAAGTTTGGTCAGTCTGATGTGTAGTAAGTTGACTGGAGAGAGACAGGAGTAGCTATGGGGAGACCATTTAGGAGGGTTATTGCAGTTATCCAAACCTGATCTTGCCCTGAGTCACATTGCTGCCAAATGAGGAGTCAAAGAAGGTGAGTTTCTAGAAAGGGATGTTCAGCAGTGCCCTGTGCTGCTGAGGACCTGCTCAAAGTGAGCACCAAAAAGGTGCATTTGGTCTAGTACTATAAAGGCCTCACAGGGACCTCAGCAAGAACTGTTTTCAATGGACAGAAATTGGACAGAGATGAAAGTAGCTTGCACAAGGGTGGTTGGTGAAAGTGAAGGGAAGTGGGCAAAGCTGAGAAATACTGGAAGATAATGTTGACAGGGTTTGATGTGTGGGTGTAGCTGGGGAGAGAGAACAGGGTGTCAGGAACCACATCCGCTGTTCTGCCCTATGCATTTGATGGTGCTTTCTTCCTGAGTCAGGAGAGTGGAGATGAGGAGCCGGAAGCCAGATGGTCCAGTCCGTACATGGTGAGACATCCAAGGGGCAGTATCTAATAAGCCGATAGATGGAAGGCTTATTGGCTTCCTTAGATCTCAGAAGGAAGTCCAATTTGTGGTTGTGAATTTGAGAATCGTGAGCAGGTATGTGGTAGTTGAAGCCGAAGTCCAAGATCACTGAGGAGAGAGGAGAGAATGGCAAGACAGGAAGTTCTGTGGCTGGACTTTGATAAAAGGCAACATTTTATGCCCGCTAAGAAAATGGTGAAACAATAAAGAAGATTGAGAAGGAGAAACAAAGTAATAAAAGGAGAATATGGTCACACTGAAGTCCAAATACAATAGTGTTTGAACAGGAAGGAGCTGCTAAGAGATCTAATGTGGTAAGGGTGGGAAAAGCCCACCAGATTCAATAAGGGGCTCATCTGTTCAGACTCATAGACACGGAGGAGAGGGGGTTAGGGGGGTGGGTGAAAAAGGTGAAGGGGGACAAGAGGTACAAACTTGTGGTTATAAAATAAGTCATGAGGATATAATGCACAACATAGAGAATGTAGTCAACAGTATGGTAATAGCTTTGTACGGTGGCACGTGGTTACTGAATTTATCGTGGTGGTCACTTTGTAAGGTTTATAAATGAAGAACCACTATGCGGTTCACCTGAAACTCATATAATATTGTATGTCAATATACTTTTTAAAAACTAGTATGTTTGTTGGTCTTAGAGGAGTCTTTTTCGGATGTGGTCGGGCTGGAAGACAGATTGGAGTGGGTTGACAAGAGGAAGTGAGGAGATGAGACAGGAAATGTAAATGACTCTTTTTTATTGTTGACACTATTACAGCTGTCGCCCATTTCCCCCCCTTTGCCCCTCTCCACCCAGTCCCCCTCCCCCTGCCTTCACCTCATTGTTGTCTGTGTGGGCTATGCATATACACATATATGTTCTGTGGCAAATCTCTTCCAGTCCCCCACACCTCCCTCCCCTCTAAAATCTGTCAGTCTGTTCCATGTATCCATGCCTCAGGTTTTAAAGAAATTAGGCTAAAATGGAGGAAAGAAAGAAGGCCAGGAAAAGTAGACTCAAGAAAGGGCTTATCTTTTTAAATTGGTAGAGAATTTAGCATGTTTAAACACATGGTTCAGGGTGACAGGGTGAGCAAACACTCACTGCTCCTTCCTCTGAAAGCCACCAAAAGGACAGAAAATGATATATTAAAAATTATTGCTTGCTCCATCCACTCCACCACTGAGAATGTCACAAAAACAGTAGGTGCTCACCCTGGCTAGTGTGGTTCAGTGAATTGAGTGCCAATCTGTGGACTGAAAGGTCACAGGTTCGATTCCCAGTCAGGGCACATGCCTGGGTTGCAGGCCAGGTCCCCAGTTGGGGGGGGTGTGAGTAGCACCTGATTGGTGTATCTCTTTCACATCAATGTTTCTCTCCCCTTTTCTCTCTCCCTTCCCTTCTCTTAAAAAAAAAGATAGTAGGTGCTCAATAAGGTTTTTTATTAAATGGACAAAAAAGAATAAATTGGTAATCATGTTGGGAAAATAAGAAAGTTTGTTCTTAGTATACAAGAAAATTTGAAGAATTTTGGAAAATGGAAAAAGTAAGGATCAAGGTTAACTGAGAAAGCCAGGTTAACCCAACCAGGGATGAGAGAAGACTGCTGTAGAAACAAGAGCCTTCTCTGCAGTAGTGCGGAGAACATTGAGCCCTGTGCACATAAATACAAGGAGCAGTGGGTGACAGGCTGCGGTTAGCGTCATGAATTAAGGTCATTCTAAGAGGCTGGTGCCAGGATTGTTTGCCCCAAATGAAAGATCTGAGAACTGTTCCCTAAACGAAGTAGAGAATCTGTGTAGTGAACACGTGGAGCCAGAGTGGCAAGCAGGGTAGAGTCTTGGGAACTCAGAACCTGCACCATAGACATGAGGAAAATAAAGAAAGGAAATTCAGTGCCACCCAGGGTTTGGGGAAGAACCTAAATATTCCCCGTTTTACAGAAAGGAAGCCTATGTAATTGCCCATCTCCTACAGTTAAAAAGTGGCTGACCGGGGATTTGAATCTGGGCTTATTTCACTTGAGACCAGACTCTGCCCCACCCTGCCCCTGCCCAGTGACTGAGCCCCAGAGCTCAAGGATAAATTAGACATTGTCCCTGCTCTTGAACTGTCTGGCCAGTGTTGTGTTAGTCTGAGAGTTATGCAGCACTAAAAGATTTTTTTTTCTGTGTATTTTTTAGTATATGAGCCACCTGAAAGCGAAGGGATAGAAAGTTCAGGTAAGGCTTTTCTCCGAGCAGGTGTTTTCTTCTGCACATCAGCCCCCCTTGTGTTTGTTAAAACTTATGTAAGTCGTGGATCAGAGAGAGATGTAGTAAGAAACTAAGACATTTTTATTTCACCAAGAAAGTAATTGGATATTGTTCGTAAATTTATTCCCTACTTATGTTGGAAGGTTGATGTCAGCAGGGATAACACCAGCCTATTTGATGTATTCTTTAACACTGTTTGGGAATTAAAGTTGATACGCTAGTAGAAATACTTGTGAGTCTCTCTGTAGGAAACCTTAGTCTAAAAGGAGCCCATTTTAGGTATCTGAGTAGATATAAGTTAATTCAGGTATCTAATGGATTTGAGTTAATGTAAGTTGTGTTTGAGTTTTTTCTTTTCCTTTTTTTTAGATAATGCTGTAGAAGATTCAAACATAATTTTAGAAGGTAAGTTTTTATAGAGATGGTATACTTTTCATATTAAAAATATGTTCATGTATTCAACAAGTATTTAGTAAACATTTAGTCTTAAATCTCTGTACAGTGCCTGGGGGTCAGAGGACACAAGTGCCTGGGTTACAGGCTAGCAGTGGCTAAGCTGCAGTGAGGAGGCCCCTTTAAATTGTAGGAGAAGGGGTTAGCCATGGGCAGAGATGGGTTGAAAGTTGGGTCCTTTATGTTTTTTGGGCATTTTAATAAGCCAGTAGAGGCTGTTAGGGGAATTGATTCTAGGGGACAGTGGGACTCTGGACCATGTGCCTTCTGCCCCACCTTCAGTTTCTGTGTTCCTGCAGCACCTGAGTGGACAGTGAGGGGGTGCTCATTAGCTCTACCTGCCCACCAGCCTTCTCTTTGCTGGTCTTCCCTTGTCTTGGCTGGCTGCATCAATTTATACCTAGGTCCCAAGACAAGAAATGTGAGTCATCACTGAGTCTTCCTCACTCTGTTTCTATACCTCATCCCAAGTCCTGTTGACCAGGCTGCCTCCACACCTCTCAAATCTGTTCTTTTCTCTGTAACTCTGGTGACCTACTTCAGCCTCCCATCATCTTCCTACACAATGGCAGTAACCTTCTAGCCAGTCTTCTTAACTCGTGCACTGCCCCTTTAAATCCATCTTTCATGGTGCGGTCAGGACGATGTCTTCAGAAATGCAGATCTTCCTGTATCAGTCTTGTGCATAACCCTTCTATTCTTCCCCATCTATTCCACTAGGGTTACTTTCTGTTGCAGGTAACAGAAAACCAAATTTGAATTGGCTTGAGCAATCAGTTGGGACCTTGGAGGACCTCATAAGGAATTTGGATTATATTCTAAGTACAGTAAAGGTCTATGGAAACAATGAGATATGGCATAACCTGCTGTATATTTTGAATATAAACTTCTAGTTAGAGAATGGATTAGATGGAGCAAGAATTGAAGCAGAGGCCACCCTGTTAGGAAATGTTGGGGTACTAATCTGGGGAAGTGATCTTTGTGGCCTGGAGTAAGGTTATGGCAGTAGAGATAGAGGGGAGAGTTTTGACCTTGTGATCTGCTTTCGAATTACAACTGATGGGACTTTCTGACGGTTGTGAAGTCAAGGGGAATAAAGGCAGCCTTTGGTTTGGTTTGAGTAACTGTCAAATTCTGGGGCCATTTTCTGAGAAGAAAGCTAGGATGTAGGAGGAACTAGTTTAGGAAAGACAATCAAAGTGTCCGTACTAGATAAGTTGTTTGGGGACTATGTGAGATACCCAGATGGAAGTGCCAAGTAGGGAGTTGGATGTGCCCATCCGAACAAGGCGGGTGAGATCCGAGATGGGTGGAAATGTTCGGTAGCCACCATCATGAGGATGGTACTAACTTCATGGAAATGGTAAAGATCATTTTGGAAGCGAGTGCAGGGAGAGAAGATGAGCAATCTTGGGCTGAGATCTAAGGAATCCCCACATTGGGAGGTTTGGTGGAGCATGAATAACCATGAGGCAGGAGGAGCACCAGTAGAGAAGAACATGGGAGAGCAGAAGGACGGAAAGCTGTTTGAGGAAATCAGTGGGAATGAGCACCATACTGACGTGGCTTTAAAAAGTCCTAGAGTAAAAACGAAGTATGTATCAGTGAGTAACTCTTTCAGGTTGTGCCGATATAATTATTTGCTATTTCCTTTACAAAATCCTCTTGTTAAACATCATTACAAGCCCTGGCTGGCATAGCTCAGTGGATTGAGCTCGGGCTGCAAACCAGTATCGCAGGTTTGATTCCCAGCCAGGGCACATGCCTGGGTTGCAGGCCATAACTCCCAGCAACCCGGACATTGATGTTTCTCTCTCTCTATCTCCCTCCCTCCCCTCTCTAAAAATAAATGAATAAAAAAAACATCATTACAAAAATAAGTTTCTGGTATGTGTGCTAAATGTACATTTATTCAGGATAAACTTAGGTGGGAATTTATCTTGTAGTAATAATGAGGCTTTCTTAGTGATGGAAAGCAATGTAAATGATACTTTCGATGCACATGGTTTTTTCAAATGTACCTAAAATGACAACAGTAAAAGAAATCTGAGGGAAAAAATACTGGTAAAGTTGATAAAGTGCTAATATGTCTCGAAATGATTAAGAATGAAATAAATAGGCAAACCAATGAACAGGCCCATCACAACTTAGATAAGCTGGTAAACACTGATGGTGCCACCCTAAAAGGTGGAAGTACACCAGAATGATAATCAGTGGGAATACATGAGGTTTTTTTCCTGTTTTTTTAACTTTTGTGTAAACTATTTCAACTCTTCTATTGTGAGCATATATCATATAATTAGAAGCAAATTAATGCCAGAAAAAAACCATGACTAAAATAGCTGCCTAAACATTTTGAGTTTTAGAAAATGCTATTCAAAATTCCTCCTTTAAACCAAAGTCTTTACAAATCTTCAGGAACAAAAGAAAAGCTGCTCTAATTTTATCTCGAGATTAAGGTAATGTCAGGTGGGTGTTAGAGATAAAGATTTTAATATATGATGTATGGTAATTTTATAGAGCAAATTTAGATCAGTATATCATTATACAGCTGGGTGGTAAGACCTGCAGTCGCTTTAGTTGTAAGTGGTTGAGGCAACCAGGGAAAAACGTAAGATATTAAAAATTCGTATTCACATTTTTGGTTAGTCTTAGAATGTTATCTTGAATGTTACTTTTCAAAAACCTTTATTAAGTATAGTGATTTATTTTTAAAATTCTATTTCAGTTTAATTTCTTTGTGTTTTTATTCACATTAAAATTAGGGTTATGAATTTTAAAATTTTGAAGAAACAAGATGCTTTAGATGTCTTTCTTCAGCTTTCCCATCAAGCCTGATGCAAAATTGGTGAAAACCTAGGTTTTAGTTCATATCTCCTTTGCCTGGCAGTGAGATTTGAGGTTAGTCAGTTAGGCAGATAATTTTGTAGTCTGTTGTACAGAAAAGTTGAAAAATGTACAACATTTTGTGGTTATAGCTGATTCTTCTTTGCTATGATGGTGTAAGAACTTAATGTTTTTATAATGACTGCAGTTGAATTTTGGAAAAGTCTGTAAAAATAATCACTGGAACTTAAGTACCAGCAATCTGTATGTTAAAAACAGTCGGCAATATGTAATGGATTGTAACTTGACTATTTCAGAAGCGCATGCGTCCCCAGCAGAGGAACAGCAGGAAATACCACCAGGTATGACCTTTTGTTAGATGTATCACTTTTCCTTTTATGTTGAATTTAAAATATGCTTGCTGTTGCTATTCACACTAACTGAATGAAATAAATCTATGAAAAGTCAAATTCCTGAGAGAGAAGGATTAATTATACCTAAATTTAAAAGGAAACTTTTCTGGGATTTGATCGGGTCAGCCAAAGTCCAAGGTAATGGAAAATATGCATCAGAGTTTGAGCCAGAATTTGAGGCGTATTAATGATGAAAGTTCCATATGATCGTTACTGTTTCACATCGCGGCAGAAGTTGGTTTTTGTGGGTTTTTTTTTTTTCATTGACTGACCGGCTACTTGGTGGATGAGATGAAATCAGAATTGCCTCCGGATGAAAGTTTAATAGTACATACATTTGTGACATCACTGCTCTTCCTGTCCTTCCCCTGCCTTCCGTGAGAGCACCCTCAGTGCCCCATGGCTCTCTGGGGTTCCTGAGACTTGTGTGGGCCCCGCTGTCTTTCCTTTTAGCCCCATCAACCCATTCCTGTCCTTTCCCCCCATGCCCTTCTCTTCATCAGTGAAGAATGGGAAGAGCACTTCAACCAAGGGCTGTGCTTTCCAGTGCATTTTAGGGATGACATTAACTGTGCCTGCAGTGAGAAAGTACCATATAAACCTCCTGTTCTCATAGAGGGAAAAACTGTTTTAAGAGAGGATTTTCCAACCATTTTTTCCCAAAGTGTATTTCTTGTTTCTGTGTTTTATTTCCATTTTTTTGCATCATTCATTCATTTTTTACTCATGTTTTTCACATTATGCTTAAAGTGAATTTTGTAGCAGTGACACACATTACTATTGATTTTGGTAGACATAATTGTGCCTGCAAAACTTTATTGAGCACTAAATTTCAAGGAAAAAAAACTTCTGTAATCAAAGAATATTTTTAGTTATATCCAGCTCCTATTTCCTTATTGAATGATTGGGTATTTTAAGTTTTGATAGTTGTCATAACATGTATTGAATTGGCCAAAAAGTTCATTTAGTTTTTTTCCATAAAATAAAAGGCACCTTTTTCATTTCACCAACGACTTTGTGGATTTGGGTGTTTTGAGTTTGTCGGCTCTCTCTCGTGTAGTATAACGCTGATTGTTCTCAATGGATGTCTCGATTTGACGGCTGTCACCTTCCACTGGTTTACCGCCTGTGGACCATCACCCAGCGAGAATCAGCAGCACAGAACTTCGCAAGCCACTTTTGACATGTTTGATCAGTCACAGCACCTTCTCCATATCCTACACAAATCATTTTTTGCATTTCAGTTGTGTTTTTACCTTTCTTGAAATAATAAAGCATAATATGCCAAAAATGTTGCATATTTTCTTCCATCTTCAATATTAAAATGGCTACACAAAAATTCACCAATTTTGATGTTTTTTTTAAATACACACTGATATGACAACTGTCACAATACCATCTAACAAAATTGTTTCGAATATATGTTAAAGACAAGTGCTACTAGAGCCATTTAACGGAAAAAGCAAACGGACTTTCTGGCCAACCCAATACATTTCTAATAATATTTACAGATACTTAAGAGAACTGAGTTCTTAGCATTATAATATGAATGAGAAGGAAATCCATGGAGAAATTAATGTTTTACATGATGACTGCCGGGCTTGTATATATTTTGTGATCAGGAAGGATGCGTAGAGCAAGGAAGGTAGATGTTTTGGTCCTCTTTTTGTGATTTATTCAGTATTGCTGAGTTATGGGCCAGAGTGCCTTGTTCTGTCTTGAGGAGGCAGAGCAGATTGCTGAATCTGCATTTTGATTACTACCTATTCCTTTGAGGAAAATTGGTTTATAAATATTCCTAAAATAATGAGTTTTCTAAAACATTGACTTTTTTCCAGTTACAGTGTATATTTTTAAAAATATCAACCTAACTTTAGTGAAGATATAAAAGGTAATAAGTTTCTGACCAAAAAATCCTGTACTTTCATTTCCATGTTGTATAGACAGAATTTCCTTGGAACATAACTATAAAATACCAACTAGTTGGGGTGCTGGACTAAAGTGGCTTTCAGATGAGAAATTTAACTACCAAAGCACGTAAAAATGAAAGTATGATTAATATGCATGCTTTCTGACACATCATGAGCTGTCAGCAAATGGTGGCTATGATTATTATTTAGTAATTAATTAGCCTGATCTTTCAGGTGGATTAAGAGAAGCCAGATTCTGAAAGATGTGCTCAAGAAGTTGTAGCCTGTAATTTGGTGCCATAAAATTTTGATTGGCCCACTGCACAGTGGTGGTTTGACCTTGCCAAAGAGAGTGTGAGGCCCAGAGCCAGCAGTAGTTACTTTTAATGATTGCACTTGGTTTGCTTATTTCTGTTATCTCCTCAATCTTAACTTTATATTAAATTTTTTATTATTCAATCTTAAAAAATAATGATGGTCATAAATCTGTGTTCATGATCTCTTTGTAGAATAGGCTGACTGCTTTTGTAATAGCGTTTAATTATGTATGTGATTGCAGAAACTATGGGCACACTAATTGTAGGACTTGTCACCTTGCTGCCTTTCAATCTTCAAAGTTCTTTTATTTAGTGGAAAACTCAAATTGTGGATCTTTGAAAAATGTTGGATATTAGTTCCCTGTTTCCTGGCCCTCAGAATTTAATTGATGATTACTTTGCCTTCCCTGAACATTCTAAGAGTAGGTTACACAGTCTTTTTCTTAATTTAGCAATTTTTAAAAAATTTTTATTTTTAAATTTTATTTATTTATTTATTTTTATGGAGAGGGGAAGGGAAGGAGAAAGAGGGAGAGAAACATCAGTGTGTGGTTGCCTCTTGCGCACTCCCAACTGGAGACCTGGCCCACAACTGAGGCATGTGCCCTGACTGGGAATCAAACCAGTGACCCTTTGGTTCACAGGCCTGCGCTCAATCCACTGAGTGACCTACACCAGTCAGGGCGGTGACACAGTCTTAATAATTCTTATTAACTTTATAATAATATATTTATTGATGTGACGATTCCATAGGACAGGAACTGTCTGACTTACTATTGTATCCAGCAACACACGAGCAGAGGATGAATGTAAACTAACATTCATTAAGCATTTTCTAGGAGCTCTTCTAAGCACATCACATAAATTACTCATTTAATATTTTCAGTAGCCCAAGAGGTAGACATGCTGTTATTCCCATTTTACAGATGAGGAAATTCATGCATAGCAAAGCAGAGTAACCTGCCTGCCGTCAGTGAGCTGACAAGTGGGAGAACTGAGATGGATCCTTACATTCTAACTCCAGAGTTCACACTCTCAGCTGCTATGGTCTAGAGGATTTTAAGTAAATAAAAGTATAAGAACTGATGAGTTTTTTAAAATTATATTTTATTGATTATGCTGTTACAGTTGCCCTAATTTTTTCCCATTAGTCCCCCTCCACCCAGCATGCCCCACTCCCTCAGGGAACCCCCCACCAGTGTTCAAGTCCATGGGTCATGCGTGTAAGTTCTTTGGCTAATCTGTTTCGTGTACTGTACTTTACACCCCCATGGCTGTTCTTTAACTACCAATTTGTACTTCTTAATCCCCTCACCTCCTCACCCATCCCCCCACACCCCCCTCTCATCTGGTAACCATCAAAACACTCTCTGTATCCATGACTCTGTCTCTGTTCTTCTTGTTTCCTTAGTTTGTTCTTTTACATTCAATTGTTGATAGATATGTATTTTTGCCACTTTATTGTACATAGTTTTGATTTTCTTTTTCTTAAATAAGTCCCTTTAACATTTCACATAATAATAATTTGGTGATGATTAACTCCTTTAGTTTTTTCTTGTCTGGGAAGCTCTTTATCTGCCCTTTGATTCTAAATTGAATCTACCAGTTTTGCTGGGTAGAGCAATCTTGCCTATAGGTCCCTGCTTTTCATGACTTCGAATACTTCTTGCTAGTCCTTTCCAGCCTGCAAAGGCTTTTGAGAAATCAACTGACAATCTTATGGGAACTCCCTTGTAGATAACTGCTTTTCTCTTGTTGCTTTTAAGGTCCTCTCTTTATCTTTAACCTATAGTATTTTAATTATGATGTGTCTTGGAGTGGGCCTGTTTGCATCCGTCTTGCTTGGGACTCTCTGTGCTTCCTGGAAATGCATGTCTATTTCCTTCACCACATTAGGGAAGTTTTCTTTCATTATTTTTTCAAATAGATTTCCAATTTCTTGCTCTCTCTTCTGGCACTCCTGCAATTCAAATGTTGGACTTCAATTGAAGTTGTACCTGAGGCTGCTTATACTATCCTCATTTTTTTTATTCTTTTATCGTGTTGTTCTGATTGTCTTTTCCTTCCTTATGTTCCAAATCATTAATTTGATTCTGGACTTCATCCACTCTACTGTTGTTTCCCTGTTAATTGTTCTTTATTTCAATTAGTGTATCCTTCATTTCTGACTGGATTTTTTTTTTAATTTTAAAAAGCAGTTTATATTTTTTTAATTTTATTTTAATTTTTCAAGTACAGTTTTCTGTCTTTTACTCCCACCCCATCTCACCCACCCAGCCCTCCCCGTCTCCCTCCCATTTCCACCCCCCTAGTTTTTGTCCATGTGTCCTTTATATTTGTTCCTGTAAACCCTTCCCCTTTTCCCCTGAAATTCCCCTGAAATCCCCTCCTCTCTCCCCTCTGGACACTGTCAGTCTGTTCTCTATTTCAGTGTCTTTGGTTATATTTTGCTTGTTTGTTTGTTTTGTTGTTTTTTTTATGCTCTAAAGTCCTCACTAAGTTCTTTGAGCATCCTAATAACCAGTGTTTTGAACTCTGCATCTGACAGATTGCTTATCTTCATTTCATTTAGCTTTTTTTTCTGGAGTTTTGATCTGTTCTTTCATTTGGACCATGTTTCTTTGACTCATTTTAGCAGCCTCCCTGCATTTGTTTCCGTGTATTAGGTAGAGCTGCCTTGACTCCTTGTCTTGGTAGTGTGGTCTAATATAGTAAGTATCCTATAAAGTCCAGTGGCACAGCTTCCCCTATCACCTAAGCTGGGTATTCAAGGTATACCCTTGTGTTCTGTGTACATGCTCCTCCTGTAATTGAGCCTTGGTTGCTGTTGGCAGATCACTGGGAAGGATTTACTCAGGCCAGTAAGCTGCAGGATTGGCTGTGACCACTTACTACCAATCTCTGCCCTCCATGGAGAATCAGCCATGCAGGGGCAAGATGGTGGTACTCCGGCATGGCCTGTAGCTGTCCACTGGGTGCACTGGCCCTGGGGTTTCCCAAGTGGTACAAAGTCAGCCCCCACCTGTGTTTTGCCCAGGCCACCATGCCTGAGCTATAAAGCAATCTGAGAATGGCTGCTACTTGTGTTGGGCTTGGAGATTCCCAGGTGAAGGCAAGCTGTGAATCTAGGCTGGCTGCTGCTAGTGCCAGGCCTGGGGCTCACTGAGGCCAGCTGTTGCTTGTTTGAGAGGATTTATGAAGTAGTGCAACATGAGCCAAGACCTGTCATTCATATGAAAAAACAGCATGGGTGGGCCTGTAAGTTTGGTTGGGTGGAGTCTCTGGGAATCTCCAAGCCCAGGCAAACAGTGTTAGCCAGGTTGATGAAGTCTCAGATATGGCACTCACCCGCTCTGTGTGGGGAGGGTTTAGAAAAGAGACAATGGCATCTGCTCACCTTGATGCCAGACACCTCAGGGTTCCTCCCTGTATGCCACTGGTGCTTTTCAAGCTGCAACCCTGGTGCTGGAGCTCAGAGACAATTAGTCTGAGTGGGTGAGTCAGTGTGTGGGTTCTTTAAGAGAAACTGCTTGGTGCTCCAGAAGTCGCTTCCACTGACTCAATCCCCACTGGGTTTTGCAGCCAGAAGTTGTGGGGACTTATCTTCTTGGCACTGGAATCCTGTGATGGGGGGCCTGTTGTGTGGCAGCGACTCCTTGTTCACAAAATATCCCTCCTGAATTGTTATCTATCATGCATAGTGTAAAACCGGCTCATTCCACATCTGCACTCCTCCTACTAGTCTGGATGGATGTGCTTTCTTTAATTCTGTAGTTGTGAGACTTCCATTCAACTTGATTTCTGATGGTTCTGAGTGATGGTCGTTCTATATTTTAGTTGTAATTTTGTTGTGGTTGTGCAAAGAGGCGAACTATGTCTGCTTATGCCACCATCTTGACCGGAAGTCCAAGCTGATGAGTTTCGAGGGTTATTTTGGTCTGATAAAACTAAAGATGTGTTGTGGCATTTTTCTCTTTATATATTAGTTTATGTTAGGACGCAGGAATGTTGATGATTATGATTCATTGTAGAAAAAAAGTAATTTGTCCAGTAGTTTAAATTTTGCTATCTCTTGTTTATATTTGTAAATGTTTACGTGCTTTGCTGGCAAGGATATAAAAAGTCAATCCTAAGAATTAATCATTCTGATATTAAAAATCAATTATTTGAAAAGCCAACTTTTAAAAATTGATTTTTAAATCCATGCTGCTTGTTAGATTTTCACCTTTCTCCTCAAACTCATATTTTTACTTTAAATTATATAGCATATTTTTAGCAATATGACAGCTTGAACATATGTAATCCAAATTGAAGAATGATTTATGAAGGAATCACTGGGGAAATTTATCAGAGTAAAGTTTCCTGCCAAATGATACTTTATGATCATTTGACTAACTGGTTATATCAAGACTTTTCTGTCATTCAATGCCAGTGAAAAAGGTTAATTTTATACTTTGTGATTTTTGATCATATTATTCACAGTGGAGGCCTGTGAGCACCATTGTTTCCTGGTGGTTCTGCTGCTGCTGTCTTTGCAAAATGGAGATGACCAATCCATTTGTTACATTTGAAATTCGTCACCTGTCTAGTGCTGCAGCAGTGGTGAGGGCTTCCCCCCAGGGCATTGTTCCAGAACATTTACTCATGCCTCTCCTGTTGGCCACATTGTCTAACACTGACCAGTAGGGCCCATAACAAGCTTTAGGATGGCAGCTGGAGTGGTCTTAGCTTGTATAAAAGTGCCTAATGTGCATATTATTGTTACTGAGTTGATCATTCATTAATCCAAGAAGTACAAATTGAGCAGCTGTTATGGTGTAGGCCCTGCACTGGGCAGTAAAGACACATGATCAACAGTATAGTCCCTGCTTCGTAGTGGTTCATAGTCCTGTGGACATACAGCTGAGCAAAGACAACCAGAACGATGGCACTAACTTCTCAGAGTCCAACACAGTGCAGCACACAGAGGGAGGGACACCCAACCCAGCATTTTGGGATGAGGGAGCGAGGTAACACCTCCCATGTGCTGTGATAGAGCTTAGTTTTGAGGTGCTGATAGACGTGACAGGGATCTGGTGGAGGGGAAACAGGGCAAGAAGAACCTGCAGAACCAAGACCAGATGGTGTGCCACATGAGGCATAGAAAGACACGGTGGAAAACCAGGCAGGCGTCACTGCGTGGAGAGTTTCACATGATTAAAACTCTGAAGATGGGTCTAAAAGTGACAGGAAGCTACTGAAAAATTCCAGGCAGAGGAGTCATGTGATCAAATCCAGATTTGAAAAGAGCTGTCCTGAAAGAAGACTAATAAGGGGCAGGTGCATTAATATGCAAATGCAGTAGAAGCAGTGGAGAGGGGGATTGATTTCACAGAACTCAGAGTTGGAAATAATTTGATGGGAGAGGGGGCCAATTTATGGGTCAGAGTGGGGGATGACTCCTGTGTTTCTGGCTTGAGTGGACGCACAGCGGAACCTTGATGGAGACAGAGAAGCCAGGAAGAAACAGTCACGGAGAGATGACTGGCCTGGTTTGGGGGATGTTGTGTTTGCAGCTTGGTGGACCGCTTGTGGGTGAAGTCATCTTTAAATATTTAGGAACATATTTTTTAGTTCAAAATTATAACTGAGCTTTTTCTTTGTTTTTTTTTTCACTCATCATTATACTTTGAACAATTTCCCATAGTCTCAAGGTATTTTTAATTGCATATGTTACAGAAATGCTTATTCCTCTCACACTCTACCTAATGGATATATTCTAAGAAAACCTAAAGTCAAACTCATTTTTAAAACTTTTTCTATTGCATAATTTACACAGACAAGTGTGCAAATGTTGATGAATTTCTTTGATAAACTTGTATATATATAAACATCCTTGAACCCACTACTCCAGATGCTTCTAGCACCCCAGAAATCTCTCCCTCTTCCCCCCTCTCAATAACACCCCCACCACAGGTAACTGCTGTTCTCACCTCTACCATTATAGATCAGTTTGCCTACTTTTGAATTTAATTAAATAGAGCCATAAGTAAAGTCACACAAATATGTGTGTGTGTGTGTGTGTGTGTGTACACACACACCTTTTTTTCTGACTAGTTTCTATTGTTCACCATCCTGTCTTTGAGTTTCATCCACTTTGTTATGTAAAATAATTTTGGTTTTATTCATTGCTAAATATTATAAATATACTACATTTAAAAAACCTATTCTATGTTGATGGCTGTAGTGAATGCTTCCCGTTTTTGGCTCTTCTGAAGAAAGCTGCTCTGAATACACTTGTGTCTACCTTTTGGTGGACATAAACACTCATTTCATTGGATATATAAAAGTCTACATATAATTTCTAGTTACTTCACATTAGCACCAAATTATTCTGCTTAGACAAAAATTTCTGGTTACACACACATATACATATACATACTATGTAGATAGATGAATGGATGTTCGGATAAATGAGGAAGGAGGAATTATAACCCAGCTTTAGAAAGTGAATCAAGTGGCTGGGCCTTTATGTATATCTGCTTATTTTCTACTCTAACTGTAACATAAATTTAATGCTGTGAGAGTAAAATGATTCCAATACTGAAGTTTGGAATGAGAAAGTATTTGTAAAAAGTTGGACAGGAATGAATTTTAGTTCTTTTTAAATTTTGTGTAGACTTTTTTTAACCGACCATTTATATTGTCAATTATATTAAAAATTGGCATAAAATTATTAAAGCAATATATTGAAACTGCAGTATCCAGTATCCAGTTGCTCCTTGAAAATCCTTTCTATATTTGTTTTTCAAATACCATATTTGATTTTTTCTCTATTATTTTTTAACACAGTGGAATCATTGATAGAAGAAAGAAATTAATGCTTGTATTTCTCAAAAGGTTGAAATTCTTAAATTCAGTTTTAATTCTCAGATGCTCTAAAGAGCCTTAGATTTTCATCAACAGCTTTGCAAGTTATCACTGGAACTTCACTAGGTAGTTAATCATTCTGTTATCAAGTTGCCCTTAAAAAAAAAACAACACAAAAGTAAAAGAAGCATTTACTTCTGTTGGTGTGTTTTTAAAAGTCAAAAGAAAATCAAGCAGTTTCACAGTCTATGTCTGGTTGGTCCTTTAATTTAGATTTCCCCTTATTTTTGCAGATACTTAAAGCTTCAAACAGACTGCCCCCACTACCCCAGGAGGACCAGCCTAACCAAACGCTCCAAAAGATGGCTGTGATAGATCTTGTGAAGTAATTACTGAGCAGACCAAGATCTTTGGGAGTGAACACTAAAGCTGTTTTGAGTGAATCATAGTCCACTGGCATTTCAGTGTATTTTTTTATGAAAACAAAAGTTACGTGTAATGTTACATTCCTGCATGTCCTTTTTTGATAGCAGTAGTGACTCCATTATATTTCTTTTCTTCTTATTTTTATTATTTTTTTGTGACACATCTTTTAGTCTTACCTGTATTAATTTGTGTTTTGCAGGCAACACTTAATAATTATATTGATGATGTAGCAGCAGTTGCCTTGGCAGGGTTTTAATATGTATTATGAGGAATTAACACTAACTATGCTGTACTGATGTGCAAACTGTGTTAAACGGGATTTAATCCGTTAGGGCTACCTAGCCTTAGCACCCTTGAGAGCACTAATAGAGGTCCTTAGTAGCTGTGAAGATTTGAGTTGTGTATATCTGCACTGATCCTTAAAAGAGAAAATCTACATTAGCTTCGAGTATTCAGGGTAAAACTCAAAATTTGATATTCTTATAGCTTTTAGCTCATTAGATAGGAAAAATTAATATTTCAGTGAGAGATTTAAATTATTATGATTAATTTATTTTTCAAAATGAGGGGAAATATAAATCCCTTGTTAGGACCTAGAAAAAAAGAATGACCAGTTTCATCACGCCAAAACCCTTTTTGGCACCTCATATTGATCCTGTAATAGCTGTCCAGTCAGTACTTGCTGAAATTTTAGACAACCTGTACAGATCCCTGGTGTGTAACTTAAAGGATGTCCTGCCTTGGGCTAATTCAGTAACGCCCTCCCAGCACCGAGGGTGCAGTGCTCTCACTCAGGAAGGCCAGGAGCTTGCCTGCAGCCGGGCTCAGCACCTGTGGGAAGCGCTCACGGAGCCCGATGCCTGCTGCGTTTTCACAGTGTAGGAACCTTTTTCCTCCTACACTGAAGTCCCGTCTATTTTTAATGTGGTTTATTTGTGACTCGGAAAGAGTTGCTGTGATGAAATATTCATCTGTGAGAAAAGAAGGTCGCTACAATATCCTTTTGAAAGGACCATGCGCTATCTAAAAAGCCATAGAAATGGTTTCATTTATGTGCCAGGGGATCGCTCTTGATTATGTTAACATTGTTTTTATGATAAGATGATTTTTTCTGCTTTTAGGGTTAAAATCAAAGAGATTTTTTTCGTCATTGTAGATCATAGTTATAAGGTAGGAAGTTATGTATGCTGACCGAATGTATAACAAAATCCCATATAATTAGTAAGAAAAGCAATAATTTTCTAAAGCTGTGACATGGATAATACAGAGTTGCTGCTCAAATTCTAATAAAGCTCTTAATTCATATTATGAGTTATAGAACACTACTTTTTATAAAGCCATAATCATTTAGGGGGGGAAACTTAGGAGTGACAGAACAGATAAATGATTAAAATAAATTCTACTGAGTTTTTGTATGTGATGATCTTGAACTCTGGAATAGAAGATTCCTTACACTGTGGTCAACTTCAGATACTTTTTAATTCTGAATTAATGAGCCTTGTCATTACAGATATATGCCAAGCTGGGCAACATCAATGGATTTTCTAAAAATAATGTAAATGTCTTCTGTTGAATGTTACTTGAATGCAATAAAATGCAGAAGAATTCTTCTCTATATTGTCATTATTCTGAAGTAAATTGTTTTTTATTTGTTACATAGTATTGGTTCATGTTATACTTACTAGTATTTTAGAATATTATGCCATTTTTCATGACTAAAGTCACAAAGGAGTACTTCTTTCTTAATTTATTTCTAATAGGTAACATTTATTTTGTTTAACATTTATTGTTATGCTATATTCCTAGGGACAGGGTTACAATGAAATAGTCCCTGTATCCATCCTTTTTAAGTTTTTGTTCCGAAGACTTGAAACTAAGGGTGAGCTGCCCTGGCTGGAGTAGCTCAGCGGATTGAGCGCCAGCAAATCAAAGGGTTGCTGGTTTGATTCCCAGTCAGGACACATGCCTGGGTTGCAGGCCAGGTCCCCAGTGGGGAGTGTGCGAGAGACAACCACACATTAATGTTTCTCCCCCTATTTTTCTCTCTCCCTTCCCCTCTGTCTAAAAATAAATAGGATCATTAAAAAAAAAAAAAAGAAAGAAACTAAGGGTGAGCAGACTTCACTTTCACTGACTACACTGACTCTACTAAGCGCTTCATGTTAGGGAGTTGAGTTTTCCCATCAGAGGAATGTCATCTCTGCTTGCAGACAAGGAAACTGAGGGCCAGAGAGGCTGAGACACCTGCCCAGCCTGAGGCCATTCAGAGTATTCTAGAGTGAACACTTGGGCACCAGGTAACTCTTACTGGGGGCTGTGTAGACATTGCTGATACCACTTGAAAGAGCTCCTTGAGATTTTGGACACTTCTTCAATCCTGTATCCCTGATGGCTATGACAGTGCCTCCTATTAAATAATGTGCCACATAACTTTATGACAAGAGGTTACAGTTAATAAGATCAAGGTCATTTTTGTTGTTTTGTTTTTAATGTTTTGGGTACCCCCTTATAGCACTGGCCCAAAACTGTATGGCAGTCAAATTTATAAAACCCACTCTTTGCCAAAGTCAAGACCTACATTTCTCTAGTATTTATTTCTCTCTCAAGAAAGGTACAGAAGGGCACAGTGGGAAGATCATATGCTTTGAAGTAATGTAAACTTCTGACCTTGACACTCTAATTTCTCAGCCTCTGCCTCCTCCTTTGCACAGAGAGAGAAATAAGACCTTTCCCCATAGTGGGTCTGGGACAAGAGACACATAAGGCATGCTTAGCACTAAGCCTGGCACACTGCTTTTGAAGTTGGTTCCCGTCTTCTCCCATAAGGTCTCAAAGGAGAAATGTGCTTGACCTGTAAAAATCTCTTCCTTACATCAGAAGCCTGCATCATACTTCTCACCTCCAAATCATGTTTTACATGAATGAATGTGGGAAACTGGGGACCAAAAATCGAGTGACCTGGGCTGCACCCACACCTGTCTGCTGCCTCATGTCTGCTGTGGGGAAGGATGGAGCCCGTGACTTTTATGCCTCCCAAACTGCCCCATCCCCACGGCAACACATACGCACATGCACCTGTTCCTAGAAATACCCCCAACTGGACAGGTATCTTCTGGGACTATAATCGACTGGTCTGCCTTGAAAATTCACTAGATCCTAATGTGGATTAAACAATAAGCCAGACGTGAGGTTATAAATGTAGAGTTTGGTTATAAGCACATAGGCAGGTCATGGTGCTGCTGACGTCCCTGTGGGATGGATATTCGTTGGTGGGTCCAGGTTCTTGGTGGGTTTCACTGTGCTTGGTAACCCCATTTCTGAGAGGGAGACTAACCTTGATTAACTGAGTGAAAGGCTGGTACCAGTGGGCTCTCAGACTCACCTCAGCTCCTCAGCAGGCGAGCTACATCCAGCACACCTGGGCTCAGTGCAGGCCCCCGGGGGCTCACCCATTCTGTGTGAAGTGCTTAGAGGAATGAGACTAGTGCTCTCAGGAGGGTGACATACTGCTGAGCTTGAAAGCACACGGTGCCTATTATAAAGTAGTCTTACGTTTTTAGGAGACAGAATACTGAGTAAGCTTGCACAAGGGCTTCTACCTACCCAACTTGCCTCTGTACTCACAGGGCACCGAGAGGGGGTGGAAATAACCACAGCAACTCTCTTTTAACTGAGAAACAGTGTCCTGGCACCTCAAACCTAGCTACTGCTTGGTGATTTTTATAACTAATTCAAAGGAGTCTAATCTTAATATTTTATAACAAATTTCATGTGTAAAGAATTCAGGATTTTTGGAAAATTGAAATGTTTGCCCAGGAGTATTTTTAAATGATATCTATTTAAATTCATTTAAATCTGGTCCCACATTTTGAGATAGTGAATGATGACTTTCAAATACTCATTTTGTTTTGTCTTTGCTTTTCAGAAACAAATAGGAAAACAGATGATCCAGAACAAAAAGAAAAAGGTGAGATTATCAAATATACATCCGTAAACAACATGACGACTTTATTTTATATCACTAGCTATAATAAATCGCTGCTGGATTCATTCTTTTGATGATTCTGTCAACAAACATTTATTGATATTCTACATAAACATGTAGAGCCAGGGCTCTGGAGAGAGATTGCCTGGCTTCGAGTGCTAGTTTTGCTGTTTGCTTTATATGCGTCCTTGAGAATTACATAACCTCTGTGCCTCAGTTTCCTCTTCTGTAGTATATGAATGATAATAGTGCCAACTCCAGAAACCATAACACTACCATTCCCCAGTAGTAATTAAGTGAAAATACATGTAAAATGCTTAAAGCAGTGTCTAGCACAGACAACGCACTTAGAAAATGTTGTTACTTATTGTCACCTATGTTGGCAACTGTGTTAGATACAAAGGTCTGAAGATTACTAACACTCATTATCTTTTTTCAAGGAACCCCAGATTGTTGGGAAGAAAGGCATGCAAACAAAGTTATATCCATCCAGAAAGGGGTTTATTACAAAGGCATTCTAACAACTTCAATAACCCAGTACAATTTTAATTCAGCTCCCATAAAGATTCCTAAACTTAGAGTGAGGAGCTATTTTTAAAGTAAAAAAATTATATGGATGATCACAGAATAGTGGGTGTACTTTTAGTATCAATAGAATGATGAAATCCTCAGTAATTAAGCATTATTATAATTTCAGGAATGCCTTTAATTCATGGTGATGAAAGCAGTGTGTACATTGAAATGATACAGGACACATAATGTAGAAGATCAAACCCACTCAGTGTGTAAATAGCACTTTAATGAGTATGTGGAGTTGCTGGCCTCCAGCCATAAATGTGTAGCCATTAGGCTGGGAACTTGGCATCCAGCTCATGGATTTTATAATTTTCTGACTGGTTGTTTTCAATTTTGTATCAAAGTTATGTAGACATATAATTTTAAAAGTTACGACTTAAAAGCAGGAGTCGTCTACCCTCTACTCTCCGAGCAAGAGTCCCCTTCCCAACTTTCTGTAGCTGTTTCTTCTAGTACTTCCCTACGCATGTCTAAGTAGCTTGTTTCTTCATTTTCTCCTCACTGTGAAAACTGTTGGTTGACTTCAGTGTATAGAAGCTCTCCATGCCGCCTTACCTTCCCAGTCCCCATTCTTCTGGTGTATTCGAGGTGTACTGTGCTAGACGGTGGTAAGCACTAGGAAACAAACAAGGCAGGGAGGAGGGTATCCGCAGCTTTGACGGAACTCATCACTTCCGCTACTCCAGATGCTTCCTTCACTTGGCCTTCCAGATACTACGTGCCCCTGGCTTTTCTCTAACTCTGAACTCTGCTTTTTCTCATCTTTTCTGGTTGGATACCCCTTGACCACCAAACATTGGGGTTTCCCAGGATCCAGTCCTCAGACAGTTTCTATGTACACACCCTCTCAATGGTCTCAGGTAACCTCATGGCTTTAATATCTCAGTTTGTCAACAGATTTCCACATTTACCTGCAGCTTGGGTCTCTTTCCCAAACTCTAGACTGGAATACCCAGCCGTCTACCTGACGACCTCAACTGGATGTTTGATCATCATTTCAGACTTATGTGTAAAACTGAATCCTGACCCCCATCAACCCACCCCTCCCATGAATCTCTTTTGTGCTTCCCTGTCCTTCCATCAGCCAGTTCTGTCAGGTCTCTGCAGAACACCCAGAATCCAGCTACTTCCCGCCACCTGCACCCGGTACCACTCAGGTTCCAGCCACCAACTTCACTTGTCTGGATTATTTCAGTTGCCTCCTGACTGGTCTTCTCGCTTCCACCTTCATCTCTATAATCTTTCTCAGTACTGCAGCCTCAGTGACACTTTGAAAAACACACTGAGCTAGTGATGTGCTCTGACAGAAACAAAGCAGGAGGGTGCGAGGCAGAGGGGAGGGGAGGGGAGGAGATCTCTGAGGAGGACAGTTATGTGATCAAGGAGGCTGTGAGAATGCTCAGCTAAGAGCACTCTGAGCGGAGGAACAGCCTGTGCACAGGCTCCAAAGTGGGCACCCTGAATAAGCCCAAGGGTGTGTGCAACGCAGTGGAGAAGTCAAGGACCACGGCAGGGGGTCTGGACGTTTGTCTCCATGCAGTGGGGTGCCCTACACAGCCCATGCAAGTGTCTGTGCAGATTAGGTCTTTCTCATTCACACACTGACTGGTTTGCTTCTGGGTGAACTTGTGGGCATCAGTCACTGCAGATGGTGAACATGTGCAAACCCCATCCTCGACTGCTGCTCACATCCTTATTGTGAGCCATGTGGCTGCTCCGCTTCATCCTGGGGGCCGTGCCTCCCTGCGCACTGCCCAGCATACTCTGCACAGCTTTGCCCTCCAGGGCTTCTGATCTTAAAGGGAGATTTCCAGTGCTGTGTAGTTGGGCTCCCTTGGCCATTTCTTCACAGAAAGAGGGGAGGGAATCAGTGCAGAAAGTGATGAATCAGATAGGTTCATCACTCTCCATCATATAAAACTGGCAGTTCGTACCAGTACCAACCAAAAAATCTTTGTAACTAAAGTATTTTATTGAGTGTGAAATGCAGGAATAAATGTTACTGTGGACTCTGAAAACCCTGTTCAAGCAAATTGTTTTTTGGGAATTCTGGGAATTCAGTTTTGGGAATTCTGTTTATTTTTTTACTCAAATTTATTTGATGCTATTAACTGGGAGGGAAGAGAGAAGGGGAAATATTTCATTTTTGGAATATGTAGTGAAAAAATTGAATGTGTTTTTTAAAAATGGAATGTGTTTTAATAGATTTAATTTCGTAATGTAGAAATGGAGGTTTTTAAATGGTAGTTACAAATTTGTCTCAGCATGAATTACTAGTTTGCCTAATTTTCTACTTGTGATATCTTCCCTCAGGTATATTGAGGAAATACTGACAAGAGAGGGAAAATTTTGTTTTTACTTAGATTTAATAATTACAGGATTCCTTTCTTTTAGAGAATTAGATTTAGAATCATAGGTTTGGGGTAGGGTTTATTCCAAAATAGGCCCTTACTTGGCGATTTCAGATCCTTAAATTAAATTGGGTTATTTGTATCTGTTTTAGATAAAATTGCTATATCAGTTTCTCCCCACTGGATGTCATCTCTTCCCACATATTCTCTGTTTCATGATCATTAAACATGAGTGTGTACTACAGAGTAATGCAGTTCAAAAATGGCTCATTAGATGTCGCAATCAAACAATTATTTGTATTCTCTCATTTACTCAGTAACATTCTGGGGACCTACTTTGTGCCAGGCTCTGTTTTAGGTGCTGGGGCCGCAACAGTAAAAACAAAGGCCCAGTTCTCACGGTACTTGTATTTGTGTGTGTGTCTGTGTATGTCTGTGTGCTTAGATATATGATTAGAATATAATAGAATATAAAAATTAGAATATGAAGGCAACGATAACTCTGAGAAAGAATATAAAACTGGGGAAAGAGTACAGAGAATGGCAGTGGGCAGCAAGGTTGCTGTATAGATAGACAGGTCTCTTGGGCAGTGACATTTGAAGATGCAAGGGAGCTGGGAGCAGTGCAGCCACCTGAGGGAGGAGAGCTCCATGGTGGAACAGGACGCTCATAGTCCCTAAAGTGAGATGTGCTTTGCCTGTGTGAGGAGTGGGAGAAGTGTATAAGGGGTGAGGTGAATGTGTGAGATCATGGGGTTGCAAGGTTTGAATCACAAAGGCCTTTGAAGAAGGGCTTTATATACTGAGTGAAACTGGAAGCCACTGGGAGAGTCTGAGCTGAAGACCAACATGGTCTGCCTTAAGTTTTAAAAGGCTGGTTCTGGCTCTAGGGGTGCAAGGATGGAACCCAGTGGACCACTCAGAAGACAACTGCAGTATTCCGGGGAGAGACGGTGGCAGCCAGGTGGAGGGTGTGGGTAGAGGTGGTGAGTGACGGTTAGATCTGCACATATTCACAGGACAAGTCAGGAGGGCCTGCCAATGGCTAGGATGTGGGCTAGGAGAGAGAGGAATCAAAGTGTTTCTGTGCTACCTAAAAGGTGTGTTTTAATAAGTTTGTTGAATATGAAAGAATGTAACATGCTACTGATTTCATAGATATCCAATGTCAGTATTTGAGGATTTGTGAGCCTTAAAAAAATTCTGAGGAACAATAATATAGTCATGTCCAAGAAAAGAAAATGTGTTTTGGCTTGCGCGCGTGCGCGCGTGTGTGTTGGATCAGGGACTTTTCCTGAAATTTTCCTTTGATTTAGACTAATATTTAATATTCCATCATAGTCATTACAAATGGGGATGTGCTTAAACAGTATATTTTTGTGAATGTCTTTAAGAAGGCATTTAAAGATTTTCTGGTTAGTATTTGTACCTACGTCCTTTCAGAAGTAACAGTCAGTGCCTTAGCAAACACCAGATGGCACCAGAAAACAAGTACCATTAAACACAGTAAATTTTTTACAGAAATCACATTTGTAATGCAGTTTAAAGAAAAGGCTGAAATGGCTATATTGTACCCAGTAAATAATCTCAGTGCAACTAGTTTCTCATGGGAACACTCCTCAGTTTTCTGTGATTGTGAGGAAAATAGAGATAGAACCAACAAGAGCAATAATCAAGCCAAATGAAAATGTTCTTTTGTTTAAAAAAATTTTTTTCTACGATGCTTTTCCTGGGATTTTTACAACTACATATAACATATTTGAGCAAAAATAGAGATGTTGCCTGAGGATTAGGAACTTGACTCCTTAGTACAGCCTGTGAAGCATCTCATGATCTGGTCCAGCTTCCGGCTTCCCTCAGTTCAAAGAGCTCTTCCCGGCCTCCGAGTTCACGTTCTCCTGGCAAACTCCTGTTCTCTAGAACTGAGCTTAGAGCTGACCTCTGCTGGGAACCCTGCCCTGATGGTACTGCCGTCACTCGACCAAAAGATGTGCTTCTCCTCTTTGCTCCCAAGACACCCTGCACTTTTAGATTCTTAGCACGTATTTTAAGTTTTCCCTTAATTTTTAGACAACAAGCTTCTTAAGGGTGGGAACCATGACTCCTCACCCCCACCTAAAGTGTAAGTCAAGGTTCCCCAAAGAAATAGAACCAAGATGGTGTGTGTGTGTGTGTGTCTAGAAAGAGAAAGGGAAGTAGAAGGAGACATGGAGAGAGACAGATGCAGTCAGACTTACTGTAAAGAATTGGCTCATGAGATTATGGAGGCTAGCAAATCCAAAATCTGCAGAGTAGGTGGGCAGGCTGGGGGCCCTGGGAAGGGTTGATGTTGCAGCTGAGGCCAAGGGCAGTTTGGAGGCGAAATCTCCTCTTCTTTATGGGAGGAGGGGTTGGGGCCCTTTTCTTTAGGCCTTTAACTAATTGGATGCAGCCCACCTACACACAGAAAAAATCTGCTCTACTCAAAGCCAGTGGATTAAATGTTAATCTCATCTAAAAATACCTTCACAACAACATTCATGTTTGGCCAAATATCTGGGTGCTGTGGCCCAGCTAAGGTGACATAAAAAATTCATAATCATCATATGCCTCTGGTGGCACTTAACCATGACATAGTAGGAGCCGAATAAAAGTTGTAGTATGAAAAAATATGTGGTAAATCCCTTTTGCTTTACTTGTCTTTTCACCTGATGATGATAATATGAGATGTAGTTGGTAAGCAAGTCAAGTTTACAAATAGAAATAGCAAAGTATGAGTGAACTTTAAGAGTTTCCAATGTACTACATTTCAAGTTATTTTCACATACATTCTCTTTAACAAAAAAAATCTTGTGCATCATGTATTTTTCAGCCATTATTTATTCACATAATGTTTCTTCTTTCTCTCTACTACTTCTGATACCCCAGTTACTTGTTGGACTGCGTGATACTATTCGCAGGTTTCTGAAACGTCATTCATTTTTTTCATTTTCCTTTGGATTGCATAATTTCTGTTGCACTGTCTTCGAGTTCAGTGATTGTTTTTTTGCCATTTTATACCTTCCATTGAGCCCATGTAGTAAAATTTTTATTCCAGTTGCAGTTATTTTCAGCCATAGATTCCTGTTGCTTTTTTGTGGTATCTATTGTGCTGTTGAGATTCAATATCTGTTCACTCCTTAGCATTATGTTTTTCTCTAATTCTTTGTACTCATTTATAAGCACTGATTTGAAGAGTTTTTCTAATAAAGCCAGTTTCTGGGCATGCTCGGATGCCCAGGATATTGACTACTTTTTCACTGAGTGTGGGTAAGGATGTTCCTGTTATTTTCATGTCTAGTAATTTTTTATCAAAAGCTGAATTAGTTGTAGAGTTTGTTGTAGCAACTCTGATATTAATTTTGTTTTGTTTCTGAGGATTCTTGTCTAGTAGACAGTTCACTTGTCTGAAGCTGAAAAATTTGTTTCCTCTGCAGTGTGAAGTGCTACTGCTTGTGCTCAGGTTGGTTGGTTTCTGACTGCTGGTGTTTGTTTGTTTGTTTGTTTGTTTTCCTTAATCCTGGCTGTGGTGTCTGCATGGTTCAATGGTCTGTTATAGATTTGGGCAGAACTCACACTCAGGTTTTGGGACTTGCTTCTGGGACTTCCCATCTAAAGTTTTGGTTGCTTTGCCTGCCTCAGGCTCCGCTGTCTTCTACTTCAAGCCAGTATTTTCTGCTACCCAACCTGTGTATGTATTGAGAAGACAACAAACTTGCAAAGTTCACTAAAGCAGTTCCTCTTTTCAAAGGTAGATTTCTACAGTAGTTAGCCTCCAGGAGGCCCCAGGGATTCCTGCCTTCTAGCACTCATGCCGCTGTGTAGTACGGTCTCCACTGCACAGGGCTGACCTGTGTCACCTGTAGGACATGACAGAAATGGCAGGATGTGACTTCAAGGTTAGGTCATAAAAGATGTTGCAGCTTCTGTCTTGTTAGCCTTTGGATTACACCCTCTACGGAAACCACCTGCCTTGCCATGAGAGCGCACAGACAGTGCTTGGGGTCGTTCTCTGTAGGAAGGAACTCGTGTAAGATGGCAAATGTTTGTGGTTGTTGTGAGCTACTAAGTTGGGGGTAGTTGTTTGGGAGTCATATGCAGTTGACTCTTGAACAACATGGGGGTTAGTGGCACCAACCCCCTACACAGCTGAAAATCTACATTTAACTTTTAACTTCCCACTTAGTTGTCCTTTGGTATCTTTAGGGCATTAGTGCCATGATCCTGATGGAGCCCAAAGCCCACAGGTGCTCAAATTCCCTATATTAAAGGCATAGAACAAGGATATAGCCAGTCCTCTGCAGCCGCAAACTCCCAACTGTGGATTAGAAACAGTACAGGAATTTATTTTAAAACTCCATGTATAAGTGGACCTGTGCAGTTCAGACCTGTGATGTTTAAGAGTCAACTGTATAAACCACTCTGTCCCCTTGAGTCTCTGCCTGCTGTCTCACTGGGCTCCTGGGGCCTCCCTACAGGAGAGAAAGTTACTAGTCAGCCAGGGATTTGGGTAGAGTTTACACTAAGATTTTGGGTCTCACCCCTTCTGCGGCTCTCCTGCTTCCAGAATTTCCCCTTGAAATTTCCCTTTGCTTTGTTGCTCTGAATGCTGTCCTTCTCAGGGGGGAGAACACAGGTCTCAATGCCTGACTTGTGGCGTTTGGGGAGCACCTTCAGATAAGAAAACCACCAACTCACTATTCTTTTTTTTTTTAATTTTCACCTGAGGATTTTTTTTTTCATTACTGATTTTAGAGAGAGCGAAACATCAATCAGTTGTCTCTCATTCACACTTCAACCAGGGATCAAACCAGCAACCTAAGTACATGCCCTGACCAGAAATCGAACCTGCAATTTTTTGGTGTATGGGATGGTGCTCCAACCAACTGAGCTACCCAGCCAGGTCCAAAGTCTTATCCAATGTAGAAATGAAACAGTCTCTCAAGAATAAACTCTTCTATTTATGTCTTTTTGGCTTTCATTGGTTTCATTTGTATTACTGATGTTAATCCCTTGGTTTTCATATTGTAAAAATATTTTTCCAGTTTGTTCTTTATCTCCAAATTTCATGTATAATGCCGTACAGATGCATGATTACTGGGGTAAGCGAGTTTGTGAATAAACACAGAGAAAATGGTATTCTCTGGTTTGTTATAGAACTTTGGATGGGCCCAACAATACCTGCTTGCTTTCATGTATTTTTCTTCTATAAAATAAGCAATATGTACAAAAACATTGAGCAACTTTGATTCAGATGGCTTGGGAAGTGGGGAAGTGTGACACGTCCTCCTCTCATTTATTTACCTCACTGAGATACCAAATGTAGCCTCTGGCTGTGAAAACACCTGCCATCAAGTTTCAATTATTGCATCTCTAGGATCATTTCTATTGATGCACAAGTTCAGTCAAGTCATCACTGCTTTGAACTTCATTACTTTATGGTCAGTATGTATAGGACCTCTTTCTTTTAGCTGTCCATTGGAGGAGCCTTGGTTCATTGTTTTAGGCAGTCCCTAAGACACTATCCATTCCCTATTATTAGCACCACTAGCCCACTTAGATGTAGCATGGGCTGGTGGGTCAGTTCAGTCCACGCACTTCAGCTTTGTAATTTCCCCAGATTGCAGAAGAGCAATGTAGCAATAACACACTTAAATCAACTCAGGGAAAAGCTTTGAAAAAAGTAGTCTCCCTCCCACCCTTGCAGCTGTGAAAAGAGGTTATGAGATAACTGCTGTTAAAGATTTATTATAGTCATTACGTTCAACAGCTACAGTCGTGTTCGTGGTTCCTAAAATACACCAGCAGTTATTGTCTGATTACTTCCACAGATAAGTTAATTATAGGAGAATTCTGACTCTTACACAAGTCTGATTTACAGAGAAGTTTAATTACGGCAATTTTCGTGATTTAAATAAGCTCAGCATATATTACCAGTCTCAGCAAGTGTAGTAGAAGTTTTTAGCTGTGTTGAAATACACACTTTATTTTTTTTTCATTTCGTGATCTTAACCATACTGTAGTACAACTGATAATTCGGGACACCTGTTTCCACCGGAGTGCGTACCCACTCAAACACACCACAGGACAATAATAGCAAATTCTTCGTTGTCATTAAAATCCCATTCTAATGCTTCCTGTTGAGCACTCAACATTTTACAAAGCTAATTTCTGTAATGATTGTGACAACATGAGCAGGATGGTAAAATAGGTTTCTTATGGGGGAAAGCAATATAGTGTGTTTTAAAATTATCATTAGAATCTAAATTTTTTCTAATTCATGGGAAAAATGGCCCTGTCTTCTGATCAGAATAATCCACTTTTCTGCATGTTAACACATTATTTATATACTGAAACAATTTAAAGATTAACATATTAGCCACATATGCCCAAGCTCCCTTAAAATTAAGCTTTCAAAAAAAGTGCTGTGGAAAGATAGTCCTATCTATTTAAATATATTCATTTATTTAAACAAGACTTCAGACTGGAGAGCACATTAGTTTGAAAAACGCATTACTGAAAATTACCTCAGTTTGATTACAGAGCTCTTCTCCACAGCATTTTTCATTTTTCTGATACGATGGTAGATTGTTGCAGCATTTACAGCAGTAATTCTTGCCATATGCTTATATGCTTTTCACTTTAAAATCAAGTGTATGTTGATAATAGAAAGTATTAGTAAAGCGAAAATAAATCAATCTTCTGTTTCACCTTGGGTGGTTTTCTTAAATTCCACTCAGGAAACCAGTCAACCACCTTTCCCTGGCGACAGGAACTATCAGCCATGCTTTTCTCCTTCGCTAGAGTGCTTCCTTCTTTCCCTTCACCCACTCGGATCTGGCAGCTGGTACTGAGCCTGGTCAGAAGTGGCAGAGGGCAGGCTGGGAGCAGCTGGGGCCTGAGGTGAGACAGACATTCAAGGATGGGACAGGAAACGAGGCACAAGCAGGAGGTGGGGTCTTGGAAGCCAGACAGCAGGCAACAGGCAAATATATCTTGGTGCAGGGAGAAGCCACTGTCACAGGGGTTCAGGAGCAGCCCCCAGGAGAAGCTGGGAGCAGGAGGACAGTTGCAGAGTGAAGTGTTTCCGCAGAGAGGAGCGGCTCTGCCTTCACCAGAGGCACTGGCAGGCCCTGCCCCATCGCTGGCTCTGCCATGATGACAACACAACGATTAGGAGCTGGTCCAGGTGACGGCAGCGAGCGTGAGGTCAGTGCAGAGATACCGGCAACACTCACGGTGTGTCAGCTGCCTCAATGCTCTTATTTAACTTTACGTTTTCCTCTTTGCCTGCCCTCTAGAACATGTGAGGCTAATCTATGGATAATTAACTGCTGTCGAAGTCTGTGATGCACCCAAATACAAGTAGATTCCAGTAAGGCACCAGGGTATACCTCAGCATTTTGCAACCCTGCCTCTATATTGGAATCACTTGTGGGATATTTCAGAAAATATCCTAGGTCCTAATTTCATAGCTCAGGGGCACAGTAACTAAGGTGCAGTCACTGTTGAGAAGTGCAAGGTCAGGTGTCTGCTTAGCTGGTCAATCCGGTCTGTGTACCAGGATCACCTTAACCAAAAACTCTTCACTGAGTTCACCTGGTTCAGATATCATTCCCTAATGATATTTGAATCCCATTTAAAGGGACTGTTGAACTTAATAAAATATAAAAGATTATTTAAGAGGAGCTGAAGCTACAAGGTCTGTCTGGAAAAAGTCCAACCATGGTTAATATAAGGAGAATGGTTTGTGTGACTTTGATGTAACCTTGCAACCAAGGAGAGTGAACTGAAAGGTGTGTGCCTGAACAATGACAACTTCACTGTACTAGTCAATGGGGGTGGTACATGCCATTGAGTGAGCATGTGTACTGTGGGGCCATCATATTCAAAATGACTGAGCAAGTAGAGTAACAAATCTACATCCAACTTTGCATTAAGCTTAAATATTCTTCCATGGAAACTATTCGGATGATTTAGGAGGCTGTAGCTATGGGAAATGTGATTGGCAGCTTCATCACACTTCTGCTCATGTGTCTCATGCAGAATTTTTTGACAAAATATCGCATCACCCAGGTGACTCAGCACCCCTAAGCCCAGATGTGGCTCCTGCAACTTCTAGCTTTTCCCAAAACTAAAAATCACATTTGAAAGAGAAGAGGTTTCAGACTGTTGATGAGATTTGGGAAAATACAATGAGGAGGCTGATGGCAATTGGGAGAACTATATGAGATCCCAAGGTGCCTAATTTGAAGGGGATTGAAGTGTTATTGTCCTATGTACAGTGTTTCTTGTATCTTCTTCCATAAATGTCTCTGCTTTTCATATTACATGGCTGGATACCTTCTGGACAAACCTCGGCATATACTATGGAAAGAACCCTTATAAGTTAATTAGACAGCTCTCTTGAATACATGAGCCACAAATAGTAAGAAGATCTAGCTGCACTACAAATCTGACAACCATTGACTACCTCCTCATCTCAGTGGTATGATACTGAGCTAGGCTAGGGAGGGGGTCCAGGTCTGAATCTGGCTGTAGGCCCTTTTCCTCTTTCACTGCTCATGTCTCTCATCTACAGACTCTTCTCTGACTTCACACAGGTTCATTCCCTTGGTAAACCTTGCAAATTTCAATTAGGACAAAGAGAAGAATGGTTATGGATATTCAGTTGCCACATCTACACATGCTCAGACTTCATGTATTGGAGAACATGATTTTTGTCAATGATATTTGCATAGGTCTAGCTTTTTCTGTTACCATTAGATATTGCTACATTGATGCCAGCAAGTGCTGGAAGCAAGGTGAGCCTCTTCCAGCCCCACACACATCCTTCTGGGAGGGACTGGCTGCCACTCTGCCATTGACTACAACAGACCCACTTTTGGGTTGACTACAATATAAGGAGATGGAGGTTATGAGCAAAAGGCTGTGGGGAGCATGGAGGAGAGGGCACTCACTGCTGATGGAGATGCCAAGCAGGGATGGCATTAGAGCTTGGTCTTTAAGCAGTGAACAAGGGTGGTACCCAGGAAATTCTCCTTGCATCTACCTGTGAATTCCAAGACTTTATTTTTAATGACATGATGAGGGGTTGATACGAAAGACTCCAAGATCAGTACTCGTAGGGTATCATGAGGATGCTCTCTATAACACAGCTTAAATTGATTAGAGTCTGTCTTGAAATTCTTGACACAACCACTCTTGGGGAAAATTATTATAATTTGTTGTTTTCTAATATCCAGTGAGTTTTACACTTCCCCTCCTTTGATTCTTCAGTACCATAGATAGTATCTTCTATTTCTTCCTTTCCTGTTTCATGTAATAGATTTAATTGGAACCTACTTCTAGGACTCTCTGTCTCTCTCTGTGTGTCTCTCTTCCATATGTGTATGTAAATTTATGTGGAGCCTTCAGGAGCCTACCAACTCTACCAACTTTGCTCAACTTGTACAAAACATACTTTAAACTTGAAATAAAGGTGTATGAACCCATTTATAGAACATGATGCCTCTAACTGATATCCTATACATAAAAGCCAAGATTTTTTTTTTAAAGATTTTATTTATTTATTTTTTAGAGAGGGGAGGGAGGGAGGGAGAGAGAGAGAGAGAGATAGAGAGAGAGAGAGACATAAACATCAATGTGCGGTTGCTGGGGGTTATGGCCTGCAACCCAGGCATGTACCCTGGCTGGGAATCGAACCTGGGACACTTTGGTTCCCAGCCCGCGCTCAATCCACTGAGCTACGCCAGCCAGGGCAAAAGCCAAGATTTGATAGAGGTGTGTTTCAGTAATAACTTTGATTTTTATGCTTCATTGAAATTTGGCTTCTCTCTCCCGAGGTTCGCTGACTTCTCTGTCCATTTATACCACCATATTAGCGATGTTATGAGTAATGTCATTCCTCGAGTCATAGAGTGAAAGTAGCATTAATTGTAAATTATAGCTTCAACATAAAACCAATGAACTTGGGTGAGGTTTTTATTTCTGTGCTTTGTCACTTTGATTCATAACACATCTTGCCTTTTAACTACTGCTAAGAACCCCACATGCGTTTCTCAGCAGTGATTTTTCATGGCACTTGTAGACATCGCGAGAGTCCGGCAGTACAGGACCCAGCAGGGCCTGCATTGTTGTGCCATTAATTGCATACCTCTGTGAGTGGTGAGGAGGGACGCCAGAGGCAGATTGTCTTCTGCCCCCTGAGAAGATTGATAATAGCTCGACAATGCATTTCCTGGAGTATTTCTTTGTGATTATAAAACAAAAGAGAAGAGACTTGTTAGAAAAAAAAGTGAGGAATATTTTTAAGTTGCTTTTTAAATGAATAGTAGTAAACTTAATGCCTTGGCACTTACTTTTGGTCAGTCATTTTAGACCAACTTTTCTGCTTTATTTTTAGATGACATTAAGTGGCTGAATGGAGTGTTTGGAGGTTGAGGCCCTAATCACATTTGGAGATAGGAGTATTGGTCAGTCTGGGTCTTGCCTTTAAAGTAGCTGCTTTTTTCTTTCTGTGCATGAACATTTTTCTCATAGGCATTTAGATTCTTCTTACTTGATCTACACTCGAAAATTGTTTGTGTAGTGAAGGCAATCCTTTACCAAGAGTTTTAGTGTCATCTCTACCAAATCTTATTTGCCATTTGATCTGGAGCATCTTATTTGCTGCTTGATCTTGAATGTCTTAGCCTCCTGGTGTTTTGCTTTTATCATGTGTAAAATACAGAGATGGAGTTTTGTTTCACTTTATCACTATGTCATTCTGTACAGATATGAGCAATAGTAATCATTACTTTCCTCCTATTAATATTTTGTGTAAAATGTATGCAAACCCCAAATCCTGATGCTGTTTAATATTATTATTTGTATACATTTCTTTTCTGAAAGGATGATTTTGATAAACTTAATCCTGATGACTGCCCAATATATTTAATGTCCTAAGTGCAAGAAAATACTGATTCCCCAGGGATGTTCCCCTAGAAAGTGTTTATATGTGAAAAATGAAGACCTGTAAGCTGAATAAGGTGTGAGAGAATGGGAGAACTATTTGAGGAATACTAGCAGTGGCATCTCATTAAAGAGTAAGTTATGCTTTACTTCTACCTTGGGTGTTAAAGCTTTATTAACACTGGGTTTGAAAACAGCTAACAAAAAAAAGCTAAATGCTTAAGGGATTTATTATAAAACTCAATAGCGCCATTAATTTTCATGGATGCTTTAAATTGCTGGGGTAAAATAACATATTCAGCAAGGAAGCAAGTTCCTGCCTCCTCCCATGAGTGTGTTTGATTGTGCTATTGGTATCTCATTCTTTAATTAAACTTGTCCAAAGATAGGATCAGCTAAAGTGTTTACTGTATAAATAGTTTTCATTCCCAGTGTGCAAGTTTAAAACCCTGGTAAAAAGAGTTTGCCATCTGTTAAAAACCAAAACATGTGTCGTGCTGTTGCATAAAAATAAGCTGCACATTATTCATGGAAAGAATCACAACATGTGTCATGTCTTTTGGGCTGACAATAATCTGTGCTGTTTTAGAGTGTCACCACCTTCTAAGTGACAGTATGATCAGTAGTGCATTGTTAAAAGACATAGTAATCTAGAAACCTAATGAAAATATGTGTATTTTTATTCAAGCCAAAATAGATTGGTCTGAATGTAAGTTTTACTAAGAAATTTCAGTTGTTTTGATATTTTCAAATTCATTTCTAGGAATTTTATGTTTAAATCTTTTTTCCCTGTAAAATTTAGGCATTGCAGTTAGCCAGGAATTTAGCTCTGTGCCTGCGTTGCCATTCCCTCAGCCCTGGGGCAGCCTCTCCTCTGACTCTTGCAATCACTTCCTACTTCTACTCTTTGCCTTTCCACATATGCTTCCTCCTCACAACAGGACCAACTTCCCTAAGCTCAGGGAATGGCCCTGGCCTGGTAGCTCAGTTGGTTGGAGCATTTTCCTGTGCACCAAAAGGTTTCCAGGCCACATACCTAGGTTGCAGGTTTGGTCAACAATTGGGGCACATATGGGAGGCAGCTGATCAATGTTTCTCTCACATCGATGTTTCTCTTCCTCTCTCTCTAAAAATATCTATTTAAAAAAAAACACATATCCTTGGGTGAGGATTAAAAAAAATTTTTTTAAACACAGTTATGTATAGTCATTCATTAAAACCATCAGTTAAACCACATTGCCTGTGGAATAAAGTCTAAATTTTTCAGAATATTGTTCAAGAAACTGCAGGCCACCTATGTAGACTTGACCCCTGCTACCAGACCCAGGATCCTGTGAAATTGCACCTGACTTTTCACAGATCCCTCTTCTACGTTTGCACCTCATCCTTTCCTTTCCTTGGATAATTTTTTGTGCCTCCACCTCATTCCACATTAGATCTGTACTTCAAGACTCAGCTCAAACACCAGATTCTTCCTTAATTTTTGTTGTTCCAATTAGAAGTAATGCCTTGCTTCTTGTGTTCACAAAGCATTTTATAATTCTTATTTTGCCTGATAATTTTCAAGTTTCTGTTCTAGTCATTAATTCCCTCCTACCACCCCCCTACTTTTTAATGTACAACTTATTTGAGGATAAAGATTTGTCTCAGTCGCTTTGAGTTGCTATAGCCATAACCTGGGTGACTGTTTTCCACATTCTGGAGGCTGGGGAGTCCAAGATCAAAATGCTGGCAGATTTGGTATCTACTGAGATATCCCGTTTACGGATGGGGCTTTCTCATTCTGTCCTCATGTGGCAGAAAAGACTAGGAAGCTCTTTGGAATGAATCTCTTTTATAAAGCAGTAATTCTCTTCCTGAGGACTCTGTCCTCATGACCTCATCACCTCCTACTATAATCACCTTGGGAGTGAGGATTTCAACATATAAGTTTTAAAGGAACACAGACATCCAATCTATAGCAGGACTGTATTCTATTCATCTTTGTATCCCCTACACTAAGCAGCATAATACCTCGTGAGGCATCCATAACTGTTTGCCAGTGTTTCGAAAACTGATACACACATTCCTCTAGAGAATGGATAATAACCTAATTAACCAAATCAACATTTCTTACTGGACAATTCATATCTGACAAGATTCTGTGGAAAGTTCTTACTCATTTATGTAAGACAAAACCAATTGCAATCTTTGGGTCTTGTTTGGATTCATTTTAGAATAACAACTCTAAAAATATAAATTCATAAGGCAAGGAAATGTCACCACTGACTATCCAGTGAAAGTATCCAATTATGATATTCAGGAATTATTGTTCATTTCTTTTTAGGTATGATTGTAGCATTGTGGTTATGTTTTTATTATTACAGCTTTATTTAAATACAGTTGATATGTGATAAACTTTACCTAAAGCCTACAATTTGATAAGTTCTGACATACATATATATAAAACCCTCACCACAATCAAAATGATGACCGTATCCAGTGACACCAGAGGTTTCCTTGTGCCCCTCTGAACCTCTACTGCCTGCTCATCCTGCATGCTCCCCGTCCTCCAAGGTCCCTCCCGATCCATTAATTTCCATTTCCTAGAAGTTTATGTAAGTGCCATCTTCTAGTATGTACCCTTTTTTGTGTCTTCCTTTACTCAACAAGCATTTTGATATCGATCTATGTTGTTGTAGGTGGTCATAGTTGGTGAACAGTATTCATTTTACTGAATTGTTTTGTTATTTTAATGATTGTTTTAGGGTTTATAGCATACATTCTTATCACATTCTACTTTCAAATGATATTGTACTACTTCACATACACTATACAGAACCATACAGTAATATATTACTATACTCCCTGGCCACATTTGCTATTTTTGCTTTTTACAGTTCTTTTTTAAAAAATATATTTTATTAATTATGCTATTACTGTTGTCCCATTTCCCCCCCTTTAATCCCCTCCGACTTGCACCCCTCCTCCCACCTGCATTCACCCCACTTAGTTCATGTCCATGTGTAGTACATATAAGTTCTTTGGCTTCTCCATTTCCCATACTGTTTTTAACCTCCTTCTGTCTATTTTTTGCTTACCATTTATGCTTCTTATTTCCTGTACCTTTTCCCCCATTCTTTCCCTCCTACTTCCCACTGATATCCCTCCATGTGATCTCCATTTCTGTGATCCTGTTCCTGTTCTAGTTGTTTTCTTTGTTTGTTTTTGTTTTTGTTATTTTAGGTTCAGTTGTTGATAGTTGTGAGTTTGTTGTCATTTTACTGTTCATATTTTTGGTCTTCTTTCTCTTAGAGAAGTCCCTTTAACATTTCATATAATAAGGGCTTGGGAATGATGAACTCATTTAACTTGACCTTATCTGGGAAGTACTTTATCTGTCCTTCCATTCTAAATGATAGCTTTGATGGATAGAGTAATCTTGGATGTAGGTTACATTGGAGCCTTTCATGACTTCAAATACTTTTTTCCATCCCCTTCTTTCCTGTAAAGTTTCTTTTGAGAAATTAGCTCATAGTCTTCTGTGAGCTCCTCTGTAGGTAGCTCTTTTCTCTTGCTGTTTTTAAGATTTTTCCCCTTATCTATAATCTTGGGTAATGTAATTATGATGTGCCTTGGTGTGTGCTTCCTTGGGTCCAACTTTTTAGGGACTCTCTGAGTTTCCTGGACTTCCTGGAAGTCTATTTCCTTTGCCAGATTGGGGAAGTTCTCCTTCATTATTTGTTCAAATAAGTTTTCAATTTCTTGCTCTTCCTCTTCTCCTTCTGGCACCCCTATAATTCGGATGTTGGAATGTTTAAAGATGTCCTGGAGGTTCCTAAGCCTCTCCTCATTTTTCTGAATTCTTGTTTCTTCCTTCTTTTCTGGTTAAATGTTTCTTTCTTCTTTCTGGTCCCCACTGTTGATTAGTGTCCCAATTTCCTTCCCTCCACTGTTGGTTCCCTGTACATTTTCCTTTATTTCACTTTGCATAGCCTTTACTTTTTCCTCTATTTTGTGACCATACTCAACCAATTCTGTGAGCATCCTGATTACCAGTGTTTTGAACTGTGCATCTGATAGGTTGGCTGCCTCTTCATTGCTTAGTTGTAGTTTTCCTGGAGCTTTGATCTGTGCTTTCATTTGGGCCATTTTTTTTTGGTCTCGCTGTGCCTGTTATGTAATAAGGGGTCTATTAACTGACCCATCTTCATATTTTTCTGCAATGAAAAACTGGTCACTTAAATATGTATTTTCTATTAGTTAAAATGTCAGCAATAGTTTATCTGCAATAGTTACTTTCATTCTGCTATTGCTCACGTGAACTCAACTAATTCTCATTCCCCAAAGATCCAGATCTTTACAGTTGGATTAGTTGTTGAGAATTTGTGGTCATCTTTTCATGTCTACTGTCACTCCTACAAATTCTTTCACATCAGGTTTTCATTTTTATTATACAGGGAGAAACTTTGGGGTGTTTCTCATTCCCATGATCAAATTATATTTAAAATTTCCACTTGCATTTGGTGATATCTTAGATAATATCTAAAAAAAACATAAAACTTGTTTTAAAAGATATAATCAACAAAATAAGCTGACATCAATGCTGACAATTGCAATTAAACACTGCATACTTCATTGACATCTGAACACACAAATTTTAAAAATGAGGTATTGTTAAGAACTAAGCTTACAACTATCTAAATTATTCATTCCTATAGTGTGTACTAAATATATATGAGATGTTACAGAACAAAATTATTCCCCCTGCCATGATTCTTATTTGATGGTGCTTGGGAATACCTATGTTGTTTCAGGTTCCCCTGGTGATTCTTTTTTTCTTTTTATTTTCATTTATTTATTGTTAGAAGCAAAGGAAAGGGGAAAGAGGGAGAGAGAAACATTAACGTGTGAGAGAAACATCAGTTGGTTGCCTCTCCCATGCACCTCCAACCACGGACCTGGCCTGTAACCTAGGCATGTGCCCTGACTGGGAATCAAACCAATGATCTTTCACTTTGCAGAATGATGCTCAACCAACTGAGCCACACTGATCAGGGCCCACTGGTGATTCTGATGTATAGCAGGCTTGGAAATTATTTTTTTATTTGACATTAGTGGGAAATCAGTATTTCATAGAAACATACTTAAAGATGACTTTACCTTTAAACATTATTTTTTAAAAATTAACAGAATTTGGCAGATACTTTTCTAAAATATGTTTTATGAGTCTTCATCCACCGTCTTAAATTATATGTTGTACATAATTTAACTTACTTGGGGATTGGAGAGGGTAATGCCCATTTCATGAACATCAGTTGTGCAGTGACACCTTTCTGGGCTGTTGAAGTGCATGCATTGTTTGCCTTGACACCATTTGGCCCATAGTGCAGTCCTGTGTGAGCTGGCTTTGTTTCCAGTGGGGTTTTCTCACTCTGGTCTCTCAGCTTTTACTTCTTGCTGGTCAGTATATTTCTGATTGAAGCCACCCTCACCTCCTCTTTCTAATTTGTTACCTGTAATAAGTTAAGGGCTAGAGAACCAGAAGACCAAGCTTGTTAGAATTGTATCTAAAATAAAATTCTGGGAAAGTGGCTGTTCTCTCATGGAACAGTGCACATGGAGATGAAATTCATGGTGTTGGAAGCAGCTGTTGGTAAGTAAGCCTGTGGGCTGAAGCAGTTTTATTATGTATAGAAAACACATCACTTAGCGTCTCTGAAATTTCCAATTTAACATATGTGGTCACATCTGTGAAAGGATTATTACTCTGGAAGGGGAGTGATGTATAATTTATTGAAATAAGCCTATGGGGACACAGTGGACTACATTTAATAAACTGGGATACTTGCTGCCTGCATTGAACACTCCCAGCTGAATCCCCCATTAGTTCCTTAGAGGGGGCAGATGAAAACAATTGCCCTTTATAGAATGTTTACTGTGTTGTATTAGCTAGTGTCTCTCAGCTGAAAAATATTTATGCTAACTGTTCAGATTAAGCTTTGAATATTGAACTCCTCCTGGTGTGTAGTTGATATTTAATTCTGAGGAGAACAGAAACCCATTATTCCTCAGCTGTAGGAGGCAAAGGCAGAGCACTCAAATCCTTCTTCCCGCCAATCTGCAGTCACGGCTGGCAGGTGAGAGGATCTCCCCAGAGCTGCCCAGGCTTACCTCTCCTCTCACTACTACACATCTACACGATAGATAGCATTAGAGGAAGTAGCCTCAGAAGGGGTTCTTTGGGGATCAAACATTAATTTCCCCGTCTCACAGTGATAATGCAGAGACTCCTGCCAGCAGAACTCCCATGGCTGTCTGCTGATTGGGTTTCTCTGTAGCAAATGACATGACTCTTTCTCCATATGATAGCAGATTCATTTCAGACCCCAGTGTGAAGCATAGCAACAGAATGCCTTTCACAATTCCCACTTTTAAGTGCAAGAGAAAAGAACTGAGGGCTTCTACCCACATTCCCTGCCTATGCCTTGGAGGAACCCTGGAAAATGAGGGCTTGCCTTCCCTGCACATAGCAGGTAGAATTTCATCAAAACTCCTAGGACTGGACTCTTGAAGTCCTGAGTGTTTTGTACTATTGTTTCCTTCTTTTTTTAAATCATTTGTCTTATAGATTTCTTCACTGCTAGACGAATTTAGAGATTTTTTTCTAATATTGAAATCTATCATTGATTTTTAGAAGAAAAACAAAATTAATTTTCAATTCTAATACCAGAAGATTAAAATATATACTGGGGTCTGTCTCTGGTAAACTCTTAAGTAACGTGAATAATATTGCAATAAAACGTCACCTGATTGTTTTAGCTTCAGGCTGCATCTCAGAAATAGAGCACATTTTTCTTTTTCTTCTCTTTTTTTTTTTTTAATCCTCACCTGAGGACATTTTTTCGTTGTTTTGAGAGAAAGAGAAGAAGAAACATCAATGCAACAGAGAAACATCGATCGGTCACCTCTCATTGGCTCCCCAACCAGGGATTGAACCCGCAACCTAGGTATTCGCCCTGACCGGGAATTGAACATTGAACTCGTGACCTTTCAGTTTATGAGATGATGCTCCAACAACTGAGCCACAATCGGCAGACCAGAGCACATTTTTTCTTCAACATCATACTTTGGTTTTACTTTTTCTTCCCATAAATCTATTTGCTTTTTAGATTATTTTTCATCAAATTCCATTTTGGGGTACTTATAACAAAAAGCAGTCTTCCATATTTTATGTGGTTCTACTCAAAATCCGACGGTAGGGTTTGGGGAGCAAAGGAAGTAAAGTGTTATCCTGTAGCTCCTTAGTCCCTTGTTGACTTGGGAAGTACAAATGGGCAAGAAGTATAGTGTGGCAAAGTTGTTAGTTGCCCAAAATCTCAGCCAGGGAAATGCTTGACTGTACAACAAACCTGGTATCTTAAAAAAAATAATAATTCCTCAAATATTTGCTAATAAGGTATGTCATTCCCATCTCCTATTTAATTAAAGAGGAGAGTTTTAAAGTAAGTAAAACTAAGGTATTATAGACGGAAGTCATGATTAGAATTTATATATTTCATGCTCCCTTGTGGCTGGTAGGCGGGGGTCGGATCCTATCCCATTTCACAGATGTGAGATTCTGCCTGAGGAGGGCAGAACTGAGGCTCAGGCCCTGGCCCGCAGACCCCATACGCTGTGATCGCCCCTCCAAACCGGGTTTCTCCGAGTAATGGGTAAACACTGGGTCTTTGAGACACAAAATGAAGGAAAATTACTGCAGTTATTTAACTACCTTTATCCTTCGAGACAAGTAGTACAAAGTTCAGCTCCTTCCTTTACAAAATATAATACTTATACCAGAACTTAGTTCCACTCTGTCATCACTCTCAAAGCCCTTGGGGACACTCTAGTTTCTTAACTTCTGAGGCAGATGCCAGAGATGCTACGAAATGTTCAAAAGCACAGACATCAGACTCAAGACAGCACAAGCTCCAGCCACGGCTCCAACTGTTCACAGTTCGTGCAGCCTGAGTGAGTTACACGTGTCTAGCAGCGTAAGTGATCAATAAATGTCAGCTACGATTAGTAGCAAGTAATTTGATAAGGCATTAAAGAGTAATTCAGAGCATAAAGCAGCTAGCTTCTCTGTGACGTGTTTGTGTTGTACAGAAATTAGCTGAACTTTGCAGTCGAAGAACTTACTAGTTAGCTGTGTCATTTTCTGCCATTTGTATTCTAATTTGCTAAATATCATGAAAAACTAAAATGGAACAAGACATGAAATAAATGTCAGTGCCCTCTCTAAAGTGTTCAGTGGGGATCGTCTCACATGTACCCTGTTTCTTTCTTGTCTTCTTCCTCTGGCCCCTCCATTGCTGTCCTTTTGGATTAGACCTTCTCTATAAAGTGAGCTACTCTCAGTTCGTTACTTATCTTGGCTGCTTATAATTTTCTGATTTTTTCAAACAGCTGATAAGTCCAAATTACAAACCGGCATGGCCCTTTTGACTTTTAGAATGTCTTGATTCATTCATGCTTGCATGCGTTCACGCGTTCAGAACAGTCTGATAAACACTTTGTATTGAATAGACCATGAGCTACATGCTGGAAACAAATCCGGAGTCAGATGCAGCTCTTTCCTCACTAAACTTAATCCTGCCAGGCAGCGGGGCGGGGCAAGGGAGCAGCGAGGAGTGTACACTGTGTATGCAACCAACTTGAACACAGCCTGAAAAGTGTACTCTTTCTAGAAACAAAATATTGTATGAACTTTTTTCCCTGAAGATGTCCTCAATGACTCAGTAGAAGAAATGACATTTAAACTAGGTCTTAAAAGTTGAAATATAGAGTATACTTTGGTAGAAGAAAGGGTTTTCCTGGCAAAACAAACAAACAAACAAACAAACACACCATGAGAAAAGTCATGGAGCATCAAAGTTAGTGCGGTATTGGAGAGGCTGCATAAAGGAGATGTAAGCTTTGCAGGTGAGTAACAGGAAATACAAATCCAGACCAGGGACCAATTTGTGAAAGGCAGTAAAGCTGGTTCAAGGAAACACAATTGAGAAAGAGCTTAAGACATGTTATCTTCCTTGAATAAATATAGCATTTCAGGTGGGTTTTAAGTTGGTGGGAAAAATTCTCATTCTCTCTCTTTCCTCCCCCACCCTGCACCCCCAGGTCCTTTCACTCTAAAGACAATGAAAAAAAAAAAAACAGTCCTCAAGTGAAGATAAACAAATAAAATAAAATAAATAAAATAAAATACATTTACATATGTAACACCAAACTCTGGCACGCAAGCAGGAAGGGAACTGTAGCCTTTCACTTACAAGAAAAATAACTGATGATGAAAATACAAGTTTGCATTTGTGGTCGAATTACAAAGTAAACACTCTTTCCTCTGCCTGGAGGGCTACTGTACCTGGGTATACTCAAGGTTTCAATTTCCCCAGGAAGCTTTCTTTCCCCTCCCAAACAGATCAGCACCACTTCTGGTCCACCTTTCATACACCTCCCTCTGAAGGTGAATTATCCGTTTATATCTCTCTCCCAACTAGACTGTGGCCTCCTTGAGAACGGTCCCCCAGAATTCCCAGCACAATTCTTGGAACAGGGTGGCATTTTAGCAAATCACTGAATGAATGAATGAGTCAGTGAACAAGGTTGGGGACCTCCCCATGGGCATAGTCGCTCACACACTGAAGAATGGTGATATTTTGGTGTGGCTCAAGAGTAGTAAAAAATTTTTTTTAAAGAGTAGGATGCTTTGGGGGTGGGGGTTGAGTGAATAACAAGGAAGAGGAGCAATCGGGAGTAGGATATTAAATAAGAAAAATATATAGATGCCATTGAGAGCCTAGTTAAGGCTGGAAAAACAGGGTTTTTTTTTCTTTTCTTTTTTGTGCAGTGTGGAGCCTCTTAAGCATGGTTGAGTTTGAATTACCTGCCAATTGGTACATGGTAGGGGAAATTGCTAAAAACCAGATTGAATTTTACTTTTAAAAGTATGATGTTGTTATGCCCAAGTGCTTTTCATGATGTTATACTAAGAGTCTTTATTGAGAATCATGTAGCTTGTCTCTTCATTCCTGTTAAGTCATTATTGAGGTATAATTTACATAGAGCGAGTCCAAACTACCTGTGTCCCAGTATGCAGGGATGAGCTCTGACATGTGCATTAACTCGGTTTACCCACCGCAGTTCAGATACAGGACTTTGTAACCCCCAAATTCTCTCGTACCTTTTGTAGTCCTTCCCCCGTCCCCAGCCTCTAAAACCACGTATCCATTTCTTTACAGTTTTTCCTTTTCCAAAATGCTGTATAAAGGGAATCATCCGGTCAGTAGCCTTTTGAATTTGGTCTCTTTCACCTAATTTAACGCATTTGAGGTGTAGCCATGTAGTTGCATGTGTTCAAATTCTAGCTTAGTATCTCTTTGCCTTGCTACACCGCACATTGTCTGTCCACTCACCAGCTGATGGACATTTGGGTTTTTCCTACTTTGGGCTGTCAGGATCAGCACTGCAGGGAGTATGCATGCATGAGTCTGTGCAGACGGAAGCTTTTTTTTCTCCTGGGTAGGTAACTGGAAGCAGGATTGCTTAAATGGCATTCTAAGGAATAACATTTTCATTTGGTGTATGTCCTGAGGTTGGCAGTGGGGCAGGAGACCATGGGTGTATTTTAAGCAGCAGGGATAAGTGGATAGATTATTCCACAAAGATCCTCAGGACCATGTAGAGCATGGGGACAGACCGGTTGGGGACTTGTTGCTTTTCTAGCCATCTGTGGCAAGCACTGCCATTTCCATCACTCTTCAGTGGAATAGGTCTAGGACACAGTAATACAAAGACTCTGGTTTTATTGGTGGTCCACTCCTCCCCATGCACCATGATGCAAAAATCATCATCTTCCATGGAATAAGTGGAAATGAAAGGGGTCACCATTAATTTGTATATACTCTAAGGATGTATGATTAGTGCTTTTCTCATGCTTTTAATTACTCTTTTATCTTCCTTGCTGTCCTTTTTATTTACTCCTAAATGCTTCAATCATGGCATGGCAAGGGAAGCAAGGGTTTCGAATGCAGCTGGTCACTCCCCCTGCCCCCTTTTTTGTGGTTTTGGAAAAGGATGAAATACTTGTAATGGCAGTATTTTTAAAAGGCAAAGTTTAATATAGCACAGACAGCTTCCTCCTAAACCATTTTTTGAAATCCACATTCAACAAAATTAACAATCCATTCCAGTATCTTCTAGGTCTACTTTGAAAGATTATTGACATGATTTAAATCAACTGAGAATTAGAAGCACAGCATTTTTTAGTTCAAAGAGACCTTAAGAGAACCAGTCCAAATCACTCATTTGTACCTGAGAAGAATGAGGCCCAAAGAGCTAGGGAACCTGTTGTCCTCTGGCGGCAGGACCACAGGCCTCCCCAGAACGGGAGGGGGCGGGGGGAATGATCTGTGTGTGTTTGCCATTGGGAAAATTATCCCAGGCTCTCTATACATTGAGAAACAAAAACAGTCATGACAGGACAGAACTCGAATGTTAGAGAGAGCAGTGGTAGTGAGGATCTATCGAACAGGAACATATGTGAAAAGATGGGACAGAGTAATTTCTTAATAACAGGTGCTGTGAAATCTTTAATATTTTGTCTGTTTTGTAATGATATTGAAATATTTTGACATGAAGATCCAGTCTGGCTGTTTCGCAGCATATTATATTAGTGTTGACTATTTTGCATGCCCTGAACTGCCAACAGTGTTTTTTGCCTTATAAATAAATCTCCCATTAATTTTAACTGTATAACATGGGACATGTATTGGGGAAAACCGATGATGCCAGCTTTAAAAGCCTCTACTCAGATGCATGCCTGAGGCCTGCTGCCATTTTCTGATAGACACTTCGACAAAACCACAGTGAGCAACACAATGAGCGACTGAGAGACTAGGCCAGTGCTGAGATGACGAGGTAACTCCCGCTACTGTAAATCCACAGCTCAGTCAGAAGCCAATTCATCTTCCATATCCTCAGCATGTTGAAAGTGCCAGTTATCCACTATTTTTTCAGCCTCTGCTTTATGCATTTATATATTTTTCAACAATAGAGGGCCTGAGGGTTCAGGAAGGGGAGAAGAGGAAGGTGGACTAAACAAAAGAGCACAGCAACTTTACAAATTCACAGGGAATGAAATAAAGGGAATGTGATCCAGGTGTCAGTTTTATGACTGGTAAGAGCTGATTTAAAGGGCAGGGTGGACCTGAGATGAGCAGGAATAATAGGTTTCTTCATTTGGAGCCCCAGAAAAATTGACATGCCCACCACCCACTCCAGGCAGCAGGGAACAGAAACCTATTTCTGTGGGGGGTGGAGGGCCCTTTCTGTAGGATGCTCAGTGCAAGGGTCTGCTCCTGGGACAGTGAAGAGGGGTGGGACTCAGCCATACAAGGTTGTCCCTTCCTTCAAATCAATAATCATATAAGTCACATCACCTCCCTGTGGGGAGATGCTGGGGGCTAAGAGTTTCCAGGAAACCTTCCTGGAAATAAGTATTCTCTTCCTCTTGGGTAAATGAAAGTAGGGAGCTGTCAAGGGGCTGATTGTTTTGGAACTTCAGTCTGTGGAGTTAAATTTTCTGTGTCTGGGGAGTAGAGAGAATAAAAGGAAGGAGACATATGTTAAAGCACAAACTTTGGAGACAGGCAGCCTGACACAGTAAATGCTAAAAAAAAAAAAAAAAATAGCAATTCCATCCAGTCTTCATTTAGATAAATCCACATGTTCCTTCCATTTCTGATCTACTGAACTTGAGATATCTGTGCCAGAAATTATAGGCACTTGGATTTATGACTTTTGTAATGCAGGAGAAAATTAACTAGTTAATTTGTTGTTCAGTTTGGAAATTAAGTAGTTAAACCCCTTTAAAGTGCTGGAGACTAGCCCCAAAGAGCACAAGACCCCAGGGATCAGGGGAGGGTGGGAGCCGCAGAGGAGACCAGTAGGAAATGGAGAGGCCAGAGACTAAGGAGGAAAACTAGGCAGGCAGGCAACTCAGAAGTCAAGGAAAGGGATCATTTCAGGAAGGAGGGAGGAATCAATGTGTCAGATGCTGCAGAAGACCTGGTCGGGTAGGATAGGAAATCAACCTGTAGAGTAGGCCATAGCCATTATTACCCCTTATGTATGGAGCATTTACTCTATGCTAAGCACTGTGCTGTTTGCTTCTGTTCAATATCGACTTAATCCTCAAACCACTACCCGCATTTTATAGATTAGGGAAGTGAGAGACACAAGACTGTAGTACTGGCTTGACTTAGGTCACACAGCTGGAATGGGACATAGTTGGAACTCAGATCCCTGCCATCTGACTCTTTTCTACTGAGCTCCCCTTCCTTCTGGAAGACTTGCTTTTGCTCATGCGTGGGGGGAGTAGTGAGGATTGAGAGGGAGGCAGGCATGAGGGGAGGCAAAGAGAGGCAAGCAAGTGGAAGAGGGTAGGCTGAGGTTTGTCTGGCTTAGTTGGTGGGTTTGCTGTAAGACAGCAAGGCTTCAGCACTAACCAATGATGGCAGGAGCTCAGAAGAGAGCTGGAGAGTGGAGACAGTCAGAGGAGATACAGAAGACAGTGGCCAGGTGTGCATGTGGAGGGGGGTAACCTAAGGAAGGAGGGTCCCCTCCTCCTTTGTGACAGGATAGAGCAGAAGTAATTGAACTTGTAGTTTAATGTCAGAACATTAAGGGGGTTTTCTTCTGACTGTTCTTATTTCTCTCTATCCCACTCGTACCCATTCCCCACCACCTGTCCCCTTTTCTGTCTGGAACATCCAGCTCCCCCATCAAACTTTTGTTTTTGCCACTCTCCTGTGCCCTCTGGGCTTCCAGGGAGCCGTCAATATCTATTCCATCAGGACCTACTGCCTCACCTGCTGGCTGTGATTTCATGCTAAGGAACCATGAATAAATTCAATTTGCTCTAAGATGTGGAGCCACTCTGCAAGAACTCATGTTTGGAAAAGGAGAAAGAGAAGTACACAGACAATTATAATAAGAGTCACATGCGAGAAGGAAGGGTGCTATGGACTGTATTTGGGAGTGGGGTGGAGAAGAGAGAGAGAGACTACTTGCATGAGTGATGGGTTGAGAAACTATATGGAGTGTGGTTGTAAGCTAGTTGTTGAAGGACAAGCATATTTTCATCTGACAACCATAAGGAATAGGCCATTTAATATGGGGGATGTAGCCTCAGAAATGGCACAAAGCTTATTTGGGGTACACAGGATAGTCCACTTGGGATGGAGGGTAGGCTGTAGCCAGAGTGGTAGGTCCGTGATGCAATGGAAGGGCTTGAGTGCTGGACTAAGAAATTCTGTTTACTTGACTCCGTTGGGAGCAGCTTCCTCTTTTTATGTTTACCTGATCAGAAACATTGTAGACATATCCAAAAACTGTTTTCAGTGGTCTTTTGGACTTAGCCAAGACGTTTTTCATAAGAGTTTAGAAGTCATAACTACCATTCTTATTCCAGAAACTAGGTATACCAACATTCACACAGTGCACAAGCAACACCTCTGGGCCTGTGAGGCAGAACCACGATACTGCCTCGGCCATGCCCGGGACCGGAAGCGGAACAGCAGTGAGCTCGCTCTTGCAGTTGTAGGATAGGGCCCAGCGCTAGGTTTCTCGCTACTTGTAAATCACTATTCTTAATAACTCTTTCGAGACAAAAATAAAATAAAAAATAAAAACCTCTTTTTTCTTTCAGTTAAGAAAAAGAAGCCTAAACTATTAAATAAATTTGATAAGACTATTAAAGCTGAACTTGATGCTGCAGAAAAACTCCGTAAAAGGGTAGGTCAATGTTTTTGTTTTGTGCAGAAACATGCAATGGTTTAGTTGTCAAATAAACACAGGCATTACTCTTGATTTGTTGAAAAAAAAAAAGAAATGTGAAGAGCAAACAATCTCTGAATAGAGTGGGTTTTTCCCCAGGGGTGTCAGCACTCTCTGTGAGAGGAATCTATTGAGAAAAAAAATGGCAGCTGTAGTGGCCATAGAGAAATAGGGCTTCCCTTCAGGGCAGCTGGCTTGGGAGTCAGCCCACCTCCTTCACATCCTAGCATGAGGCTTTGGGCAAATCACTGGGCCATTCCCAGCCTCGGTTTCCTTATTTTAAAACATGAGAATAATAATAATCATACTCCCTATTTTGTTTTTGTAAAAATCAAACGAGGTTAGGGAAAAGAAAGCATCAACACTGTCAAGTACCAGCTAAGTGGAGGTTTTAATTTTATAGCACCTTCATCAAAAAGGGAAAAATAGTTAAGTCCCGTACTCTTAGGATAGTTGCTGTTAGGGAAAATGGCATTAGGTTTAACATTCTTCTCACTCGAGGTTAACCTCAGGCACCTCCAGTGTTCAGGGTGGCTTTTATATTTTGCTTTGTCATCAGTTAATTTGAAATCTCCCTTGCATTTTTTTCTAGATATTACAGTTTTGAAAACAATGAATTAACACTAGCTTGAAGTTATTGTCCTAACTCGATCATATTCATCTAATTAGTGGGTCAAGTATTTATTATAATGTATTTAATGACATCTTTACTTAATCATCTTTTTGTTCTTCAGGGAAATTTCTCTTTCTCTACTCTGTACTTGAATTTATACTCAGTGTAATTCTCAGTAGTTTTCCTGTAATATGCCCTTTTTATCAGTAGACTTTGGCTGCAAAAAAAGGGACCTTGGCACAATAAGGAAATAAGCAACAATATAAAAAATAAAAACATCCAAGTTAGAAACTGATGCGGAACAAGAATGTGCTTCTCACACATTTATTGGGAATGTATGTGTGTACCAGCAAGCATGAAGCCTTCTGCATGAGCATAAGCTAGCACCTTGCTTACCCTCGTTACCAGCCAATAAAAATGTAGTAACTCCAGGGAATATCGTAGCAAAGTCGTTTGTTCAGTAAGTTAGCCCATGGAATGAATGATTTCTGAATCTATCTTGTTCAACTTTATAAAATGAAGCCATCTTCTATTTTTAGGAAATTTGCATTTTTTGACAGAAATGAAACAGGAATTGTCTTTTTCTATTACCTTGTCATTCTCCACTTCCTCTATACTAAATGCCATATACACATATATGTGGAATGTCTATTAATAAGTGATTTTTGGGATAAAGAACAAACAGCTTTACAGAAGGACTTTTATGTAATTATAATGAATGATAAAGAAGGGCTCAGTTTCCAAGGGGCAAACAGGTCAGTGAGCATAAACGTGCTGGAACAATCAATGGGGTATTCTCTGGTTTTTGCTTATTTTGGAAAACTTATGATGCTTTCCTCAAGGAGCACCCTGTATCTGTAACAGGGTACATGAAGGAGGAAGAAGTAGTCACATAGGCAATTCTTGCTTCTGCAACATCCAGAAGCCAAATTACTGACTGAATCATCCGCATAATTAAGTCAGGGTTTTGTAGCAAATGATTCCAGTGGCTGCACTTGGAAGAGTGGGGGCCCGGCCAAGGCAAGCCCCAGGTAGAGGAGGGCCAGTCTCTGCTCACGTCCCAGCTGCAAACACTGTGCCACATGGAGGCATGAGGCCACTTTATTTTTCCTTCAAAAATGTATAGATGAGAACATGTTTCAATAATCTGTTTTTAGAAAATAATATTTATTATTTAAAACTCCTTCTCACCCCCAGAAAAAACATTTCAGATTATTTGCTAAAATATTTATTTGTTGGAATCACTTATTCTTATTACTGTATTATAAGTGAAATAAAAAAGGAGAGGGAAAAGAAAATTCGAAGGCAGAGTAAGGCCAGCACAAGGAGGTTCACACCTCCGGCAGTGAACAGTGCTAGAAATGGAATAAACTGCAGGCAGAACGAGAGGAGTAGCATTACACTGCAAGGTGGATTGTCTTCATCAGAGTCGCTGCTCTGCACCAAGGCCACAGAGGGACATCCTGCTGTAGATCTTTGCAAAGAGTGTAATGATGTGCTGACTGCACAGCCTCCTCCCTAGTGTCACACTCAGAGTCTGTGTCTGCAGGGGTGTGTCTTCATGCCCCTGCGTTCCACTGGCCTCGTGCCAAACCAGTGTGTCCCGAGCACATGTCTTTCCAATGAACCATCTCGGTCTTAAAATAAAATATAAAGTATGTTGAAGAACAGATGATTTTCAGGCAATTTTTACAAACATTGTATCTTGCAGTTGAGTGTTATAACAAGAATTGTAATAGTTTTAAGAGCTATATTCTCTAGGGAAGGGAAATTTTTTCAGACTTGAGAGCAAACACATTTACTTTGACAAATAGTACCTTCTTAAGAAGGCCACACAGCCTGTGTCTTAAGGGGATCCAAAGGCTGCCTAGGACAGAACCAAAATATTCTATTATTTTTATAACCTTGTTGGCCAGCTAAGGAAATGTCAAGCAGAAACAAAATGTTTTAGCAAATTTGTTATGAATATTGTTATCCCTATATTTTAAATCTGGTAATGGTGCATTTAGCATGCATTTCACAAATAGAGCCTCAACATTTGCATTTTAAGTTTCATAAGACTAAAAATGGTCCCCCCAAAGATATCCATCTGCTAATTCTATTAAGAACCTGCAAATGTTGCTGCATTTGGAGAAAGGGTCTTTGCAGGTATGATTATGTTAAGGATCTTGAAATGGGGAGATGGGCACAGTTACCCAGTTGGGCCCTAAATGCAATCACATGTTTTCTTAATAAGAAACAGGTAGAGGGAAATTTGATACAGGCAGAACAGAAGACACACAGAGGGGAGATGGCAAGATGAAGACAAAAGTGGACACTGGAGAGCTGCATCTGCAAGTCAAGAGATGGTGTCAGGAGGCAAGGAACAGACTCTCCCCTGTAGCCTCTGGAGGGAGCATGGCTCTGCCCACGTCCTGGCTTCTGTCTGGTGGCACTGATTTGGACGTCTGTTCTCCAGACCTGCGGGATAATAACTCTGTGCTTTGAAGCCACCAGACTCATGCTAAGTTTTTACAGCAGCCACAACTAATACTAAGCAGTGGGGGTGCTGCTGTAGCAAATACTTGAAAATGTGCAAGTGGCTTTGGAGTTGGGTAAGGAGTAGTGGCTGGAAGACTTTTGAGACGCGTGGTATCCAAAGCCTGGATTATCTTAAGCAGACTGTTGGTAGAACTATGGACGTGAAAGCTGCTTCTGGTGAGGGCTCAGAGGAAGTGAGGGGCACAGGAGAGAAAGCTCCCATTCTCAGAGAGAATACATATATCATTACAAACAAAATATCTTCATCCGAGCCCAGATATAGACATTAAAGGCACTCTGACAAGGGCCCAGAAGGAAATGAGGAACATGTTATTGAAAACTAGAGGAAAGGCCATCTTTGTCACATGATGGCAGGAAACTTAGCTAAATTGTATCTTACAGTCATTTGGAAGCAAAACTTCTAAGAGATGAACTTGGATATTTAACTGAGGTTTTTTTCAAGCAGTGTGTCGAAGGTGTGGCCTAGTTTCTTTCTGTTACTTATAATAAAATATGAAAGGAAAGAGATAATTAAGGAAATAAAAAACAGAACATGATAACTTACATACTTTTCAGTCTACCCGTATTTCTAAAGATTATAAAATGAGGAAATACACTGTTAAAAAAGCATACTTCGGAAAGACAAAGGTGGAGCTGGACATCCTTTTCCTGAAGAAATTGGGTGTGTGCCTCACAGACCCCCTCCACCATCTCAGCAGGAGCTGAGAGCAGAGATGGGAATTCTCTGGGAGGGCCTGTGACTCTCCTCTGATGGTGTGAGTTCCTGAGCCGCACACAACGGACCTATAAAATTTTTGAGAATATTATATCAGCAGAAGCACTGCCACCTTAAACTGAAAGAGACAGGACATACTGAAAAAAGGCTGACAGACTCCCAAAATTCTACAGGCAAGAAACAGGCTAGTGACCCTAATCAACTGCAAACCTATGCTACCCTTTCAACAGAAAGGAAGGATAACTCCATGGGCAGAGCCTAGGAACCAGAGGCCAGAGACAAGGAAGCCAGAGCAGAGGACTTGGAAGGCAGAGCCCAGAGCCACAAACCTTGAAACCTAATGGAATTTGCCTTGCCACGTTTTGAAATTGCTTGGAATTAGTGATACCTTGATTTCTTCTATTTTCTCCCTTTTGTAATATAAATTCCTATAAACATTATCCCATGCTTATCTCACCACATGTTTTAGAAGAAGACAAATTGTTTTCTAGTTTCACAGAGCCACAGATGGAGAAGAATTTTACCCCAGGATGGATTATAAGTAGAGTCCCACCCGTCCCTGCTTTGGATGAATTAGATGATGAGATTTAGATGAGATTTCAAATCTGAGTTGCTAATGTAGTATTGGAGACTTTGGGGAACACTGGGATGGGTAAATCTGCTGTGAGACAGATGTGAGTGGTTGGGGTCCAGAGGGCAGAGTCTGGTAGGCTGAAAAATGGCTTCCCTAAAAGATAATCATGTTCTAATCCCTGGACCTGTAAATGTTAGCTTATTTGGTAAAAGGCCTTTGGCGTGTAATTAAGGATCTTAAGAAGGAGCTGTTTTCCTGCATTACCCTGGTAAACTCTGGAATAGGGTTTTCCAGAGAAACAGAACCAATGGGGCATATATATTTGGAAACCAAGAAGTCTCACACCCTGCCTTCTGCAAACCGGAGAACCGAGAAAGCCAGTGGTGTAATTCAGTTTGAGTTTGAAGAACTGAGAGTCAGGGCACCGATGGTGTAGGTCTCAGTCTGAGAATCAGAAGTGCCCATGTCTGAGGACAGGAGATGGATGTCTCATCTCGAGCAAAGAGAGCAAATTCTCCTTTCTCTGCCTCTTTGTTCTATTCAGGACCTCTCCAGATTGGATGATGCCTACCCCAGTGATGAGAATGGCCTTCTTTATTTCCTGTGTTGAATCAAATGCTAATCTCTTTTTCAGACATCCTCACAGACACACTTAGAAACAATGGTTTAGCAGCTCTCTGGGCATCCCTTAGCCCAGTTGATTTGGACACACAAAAAATTAATCATCATAGGCCCCCATTTGTCCTTTCAATAAAGAGGCAGATGGAAATTTGATACAGACAGATGAGAAGAAACATACACAGAGGAAAAGGTGATGTGAAAAAGGAGAAAGACACTAGGACGATGCCCAGGGATGCCCAGGGATGCCGACAGCCATCGGAAGCTGAGACAGGCAAGCAGCAGATTCTCCCCAGAGCCTTCAGAGGAGGCGCAGCCCTGCCGAAACCTCACTTTCAGCCCAGTGGAGCTGATTTGGGCCTTCTGTGCTGCAGGATTGTGAGAGAACTCATTTCTGTTGCTGTAGGCCACCAAGTTTGTGGTAATTGGTTATAGCCATCACAGGAAGCTCATACAGAGTAGTTAGAAGAAAGTCACATAGAGAAAGATATTCAATATAAATCCTTCATTCCTTAAAACTATTTACAGAAGAAACAAAGTAGTGGCTTTAAAAACTAGCCCCTATCCAAAGTATACAAAGAACTCTTAAAACTCCACAATAAGAAAACATGAGCTAAAGACCTTAACGGACACCTGACCAGAGAAGGTACATAGATGACAAATATGCGTAAGGTGTTCCGTGTCACACGTTATCAGGGAAATGCAAATTAAAACAACAATGAGATACCACTACACACCTGTTAGGATGGACAAAATCTGATCACTGACAACACCAAATGCTGGCAAGGACGTGAAACACGAACTGTCGTTTATTGTTTGTGGGAAGGGAGAATAGTGCAGCCACTGTGGAAGACAGTTTTGTGCTTTCTTACAAAACTAAATATACTCTTATTCGGTCTAGAAATCCTACTCTTTGATAATTACCCAAAGGGGCTGAAAATTTATATCCACACAAAAACCTGCACATGGATGTTTGTAGCAGCTTAATTCATAATTGCCAAACCTTGGAAGCAACCAAATGTCCTTTACTAGGTGAATTGGGTAAATTAACTGTGTTATGACAATCAAGTATTACTCGGCACTAAAAAAAAAAGAAAGAAAGCGATACCAAGCCATGAAAAGATATGAAGGAACCTTAAATGCCTATTATTAACCAAAAGATGCTAATCTGAAAAGGCTTCCTACTATATGATTCTAATTGTACAACATTCTAGAAAAAGCAAAACTATGGAGACAGTAAAAAGATCAGTGGTTTCCAAGGGTGGGTGTCGAGACATGGGGTGGGAAAGAAAGACGAATATGCAAAGCATAGAGAATTTCAGGGCAGTGAAACTAATCTGTGTGATACTATAAGGGTGGATGCAGACAGGATGCATTTACCTAAACCTATACAAGGTACAACACTGAGAATGGACCCTAAGGTACATGAGTATGAGGTGTCAACATAGGCTCATTGACTGTAACAAATACACCACTCCGGTGCAGGATATTGATTATGGGGAAGTCGATGCTTGTTCTGGGCTAGGGGTATACGTGAAATCTCTAGACTTGCCTTCCAGTTTTGCTATGAACGTAACACTGCTTTAAATAATGAATATTGTGAGAGGGACAGCATATTTTCAATAGCAATACAGTCATTTCTAACACTAAATATAACTCAGAGATGTGTTCCTGGCTTGGTTATCTCTACATCCAAGTCCTCATTTACTGTGCATCGTTAACCTGCTTGTCTGTCAGGTAAGAGACATACTAGGATGAGCCCCAGTATCTTGTGTTGGCCCACACATCCCCACACACTACCACCACCACCACCACCACAACAGGTAACATTCGATGCTTTCTGTGCTCTCTGCAGTATCTACAAGCTCTATGTGTATGTTTTCAGATTTGACCTTTATAGTGGCTCCACAAAGGTAGTCAGAGGCCCTTATTATCCCCATTTCACAGATGAGGCACCTAAGGCAAAGTCATCAGTACCTTGTCATAGGTCACACACCTTCTAAGTGGTGGAGCCCAGGCGCTCACCAGTTGGCCTGGCTTCAGAGCCTGCACTGGGAACCACAACACTGCATCTATTTTTCACCAGCCCCTCCCTGCCATTGATGGCCCTCGTGAGAGGGTAAGGGCAACCCCTTCTTCCACGGTATCTAAGTGAAGGAGTGATCTTCGGGAACTTAAACACGAAGGTTGCCTGACTCCTCCCTATTGAGTCAAGTCTTTTGGAAGTAGGTATAAGTAACTGTTGGCAGGCTGGAGTTTGCACAGCCACACGGGGAGCTAAACTTTGTTGTACGAAAACTCACTCAGTGAGGGCAAAATATAGACATCGCAGTGAGCTTGCCTTTCCATGCGGAATGAATGGATTTACCAATTTATAGAGAACTGAGGGTCTGGGGAAGTCAAACTCAGAAAATCTGTCTCTGTCCCATGGCTGCAAATATGCTTGACCGGCTGCCATCCATTGGAAACCAGGGCACACCTGTCTGACCCTGCGGAATGGCGCTAATGGAGCCAGGAGGGGAGAGGGTTCCTCCATTCCAGTGCCAAGACCCTCCCTAGGTGTACCTGCTTCACGTCCTCTGTTCCTTTCCATGCAGAGGTGGTCAGAGACCTATCAGAGGTGTTCAGCCCATCTTCTCTAGGGCCTGTGTGAGCTCTGGGAGGGGTCCCATGGCACTGAGGCTGTGAGGCATTCGAGGCAACGGGATGAGTCAAATCAACGCTGATGTCCAGTGGGTCACAGGAGCTGTGGCCAAGTGACCCTTGCATCCTGCCTGCTTATTCCCAGTCATTTTAAATTGCTTCAGACTTCTCATCACAGACCCCAAGACATTCCAGCAGTATTTTTCCCCAACTTGAAACCTAAATATTTTCTTCAAGAATGTGTAGGAATTATACACTTAGAGGGAAAATGCAGCTTCTGTAACAAAGACTCATATTACATCATTTGTCAGGTGTCTGTCTTTTAAAAAATAAAGTATAAATACCTTCATTTCTAGTTTTGTTTCCATACTACAGTTAATTTTTAAAAAATCTTAGATAAAACTCTCTTTAAACTCTGAATGGGATCTAGAAAATTTTGACAGAATTATTTGGTGAATATTTAATACTACATTGAATAGCATTATGCATTTAAATTTATTGTTTCATGAAATTACCTCTTCCTAACAGGGAAAAACTGAGGAAGCAAAGACTGCATTTGAAGAACTAATCCGTAAATACCCTCAGAGTCCGCGGGCGAGATACGGGAAGGCGCAGGTACCCTAGAGCACTTCCACTTAGGTGACTGTGTGTGGTGTCCTTGTGTTCTGTGAAACCGGATTTCTCACTGCCCACTGTTTGTTTGCATTTTCTTTTTTTCATATAACTTTTATACAGCATCAATTCTCATGCATATACATAAACTCAAACAATAAATATTGTTTTAAATAAGACAAGTAATTATAGCTATTGTGTAAACCTGAATTTAGAAATATTTTTCTGCCCCACCCCCACCCCGCCCAAAATGGTATCTCTCTGGTTTTGAAAAGAAAATGAAGATTAACACTTTGGTCATTGTTTTTCCATCACTGCATCATCCCATTTTTTTTAGATGCACAATATAATTTCCACATTAGTCCCCTGAGAGCTTTAAGAACCTCAGTTTGAGAGGTTGCAAGTATCCTTAGGAAAGACTTTAAAAATATAAAGTGGAAAAATATATAAATATATAAAGTGGAAAGACTTTAAAAATATAAAGTGTCCTTGTGTTCTCTGTCGTTTCTTTCAGCTGCCTTCTTCCTTACCAGTTACTTTCTCCCTAAGACCCCTCCCACCATCTCTGTTTCTGTCTGACTTTCTCCGTCTTCCAGCTCCTCATGTTATGAAGCTCGCCCACATTCGCCTGTAGTTGCATAAACCTACCAGGTGCACAGCCTGTTTCAGGCCCCGGGGTTGACACGGACACTCCAGAGGTCTCTGTCCTCTTCGATCTTATATTCCATTGGAGGACATTTTAAAAGTTACTCACTCAAAAATTATTTAGTGAAAACCCACAATATGCCAGGCCCTGTTTAGGCACCACAGATGAAGCCACCAACAAAACGTGGAGTTTTCATTGCAGTGGCAAAGATAGTGCATAAGACAAATAAGTAAAGTATGTTTGCCTCCTCGTGCTAAGTGCTAAGGAGAACCAACATAAAGTAGAGAACAGCACAGGATATGTGAGGGAGATGAAAGGCTCTACTGAAGAGGTGACATTTGAGCAAAGCCTTGAAAGTCTTTACAAATAAATGTATACTCAAAGAATATTACAGTGTTAAAAATAAATATTAAATCCTCCTACATAATAATATATGCCATAAAGAAAAGGTAATGGAATAAAGAGCATACCTGTTAAGGTTTGGGGGCTGCAGGTAATGTGACAGAGCAGATAGGACTTTAGAAAAGGTGAGCCGGTGTGGCTTAGTTGGTAGGAGCATGGTGCCAGACACCAAAGGGTTGCAAGTTCGATTGCCAGTCAGGTCACCTACCTGGGTTTTGGGTTCAGTCCCTGGTCAGGACACATATGGGAGGCAACCAATTGATGTATCTCTCTCACATTGATGTTTCTCTCTCCGTTCTCCTCTCTAAAATCAATAAACATTTTCAAAATAAAAACAAATTTAAAAGAAAAGTTGATCAGAAAGGGCCTCTTTAGGGAGGTGACAAGTGGCAGACATGACAAGGTTGTGAAAGGAGCTGACCGGGCAGAAAGGGCTGCAGGAGCAAAGGCCACAGTGCAGGGAAATGATCAGGTGTAATAAGCTCAAGGACGGAAAGAAGGTCTGCTCAGGAGCACTGACCTAGAAGTGAGATCAGGCCTCGCAGATTGCAGGCACTGTGCACTGGGAAGCCATTGGAGGGTTTATGCATGGGTGTGACTGTCTAGTTTTGGGGGTTTTTTTCCCCCATAAAGTGTGGTTTGGTTGCTCGGTGGAGAATGGATTATGGACACAAAAATAGAAGCAAGAATGAGAGACTAATGGCAGGTGCACTTGAGATGCCGTGGCTCAGACCATGGTCATTGCTGTGGAGATGGGAACCCGGTAAAGGGCAGAACCGAAAGGACTTGATGAGGGATTGATTAGCTGTAAGGTCAGAGAAAGATAGAAAGGAGTCCGGGGTGACTCCTGGGTTTCCGGTTTGGCCAACTGAGGAGAGGACAGTGCCAGTTTCTGACCAGGAAGATTGGTAGGGGGACAGGCTTGGAAAGGTCCAAAATCAAGGGTTTGATTTTGGTCCTGTTAAGTTCATAATGCCTATTAGACATTCAAGTGGACTTGTCAAGTAGAACATTGGGTTTGTGGAGTCTGGAACTCATGGTAAACCAGGGCTGATAAACGAGTGTGTCCGGCAGGACAGCTCCTGCCTCATGGCCTGAGATAGAGTCTCAGCCCCACTGGGAAACAACAGATGCAGAGCTACAAAAATATTCCAGACCGTGGGGAAGCTAAGATTGTCAACCCCGCTGGGAAACAATAGATGCAGAGCTACAAAAATATTCCAGACCGTGGGGAAGCTAACAACATCCCTCTGGAGGGAGGCAGGGCAGTGACTTCCATATGTCACTCACACAGGGTCTCACACGTTATAGGCAAACAAGTCTATTTAGCTCTGAACTAAAGGTGATGACCACTCAAGATCCAGATGCTCAAATTCTTCCTACCTCCCCATTAAAAATGTACTAATTAAATTTTAATGAATTAAGGTTGTGAAAAATGATTGTAAATTCATGTCACAGGCCAAGTTTAGCAGACAGTGGCTGTATCAGTTTTGTAAATTAGTTTGGTCAGCAATCCTGCAAAACTGCTAAATTGCATTGCTATTAAGCCAGAGAAGATGTGTTTCCAAAAGATCATGGCTGTAGAAGCAAGTGATGCACTTTGTCAGAAGCACTGACAGTCGTTTGGTTAAGGAAAGCATGTGAACTAGAGAGAATGAGTGATGCAAATGTTAATTAAATTATGGCAGAAATGTTTTCTGCTTTAGAATTTTTCTTTATATGTGGTATTAATTATGGGTACCAAAATCCAATAAATGCACTTGTTTTTGCACATGGTTATTGCTGTATTTATATCCACCTGTAACAGTAGGAATTTGAGATTGAGGCCTCAGGCATTATTTTTTTATTTCTAAATGATTATACTAGAAGGTGTGACCAGTAGTTATATTGCTGTGGCATAAAGTAAAATTTAGGTGTGGTAAATTAAATTTTAATGGAATAATTTAAAGGAAATTTAAAAATCATAAGTGGAAGGTAGATTCAGTGGAAGGTAGATTTAATAAGAGGAATAAATAATGACTTTTTAATTCTTTCTGAGCAGATTAAATACTGGTAATTAGAATATACCAACAAATTTTTAAAATTCAGCAGTATTAAGTTAAATACAAATTATTATATCAATCATTTCTAAAGTAGCAGTCTTATTCTTTAGATTACTGTGAAAATCAATTTTGACCAATTTCTCTGAACATCAGACACAAAATCTAATATTATAAACTCAATTGACATTATCTTAACATGAGCCATTAATGCCCCCAAGGCAGAAAATGACACATCTTTGAGGACAATTGGGTGGGTTGAGTCAAGAAAAGGCTTTGTGATGTTAGTGTCCTGGAAGCAATCTTCAGCTCAAATTATTTTATCTACAGATGCTGAACTGATAAGAATCAATCTGTATGCTTTGATTTTCAAAGCAAAGCCTATCATGTTCATTCAGGAGATCTTGAAGAATTAGGTGCCATTTGAATACTGATATTTTCCCAATTCTAGAAATTGTTAATTGTTATATAGTTATTAAAATGAAGGACCTTGAGTGGGTGGGTAGGGGGAGGGAACAAGGTATATAAATTATATCATTCCTTTGCTCTTTTCAAATTGAGTTTTGATATTCCTCTCTCTGTAAAGATGGATTATCTGGGTAGGCATTTGTCCTTGCATTAGCCCTCCAGTTCCAGGATCTATTGGCAGCTTGAAGAGGCTACTGAATGGCAACTGTGAACTAGAACTAGATGGTCTCCAAAGGCTCTGCCAGGTCTAGGCTCTGGCATTTTATGAAGTCATGAATGAGCCATCATGTTTTGAGTGAATTAACTCTCCAGAGCAAAACTCACAACAAAGTGATGCCTTAACAAAATTTTTTTAAGCCAGCATATGAATGTATGGAAAGCTATATGGTCAGGATGACCATACATATGGGTCGTTAACATTGGACTCCCTCACCTGGTGGATAGTGGTCTCCTATTCTGGACACCATTTATGGGTGTGAACAGAGGATTGTACGCCCTGAGGCTTTTTTTCTATCAAGCAACAGTGACACCCTTTTCTAATCTGGAGACCTTTTTGTTCTGTCAGTGTTTCCTTCTCAGGAGTCTGTCTACTACTCTCCATCTCCACTGCTTCACTTCTAGCCCTTGTCTTCTTGGGAAACTTATTCTAACCAGTGCATATTAGCAAGTTATTTTTTATGTGTTATTTTCTGAAAAGCTTCCCATTGCAGTTTTATCAATTTGTGCTGATTCTTAGGAAGGGATGAATCATTTTCTTACCACATCCTGAAACTGTGGAGTTACACTTTATTTTGCAGCATCTATACATGAACTACAGCATATACTTTATTTTAACAAGGTAAACATATTAAATGGTGTATCCTGAGGAAAAAAATTATATATGCTACTTTTAGTATCTAATTAAATATAGTCTTCAAATTTAATCTACAAAATCTGATGAGCTTCTGACGATCACGTCATGTATTTTCTTCTCTCTTCCTATCTAGTATTTCACTCCCCATGCCCCATTTCCTGCTACGAATCTTGCTTATTTCACTAAGAAAAAACAAATATTCACAGAGAATTTCTACGATTCTACTACTGTACTAACAAGCTACCCACAATTGCTCCCATGTGCTCCGCTTTCCCTCCTTTTAGCCTGGATGAACTGTTCTGGTCCCCTATCCTATTCCCTCTCACCTGCTGAGGGACATCATTCTAGTTTTTACATCCCCCTCGGCACCACCAGATTTTCCTTCTCTACTGAGTCTTTCACATCAACTTAGAAACATACTTTATTCCCATTGTTTATTTTTTAATTTTTAAAAATATTTTATTAATTAATTTTAGAGAGAGGGGAATGGAGGGAGAAAGAGAAGGAGAGAAACATCAATGTGTAGTTGCCTCTTACGCACCCCCTACCAGGGAGTGGGGGGACCTGGCCTACAACCCAGACAAGTGCCCTGACTGGGAATCAAATCGGTGACCCTTTGGTTTACAGGCCTGCACTCAATCCACTGAGCCACACCAGCCAGGGCTATATTTCCATTGTTTAAAAAAGAAGAAGAAGAACTCTTTCTTGTCTCCACATTCCCCTCCATCTACTGGCCCATTTCTGTTTTTGCTTATAGCAGAGCTCCTCAAAAGAGCTCTCTGCACCTCCTTCCCTCCTATTTTCTCTTGAACCTACTTCATTCCATTACAAGTCCCAAGCAGTCCCATAGAAATGCTCTTGGCAGGACCAACGAGGCCACACACTGTCCAGTTCGGCATCTTGTCCACCTTGACAGCCACTTAGAATACCTCCCAGTATCTGTCCATCTCACGTGCAGTTAGTGTAGTAAAGCTGGAAATAACTTACTAGGTTCTTCATTCCCTGGCACCTCACCCCTATCATGTCCTCCCTGCTCCCCTCCACCACCAGCCTTTTCTCTATTCCTTACTTCCACCTCCCAGCCTTTGCTCTGGCTGTTCTCTCTGCCCAGAGCATTCTTCCCTCGTATCCTCGTGCCCTGCTCCCTTACTTCCAGACCCTCCCTGATCATTCTGATTAAAGAAGCATCTCTACAACCCCACCTCCAGCATCACTAAGCCTGCCCTTCTTTTATCCGCAGCAGTTATGGCCATCAGACACATGATACTCTTATTTGTGTATTGTCTTTCTTTCCTCTCCAGAATGAAGTGAAATGGGAAAAGGGCTTTGTCTGCTTTGTTCAGTTTGTCTGCCACGTGTGTAGAACAGAGACTGGCTCCCAAAAATATTACTTGTTGAATGAATGAATGAGCACAGGAATAAACTGATGGAAGAACAGGAATGGTGGACTGCAGTCCAGTCTGTGTAATGTTAATGTATATAACATGATATAAATCACCATCAACCCCTAGCACAGGGGTGTTGAACTCATTCTCACCAGGGGCCACACCAGCCTCGTGGTTGCCTTCAAAGGGCCGAATGTGATTTTAGGACTGTATAAATGTAACTACTCTTTAACTGTTAAGCGAGAGCTCGTTGCTGCTGCTGGGTAGAAACAAGGTGCCGGGCTGGATAAAACAAGGCGGAGGGCTGGATTCAGCTCATGGGAGTTGTGTTTGTCACCTGTGCCCTAGCATATTTTAGTTTTATGATATTCTTTCCTGTCTGTAGCTTAATAGCTAACTTTCCTCCATATTATCAAAATAGTATGTTGTATTGCTTTTCTTTGTGTGCTTTTTTAGTCTCTTGATAAAGAGAAAACTTTAATTTGTCTTGAATTATTTTTAAAGCATGTATGAAAGTAAACTTTCCATTAATATCTTGGGTGACTACAAATACAGCTTGTCCTGGGACATTTATTCAGTGTGGGACTCTCTCTAGTGTGAAGACGATTTGGCTGAGAAGAGAAGGAGCAATGATGTGCTTCGCAGGGCCATCGAGACCTACCAAGAGGTGGCCGGCCTGCCTGACGCTCCCCCGGACCTGGTGAGGCTGAGTTTGAAGCGGCGCTCGGACCGGCAACAGTTTCTAGGTAAGATGGAGTAAGAAAAGTTAAATCAAGGCACATGCCACGCTTTTCCTTGAAGAGTCTGAAGGCTACATGTATTCTTAGAAGAGTCTAGTACATGGAAGGAAACCTGAGTTAAATAACTACTTTCAGGTAACTTACCTGACTGTTTCTTAAACTAAAATAGCAATCCTAACCTTGCTAATCACAAAGACACTGATGATATTCTTACCCCCTTTCCCTCCTCACCTCACCCCACCCATTTTAAAATTGAGGCAAATGGGATGCTGAAAGCCTGGATAATTTGCCTAAGGAGTTATAGCTAATCAACTAATAGGTCTAGAATCAAAAACTCTTTCTATTGTGCCAAATTCCTTTCTGTCTTAACTAGAACAACCTGATTTGTGAAGGATAAACTAATCAGTGGGACAATATTTAGAGAGGAATATTAAGAGGTCCGGGCCCTCTAAAATTTTACTTGTAATGTTTGACTCTATACTAGGGAAAATAATAGGAAAGGTTTTTAATGATTTAAAACCTTTTAGTGCTTTGAGAAGAGCAGCATAAAGTATATCCTCAGAGTGACCCGTGTTCCCAGGGCCAAAGGCAGTGCGACTAGCTGTAGCTTACCTTCTTTATAACCAGGCTGTGATTCTGTCCCTCGTAATTTGTCTTCTGTAAACTGGGAAGGAAGAATCTAAGTCCATGCTAAGGTGGGCGCTAGACTGGCTGGGCCAGTTACATGAATGAGTCATCCATGGCATTAGGAGAGGCTCATATAAGCAATATTCAAGGCCAACTGACCCTTTTATCAGTTTTCTGAGGAATGGAATTGAAAGTAGTATGTCACTTTGGTAGGTGACCAACATCTCTGATAGGGGATGACCCAAGTGATGTTTAAAAAACAGAATAAATGGTCAGTTAGACTTAGAATCTTAAGGGTCAGTTCGGGGGAAGAGCAGCATGTAGCACACACACAGGATGGAAAAGGCAAGGCTGGGACTCAAGGGGAGGCACTGGTCTCAGCAGTCAAAGTCAATGCAACTGAGCTGTCCTCTGGCCACAGGCTCAGCTGGCTGTGCTTAGCACTGGTTACTGATTCAGTCCTTCAATTTTTGATATTTTGTGCATCATATATATTTACATTAATTTTAAAAATTTAAATTTGCCCTGGCTGGCATAGCTCAGTGGATTGAGCGTGGGCTGTGAACCAAAGCATTGCAGGTTCAATTCCCAATCAGGGCACATGCCTGGGTTGCAGGCCACGGCCCCCAGCAACTGCACATTGATGTTTCTCTCTCTCTCTTTCTCCCTCTCTTCCCTCTCTAAAAAGAAATAAATAAAATATTTTAAAAAATAAATAAATAAAATAAAAAATTTAAATTTATTTTAAAGAGAGAGGAAGGGGGAGAGAGAGAAACATCGATCTGTTCTTCAACCCATTTGTGCATTCATTGGATGATTCTTATATGTGCCCTGGCTGGGGATCAAACTAGCAACCTTGGCCTATCAGCATGATGCTCTAACCAACAGAGCTTGCCAGCCAGGGCAATTTTTACATTAATTTTGATATTTAAAAAGAATATATAAAAATCATTCATCTCAATTGCTGAATTGTGGACACCCGCTTGAACTTTGCACTGAAGGCCTCGCTTGCCTTGCTTATTCCCAGCCCGGGAGGGAAAGACTGCCTATGACCAAATTGAACCCTCTTCCACAGCAGTCTTTCCCTTTAGCCCTTCCCTGAGTGAGAATGAGGCAAGTTCAATAGAGGAGGCCCTGGGGGGAGGGGCCTGTGTGCAGAAGATGTCAGTGAAGGGGATGTAGCGATGAAGTGCATGCATAGTGGGATGCAATAGAATAGGTTTCCATGATGCAGAGGGTGGGGCAGGGTGGGGGCGGAGATGGCAATGAGAGCAGTTTCCACCAGAGCTTTGTAGTGGTTCACAGGGAAGGTTTAGAAGTGGAAGAAAAGTATGAAATTAATCTGGGCAGATGGGGGAAAGAAGGCTCCTTAGATTTATCAGTAAAGGAATGAATAGCTAAGCAAACCTAGCCCACATTGGCCAGTACTGGGGAGCCAGCAATGGGACAGGTTGGTGATATTTTGTGCCCAACAATTTATCTGTTTGTGGGGCTATAGCTATTATTGATGGTCCTGAAGTGTTCTTGGTTAATACTCAGTTTGTGGACAAGTGAGCCCTTTAGGTAATTAATTTTGTCATGTATACTAGTCTTACCCTGTACATTTTCTCATATTCCATTTGTCTTACCTACTTTGGTGATGAGTAGTGACAGTCAACCCCAGAAATTTTAATTTTCCACCAGATAGCTTTAAAAATTAATTGAAGCTAGTGTTTCCTTGACTCCTGTAAGCATAGTATCCTATCGTCCACCAGAGGGCCCCATAACACTGGATGATGTCTCCTTAGCTACAGAAAGAGGTTCCTGCCAGGAAATGAGGGCACTCTTGGTTTAAACAATGTCAGCAGGGTACCTCAGTGCCTCTTCCAGTTTCACACAGGGTTCTAGATCCGGAAATCAGTTAGGTTTTCAATTTGTCGGTTTTCTGTTCATAATTTTTTTCTATTCATAATTTTAAAACTAATCTTAATAAACCAAAAATATCTCTGTACAACTTTTTTTTTTCAAGGAATTGGTAACTGAAACGTTCTTAAGATTGAATTTAACCTAAAAAAGTAAATGTTAATTAACTCAGAAAACAAGACTGTCTTTAAGTGTTTATAGTCAGTATTATATTTAGCATCTATTTATAGGAGTTATTGACACCATCGCAACTGCATGCTGAAATCCTAATAGGTACTTAGTTCCGTATACAGGGTCAGGTTCAAGCTGGTCTTCAGGTTCTGTTGAATGGTCTTGATTTAAGTCTCAATATAAAGGTATACATAATCTGTTTTTATTTCTATTATTTCTATTGGATTCTCTTTTTCTTCTCTTCCCACCAAATCAGGTCACATGAGAGGTTCTCTTGTTACACTGCAGAAATTAGTTCAATTATTTCCTGATGATACTTCCTTAAAGAATGACCTCGGAGTGGGGTATCTCTTGATAGGAGATAATGATAATGCCAAGAAGGTATATGAAAAGGTGAGCAAGCAGCAATCTTCTGTTAACTACATCTAATTATATTGAACATGAAGTTCTAATGTTACTTGTATATTGCATTTAATGCACCCTATCTCTCTCTTTTAAGTTAAATTAAATGGCATGTATTATGATAATGGACTTCTTAATACTGTTTTCATATCACTATTTTTCCCTTGATCAAAGATTTTAAATTTTAGTTGACACTTGGTATATCAAAACTTTCAACCTATAATTGCAGTATTTTTAAAACTTAACCTTTTTCAGTCCACAAACAGCCTTTCTAAAAGTGTTCTCTGTGATAGGAAGAGAAACTCAAGTTTTTTCTGAACTTTGTAAAACACAATCCTTTCCTTTTCCCACTAGAAGTCTTGTCTACAGAGACACGGGACTCAGTCTTTCGGGGATAGGGAGTACATGGCTCACCTCTCAGAGAGCACTGACTCTGACCCTCTGCTACAGTGCCTTTCAAAGGATTTCTGCCTTGCAGTGGACTTTTTAATAAATAACCTCCAGGTCACAAGTAACTATAAAATCTAGAAAACCATGACTTCTTCAAGCAATGAGGGAATTCTTTTGGTGTGAAGCAAACAGGGTACCAAAGAAACTGGAGAAAGTTAATGCCTCTGTGAAAGAAAGATGAACACATGTATTTGTTGTTCTTTAATTTGGCCTTTATGTCTGCGGTTTTCCAGTTGGTGCTGTTTGCATCAAAATGCTCCTCCTCAGGGAGAGCCGGTGTGATTCCTTCTGTTTTTTAAAATGCTGGCAAGTTCAGTGTAAGGATTTCACACCCAGTCTGTGGACTGGTCCGCTCATAAAGGGGTGCTTTCCTCCTTTTGTTACTATAGATGCTTCACTGAAAATCATTGAATTTTAGAGCAGTTGTCTCTTCACCCTCGTCATAATTTTTATCTTTTCTAAGGGAACAGAAACAAAACCTTCACTTTTTATAGCATGTCAAACATGCATACAAAGTGGATTCATCCTGCAGTGTTGAAAATCTGTGCCATCCACTAGCATACCTGTCCCAGGTTGCAAAGCATGTCCATGTGGGGCATTGCATTTGCTAATGGCCAAAACCTAACACTGAGCACCCTGTCTGGCAAAGTTTGAGTAAGGGATACATCATATATCTCAAATATTCAGGATTGTATGAATATAAGCATTGTTCAACTATATTCGATATACCCATTGACCTGCAGAGACTACAAAGATTGAATTGTAGAATGAACTCCTCCCTCCTTCCCTGCCTTCCTTCCCAAAACCATGACCACATTTGACTAAGAGCACCACGCCCAGGTGAGGTCAGGGCAGGGTCTGAAAACATATTAGTTTCTCTCACTCACTACGGACTTGTCCTTCCTCGCCTTCTCAAAGTCTTCCGTGAACATATTCACTCTTTCTACCTGATACTAAATCTCAGATACTGAAACATTTTTCTTCATCTTGAAAAATAAAATTTTCCTGATGTTGTTTACATGTTTGAAATCATAATCCCATCTCAATAAGCACAACAGGATGCAGAGAGTCTAAAATATAGTCATATGACACCACTGAGTGGGTTTCTTTTTAAAGAAGCAATAATAGACTGCAGATATGTGTGGGGTTTGCCTTTTATTTCTTCCCCTCACTCCAGAGTTAATAAGCTGTGTCTAATGGATTCTCTTTCCTTAACCACAGTTTATGGTGATATGTTATGGCTCAGTCAAAGATCATTTCCAGAAAACTGATACTTTAATTTTATATTTTTTCATGTTGATTTTTATCTTTGAGTAAATTAATAAAAGTTATTGATCATTCCCTTTCTGGATTTTTGCTGTATTTAGTTTCAACAAAGACCAACTTTAAAATGGTCAGAGGTAGGTCGCTCGCCTCCGCAGCTCTTGGAGGCGCTCCTGCATTCGTGAGTAACCCTGTTAGTGACACAAGGTCAGCTCCTCCTGCTCCTCACATATGTCCATTCTCCTAGCCAACAGCTATGTGTTGAAACCCATCACATAGCTTGGGAAATGGTTGCTAAAGGTACAAGCACAGTGTGTCCTCATGGAGTCTACAATCCGGTGCCAATTGACTAGTTTCTCTTTATTTTACCTTCTGAGTATCTTTCAGATCCCCTCTATGCTTATTTAACTCAGGCACTCAGCAGCTCTTGCCTACTAGGCCAATTTATCCTGTATAGGGCTGTGACCTCCCCCCTTCACCAACATAGACCACAAGTCCAACCCTCCCATCCTCAGCTCTAACTCTTCAGTGGCTCCCACTGCCTGCAGCTGTGGTCTTCAGTCACGTTTGAATGTGTAAGCTGCCAGTACAATATGTTCCAGCAAGTACCTGTGAAACGTATGTTTGTGTACCTATTATGTATACGTGTGTATGTACTAATATGTGATGGACATTGTAGAAGGTACACACTCGAAAATAAATTTTAAGAGGAAATAATATTTCAGATTGTTTTTAATTTCGAAATTAAAAGCTGCCCCAAAATTGTTCATTCTCCCTGAAAAATATACTTTAGTAATATCAATCTATAAACAATACTTTTATGATTATATGATCTTTAAAATTCTGGTAGTGTATCATGCAAAGGGTTTGGGCTGGGACTAGACATGCCAGCTATACCAGGATTTTTCGTCTTTCTCTGTGGCACGTGCACCGGCGCATGTGTGCGTGTGTAAAGAAAGAACCTGTTACATTGTTAGTATTAACGTCAGTGTGGGTTTCTTAAAAATCTTACACAGCCTTGTCCTTTTCAGAGGGCTTGTTGATTACAGCTGGATTATACACCCTGCACAGTCATGATGCACCCACATGCAACAAGCACAGTGGGAAGTCGGAACGAATCCAGCAGAGAGGGCGGCGTCTGGTTGCCTGATCGCCCACCCTCCCCTCCCCTCTCCCCGCATGGTGTGTCCGTGGGGCGTGGGACTGTCTGCCGCACACAGGGGAGGAGAGCCCTGGGGCCTGTTGCATAGTATCTGCTATATTTCAGAGACACGCCGTCAGAAGCTTTTTCATTTTCTACTCCCCGGTGGGTTATCTTGCACCTGAAACTAAACAGGAGCCTTTGTGATTTGCCTCCTGCCCTCTTCAATCTCATTCCCTTTTGCTGCTCCTGGCCCACTGTTCCCTTTTACCCACTTCCCCCTCGGCCTTAAATGCCTCTGCCCCCTCTGCCTCCCCTGATTCCTTTCCCTGGTGAACTCCCATTCATTCCTTAACACCTTTCATACCTTGCCCTGTCACACCCACCCCAGAGTGAGCTAGGTGTCCCTCCTCTGTACTCCCTGCATGCCTCATTCCTGTCACTATAGTTACACTTACCACACTGCATTACCATTGTCTGCCTCCAGGTCCTTCTCCCTCCCTTGACTGAGAGCTCTCCGAGAAAAGCGAGTGTACTCACTTATCTGTCTGTGTCCATAGCCTAGAGGAGGTCTGTGTGTGCTGATCACAAGATGGTGGCTTTGTGTCTGCAGGAGACAGAAATGTCATCTGTGTAGCTGCAATAATTATAGTAACCCCTTCAGAGTTGTGCTACCAGAAACATGATTGGCCTCAGTTCAGTTCCCTTTCAGAGGTATTGGTCGAGCCCCTCCCAGCTCAGCACCTAGCTTGGTAGTAGGTGCTGTGGAAGGTGCAGAAGAAGCAGGGTCTGTGCTTCCAGGGATTTAGTTAGGGAAGAAACCCTGCATGTGCCCATCCGTTCAGTCGGTGCTGACTTCTTGACCACCTGCCATGTGCCAGGCACTGTCGGAACACTGAGGATCGGCAGTGGGTGCAACAGGCACAATCCCTGTAGCGCTTATTTCTTAGTGAGGGAAAATAGTAAGTCAAATGGAAATGAGTGCCATGAATAAAAAGGAGTAAAAATGAATCAGGATAAGGAAGTTAGAAAGTGACCAGTGATGAGGAGGACGGTGTCTGTTTTAGGTCGGGTGCTGGGCGTAGCTTTCCACTGAGATGGTAGCCTTAAATCAAGGGCTTCCTCAAGGTCAGGGAGTGAGCTGTTCGGATAGCTAGAAGACTGGGGCCAAAGAGCACCACAAGTGCAGAGGTCCTGAGACAAGCGTGCCTTTGGCTTGTATCGCAGCAGTAAGGAGTGCAGGCTGCCTCAGAGTAGCTGGTGAGAGGCCAGAGAAGTGGAGAGAGAAGTGGACCGTCTTACTCTGAGAGAAGTGGAACCCCTTTGGGTTTTGAACAGAGGGGGGTTGACATCTCACCTAGGATTAGTGAGTCTATTTAGGGCCCCATGTGGGGAATGGGGGACAGGAGAGCAGGGCTGGGGGTGCAGGGAGGGGAGAAATGATAGACGTGGACCAGGGTGGCAGCAGTGAAGGAAATAACAAGTGATCCTGAATATATTTTAAAGGTAGTGTTGGCCGGATTTGCCAGTGGATGGGCTGCGGGACAGGGTACAAGCTGGAAATGCTCTAGTGTCTGTGGTGCGTTCTGTGGACTCGCAAAGGGCCTGGGGACCCTCTCCTGCACACTTACTCCTCCTGTGCAAGGAACCCATCCTGGCTGTGCCCCCTTTTCTGTTAGACTCAAGGAAAAAGGGGATATTCACTCAACCCAAACCTTCTTCATCTTTCACTTTTGTCCTGTAAATCAGTTTGTCTAAGCAGTTTCGCAAGAGGAATGTTTTAATTTCTCACTGCTAATATTTCATTTAGAGGCATTTTGAATAATTTATCTATAATCATAATAAATGCATATGGAAACAAACCGTGGTTTGATTTATTTAAAATATTTCCCTGGGTTTTATCACAGCTTACTGGATTTGCTCAGCACTTTATCCTCAGTCCTTAAAATGATCCGGACCTTCAAGAAATTCATGTTGAATCAATGGATCATGATATATTTCAAATGGAAATCTAAATTTTCTCTTAATTAAGGCAATATATGAAGCATGTATGTAAAGAAATGTATAATCATTCAGAGTTGACTTTAAAATAGGAAATTTAAAGTAATTTTTCTTCACTACTGAAAAAATACTGGAGCCATAACAGTTGACAGCTGTTTTGCTGACTTGCATTGTTGAAGTAATGCTTTAACAGTCATTGCCTTTTCATATTTATTTCTTCATTCTTGAAGTACTGATGTGTAAATGTGAAAACATTGAGTTGAGAGGAAATAGGGCCATTTAAGCCTAATATATTGCAGTGAAACAAAACACAAGTGTTTCAAGCTGTAACATCATAATCAAGCACAGCAAAGCTAATTAAAATTTGTTTTGACAGTCATTTGTGGAATTTGTAGTCAGTCACAATAGCTTTTTGTTTTCTTTGACTTTAGGTTCTGAATGTGACACCTAATGATGGCTTTGCTAAAGTACATTATGGCTTCATCCTGAAGGCGCAGAACAAGATTGCAGAGAGCATTCCCTATTTAAAGGTAACTGTCCCTACCATCACTCTTTTTTTATCTTCCAGTTCTTTTGAATGACTTGGACACCCTTGGCTGTGCCTTGTAGATTGGTGTGCACCGCTGAGTCTTTTCATGGTGAAAATGTATATCCTCTGACCATGATGTTCATAGGCCAGTGTGGATCTCCACCTCCATTGGGAGTGACCGTGACCTTCACAGGCTGGTTGGACCTCCACCATGACTGGGAGTGACCATGACATTTACAGGCCAGTGTGGACCTCCACCGTGACTGAGAATGTCAAATGTAGAAATACCAACTGTATGAGCAGAGACTCTTTGGAAAAGACTTTATGAAGAAATTCCTAAAACTGCAGTTGTTATTAGTTTTTATTGAAGCGTCAAAGGTGTCTTCCAAAATAATTAACATAATATTTTCAAATATGGGCAATGAATTAAATGTCCCTTTCACAATTGAATTGTCCACTAAAGCCTGTCCGAACAGGGCTCATGAACCTATGCAAAGTGAGGTAACGAATGCAGACGGAATAGTTCAAACTCCAAAAAGCCTGATAGCTCAGAATATTCAGATTGAAAATGCAGTCATTTTTCTCACATATCCAGTTGAATCCTTGTCACCTAACTAGAACCACATTTGGTCTAGTGCAGGGCTGCCCGGCAGAACCTTCTGCACAGCAGAAATGTTCCTGTACTCTCTCCTGTGGTAGCCACCAGCCACAGGTGCTTTGAGCACCAAAATGTGGCTTGTGGGACTGAAGAACTGAATTTTTATTTTTAATTCTAATTAATTTTAAGTTAAATAATAACATTAGCCAATGGCTATCATATTGGACCAGCAGCTGACTGAATGCCTGTGAACTTCTTTTTAAGTAGCAGTATATTACACTTTTACGATCTCTTTCCTTCACAGCACTTGAACAGATGCCAAATAACAGCCCACTGCAAATAGCTTGCATGTTATATTTGGCCAACATAATTCTACTGAAAACAATTTTAACTGCTTGTCTCTGTTGAGAATCTGAACATTTTATGTAATCATGCAGATGTCTGGTTTCTTGTGAAGGGTCCTATCTGGCCCCCACCCCTGGAGCTGAGCAGCAGTGTCCCCTGGAGAGGCGTGCACCCCACAGTCTGTCTGGGCTGTCCCTGGGCCACCACCTTGTGGGCATGTGCGCCTCTCTGATTTAAAGTGCTCTCCTGGGTTTGCTTTGACACGATGAGGGCCTGATAGGACTCTCCTGCTCCAGAGACAGGGAGATGGAGGGCAAGGTGGTCTGTTAACCAAGGAGGACCTTTGTTCAGGTGCCTGTCAGTCAGGAACCCGGACCACAGCTCTCCCCCTCTCCTGAGTGACCCTTTCCTGTTTCTCGCAGCTGCTTTTCAACACTGTGCCAGTGAGACTTCTTCCCAGGAAAACACTGCTTCTTATGAAAAAGCCTCAAGGAGGCAGATTTACTCCTTGATATTTAAATACCTTTACCTTTGTCCTTCTTCTACTTTTTAAAATTTATTCACTTGCTTTAATATTTTCTATTTTTTACATATTTTAATTTAGTACTTATGTGGAAGATTAGGATAGATATCAGCTAAGTGTTTTAGAATAGGATTTGTTTAATAACAATTACATTTTCAAAGATTCAAATTAGCTTTAATCATATCATATGTTTTATAAAGTATTTCATTAAAAGGTAAGAGCACATTTATTTGGAGAGGGAAGAAATAGTATTTGCAGTTGGGTCTCTATGACTTCGGATATATATGCACAACTAAACATTTTGGTTCAGGTATTTTTTAAAAAGCCTCTAGATGACTGATGTCCAGATTTGTAGAGTAAAATAAATGTGATAGATACCCACCCAAAGAAACTTTTTAGAATATTGAAATATGATCACACCCACAGAGACAATTCACAAAGCATCATGCTAATTTTGTGATCAATTAATGATGAATGTGTTGTTAAATTTAACTGTTATTACCTCCTTTTTTATTATACTCACATTGTAAATATTGACCAGTAATCTAACTGCCAAGCTCTAATATTAAGAGGAACTTGTCTGGTTCTTAGATTTTCATGGGGTATATAATGATTAAGTGAATCAGTGAATTAAACATGGTATTTAATTCTTTCACAAATGCCAACACGGTCTTCTCTGCAGGAAGGAATAGAATCTGGGGATCCTGGCACTGATGATGGGCGATTCTATTTTCACCTGGGGGACGCCTTGCAGAGGGTCGGGAGCACGGAGGTAATGCGTTCGTGAACTTTGTTTTAAAAGAGGATAGAGTGGGGGCAAAGAGAAAGTTACAGTTGAAAAAAACATTTTGAACATAAATTTTTGAAGGTAGTGACTTAAACGTTTTTGAAACAACTCAACAACTCCTACGTAATCTCATAAAGAATTTTTGGGATTTGGCTTTTACAGTTTCTGAAAGAAAGTATCTGAGGAATCATAAAAGCAATCTCTAAATTAGTGTGTCTCTGTGTGTATCTGTGTGTGTATATGATAGACATTACCTTAAACATATTTTTAAAGTATGAAATAAAGTAATATCTTCTAAACTATCTAAATATTTTTAAAATATTTTAACAGTTTGCTTAGATTTATTTTTATTTTGGAGCTTAAAAGGTAATTATTTTAGAGGGAAGTTTTTATTCAGCTGATTCCTAAGCACACTGAACCCCATGGTTAATTGTGTAAATTACCTTCTGAAATATTTAATATCAAAATTGAGATGAACACCTTTAGCAATACTAATAACAGGTACTGAGACAGAAAATATAGTAACTAAAACAAGTTACATATTTCCTTTGTGGTTGTTACATTTTCTGAGTACAACATCAACTTCTTTAAACATAATATTTGATCATTAATCCTAACAAATGCAGTAAATTCCCAAACGATCACAGTCAACCTGCCACGATTTACATGACATTGCTGGACAGCAGAGCTGCCACCACGGGACCCTGCACGGCTCTAGGTCGGACTCTGCTTAGAGTCAGGGTTAAAGGGTGAAGTGAGACACTGAATCTTTATAACTCTTGTATTCCATATATGTGACCAAGTGGCATCTAAGTATAACACAGCATCAGGCTGCTACAATTAATAACATGGGGCCATTTGGACAGTCAAAGGGGTCATTGGAGCAAGGGGTTTGGTGGTGGGGTAATGGCCAGCTAGAGACACGAACCTATCTGGGGTAACAGAGATTGAATAGCTGACACTTTATACATTTCTATGTATCTGTACCTTTCCCTCTCTAGCCCACCAGTCAGTCCATTGAAACAGAATGAGGCATGAAAGGTGAAGAGAAAAAAGGGAGAGGAAATTGCTGATTAGTAATCATTTTTTGTGTTAATTCTTTTAGATGTAGATGCCTGATCCCTCCTTTGAATGAGGGGGATAGGAAAGATTTTGCTGCAGTATCTAACGCTGGATAAATGTCTGTGTCTGATTTCTGTAAATGTATCTGTCACTAATTAATTTATCTTTGAACATCTCAGGGTCCAGGGCAAAGACAGATAAAAGGAGTCTATGATTTCTTCTCACATCGTAGATGAAAATAGCCCTTATTTCAAGGGCAAAGAATTCAGCACTAAACACTTGTTAAGGGCTTGGGGTTTGAACGTACGAGACTATTGTTCTATTAGCTTGCTTACTTATTAATATGCACAGAACAAACCGTTCTTGAATTTAAAAAGTGCACAAGGATTCCTTCTTACAGTGGAATAAAAACAAGCCTGTGGAAACCCCATGTTAGTATATTGTTAGTGCCCAGAATTGAATCTGTGAATTGACTGCCATGCTCTGAGTTTGCATATCAAGAAGCAACCATCCTTCATGGTCTCAGTGCATGGAACTTTGCTCCAGGCACCGAAAGAGAAGCAAATCCACAGCCTCTGTGTTGCAGAGGCTGACAATAAAATTGTTTTTGAAGAAGGTTTTTCGAATGGGTGTGTTTTGTATGGACAAGAAGAGGGAGGAAGACAAACCACAATAGTCTTAGCAATTCAGCCTCAGCTATTCCCAATATTTCCATAACTCCCAGATCCACATTCCAGCACTTGTCTCCCAAAATCTAGATTGGTGTGTCTGCTGCTTGCTTAGTGTCACCACCCAATGTCATAAAGACAGCTCTCTTGTCTTCCTCTAAACCATTCTGTCTCCTGGGTTCCATCTCTTCTTATTTGATGACATTAACAACTTCGCAAGATCAGCACTTGAATCAGCTCTAGCACCTCCTGCTTGGAGAGGCTCCCATCTAGACGGCCAGGGTCCAAGAAGTCCACCCATTGGAGTCCTTGGCACCCTTCTCACCTTCCCTCTTGCTCAGTCCAGGGCTGTCGAATGTTACCTTCCATGTCAGCGCTGGCTATAAGAACCTGGCTGTTGCTTCCTGCTTTCGTCTTAACCTTCTTCCAGGCCATCTTAGGTTCAAACAGGTGCAAAATAAAAATATAGTCCTGTTTCTAAGTGATGGCATTCACAGTCCTCCACCAGCCAGCTGCAGCCAACTGTTCTCACCACAAGTGTGCCTCCCAGGCCCCATGTTCACCGCGCTCCAGGCGTAAGGGACTCTGGCTGAGGTGGGGCCTGAGTTGGAATCGTTCAACACACTATTTCTGTGTCGGGTATGTGTGGAACCGTGCATGGCAATAATTTGAAATATAGAAAATGCATTGAAGAAGGTGCCCTCAGGGCACTCTATTTTAGGATTCCTGATTAGAGGCGTGAAAGGGAAATAATACCGGGGAAGTTTTCAGAGGATTCTAACTTGATGATTGATTTTCTGGCAACTCTTATTGAAAAGTAGTTTAGATGTTAAAGAAAGGTGGGGGCAACCTGGCTGAATTCTCTGGGTCTTCTATGTAACTGAAGATGATTTTACCTTCATTGAAGATATCATTGAAGATGACTTTTATAAAATTCCTCATATGTTACTGTCATGGTGTGTTTCTCTAAATGTTAAATGGGGGGGCACAGAAATCAGGGCCCAGGAGGACTGACTCTAAGTGTCAGGAAAGGGCTTAGAGATGGTGCAGATGTGACCTTGTCAGTGAAGCCAGGGACCCTGCATCCAGCACGGTGACTGGTAAGGCCAAGACTATCATTAAAGACTTCTAGCTCCTTGGCTGGAGCTTACAGCAAATGTTTTTCACTATTCTAACAATATACATAGTTAATAGAATGAACTGCTGATGATTCAGAAATTAATAAACCTTAAAATTTTAAAAAAATCACCTGTTGTAAGTAAAATCATCGTTCACTTTAATACTGAAAAATATAGGAAATGAAATCCTAAGTTTACATTGGACTAAATTAGTGAAAACAGTCTAGTGAATTCCAACAGTAAAATGTTATTTTTTTTTTTAAAGTCAGACAATTAGCTGTTTTAAGTTTCCGGTTTTTAAAGTTTCTCCTTTATGGCTACAATGTACATGTATTTCAAGGAAAACATAAAAATGGTCAACACATACACTCTTCACTTGACCTATTATTGAGAAAGGTAATTAAATAAGGATATCACTTGTGATGGTTTTTTATTTTTTTAATGATACAAAGATGTAAGGATTGTGGAACGAGTCACCACAAGCCCTGGGTTATAGTTGGAGATTTGAGGCTTTTTGAACCTCAGTTTCAACGTTTGTAAATTGGAGATATTTGCAGTTATGGGAAGGGTCAAAAGCCCATGACATGTGAGAGAGTGAGTACTAACCGATATGAGCCACTGAAACCGTGGAGCGGGCCTGCTGTCACACCCAATTTTTCCAAGGAAGGAAATTTTGAAGTATGAATAAGAAAAGATTTTTAAAAGTTACTATAGTATACATTTAAAGTACTCATATATCCGGAGTTTTATAAAGATACTCTTCTTAACCTGCTTGGTATTAAATGGCTATCCTTAATTGATCAAAATGTATATTTGAAATCACTCTTCCGAAGTAACCATTAGATCAGACCTATACTAACAGAGGGAGAAGACTGAGTGTCTCACTGGAGTCGCCTTCTGTCCAGAGGACAGCGGACTTTCGCCCTGCAGGAAGTGTGGGGAGGGCTGCTGGGAGAGCATATGGCCGGCCGTCATTGCAGGAGACATATGGAGCCGCTGCTCTGCAGCCAGCTGTCCCTGAAAGGCCTCGTCTTGGAGGCAACTCGTGTCACTTTACAGCCAGCCTGCAGCCACAAATGGTGCCCCTTATGGCAGGGGAGGAAAAGGAACAAAAACCCCCTTTGAAAAAAATCTAATATGGTCTATCACTCTATTAATGCCCACAGAGAATAATATTTCCTTTTGTCTACTTAATGGAATGGAGGATTTACCCTCGGTCACCGGGAGCTGGCTTCCTCAGTGCAGAGGTGGAAGAACCTACACGTGAAAAGGAGGCACTCCGATGTTAGCATTCCCAGTCAGTAAATGTAAATATCTTAGAAGAAGTTATCAAAATCATAGTCCTTTTCTTTTAAAGGAAACATAAAAATGGAATTAAAGAAATGAATGCTAGAATACATATAGTATTCTCTAGTGTCTATAGTGCCTTTAGTGTGTATAATTATTTATTACTCAACCAATAAGTCCCAGACTGTGCTCTGGACACTCTGAGGGAGACAGAGTGCCTGCAGCATGAATCCTTTATTAAAAGACTTCACAGCCTAAGACTGAAAATAAAATGCACACTTTCATGTGGTAATAGGTCATAACCAGACACCCAATCAAATGACAGTATTCTCACCAGTGTAACAGATTTGGGCCTGACTAGCAAGCTCTTTATTTAAATGTCACAAAGTAATACTTTATTTGCAGTGACTTGAATTTTAAAATGCATGAAAAATGCCTCAGTTGCCATTCATTTTTCTGTTATTTCAGGCATATAAGTGGTACGAGCTTGGGCACAAGAGGGGGCACTTCGCATCTGTTTGGCAGCGCTCACTGTACAATGTGCAAGGACTGAAAGCCCAGCCCTGGTGGACCCCGAGAGAGACAGGCTACACGGAGTTAGTGAAGGTGAGTGTTGACTTAGCCTTTATCCTCACCAAATCGCTGTTTGTTTCCTGCTCAAAATCAGGGTGCTTCTCGTGCAAAGGCATGTCAGGGAGGAGATAGATTTTCTATCCAGTGACATTAGCCAGAAGTTTAGTTGAGATGATGAAGAAAGGAATTTTTCTTAAAGAGCAGTTCTCACACATTCCAGCTGAACTCCTCCTTCACACTCTTAAAAATTATTGCATACCCCAAGGGGTGTGTGTGTGTGTGTGTGTGTGTGTGCAGGCTATGTCTATCAATATAATTATCAGAAATTGGAACTAAAGAAATATAATAATTATTCATGAATTCTTTAAAGTTAAAGCAACTCCCTTACATGTTAATATAAATAATTTATCAAAAAAATAACTATAAGCCCTGGCTGGCGTAGCTCAGTAGATTGAGCGCGGGCTGCGAACCAAAGTGTCACAGGTTCGATTCCCAGTCAGGGTACATGCCTGGGTTGCAGGCCATGACCCCCAGCAACCGCACATTGATGTTTCTATCTCTCTCTCTCCCCCTCCCTTCCCTCTCTAAAAAATAAATAGATAATTTAAATTTTTTTTAAAAATCTCCCCTTTAAAAAAAATAACTATATCTTCTAAATAAAAAAATGTAGTGAGAAGATTGGAATTGCTCTTGTAGTTTTGCAAATCCCTTTGACATCTGACTGAACAGAAGACAGGGATTCTCACGTCTGCCTCACATGCACACCCGTTGGAGCACCGAAGCCATCTCCTTTGTGCATTAGATGGGTGTCAGTGGTCCGGCCTGAGAATCCCACTGCCATCTGTACATTATTCGTGTGAGAAACAACATTCTGGTTTTTAAACAGCTGGTACTGCGTCTGGAGTATGTGTTTTCCAGCACCACCAAGCAGTTCTCCAGTTCTCAGTGGACATTGACTGGGTGTCCTACAAATCTAACTCAGTTCTGACACCGTCTCCCTGGAGATAGCATCATGTTCCTCAGCTCCGCAAGACAGCCCCCATATCAGACTCCAGGTTGTCACCTGTGCTTCTGACCAACTGGCTGTAAATCAGAGGTTCCCACAAGCCCTTCATTGGATTCAGTTTACATGCTAGAATGGCTCACAGAACTCAGAAATAGTCACTTAGGTTTACTAGTTTTTTTATGAGGGGTGTGATAAAGAACAACGATGAACAGCCAGATGAAGAGGTACATAGAGCAGGTCTCGAAAGATCTGGGAGCAGGAGCTTCTGTCCCTGTGGAATGGGGTATGACATCCCCTTGGTATTTGGATTCCTTCCCCCAATCCAGTCGCCCATCACATCTTGTCATTCAAGAGTGGTGGGTTGGGTGGGCCTGAAAGTTCTAACCCTCTAATCATTTGGTCCTTTTGGTGACCAGACCCATCCTGAGACTATTGAGGGGTCCATCCTAAGTCACCTCATCAACATAAATTTAGGTGTGTTCTAGGAGCTTCTAATGAATGACAAAGAAACTCCTACCATTCAGGAAATTCCAAGGCTTTCAGGAGCTCTGTGCCAGGAACCTGGGAGGTAGACCAAATATGCATGCTATTATTATACCACAGGCTGCCCAATGGTGAATGGATCCCTTTTAACAAAAGGGTTATAACGGTTAATAGACATTGGTGCATTTTGGAGTCCCATTCATTCATTAATGGTTAGTCCATCATCATATCATATGAAAACATTTCCCAGCGCAAGGCCACTCAAGTTCACAGGCCTCCACGGATCTGGTAGGAGTGGTCCCAGCAATAGGTGGCTTCTCCCTTTCAGACATCTGATACAGTTGAGCTAAGAGACAATATCATCTCTTGTTCTCAGCCTCTTTTGAGGTGTTGATATATATTGGGTTTCCCTCATTACATAACCCGTTTGTCCATTCCCTTCTCTTCATCTGCTCCTCCTGCTTCTCTTCATTTATACTCAAACTTTTCCACCGTTGGAAGGAATGTTATGTTTAGCCACTGTGTTGATCTGGATTTCAGGCAGCAGTACTGGTCTAGCAAGTGCCTCCCCCTCTGGCCACTCCTATTCAGATAAGGTCAGGTGAGCCAGGGGCAGAACTAGTGGGCTGTTCTTCCACCAGGCAACATAGCTGCATTCCTCGCCGTGAGAGAGGTGCAGAGGGAGAAGCAAGAATGACAGAGCTTGACAGTTTTGGAATCTGGGTGATGGATATTTGGGGGTTTCTTATACTGTTTTCTCAATCTTTAGATAAATATTTTACATTAAAATTTTTGTTAAAGAATATCTTAAATAAAATATGTCTATAAGACTTACAAGATTTTACTAATTAATTTGGTCTACTTGGGGAAAAGAAAAATTTTCATGCAGTATCTGTGTACTTACATTGAATGTATCTTACCTGACCATGTTTATTCTGTATTTCATTGTAAAAACACACTATATAATCATCATAAACAAATCGTGATCCATAATTTTCATCATAATCCAGTGTAGAGTAGGCTGCCATCAGTTAGCCTTTGGATGTTTTATAAATCGGAAGCCATGGTGTGGTGGCAGTGGGCGCAGATTGATTTAAAGAGGTTCTCTATCCAAAGCAGAAATAGTATAGGAAAAATATCTCCTTCGATAAATGCACTACATTTAACATTGTCAGTGATTCTTTTCTTTGTAAAACTCGATCCTGTCTCAGATGTATCACACTGAGCCCTTCTGATTCTCGCTCCACTAGCTAATCTTTTTCTCTTGATCTCTTTGTAAGTATGTTTCTCCACTATAGCTTTTAGGATACTTTCAAGTTCAAGTAACAGAAATGCAGCATGAATCTGGCTGAAACCACAAGGACTTTGACCGACTCATGTGCAGGAAGTCTAGCAGCAGGGCATACCTCAGGCAGCAGCACCAGGGGAAGATTTTCCTGTCTTTGCGCTCCTCCTTGGTCAGCTTTGTCCTTGCAAGAGCTTTCTACAATGTGACTGCCAGCAGAAACTGGAATGGGGGTTGGAGAGTATTTGGGGGCTTCAAAACATTGTTCAGCCATCACATCAGCCCTAAATGCCTTCTAGAGACCTCTGAGCAGACCCTGTCCTATTGGTCGTAACCATGTCACATGGGTACTCACAGTTACAACAGAGTCTGAGAAACCAAGTAGCTCGCAACAGGCTGAGGCAACCAGCGTCCAGCAGGAGAAAGAGTGTCCTCTCCATCAAGCAGGGAACAAAAATCTTTCCTCCTGTCTGACTGAGCCAGTTTAAGTCACATTTCCCCTCTGCATGAATTATCAGCAAGGGGCTGTGAGATTTCCTTTAAAACAACAGATCAACCCCTGGAGCCAGGGAACAGCCACATTCCTCTACATCCAGTGGGTGATCTGCAGGAGGGTGAGCATCTGAACCAAATTAGGGCTCTGTTAGGAAGGAGAAAGAGGCACAATGCATGCTTGGGAGGCGACCTAGTTGCTCAGTGCCCTGGCTGACTGTGGGCCTGCTCTCAGGCCCGGACGTGTTCTCTGTTCTCCCTTTCTTGTGATTCCTTTCTAAGAAATCTTTTCTGCTCTGGTTCAAATGCTGTTAAAATTTCTACCAAAGCTATGCTTCCCAAATAGGCTTCTCACTTTATTTATTCTCTCTCCAACTGCATAGCAACATTAACATTCAATGTGAAAATTAGTTTGCTGTCTAATCCCATGATATATTCCTTTCCAACTTCATGGTTTTGATTAGGGATTCAGGCCTACTCTAAATTCCAGGTTTATGACTCTGTCCTGATCTCTTACCGCCACACTGTACTATCTTTAATTCAACCAAAATCTCTCCTCTCACCAGAGGATAGTTTCCTCTTTAGGACAGTTTCTTCTCCTTTACCCCTTCCCTTTTTCTTTTCTCCTGTCCCCTTCACATCTAATTCCTATTTATCCCTCACATGTTAGAAAAGTTGTTATTTCTTTTAGGGCGATAACTTAGAGGTCCTCTCTTACATGTGTTTAAAGGCACCTTGTATGTCCTTTTTAAGCACTAACACACTGTGTCCTAATAGTCCCTTTGGTTTTCGGGAGCCCCATGAGAACGTGCGCTATGACGGCGGACCACGTCCGTCAGGACTAGTACAGGACTAGCACCATCTGATGCATGAGAGGCACTCGCAAATGAGGTCTTTTGTAAGAGTTTCTATAAACTTTGTTTTCTTGAGTTGTTTCATAGGTGTGTCAGAAATCCCAGGAATATAAAAATCTTATTACTGAGCCTTTCTCACATATAAGCAGTTGGCACAGTTGGCATCCTTCTTGGCCTTCCCTGAATGTGGGTGAATTTTCTTTACTTCTACTGCCCTGGGAGAGAAGAGACTGTAGAAGGAAAAGGAAAAGATCCCCTCTCCCTGCCATTTCAGGAGCAGGAAGCAAGGGCATTCTTTTCTAGACAATGCTGTTGCCTAATGGGGAAGGTATGTACAATGTTCAGAGTTCCTGTTAAAACTTCAAGCATGTATGCTTACAAAATATCAGGCAATGGGGCAGGATTTTGGAATGGCAAAAAGAATATTTTATAAATCTGGTTCTTCATAAAAGCAATGAAAATGCTGAGAAAACTCGTCAAAATCAACGTTTTCAGAACTCGTACATTATCTGAAGATGTATAACCATCTGAGAAACATTATTCAAGAAAGTCTGCTAAACCTCAGTGAGAACAGCAGGATTTGTGAGATAGTACCTTGACTTACTCCCATCCACTGCTCCCCAGCTCCAACACAGCCTGGCAGGCTGGCATTCTCACCGCACTGGCTGTGAAGACCAGCCCTGCAGGCATCCATGGGAGCAGACCAGGTGGGAGCACCGCACAGAGTTCCATATGCAGAGCACTGCCAGTGTTTGGTCTGTCTCGGGCTGCTTGGAGAGCCCCATACTCAGGACACCGTTGTTCTTTGACCTCACTCAGAAGTAAAGCATTGTCCCAGTCTGTTAGATAAAATAGTCAGTGGCAGTTATTGTTTATTTTTTAAATACCACAGCTGCCCAAGACAGCTGTACCAATTGGGGCAAACAAGAATCTGGAAAAAAAAACTTGAATGAAGAAGGTAGTGACATCTATAGAATACTCCTCAGCACAAGCTGAATACACAGTCTTCTCAGGTACACATGAAAGTTTCTTCAGGACATACCATATGCTGGGCCAATAAACAAGGCTCAAAACAAACTAAAAGTATTGAAATACTATAAAATGAAGCCTGTTCTCTAACCACAGGGGAATGAAATCAGAAATCACTAACAAAAAGAAAGTTGAGAAATTCACAAATATGTGGAAGTTGAACAACAGGATCTTAAGTAACCAATGAGTCAAAAATGAAATTACAAGAGAAATTAGAAAGTACTTTGAGATGAATGGAACAAAAATACTTACACAGCAGAATTTACAGGGTGCAGCTGCAGCAGTTCTTAGAAATTTATACCTGTTAATGCCTACATTTAAAAAGAAGAGAATGATTATAAAATAAACTGATGGTTTACTTCAAGAAGATAACATAGCAGAGCAAAACAAACCCAAAGCAAGTAGAATAAAGATTACAGTGGCTATAAATGAGACAGTGAATAGAAAAACAATAAAAAATCAATAAAACCAAAATTTGGTTCTTTAAAAATTATTTGACAAGCTGTTAGCCACACTGACTAATAATAATAAAAAAAAAGAGTGAAGACTCAAATTGCCAAAATCAGGAATAAAAGAAGACACATCACTACTAAATTTACAAAACTTAAAAGATTATAAAGTAACAGTATGAACAACTATATGCTAATAAATTAGATAACCTAGGTGAAATTGGGGAACTATTAGAAAGCCACAAGCTACTGAAACTGACTCATAAAGAAATAGAAAATCTAACTACACTTATGACAAATAAAGAGATTAAATGTTAGTTTGAAAGCTTCTCACAAAAATAAATCCAGGCTCAGATTTTTTTCGTTGGTAAATTGTATCAAATATTTAAATAGTAACTAATGTCAGTTCTTCACAAACTTCCAAAAAATAAAAGAGGAGGGAAAATTTGTCAACTCATTTTATGAGCTGGTGTCATCTTGATACCCAAACCTGACAAAGATATAACAGAAGAAGAAAACTGTAGACCAAAAGCTCTTATGAATATAGACACAAAAATCTTCAACAAAATATTAGCATGCTGAATCCAGCAACATATAAAATGGATTCTATACCATGACCAAGTAGAATGTTTTGGGGAATATAAATGTATAATAACCCATATTATTAAGATAAAGAATTAAAATTGCATGATCATTTCATTAGACTGAAAAGGCATTTAACAAAATTCAAAACTTTTATGATTAAAAATATGTATATAACACTAGCAATTTAAAAATAGCATCTATAGAAACCTATAAATACCATCATACCTAATGATAAAAGATTAAAAGGAAGAATAACATTATCTGTATTTTGCAGATGACATATTTTGTATTTTGCAGATGACATTACTTTGACAAGGCTTCAGGATACAAGATAAGTGTATAAAAATCAATTGCTTTTCTTTATATTAGCAAACAAATATCCCATGATGAAATTAAGAAAACAATTTCATTTGCAATAGCATCAAAAAGTAATGATACTGTATTATTTTGGTAGGACTGCCATAACAAAATACCACACATACTAGGTAGCTTAAATAAGAAAAATACATTATTACGTAGCTCTGGAAGCTGGAAGTCCAAGATCAAGGTGCTGGCTGTGTGGTTCCTTTCGAGAACCCCTAGGGAGTCTGCCCATCCCTCTCTTCCTAGCTTCTGGTGGTTTCCTGGCAATTATTGGAGTTTGTGCCTTAGAGATTTTGGCCATCCTTTTCATATGGCATTTTCCCTGTGTGTGTGTCTTCCTCCAAATTTAACTTTTTTATAAGGACACTAGTCATATCGAATTAGGACCCACCCCAATGTCCTAACTGTAACTTGATTACTTCTGTAAACAACCTATCTCCAAATAAGGTCCCATTCTCCAGTACTGGGGGTGAGGAATTCAATACATAAACTGGGCGAGGGCACAGTTTGACTTATAACATATACTTAACAAATTTTAGAAAGCCTTATTGGAGGAAACTTTAAAACATCTACATAAATAGAAACACATCCCATGTTTATGAATCAGAAAACTCAATATCATTAAGATAGCAATACTCTCCAAATTGACCTAAATTTTCAACACAATCTCTATCAAAATTCCATGTGGCAGGTTTTTTATTAGTTTGTTTTTTGTTGTTTTTTTAACAAAATTTGACAAACTGATCCTAAGATTTCTATGATAACACAAGGGATCCAAAATAGTCCAGACAGTTTTGAAAAAGAACCAAGTTGGAGGACTCACACTTTCAAATTTCAAAACTTATTGCAAAGCAACAGTAATCAAGGCAGTGTGATACTGCCATAAAAATAGACATAGAGCAGTGGAAAATAAGAGAAAGTCAGAAATAAGCCCCTACATTTATGATTGATTCACTTTTGACAAAGGTGCCAAGACGATGGGGGAAGAATTATCTTTTCCCAGGTGGTGCTGGAACAGCTGGGTATCCACATGAAAAATAATGATGTTACCTCGTATTATAAAAATAAGAGAAGAAGAACTCAAGAGGGAAGTAGACCTGAATGGAAGACATAAACTATAAAACACTTACAAGAAAACATATAAGTAACTCATCTTAACATGGGGTTAGGTAGTTTTTGTGGTTTTTTTTAATATGACACTGAAAGTCCAAGGGACAGAAGACAAGATAGATACATTGAATTTCATCAAAACTTAAACTTTTGTGCTTCAAAGGACCTGATCAATAAAGTAAAAATAAAATCCACAGAATGAGAGGTAATATTTGCAAGTTGTATATCTGACAGAAGACTTGTATCTAGAATATAAAAAGAACTCTGATAACTCAGTTATGTAGAGACAAATGACTCAATTTAAAAGTGGGAGAAGGATTGAAGTAGTCATTTATTCAAAGAAGATATATGAAGGGCCAAGAAGCACATAAAAAGATGCTCAACATCATTCATCATTAGGGAAATGCAAATCAGAACCACAATGCGATACCACTTCACACCCACTAGGATGGCTATAATAAAAAAGGGGAACATTAGTAAGTGTTGCCAAGTATGTGGAGCAATTGGAAGCCTCAACTATTGCTGGTGGGAATGTAAAGTGGTGCAGCCACTTTGGGAAATAGTTTGGCAGTTAAACATAGAGTTGCCACATGGCCCAGCAATTCTACTTCTAGGTATATATTCAAGAGAAATGAAAACTTATGTTCATACAAAAATGTGTACAAGTATGTTCATAGTAGAAGTATTCATAAAAGCAAAAAAATGGGAAGAACCAGCTGCCTACCTAAATGATGAATGAGTGAATGAACAAAATGTGTTATATCGACACAATGGCAATTTAAAAAATGAAGTGCTGATACACGGAACGACATGGATGAACCTTGAAAACATGCTCCGTAAAAGAAGCCATACCCAAAGGCCACATGTTACATAGTTCTGTTTGTATGAACTGTCCAGATGAGGCAAATTCAACTGAGACAGAAGTAGATTGATGATTGCCAGGGACTGAGCAGAAGGGTTGAGAAGGGATGATAGCTACTGTGTAAGGAGTTACTTTTCGTTGTGATGAAAATTTTCTAAAATTAAGTAGTGTTCATGGTTGCACAATTCTGTGGATGTACTAAAAGCCAATGAAGTATAAAAGTTACTTGATTGAATTTTATGTCATGTAAAGTATATCTCAATGAATCTGTTAAAAATGGAAGACTGTGATATATAAAGGTGTAGCAGATAGCTGTAGACATATTATAGTTCAAGCATGTTAAAAATAAACAGGTTTCTGGAGGGTGATGAAATTCTAATCATCAGTAAGGCGATATAGTGAAGCTTAGGCTCCACAGCCACATGGCTGGGTTTCAGGCTTCGGTCCATCCCTTCCTGGTTGTGTCACATTGAGCAATGCGTCTTTGTATTTCAATTTCATTGTCCACAGGGTGCCTTTGGAAATAGTACTTGCTCATGGTGTTCATTTAATAAGTAGGAAGTGCTCAATAAATATTAGTTGTTGTTATAATGATTTGTAGTTTTAATTTATTATTACCTTGTTTTAATAGGAAAATATTTTCTAGTTTCTAAAAAATACTTTGGAAACCCAATTTTGAAGTATTATATAGTATTCAAATAACAAAACAGTTATGTATTACATACCTCCTGTTTGCAGTCCATGTGCTGAGAACTTTTGTATATAATACTAATCTTTACAGGTCCTCAAGATAGATATTACTGTGCCTGCTTATACATTAGTAAAGTAAGGATTAGTGAAATTAATACACTTGCCCAAGGTCCCATATTTAACATCACAGGACTCAGAATCGCACTGAGGTCTCTGTGTCCTCAAAGTCCATACCCTCACTAGTATCCCACCATGCCCACCCTCAGAGTTACTAAGTTAATAACGTCTGCCCTTGTGTCTCACGTTCTTCTCCTTTTTCATAATTCCATTTCCCTGGACTTGTTTGTTTCAGCCCTGCCTGTCATAAGCTCTGCTTTATTTAAAAAGAAAAGCAAGGCTTGGAAGTTAATCACAGTGTTCTCAGTAGCATGGAATCCGACAGTGTGGGATACCATGTGTTTAGAACTCAGTGTTTTGTGATTGTAAAGATAGCTTTACTTTGCTAACTACCTTTACTTGCAGAAGTGTTAATATTGTATCTGCTTATAACTTTCTTAAAAAAGTCATTTAAGGTGATCAACCACTTGTCAGTAATGACTATGACAAGAGAGAGCCTGCTGTGTTAGACACCCACACCCATGACCATTTAGTTGACAAATGCTTGCACAGGAAGATTTTCCTCCATTTTCACATGACAGATTTGAATGTTATGAATCATGGATCATCACTCAACCATTAACATCTTAAAGTGGGATTCTAAATCTGGTAGCTGCAGTGTTTGGCCAAAATCCTTTTAGGATTATTACCCAGACTCTGCCTTTTATGTGACAATTAACTACCATGGATAGTACATTTTCATTTAAATTATCCTCATTGTGTGTTCCAGGGAGATGTAGAGTGCAATTTTCTTGAAGGCGTGAGATAATGCTCAGTAAAATTCATCATCTGTGTTTCTCCCCTTTGTTGAATTGTCATTGTTCCCCCTTGTGTAGTTTGCAGTTTGGCGACTCTGTGCACTGGGGGGTATTAAAAGGCTATACAACTCAACAGAAAAAACTTTAGAGAAAAATATTCAAGTTGGGTTTTCTCTTTTAGGCATATTCTCATTAAAATTGAGGAGGTTGTTGCCCAAATCACAAATATCAAAGCCCTAAGTGCCATGGGGGTATTTAACATAGAAATTGAGGCAAAAATGGATTAAAGTCTTTGCTAGGATAGAAACAGAAAAGAGAAAAGAAATCTCTTCTAGAGAGAGAAAGACCACCATAACTTAAGAATTTGCTTTTTCTTTTTTGAGATTAGTTTTTCATCATTTTTTATTGTTATTCTATTGCAGTTGTCCCATTTCCCCCCCTTTGCCTTCCTCTACCCATCCTGCCCCCCGATTCCCACAGTCAGCTCCCACACTGTTGTCCATGTCTGTGGATCATTCATACATGTCCTTTGTCTAGTCCCTTCCTCTTCTTTCCACCATTATTGCCCTCCGCCCTCCCCTCTAACAAAATAAACTAACAAACAAAATAGAACCACAGGCATGGAGACATGGAACAGACTGAAAGTGACCAGAGATTATTTTCTGATCCACCATATTCCAAGGTGAAATTAGACGTAAACATGCGTGTACAGAAAGTGCTGTGGAAACATTGAAAATGGAACAGCCAAGAACAACTGAAAACCATTATTTAAAACATCCCTTTTGTATTTGTTTTTCCTGCTACCTTACTCTTTTTTCCATTCATCACTGGGTAAAAGAAAAACTGAGTGTTTCAGAGTGGCTGCTCTGATATAAACAAATCATGTCACAGATAAGTTTTCCTTTCCTCATATTTTAGTCTTATTAGAGATGAGGCAGTGCCCAGTAATATTTTGCCAATGGTGTGACACAGTACTTGGAAATGATTGATTAGAATCATATGCTGACTGTCATTTTCCTTCAGATCGGCTTTGATTAAGGAAGAAATCCATTGTGGCAGTTTTGCTGTGGCACAGTGCATGCCAGGGGCTGCCACTGGGACCACCCAGCTGGCTGCAGGCAGGATGGGCAAAATTTCAATAGAAATTTTGTGCAATAGAGTGCAAAATTTCAATAGAAATTAGTGAAAATTTTTCAGTTAGAAGATAGCTTGAGAGCCCAAGGACCTTGGGGAAAGAACATATCACTTAGGCTCTATACAGATTAAGAGACTTATGTCAAAGAGGGAAGCTTAGGTAAACACACTTTCCCTCCATGCACAACAACAGCAAAAAATTACAACTAAACTGTAGAACAAACATTGCCCAAATTTGTCAGAAAATCAAACTGTATGGAAGTCTGACAATGCAGGATTTAAAGAAGCCACATTCATCCATATGGGTGTCTTTTCTACAGTAGGCCATGCTACTAAGACAGGAAGTCAAAGCAGCTCTACAGAATATATAGAAATAAACACAGGGAGGCTGCCAAATTGAGGAGACAAAGAAATATGGCCACAATGAAAAAATAGAACAAAACTCCAGAGAAAGAACTAAACGAAGTAGAGATAAGGAACCTATCAGATGCAGAGTTCAAAACGCTGGTTTTCAGGATGCTAAAAGAAATCATTGGGTACTGCAGAAACATAAAAAAGACCCAGTCAGAAATGAAGATTGCATTAAGTGAAATAAAGAAAAGTCTACAGGGAAACAAGAGTGGAGGGGATGAAGCCAAGATTCAAATCAACAATTTGGAACATAAGGAATGAAAAAAGCATTCAATCAGAAATGCAAGAAGAAAAAAAGAACTCAAAAAACAAGAATAGAATAAGGAGTCTCTGGGACATCTACACACATACGAATATCAGAATCATGGGAGTGCCAGAATAAGAAGAGAAAGAGCAAGAAATGGAAAACTTATTTGAAAAAATAATGAAAGAAAACTTTCCTAATTTGGTGAAGGAAATAAACATTCAAGTCCAGGAAGCACAGAACCCCAAACAAGTTGGACCCAAACAGTACCACACCAAGACACATCATAATTAAAACGCCAAAGGTTAAAATAAAGAGAGAATCTTAAAAGCAGCAAGAGAAAAGCAGAGAGTTACCTACAAAGGAGTTCCCATAAGGCTGTCAGCTGAGTTCTCAAAAGATATTTTGCAGACTAGAAAGGACTGGCAAGAAGTATTCAAAGTGATGAAAAGCAAGGACTTACAACCTAAATTACACCATCCAGTAAAGCTATCATTTAGAATGGAAGGGCAGATAATGTGCTTCCCAGACAAGGTAAACTTAAAGGAGTTCATCATTACTAAGCCATTATTATATGAAATGTTAAAGGGAACTATATAAGAAAAAGATCAAAACTATGAACATTAAAATGGCAACAAATGCATAACTATCAACAACTGAATCTAAAAAACAACAAAAAAACAGAATGGGAACAGAAGCATAGACACGGAAATCTTCTGGAGGGTTACCAGTGAGGAGGGGGAAGGAAGAGAATGGAGGAAAAAGTACTGCGATTAAGAAGCATAACTGGTAGGTACAATATAGGGGGATGTTAAGAATAGTACAGGAAGTGGAGTGGGCAAAGAACTCATGTACATGACCCATAGACATAAACCAAGAGAGGGGATTGCTGGAGGGAATGGAAGTACCAGGCAGAGAGGAGCAAAGGGGGAAAAATTGGGACAACTATAATAGCAAAATCAATAAAATATATTTTTTAAAAAAGGAAATCCATTGTGTATGAATAATGACACCTGGACAAAAAATAAAAAAAGGAGCTATACATCAATAACGTTAATAGTTCAACATTTCTAACTGTTTGATTAAATATTTGAATATTTTTCCCTGAATTGCATTTGAAATGAAATGGATTGAGAAAGAAGAAAAAATTAAGCTGTAAAATAAGAGGATTAGCAATTTTATAAAAAAGTGGTAAGTATAAGGAAGTGCTGGAAGCAGTTCTTTAAGATTAGCATAATAGCTTAATCCTATTTTTGTAAATCAAACTCCAAGTGGTTTGGATTCCAATGATACTGTCACTGAAAATGACCAAAATAACCTGGGGAGTTCTGAGAACTCAGGCAATCTGCTGGTTCTGTGATTTAAAGGTGAACACTTTTAAAGGTGGTCTGTAATTAGAGGCAGATTAGCTTTGTTTTCCGCTCTGATACCTTGGGCAAGTCATTTCACCCATGAAAGCCTCATTTTCTTTATCTCTTAGTATAAAATAATTACCACCATTTTGCTCTCTTTCAAACTTTTGGTAAGGCTCAAAAATAAAACAAAAAAATATATCAGAAACCCACCATCACGGGAGTTCCTACATGTTTAAACATGAGCCCTTAATAAGACTCGATACTCTGTTAAGATTATAGGACAGGACTACATATGACACCAGTTACTGCAGTAGCAAAAGGATAAAATATTTTGTTCTTCAAATTATTTCAAACTAAAAGGTGGTTTTCTCTCTCAATGTGAAGTTAATGAGTTTTTAGTATTTGTGAATGTGAAAAAAAAAGTGCCTAAAAATTGGCTTTACCCATGGCTCTCTTTGGGAACTCACAATACAGTGTTTGATATTTTAGAATAATTTCAAACTGGACCTGTAGGTTGGTCCTGCGTTTGCAGTTCCAAATGTTTGATAGAGTAGGTCAGATCTATGGCTTACTATATACACACACACAGATTGGTGCCTTAACTATACATATGAACATATACATTATAGATAATTTGCTTATTTGTTTATCAGTGATTTATTTCATGTACACACAGACAGTGTTTCCCTGATAGACTTTTAGCCCCTTGAAGTTAGGGACTTTGGGGGTTTTGCGCATGGCTCTGTAGCTCCCTCAGGGTAAGCTTAGCAACCACACTATTCACGGCAGGCAGAGCCATGCAGGGACTCTTGGTCTCTCCTTTTACCTTCCTTTGACTGAGAATGTTGGCTGGTGTCCCTGAGTCTGGGCTGTGGTCTGAGGACTGTGGTTCCTTTGCTCTCTGAGTCCTAGAAGCTCAGGCTGGCTGTTTCTCCTGACAACCTGGACTATCTTTTCTGTTTCCTCCTAGAAAAAGAAACCCTGTTCTCCAAACTCTTGTCTTGCCCCAGTGTTAGGTGCTTTGTATCTTTTTCCTTCAGAAGGGATAATGAGAGACTGAATCACAAACGGACAATGGCCAAACCATACATAAAAATAGAACCTTGACCCACAACCCGCACTGAACAGCTCCGGAAACCAACTTCTCATCTCCAGTAAATACCCCAGAAGCCAGCTTGCTCTGAGTCACATTTGCAGGAAGCCACATTGCTCTCTGGTGACAATCTGGGAAGCTAAACAATAACTTATGTGTTCCCCAATTGGCCCAGACTTGATTAGTAACTAACAGCTTCCCTAGTTTGTTCCTGCTCCCAACATAGGACCAACGAGAGACAGCCCAGTCCGCTTATCACATAAGATGCCACTTCTGGTAAGCACACTCACAGCTGCCCTCGCCTGTGCCTCCAAACACGGGTGCCTCGGAAGCGTTTCTCTATAAAGCTTTTCTTCTTGTCTGCCAAAACACAGGTGATGGTGGCTGACTCCCTTGCTGGGAGGCTAGCTCTGAATAAATAGCCTTTGCACTTCCATTTGGTTGCTCTTTGTTTATTTCCATAATAAGGAATGTCCGATGTTTTTCTTTACCAACTTGAAAAGCAGGAAATCTAATTAAAATACATTAGGACCAGCAAGGGATTGCTCCTTTAATGCTACTAATCTCCTAAGAGATGTTATTAAAATTATTACAAAGAGAGTTTTCTGTGAGGGCATTAGACTCACTGTTGTATTTGCTCTGATCTCCTAACTTCAGCTCAGCACTCGGGGGACACCCCCAACCCCAGGTATCCTTTCCAAGGTAGAACATACTGTTACCCTGTCTGATCATCATAGTGTAAATTATAGGCATGTTTTGGCTAAGATTTAAGTAAGCTGATTTTACCTCTAAAAAAAATCAGATATAATTCCTCAAATAATGAGCTATAACAAGCATGTTCTTAGACAAGTAAAATGTGGTATAGTTGTACTAAGGCGCCATTGTTATCAGTTCCTTCTAACTCCAATTTAATGCTTACACTTCACCTAGAATAGTCTTTGACCTCATGCATTTTCTCAATTTACAGTCAGAACTTTTCAAGGTACATACATATGTCTGGGACTTTTGAAATGCCAATATCTGTGTTTTCCTAATGGCTTAACCTAATCTTGTGTATGTTGATCTGAGTTCTAAGATTAATTTACATGTCTTTTGTCCACATGTTAAAAAGCATAGCTCTTTCTGCCTTTTTCCTCAACTATATTTTATTTTGTGCCTATGAAATTCTTCTTACTTATTCCTTTGTTGATCTAAATTTATTTCTGATCCCCTTCCATCTGCTGTTTGCTTTCTTTGCTGGAGCCAGTTCTAAACTGAATCTGCATAAGTTTTAGAGGCTGAGAGTATCTCCCCCAAATTCATATGTTGAAGCCCTTGTCCCCCCAGTTCCTCAGAATGTAACTCTATTCGGAAAAAGGGCCTTGGAAGAGATATTTAAGTTAAAATGAGGCTTTTCTGGTGGGTCCTAATGCAGCCTGACTAGTGTCCTTGTAAGAAGAGGAAATTTGGATGCGTAGAAGGGTGTGTGAGCGCACAGGGGAAAGGGCATGTGAGGACATAGTGAGAAGATGGCCATCTGCAAGTCAAGGAGAGAGGGTCAAAGGAAACCAGACCCGCCGACACCTTGATCTTGGGCTTCCAGCCTCCAGAACTGTGAGACTATAAATGTCTGTGGTTGGAGCCACCCAGTCTGTGGAATTTTGTTCTGTCAGCCCTAGCAGACTCATACCATTCACTAGTGAATTACCTTAGCAACTCCTCTTACTTTGCAATCTGCAGTGTTTACTACCTGCCTCAGCAAAAATGTTTCTCTGAAAGGTCCTATTTTTCAACACAGGAGAATATATTTAAAACACAGTTAGATGAATTTTGTTTGATGAGGACAAAATTAACGTGATTGTATGTCATGCTTCAAGCGTCATTATTGATTTTGTCCTCATCTGGGCACATCATGGAATCAGGTGTGTATCCACCAAGTGGTGCAAGCAAAGTGGATGGGCCAGGAGGTGAAAAGAAATTAGGTTGATAAATTCGTATATGGATTGATTAGCAGAGTTGGATTTAAAATGTGAAATAAATAGGATGCTGAGAATGCATTTTCTCTCTACTGTCTACATCATATGAAACTTTTGAAGATGTATTTGAAGGACTTGTAAAGGGCTTGCAGGCTAGTAAGATGTGTCTTTCTAAACTTTACTAGAAGGTTGGATTATATATACAAGGGCCTTCTAGTGTACGAGAAAAGACGGTAAACAGTCAAAAATAATCAGCTGTTAGGGATGTATAGAAAATATGAGCGAAGGATTAAGCAGAACTGAACATGTTCATATAATATCTTTCACATGAAACTTCAGTTAAATGACAATAAAAGAATAAAAATAGTATAAACCTACAAATAGAACAGGATACAGACAATAACAAATGAGCAATGTCAACATGTTTTTTTGAAAAATGAAAAAGAGAAGTACCTGACTTGTCAGATCCAGGAAAGCTGAAACCAAAGTAACTGCAGAGGGGCTTGTGAAGAGCAGGTGTGTAAGGCTCCTGTTTCTACGGCAGCTGAAGAAAGTGCATGGCCTCAAAGAACACGCCCAGCGATACAGCAGGTCCTCCAGTAACATGGTTTCGTTCAGCTGTAATGTTGATGAGGAAAAAAATTGGTTCCAAACTAGAGCCACTGTCTGTGTGGGGTTCGCACATGCTCCCCAGGCCTGTGTGGCTTTTCTCCAGGTCTTCCACTTTCCTCCCACATCCCAAAGGTGTGTGTGTGTGAGATGAATGGGCTGTCTCCGTTGTCCCTGTGTGAGTGAGTGAGGGTGTGAGTGGCCCTGCGGTGGAAGAGCCTCCTGTCCAGGGTGGGTCTTGCTTTGCGCCCTTAGCTGCCAGGACAAGCTCCAGCCATGGCAACCCTGAGCTGGAATCAGTGGGATGGGAAATCATATCTTACTTGTTTTTGTTCATCTATTTTAAACATATGTATAGCTCATGTTTACTTCAGTGTTTAATATTAGAAGTATTTTGGGTCTTTATTAAGAAGTATGGTGATGTTTCTGTGACTACAAATATGCCTTAGAAACTTAACTCTTGTTGTTATCAATTAGCCTAGGTTCCATTTGGTTTCCTTATGCATCATTTCCTTTAAAGAGGCAGTTTCCAAGGACCACGGACAATGTTAATTGGGTGCGCAGTGAAAGCAACGGCCTGGTGACGCACCCAACAGTGAGGCCTCTCAGTCGTGGGCCCTGCCCTTTCACACAGAGCTCTAGTCACAGTCTCAGTTTTACAGGATAACCAGCAAGGATAATCAAGCATTGGACAGCCCTTCAACATGAGAAAAAATAAAGAAAAAAACAAAAATGAGGCTGTATTTTGGGGAGCAACAGAAAATGAGAGGCGCAAAATGCAAATAATATCTCTAAGATGCTGAGGGCAATAAGAGAAGAAAGTGTATTCATGAAAACAGTAATAGGATATTATACCAAAAAAAAAAAATCCAGGCAGGGCTCTCAGAAATTATAAAACTGATTTTCAGAAATAAAAACTAAATGGATTGAACAACAGTATTGGAAGCTAAGTCAAGGAACTCTCTCAGAAGGAAAAACAAAAACATGAAGATGGAAAATAGAAAATTTAGGAAAATTATAGGCTCAGTTTATTTTATTATTTATTTTTATATTTTTTATTTTAATTGTTGTTGTAGTACAATTTCCTATCTTTTACTCCCATCCCAAACCACCCACCCAGCCCTCCCCTCCTCCCTCCCATTTCCACCCTATATGCTCAGTTTAACATGTCCAACATACAAACAAAAAAAGTTCCAGAAAGAACATGGGGTGGGAAGAGGGATGGACAAGAAATTATTATAGAAATAATAGATGATCTAGAATTGAAAAATGTGAATTTCCATATTGAAAGGACTGCTGAGTTTCCCACATTTTACACTAAGCCATAAAACTTCAGGAAACCAGAAATAAAAATATCTTAAAATATTCTTCATCATTATCATCATAGCTATACTTATATACAGTACATTTACTTTTAGCACATTTAGTCTCAGAGACTCTTAAGGGAAGTAGTGGCATCTTACCCTGTTTATAGGTAAGGAATCTAAGGGAGTGAGTGGTTAAGGAACAGTGAATAAACTACAGAGTCAGGGTTTAAATCCAGGCTTTCTGGCTCCAGATTTTACTACACTCCTAAACACTACACTATACTGATTTTTATAAAACCTCTAGAGAGACCAAAAAAGATGGGGGGTGAGGGGAGGGAGACAAACATATCAGATTTCCCAACAGCAACACTAAAGTTATAATGCAATGAAGCAGTGCTTTCAAAATTCTAAAAAGAAATTATTTACTACCTAGAATTCTGTACATGCCCAGGCCTTCAGTCAAGTGTATGAATAGCTTCAGAAATTTTTAGAAATTCAATTTTATCTGTGGTGCATTCTTTCTTGGGAACAACTAGAATTCAATAGCTAGGGCGCCCGACACCAGCAGAGGCCAAGGACAGCTGTCCAGCAAGCCCAGGCAGCAACCTGTTCAGAGGAAACAAGCAGATGGCTGCTGGAGGGCTCTCTGCAGAAAAGGAGAGAAAAGTAATAGCTTATGTGATGTTTTTGGCACAGGGGAGAACAGTATTGAGACTTTCTAGCACCCCTTCTGTGCTGAAAGGATGAAACAATGGTAAGTGCATTAGAAAATTAAGCCGAAGAAAAGGGGACAGGATTTAAACTTAAAAAACTGCGTGTGAAATGAAGTGCAATATTACAACTCAAGTAGGAATGATACCTCATTGTCGTAATATTATAAAACCTGAATGTGGATTTACCCAGATGTAGGAATGATGTGTGCTTTGTGTTGCACGATGGAGACGAGGGGAAAGAAGACGCGTTGCTAACTTGCCAAAGGAAATAGCTGGGGTTGAACTCGGGGTTGGGGAAGAGCTGAGTGAGAGACTGCTGCTTCCATTATAAGATCTGTAGTAATATTTGACTTTTTAAAAATAGAAATTTTTTGTGGTGGGGGGTAGGAAGGACTTCTGGTGAGAACCAGAAAGCCTACTAGGAAAAAAAAAAAAAAAAGGTGGATTTTTTAATTGGATGAAAATAGTTAAATAAGAATTAGATGGGCTTTAGTCTGCTTCTCTAAAGACTTTCAAGAAGAAACCAGTTTCAGGAGAAGGCTTTAAAGGTAGCCTTCAATCTAATTTAATGGTGAAGCGAAACATGCACCATTCAAGTGGGTTGAGCAGAATACTGGCAAAGTGAGGAGGGATCCCTGAACTGGAGGGAGGGTTTGGATGAAAGAGCTGGAGCGTGTTGTGGGACTAATGAGGCTTGAGACTAGGAAATCCATCTGTAGATGACCAGAGTGCCAGATGCAGCTGAGGGTTAACTCACCAGGCAAGTGCTGATGATGGCTTTATGAAGCCATGTGGCCCTATAAAAACAATCAAAGCTCTGTTTTCTAAAGTCTGCGTAGCCACGAGGAGAAATGTGATTCAGGAGCTGTTGTGTTCTGGGCCACCAACTCAAATGCCAACCCTATCAGTTTCTCTTTGCAGTTTCATGAAACAGGTGAATTTAGAGTCAAGGAAGTAATATTTCATATGAGGCCCTTACAAATATAGCCATTGCGGATTCTATGTGAGCCTTCAAGTTCCTGTTGGAATTTCCTAAATAGTGGAATTCTTTGCCACCTCAGAAAAATGAATAATATTATAACAGAGAAAATTCATAACCTCTTGTCCTGTCTCTCTCTGTCTCATGCACACACACACCCTTCATGCAATTACGCTTGGTGTTTAATCCCCTGTAACTATGTGAATTTTATACAATGTGGTTTCTTGGTTTGTGTTTAAAAGTAACATGTCCAGGTCCCATCTTAGATTTCTCCCTAATGCCCATAAAAGAAATCTGCCTGTCTTTCCAGAGTTGAAAGTAATCCCCTAGTGTGGTGGTTTTTCACCTCATGGCACACATAAACTAATTACTAAATTCTGCAGCACACAAAAAAATACATTTTTGCCAATCTGACAAAAAAAAAATAGGTATAGTTTCAATTCATTCACACCAGACAGCTATTGTTGTGTTGGCTATTGTCATTTTTTTATTTGACAGTCTAAGAAGAAAGAGGTCAGTGCGCCTGACTAAACAGTCAGGCATTGCATCTTTTAAACGTTCTTGTGGTGCACCAGTAGAAAATTGTCGTCCCAGCGCTGTCAGTACTTTGGTAGAAAAAAGTTCTGCATTGGCCATGTAGGAGATCATGGTTGTTGTTATCTCTGTGTTGTTCTTTATTTCATCGGGTTTAAGTGGTGTGCTTTTTTGGTTAGCTCATCTGTCCCCAGCTGTCTGGAGTGTGAGCTCTCTTAGGCATGCACAGTGCCCAGTGGAGAGCCCTGTGTTCTCCCAGGACCACTGCGCAAGGACCTGAGCCGAACCGGTGCCAGTGAATCACCGCGCCAGAGCCGTGGGAGCCACCAATCACTCTCATGCCCCTAAGGGGAGCAGGGGCCCCAGGGCACACCGCAGCCTCACCCTCTCCCCTCTCACGGGTGCCTTAGGAACAATCAGTGGGAGGGGGGAGAGGCTGCAGGGCAGTTTCTGGCCAGGAGACTGAGATGTTAGGCTCATTGGGCACTCCAAGGGTTATTCCATCATCCCTGAAGTGAAAAAGTTTCCACTAGATTAACAATATAGATCCTTCTGGTTGTAAAAGCCAATGACAAAGTATTGAACCTAAAAGAGAAAAGGATGAGTGACTACTTTATAATGAAAATAAGCTAGAAGTCTGTGCAGTGCTTGGTTAGTATTAAACAGGTTCATGACCATATAGCAAAGGTGTTTCAAGTTGGGGACTAGGGAGACTCCTGCTGCAGTTTGCTCCTTTGAGTCTGTCATCGGCCCCGTGTGCTGTGTGTAACGACGGACAGAAAACACTTTTTAAAAATCACTACCTCTCCTGGGAAGGTACTTCAGCCACCCTTCCCTGGGAGGTGCAGAGAGGAGGGGACAGACAGGAATGACAACATTTCACATATAAAGGCTGCTTGCTCTTAAGTAAAATTTTAAATTTTTTATTTAGTGATACAATTACTTTAACCTTTCCTTGAGGGCTTTGTGCCCTATTTTAGTAACAAAAGATCAGCTCCTTCCAAAAATGCCTCTAAAAGTCACTTTCAAAAGAAGTGAAAGAAACTTCTCAAATACCAAGAGGGAGGGGAGGAAGATCCTGCCTGTGAGGTGCCAATAACCTCATTTGGAAAGTAATTATATGTGTTAGAAAGGTAATTCTCCACTCATCTGTGTGACAGTTTAACAAGAATCTAACAGACTTACCTGGCAACTTGAACAAGTTACTCTAGCTGCAAGTTAAGTGCTGCTGGGTCGTGTGTTTTGTAGGAGACGTGAGTATCGGGGGCACCTTTTTTCCCTTCCCATGATCCTGGCATCCTGAGAAAACCACTGTATTCTCTCACTCTGAGGGCCTGCCAAAGTGAGGGCTTTTGAGTACCTTTTTATTGAAATTAAGTCTTTGACTTGCTATTTATGAATTGCCTATTTGGGATGAGGGAATGCTATAATTGTTTAGGGACAGGTGACCAACGTAAAGCAAGGCAATGATGGCAGCCGCTGTAGATCTGACACAGCTCAGTGGGTGGGCTTCATGGAAATAGAAGTGGAACATGAGTAAGTTTGGTGCAACCACTATGGTAAACAGTATGGAGGCTTCTCAAAAATACTCAAAACAGAACTGCCGTGTGCCCCAGCAATCCCGCTTTTGGATACATGCCCAGAGGAAATAAAAATAGGACATCGAAGAGTTATCTGCACCCTGTGTTCACTGCAGCATCATTCACAATAGCCAAGAGGCGGGCACAACCTGAGTGCTCACCACTGGATGAATGGGTTAAGATGATGTGACATATTTATGAGAAAGGAGAAAATACTGCCATTTGTACTAACAGATGAGTGGGCCTAGAGGGCGTCACACCAAGTGAAATAAGCCAGAGAAAAACAAACACTGCATGGTATGACTTATATGCAGATTCTTAAAAAAAGAAGTCAAACTCACAGAAACAGAGTAGAAAAGTGGTTGCCAGGGACTGAGGGTTGGGGGAAACAGGGAGAGGATGTTAAGGGTACAAACCTTCAGCTATAAGAGGAATTAATTCTGAAAATCTAATGTAAAACATGGTGACTGTAGTTGATAACACGGTATTGAATAATTGAAATTTGCTAAAAACAGTTTGTAAATATGTGAAGCAATGGATGTATTAACCACAAGGAGGGAATTCCTTTCACAATGTATATGTATATCAAATCACCACAATATACACTTTAGACATTTTGCAATTTTATGTCAATTATATCCCAATAAAGCTGAAGTTTCAAAAAGAAATAAACCAATAGACTCAAAGAAATGAGGGGAAAATAATAAAATTAATATCCAATCTTAAAATCTACCTTTTGCCTTAGAATATTTTTAGTAAACCTGTTTGCACACAATATAAGAACTATTCCCTCAGTCTGGCTGAAGTTGAAACCGCATTTTCATACAAATCTCAGGGCGTCTGTCTTCCTTGGAGCCCTCTACATGTGCCATCTTCCTGGCACCTTACTGATTTTCTGGGCATTTACTTTCCTTTTTGCTGTTAATTTTATCTGTCAAATGCTTCAGTGGACACTTTTCCGATGTCTTTGAAATTTAATTAATATTTGCCATGTTGAAGGGCATCAGTGTGAGGACCTGTGTTGAAAGGTGAAATTAGGTCCATGGTTTGTATTTCAGTCTGGAAGCTAGAGCATCACAAGGTACTTATTGTAGTGCACTAAAAAAATAGTATGCCTGACAAGATCGGTACCCCTGTTAATTTGTGGTCTTTAAAACAAAAAACAAACACCTTTAGGCAAACCAAAAACAAATTATGGAGGGGATTATTCTCTGAGGTTCCTAGGAATTATTGAAGTTTTTATGCTGCAAAAGCATTTACTGCTGAAAAACATTTGGTTGATTTTTTGCCTGTTTTTACATCCTTGACAAGAAGTCTCAGAGGAATCAGCAGTCTAGATGAGAGCCAAGTTTCGTTACTTGACGACTCAGACAAATGAAGAGCTGGGAGTCATTATAAGATGTTCTACCTGGCACATTTCCAGCTCAGTAAAACCAGAATCTTCCCTCTAGTCCTTAGAAAGAAACTGGAAGTTGATCCGCGACGAAGGTGTTGCCGTGATGGATAAAACCAAAGGCCTCTTCCTGCCTGAAGATGAAAACCTGAGGGAGAAGGGAGACTGGAGCCAGTTTACCCTGTGGCAGCAAGGTGAGCTCCTGACTTCTAGATTGTTCTCCGCAGCTAGTCATTGATCGGAAGTGGGCCCTAGCCTGGTGACCTGTCCCAGAGCCAGGGTTCCCCAGTTAATGGGAAACAGCCCAGAAAACACTAGATTATCAAATTCCATTCATTGTTTTCCAAAACTACACGTGAACACTTACTTGTGCGTGTACATGTAAACAAATGTGTACGTGTGTGTACTCACGCATGTATTTGTATAAACATATGTAATAGTATTTTGATTTTTCTGGTCTTTTCTGTTAAATGTGTTACAAAGAGTAACTCTGCTGTGTTGGCCTATCTGCAAAGTCTACCATGCTCACCAGTGCCTTAGAAAGGAGCTTCCCTGAGCCTCATCACTCCTGAGAAGTAGAGATAATCTTGTGTGACAGAGTGATAGCATTGAGGGTAAGAGTTGATAAGACCCGGGAGTGACAAGACAATAGCTGGGACCTGAGCTCTTCAAGATTAGGTAGTAGTTCATATTCACCCTCACATTCCCTGAGAGACGAAGGCACATAGGGCTCTGATATGTATGTGTGTTCGATGAATTCATATATCAATCTACCCTTCAAATGAACAGCATTGAATGTTATCTTTAAGTCTCTTTCCACTTTCTTGAAAATTCAAGTTAGCCTGGGTTAACAGTAGCTGTACAAGAAGGTAAATCCCCTTTGAGGACTAAACAGCACACATTGCACAGCTTTAATACACAAAGTAAATTGAAAGGAGGATAAACAGTTGGTTTATATTAAAGGATAAATAAGCACAATCATTTTTCACAGTTATGCTTTCAGAATTCTTTACACGTAAGAGAAAGAACTACTTCAGTGATATTTTCAAGGAAACATCCCTCAGAAGAGAGAGCACATGATTTCAGGTGATTCTGTCCGCTTTTTGCCAACAAGATTTTTTAAAATGGAGCAGTAAGGTCAAAATGTGAATAACATGCCAGTTTTATCCACTCACATATCACTGAAGCGAGTCAATTATATAGGCCTTAAGCATCGACCAGTTCATCTGATGCCTCAATTCCATGAACATTCTTATGCTTCATAGAAGTTATCGGGCTTTCTAGAACAGTGCTTCAGAATAGCATACATCCTGGCAGTACTCTCTGAAACCAGTCTCTGCTAATGCCTGATAAAGTTGAAATATGCAAAGCAGAGGGCATATAAAAACATTAAGCAAGCAAGAAAGTAAATAATGAGGCATTTCAGTTGGAGGCAACATTTTGACTAAGTTTATGTGTATTTTTTCAAAAATTTTAATTGTGGCACATAACCTAAAAAAAGAGGGTCCTTCTCAGCATTCCATGAATTATTAAGAGTTGTTTCATACAATATTTTTTACTTTCAGAATAATGTTAAGTCCTTTTTCCAGTTTAATGGAATTTGCACATTTTTGTTCTTAAGTTTGACAGAGTGATCTATTATTTTATTAAAAACCTCAAAAAGCTCTCACTTTATCTAATTCTTGATTTTATATTTTTGTTCCTCCTGTTCCTTTTTAAACTGCTTATTATTCTCTTAAACTTTTCAACTGGAACACCTTAATAAATTTATTTCATCCTTTCTTTTTCATTAATAAAAGCACTTAAGACTATGGACTAATATCTGGATGCAGTTTGGATGCATTCCATAAGCTCTAATGTATGCTATTTTCACTTATGTCCTTTCAAAAAAAGCAAAGACCGCATTTCTATCTTGATTTCCATTTTGATCTAAAATAATTAGAAGTGTGTGTGTGTATGTGTGTGTGTGTGTGTGAGAGAGAAGCATGTGTTTTTCACTGGTTTGCGGTTAATTAAGTAGAAATCAATTTCTGGCTTTATTTTGTCATGAAAGAATATGTCACATAGTTCCTCTTCTAAGAAGTTTTCTTAAGGTAAGGCTCTTTGTGGGAAAATAAAAGGTTCTCTGTGGCCTTTTATTTGTGGTTCTGAGCTGCTGGGAGGAATCCAGTAATCACTTCCTGGAAACAAATGTGTAGTCTAAAGGATTTTGAAGGCAGTTAGTATCACAGCTTGCACAGAAGCAGGATGGAATTTCTGAAGGCAGGGGCCCTCTCAGGCCCAGAGACACAGGAAGAATCCTGTGGCAGGTGGGGAAGATGTGGGAGAGGAAGGGCAGTTTTTAAGCCACACTGAGAGCTCAGATCCAGACAAAGAAATAGATGAATATTCGACTTAGTTGTCTAATCTGGTTAGAAAAGGGCACTGCTAGAGTGTTGGAGGCCTTGAAGCCCTCAACAGTCCTATGTTGAAGTTTTGTTCCAGCCATATTCCTATGGCTGGAAGTTTGTTTCTATCCAAGTGGTAAGTGGGAATTATGGTAGATCTCTAAGTCATATAATCAGGACTGAAGTAGATTTATTCCCATTTTAAGTGATCAATTTTTAAGAGTTGGGGGGAAAAAAACAGGATCAATAATATAAATAAAGATTTTTCCCCAGAGATACATTTTTAAATTGCTATGTGAATGTTATGGAACATCTATTATGTTCAGACTTGTCAATTGTCACCAACAGTGAGCACTGAAATATGCAGCTGGCAAATGTGCTACCACACACGTGCACGCGTTCTTCCTTCCGGAGTCTGTAGACGACGGTGCTTACTGGTCCCAGTGCCCTTTCGGCATGAGCTCGGGTTGAACCTCTGAATCCTTCCCAATACAGTGTCTAAGTAGCCACTGTCAATTGATCAGAGTTGTCACACAAGATGAAGCTATTGTCATCCTAGCAGTAGAGCCTTGAACCTAAGAAAGATACAGCCCAAGGCCTTTAAAAATCCCATCTCCATGAATTTCTCATAAAGTGTATTCATGTATAAATGAAAAATGTATTTGATTCTTTCCAATCAGCATGAGCAGTTAGATCTCTTTCTAGAGCCATTTTCCCAAAGAAACAAAGCTTATCACATGAGAATTACTTTCAATTTTGGGAGAAGTAATAAAACAACAACAAAGCCACACTGTGTTCACCTGCTGGGCAGTTTCCTCTTCAGTTGAGCAGCTTGCTGCACACAGCTGCCTTCTAACTCATCATGCCATGAAATGTTAAATTGTGCTTTAAAGCATAGGCTTTGGAGACCAGCAGTCCTGGGCTGGAGGGCTTGCAGCACCCTTGGTGGTGTATTCGAGTCTCTGAGCCTCAGCTTGCTCATTTGAAAAATGGTAATGAAAATAGCACCTAAAGTATGGGGTTGTTGTGAGGATCAGTGGCTCTCATGAAAGGTCTGACACACAGTCATTCAATAAGTGACAGTGATACTATTTGTATTATATAGTAATCATATGTTATGTAATAATAACAATAGTGGGGAGGCAGTCTTAGGTCATGATTAAAATATGGACCCTGGGTCCAGCTGGGCTGGAATTTCTGCTCTGCCACTTACTGTACAGAATGCAACACTAATAGTACCTCCCTCACCAGGTGGTACGCACATCGAATGAATCATTCTAAGCATGGGGAGTGGTTCCTGGTGCCCAGTGAGCACCACAGAACTGTTGTTGTATTGTACCCTCATGATCTCATGTGAATAATCAAAACAATCCATGGCAATTCACAAATGTCAAGCATCTGCTAAAGAGCTGTCCTCCTCACCTCCCACAGAGAATCTGTTTACAGACTAGAAAAGATTTATGTGACTAGAGGTGCTGTTTAATCCAGTCCTGACCTACTGGGAGTTCTAAAGACACCTTCATTAAGTTACCCATTCATTACCTATCATTCAGGTAAGACACACCTGTTCTCCAAGTAGCATGTGCTCAGCCCTCTCCACTGTGCCCACTGGAAGTCCAGCCATCTCTGGTTGCTCCATACGCTACCAGGCTTCCCTTAAGCACTGCCCAAACAGCTCAGAACCCAGAACTGGGGAGTCTTGCCAGGCTGTCCCCAGGTCCTGCATGTGGGAAGGCAAGGAAAGTTAGGGCTTAAAAATGCTTTATGATGACTTATAAGGGACTCTATTTATTCAAACTGGCATTTTTATTCAACTCATTTAGGGCACTCCATGAATAACTAAAAAGAGCAACTAACAAGTTACTCAATTAAGAGGTGAAAATAATACTTAGAAAAAGCTAATATAGATATAGAAGCTGTTTTCTAAAGCACTGAGGTTCATTTGGTTAAGGAGAATACCTTTACATTGCTTTTCTTATAACTCATTTTCAGTACCTTATTATCTAGGACACAACTAACATTCAATAAATGAAATTAAACTCAGCTTTAGAATAGCATTCCTTTGTAGGAATCTTGAATAGGGAATTAAAATGTTCCTAACTTTTAAAAATTCTAATGTTTTATTCCTTCATGAGACCAAGAAATACTGTGTGCATTCCTGAGCACAGCTTCCCTAAGGAATAGCAATTTTTGTAGATGATGAAGAAATTTGCATAGTCTAGGATGCCTAGACTATGTCCCAAAATCTGTTTCTCACACAGTAGCTCATAGAAAACACCATCTCTCAAAGACCTCCTCATGTCTTCATTTAAATGCTATTCTTTATCCACATATAAAGGATGATCTCTACAATGAAGAATCCATTAAACTCCAATTTAAAATATTGTTTCAGTAACTCTGGTGTAGTCCTAGAAATACATTTTTAGGTTAGAAATATAAGCTGCTTTTCTTTGGTGGCAAGTGTATTAGTTTATTGTGGCTGCTGTAATAAATTGCCACAAACTTGGTGGCTTAAAATAACACAAATTTACCATCTTTAGAGATCTGCAGGTCAGCAGTTTACAGCAGTTCTCACTGAGCTTGAATCACAGTGCCATCAGGGCTGCATTCTTTCTGGGCCTCCAGCTTCTAGAGTCTGCTCCCATTCCTTGGCTTGTAGTCCCTTCCCATTGTCACAGTCGGCCATGGCCAGTCAAGTCTTTCTCATTCTGTATCAGTCAGATCCCTACTCTTCTGTCTCAGTCTTCTGCGTTTAAGGACCCTGTGATTACACGGGGCCCTTTTAGTTAATTTAGGATAATCTCTATATTTTAAGGTTTGCTGATTAGAAATCTCAATGTCACCTGCAGCCTTTATTTCCCCTTTCTGTGTAGCATAATGTATTCATAGGTCCCTCGGCTTACAGTGTGGACATCCTTGGGAGGCAGCCTTTATTCAGCCTGCCACAGTATGGAAAATAGGTATTCAACCCACACCTTCTCCTTAGATAGCCTGCATCAAATAGTCCACCAGTGAGCAGCGAATTCTAGTCTTGGCTCTGCAAGCCATTATCTATTGGAGCAAAACACATTGTCCTCTCGTGTGTATGCACGTGTCCCCAGTCCTACAGCGAGGGTAACAATGTAGATCACATTAGTCAAACAGGATGAGTTAATGCTTTACTGTAATTTGTTTCTAACAATGCTCTTATCATTTATTGTTCTAGGGAGAAAAAATGAGAATGCCTGTAAAGGAGCTCCTAAAACCTGTTCTTTACTAGATAAATTCCCCGAGACAACAGGATGCAGAAGAGGACAGGTACCTGGAGTGTTTTCAGTGCTGGGAAGAACACAATTGCTTACTAGCAATAAGGGAATGCTGATGATTACAAAGAAGTATTTATTTCCCTCGGCCCAATGAATGCCTCCTTTCCATTCTCTTTTAATGAAACAATTTAATGCGGTTGATGTCAGAGTTGAGGGTGAAAAATGTTCAGTGTGTACAGCTTTGTGGAAAATGGGAGTACTTATTTTTAGTTCCTTCACAAAGAAGTAAAAGGAGAGTATTAATTTTGAATCTTACGAAGGCTCTAATCCAAAATGACAGTAATTTTGTACTGTCACTTTAATTTAGCAATCCCCCCACATCTTGATAAATGGAAGAACAGTGTGTTATATTTTTTGCACAGATCAAATATTCCGTCATGCATCCAGGAACTCACGTGTGGCCGCACACGGGGCCCACGAACTGCAGGCTACGAATGCACCTGGGCTTGGTGATTCCCAAGGAAGGCTGCAAGATCCGATGTGCCAACGAGACCAAGTATGTTTACTCCCACCGTTGTCTCTCTTATGCATCGCCTCTGACAAGGGATGTTTGTTACAACAAAGCAGTGTTCATTTGGGCAGTTTCTCTTCCTTTTGTAACTGATGTAGACTGAGGTGGGTGTTATTAATCCAAACTCTTTAGTCTTTGTCACTTCTTTGTCCTTCCTATTGGTCTGGAGATACTCCCCAGTTCCAGGGCTGCCTTCTGCAGTGATTTCTCCCCAGAGCATGCACACCTGGTGGATGAGTTTCTTGCTTCTCTTTCTAAATGAACAGACTTGAGTCAGCTGACTTGTACTGAGCCCCACACATACTACACATTGTGCATATTGCATTACCACTTGAATTACTCAACAATCCAAAGAATCCCCCTTCCTGAAGAAAACACCCCAGTGATACTGATGTTCTGTCCTAGAGGAGTCAGCGTGGTGCTGTGGAAGAAGCTGGCTGCCTTGTTCAGATCCCAGCCCTGCCACGTAATTCTGTGCAACCCTAGCTCGTTACTTACTTAATCCCCGCAAGCCTTAGCCATCTTGCTTATGAAACTGGCAATGATACTATCTGCTTTGCAGGATTGTTGTACGGATCAAATAAAATAATGCCGGCAAAGCATTTAGCCCAGATCCTAGCATGAGCAGGGATATGAGTGTGAGGGCCACTTCTCCCCATGCCTTTTCCTGTCCTAATCTTATTACTCTCTTCACCTGGAATTCCCATCCAAAATAAACCTATTCCTAAGATCCAATTTAGTTTCACAAAAGAAACCTCTCTTCTGACTGCCTAGAGTGTGCATAGTATATATTCTCAGTAGTTCTGTTCTTTATCTTCCATTGCTTTTTATTAATTAGTATTATTGGCCTAATCTTTATGAGTGGGCTGTCAGCTCCTGGAGAACAGAAACTAAGTTGTTGGTCTTCTTATGCATTTCTTATGGTCCTTAGCAGAGGACTGATGGGGGTTGTTAGTTGTTGGCAGATACCTCCCTGGCCGAGCAGGGCACGGCACCACAGGGTGCTGCAGGAGACTCAGAGGAATCAGACAGGGGGCCTTCCCCTGCCAGGTGTGTCCAATGGGGAGATAACACAAGCTTGAATGTCGTGACTCATAAGAGAGGCACAAATAAAGATACTACAGATGGGTCAATGGGCAGGTTGCTCATTTGCTGCTAATATTTGGGAATCTTCGCAGTGGTGACTTTTAAAGACAGGAAGGATTTGGATATTGAAAGCTTGGAGAAGGAGGCATTTCAGGCTGAAAGAATAGCATCAGTAAAGGCACAGAAGCCAAAAATTGCAGGCCACACAGGAGAAATGTTGAGTGGCTTCAGCAGTCAAGAGTATAGGGTGCTGTTAGAAGGTAAACTGATGCACATTAAAATTTTCAAGAGTTTATTTGAGCAAACATCAGTTCCAGTCAGGTAGCATCAAACCAGAGGTGGTCAGGAGTACTCCACTAATAGATTTTAGGGGAAAGGTCTTTATAGGGAAGACCCTGAGACAAAGGGAAGAAATTATTTGGCTGATTGTAGCACCTTGGTTGCCTTATCTGGGAAAGCCTGGTTGGCTGTTTGTGACCAGTTGTTCTTAAATTGCACTTTCTCAGATTCAAGTGTCCTGACTCAAGCTTAGGTTTTGGTTTGCTCATGTGGGCTACCAACATGCTGGAGTCCCCTCAGGCTAATGGGCTCCTTGTTTAAATTGTTTAACAGTACATAGAGAAAAAGGTTGGAAAGTAAAAGAATGGATTAGAAGTTAAATCCTAGTGGTCTCTGATACCAAATGAATGGGATTGGTCCTTAGTTAGGAAGTGAGTCTGGAAGCCATGGGTGAACTCTATTATATGTGGGGGGATGGGAAGAACAGTTAACAGACTGTCATAGTGGCTCACAGAGGAGAGCTAGAATGGGGATGCTGCAAAGAGATGGAAAGTAGAAAGCAGGTGCAGAAGATTTTATCAAGATTGACTAAAGTGAATCTTAAGTGTGTGGGGTACAAGGGTGGAGAAGGAGGTCCAAGATGACTTGGCAGTTTCCATTTCAGTCTGTAGGAGGGTGTTGATACTTTAGCCGATAGTGAGAACTTGGCAGGCACAATCCAGGTTCAGGGGGATGGATAGTGAATTCAGTGTTTGTGTGTATTTTATTTAAGTTGCTATTGGAAAGAGAAAGGAGAACCAAGAAGGAGATGGGGCAGCAGAGGGCAGAGTTGGGAGGACAGAGAGGAGGAATGACAGATGGCTGGACAGGGGAGGTTTCTTCCAAGGTGGAGCGGATCTTGTCAAGCCTTTGGGAACTCAGTTTGGGTCTGCATGGTATCTCTGCCAAAGGGAAGAGGAGTTAGGGACATGGCAGGGGACCCAGGGAATACACAAAGGAAGTGGGATGATGCTGGGGAAGGCACAGACTGACAAGGCCAACTCCTTGGAGATCAGATATGAGCCGTGGGCAGCGAACATGGGAAAGGGTGCCTGGTCTCATTCCTAAGTACCACCTTAGGGTTGTAAACTTGTTGTTTGCTCTCTCTGTCTCTGTCTATTCTTCCCTTCCTTCTGCCTTCTATTTATTTGTTTATCTTAAAATCTGTCTGTAATGTCTACAGATACTTGGGGGAAAATACTAAATAAAAACCCACTTAGGAACAGGCAGGGACAAGGAAATGTGTGGAACCGATCCTGGTCACAAGAGGCCCAAAGTGGAGAGAAGCCCGGGTTGAAGAACGGGTGTGGCATTCTAGCAGGGGAGCAGGAGAACAGAGTGGGAAGTCTCAACAGCAATTCAGAGAAGGTTCAAAATGCAGAAGTGATGCTGGGAGTCCTTCCCAGAATCGCAGCAAACACCCGGCGACCTTGCTTGACAAAGGAAACAACTGCCAGCCCCTCCCCTCACCTGCCAGAGGTAGGATTTTAAGCCCAGTCTTGCACCTCACTTGGAGGGTGATTATGAATGAGAATATTAGCTTGGCAGCCCCTCAGTTTCCATTGTGCTAAAATGCAACCTACTTCAGGTGACAGTAAGTACCTGCTGATAACAGTAATTCAAAGATTTTGTATTTGGCACAGTAATTATTAAAGAGTATTTGCCACGCAGCTACCTATGGTGAGCCAGGGAGGCAACTTTCTAGAGGATGAAATGCTTCCTCTTCTCATGTCCTTGCAGAGCTGGTGGGCATCAGTGCCTTTTGGCCTACTTATGATCGCTACTCAACACCCTCCTCTGTTAGGGTAGACAGGCAGCACCAGGGAGTCTCCCCCATTGTCCAGGATGGTGCAGGGGGAGGTTCTTGCCCTGAGCGTGCCAATGGCTAGAGAGATGAATGGAGAGGGCCCCAGCAGCCAAAAGCTAGCAGGATGATTGGATAGAGAAAGAAAGCTGTCTTCTTTCTATCCTTGTAAGAACCTCAAGTTTTAGCAGGGAAAGGAGATGGTCTCTGAGATGGAAATCTACCATTCACCAGGTTGGCACCTGAATAAACCTCTTTTCCTTTTGCACCAGCACCTGTCTCTTGAGTTTGGTTTTCGCCACCACAGGCAGCCAAACCCACCTTCTTCAGTTTCACCCCCATGTCCCTCCTGCTGTCCTTACTTTATGTTGTGTTAGATTCTCATCCTTAATAATCCTTAATTCAAGTGTGGTTGGGTCAGGCTAAGTACTTGATTACAAAAATAGTGCTTTTCATAAGAGAAATGTGTTAATTAAACTAGAGTACTGTGGAGTGCCTATAGTGAAAATAGCTGGATAGCTGAAGGGTAGACAGTTTGTGAAGTCTGAGGACAGAAAGACTATATCGTAAGAAATCTGGAGTTCCCATTGTTATTGTATCAGTGTGGAAAGAGAAGCACACATATCAAGAATCAGGCTTCCCTGTGCTAGGTGACAGGACACCATTCATCAGAGCTTCTCAACTTCCAAGCGTAGGTAGGTTACTTGCAGCAATTTGTGCATGGTAGTTCTCAGGTATGAATAATCACATGGCTACTTTTCCAGCACTATGTGATTCCTGCTAGCATACATATTTAATTTTTCCATCACTGCAAAACTTAGCACCATCTTTTTATCTGAAGATGAGTTCACAGGTGTGCAGCCTTTTACCACTATAAGCAAAATGATCCTTTAAAATTATGCTTTCTGGTTACAAAACAATGCATGTTCCTTGCACATAATTTGTAAAACACAGAGAAGCACAATCATAAACATAAATACTGATCTCAATACCTAACTAATTAAGATCTTAAAGTTACTGGAAAGACCCTCTTTCCAAATAAATTCACATTCACAGGTTCCATGTGGGCACACCCATTTTTTTGGTAGAGGGAGGTCCATCATTTAACCCACTATAATATCGGAACCAAGGTTTGGTCTCAGCCAGTCTGGCTAGACAGTCTGTGCTCCAAGCTTCAACCTTGTAGCCTTACTATACAGCATGGGTGCCAAACTCATTTTCACTGGGGGCCACATCAGCCTCATGTTTGCCTCAAAGGGTCAAATGTAATTTTAGGACTATATAAATGTAACTGCCCCTTAGCAGGTAAGCGAGAGCTTGACGTTGCCTCCAGGTAGAAACAAGGTGCCGGGCTGGATAAAACAAGGTGGAGGGCCAGATTCAACCTAAGGGCCTTGTGTTTGCCTCCTGTGCTGTACAGAGAATCTGGGGCTTTTTGTATTTTGTTGTTGTTGTTTACAAAATTAGGATCATGCTTTATCTGTAAGATGATCACTGTGAACACCAGCTTTCATTTCCAGACATCAGGGTATCAAGGAGAGAAAGCAGCTGGAAGTCCCCAGTTTTAGGCCATTTGTGTCATTCCAGACAGTCCAGGCTCTATGGCCTATAAGATGAGCTTATTAGCAATCTTGATCCAGGCCTGAATGAACTTGAGCCAGCAGATAAACACCCCGCCCACAAGTGGGAATTGCTCCTCTCATCAACCGGCCAAGTCGCCTGAGCTTTGGATGATCCCAGAAAGGAATTCTTTCTTCCACGTTTCCAGGAGGGCCTCCCAGACCTTCTACAAGTGGGGCCAGGAAAAAAAGAGTGACTGTGGAGTTTTCCTGGAGATTCTGCATTATTGCCTGCAAGTCACCAGCCTGAAATGTTAGACAAACCAATATGTTGCCAGGAAAGCATGCGTTGTCATTAGTGTCGGCCACAGGCTGAAGAAATGAACTGGTGACAAGTCACTTAACTCCTCTATATATTGCTGTAGAGATAATGCCCTCTTCCCATATATATCATATATGTATGACGTATACAAAGAGATATTTTATCTATATTATATCTTTATTTTATCTTTGTTATCTATATTATAAAATACAAAAATGTATTTTATAACATCTTTTTTATTAATCTCTCAATTTTCCAGTTAGGAAGACTGTGTAGAAGGCATGCTAGAATATTAACAATAGAAAAGAGACTTAAGTTTTTAAACCCACCGTGAATCATTCATAGATACTTGTTTTGTTTCCATAAAGTGTCTGAGGAGATAATCATATTGTAGATGCTGTGAAATAACCAAATCATTTAGAACCAGATAGTTTAGTCCCTTTCATGTGTTTTCTAGTTTCCCTGAAATCATAATTTGTTTCACAAAATATATCCATCTTCCACCTATAAGTCCACCATTCAAGTTTGCTCATCTGATATTAGAGAACAAAACAATGGCATCTTTAGCTGGCTATGTTTCTAGAAGGTTTGTTATTGAAGGTTAACATTTGTCCTTTTTCTCTTTCCTTTGAACAACTTGGTGAATTAAAAACATCAATCAAGTTTTAACCCCTGTTCTGGTTAGCATGGTATGTTTACGGCCACTTACAGGCATAGCTGCATATCTACACCTCCACAGGGAGTGGCAGTTGCCACATTCGCAATGAATTGTGTCCAGACGTTCCTTCGTTGAACTGATTGTTGAGAGGCTGGGAAGGTGGAATCCATTTCCCGATGGCAACATTAAATGATGTGGAGGTCCCTGAGCCAGCCCCCGAAAGCTTTTAACACATGATCCTTATTAATAGGGCTCTGGAAACAGCAACTATTTATAATACTATTTCTATGGGGAAAATGCATCCTGAGTTTTTACTTCAGATTTCAACATTATGTATCTTCATAAAAGCAAATTAAGAGCACAGAAGTCACATGACCTGGGTTTAAAGCCTGGCTTTCCTTCTAAGTGCAAGTTAAGACAAGTCGCATAATAACCCCTCTATGCCTCTATTTCTGCATCTGTAAAATGAGAAGGACTAGAGTATATCTCTGTGTAGTTCTGTTGTTAAACTGTGTTTATAAAATCCTGTGGAACGCATGCATTCAGTATGTTTGGGTCTTTATTGTTCTCTTGTCTGATTGCGGCAGACAAGGGCTTTTGTCCTTTACATTTGAGGGAGTGAGACCCATCCCTCCTACAACACTGACGGTTCCTGTAACCTGGAGAGGGCACTAGGATGGGGATGAGGGTGGGGCTTTAAGGAGGTAGGAAGCTGAGCATGGGCAGGGCCGAGTCTGGTGAAGGGAGGGCGCACGTACAGATGGGGACTGTGATTTGTTAGGCCTGCAGCTGGACGGGAAGCTGGGGGAAGAGGGGTGCAAGAGCACAGCTGAAAGCAATCCTCCATTTCTCCTTTTTCTTCCCAGTCCCCACCCTGGAACAGGGTGAGGAGGAAGGGGGCAGTGCATCCCATCTCTCTGGCCTCATGAAGTTTTCTCTCCTTCCCTTTCCTCATCCTCTTTTTCTGACTTTCATAGCTCTGTTACAAAGCCCTCTGCTTCTGGGTGAGTCAGGACCAAGAGGAGGAAGGCAAAAGCTACAGAGAGAGGCAGCAGGGGGTTGGACTGCAGGGTGACTCTGGATCCCAGGCCCATGTGGAGAGGAGGCAGGTCCTGTGGCAGCCTGGCTGGAACGGGAGGTATCCTCGGGGCACTATCTACAGAGCCTGATCAAAGACAGTCTTTGTGAAGTTAGCCATCTTTTATTGAAATTAGTATCTTGACATTAAACAAAATAGCAGCTACTATACCCATTTCTCTGAGGAAAACTTATTAAATGTGTCCTGTGAAATGTAATATGCAAACTGAAATCCTAACCAATAGCTTGGCTCAGAGAATTAGGAGAACTTTGTTGCTGAAAGTAGCCTCAGAGGTCCTCTTGTCCATCTTTGTCACTGCACAGATAGGGAAACTGAGGCCCCTGGGTGAAGTATTTTCTTACAGTCACATGTCTAGTTAGCTGTAGTCAGGACAAAAACACAGGTTTCCTAGCTTCCAGAAAAATGCTTTGTCCAGAGAGATAGGTAGGTAGGTAAGTAGATAATTAGGAAGAAAGTGTGTGTGTGTGTGTGTGTGTGTGTGTGTGTGTGTGTATTACGGGGAGCAAGGAGCAGGAAAGGAGGAAGTAGTGATACTGCAGCCCCACATTTCAGTTCCACTATGTACCAGAATTTCTGCTGGAGTCACACTGAGGAATTTCAATAGCTCAGAATTAATAAGAGCTGTGTTAGGTGTCCTTATTGCTGAACTCTGACCCGTTTTTGTATTCCACTCAGCCTGTTTAAATACTGCACAGGCCACCTCAGCATAGCATCTATAGGCACTACTGTTCCCTAGCACTGTGATCTCGAGCTAAAGGCTTAGGCTATAATGAAGCAACTCTAGTGGCTTTCTGCTTCTTTCATAGATCATAATATCCCGCAGACATCTCTCTCCTGGAAAATTAAAATCATGTCATTTGCCTACCTGAGAACCTTTTAGCAGGGATCACTGAGATGATAAGATCTATAAAGTTTTTTAGGTGAAAGGCTCTCTAAGCACCTGGTGTCACTCCTTAGCATTGTTAATATCAATGATAATTCTATGACAGAATTACACTTACTATATATGTGCTGTCACCATTATATCATTATCACGAACTCTATAATACTTTGAGAAATTGAGGAGTTATTTTATATTGCTTTGTCTTGTGACTGTATATTCTCATATCTTTTTGCAAACCAGGAAGAGATGTTCTTCTCATAAGGATAAGAAATTCTAGAAGTAAGCCATGGAGGACGTGCAGCGCCCCACCTCCAACCCTGTTGTGCTGACCCCCCCCCCCCCGCAAGAAAGGGTTTCCTGCACCTTCAGGAAGACTCCTTTCAAAGGCCACTCTGAACACCTTTTCTCCAGGGGGCTTTTCCCATGTCATTGTTTGAGTGTAATTTAGTCATATTTGGTGGAGCTTTGCTCACAAAGCAAGTGGCCTCAAAACTATTTCTTTCCTTTGCGATGAGAGTCCTTGTTTTCTACTCAGAAGAGATCCAGGGTCCTTTGACATCCTTGCATTCTGTCTCTTTCCCAGCAGCTGATGCATCTCTCATTAACCCCAACTCACTTCAGTCTGCATATCACTTCAATGGGGTTTTATTGTCCTTCCTTGCCCCCTCTTTGGTTAATTAGGGGTACAGTTTAGTCATCTAGCATGGTGGATGATTGAAAGACACCAGTTTTTAAATGTTCAGAAAGAATCTACATTTAAGAAATCTATATTAAATAATTGGATATCTTTGCTGTTTTGAGGAAAATGTGTGGAATAACATGGAAGGGCAAGTAGAAGTCTATGAGACACACTTGCCCGTGAGGTTTACAGCCCTGAAGGAATCCTACCCTTCGGAATACCCCCCAGATTTCTGGTTTTAAAAAATTGTTTAAGTAATGGTTTATACTAGTCCATATTTGACTTCAAGTATCTGAAAAGCCACAAACCAGTGGTAACCTAAGTTTCCCCTTTACAGGAGCTGATGTTTCATAAATGAACCAGTACGTTCCAGCCTCAAAAGTTTTTACAAGTTTACAAGGAATTTAAGTTAATGAATGCAATTTTCAAGATTTCTCTCCCATAAAGCATTCTGAAAGCTTTGACTTTCTTGGACCTATTAGATTCTAGTGAAAAATGTCTTTTTGTGCAACCTAGAGTTTTCTGTTTTGTTATTTGAATTACTTGTACTTCTAGTATTTTAAATAGGTTTCAGATTCTCTGCCATCCAAAAAAACCAAAAAATACTGAGAATCACTTTGTGTAAATCACAAAGTATATTTCAGAGACTGTCTTCAATGTTTTTAATATCTCACCCCCTTGGAAGAGTTCAATTTTCTCAAATAAAGGCTAATTCATGAAAATAACCAAGGTAATATTTGGTAGCATTATACCACTGCCCAACATTATCACCTCTATCTTTTGTCTTTTCCCTATTTTTCAGTATTTTCTTTCCTCCTATGTTTTATAATTGCTACCATTAATTGAGTATATATTATGTGCCCATCATATGCTAATCCTCACATCAATTATGCAGCTGAAGATAGAAAGGCTCAAATATACCAAGTAACCCATCCTGGAGCACATAGTAGGTAATGCAAGGGCCAAGAGCTGTAAATCTGCTTTTCTTCAAAATCTGTGACTTTCTATCATGTAATCACTTCACTCCCCTCTCTCTCCTACCACACGCTACCTTTCGCCTTTCCCTTTTTTTCTTACATAATTGCGGTAAAACACACATGACATAAAATTTATCATCTTAACTATGTTTAATGTACAGTTTTGTGGCATTAAGCATACTCATTTAGTGCCGTCATCAGCACCATCCATCAACATAACTCTTTTCATCCTGCAAAATTGAAGCTCTGTGCTCTCTGAACAAGAGCTGGACATCGTTCCACTTTCCGTCTATGTGAGCTGACTACTGTAGGGATGTCATATGTGTGGAATCACACAACGTTTGTCCTTTAGTGACTGGTTCATTGCACTTGCCATAAAATCCTTGAAGGTCAGCCCATTGTAGGCTGTGTCAGACATCTCTCTTAAGGCTAGGTAGTATCCCACTGTACATATACGAGTATATCATACTTTATCTATCCACACATCCGTCACTGGACATGGGTTGCTCCACCTTCTACTGTGAATAACAGTGCCATGAACCTCAGTGTCCTGTTTTCCCTTTGAGTAAACATCCCCCTGCCGCATATTCTGTCTAATTGTAGCTTATCAGTGAGAGCCAGTAATATTGCTCAGTTGCATTGATTAAACCTAGGAAATGACCATCAAACTGTATAAGCTATGGATCATTTCACTTCTTTTTTTCTTGTCATTTTCTTCTTTTTTTTTAGCTTTGCCTTTCAAGTTTGATTTTGCATGGTAATGAATAGATAGTCTGTCATTTATTTGAGTGTCTCTATTTCTGCTGAGTCTATTTATAGGGATGGACAACATTCAGCTTACATTTGTGAATAATGTGAAACAAGGCTTATTCTTTATTTATTAGTCACTGTATTATTCTCCATATGAACAACTGTAAACCTACTTTTGCCCATCCCTGTATTTCTGTCTTTCATTATAGTTAGATGGAACTCCAATAGGATTCTTTGAACCTTCAGAGGAATTATGTCAAATAGCTGAGCAACACCTGTTTATTGAATGCAAGACATTAGGCGAGGGGTGTGTGTGTGTGTGTGTGTGTGTGTGTTGGAGGTGGGGGCAGGGGTGGCAGGAGTAGAGATTTGGTTCCCAACTTCAAGGGACTTTTAACTTGTGAGTGTTTGCTACTTTATTAGTTTAAATTTGGAAACATTATTGTCAGATTCTTTATTTAATATGTCTGGGATGAACTTGCCTCCCACCACCCCCACACCACCCTGCTCCCCTAGGACATTTGACAATGACTGAGACATTTTGTCACAGTTGGTAAGGGAGTACTGTTAGCGTCTAGTGGTTGGGGACCAGAGATGCTTATGGAGCATAGGATGGCCCCCAGAACAAAGAACTACCTGGCCACAGATGTCAATAATGCCAAGGTTGAGATACCCCACGGTATGTAATATTATTTAATTTAATGTTGATTAATCACCTAGTAATGAACATGAAAAGACACAAATCATTTTAGTGCTTGTAATCAAGCACTAGCATTTTCCCTTCTATAATTTTAATTATTTGCTAATCCAGAATATAAAATTTTAACTTCTTGAGTGGAATTTTAATACCTAAAGAACATTTTCTAGTAGAAAGGTTTTACTTTAAAAATATAACTTAGCATGTAATATATTGGCAATTGATATCTTTTTGAAAAAGAAGAGACCATTGCGTGGTTAATACACTTTCATTGGATTTGAAAGGCATTGTGTGATTGCTCCCTGCATATCCTTCTCTGCACTGCTTTGTTCAGACTACAGTATATTTAGATGTTGGCCCCTGTATAGATATTTTAGGAAGCAGTACTCTTGGCCCGAAAGGGATGTTCTGATAGAAAATACTCCATGGATTTTCCATCAAATGGAACTTTTTAATAAAATGGAACTTTAACAAGTGGGATGGCTTGAAAGGAGAATCATTTGGAGACACACAGACACCCTGCCAGGTCTCCTACGGGGCACAGAAAAGCTGGACATCCGGTCACTGTGTATAGGTCTGAACTCATCTCTGAACCACCAGGGAGGATTCCATGGTGTCACTGACCAGGGAGCTGGCCCGGGCATGGGTCAATGGGGCATACGTTTGAATGTTTGCCCAACCAAATGAGCCTTGCCTAGGTTTGTAACAAGAATAAGTGTGTTCTTATCATCAGTCTCCTATTCTTTGTACACCTTCAGTGCTGAGAGAAGAAATTTGGTGTTCATGGTAAGATTCCTGAAATTTCTTCTTAATCACCAAAAAACAATAAATCCTGGCTTGGCGGTTCAGTTAGCTGGTCATATTGCAGAGATTAACATGACAGTGCCTTCCTGCATGTAGACATGAATCCATCCTCAGGCATCGGAATCACAAGCACCCATGTTTTTCTGTTCCAGGACGTGGGAAGAAGGCAAGGTGCTCATCTTTGATGACTCCTTCGAGCACGAGGTGTGGCAGGATGCCATGTCTTTCCGGCTGATATTCATCGTGGATGTGTGGCACCCAGAGCTGACACCCCAGCAGAGACGCACCCTTCCTGCAATTTAGCATGTTGTGCGGGCTTGGGACACACTGGAGAGAGGCTTCCTGTCTGGCTCTGTCTCCTTGGTTGTGGGGATAGAAGTTCACTCAGCAGTGCCCTTCATGTCCTTGATTTACAGCCTCCTCCTAGGGTTAGAAGACACTAAAGGGAATATTTGCCTTGCTGCAATTTACATAAGAAATGCCCTGATGTATTTCATCCCCTGAGAGCACCATTCTGGTGCCTGTATTTCAGGTAAATACATGATAGCTTCTACCTTGCCAGCCAAAGATATTTTTTTTTCCATTTAGAATGGGCTAAATCAGTGTACAGTGAGAATACATATAGAAACTGTGAATGGATTGTTTTAGCTTGTAATTTTTCTATGCAGTTATATTTTTCTAGGGTAGCTAAGTGATTTTTTGTCATCACATACCACCACTTTTTTGTTGATTTTAATGACAAGCTGTGTAAAATGCTTTACTTATAGCTGTTTAGTGGTAACTTTCCTGCTGAACTCAGACTTCCCTTTTTTAATTATTTTTAGACAAAGACACTCATGAAATAAGCAGCTTTATTTTCCTAATACAAAGGAAAAACCTGTAATTATGCCAATGTCTATGAACTGTACAGCTCCCTACCCACTGAGTCAATTTGCTTTTTTATCTTCATTGAGAGCCAGTGTCTGCATTTCTCTCCTCCCTGTGAGAAAGGTGTAGACACTGTCAAAGTGGCATTTCTTGCTAAGAGGAAGTTTTTACAGTGAAAGGGAACATGGGATCACTTTATACTGAGTTAAAAAAAAGCCACATGTAAATGTTTTTAATGCCAAGTGTTAGGGCTGAACAAAAAAAAAAGGAAAGTTTTTCCAAGTAAAAAATTTTCTCTCAGAATCAGGTGGAGCGGTAGCAGCCATGGCTCTGGCTGCAGGCCCGGTTGCTATCCAGGAGACGTGGCTGGAACACGAAGTGTCTTTGCCCGTTGTAGGTCTATGTGAGTGACAGAGTCCGTGATGGATTCCCACAAGTTTGCAAAAATATGAAGAAGGCAGAGTGGAAGACAGAATGCCAGGATCTTTGTCCTGAGTGTAGGGTGTCAAGATTGCTCTCCTCTCTGAAAGAGCTTAGGAGTCTTCTGGCTCTTCTGCTTGAAAAACTTCTGCCATTTAAACATCACTTTGAAATAGCAATTATTATCCATAACTTAGTTTTAATATTACCCACAGCATCGAAGTAGCTGTTGAAAAATGGTCTTTCCTACTCATTCCAAAGATGACCAAGTCATTCATTTGGTAGAGTATTAATGCATTAAATTTTGTTTTTAAAATTAAAACTAACTAGGAATGTTAGCTATAAGAATGTAATAATATCAGTGCACTGAACTTAAGCCAATATGAACAAAAATGCTGGAAAAATGATACATAAGTTACCAAGTATCATTTATAGGTTAAAAAAAGAAACACTTGCGATTTCCATCCAACGAGGAAGAAGGATGCTTTCTTATCTCATTTAAAAAACAGTCCTTGGAAATTCAAATGGACTTTTTTTGCTTGTCCTTAAAGCCCATTTGCTTCTAGGAGAAGTTCGCAAACTATTTTTTGTGTTCCCTTCTGTTTTGCCAATGTTCAAAAACTCACTCGAATAGGTGAAGAAGTATGTAAGGAAAATAGCAAAATTAATTACCAAAGTCCAGAAGAAAAGGCATACTCCTGAAAAATAAAAAGGTATTTTTGTCCTTCAGTATTTATTGAACAGAGGAAATGGCTGACAAAGGACAATACAATCAGTGCTTGTGTGGTAACATTCATGTCACTGACACAGTTTGGTTGTATGTATATTGCATACACAAAGAAATTCAAAGAATAAGTTGTCAATGTTGAACCATCATCTTACAGTCATGTAATGAAATCATGGAATAGAGTAAAAACTAGCTCTTCACTTAGTAATTATAATATGGTATTTAAAATCAGGTCACTACAGGATCCTAAATATTGCCAATTGAAAAGCCAGAATTGTCATTTCTGTTGCAAAGGGTTGGCAATAATTGCATTTTAGGTATTTGGATTCCACAACTACCTTATAAACCAAGTAATAAAATGGATTTTCTAATTCACTTTAATTCTTCATCTTTCATCCCTGTGTCGCGGTATATAAGAAAAGTGTTTCAGTCACTGCATTTGGTAGAATTATTTCAACATTAATTTGAAATGTCTACACAAAATGAGTTAGTTTTATTAATACTGTGATGCAACTGGCTCAGAAATATTTTTAATTCTATTGCAATTTTATTTCAAGGGAGAAATACAAAAATTACTTCTGTTAATTGTCATCAACCAGTAGAAAAAAAATTAAAACACTAGACCCATTGAGAAAGAGATCCATAAATGGTTAAGAACAGTATATAATGTCCATTGAGGGTGATTTATGGCCAGTGGAGTCACCTCTGTCTTTTGAATTTTGAATTTTTTCGCTATAATAAATTAACCCTCCCAAATCCTTAAAATGTAACATCATATTTTACTGCCCATTATCAACTAAAATATTTTTATTTGGCATTGAGCACCAACTGGTCACACTAATGAATGGCCGTGCCATGCAGGTGGCTGGGAGAGGAGGAGATATCTGAAAACACACAGCTGGTTTGGGGCAACACGGCACGAGTGAGGATATCATGTCCTGTGATATCTTTAATTGTATCTAATTTCCTTTGATTGGACAGTTGGGGGCTCATTTCTAAGGAGAATAAACAAAGAAATAACAATGATCTTTGGCATTTCATCCTGCATTCCTAGTCTTCTCTTATTTTCAGCACTTGCATATTTAGCCATCCTTCAGGGTCTTCTTCCAAGATTGAATACCTACCCACTCAGCAACAGCCAGGCCCTTTCTCTACACATTTCACTGGTTGTGGTGGGGGGAGGGGAGTTAAATGCTTTAGTAGCTCTTTTCTTAGCTGTAGTGACCCAAGTGAGGCAACCTGAATGGATTTACCAACCACTAACATGTTTCCAATGGGACCCCGCCCCCACCCCCATATCTGCAGGCACACGTTGCCTGTGGAAGTCACATTGCTAAGATGAAATAATCATATTTCACATTTTGTGCCTTTCTTAAAAGTCTGCTCATGATAATCAGCTGGTAGCCTGACAAAAGATGTGATGTCAAAGTCACTTTTGCAGGATATCAAAATAAGCAAACTGAAAATAGCCAGACCTCGGAAAACATGCTCTTAGGCTGAACAAGTTGATGCTGGTGATGAGGTCAAAGAAAATAATTCAATAAGAATGGAAATTACTGGAGATACTATTGTCTCAGGGCTTTTGCACTACATTAAACTTGACAACTGTGTCTGCCCAGTTTTATTCTGATGTATCTACTTGGAAATGCACTTAATCTTAAATTGCAGAAACTGAAGGTCTCTGGGCAATGCCTCAGAAAATTCTTTGTTCTAATGCAGTGTGCATCAAATTTAGTTTTTCTCTTTTCAATTCATTTAATACCATAAATGTGGGGGAGAGGGATCTTGTTTACATAACTGCCTTGCTTCATCCTCCATTCAATACCCTTACTGAAAAAAAGAAACAAACGTCTCTCATGTCTTTGTTCAACTTTGGCTGCTCCAGCCAAGGGCTGGTGACAGTCATTACTGCGTGGCAGGAGTGGAGAGCCTTGTACCAAACCAAATGCACATGTCTGTGGGGGTCAGTTGCGCATGTGCCTCCTGGGTGGCTGATGCCACTGATGGCTGGCATTATGCGGGACCATGGAGTGACTCAGGGATCAGTCCAGAGCCAGAAGTGGCTGAGTGTTCTCATTCTCTCCCTTCTCCTCATGCTTCAGGGTCCCAGCTTCTACCACGGACTGAGATCTAATAATATGAGAAGAAAGGGAAAAGATATAATTACAAAAAAACTCATGATGGCAACAATTTTGGCATTCAGATTTTATATTTCCCTTATTAATCAAGACATTCAAAATAACTATTTAATTCCCCCCTTTTGTAGCTCTGTCTTCCTTGCTTCTGTGTCTTCTATACCACATTTTTATGGAGAGGAGCATCTTGGAATTCTTCTTTGCAGAAAACTCATCTATTGGTAAAAAGAACGTGTATTCTAGCCACAACTCTGCCCCAACATCTATACATTCTATGGATCTTAAAGTGTATACAGTGAAATTAATTTTGTTTGATTTTTAATGTTTTTAAATACTTCTTAGAGCTTTTGTTTCTCAAAGTCATAGGAAACTGTCATGCATGATGAAATTGTCATGCTTTGGAATGAGACAGTAAGTACAGACTCTACTTACTGGCTGAGGAATTTTTAAATTCTGGACCTTTATTCTCTTACCTGTAAAATAGAATTATCACCTACCTCCCACTGTTGATAAAGACTCCACTAATATACATAATGCATTTGACATGTAATTGTAGTTAAGATTTATGGAGGACACTATTATCACCATTATGGCAATTATAGTAGTGATCTTTAGTTTCTGATATGTCCTTTCATATTGGAGCATTAGCCATTTCTTTCCTGAATTTATAACATGGATTGAAACTTAAAATTATTTTCCAGCTTATAAAAAGAAAGTTATAAGAGCTATCCACATAGTAAACATTCAGTAAATGTTCACATACTAAAAAGAAAATCAGTCAAAACATTAAAAGAATGGTTGAATTATATTGTTCAAACAAGCAAGCAAAATTTACAAATATGTGCAGTAAATGGTTAACTCCATAGGTCTGAGTTGCCCAAGCCCTCCACATTCCAAGGGTCTTAGAATAGACTCTGCCTTCCTCCTCTAAACCCTTGGGGTATCCTGCCTGGTAAGAGTGTCCTTGTATACCTGAGACTTTGGGCCATGTCATGTAGTATGCCCACAATACGATTGACACTGAATGCCCATTTTTGTATGCCTGGGCTTTGTATCACACAGCATCAGTTTGACCTCTTATGGTGGGGAGGAGCAGGAGGAAGAGCTGAAGACTGAGCAGCTAAGATCAATCACACACACACTGTACCTATGTGACTGACCTCCTCTACCCCAATAAAAGCCCAGGGCACCAAGGCATGGGTGAGGTTCCCTGATTGGTGACACTGCACATGCCATACATCATTGCCAAGAGAATTAACCTCTGTTCATGTGACACCACTGGAAGGACAACTGGAAGCTTGGGACTGGTCCAGCGAGCCTTGACTCCACCCTTTGCACCTTTTTCTTCTGCTGATTCTAATCAGTATTTTTTTTTCTTTTTTGCTCTAACAAACTATAACTGTGAATATAACAGCTTTTCTGGGTTCTGTGAGTCCTCCTGCAAAATTATCAAACTTGAGGGTGGTCTTAAAAACCCCCCAAAACAAGCTGTAATTACACTAGTATATGCACCTGGCATTGCTGTAAGTTCTTTACATGTATTAACTTGTTTTTATAATCCTAAAGAATGGCACTATTGTCTCCATTTTATAGATGGGGGAAAATACCAAAGAACAACAACAAAAAAATCAAGTAGCATAGGAAAAGCAAAAAAAAAAAAAAAATACAGAGTGGAGAACAGGACAGGTTTGTCACCATCACACTGGTCCTGGGTACGTCTAAGGCTGCAGAGCTGTTTATCTAAAGTAGTTAGTGTTTCTTCCCCCTCACTGTACAAATAATTCTCTGCCTAGGATTCTTATCTCCACCCAGGATATGTATGTGCCATAGAATGCATAAAATCAAGAACCCAGCAAGCAAATTCATGCAGTTGTCTCAAAACAATGGGTCTCTACTCTAAATATCAACCCAATCAAACAGTTCAACTCTAAATAGGAAGCCTAACCTTTGAAAATGAAATGGATTCATGTTTCCCTGGGACAGGACGAGGAAGCCCCAGGTAGCCCAGCTCTTTTACACATTTTCTGTCTCTCTCTTTGCATTAGTTAAAGCCCTGATGTGCACAGGGGTGGGGTGGATGTCAATAGATTATATCTGAAGCAGAAAAGCCAAAAATCCAGAAGACATGAGAACACACCCAAACAGGCATGAAGAAAACCAGAGCAGCACAACTGCACACCCAGCGCACCACCCCCGCCCCCAGCACCTCGGACAGCTGCCTAAGTACTTTGCCCCAAAGGCTCCGGTGAAAATAGGCGATATTGACGGCCATTCCATTTTAGAGATCTTACATGGCTTTTCTCTTCTTTCATGCTAGGTGGCTTTATTTTACAACATGGCAAATGAATCATAGCCATAGAGTTAAAAGGGACTTTTATGTAGAGTAACCCAATAGGAGCTATTCAGTAAGGGGCCATGCAGCTTCTTGAATATATCCAACTTGAGAACCACACTCCCCCAGCCGCTAGAGGGGCAACTCGGCTAAAAGTTCTTCCTTACGTTGAACTAAAACCTTTTGCAACTTCTATAGACTGTTTCTGGTTCCGTCTGCTGGAGCCATTAGGCCCATATAACAGACTAAGTATTCAGTGTCCTCCAGCCCTCTCATCACCTTCACCAAGGCTAACCAGAGTCCTCTTGTGCCAAGGTTTCTAAAATTCCTCACTCCAGCACCCTCCTCCATCTCTTCATCAACTGGTTGCCCACAGGGTATCATCTCAAAACAAAGTAAAATTATTGCTTCCTTTCTTTCCTTTTTGTATGCTTCTGTTGTGGCAATGAAAATGCACCTAGAATTGCATTAGTCTTTCTGGCACTCATACGACACAGTGCTGAGAGAAAATTTAGCTACATTTACACATGCATCTGTTGAACCATTTCTCTCCCATCTTGAAGGTGCTTATTTGAATATTCAATTATCTTTCTAAAAAGATTTTAGTTAGTTTTAGAGAAAAGGGAAGGGAGGGAGAAAAAGAAGGGGAGAAATATCAATGTGTTGTTGCCTCTCGCGTGGCCCCTACTGGGGACCTGGCCTGCAACCCAGGCATGTGCCCTGGCTGGGAATCAAACCAGTAACCCTGTGGTTCACAGGCTGGCACTCCAACCACTGAGACACATCACCCAGGGCAAATTTCATCTTTTAAAAGTTGGTTCATATTTGCACCTATCTGCCTCCTTTTGAATCTTGAAATTTATTATCTGTCCAAATTATTGTCTGTAATTTTAATGAATATTGAATTTGTTTCCAAACTTTCCCTGCCCCTATTTTGGGAGCCACTTTGAAAAACAAAATTCTTACATATTGAATCTTCAAACAGTCATTTATTTATACTCCTTATGATAGCAAATGTTGTGAATGTTTCCTGCTATATGCCAGGGACTGAGACCAAATGTTGAGAAACCTTCATTCTTTTGTGAAAATACTGCTTTAGTTACCCAGCCCTAGACCCACAAATAGACATGGGATTACTCTGATAGTATCTAGAGGAGAGGGCTTTGGGAGGAGGGAGGCATTAGCTTTTGAAGGAAAAAGAGAGCAAAGCTATCATTCACACAATGACATCATTCACAGTCTTTGTTCAGGTGGCTCTCCCCTCCCCCTGGGGTCAAATTGAACTATGTGATTTCTCTCAATACCTGTACCAAAAGCAGGTACAGCATGCAGGTGTTCTTATCTCAGCCAATAAACTATATGTCTTATGTGAATGGTGGGTCACAATTGAACAATGAGGAGCTGAGCATGCAGAACCACATAAGTTTTCATCTACATTTTCCCTGATGGAGAAGATGACATGGCCTCTACTTTCAGCAGGACATAATTCCATGTGCCTGATCACACAATGATCATTTGATGTAAGTGATACCATATTACGAATGATTTGAAATTCATTGGAAAAATATAAAGCAAATGTTCTATTAAAAAGAAAAAATAGTACAAATAAATGAAACCAGGAGAAACATCCACAATTTTAAAAATCTTGCCCACAGTCCATTTAGCTGAGTCCAAGTGATTTCTGGGAAGACTGATCAACTGTGCACTGATAAAAATGTCTCCACCACTTATAAACAGTGTGCTCAGGAATTGTGGGTTTAGAGTATTAACCTTGGAGGAGCCATTGGCCTTGCCATTCCTTGTCCAGATCACTTTAGTGGTAATCTCTCCACTCAGGGGCTTTGCCTTCTCAAAAGAAGCTTAACACTTCAGCTAAAATAAACATTTCTGACTTCCCTCTTGGGTCCTCTTTCCAGCTCTGAAAGTCAGCTTAACCTCAAGGGCAGGCAGGGGAGGGATTTGAACTATTTCAGCCATCATTATCTCAGTGGTGTAGCAAACTACCCTAACAAAGGCTACATTCTAGCCTTGATAGCCACATTTTGTTTTCCTACTATATTCTCTTTCTTCCTCCCTCTCCTTCCCCCTCTACCCACATCCTTCCCTCCCTGTCTTTCTCTCTTCCTTTCTACCTTCTCCCTTCCTCTTTTCCCCTATAAAATTTGGAATTTTCCTCACTTCATATCATCAAAGATCTATAGCCATGGTGTAATCTTTACTGATTCCAAGGGTAAGTAAATTCCAAGAAGAGTTAATTTACAAATTGACCTACTAAGCGTGAATCAGCTCAAAGCCTCATTATAAAACTTGTAAGAGGGAATCGTGTGTACTGATGCACCATGGAACCTAACACTAAATGCAAGACTTACATTTCAAAATAAAGACTGAGCCTGGCTGGCATCGCTCAGTGGATTGAGCGTTGCCTGCGAACCAAAGTGTCGCAGGTTCGATTCCCAGTCAGGGCACATGCCTGGGTTGCAGGCCATGCCCCCAGCAACTGCACATTGATGTTTCTCTCTCTCTCTCTTTCTCCCTCCCTTCCCTCTTTAAAAATAAAGAAATAAAAATCTTTAAAAAAATAATAAAAAGACTGATATTTTTAAAATTTAAAATAACTGATGAGACTGTTCCACCTGAAAGCTAACCTTGTTACCTTATCTTATATCTTAAACAATTTTTAGAGTTAACAAATTTTCACCTGATTAGTAAGTATTCATGTAGCTTCCAGTGCAACATATTTGTAGTTGTTTTCAAATGTTTGAAGCAACAAGGGTTTCTTTCTGTCATAATGCCTTCAATAATGTCCTCAATAAGGAGTCTTAAGGGATATTTTTAAGACATGTATAGATTCTTCTCTTCAGCTACCATACTGTTCATAATCAAAATCACCCTTACAGGCAACATGGTTATGCTCAACGGGAACAATCCATGTTTACTAAACACAATAAATGAGTTTTTAAAAAAACATAAGTCTAAGTGTTTTTCATGTAAAGCAGCAAATCTTTTCACTATCAAAGTGAAAAAATAAAAAAATAAACCTCCCTTTAATTTGACAACACAATACACTACTATTTATTGAAATATAAAGAAAACAGAAGAAAAATAAGTATTCTGTTCCTTTTTCAGGGGACTATTTTTAAAGTGAGCTGAACATTCAACTCAGTTCTTGCCTATATGTACTATAACTCAAATTTAAATGTATAATGTATTTATATTTAACTCTGATGGGCTTTGGCATGGACTACCCTTCTGATAACAAGGAAGAAAATTCCAACAGAAAGCAAGTGCACTTTTAGAAAAGATAAAACCAGGTTGCTTTTGTGGAATTGGGCTCACATGTAAATAGGACAAGAGCAGCCCTGTCCAACACAGAGCCCTAACACATGGGACCACAGAAGACCTGAAACCAGGTCAGTCTGAACTGAGGTGGGCAATAGAGGTCATGTGTTCACTGGATTCCAAAGGCAGGATGAGAAAAAAGAATGTAAAGCACCTCATTAAGAGTTTTTAAAATTACATGTTGAAACTATAATTTTTGTACATGTTATTAAATTAATTTCATTTGTTTTTCTCTACTTTGGTGACATGGCTACAGGACAACTTAAAATTATATACGTGACTCACACGGTGTCTCTATCAGCCCACATTGGTCTAGAACCTTATTTATTCTATCAAGCTTGTCACTGAACCCAGAGTGATATATTAATCCTCATTTAAAAATTCATAGTCATCTTAAAGAGCCTCAGCAACACTATTAATTGATACTGCTAGTATTTACTGTTGTAAGCCTTTCCACATATTAATTTCTTTAATCCTCACACTGACCTCACAAAGACTCATGTGACACAAGAGCTGTATTCTGTTGCTGTTCTTGCCTGAATTTTAATTAGAAAGAATCTTCATTAGTTAAGACTGCTAATTTGTTATCATTTAGATAAAGTAAACACATACATTTTTAATCTGTAAATGAGTAAGTAACATGAGAAAACATTAGGAAGAAATTTAAAATATTTGAAGAAATATTCTTTCTGAACATAGACCAAGTTTAATGTGAACTTTATGTTACGAATCCAGATTTTTGCTTGTTGTTTCTGCTGTTCATTACAAGGGCGCTCTGAGAGGTAAACTGGTGGGAGTGGGCTGGGCTAGGAACGAAGCCTAAGGGCCTCTTCTTGTCACCATCCATGTCCCCTACTCGCTGTGGGACTCTACAGAGCATCCTCCTCAGTTTTCTGACACCACATTCTTCTACTGTAAAAGGCTGATTGTGGGTGAGGTAATACATATTGTCAGGATGGGCAGGGTATGACAAGTGGGCATCTAGTTACAATTAGCATTTTGGACTACAAATATGGCCACCATTTGGACTACAAGTAATATGGCAACTGAACTCTGACCCAGAAGAGGTGACTGACATCAGACCAGGAGCCACCAATGCTAAGTTGCTTCTTTGTTCACCAAGAACCAATCCTTGGGTCCCGCGCGAAGTCCAGCCATATAAAAACTCCCAGCCTTTCCCTTCTCCTGCGCGGTCTTTTCTTAGCCCCTTCTCCGGGCGGGGAAAACGTCGCCCGGGAGCACAAACTTCCACAATAAAGCTCATCTGCCTGTTTCCATGGCTAATTGGCTGCTTATTTCCTTGGCGGGGTCTAAGAAAACCTTACACATATACCCCAAAGATTTCCAGAACTCCACCACACCAGGTTACAGTCACTTTTGTTCTTGAAAACAGACTTCAGTTTTCAAAGTCCTGCAATTCAGACTTGAAGCTAGTTTGCTCAAACAGGCTACCTCTCTACCTCAGCATTGGTTTTTACCTCCTTCTGAAAAAAAAGCATAACAATACTAAAAATGACAAAAGATGGTGAGATGCAGAACACCTTCCTGAATTTAGTATGTACCCAGTACATTTAGTTTCACAGCCAAAAAGGTTTACCTTTTAAAAATATTTTTCACTTCCATAAGTTTCTAAATGTTGAATTCAAAGCTGCCAGGTGCTATTTAACTCTTTTTCTGTGTCATTGTTAAAGTGTTTTAGATTCTTTCAGGTATCCTATTGTTACAAATGGTCTCTTGTCAAAGTCACAGTATCCCACTGCAGTAAGTAGCTCTCCTCTGACATGTAGCCATCAAGGGTGTTCCATTGTGTACAAAAATTCCAATCAGCAATCAGTAGATCTTGTTGTCCCAACTGAAATCAGTTTAAGAATGTTTTGGGAAAAAAAGACTTCAATTTTATTTGGATTTTTCTAGAATTGTCACCTACAAGAGAGTTTTCCATCACCATGGCTGGTTATAATCAGAATCATCAACAGCAGCAGCAGCAGCAGCATCACCACCATCATCATCACTGACAACAGTCACCATTTACTGAGTACTTGCTATCTGCTGGGTTCTGCACTAAGTATTTGGCCTTCATTGTCCTTGCTTAATCCTCACAATACTCTCCTGAGGCTGGTGGGTTTTGTTTTTGTTTTTGTTTTTTTATGTTTAGACAGAGGAGAAAGGAGAAAGAAAGAGAGGGAGAGAAACATCAATGTGTGGTTGCCTCCCACACGCCCTCCAGTGGGGATCTGGCCCACAACCCAGGAATGTGCCCTGACTGGGAATCAAACCAGTGACCCTTTGGTTCTCAGGCTGGCACTCAATCCACTGAGCCACACCAGCCAGGGTTGAGGCTGGTATTGTTAATTCCATTTTGCAAATCAGGAAACAGCCTTAGTGAATTAATTAATTTACACAAGTTTCCACAGATAGTTGTAGAACTAGAATCTAAACCCAACTATGATTCTAGAATCCATGTTCTTAAACACTATGCTATACTGTATGAGAAATATATACAACTTGGTAAGAAACCAAAGGATGGTTAGCCAAAGGATACACACAGGCATATATATGTATGTATATATATATACACACATGTGTATGTATGTATGTGTATTACGTATATATACATATCAGGAGTTGTTAATATTCAAGTGCCCAGAGAAGCATTTCTCCTATTGTTATTGATGAATCCAATGATTAATATAATTACCTATTATTTATTAAAACTTTATTTTAAGCATAGTGAATGAAATTGGAAGAGAAAAATAGCAGAACTTCATTCAGGAAAAGAAAGTGTTCTAAGAATTACAGGTTATACAATCATACCTTCACCTATAATGACCAGTAGGGTATTTAATACTTCAAGCTTCTTTCTTTTAAATGTATAACATTCACCCACATTCCTGGGAACACCTCTGCAGAACTGTAGTCAGCCAACATGGGAAGTTGATTGGTGTGGAGAAAAGGAGCAGATTAGACCTAATTGAGAGCAGAGCTCGTCTGCCAGGAGACAAAGCAGTCCAGGGCCTTGGACGTGAGGAAGAAGGAATCAGGGAGGGAGCCAAAAAAGGCCATGGTGGAAACTGGCAGCTGCAACTGGACATTCTGTTTAATTCATTTACACAGGAGTTTATTGCCGTTTATGAAACTGTGTATTCCTGTTATACTAATTCACAGCTTTGCATCTGTAAAATAAGAGAATATTATCATATACTCCACCAGGCTATGACAGATATAAGATATACTAAAGCACTTAGAGTTCTCTGAAGGAGAAATGATTGAATTTGAACGGGTTTATCATTTTCCTAACATCTCCCTGAGTATGAACATGAACCACTGACACTCTGCCTGGCCTGATAACAGAGACAGCCCATGTCTGCCCACTTGCAGAAAACCAAAGAAAAGATGGCACACTTAGAGAATGTATATGGAACAGATTAATTGCATTACAAAAGGATTCTTGATTTTACTGAGCAATTTACCAAAGAATGCCTTTAAGCAGAGTGGTCCTGGTGCAACCAAAGTGTGAGAGAATTCAAGGTCATAACCAGTGTATGTTGTGCCCAAATCCTTTGTCAGAGCTCAGGGTATCAGAGGAAGGTCTGCATACATCTCATGGCCCAGCCTATATCTGAACCAACAACTAGCCTTGGAGTCTCTCCGTAACCTCCGTGTGTGTAGATCTGCCAAGTTCTGGGAAACAGAACACAGTGCTCTGTTTACTTTGGTTGTGGATTCAGGGATTCTGATATGGTCAGAAGGAGTGTGAAATATATGTTTTTAACATGCAGGTATTTCTGGAGAATTTCTCCTCTACCAATTAGAACTTAAATAGGGACACAGCAAATGGCTGCAGGTGCTTGCACCTTCTGCTTGAATGGAGTCATGTTTCACTGGAGTTACACCTGCACAGAGCTGTCAGTCAGTTTCAGAGCATCCTGATTGTGTCTAATTATTCTCCTCCCCCTTCATTTGGTGGTGTGTAGCTTGAGTGGAGGGACTTTGGTAGAACTAGAATATGACATTCTGAAGCAGGTAGGAAAATATCAGAAGTTGCCAACAGCTGAGACAATGAAGATGACTCATACCCTTGGAGTTAGGAAAGGATAGCTAGTTTTCTAGACTAAAACTACCTTTCATGGGCCTATTTTTTTGAGTCAAATGACAGTATATTAATGGATCTAAATTGCGTGTTAATAGATCTTCCTTTATTAGATTAGCCTGAGTATCAATTTTTTTCTGAGTATCCATCTCTACTCAGATGGGGTTTAGGAACAGCACATTGTAAGGACAGTATGATGAGGAAGTTGCTTTGCAACTGGGTCTTAGAGACAGGGTTACAATGCGGGGCTGGCAGGAACAGCTTCATCCATGACAGCTGAGAAAAGGCAAATGCCCAAGAATGCGCTCTATAAACCTCTGTGAAAAGAGGCAGGGAAGGAAAGAAGGAGAGAAGGAGGCAGGGAGAGAGGGAGGGAGGGAGGGAGGGAGGGAGGGAGGCCCAAATAATATAAGAACAAATATGATACAGGAGAAAGAACATCTGACCTGGAATAGAGAGAACTGAATTTACATTTTGCCACCTGCTCTTTGTGGGTAAATCCTTTAACCTGTGTATACCTTACCCACTTTATTTGCAACATGGGAATAATCTATTTTATTTAATTTAAACCTATTTTAAATTATCTATTTTTAAATTGTTTTTAATTCGTAAAACCTGAAAAAGTCAGTTTTCAAGAGCCCTCAGAACAAGTCTAGGAAACATCTGTTTCAGAACTGGGGGGAAAGGCCAACAGTGACAATGAACAAGGAAGCAAACGGAAAGTTCTGGAAATTGGGAAGTGCTAGGAAGCAAATGAATCAGGACATGACAGGAAGCAGATTCCTCCTGCTTTAGTGAGGGTGCACCTACACCGAGGTGAAGGATTACTACTATTCAATTTAGATCTTTGTTTTACTTTGGTTCCAATTAAAGATACTAGCTGATTTAAACACACACACACATGCACACGCACACACACACAAACCTTGTATTTCACAATAATGCATCCAGATCTGTAGAATCAATAATATTGGGGAAGGGGGGAGGTTATGAATTCAGTTTTGAACACAGTTAATGTGAGGGCTAACCTAGCCAGTTATATATATAGTTCTAAAGCTCAGAAGAGATTTCTGGAATTGTCATAAACTAGGAACTCAAACACATAAAAAAATATGAACCACAGGAGGGAGAGTTCCAGGGTGAGTGTTGGAAGCGGTAGAAGGTGTACAGGATGTGGTGTCCCTGAAGCCAAGGGGATAGAGGGAGAGTTTCAGGAAGGATGAAGTGTCATGTCTTTTGACCTTCTCCCCAGTAACCACCTCCTCCACAATTCCATATCTTGGGGAACAGGAATGTTCTCCATCCAGCGACATGTACCAGAGACCGCCAGTGACTCCTGAAACCTCTTTTCTTTATTCCTTACAACCACTTGATCATGAGGTCTTGTTGATTTCACTCACTACATATTTTCAAGTCTGTCTTCTCTGTACTGTCGCTCTCACCTCTCTGGTCCTATTGCCGCGATCTCATTTTGCAGGAGCCCCAGTATGTTCCCCTCCATTCCAGTCCATTTTTCTTGTGAGACGGGGTGAGCTTCTTAATAAACTCATATATTCATGTGACTCCCCTGCTTAAAACTCTTCTATGAGTGCCCTTTGCTTATAGGATAAAATTCAGTTTCTTTATGAAGACTACCTGGCCCTGCATACCTTCTCAGCCATTAATCTCCTTACTTTCCGCTCTCCTACATCTTGGTAAACATGCAACTCCCTGAAACTCATCCTTCCTCTCTGAGTGCAGGGTGTTTGCTCCTACTTCTCTTCCTTTTCCCTGGGAAATTATTTTGCTCATCCTTCAAGCCTCAGCTTACATGTAGCTTCCTCTGAAGAGCCCTTCCTGCCCATCACCTCCCAGACTAGATCAGGAACCCCAATATATACCCTTGTGACATGCTGTAATTTTCAAATCTCTTGTCATGGTGATTGTGAAAAAGTTGCTGTATAGTATTTAAAGTCCATCTCTCTTAGTAGACTACGGACCACAGAGAAGGAGCAGCATCTGCCCTGAGAACCACTCCAGCCTCAGCAGCTAACACTTGCATTCACCTCATTTAATCCTCACAGCACAAGAAATAGGCAGATCTATGACTACTTCCCATTAGAAAGAGAAAGCTACTCAGGTCATTCCACAACTAATTTGCATCCAGACTCTGATTTCAGATCCTGGTCTCTTAAATGCTCTCTATTCTATATTATATCTTGGTGCCCAGTAGGAACTCAATACATATTTGTTAAATAAATAAATGAATACAATTTTCAAATACATAAGTATTATAAATGTTAATTGTTAATGGAAATTCAGAAATTGGGAGAAACAGTAAGATTAAGGCGTCAGTTATTGATAGCCCTAAAGGTAATTTCAAATTCTAGTTACAACGACAATGTTACTGTCTTATTCCATTACGGATAGTTGACAATAACTTTCTCCTCACTCTACAAAGTACCTTGTTCCAACAGCATTTGCTGTCATACAGTTTCTTCCCTTTTTCCTTCTTTCCTATCTCCCTTCTCCTTTCTTTCTCTCTCCCTCTCTGCCTCCCCTCTTCCTTCCTTCTTCAGAAAATATGTATTAAGTCTCTTTTATATACTAGGAACTATGTGAGGTCCAGGATATATATTGGTGAGTAAAATAGCACAGTCCCTGCCTTCAGAGAGTACATAATCTATAGAAGGGTGATTTAATATACAAGTAGAACCCACAAATATACAATTATGAAATTGTGGCCCCTATTAAAAAAGAAACAGAATTCAGTAGTAGAGAATAGCAGACTGGGGAGGAAGGGGCTCAGCAGGATGGAAAGGGAGTGAATGGAGAAGCCACCATCTGATGAATAAGGGGTTGGCCACAAGTGAGGCCAAGAACATCCCAGGGCAGGGAAGAGACCTGGCGCCTTGAGGGGGTGGATGGAAGCCAGTGTGGCCAGGGCGTGCCCTCCAGGAGAGCAGCCTTTATCTGATGCAGCAGACCAGAGGGAAGTCTTTGATGGCTGTTGGGCAAAGGAGAGGCATCATTACAATTTTTAAAGATTGTACACAAGACCATATGGATAACAGTCTAGATGGACGGAGAGAAAGGAGCATCACTATCAAAAACCAATAGAGATGTAAGTGTCATCCAAGGCAGAAAGGGGCAGACAGGCTGAGAGCAGGGCAGGGTGGTAAAGAGGAGGTCAGTTTGACAGACAACAAGGAAGAGAGGCAAAGGGGTCTATGTCACTAATGTCTCCTTCGGCTTGGCTTTACTTTCTGTGCCCTGTACCTACCCTGTCTGGCCACAGGCTGGGTCCAGTGCTCCAAAGATACAAAAGGCCCGATGCTGGCCCTATGCATAAAAAAAAAAGGGAAAAAGGGAAATGGCCAATGTAAATCTTACTTCTAACCAGGAATTCAAGGCATCTCCCTTCAAATCACAAAGCCTAATTATTCCTGCTTCTCTGTTAGAAGGGTGAGAATTTTTGTTGTTTGGAGAAGCTTCCATTGGCAAAGAAATCAAAATTCTACAAAATGGAAATCCTTATGTGCAGCATTTGGGAAGAAAGTGCTATTTATCAAGCTGTTCTTCTTTAGTGCTTTGCAGTGTACTTTCTCACCGTTCTGTCATTCAACTCTAACACTGACCCCTGAGGTTATATCCATTTAATAATTGAGGAAGCCAAGACGTGGCAAGGTTGAGTGACTTGCCCAAGGTCACATAACTAAAAAAATCAGTAGAAGAAAAAGAAGAGGACCCGTGTTGAGTAAAATTGGAAAATAAAGACAGAGAGAGGAAAAGCGTAACCACCGTGTCAAAGTCACGCAGCATCAGCAGGCAGGCAGGGATTAGGACATGGCGCATGGCACCTCCAAAGCCCATCGTGAAAAGCAGGGGAGCAAAGTAGAGCAGGGTTCCCGGGTCAATCACCACCGTGACAGGAACACAGGAGTTTCCAGTGAGATGCTGGAAGCTCCACGACACTCCCTATGGCCTTGACACAGAGAATCGAACACCACAGTGTACACACAGTAAGCCCAAATGCTCTCTACCATAAGGTTTGCCTAAATCTAAAAAGAAACTGTAATTGTGTATACAGACAGCTCCTGGTTCTCAGAATGACACTGCAAAGAGATTTTTATCACATGCTATGATCACTCAAGCTTGTAAGAGAGATTCACTGCTGGCTAGACGTTGGGCATACACAGCAACAGCATTATTGGGATCCAGCAAAATGTTTATTTACTAACAGAAATATGCTCACAAGGAAGAAATGTTCTTTGTTTTTCTTGCCTGGACTCCATCTCCCTTCCCAAGTACTTGCATGGGAATGTGGTGCTTGGGCAAACGAGAGTCTCTCTCAGAATGTACACTGTGGGTAATCAAGCTGTTTGAGTTTGAAACTGCACCCAGGCAGTTCACCCACGTGTGTTCATTTCCCTCTAATTCAACCCAACTTCTGCTTTGCCAGGAGCTCAGAACAGTTTATCTCAGAATTTGTCTTGTCATTCTTGAAAAAGAAGAGAAAACATTTTTCTAGTTCCATTCATTTTCTTATTGACCAAATTCGTTGCACGGATGTCCTTTCCCTCTAACACTGTGTGGCTGTGTAGGATGTGCTTGCAAGGAGATGGCTCCTTCATTTATGCCACAGAAGACAAAGCTGCATCTCAGCCAGATATGCAAGCAATGATGAGGCTAAGCAGCTATTTTTTGTTATTGTTATTTAAGAAATGTTAACAAATTCCTGTTAGGATCCGTGAAATACGACAGTACCCAAAAATCTGCATAAAACACTGGGCATTTAGGACTAGCCCAAGAGGTCTTTGCTTCTAGAAGCAATGATGTCTCAGTCTCTGGTTGCCTGAATAGGAATAAGACCCCAAGATAAATAAATTCCATTCTTTTTTACTGGAAACCCATCACAAGACAATTAGGGACCAGCAGAGACTGGGTCTTTTATTAAGAAATGAGCATTAGATAATTTTATTGAACATAATGTCCATATGGGACATCTGTTCCCAGGCCACATGGTAAAACAGGACTTTTTTTGCTTAGAAGAAAAGGGTCCTCCCTCTCCCACACTGTCACCCCTCCTTCTTTTCGTATGGATTGTATTTCATGATGATGTATTGCTTCTGCTGGAAATGAATAGTTATCCAGCAAATGCATACATTCGCCCTATAAAAAGAGGGCTACATGCAGAAAGATCACCAAGGTCATGGCCAATTCTATTGAAAGCAAAAAACAGTTGAACTGACTTTTACCACCCAGGTAGGGACCGAGAGGGTGTAGCATGGCCTAAAATTTCTTTCTGGCTCAGAAATCTGAAATTGATCCAGGCTTTTCCATATGTTCTTCCCACTATACCCCCTCCCCCAAAATCAGATAGCTAACAATGTCTTTATGACACCTTCTCACATGAAGTCCAGCAGGGGTATTTAGGGAATATAAGGATGAAGGCATTTGGTCAAAAAGATCAAAAGAAATCCTATCACGGTACAGCTGGACAAGACCCCAAAGTATTGGCCCCTTTGCTCACTGACTGCAGAGGGTAGTAGGAATGACCCACGAGGGTGGATTTGAAAACTGGGGCCATTCTTTACTAGAGGCAGTAGAGGTACAGCATGGGTTTTCTAGGCCTTTTTCTCACAAATAATTTTCTGGATCTCTGATAAGTATTAAATGTTTAATGAATAAATAAAAACAGCAATGATTACATATACTCAGCCCAACTTTGTCTGTAGTCAGCTGCAACAAAATCTAACCCTGACCTCCCTGGTTATTACAAAAATTGAACATTTTGCCTATATGAACGGTGGAATCCTATAGCTTAAAAAAAAAAAACTTGGGAACAAACACCTTTAAATGTAAATCCAAGAGTACACAAAAGGAGGTTTAGAGTTGTTCACATGGAAGATAATACAAAATCAACAAGAATAAATAATGGTACAAGAATAAATAATAGTACAAGAATAAACTGTGTTCTACTGTACTCACAAATGTAAGCCTACTTCTGCCCATCCCTGTATGTAATGCAGGAAACAGAATCGTTGCTATGAGAAATCATCAACTGGGAAAGTCAGAAAGGACTCATAGCCAAAATGTAATGTGTGTGCTGTTCTGCATGAATGGTATAATGCTGTCACTTTTTTTACTGAGGTGTTTTACTGACACTGCTCTTTTGATCCCATGCAAGACAGGGACCTGTGATCTCAGGAAGGAGATGCTCACTAAATATTTGTTGAATGGATAAGGCCTGGGTGGGCAAAATCACTGATCCCCGTCAGGGATTCTGCACATTAAACACCTATCTGTGTGTCTTCAAAGGCACTCTGGGTCTGCTTTTCCTTGGAATGATTCCATTTGGCCTGGGTGGTGAGGCCGTATCACAGCTGGGTGTAGTGATAACTCCATTCAGCTCACTTGCTGCACAAGGGAAGTAAAAATGTGCTTTTGTGCCATTGTAATTTCCTGGCTTCTAGAAGGAGCCATGGCTCCACTATCATCAGGCTTGCAGTTTCTCTTTTAGTGCTTAGCCTTGAATGCTTACTTGGAAAATTAATAGAAGGAATAACCGGACTGCTGGAGACAATGGCAGGGGATAGGACTATAGAAAATACAAGCATTGTTCCAGAAGACAGACCCAGGTCATTGGGCTCAGAACAAGGAGGTACTTCCTAGAGCCGTACTGCAGGGCACATGCTGCCTTCCCATCCCTGGATGATGCAAACTGTGGCTGGACAAACAGCCTGTGCTACAGAACTGACAACCATATCAGGTGGGAAACAAAAGAAGTGATCTTTAAGGCCTCTTCCAATTCTGTTTTTGATTTTTCCATGTCCTTGTAGATTCTGAGGAATCAAAAGATGCTGTGAATGGTGCTTCCTCTGTCCCTGTAATTTCCTTGGTCACTGCAGATTCAAGGCACCTTATGGCAGGCACAGCCCAACATCAGCCGCTGTCCCTCCTTGTCACTGTGGTACCAGTCATCTCACTGTTCATCCTGCTGATGCCTCAAATACCCAAGCAAAAGGTCAAGGATGTTGCAGCAAAGGCTGCAAGAGTGAGCAGGACACCTTGGTGGTCCCAGTAATGCTATGAGATGTGCATGCAACGTGGCATCCCTCTCATGACTCTGCAACTCTAAAACCCATGTCAGCTGTGACTTCCTCCATGAGGATTTCTCAAAGATCTTCCTCGTTGAAATTTGTGGATGCTCCCTCAGAACGCTGAGAAGGTACTTAACACCTCCTTTAAAGTACAATACCTCTCCCGTTCTGTATTGTCCTGCAGTTATTTGTGTTCAGGTCTTATCTCCTCTACTAGGATTTTATAAGGCAGGATCCATGACAGCCTTGGGAAAGCCAGGGTAAATCAACTCTCCATCTGAGTGCTAACGATTTGGTTGAAGCAATTGGATAAATGCACCAAGGATGGATTTTGGAGATAGCATCTTTCATTAAAGATTAATTCATACGTGTCAAGCATGCACAGCATACCTGCTGTGTGTTGTACACTGAGTTAGACTCTTGCAAAGAGGATAAGAATTAGATAAAGATTTTACCTTCTCACCATAAGAATGAAAGCTGTCACCATAATAATGAAAGCCATCACCTCTGTCAACATCAACTCAGGGGTGAAACTTGGAGTCAGGATGTGTCTGGTCAAAGAGATATAACTCTGTGACTGGTCACCTGAAGAACGCTAAATTCCTATTTCATACCACTTGACTTTGGAAGCTCAGACACATATAAGGATATGATGGCCTTATCTGAGACTCTAGAGATCAGGCAGGGACAGGCTGCATGAGGTGTCATTGTCCCTGCCCATGAGGGGCTGGGAGGGGGTTGGCACTAGAGCTGAGGATAAGCTGTATGAGGAAAAGCAGGCAGTGTGCCTTATGTTACAGAGGACACAAACATGAGCATGGAGCCAGCCTGCATTGGTCAGAATCCCAGCTTGGCCATTCACTCGCTGTGTGACCTTGGGTAGTTTCCTAACCTCTCTGTGTCTATTTCCTCATTTGTAAAATGGGAATAATGATACTATCTTCCTTATGTAGTTGTGGTGAGGACTTAAAGACTTAATGATGTAGGTAAAGTGCCCAAAACAGTGTTAGTGGAGTTGGAGTGAGTTGAGTTGTTATGACTGTCCGTATTGAGCATCCCCTTGATTGAGAGTAAGTCAGGACCCAGACCAGACAATTTCACTCATACCAGCAAGGTCAGTCCCTTCACTATAGAGACACAAAACCAACCTCTCGGCCAATGAATGCATTTTCACAGGCTTCCAGTCCCAGAAGAGAGGCTTTTTAGGCATTTGAGTATAATATCCCCAATGGAGCAGGAAATGCAGAGATCTTCCTCCTAGAGATACTTTCTTGGTTTGGGACATCAATATAAGCCCACTTATCCGTAGGAGACCCCATCAGTGACACCCTCCTCTCCCAAATGTCTGCAGAATTCTGCCAGTCTTCCACTGCTTCTGCATCAGCTCTGACCCTCCTTTGCCCACTGAGCCCCTGCATTAGCCTTCTGACAGCTAGTCATCTCCATTCCCTGCTGATTCCATGAGCCTCATACAACTCAGACCTTAGTATGTCATTTCTCTGCTTAACGATGACTGATAGGGAAATCCAAATGAAAACAAGAATGATATGGAGTTGTCCCACCAAATGGATTATGATTAAACTAAAAGTTAGATAATATTAAGTACTTTTCAAGGGTTTGGGGAAGGAGAGTCTCACACATTCTCGGTGGGAGTATCGATTAGTATGGTTGCTTTGGAGAGCCTCGAGGCAGTGTGGACTAAAATTAAAAACTCACACACCCACTGCTCCAGGCTCCAAGTCTACCCAGAAGTACTCTCCTGTGAGAATGAAGAGGCATATCAAGGACATTCATTGAGCCTTGTGTGGAATGGAGAAAAAGATTAAAGCCTAAATGTCCATCAAAAAGAAATGGCTAATCTCATTTATTCATGTTCTGGAGTGCTATGCAATATTGAAAGCATAAACTAAGTCTAGATTTACTAACAGAAAAATGTTATATAACTATAGGTTATAGGATGGAGTATATTCACCCAAAATTTGTATGTGTAAGTTCTAACCCCCAGGACCTCAAACTGTCTATGTTTGGATATAGAATCTTTAAACAGATAATTAAGGTCAGGTGAGGTGGGCCCTAATCCAATATGACTGGTGTCCATAAGAGAAGAGGGACAAGCATGTAAAGACACAAGGAGAACAGGGTCACCTACAAGCCAAGGACAGAGGCCTCAGAAGGCACCAACCCTGCCAACACCTTGATCTTGGACTTCTGGCCTCCAGAACCATGAGAAAGTAAATTTCCGTTGTTTAAGAAACCTAGTCTGTGGCACTAGGGCACTGTAGCCCTAGCCAGGAAGACACTGTACTGTATGGAAAACCAAGTGGAAGGGTCTACCCCAGCCTGAAAACAGCAGTTACCTATGGAGAGAGTTTGGGATTAAGCATAGTAGTTGAAGGAGAATTTAGCCTTAAAAATAAGGTTTTACTTTTTACGATAAGAAAGCACTCACATATTACTTGTATATCAATTTTTTAAAAAATCTTCTTCTATGGCAGAGTATACAATGTACTTCACCAGCTGGACGCAACAATCTCTGGAACTTTAGACATGTCCACCATCATCCCCCAACCCCTGCACACCTATCTGCCACACTAGAACGTCCCATCTCTCTCATGCCTCCAAGCCTCTGACTGTCTCCCTCTGCTTGGAACGCCTTCCCCCGCTTTCCTAAGCCTGGACTGGTCATTTTCATCCTTCAGAGCTCAGCTCGAATGTCACCACTTTAAAAATAGGTTCCTGGAAGTCGTATTAGGCAGGTCTTCCCCAGGGCCACTTCTCCATTCTTTTGATGTCTTAATCTTGTTCATACTCCCAGTGTCTGATCAGTGTCTGCAGCCAACTAAATGCTCAATAAATGGTCCCAAATACATGGATGTAGGGACGTTTTCTAGCAGGTTGCTTTTCTATCCACTCTGTCTGAAAGGCCCAACATCTCAGTCCATGTGTATTAATAACAGACTCCTTAGAGACTCAGGCTATAATCATGGCATAAGTGAGGTCCTAGCCTTTCGAAGTTTTTTTTTTTTTTTTTTTTTTTTTACAACAGAACAATATTTCTGGGTCACCCAAGTCCCATTTGCTTCATTTTTGATGAAATCAGCTAAGAATGTATTTATTGCAATTTTTTTAAGTTCTGTGCCCATCAAGGCTTTCAATTTCTTAACCCACAATAGGCCCAAATCAAAAATGCCCATCGACCTCTGACTGGGAACCTCTGATAAACCAGGCCTTACCTCTTCATCGGCTTGGGTGAGCACTCCCTCTCCAGGTTGGAGGATGTGTGTTTCACGTGCATCGCATTGTAGGAAGTGTGAGTATAGTCATTTTCATCGCTGTAGTCAGGACCGAGTAATGTCCGCGCCCAAGTTCCCATGTCATAGGGAGGAAGGGTTCCTCCAAATTCCGAGGGCAAAAATTCAGGATGTATTAGCTGGTGAAGGCTGTTTAAATTGTTCCCATGCAGGAAAATCTGGAAATAAAAAAATAATTAGCAATTAAAAAATCCAAAACATATGACCGAGCATTTAAGCTAATACACCAATGACAAATTGGATGTGCTGCTGTTGATTACGGCATTTAAGTAGGCACTCAGTTTTGTGTCTATGGCTTTGTCTTTATGAAATGTTAATTTATTGCTCAGAAAAGGGGCTGATTTAATAGTGCTTAAAAATGAAGTTCATGAACAAATTGGGTATTATTTGGCCATGGCCCCAAATTTACAGAGACAGCCATCCCTAATTATTCCTACTGAGAAGAGCAGTGAAGCAGACTACCCACGCCCCCACCATGCTTCCACACACCTCCGCATCACTCTCTTCGCTCCCCTGGAGCATTCTCCGCCCTCTGTACCTTCTCAGTGCTCCCCATTATTCCCAGGCCCACAACAAGTGGCAGCTTCTTCCCAAGTCTGTCCCAGTGACACCTGCCTACTCTAGTTCTCCAATTTCCTGCCCCCCAATTAACTCCTTATTAGCTGCTAACTTCTATTTTTTGGTGATTTGTTCATTTATGTCTTGCTGGACAAAAAGAACAGAAAGATGCAGAGAAAAAGATGGTGTTTTCTTACTCTTCTAATCTGCTCCTAGCTCCCAGGGTCATGTGGGCACAAGGTAAAAGTTCAATCAATTCTCAGTGAATGAAATTGACAACTATGACCTGGGAATTTATCGTGGAATATTATTGCAGCCATTTCCTATTCGGGTCTGGACTGAGGGCTAATCGCCAAGCAGGTTTGCACCTTCTAAACACATAATGGATGGTGATGGAAATTGGTCAAGCAGGGGAGAAAACAGCCCCAAATTATAACTATTTTTTTACCAATGCACAATGTGGATAGATAAGACACAGGCTGATAACTACCACTGCCTGCAATTTAGGAATTGACTCCTGGAAGTGCATTTAAAGTACACCTGTGTAATGACATTAATTTCCACACTTCTTCATGTTGCAGGCTCAGTACACATAAGTATAGGACCATCACACATGTACACACACACCCCCAGTTAATCATTATGGAATGTACATGTGATTTTCAAAATATGTAAATACAGTATCATAACATGCCATATAAGTACTATATTGTACTATATTAACAATATACTATATTATGGGATACCACATTAGTATATAATAAACACTTATTATCTTGTCCTGTTGTATTGGTTTTAACTTAAGATGTAATGGCATCATTTAAAGAAGAAAGGGGCAAGAAGCTAAGTGCTAAAATTCTTCAGAAGAAAACTGTACATTTTCTGAAATTGGATTGGGTATGACCAAATTTTAATAACAATTATTTCTTTTGAAGAAATTCACATGTTCTGGCTTTTGAAATACACCTCACAGGAGGAACTGTAGTATTTGAAATGTAGAAGAGTTGGACCTAAATACCAGCCTGCTATTAAGAGCAAACATTTGTATCTACCTATTCAACGCCTCTGGTTCTTCGAAGGACATGGAGAGTTTTGGAAACTGGCCCTTTCCTGGGAGTTCCATGGGATGGAGAAGCTCAATGGGTAGGACATTGGTTGTTCTACCTGTACAATTCTGTTCTGCACCCGGAGCTCCAGAAACTCCCTTCTATGACATAGCACCAAATGTTGATTGCTTGGTGGGAGGAATTCTTGCTGGCTCCTTCCTGAGTACAAGATGAAGCCAGTGGGAAACCTGAAGCTATGTTGGAAACAGTCTAGAGCACGTCTCGGTTCTTAGCACTGTCCTGAGCCCCGGACAGACTGCAAAATGTCCCAGAATGTCTCTGCCTTCTGAGGCTGACTAGTTCTAATTCCCAATTCCACATTTGTTTAGTGCCAGCAGAATGATTCCTCCTGTACCCTATTGCAGTGTTCCTAAGGACCTGGAAGCATCTAAGGTCAAGGAGTTAGGAACCCTGAATAGTGTGTGTGTGTGTGTGTTTGTGTGTGTGCGCGCGCGCGATGTGCCAGGGGGGTTCCCTCACATCATCAATCCCCCACAATACTCAGAGCTCTTCCCTAGCATGGGGGCCTCAAGCAGAGGGGCACATTTAAGATGCTGTAAGAATGCCCCTGGCCAGGTACCCTTCCAAGGTGTTGCTCTTGACCTGAGAAAGTAGCTGACATCAGAAAGCTTGAAAGAAAAGGGAGATAAATGGTAAAAAGAAATCACAGCCACTGAGTCTCTCCTACATGAGTGGCATTCTTCTACCTGTTTTCATGTGCTGTCACATCTAATTGCCCCAGCAGTTCTGTAATGTGGGCACTAGTATAAATTCCCCATTTTATAAATGAGGAAATAGATTCAGAGCAGTCAGTGAATATTCAGTTTCTCAATGAATCAAAAAGCCATAAACAAGGCCAGCTTTTCAAATGTCATCAGCTGATACAATCAAGATTTTAAAAGCCTTCTCCATTATTATTTATAATGAATGTTTCCCCAACCTCAAAGGTGATAGATTTGGCAGCTATGACCCAAGTGTCCTGGGGAAAAATAAACTATAAATATTTTTCATTATGATATTACATTTGCAGGACAAAATGCTGGCTATTAAAATATTCCAATAACAGGAAGCTGTTTGACCTCATCACTCCACAATCATTTGCAGTAAAATGGGCATCTGGTGTTTGCATGCCTTCATAGTTTCCTTCGGTATTTTGCTGGGACTCTGAAAATAACCCAGTTCTACTAAATTATTGATTGAACCCAGGCCATTTGCAAACTCCAGCTGAGGCTCAAACGCTCAAGGACTGTAGAAAAGTACAAAAACCACAGAGAAAAATGAGGAGAGAAGGAGAGAGTGAGAGATTGAGGGGAGGGACATTGCAATTCCCCCACTCATCCTGCATTCCTAGCAAGCATTGGGCATTTCTTTTCCTTACCCGCTTCCTGGTCTTGTCCTTAAGAAATGGCTTGATGAGTGTGTACAAGGCATGAATGTACCAGGGCTGGTTGACAAAGTGGACTCCTCCAAAGCGGGCAGGAAAGCTGTCCTGGGGTGGAAAGAGAAACATAGGCCAGTTAGCAGGCACTTGGGGTTGGGCTGGGCCAGCAGAGCTGCAATCCTGAGAACAACCTGTGTCCTCTCTCTGAAGCCCTAGCTGAGGGTGGGGAAAGACAGCAAACCCACCGCTCCTATCTGTGGAGGTTTCCTCTATTCTCCTTGCCCACGCCCCTACCCTGTTGACCCCACAACTTAAAAATCCTGCATTGGGTGCCAGGACTATCTTTTCCAAGTCACAATTATGTTACCGCCCACGTGGCAAGAGTGAATACAGCCTAGATGGGAGAGAGTCAGGATTCTTTGTGGAGTTAGGGAACCCAGGCTTCAGCTCCCAGGAGCCCTAACCACAAGATCTCCCTTTTTAACTGTCCTCTGCTCACCTGCTCCAACCCTCCCTGTGGATTACCATGACAATGGCTATACTTCCTAGGTGAGTGAGGGCTCTGTAGAAAGGGGCTGGAAAAGAATTTCAAAGGATCTCTGGAACCTACATTACCCATACTAGCACCCTTTCACAGAATTGGGTCCTCACTTCATCCTGCAACCTGCATAGTGGAACCCAGAGAAAAGATACTTGTTGATTGATGGGCTAGTTAATTCTCCTAATAGAGGTCCTCTTTTCTGCAGATAACACATTTTGTAAGTATCAGGAAATAAGAGCATTTTGAAAATGGTTCCAATTTTGGAATCCAGATTAAGGCACAAGCTTGTGTTTTGGAAGCTGAGAAGTTGCTCTCCGTGCTAATTAGATTCACAGGATAAGGGACCTTGTTCATAAAGCCTGAGCTACTCCCACCATACCAAGTCTTGGGGTCCCAATGAGGGGCTTCCCCAGACAGCATTGCACTCATCTTGGTTAATAGAATTTAAAAAAAAAGGAGCGAGACTTCTGGCCAAGATGAAGGCATAGGTAGACACACTGTGCCTCCTCGCACAACCAAGATAGGGACAACAATTTAGAAACAGAATAACAACCAGAACTGACAGAAAATTGAATTGTATGGAAGTTGGACAACCAAGAAGTTAAAACAGACGTGTTCATCCAGACCGATAGGAGGAGCGGAGTCTGGCAGCCGGGTGCCAGTCGTGGCATGGAGAGCAGAGCGCATCGGGACCGGGTGCATAAGGCATCTGGGGTGCACAAGACCACAGCAGGCAGACCCTGGGTGCACAAGTGGCAACCGGCAGACCCAGCGAGGCAGCAATTGTGAAGCAAGGCACTGCGAGAAACCCAGGATCCCAGTGCCAGGAAATAGAGCCTTGGGGCACTGATTGAAAACACCTGTGGGGTTTGAGGAGCAGGGAGAGACTCCCAGCCTCACAAGAGAAGTCGTTGGAAAGTCCCATGGGGTGCACAAGCCCACTCACACAGGAATTGGCACCAGACAGGCCCAGTTTGCTTGGGGTAAGCAGTGGAAAGGACTGAGGTCCAACTGAGAGCAAAGCAAGCGCCATTGTTCCCTCTCTTACCCTGCCCCCACATACAGCATCACAACCCAGCGACTGGGTTGCCCCACCTTGGTGAACACTTAAGGCTCCACCCCTCATACGTAACAGGTGTGACCAGACCAAAGGGGGAAAAACAAATGACGGCTCAAACAGAAGAACAAATGAAGCCACAGAACCAGTACTTTTTTTTTTTTTATTTCAATCATTGTTCAAGTACAGTTTTCTAGAACCAGTACTTTTAAGCAACCGAGAGATAGCCAATCTATCAGATGCACAGTTCAAAGCACTGGTGATCAGCATGCTCACAGAATTGGTTGATTTTGGTCACAAATTAGATGAAAAAAATGAAAGCTACAATAAGTGAAATGAAGAAAAATGCACAGGGAACCAATAGTGATGGAATGAAAGCTGGGTCTCACATCAATGGAGTGGACCAAAAGGAAGAAAGAAACAACCACACAGATCTTTCACACCAAGACCTGGTGTTTCAGTAAGAACTGTGCTGAAGGGTTGAAATTTGAAAAACTTAAAAGAAACTTTGTCTCTATCTAGGCATTTTACAGAGTACAAAGAAATATTTTTAAGTCCACACTAGACAATTTCAATAAAGGCCTTTGTTTTGCATTTATTTTTGTTTCTTTTATTTAAAAAAAATCTTAATGAAACCACCAAGTAAGAGTAAAGAGACCGTTTATACTAATTTGTGCATTTGTCAGAATCTCTCACTATTCCAAATATGAAATGAGAAATACAAAAGTTCTTAATAAGGTAGTCTCTTCTCTTTTGGGGACAATTTGGGATCTAAAAATGCTTTGGTTAAAAAAAAAAAGCCATTCCCCAAAGTTTTTCCTTTGTGGTAAGTGAGTGCTAGGCTTTAGCCTTATTTGATTTGGTCCTTTGGAACTTGTTATTCAGAAGTATAATTCATTATCCCACACACTAAACATGGGTTCTGAGGAGCTATAGAAGAGGAACAAGAAGAAATGGTTTATCTATAAATCCTGGGTTTCACAGTCTTTTTTAATAGGACCAATAAGATTTTTATTTCTGCTAAGAGTCTATTGTATTATACATTTCTAGGTCAGTAAAGTGGAAGAAAACTCTATAAGTAATACTGGAGAAGCAATAGGCAAAAATCTCCAAGAAAATATTAATCTTTTAAAAATACCTAGAGGCCCTTGGTTTTAGTTTATGGAACATCAGTCATCAAAGACATCAGAAGTGTCTTCTATTGGTGCCAGAGGATGTTAAAAGATAAAATATAGGCCTGAGATCCTATCAGTTCTCTCTAGGCTGGTCTTGGCTTCAAGTCCGCCAACTCAGAGACCCACTGGGTTTTTAGTGATCTGCTTCAGGTCAGCCAGCAGTTATGTGCAGACACATTCATGGAAAATCTTATGTCTCAGACTTCTGGGTTTGGGCCAGAGTAGAAACAGGATCACTTTCCTTCAAGTTTTAGCTATAAAACTCAAATGAAAAGCCTTCTGTGAAATAAAGGCAATGTGCAAATATTCTGGGTATTCTCAAATGAGCCTGACCATATTATTAATAATAATGATGCTTGTGCATATATGTGTGTGTTATGCAAAGATAAAGGTGAGGAAGGGAAAATGAGCGAACACAATCCCTATTCCCATCATTGTTGGTCATGTAGCCTGGGCTTGTAACAGGGTACAGCCAAGAGGGGAGCCTCAAATAGGGATCTGTAATAAGATCCAGAAGAGCCTGGAGATAATTGGCTCCACACCACAGGGCCACACCTGCCCAGAATCTGGCAGCTGTAGCCAATTGTGAGAGGAGCTGGAAATGGGGCTTCAGAGGAAGATTGGCGCTGGGATTTAAACCGAGACACGGCAGCCATTTGAGGAGGGGGAGAGTTATCTGCGGCCCTGAGGGAGAGAACACCATGCAGCTGTGGAAGTGCAGAGAGGATCACAGCTATTGAAGAGAGAACCACGCGGCTCTGGCAGAGTGGGGACTCCCGTGGTCCAGGGAGAGAGGACCACGTGCCTTTGCCAGAGTAGGGACCCCCGCAGCTTTAGGAGATACGGTACTCTGGACTGGGCAAAGGGGGAAGGAAGGACTGTGTCTCTTTGTGGGTGCTTTAAGGGACTTTAGGATTTTTGGTGAAAACATTAGGTCCCTATTTTAAGTTTGTATAGCATTAAATAAACGTTTCCTTTCCTTTTCACAAATCTCTGGCATTGAGAGACATCTTTCCTCTGGCGGCGGACATAACGGACCTGGGGGCTTCTTTCAGTAATAGTATATCGTCTCAGGCCCCCCTTGTTTGTTCTGTAACAGGCTCATTAGCAAAGTTCAGTAAAGGAGATGTTGTCTGTCACACAAATGTCTCTCAGGACCCCAAGAAGTCCCCCCACCCTCAAAGAGGTGCTTTTCTTAGGGGTTGGAGCAGACCTTGCTCCAGATGGTAAGCCTTGATTCAATGGCTGTGTGATGCTTTGCTGTCCTGTGTTCTTAGCAACTAAAGAGTATGCACTGAAAACACAATGTGGGTTTCACAAAAGGGTATTAATATTCATTATTTCATGCATTTATCAATAAAACTATAGTATCATTTCAAATTATAAATGCTCAAAGTATAAAATTTGTTTTCCCCCTAGATTAAATTACTTTTATTTATTTTCTTGTTACAAAAATAATGCACTCTAAAAAATAGATTAAAATGTTATTTGAAAAAATTAAATATAAAAAGACAATAAGAAGGAAAGAAAAATTTTGCAGATTCTCACTGTTAAAGACATACTCCTGCTATTTGCTCTCATTCAGGAAGGGCTATATTACACTATGGTAACATACAACCCCTGCTTTTCACTATTTAAAAGAATTGGGCTTTATTTCTCACTCACATAAAATGTCCAGTTTAAAATTTTAAAAAATCATTATTTATACCAAGAACTTGGAAGACCTCAACCTGAATGAAACAACTAATAGGGATCCACACCAAATGATAGGGATGTTAGAATTCACAAATATTTACATTAACAAATTATTATAAACACACATCAAAAAAGTAGAAAAATCTCAGCAAAGAAACAGATACTCTTAGCAAAGAAATATAAAATATAAAGAAATGCACAATAAAATTTTGAACCAAAAAGTACTATTATAACAACAAAAAAGTTCAGCAGCGGGCTCAACACTAGGGTGGGCAGGACAGAGGAAAAAGTCAGTGACCTGAAAGATACAATAGAAATTATCCTAAGTGAACAAAGAGCAAATATGCCTGAAAACAATGAGTGGAGTATTGGGGACCTGTTGGGCTTACAACAAAGATCTGACATTTGTGACGTCAGGGCCCCAGAAAGAGGAGAAAGAGAGCAGGACTGGAAACCACCAAGAGATAATGTCTTTAAACTTCCAAAATATAGCAAGAAGCTTAAACCTACAGTTTGGAGCAGCTATGTAAACACCAAAGAGCAGAACCTCAAGTAAATTGATGCCAAGACACGTCATAACTATATATTTGAAAACTAAAGGCAAAATATTGACTGCAGCCAAATGAGAAAAAATTATCTTGTAATGACAGTGGATTTCTCATCATAAACCATAGAGGCTAGATGGAGGTGGCGCAACATTTTTTTAGGTGCTGAAAAAAAGAACTATCAATCTAGGATGCTATATCCAACAAAAATATCCTTTGGGAATGAGCAGTTTAAGAAATTCTCAGGTGAAGAAAAATCAAGCAAATCTGTTGACAGCAGACCTACCCTAAAAGAATGGTTTGAGGAAGTTCTCTTCAACAGAAAGGAAATGATAAATAGAATCTTGGGTCATCAGGAAGGAAGGAAGAAAACAGCAGCCAAAAATATAGTTAAATATGGTAGGTTTTTCTTCTCTTCTTAAGTTTTCTAATTGAAATAAAAGTCATGACACTGTCTGATGTGGTTCCGAATGTATGGAAGGGAAATTTTAAGACAGTCAATTTGGGGAGAGAAAAGAAAGTAAAGGGAGATAAGTTTTTTAGACTTGAACTCCTAAAATTTTGATGTCAATAGATTGATCAGTTATAAATGTATAATGCAATACTTACAGCATTACTAAGGAAGCTATACAAAGATTTACACTCAGTAACACCACAGATAAATAAAAATGGAATACTAGAAACTAGTACAAGTAACCTGGTGTGAGGGAGAAAGGAGAAAATGGAAATACAGAACAGAGAAAACAAATAAAGAAAACATAAAATGGCAGACTTAAGCCCCAACAGATTAATAATTAATTTAAATTGGTCTGAATAAACCAATTAAAAGATAGAGATTGACAGAGTGGGTTAGACAACATGATCCACTATACACGGTATCTAAAAAACACACTTCAAATATAAATATAGCAGCTGCAATATGTATGAAACAAAACTGGTAGAAGTAAAAGAAGAAATAGACAAATCCACAATTATTATTGGTGAATTAAACATCCTTTTCTCAACAACAAATAGATTTTTGAACAGAAATTCAGCCAGGATATAAAAGAACTCAACAGCACCATTCACAAACATAATTTCATTGGCATGTTTAAAACACTCCACCCAGCACCGAAAGAACACACTTTCTTTTTAATTGCCTGTAAAACCTATATCAAGATAGACCATATCTGGGCCATAAAACAAACCTCAACAATGTTAAAAGAAGTGAAATTATACACAGTATGTTCTCTGTTCCTAATGGGATAAACTGGAAATCAACACAGGAAACATAATGGGAAAGTTTCCGAATGCTTGGAAACAATAGAAGCCACCTTTCAATAGTTCACCAATGGGTCAGAGAAGCCTTGAGGGAAATTTTAAAAATACATGGAATTGAATGAAAATGAAACTTCAAAATTAATGCTGACAGGGATATTTACAGCACTAAACACAAATATAAAAAGAAAGGAAAACTCTTGAATCAATACTTGAAGCTCCCACCTCAAGAACATAGAAAGAGAAGAGCAAAATAAATCAAATCAAGAAGAAAGAAAATAATAAAGATCAGAAATCAACAGAGTTGATTTTAACAGACTTGTTAAAAATAGAAAAACAGTCAAGAAAATCAATGAAAGAAACAGCTGATTCTTTTAAAAGGTCAGTAAAATAAACTTTTAACAAGACTTACAAAGAAGCACAGAGATGTCACAAATTACTAAGATTTGGAACAAAATAGCAGATATTACTACAGACTCTCCAGACATCAAAAATAATAATCAGGGAATACTACGAACAATTCCACACACATGTATTTTTGGCAACTGAGAAGAAATGGATCAATTACTCACAAAACACAAACTACCACAACTCACTCAATAGAAAGTACCTAATTTGAATAGCACTTAACTATTAAAAGGATTAAGTTTGTAATTTATAAAGTAGTTAAACATAAATTTCCAAGCTCAGATAGTTTCACTAAAAGATTCTACTAAGCTTTTAAAGAGTTAACACCAATTCTACACAATCTCTTTAAAAAATAGAAGAGAAGGGAACACTCCCAATGTATTTATGAAGCTAGTGTTGCTCTGATACCAAAGCAAAATGAACACAGTTCCAAAAATATAAAATTGCAGACCAATAATATCCTTTATGAATATAAATGCAAAAATCCCTAACAAAATATTACCAGGTAGAATTCAGTACTATGTTTTTTAATGCATTTTATTGGTTGTGCTATTACAGTTATCCCATTCTTTTTATTCCCTTTATCCCCCTCTGCCCTGAACCCCCATCTCACTAGCATTCTCCCACCTTAGTTCATGTCTGTGAGTTGTACATACAAGTTCTTTGGCTTCCCCATTTCCTATACTATTCTTAACCTCCCCCTGTCTGTTTTGTACTTACCTTTATGCTTCTTATTCCCTGTGCCTTTCCCCAAATTCCCCTGCCCCTGCCTCCTGATAACCCTCCACATGATCCCCATTTCTGTGATTCTGTTCCTGTTCTAGTTGTTTGCTTAAGTTTAGGGGATTTCTTTAAGGTTAAGTTGTTGATAGTTGTGAGTTGGTTGTCATTTTACTGTTTACATATTTGATCATCTTTTTCTTAGATAAGTTCCTTTAACATTTCATATAATAAAGGTTTGGTGATGATGAACTTCTTTAACTTGACCCTATCTGGGAAGTATTTTATCTGCCCCTCCATTTGAAATGATAGCTTTGCTGGATAGAGCAATCTGGGATATAGGTCCTTGCTTTTCATGACTTCGAATACTTCTTTCCAGACCCTTTTTTCTTGCAAGGTTTCTTTTGAGAAATCAGCTGATCATCTTATGGGAATACCTTTGTAGGTAACTCTTTCCTTTTCTCTTGCTGCTTTTAAGATTATCTCCTTATCTTTAATCTTGGGTAATATAATTATGATGTGCCTTAGTGTATGCTTCCTTGGGTCCTCTTCTTTGTGACTCGCTGAGCTTCCTGGACTTCCTGGAAGTCTATTTCCTTTGCCAGATTGGGGAAATTCTCCTTCATTATTTTTTCAAATAAGTTTTTGATTTCTTGCTCTTCCTCTTCTCTTCTGGCACCCCTATGATTCAGATGTTGGAGTGTTTAAAGATGTCCTGGACGTTCCTAAGCTTCTCCTCATTGTTTTTGAATTCTTTTTTTTTTTTTCATTCTGTTCTGGTTGAATGTTTATTCCTTTCTTCTGCTCCAAACTGTTGATTTGGGTCCTCCTTTCCTTCCCTTCACTGTTGGTTCCCTGTATGTTTTCCTTTATTTCATTTGCATAGTCCTCACTTCTTCCTCTATTTTCTTACCATACACAACAAACTCTGTAAGGATCCTGATTACCAGTGTTTTGAATTGTGCATCTGATAGGTTGGCTATCTCTTCATCACTTAGCTCTATTTTTGGAGTTTTGATCTGTTCTTTCATTTGGGCCATATTTTTATGTCTCAGCAGGTCTGTTACACAGTAAGGGGTGAAGCCTAATGTATTGGGGGGACAACCCACGTCACTGTGTTGTGGCACTGTATGTGGCTGAGAGGTCACAGAGGGAAAAATGGTACTTGTTTAGCTCTCAGCTGGCTTTCATTCACCTCCTCTACCCACAAGCAAATTGGGCCTTTCTGGTCCTCATTCCAGGGTGGATGAGTTTGTGTATGTTCTAGGACCCTGTGGGCCTCTCCAACAAACTCTGCTTTGAGGCTGAAAGTTTCTTCCACTGCTGCCTCAACCTCCACAGGTTTTTATAGTCAGAGGTTTTGAGGCTTTATTTCCCCACACTGGAACCCTGGGTTGCTTGGTCTGTCTCACTCCCCCGTTTTATCCACATGCAAATGTAGGACCACCTGGTCCACCAGCCAATGCCTCACCTGCCCCGGTCCTCCAGCTGTCACCTTACCATGATTCCTCTCTACCCCAGCTGCCAATCTCCTCCTCCCCTCCTACCAGCCTGGATGAATGTTTCTTCTTTAATCCTTGGTTGTCAGACTTCCAAGAAGTGTGATTTTCTGGTAGCTCTGGTTATTTTTTTGTTTTTAAATTTGTTGTTGTCCCTCTTTTGGTTGTGTGAGGAGGCAAAGTATATCTACCTATGACTCCATCTTGGCTGGAAGTCCTAGAATTCAGCACTTTGTTAAAAGAATTATACACAATGATCAAGTGGGGTTTATTTCAGGGATGCAAGACTAGCTCTATATTTACAAATCAATTAAATTAATGTATTAACCACATTTTCTAGTTTCTATATGTAAAGTTTTGGTATCCAGTGCCTTGCTGACTAGAAAGGGACTACACCTCGGGAGAGTTAGCTAATTACTAGTGATAGTAAATGACTAGTCTTGAGAGCACTCCTTTCATATGCAAACTAACCAATCTAGCATGCAGATCCCCAACTGCCTCATCTACTGGGCTCATACACTCTGCCCTAATCACCCTTCTTAGGGTCAGGTAGTAGCCACCTAGGGACAGGCACTATACCCAGAAGCCCACTGATACTTAAACCAGTCAACCCTAAACCAGCTGAGTCTCCTGCCTGGTCCATTCCTTCCCATGAAAACCACAATGAAGCCTGTCCCAGTTTTCTCCTCACGTCCTCTGCCTCCTGACTAATCCTGGAGCTTCTGCCTGTGCCCCCTGCTGTGCGTTGTGCCATGCCCCCATTTCTAGGGATCTGTGAATACAACAAATTTCTTTTTTCATGACAATCATTTCCATGTCTGTGAGTCTGACCATACCTAGTTAAATTCCATGTGCTTTTACAGCAGCAATCCATCATATTAACAGGCCAAAGAGGAAAAACCTCATGATCAGCACCTGATGCAGAAAGGTATTTGATAAAATTCAATACCCATTTCTGATTTAAAATGCTCTTGGGAAAATAGGTCTGTATTTCCAGATAATGTGATTATCAACACAGAAAATCCAAAAGAATCTATTAAAAAAAAACAACTCCTATAACTAAATAGTGATTTCATCATCAACATTGCAGGATAAAAAGAGAAACATACAAAGAATCTATTGTGTCTCTGTATATTAACAATAAGCATGAAGACATCAAAATTAAAAATACATCACCTTTTACAATTGCTAAAAAAATTAAATATTTAAGTATAAATCTAACAAGACATATCTAGGATTTGTATGCTGAAAACTACACAATGCTGATGAAAGAAATCAAAGATTTAAATAAATTGAGAGACATATTGTTACTTGGAAGACAACATACTAAATATGTCAGCTCTCTCACATTGATAGACAGGTTTAATGCAGTACTTATCAAAAGCTAAGTAAGATTATTTTGTAGATATTGCTAGGATTATCCTAAAACTTACATGAAAAGCATAGACTTTAGGATAATCAAGACAGTTTTGAAAAGGGGAATCAAATGGAAGGAACCATTCTATCCAATTTTAAGCCTCAGCTATAGCAATCAAGACTGGGTGGTGTCAGAGGGAAAGAAGCATGGGTTGCTGAAGTGGAGTAGAGAACTCAGAAATAAGACAACACAGATACTCCCAACTGAGTTTTGACTAAGTTGCAAAGCATTTCTGGGGAGGAAAGAATGCTTTTCAATAAATTGTGCTAGAAAAATTGTTCATCCCCAGATCAAAAAATGAAACTGGCAAACTATATACCTCATACAAAATTAACCCAAGAGGGATCAGGGATGTAAATATAAAACATAAAATTATAAAAATTTTAGAAAAAATATAGGAGAAAACTTTCAACATCTCAGATGAAGCAAAGACATTTAGACTTGATTCCAAAAGCATAATCTAGAAAACAAAGAAATAATAAATTGGATGTTGTCAAAATTTAAAACTTTCACTCTGTGAAACAGTTGCAAAGAGAAACTGCAGACTGGGAGAAAATATAGCAGATTTATTTGAAAGAGCCCAAAATTGGAAGTAACCTACATATCTTTTAATGAGTGAGGGTTAAACAAATTGGTACATTTATACCATGGAACACCACTCAGTAGTTAAAAGGAACAGTTACTTACATATATAACAATCTGAATGAATCTCTGGAAAATTTTGCCAAATGAAAAAAAACAACCTTAAAAGGGTACTTATATGATTACATTTACCATATGATATTCTTGAAATGACAAAATTATAAAAACAACCCATTTGTGGTTGCTAGGAATTAAGGTTGGGTAAAGGTTGATAGAAGTGGGTATGGCTATAAAAGGTTACTGTGAGTGATCCTTGTGATGAAAATGTTCTGTATCTGACTGTATCAATATCAGTACTCTGGCTGTGATATTTTCTAGTTTTGCAAGATGTTATCAATGTGGGAAACTAAATAAAGGCTATATGTAATCTCTCTGTATTGTTTCTCAAATTGCATGCAAATCTACAATCATCTTAAAATTTAAAAATTATTGTGACAATTTCAACACTCCCCAAAATGAAGTAGCCATTTTATTAAGTATAGTAGAAGCATTTCTAAGGATGATACTTTGTGCCTCACATGGAATGTTAAGCAAAAAATACCCAGGTAAATGGTAAGGCAAAAGGTACATTGCAGGGCCTTCAAAGCAGCTCTTCTCTGTTTTCTTCGGGAGTGCTGGGCACCATTAAGTGACTCTTGCAGTCCATTAGAAATTGCTTCTTTATTTAATGGGCACTTTGTTTATACTTCATTTTCACACAGCACTATTTAAGCACCCCTCAGCTGCCTTTTCTTGTGTTTGATCTGGATTTAGGAACAACATGATAGAGGCAAAACTATTTCCTCTCTTTCTTTGATAATCAGGTACAGATGTTCCTAGTGGCAGTTGACTGAGTTTCCTGCTGGATAATGTATCATTTTGTAAGATGTGTAATGCTTGCAGGCTAACACACTTCACATCAGTTCAAAACACACCTGCCCTCAAAACTGTATTTCCCTGTGAAGCTTGGGGAGCTTGGCTCACATGGGCTGCCCTCTTTCACTCTCTTCCTTTCTCACCTCTTCTGCTCTGCTGTGGAAGTCAGAACAGGACAACTTGAACTCACAAACGCTGTAAACTTTCCACATCTATTAAGATGCCTTTGAAAGCCAAAGGCACAGATGAAAATGGAGAGGATGAGCACCTGAGCTGCCTCTCAGATGTTCTGCCTCCCTCTGGTAAGTAGCTCTGAGTGTCTTTCAGAGCCTTGACAGAAGTCATCCATTTATTCATGTACCTGTATGTATGTAGGTCTGCACGGGGCATAAAGACACAAGCATGAAGTTTGGTTTTATCTGTTCAGTTCATGCATGTCTTACTAGTGATACCCATTTCCCACATCAAAGCAGACAGATAAAACATTTTCAGCAGCATAAATGGGCTTCACTGATGCAAGGGAGCTTTCTAAAAATGCCGTATTTCATGGTGATGGGTATCTATCATACTATGTGGTAGTCATTAGTGTGAAAGTCACATATCCAGCTACTTGCAAGGAAATGGAGAACGCATGCAATGGCCGTCACAGTCCAAATACTTCATGCATATCAGTAGCAAGCCTGATAGAGGAGAGAATGTGTTTATTAGGAAGGCAGCTGGACAAAAGCTCCAAATGATCATGGGCTATGGCTTTTCTTCTAATATGTGCTCCTTAAAGGTACTGTTGACTTCCAAGAAGCTGCACCAACCCAATGTTCTCTTGAGAACAGGAAGAGCTTGGCATTTTTTATGCAGATTCAAATCAGGGCATGCTAGAAGACAAAGATGAGTCCGCAGATCCCAGAACAATTGTAGCCCTTTCACAATTCCCTTAGCCATTGTAAGTGAAACTGCTATCTGTCACACTGGCCCAGGCCAGCAGATCAGGCACAGAACCTTCCCGGGCTGCAACTTAAAAGCATTCTTGATGATCTCGTTTATATTTAATTCTGTTGCGCAGATCAACAAGCAGTCCCTGAGTCCTTTCAGAGTGAAATGCAGGAATACAGGGCTGTATGAGATGCACTCCTTGTCTTCAATCAGTGCCCTGTCCAGTGACAGTAAGAAAAATGACAATGCTTTGTTTGAGAAAAAGACACAGAATTTGAAGTTTAGGTTCTGTGGTTTATGGTAGTTCCTTAGAACAGAGTGAATAAACAGTGTAGATATCCAGAGGTCAAGGTCAGAGCAAGGCTGGATGTCTGCAAAGACCAAAGAAAAAAACCTTATATAAAAGAGCTAACACAAGATTTGGTGATGAATAAGTATACATGACTATGTTTGAGAGTCTTAAGAGTTTATTTGCCACCAGGAGTCCCTACACTTAGCTTAGCACCACTGTTTTCTAAGAATAAGCTTCAGGTGATCTCTATTTTTAAGGACACAAATAAAAGGCAACAGAAAACATGACTATAGATTTGATGAACATATTGATTACACTAGTATCTGCCTTGTACGTGGTAGGAAAGCCTTGAGTAACAGGAAAACCAAGATATTCTCCCTCTCTTTCTCTCTCCCTCTCTCTCTCTCTCTCTCTCTCTCTCTCTCTCTCTCTCTCTCTCTCTCTCTCTCTCTCTCTCTCTCTCTCTCTTCTCTGTACTTAATAGATCACCAGATTGGGAGACCTGCCTTCTTCCTTGGCTCTGGAAGTCTCATTGCTGGCCCGGTGAGATGACCAAGAAGGTGACCTTCCTCAAGGAGGGGACCACTGCTAGGCGGAGGGAAAGGGTGGCAGGCAGGTTCATCCAGCCAGGCCTGTGTCTGCAGAGCTGAGCCCAGGAATGGGAACTTAATTTACCATAAAAATCACTTCTGGCTTCTCTAACCACAGTGACTTGAAAAAAGGTTTATATTTGACTATTAAATAGCAAATGCATTGTCGTCAGCATACAATGCTTCCTCTTGAATTTTCCCTCAGGGCCTCTAAGTGGTAAATAGATGATTGTTGCTCCTTAATCACCAGCCAATTCATGGCGAATCCCAGAGTGTCCCAGAGTGCCTGAATCACTGACTTGCACAGAAAATCAGTGCCAGAAGGCTCACAATGCTTCGCATGGCTCAACCTGCCTCTTTGTGCTTTAAACTCACAGCCATGGTGTCTCCCAGAGAAAGAAGCATGTTGGAAGGAACACAGAAGTCATTCATAGCGAACCTTTTGACAAATGTGAAGCTTTTAAGGACACAAATATCTTTGGTCTGTAAATAAATCTGCGATAATCAACTGTAATAAATATAACAGATGTAATATATTTTCTAACAAACTGCAATCAGTAAAGGTAATTTAATAGCTAAGAATTGGGCACTTCTTATCTACCAGGAACTTTTACATGTTATCTCATGTAGCATCACGGCAATATTATGTAGGCATTATGTATATATAAATTATCTGTATTATTAATTTACAGACCAAACATAGATAAGGAAACATAGCCTTATTTAAAGTAGCTAAAAACAAGGTCGCCCTGGCTGGCATAGCTCAGTGGATTGAGCACCGGCTTTGAACCAAAGCATCGCAGGTTCAATTCCCAGTCAGGGCACATGCCTGGGTTGCAGGCCATGGCTCCCAGCAACCAAACATTGATGTTTTTCTCTCTCTCTCTTTCTCCCTCCCTTCCCTCTCTAAAAATAAATAAATAAAATCTTTAAAAAAGTTCCTTTAAAAAAAACAAGATCAAGTTCACATATCAAGTAAGAGACCAAATGAATTTGAAGCCAGACCTGACAGTTCTGATAGTCAAGTCCTTATCCCCTCTCCCGCATCATTACTCTATGGTAGGCTCATTTACACTCTATGCATCAGCAACATTTGGACTGTCAACAGTCCTCACATGGGTTTCCAGGATGTGCATGCTTACTGATTCAGATAAAGTAATAAAACGTTTCATAAGAATAAATCTCAAATTCAAGTTAAAATGTCCTCATCTTGCTTTAGCTGCACATGCCTTATACAAATTTCATAAGAAGGCCATCATCATAGTTTGAAATTGTTGTCTTTAAAGAGAGTTAAAGATATTATTAGAATAGAATAAACAAGTATTCTTAAGAAGCATTCTGGAAGTTTTAAAGATGAACCTGAATATTTCCATATAATTTTCCACCTTATTGAGGGACATCGTTTTTTTTATAGCATGGATATGCATTTTAACTTGGCTTTACTCTGCAGGAGATTCGAGTCATCCAGAAAGTTCCTTGTATTTAAGCACATTTCTTTTTCTAATCACTAAATATAAACCACTTCTGTACATCAAACACTAGCCACAACCTATCTCCACAATGAACAGACTTAGACGACATCACACAATTTATTTGCAGCGCTGCTCCTCTGCCCTTGTGCTGGAGTTGGTGGAACTCCCCAACACTCTCACCTTCTCCTCTCCCCAGGATCATGGCCAAACTAAGTTTCCAGTCCCCTTGTTTTGGGGGAAGATGATGATGAAGTTCTGGAGAATGAGATATTGGTGGAAGGTCCACCAACCAAACATATGTGATTCCTCCATCTTTGTCTCCCTTCTCCATGTGGCTGGAAGTGAAGGACTCTGAGACCCAAGAAGATGGGGGAGCTCAACAAGGGAAGGAGCCCCAACTTGTTGGAGGAGAGATCCGTGGCCAGAAGAGCTGCCTGGCCCAGGACGGCCCTGCAGGATTCTGTGGGAATGAGAAATCAGTGCTCATTCTGTGAGTAAAACCAAGCACAGCATAGCTTATCTTGCCCTCATGAGCTCGAACACTGACAGTGAAGGGTAGGGGACATCTGGGCTGCAGCAATGACTCGGGAGGTGTCAACTTGTAGGTGATATTTAGATCTATGCACTTTGTGAGGTCACCCAGGAAGGGAGTGAAGACAGAGCAGAGATGAGAACCCAGGACTGAGCCCTCAACAGGGTAACTGTCATACTTAAGGGGAAGAAATATGAGAAGAATACAGATGTCTGAAGGATGGCCAGTCTGGCATTTTTGAAGTATCTCAGTGCTTCCACAGTTGGCAGAGATCCTCAGCAGCTGGATAAGATGAGGGCTGAGAAATGTCCCTTGAATGTGGGGCAATGTGAAGGTCCCTGCTTTTAAGGAGCTTACCTTCTTATTGGAAGAGATAATAATCAAAGTAAAAAAAAAAAAAAAAAAAACAGGCTTAGGTAGAAGATGCTACATTGGAAATAAGCAGGGAAGAAGGGTAGGGAAAGTTGAGGAAGGGCTTTCATTTTAAACACTTGGTCAGGGAAGGCCTCTGTGAGAAGGTGACCTCCACGTAAAGACAGAAGGTGGTAGGGGAAGCCAGCTGTGTGGCTGCCGGGGCTAGTGTTCCAGCAGCAGGAGCTCCCCTCTATGTCTGAAGAAGGGGTGGGCTAAACTACCAATTCCCAAGTAGGCACAGCACAACACTCACTCTGGAGGGTCTCCCATGCAGAAAGAGGATTCCAAGTTAAACAGTGCATACCCGCAGTCCCTTGGGAAGCAAAGGGACTCATTTCTCTATTTAATGATAGTCTTTAAGAAAGACCAGTAGCAAAGAAACCAACTGAACACTGTTTGCTCTATTGTTTACCACATGGTTTTGGGGGCTTTTGGATTTTTTATTGCTGTTCAAGTACAGTTGTGTCCCTTTTCCTGCCACCACTTCCCCGTGCCCCACCCACCCCCACCTCCCACCCTCAATCCTTCCCCACTTTGGCTTTGTCCATGGGTCCTTCATACATGTTCCTTGACGACCCTTGTTACCCACGTGTGACCCACGTTCCCATGTCCCACATGTTTTAAACTGTAGGACATTTTTGGAAACTCATATAGTTACAGGGAGTCAGCATGTGATTTCAAAGAATTACTTTGTCCTTTTAAGAACTACATTTTAATCATTTGGAAATCTGTGTTACTCATATTTTACCCAGCTTGCCCTTGGTCTTTAGGTCTTTAGAAAGAGTGACACCCACTGATTTCTTGCTCCAGCAAGTAGGAACAAGGAACAGAGTCTCCTCCTGAGCAATCAGTCTATTTTTTCACTCCAGCTCTTTGTTCTCCTGTCTCGGGAAACAACAGCACCATCCATCAGAGCTTAAATGACACCTGCATCTGAGGTTAGCACAGAGCATAATCTCTCCTTTAAATGGGAACATGTTGAGCCCTGGTTTGGTGTCCTCTTGAGCACAGGACACTGGCAGGAGAAGAGCCCATGGAGATGGCTGGTAGGTCACTGTGACCTGAGACCCAGGAGAGCCAGGCTGGACCTAAACAAAACCCCTATTGAGTCCAAGAGTCATTTCACACACACAAGGAATGCGGCTTTTTGCCACCTAAGTACGGGTTTGCTGCTTTGCTGGGCAGAAAAAAAAAAATACATGCTTTGTACATGGAAGGCAAGTAACTGTCCTTGGGAGGAATTTTCTTTTCCCTTCTTTCTTGAAAAACTATCTTGTACCCCACTTCTTCTTGCTCCTCTGCCTTCCATGCAGCATGGGGCCTAGATTGTCTTGTAAACAAACCACTATCTAGAGAAAATCCTTGCTAAATCACGCCAAACTACTCCAAGGGGGCCGTGAAATTGAACATTGATTTAAGCATCTCTGGAGATCTGATACACTCATATATTTATGTTTCATAAAGTCATCTGCAAGAGAGTTTTGACAGGTGTGTAGACTTTACAACAGTGGTTCTACACATATTTGTGTATCGCACTGGCCTGAGTGCTGAAAGCACAATTGGCTCCTTAATAGCTATTGACTGTTGGTTGTAAATATCTGAAGAATGCTTTCATGAAAAGAGCCGGTTATCTTGGTAGTTTAAAAAAAATGATAGAGATGATCCCAGAGAAAATAACAGCTCGCCAAAGAGGAGTTGTTAATTCTGAAATTTTGTTTGTGCTCTTAACTCATCTGTGAGAATCTTTGGGAATTTAAGGGCCAAGTGAGAGAAGATTATTGCTAATGAGATTAGATATTTTCTATTAGAGAAAATTTACTACCACCATGGTAATATGCCTGGGGGAAAGTGGTTTTCCTGGTTTTTCATCAGCAACAGAAATTCTAAGTGTTTTACATTAGCAAAAACACTATGGTTATTGAAAACCATAGCATTAAGGTAGTCTATTCAGATTAGAGGCGTTCAGAATGTGCTGATGTCTTCAAGAAAATGCTTTTAGATATAATAGTTCCATATATGCCTATAAACACAGATACATCTACAGAGTAACATCATCTGGGGCCATCTCAATCAGCTCCAAGGGGGAGAATGTGTTGTTTCATGTCAGCATAATTAGAATCTGTCCTAGCCTCCATGGTATTTGCACTGAAGAAGTGAGAAACCCACTCCATGAGGGAGGAGACACTTGAAAGGTAAGTGACATTTCCAGGGATCTTATTCGGCATGTTATATTATTATTTTGCTGCCCTACTTCATTTTATGTTTGCATTTTATCCATTAGCTATAGTTCCACAACTGACTATTAACTCAGGATAAAAGTTATTTGACTCTTTCTTTCCTCCTCCCCCCACCATCCCCTTTACACACACACACCAGAGATTACAGTGTGCCATTGATATACATATATATTTATTTTTTAGTTTTTTTCTCTTCCTTGTTTAGGAATGAGGCCTCCCAAATTTAGGAGAAAATGCATTCACATTTACAAAATAAAATAATTCAAAAGCAGCCTTCTTAGTATACATGAGTTAGTTGTGGCTTTAGGGGCATTAACTGAGGGGTGACAGCCAGTGTCCACCCCCTTCTGGAACTGGCAATCCCTCATTAAAGAATTAGCCCTTTGCATAGAGCTTTAGCTCCTGATAAAATAAAGACACCACTGTCAATGTAACACCCCAGTGATCTTTCTCTCATATTTCTTGGCAGCAGATTTGGAGCTGTGGCTGGTTTGAATTGTGTGTGTGTGTGTGTGTGTGTGTGTGTGTTCGCGCGTGCACGCGAGCGTGCACACTGGTGGTGGAGGGGTGTGCTGATAACAAGCTACTGTTTTGCATTTGAAGGGCCGAGAAGGAGGCCTGCCACTCAAGGCAGAAAAACACGGACCCCAAGCTCTCACCGATTCTGTCCCTCTATTGGTGTCACCAAAAGGGACACATTTATGGGCACCTGTGGGAATTCAACATTATGTTTCAGGAACAATGTGGTCAATGGACACTTTGTATCCATGCTACACATTCTGCAACTTTAGTTATTTCACCTCTATGTGAAACCTCATTGTTGTGTGCAACCTCAGAGCCTGGCAATTGGAATACACCCTGCATGTGCCTCTTTTAAGCCTTTAGTCACATTTCCCCATCTCTGTGGAAGCTTGTCCGGGCACGCCCATGTGAACAGGGCATTTCTGTCTTCCATTCATATCCTTATACCCACCCCCTCCATTTGTCAGTGACCTCACACAAATTGTGTGTCTCCTGGTCCATCATTACCCTTCCTCTGCTCTTAGGGGCAGTGCTGGGGCCCAACCCTGCCCCCACACCATCTCCCAGGCTCCCTTTCAGCCCGTGGGAGCTATTGAAAGGAAATCTGAGGTCAGTGGGGTAGGGAAGCACTTTCCCTCTGTGCTTCCACCTTGGGTGGTCCCTTCTCTGAGATTCTTGCTCCCTCGGGACAGGCCCACCTGGGCTTGGTCCCTGGATGCCGGTAACCCTTTGCCTCTCAGCCTCAGGTAGGTCTGGCTTCCTGTTCTTGCTGTGCTCTAGTTTACCTCAGCGTTCCCCTTTGGCTACTCAGATTTTCCATCACCTGTGTGGTGTAGCCAATTCCTTGTATTAGGTGACTCCACTTTTTAATACCTGTTTCTGATTGGACCCTGACTTATACACGATTGCTGTGTTATTGACATTAATGAAGTTCACCCTCTGGTTTGGAAATTCATGCTATGGAATTTCAAAGCAATGGACCCATAGTTTTCTCAGGAAACCGGACCTAGACTTTCACAGGGCCAGGTAGCTTAAGGAACCTGGTGAGTATAGCTCTACATAGGCACAGAGGATGTGTGCAGTTTGTCCAGCTGGGACCTTTGTTCATTCTGGTAATCGATTAAAGGGAGTCTCCTGCAGGGACAACCAGCGAGACCCTCAATGGCTGGGGGTGGCCTGTCCCAGCAGGGCTGAGAGCTGAGAGCCCTCTCCTGAAACACATGATCCATATTCTACATTGGGTGAGGGGTGGGGAACCCACCGAGTTTAGGATAAGTGTTTACAATGAGATTTCGGGCACTTGCTGCTGTTTACATCACATCATCCAGTGGCATGTTGGGGTGAGGAAGATCCTTCCCAGCCCCGGCAGGTTCTCCTACTTCCTAATCTTACTGTACCTAAAACAGTGATAGCTGCTAGCCACTGCCTTTTAATTGACTTGTCCACAGGATGCACGTTGACCGAGAACGTGCCATGTGCCAGGCTCTGGGTAGAATTCCATTCTGCCCATGAGGAGTCCCAGTCTAGGGAGGGAGACAGTGATACTCCACTATACCATTGGGTAAAGGTACTGATAGAAAAGAGGGTACAGGTGAAGTCAGGGAAGGGGTTCTGCTTTCAAACACCTGGCACACAGCCAGGCACATAGTAGGTCCTCGAACACAAGGTCCACCCAGTAATAGTGGGTGCTGGGGCTGGAGACCAAGTGCAGGAACACAGTTGATGGAACCCATAGTCTCCAGTGAACACTAGTATCTGGTTCAAGTGAGTAGAAAAGGTGGTTCAACCTATAGCTTTCTAGCTGACACCTGAACGAATTCCACTGACTGTCGTGCATTGATGGCATGAGGATGTACTCCCATGTGACAGGGCTGGGGTGGGACAGGGGCATGCTGTTCCTAGTCTGAGGGCACCCTCACTCTATTTAGGAAAATAAGACAAATACAGGTCACAGTTAGCAAATAATATAAGTCCATACACAGTGAAGCTCAAAATCCTGAGCTAGAGGTGACTATGCAGTGCGGGGATTGTCTTTCAGGTAAACTTTCCCTGCATCAAAGAATCTATGCAACAGAAATAAATGTCCAAAAGGATGTTTGGACTGTACCAAAGTGGCACCGTAGATCCCCTGGCAGAAGAGGGTATGTGTCAAAATGATGGGTTGGTGTTCACAGGCTGTATGCTGTTTGGATTTCCCCTGAAATGGATAGAATAGAGGTGGAATGTGAAATGGAAGCAAAACAAACTTTTTTACTTAGACATCTGATTGGAGCCTGGTTCTAACTCTTAATAAACCTGCAAAAGAGTATTCAAGCTTGATAGGGCCAAAGATACAAAATGATATTCTAACAACCTACAAAGTGGTGTTGTATCTGATCTAACAGCAGTCAAGCACAGGAGTGAGATCTGCTTTGTGTACCCTGAGCTTATCTAAAAAAAGAGCCACATTTAACATGTAGAACTATCTACTCTCTCCCATCCTAATACCCCAGACACTATTCAGTAAATATTTGTAGAGCAAATGAAATAGAGAATAGCATGAGAACAATAAACCACCACACCAAAAAGCCCACGGCCTATTCTATTACACACACTATAAACTCAGCTTTTGAGGTGATTTTTCTAATTGAAAGGCAGGTACATGGGGTAACAGTGAGTGAGTGCTAATGGATACTTTTATCACCCCAAATAGAGTTTCTAAGACCAAATAGAGTTTCTATTCGGGGTGATAAAAGTGTTCTGAGATTAGACAATGGTGATGGTTCTGTAATTGTAGCACAACCCACTGAATTGCACACTTTTAAAAAAAGGGTGAATTTTGCCCTGACCAGGTGGATAAGTTGGTTGGAGCATCACACCATACACCCCAAGGTCACGGGTTTGATTCCTGGCCAGGGCACATACGGAGGTTGTGGGTTCAATACCCAGCTGGGGTGCAAGGCAACAGATCAATGTTTTTCACTCTCTTTTTTCCTCTCTCTTGTACTCCCCACTCTCTAAAATCAATAAACATATCCTCAGGTGAGGACTTAAAGAATAAACAAATAAATAAAGGGGTAAATTATTTGGTATAGGAATTACATTTCAATAAAGGGGTTATTTTAATAAAAATCTTGATGAGATACATTACAACTTAAGAATCCAAACACAGCTTATTGTGTATAGTATAGTACACTAGTTTTATTCTTGAAAACAAGGGGATATATATTATAAGCCAATGAAAATTATGACCTTAAGTAGAGAAAAATCATTTTGTTGAAATATTAAAGCACTTTAAACAGAAGACCTACACACAAATCAGCATGAGCTCATTAACTTAGAGCTGAAAATACTTTGCGTATCAGAAAATTGGTAGGTGGGCTATTGGTTCATTTGGTCATTTGTCCAACTAATATTTACTCCAAAATCTGAGTTGCAGTATTTTTCTAGAATCCTGAAATGCTAGGTCTCATCACTGGTGGAATCACTGAGCACTACAAAGTTTTGAAATTCTCTAAGACCAACAGAGTATACTGCATACTGAGCTATATTGATTCATTTCCAACTATAGCAAGACTCTAAGATCCTCTCAGGTAGACTTTGCGAGGAAAAGTTACATAGCCATCATAGAAATGGATTCATCTTGAACACAAATCCTGGTATTTCTATGAACAGAAAAATGAGAGCTCTTGGACATGGGGACTTCCCTTTACTATTCACTTCCCAGAACTACAACCAGTTCCCTATGTATCTGGCATCCACTCTAAGTAAGCTTCAACAGACTGCAGCTGACAAGCAGTAACCCTGCTTATCAGTTCCCATAACTCTGAACATCCCAGTGCGGGTGCCACTGGGTTATAGAGCACTTGAAATGCCTCCTTTCCAAACCGGGCTGTGCTGTCAGTATAAAACACCAGATTTTGAAGACTTAGTACGAAAAAGTCTAAAACCCCTCTTCAATCTTCATAACACCTTTATTGCATGTTGAAATGGCAATATTTTAGATATACTGGGTGAAATATAGATCCCCTCCCAAATGTAGCTGTCCCTTACCTGAGGATTAACAGCAAAGGAACTCAGTCAGAAACACAGAATGAAATCAAAAGAGGCAAAGAAAGAGGCAGGATGTCTCTGCTTACCAACTTTTTGTAACTGCTGTCACCATTGGTGGCAAATAATGAGAATCAGCTCTAAGATATTAATCTGGAAGCTGATTTAACCCTCCTGTCTTCCTGAAAGTCTAACACCATTTTCTAACCATCGCCAGATTGCATAGCTGGGCGTCTTCCAGAGGCTGCTGTAACTGCTGCCACTGAGCACAGCACACTTAGGGGAGTTCAACCCAATGCACAGGGAGGAGACAAACAGTGACTTTCAAACTACAATTGAGTAACACAGGTTTCATTGCATGGGTCCACTTATATGTGAATTTTTTTCAATAAATACTACAAATGTATTTTTTATTTCTTATGATTTTCCTCACATTTTCTTTACCTTACCTTATCATAAAGATACAGTATATAATACTCATAACGTTAAAAAATGCATTAGTTAACTTTATTTTATTGGAAGGGTTTTCAGTCAACAGCAGACTATAAATCGTTACATTTTGGGGTGTCAAAAGCTATATGCAGATTTTTGACTGCAGGCAGGGTCAACTACCTTGCCCCTAACTCCTGTGTTGTTCAAGGGTCAACTGTATGTTCTTACCATCCATGTGGGCAAAGGGCCCATGGCAAGGAGAAAGTGATGAGTGTGTTTGCAATGCATGAAATTAAGCCATACAATCTCCCAGATACATTCTATGAGTGTTGCCTTTATGTGAATAGTTTCCCTTGAAAAAAAAACAAATATCCCAGAATAACTCATATATGCTCCTCGCTCTTAGCCATAAATCATCTAACAAGACCCACTGTGTCTGGCCTTCGAGACACAAAGATGAAGTACTCAGTAGTCTCCCGCAAGAGTGACATGGTTTTGTTGGAAAAGATACAAGAAAACAAATAACTGAAGTAATGTTATGCATACTACAACTATGATATTTAATTACCAATGGATGTAGGAGCCACACACAGCTTTATACGTAATTAAAGGCAAAACTACATACACTACTATGCAGTTAATGAGCTTTTACTGCTGCATGATCATAAGTAGTCTGTGAATTATAACTCATTTATGGAAGTTAGTTCAAGCTACCTTGTTGTCTACATGTTTGTGGTTCTTTGCTGCTGGAGATGTAGAACAAATAAATTAGAAATTAGCCTTTCATTTTAGTTTTCTATGCCAAAGAACAGCCATTTGTCAAGGAAAATTCTATGCTTTGCCCACAACTGTTGATACACTGGAGGCTTTGCTTAGCAGGACACTGCTAAGTAAGTAAGCTAATCATATTTCAACAAAATGATTTTTCTCTACTTAAGGTCACTGGTAAGTAAGACACTGGTGACATCCAAGCATTCATTCACTGAGAGGCACTAGTGATGATAATAACACCAGACAATTTTGGAAAACAAGTGATTACAGCTGACAACTTTTAGGAAAAAACAGGAGCTAATTAATGAGCTTGCTAATTAGTCCTCTCCATTGTGATGGTTAAACAGGTATGTCATTCTGCATACAGTAGTGTCAGGTGGCTTTATACAAGGGGAGTGTATGTGTGTGCGAGTGAGGAGAAGCACAGACAAAGATGGTTTGTGTTCTGGAGCCTCACGTAATCATCTTATAAAATGTTGGTAAGTGCTTCCAAGTCTCTGCAGACTACTCTTGATTTGTAAGTTGGACACCTTTCTTACACCCAGAAAATTAGTGCTCTCATATTGGGAAATTAACCACACCAATCCTTTGATATTGCTCAAGTTACATTTCCATCTCAGTTCAGTCTACTCTTTCTTATCTGAGAGACCCTTTGGCCAAACATGGTTTGCTATTAGGTGGAGAAAGAGAAGATTTCTGGTTATTTTTGGCAAATGTAGCTGTATAGTCAGTAAAATTATTTGGAGTGCCTCTACTAGCTATTAGGTAATTAGGTATCAAAGGGCAAGAGGAAAAGGGGGCAGAGTTAAAATCTCCCTGCATAGCACTTTAAGGGAATCTACACAAATCATTCTCAAAAAAATCTATTAAATTTAATTTTGCAAGAAAAATTACCATTGCCCATTGTATTGTCAGATATTAGGTTTTGCTTGTGTGTATATGTTTTGGTAACTGACAAATAGACAGCCTGATAAGTTTAAAATAAAATTTTGTCATTGCAGGGGGCAGCTGAGTAGAGGAAGTGACAGGGAACTGTTGTTACAGTTTTAAAATATTGAAATGAAAAGGAAGTGCTAGCTGACATATTTGATAAACTGACATCTCTGAGCTGCCTCCTTGCCTGATTTCCTGTGTCCCTCTCCCTTCCCCAATTTTATACAAGTCCTAGCTCTTGCTTAGGGCCAAACTCAGCTTCCATCTCCATCATTCATACCAGCGTTTACTTGAAAACTTGGTCTGTTCCCAGGGAAACTTAAACGAGGTGTGCACATGAGATCCATGAGAAGAATGGGCTGCAGCAGGGGCAGGAAGTCACTGGAGGCAAAGAACAGCCAAAGAGTCTGTAATGCATGCCTGGACTCAGCTGTGGCAGGACCAGTGGCAATAAAAGGAAGAGGATAAGTTCAAAAATTATTTAGAAGAGAGACCCAAAATGACTATATGGGGAGGGGGACAGAGTCAGAGACATCACAACACACAAGATGCCCTTTGGGTTTCCAGTGCTGTGCTACGGACTGAACTTTTCATTGAAGCCTAATCCCCAGTGCGGGAGAACTCAGAGGTGGCCTTTGGAAAGTGACTACATCGTGAGGGTGGAGCCCTGGTGAATGGGACTGGTGCCCTTGTAAGAAGAGACATGAGAGAGCAGCTGTTCTCTTCCTCCAGCATGTGAGGACACAGCAAGGCGGCCATCCGCAAACCAGGAGGAAAGCTCTCTCCAGTCATCATCGAATTGCTGGCACCTTGGCCTTGGCCTTTCTAGCCTGTGGAACAGTGAGAAATAAATGTTTGTTGTCTAAGAATATATATATTTTATGAAACACTCAGAACCTGTATAAAATCTATGTGAGCAGTACACATACACCATTTTTTATAACTTGGAGCATAGATATCTTCCCAATTATTCCATACAGGTTTATAATTGCACCCTTATTTTGGACATATCTTTGGTCAGATTTAGGACACACTACCCATTGTCAGTCACTCCCCTATTGAAAAATATTTTAAGCACAATTATATAACATGCCACAGATCACACTTTGGATGATGTTTATAATTAGGCGAGAAAGGCAAGCAGGTGTCCCTACAGGGATACATCCCTATAGAATATTTCTATGCTTGGTCTGCCCTAGAAAAGATGTAAAAGTCATAATGAATTTGTCTTCAGAAAGCTAACTGAAAGTGTTCTTTCTATGAATTAGATCATTTTTATATGGCCTGGCTTCAAGAATGTTTTAATTTTTAGTTAAAACATTTACTGTTTGAATATTAAACTATTCATCTTTACTAATCTCTGCTAAAGCTAAAGCAGTCAGACCCTTACTCATCCAAGTTAAAGGATTACATGAGCCGATAAAGGAATCAGTGCCCAGTTTGGATGCCACAGCCAGGGGTGGGGGTGGGGCAGCGGGAAGCATGTCAGTCGGGAGGTGGCTTCATCTGATGTCAGGGCCAGGGTGGGAGGAGGTGGAACAGTTCAGGGCATGTTTGTTCATTGGAGTAAGGCTTTTATTCTCAGACTTTCCCCTTAAGAACAGTCGGTGGGTACTGAGGGCCAGTTGCAGTCAGTTCACCACCTAAGAGAGCTCACTCCTGGTCACCGATGTATGGCCAGCTGTCCGGAGGGAGCATCTTTTCCTGGGAGGATGGCCACCTGGGACGGTGCAAGGAGGGCAGGCTGATGGGTGGTTGTGGCTGCTTCTACCTCTGTCTGTTTTGACTTCTGCCCCCTGTTAGTAAGCCTCTCTTCTTTCCTTAAATGCTTTTAAATGTTGCCACTAACTTGTGAGAGTAGACTACAGAAGACTTTTGATAAGCAGGTTTATTTTGCTTTTACTTAGTCTTCCAGAGCTCAAACAGCTCATTATAGGTTTTAAAGATGCTTTTCAGTTATGAAGATTTGCTATATGATTGTCCCTGGTTTTCCTCCATATTCTAGCTAAACCCATTGAAGGTTATAGATAGCTCCTCATTCTCCTCATTGGAACTTCAGCGGTTTGAAAACTAGGTCCTGGGTATAAACTAGGCTTTCAAAAGAAAACAGTTGAACATCAGAGGCTAAGAGAGGGGAAAATCCTAGCTAAGGAGCATTTTCAGCCATACCAAAGCACACTGATTTATTTTCTCTTCTTCAGAGCACTGGATCTGATCTTGAATCACATGCTCATTTGTTCTGTGTTTTTCTCCAGGGTCCCCCAGGCCCCATGACTCAGTGATCACATTTGCTTTGCACTTTGCAACTTCAGCACCCAGGTCAAACTCTGGCTCCTTTAAAAGGCTTAGCAACTAAGCTTTTTCCTGGATGTTAAACAGAATGAATTACTTGGTGACATAACTATGTATTTACAGCTCTTCTGTACAAGGCTCCGGCAATGACACCCAGCTGTGGCCTAGTGAGGGGGTGGGTGCAGGTGTCCTTCTGGGTATTCTCAATATTTCAAGAGTTCATCTCAGAACAGAATTTTCATCTCAACAAAACACAACTACCTCAAATAAGCAAAAACCACCTTATATTTGATGCTAGTTTTAGTTTCTATTTTTCTTACTACTCGGTTACACATATTTTAGTATTAAATATAAAATAAACAAATTATTGATAAACACAGTTCCTAAAATAATAACTATGCTTTTTAAAAGTTTTTTTAACCTATTTCGGGTGTTTACCAGGTGTCAGACCTTCTGCTGTGTACTTTTGCACATGTATAAATTAAGTATCATAACAGTCTTATGAAGAGTAATAATATTATTAGTTTTATTTTAAGGATGAGAAAATCGAGGCTCAGAGAGGTTAATTGATTTACCACAGGACCTATAACCAACATAGTTCGGAGTCAGGATTTGAATCCAGGCTGTCTGACTCCAGCATTCCTATATCAAATAAATTAAGGGGAGGAAAGTTACTGAAAGATATTATGCTAACCAGATTTGAAGGTTTCAGACTTGCATACATAATGGGTAGGTTATTTACCTGTTATCTTATTGAGCCAGGCTTCCCATGCTTATTTAGCATGACTAATAAGTAAATAGCAAATGTAAAGGGGTTAGAAAATATTCTTAGAAATGCTAGCAGTCTGTTTTGGGACCTTTGGACATTGTATCTTTCACTAGTAGTTCAGAGATAGGCACTTAAGTTCACATGCAGAGTTCAGAAGCATCTAGAATTAGGACATTATGCCAAAAAAGCTTGAGAGCTTATGGAGATACAAAGAAAGATGATGAATATAACTGAGGCATCCAGCGTGTGAGTCAGCTGCTTGCAGAGGCAGTATTCCCCAAGGAAGCTCTGAAGAATTATGTTAAACTGTATTAATGTAAAAGGGTAAAAGAGAAGCCTGATTTTTAATTCAGCTTTAGAGTTCCCTTGGCTGGTGAAACAATTACAGGTCCCTTGCCATCAGCCTTCAGCGTGTCAGCAATTTTTTTCATTGCTTATTCAAATTCATCCCCAGGTGTCCTAGAGAAAATTCCCTATTTCCCCTCATTACTTTCTTCGTTATTTTTGCTACAATATTGGCTAAAGAAATGGCCCTTATTTGTAGCCTTGTTTATAGCTTTGTGCCTTTTTAAATTCATTGATCTATTCATTAATTCTGCTTATGTCTCTCCCACCTTATCCCACGTTTATTGGTCAGGCTTGGTCCTGGGGACAGACAGGGACCAGATGGCCCTGGCTCTCTTTTTCCCCTAGTCCCTGGGCCATCATCCTGCCCACACTGATACAGTCTCCACTAGGCTGAGTGCAGGGGCAATGCTGCCTTCTGTGCAACAGTTACTGACTTCATTTGTGCTCAATAAATTTACCTGTTCTGTTGCTCAGCAGATCTCTTATGGATGTTAGGGGGAGGAAGCTGGTTGATCTAACAAACCAAATGCCTAAAATCTAAGCCTTGAAGAGTTTGACTACAGTGTACTAAGCTCTTTCATTTCTTCCTATAAACAGCAATATATTGAGTGGGGCAAAAACCTAGCTGCAGAATAATATATATAGTAAATAAATATATATATTTACAAACAAAATTCCTGTTTATTTATGCTTGTATGAGCAAGGAGGAGGGGGTGGAGGATGTATACACTGGGTTGTGCGCACTGTCTGTATCAGAGGAAGGGAGTGCAGGGGGAGAGAAAATGATCTTGGCCTTTCTAGAGTTATGCTGTGTCAGCACCTGTTTCATTAGGTAAAATTAGCATGCTTTCTTTTTATAGTTTAAAGTATATCAAGTAAAATTTTACATTTAAAAAACAAATAGAAAACATAAACAATCCTGTGAGGTTGGGACTGTCAGTTCCTTATTTTTATGGGTGAAGAAACTGAATCCAGGAGAAACCAAGGTCTTCCTCAGGTCATGGGGACAGAAACAGGAAAAGCCAAGCTCCAACCTAAATCTTCTGTTTAGGAGGACAGTGAGACCTTGCCCACAGCACCTGGGTCTTTTCCATAGAACAAAGACACCGCAACTTGTCAAGCTTTGGGACAGGGTACAAAAATAAAATAAAATTCTCAGGTGCTGAGGGATAAGACATTTTGACTAAAAGGATTAATAAATAGTAGACCAGTTGCCTATGGATGTGATGTCTGACACCACATCCATAGGTAGATCTCTACCTATTTCCATAGGTGGAAATTCTCCAAGTTTTCTTCAAGTCCTGAGACCCTCTACCAATCCACAACTATTGTCAAATGGCTCTCGGATTGGGTTTCCCAATTTCTGGCATAAGGAGGTAGGTTAAGGGTAACTCTTACTTGTAGGTATGAACAACCATGTGAGTTGTGAGAACTTAGTTGGGAAATGCTTAGAATGTTTTTTTACTTGCTTCTCTGTTTTGAGTATAGTTTTTAATATTTGATGTCAGTGAAAATTAATTTACATACTAAGAGATCCTCAGCTCTCCCATGGAGAAGTCTCAGAAAAGAGGAGAGATGCTGTAGTGGTGACATCCCATGGTGATCAACAAATTAAGTGCCCCTGCACTGAGTAGGCGACTAACCGGAACAATTCTGGCACCTTGAGGCAGGCTTCACCCAACACCAGAAAGTTCAACAGACATAGCCAAACTTAAACCAAGAACTTTACATGGTTCAGTTTCTCCTTGGCATCATATTTAAAGAAACAAAATCTGGTAGAAAATATATATATATAATCTAAACAATTCAGATATATGTAATGTTTCTCAAAACATACAAGTGCATAGGCACACACACAATGGCCAAGAGGGAGAGTCGGGGGGCACTTTCTCAATGTACAGCAGCACTTTTTAATTTTACGTTTAAATATCCCTCATTTTCCATCTCACCCAGGTCCGACAGAAACTCCCAAACAAGGTTTCTTTCCTTCCTCCAGTCCCCAGTCTTTGACCCTCTCCCTGCCTGGCCTTTCAGCCTCTCTGGTCTCCACAGCCCAGGTGTGCCTCCAGATCATTTCCTCCTTCCCTGGCCTTGTGTAACCACTCCTCACAAATAATTTTCTGCCACACAGCCAGGGAGCAGCTTCTACTTTGTTTGTTATCCCCTTAAGAATCTGCCCCATCTTGCCTAGACCAAATGTCCTCTCCACCAACCTCAAACTCAACTGAATCCTGACCGATTGAATTTTCCACCGTGTAAGACTGAAGTTCACCTTGCCGTCCAGTGTATGGAACACCAATCTGGTAGATCACAGTGAACAGTGAAGGAGAGCGGGGACTGCTGCAACTGGAGCTACATCAAGGAAGGTTTTCTGGACTGAGTTGCCCCTTTCTATTCTTGCATTCCTCAGTAGAGCTGTGTCCATTGGTTACCTGTTTGTGCTCCACTCTTTTGGTGGAGATTGATGCAGGGTAAGAACTCAACCTAATATATGTTATGTAAATATTTTGTATTTTGCAAGTTAGCAAAAATAAAAATCAAGAGCTTGAACTCAACTAACAGATCATCTTGGGGTAAACCACTGTAAAATTCAGTATTTTTTTCTACCTGTTGTTTTATAATAATATTTATTCTATGCATTAGAATATCCATCTCTCCATCTATCTATTTATCTGTCATCATCATATAGCTATATCCTGTTGAGTTAAGCTTTTAGGAAACCAGTGCTGAAATTTAGAAGAAAATAAAGATAATAGACCAATGTCACTACTTAAAATGAATTTATAATTCTCAAATTTTATATCTGGGGATAGCTCCAGAATAATAGTTGCTAATCCTAGAAATTATGCAAACTAAGAAGATTGTTATTTCTTATTTTCTTCTGTTGCAGATTCTTGTTATCCAAGGGCACATCTCCACATCGTCAGGTTGCTGGGGTTCCTCTTGGCTCTGGCACAAGTGTTGTTGGAGAAACTGCACTCAGCCCAGATGCCACACTAAAGCAGCCTCCTGTGTATGCTTTAGTGAATGGTGCAGGGAATTCATGAAGCTCCGTTCTGTGTTGGTCAGGGTCTAGCTTCGATAGTCTCCAAACTTTTTGATAGTGTACACTTACGTGTACTTTGACGGCATGGATGAAATCAATGAAGATAGAAAAGACATTTTTCTTGCTATACCTCAGTGCATCTTGTACACCACCTAGAGACTATTAGTCTGTCTCATACTTAAATAAAACCTGTGTTTCAATGCCTTAAGAGAGGGTAGGTGGCTCCTCATTGGAAATACTTGGCACTTCTGGACAGTGAAAGCCTGGAGGCTCTACTGGCACACAGAGAAGGCGCTGTGAGAGCCAATGATCCTCTGTTTCCTGAATTCTGCAATCCTGCTGCCATCCCTCCTCATTGTAGTTGCCCGGGGATTTCTGATGAACAGAAGGGGGAAATCTATTGACTCACTGATTATTTTGATGCCTTTGAATAAAGTCAAATACCTTGAGATGACTTAGCCATCACCATTGGAAAAACAAGAAACTCCTAGCATCCATTTTTTCTTGTTCTAGATTTTACCCTTTTTTTCCTAGAAAAGGTTCATGATGTAAATTTATGATTTCAAAACAAAGAGGGAGGCTGAGAGTGGTGCAGCCTCAAATCCTGGGCTTCCAGAACAGGTGCCCCAGCAGCGCACCTGGGCTGCCACTCAGGAGGCCACCCCCCTTTCTGCTCCTGCCTCAGGAACGTGTTAATAAGCAAAAATAAAAACCATGAAAAATGGGCCTGATATGAGGTGACAAAGCCTGTGACAGCCTAGAAATGCAGAAGGAAATGCTATGGGAGCAAAAGGCCTTACAACATAGAAGAGGCAAGAGCCGTGAGGATAATTCAGCCAAAAGCCTTGGGCTTTCTCCCAGAGCAGCAGTGAGTCTTCCGTTCTCTCTGAGCACCTAACTTCTGCTTCCCTCCATGGCTTACCATGTGGGGTACAGAGAATAAGCTAAATGTTATGAATCTATAAAATGTGTTAATAAATTGCCTGCGAAGCAGGTGGCTAGTCACAGCAGAGGTAGTGTATGAGAACAGCTGTATTTGATACCTCATCCTCCTGGCCTGGGGGAAGAAGCTACTGCCTGAGAGGGTCGGTGAGGGTTTAGTTACTGCACAGAGGGGCTTATGTCAGTGACGCTGACTCTCAGCACCATAACTGTGTTTCTCTCTCCCTTCCTCAGTAGGTTTATCTTCCTTTCATAGCTTTTCTCAGTGGGTTACAGGCTGGTTACAGCAAGAACAAAGGTAAGAGCAGGCTCCTTATACCAGTCTGGAAGCCTTAGACCCCACCCCAGCCCCTGGAGGAGGCCATGTCTCCATCTCTCAGCAAACAGCTGAGACCTGCCATCTTTGTTAAAGATGTTTCATTCCATATCCCCACTTTGTATCACAAAAATGTCTCAGTTCCAATACAAGTAGAGAAAAAAGAAAGGAATACAAAATATGAAAAAAGTTTTCCAAATAATTTCAAATAAAACTTGAGTGTCCTGTTTTTGTCCTTCATCTTTTATAACCTATTTATTGCTCAATAAATAGATCTCACTTCAGTCATGGAGCCTTGCCTGTCTAATGGCCTAAACTCCTGAGTTATACATTACTTTCTTAGAGCTTCATAGCATCTTTATTTTCATACTTTTCTTTGCAAGTATTAGCTTCTATGTCCATCACTCTCACAAAGTTGTGATCTGCCTTGAGGCAGGAACCCAGATTTATTTATTTTTCTTCCCCCTTCTCATTTTTATTTTATTTTATGTTATTGTCTTCTTCTTTTTTGTGTGTGTGTGGCCTAGCACAGTGCTCAGTGTGTATTGATTGATAGGTCCTTAGAGCTAGTGCATTAATCAGTTGTTCAGAACCAGAAAGGAAGTTTTCCAAAAGTTCCCTGTCCAGAATGTCAGTGAGTTAACATTCCTGGAATCATTAATAACTCCCTTCATGCATACATTTGTGATCAAGGAGATGCTCTGTATAGTAGCTATGAATAACCCAAAGCACTTCTACTGCAATATTAATGGAGTGCATCCTTTGCATTTTGTGAATATTACTGCAGCATGTGATTTGCCCCATAAAATAAGTCTTTGACCAGGAATTTCAAACAGAACCCAGATGAGGTTGAGATACAGACCCTAGACCGAATGAAGCCTGGTCAGTGGCGGAGTGACATGCTACTCCTCCAGACTCAGGAGGCACTGAATTCAAGGGCCTCGCAACGTGACAAATTGTTTGTCATGGCCTTATAGGATCATTCACATATAGATTAAAGTAAAATGTTAATTCCAAAAATGCACAAAATTTTCTAAACATAAATCAGAAAGGTAAAAACTTGAGGAAGAAAATATAGATATTTGTTATTGGTGTGAACAGTAATTAAAGGATAATAAAAATTGGCAATTTAGAGACTTCTATGGTGATCCTGACGGGTAGGTCTAGGGAATTCATACTACTTTCTAGCTCCTTTGTTGACTTTCAAGACACTCTACAAAATAACGGAAACTCAGGTCTTTACCTTAGTTCTCATTGCCTGCCTTTATGTGCGGCCCAGTCTAAGCCAAATGGGCTCTTTGCTCTTCTTTGGGCACATGGCTCTCCCTGCCCTGGTGCTACACAACCTCTAGACAGTGATAGAGAAGCAGTTGTTCCTTTACTGGTTGTCGCCAGGATGGATGCCATCATGTAAGAGCACTTGGGCTTTGCACAGGTAACTTGGACTCATTATAATACCACAGAATGCACGTGACTCAGCCCCATCCCAACAATAATCCATTCTTATATCCAGTATAGGTGCCAATTCAGAGCTTCTGTTATAATTCAACTTATTTCTGAGGTCTGAGTCAAATCCCTCTTCTCACGACACCTACATGGAGACCCCCTGCTACATGTGATCAGCTGGTTTTACCAAATTTTCATGGTGATTTGTTTTTTATCTTTCTTTAACTTGGTCCTTTCTGTGTGTTTCAACTGCTTCCAGTGCATATCTCAGAGTATTTCGATTACATGTTTAACTCTTTAATTTGAAATAATTTGAACCTTGTGTTTTCCTCTAATTATTAGTTTGTGTTTCACATACCCCACCAAACCATCACTCTCTCTGAGGGTGGAACTTCGTCTTTCGCATCGCTTTATCCCTAGGCCCCAGGGTGGCGTGAGTGCACACGGAGTGTGGAGTGAATGAATGACTGCTAACAAGTGTGAGGACTGGGTGATGCAGAATGGCTGCCACTCAGGCAACTGAGAGCCCGTGCAGCAGGCCCTTGCCTTTGGGGGGCTCAGAGCATGCTCTTCATCCACCATCCCCTCCAGTGCCTTCCACGGGGGCTATGTAAATATTGGTTGAAGTGCATGAAAACATGTGGATTTCTTTTTCTTTGACAAAAATAGAAGCACTAACATAGCTGCATGTCCCAGCTGTGATTAGAGAAGGCTTCTTCTCATTCCTCCCTGAAAAAGGCTATAATTCCATGGGAAGTGGAAAGATTTGAAAGAGAAAGGGCGAGTGGATACAAATGAGTGTGTGGGAGTCAGTGACAATGGGGAGAGTGAGGGCATGAGGAGTGAAATGTGTGAGTGGACGTGTGACTGAAGCAGTGAGATTGTGAGAGGAGAATGTGTGAGCAATTGCATGGTGAGTGTGACTGTGAGAGTGGGTGTATGGCAGGGAGTGTGACAGGGAGTGTGAGTGTGTCAAGTGAGAATGATGGGCACCAGTAGGGGAGATGGAGGTTCTCAAGAGAGGAAGATGAAATACTGAAGAAATGGGGTGCAGTGGGGCCCTGTCAGGAAGAAGATGGGGTTCCTAAGTGGGTTGTGGGCAGGTGTCAGGACAGGGAGGTGACAGCTACCATGCTTTGCAGGCTGTCAGAGCACCTCTGAGACCTCACCCTTGCAACCACCACGTCACCCTCTGGGCCTGCCTCAGTGGGGTCTACCTGGCCCTGCCCTTCTTTCCTGGTTCACAGGGCACTCACCTGCCTCCTACCACACAGTGTGTTATGGTTGAGGACAAGGTGATCCTGGGAGGGGAAAGGGGAGTAGGTAGTGTGGGTCCCTGGTGGTCCACAGTGGGTACCGGATCCCCATCTTCAGCCCCTAGTGCCCCCACTAGGGCCAGTCCTGAGCATGGTACGTGGCTAATGATGGCCTGAACCTGGGGGTTTGGAGGAATTGAACGGCCCCATTGGGATTCAGGGTGAGGAGGTTGGCATAGGGTTCCCACCTCTATGACCTGTGACCAGATGTGTGGCAGGCCCATCCCTCTGTAGGTTACCCTCAGAGAAAATGCTGAGGCTCTGAAAAATGACTAAAGGATCATTCCTCCAGGGGCTGATGCCTCAGCTGAGAATTTCTGAAACAACATTCATATTTAATCTGTCTGTATATGTCTGTCCCTCTTTCTGTTTCTGCCTGTCTCTGTCTCTGTTGCTGTATGTGTGTGTGTTTGTCTCTGTCTCCACTGCTCAGGAAGGGGAGGGTGCCTGATTCTGTCCTTCATTCCCTCAGGCTGTTGGAGATTCCCTGTCACCTTATAGCACTGGGGGTGGGACTGGGGGCAATGCTGCTTTGCAGACTAGGGGATATTAAAGTCAAGCAAACCCTGGAGCTTGAAAAACATCAATCTTTCTCTTTTTTTATTTTTCCTTCTCTCTCTATCTCTTTGTTTTATACCCCTCTTTATGTCAATTTCTCCTGAATACATTCTTGGAAACATATGCTTCCATAAGTAATGTATGATCATTTAATGATTATCTGCTCCCCAGAACAATGTCTAGAATCTGGATACGACAGCATGGAATACAGATATACATCCCCCCACATCTGGAAGCTTTAAAAAGCACTGCATTTGACCATCTGACAAATATGGGAAAAGCATGGAGGATAGAGCAGGAAACAGTTCTCAGTGCCTATAAATTCCATTTTAACAGCGAAAACTGGTGGGGTGGGGACCGGGTGAGTGGGCAGAGAGTTGGAAGTAGAGCGAAGGAGAGTGCTTTGATGGAGGTCATTGGCTTCTGACTCAAAAAATCATACAGCCTTTCTCAGATGATCAGCTGTTTCTTTTCACAGCCGGTGGGTTGAGACTGATTAGAATTATTCAAAGAAACTGGGTCTACTGGGTGTTAATACTTATGTTTAAGCCTCAGTAGTTAAAACAGTGCAGTATTTATGCACAAAGAGACATACGTATAGATGGCATATGATGAACATGGCAAAGATAGAGGAGAAAAATAAATATTTTCATAAATTGTGTTGGAGCAACCAGGCAGCCTTCCAGGGGAAAATAAAATGAAATAAAGCAAAACACTCACACTTCACACAAGGATAAACTGCAAATGAATGAAAAATTTAAATGTAAAAAAAAAGAAACATAAAATTTTAGGAGATAATCCAAAGCCATAAAAAATTGATACATGTTACAATAAAAACTCTTTATCTAGTAAAAACAAAACAGCAAAAAAGTATATATTCTGCAAGTAAAATCAAAACCAATTGAAAAAATATGAGAAATGTTGGCAAATTGTATCACAAAGAGCTAATCTATCTAATATAAAATGATATGACCAACAACATAATAAAAAATGGGGAAAGGATATGAACAGGAAATTAACAGAAAAGGAAATTCAAATTTCATTTAAACATATGAAAAGATGCTCTACTTTAGTCATAACAGAGAAATGAAAATTAAACTTTCACTGAGAAAACATCTTTTATTCTATCAGGCTGTCAAAATCCAAAAGTTCGTGGATTCATTCTGCTCGCAAGGCCTTGGGTAATAGGCATTTTCATACATTATCGATGGTAGTGGATTTGTAGTGAATCCCCTATGGAGGGATATTTCCAAAATTTGCCGACATTACAAATGGATAATTTTTAATTTATACAAAAATCCTACTTCTGGGGATCTATCTTGTGGATATAATTGCACATGTGGAAAATGATGAATTAGAAACTTGTTAGCTGTTGCATTGGTTACAATAGCAAAAAATCAGAATTAAACCAAATATTCATTTATAAAGGACTGTGTTTAGCAAGCTGTGGTACATCCATATATGGAATATTATGCACATGTAATAGTCAATAAGGGGGGAAATTCTTTATGTGTAGGTATGGAAATATTTCCTTTCTATAAAATGATATCCTGAAATCTTCCAGACATACTGTTTAAATGATAAAGCAAAATAGATAACACTGTGGAGAGTACAGAATTTTTTAACAAAAAAGAAAAAATAATCATACATACTTATGTTTCTGTTACATAAAAAACAAAGACACAAAAACTAACAAAAAGTTACCCTGTGGAAATGAAGAATAGGAATGGAGAAACATTTTGTTCAATACCTTTTATATTGGTTTGATTTACATGCTATGTGAATGGATTACCCTGTCAAAGATTTTACATATTATATGTTAGTCATATTGATCTATGTCTAATTTTAATAGTATCACCAAAAAAGCCCTCTTTAGGGGAACAAAAACAAAACTCAAAACTGCTTCTTACAAATCTCTCTCTCTCTCTCTCTCTCTCTCTCTCTCTCTCCCCCCTCTCCTGTTTCCATTAGGGCTTTTAAGTCTGATGTATTTTTTTCCTTTGACTTGAAGAAGAAGATAAATAACTCTGCTGATGAGTGGCCTGAAGATTTGGGGTATTCTGTCAACAACATGGAGACCACCATTTCCCCATTAATTCGAGATATCTGTCTCCAAGATGCCAGATTTTCTTAATGCACTGAGTGTTTTCCTCTATAGACCACTGTTCTCAACATGCTAACAACACCCATGTAGGTCAACTGCTGAGATGTGTCAGCCCGAGAGTGGCTGAAGGTAAAGGCAATGTCTCTCCTCTCATTGAGATAAATAGCACCAATGTTCAAGGTATTTGCTCTTTATGCCAGAGTTTATTTCTCTCAGTAATAAATGATGTATATATTTCTTAATTTAATAATGCTACCATGCAAAATGTAAGAATTTCTAAAAGCAACTATGCAGATAAAATTAAGTCTATAACTTGCATTTGGCATGTGAAACCTTGCCAGTCCCTGGCCAAATGAGTCCATTTCTAGGTGTAGAGAAAAGAGGTGGATCATGTAACATCAGGTGGAATACACCTGGTGGAAGAGAGGAGGGGAGTTGAGGGAAGAAAAAAGCTTCCACTTTCCAATCTGATTAGTTTTAACTCTCTTCTAAAGGTCTTTGCGCTTGCCATTTCCTCAGCCTAGAAGCCGCTGCCTGGGACTGAATGTCTTCTCCATGGTCTGAGCTCAAATTTTATTTTTTGAGATGTGCTTCTTCTACTGCTTTCCAACTCCCAACTCACTCAATTACATCCTCTTATTTTATTTTCTTGATAGCACTAATCACTGTCTGAAATGGTCTTGTTCACTCAGTTGTTTATTTATCATTTATTATCCTCTCCTCCCTACGACCCAATAAACTATGCACTCTAGGAGAGTGGGGACCTGGTCTTGCCCTCCTACACATTCTCAGGGTCCAGAACAGTGTGTGACCCATAATAAGATCTCAGGACGTATTTGTTGAATGAGTAAATTAAAAATTAGAGTCTGCGTTTGATTGGGTTTTTTGTATAAAACCTAGCATGTTAGAAACGTTTAACAAATACTCATTCAGTGAATAAGTAAATTCTCCTCAGATAAGACACTGACTTTTAAAATGCTCCATCTGGCAAAGAAAAGACACTGTCTTGACCCTTAGTTGTTCAGTCATCACTTTTTTCTATCATACTTAGGACAATTACTGAGATGTCTGAACTTCTGAATAAAAACACAGCTTTCACCCTGGCTGGTGTAGCTCAGTGGATTGAGCACGGGCTGCGAACCAAAGTGTCACAGGTTCGATTCCCAGTCAGGGCACATGCCTGGGTTGCAGGCCATGATCCCCAGCAACCGCACATTGATGTTTCTCTCTCTCTCTCTTTCTCCCTCCCTTCCCTCTCTAAAAAATAAATAAATAAAATCTTTAAAAAAAAGTTTTCTTTTGTAATTTTCTTAATTGTTAAGAAGACCCAATATGCATTAAAAGGCTTACTTAATTTAAAAGACTTATTTAACTGTCAGACAGCTTATTTATTATACATGTAATTTCTTTCTTGAGAATCCATGGAACTTGTACTAAACAAAATCTATTTCTTTCTTCCAATAACTGGTTTAAAAAATGAATTGTACAAAAGTATTTATCATCAGCAATGCAATATTTCTGTAGGTATTTTATTCTAATTTGAAATGCCATTTTATGTGTTAAAATAGATTTTGAATTGTATAAACAATTAGATTTTATTGATGTGTTGGTTTAGTAAATCCTAACCACAAGGCTACATTTACAGTATGAATAATCCTATAGACATAATTAGTTACATTTAAAAATATAAATAAAATCTGTGCATTTCAATGAAGCTTAAATTCTTTTTTGGAAAGAGCATTTTCCTTCTCAAACATATGTCCTTTTCTAATGAGGTGAAATTACAGACGGTGAGCCAGGTGTGAGAAAGGAGAATGAATGTCTATTGTATATCTAGACACATTCTAGACAGGATGCTGGATACTCTTCCTATGCTGGGAAATGGCCAAATGTTCTCTGCTAAGCACTCAGGCTGTGAGGAACAACCTTTGTGAGAGAAAGTGTGTGATGTGGTCTACCTTGTGATATGGTCCATTGGGGAGCTAAATCCCTTCAAACTCGGTCCAAGATAAGTCTTATTTTAAATTTATCACTAGAAATAATAAGGATCAACATACTATAAAATCCTTAAAACTGAAGAATTTTGTTTTCTGGTGTATTTTTTATTAAGACAATTTTATCAAGAAAGAATTTTATGCCAAATTTCCTGGGGTTACATCAATTAATCAGGAACTATGTTATGTTCCCTTCCATTCTGATGATTATCATTAACTATTTTTGCCTTGGACATTTATAATAAGGAACATATGCCTAAAAATCACATTTTGGATCAAAGGAGCTGGAACACAACTGATTACTGGTCTCTATGCAGTGAATTAGGGAAAAAGGGGATTTTCTTGGGGCAGAGAAGGGAAAGTAATGGGCATGCATTTGTTTTTATCATTATTTCTTATCTTCTCTAAATTTAAGGATCTGTTGTGACAGATATTGTTTTGGAAGAGAGTTTGGAGTTTATACCCAAAGTGTATGAGTGGCTGATATATCTGAGTTGAGAAAAAGAAATTAAAGAGTGATTACTCTTCCCTTTTCAGACAGAACAGAACCATGAATTACAATTTGGACTCTGTCTTACCTATGAACAGGACACAGTTAGGCGTTTGAATTCTGCAGAGGGTTTGCCTGATAAAATGGCCTCCCATACATCGCAGAGAGAAGTGCACATTAGTGGGGCCTGTCTGAACGGCAGAGCTCTGCTGACAGGTCTCTGAAGAGATAAGTATCAATGCCAAAGTCCTTAGAGCCAAAGTGCTCTAAGTGAGCACTTTAGTTCTTTCATCCTTATAAGGTATCCAACTAGCTGAGATAAATGTTCTCACTGTGAATCCACCAGCCATTTTCTTCTCTTTAATTAATTCATAAAACCCGTCTTTTCTCTACCTTCAAGTTTCCAAATGTTCCTCCTCAGCAGCTTGAGGGGTATTGTGCTCTCTGTCACTTGGTAGTTGCTATTTTGAAAAATTCTGTTCTGTGCAATCTTTCTTGTGTGTTCTTATAAAGTAGGCTAATTATAATGGAAGGTTCGCCTATTCAATAAAGATGAGGACTCTTCTTTTAATTAAAAACCCCCATAGGCACAGAAATGAAAATGTGATCAGGAGGTGTGTGTGTCAAATATAATTTATTCACCAAACAAATATTTATTAAAATCTCATTAATGAATTATTGTGGTAGATAAAAATCAAAATGTAAGGTCTTTGCTCTCAAGGAATTTACAATCTAATAAGGCTGATAAAAAGTGAACCGAATCTTAGAAGGCTCTGGGAGGGTGCTGGGTAGAAGTGTAAACACTGGCTGTGGAGGACTTAGGAGGGAGCCTCGACCAGACCAATGGGCCAGGATGATTTCTAGGAAAGGAGTCTAGTCTTCAAGGTTTTCACAAATCTTACCCCAAGTTACCTGTCCACGTTAATGCCCTGGTGTTGCCAGTACTGACACCCCACCCCAGGCATGACTCTCTGTTCACTCTCACAAGCTCACCATGCTCGCTGCTGTTCTAAGGACCTTGCTTAGATGTTCCCCAGGTCTGGAATTCTCATTACTCTATCTGCAAGCCACTTTGTTTTCTTTTGTTCAATGAAACTTTCTTGATCACATCAGCTTTTATCCTAGAGACAGCATCTGTCATTTGCTCGGGAAACTTCATATGGGTGTCCTTCCACATGTTCCCATAGAATCCTGTGCTAAACTTTGCTTTGGTACTTATATATCCAGCTGTTGATGGAAGCCCCACCTGGAAGATTTCATACTTCTTTCTTTAAATTTTTTTTAATTTATTGACTTTAGAGAGAGAATGGAAGAAAGGGAGAGAGAGAAAAGCATCAATTGGTTGTTCCACTTATTTATGCATTCATTGGTTGCTTTCTTGTAGCATGTGCCCTGACTGGGGATTGAACCCACAACCTTGGCTCATCAGGACGGTATTCCAACCCACTGAGCTACCAGGCTAGGGTAAGATTTCACACATCTGATATGCAAAACTGAATTCTAATTTCCCTGACCCATCACCAGTTGGTTTTATCTAAAGTCTTTTCCTTCCTCCCAATCCTTTCCCATTCTCCTAGGTAGTAGCCCCTACAAAAACCCTGATTTTGTCTTTGACCCCTCTCTTTCAAAAATCACACATTCAAAGCTGGCTCTAACTTTAAATACATCCAGAATCTGGTATCTTCTTACCACCTGGACTGTTTCCACTTTGATCTCGGTCACTAGAACAATCTCAAGCCTAAATTATGCCAAAGGTGTCCTTCCTGACTGGTTTCTCTGCATCTGTTCTTGTACCTCGACTCTATGTTTCACAAGTAGGCAGAGTAATCTGTTTAAAATTTGATTGCATCACTCTTGTGCTCAAAGCCCTCCATTGTTCCCTATTTTACTAAGACTAACCTCCACCTAAGGCCCAAAGGGCAACCCAACCTCTCTGACTTCATCTCCTACCACCACTCCCTGTTACTTAACTCCAGAACTAGAGCTTCCTCACTATTCTGTGAATATTCCTAGCATACCTTCACCTCAGGGCATTGGCTTAACCATTCCCTCCACAACTAGAACTTTCTTCCCTCAACAGCTGTATGGTCAACAAATTTACCTCCTTTTAGTTTTAGCTCCAATGTCACCTTCTCAATAAAGCTAATCACAGTAAGCCTACTTCATTTTGTTATTTCTTAATTACAGTTGACATACAAAATTATATTAGTTTAAGATGTATAACAGTGATTAGACATTTATATAATGTGTGAAATGATCACCCTGATAAAACTAGTACCCATCTGCCACCATACATAGTTACTGCAATATTACTGACAATATTCCCTGTGCTATACTTTATGTCCCAATGACTACTTTCATAACTGGAAATTTGTACTTCTTAATTCCTTCACCTTTTTTACCCAGCTCCCAAAACCCTCTCCTATCTGGCAACCATCAATTTGACAAAAACCCTATTTTAAATTACTACTCATTCTAATCCGTGCCCCAGCAGTCTCAATCACCCTAACCTGTGTTTTCTTTTCCATAGTACTTATTTATTAACACACTATATAATTTATCTATTTGTTTATTGCTGCCTCTCTCCACTAGAATGTATGCTCTATCTTGGCTGAGATTCTGGTCTTTTTTATTCATTACTGTGATGTGAACACCCCCAGGATACTATTTATGATGGTTTTTAATAGTATTTTCTGAATGAATAAATTATATGTTAACTTGCATTACTTCTTTAGTAGACTATAAATTCTTTGAGCACACAGATTCTGAATTATTCAACATCACATACCCACCTGGCATATTGCTAGCACACGGTCAATAATTGTTGACTGAATGAGCCTTTCCTTCCACTGAACTGTTATTGTCTGCACTGCACATTTTGACATTTAATTATTGGCTGCTTTTGATGTCTCACTCAATCTCATGTGTAAGAATTGACAGTTTGATGAAACTTGGTTTTATTGTGATCACAGGCTGCAACTCGTACTTTTTTGTACATGAACATGGTTGATTACTTAATATATGTTCTACCATATTTTCTGAGTGGAATAGAATTTATAATAACAGGTGAAAGAGATTGTGAGTGAGGGATGAGAGAAGTGAGAGATGACAGTACTTAGGAAACATTATTCATGGAGCATTAAAGCAACTGAGACAAGCCCTAGCTTTATCTCCAGAAATTGAGCCAAGTTCTAAGAAACCCTAGATTACAACACCCTTTTCTTGCTCATGTCTTTTTACTTGTTATTCATTTTCACCGCCTTTATATTTCACAGGCACTAGAACAACTTAATTTCCCTTTAGGGTCTTTGGCTTTTTATGCCTGCTAAGAACCTGAGGATTGTGCTAACCTTTAAATAAATTTATATATGCTCAATATAAAAAATGGCAGAGGATTCAAGATGGTGGTGGAGTAGGTAAACCTCCATCCAAAACCAAACTATAATTATAATTACAATAAAGAGCAATAAACCTGAATAACCAACTGAAGGTTAGCCAAATAAAAGTCTTATAACCAAGAGTTTACAGAAGAAAACACAATACTAATAGGAAGGGTGAAGATGTGGAAAGGGCTGGCTCCATTCCTACATGCTTTGGCTGAGAATCTAGAGGATATCTCAGCTGCAAAGTTTCCCCCTGAAGAGTGGGGTCTCATCCTCACCTAAGCTCCCCATCCAGAGCACCAGAGCTAGGTAGAGGCACCCACATAACATATGGCTATGAAAATCAGCATGGAATCTGTCCACCAGGGAGAGACCAGTGTTTGCTAGAGTTGCAGGAGCCCTCTTAAAGGGCCAGTGCACAAAATTTTGTTTGTAGCCACTTACCCTGGACTCTGGCAGAGGGAGGGCAAAGTAGACTAAAGTTATGTGAGGAAAGACTGGGGTTTGTAACTCTGGGGAGAGAGCTGAAGATACAGCCACCAGGATCCTGTGCTAAGTCACTCTCTCACACTGGAGATGCCATTTTTCTTGGGTAGAGCACTCCCCTCCAGACGACATTAGCCTGGGGAATGCAATAGCTCCGCCCTCTGGACTCCCTGCTAAAGAGTAAGCTGTCTGGGCCAGGATGTAGATGTCTCTCAGGCAGACTCAGGGTGTGTCAGTAACTGAGTTTTGTGGCTTTGGTGGGGGGTGGTGATCATTCCTTCCATCTTCCTCAAAACTAGACGGGCATCTCCCCCTTAGGAAAGACAGTCTAGCTTCACTCTTCAGGTTCCAGGCAGCCCTACCCTTTCAACTCCTGGTGGCTCCATACTGTCTAGGTAAGAGCAGGATCTGGGACAGACTGGGTTGAGTGGCTCTAGGCCAAGGGCCACTCCTCCTACCTTTCTCTAAGCCTAACTATACCTCCCCCTCACCAGAGATCCACTGGCCCCATCCTCATGACTCCTGGTGGCCCCACCCTGCTGAGACTGGGCTCTCAGCAGAATCTGGGACAAATTTAGTAGTGTGGCTCTAGGACAAGGCTGTATTTCCCTCAAATGTCTAACCAATGGGAAGCCCTCCAATCACATGGCCAAATCTTGGTCTCTTGGGGCCTGATAAAGTCTATTGCACTCATCCTAACAACTTCCTGAGACATCACCCCATGACAAAGGTGTGAGCATCTGGCAGGTGGCAGCTAGACTTGGTATACCCTGGGACATTTGCTGAGTGACTTCAGGTCCAGCATCGGCACTGAGTTTGAAGCTATATTAAAACAGTGAACATCACTGGCCCCTTCCTGTTGACTGAGAACCTACTGCATACAACTTGAGTACCACCAGAGGCTCTTTCAGTGACCAATCCAAACAGGAAGCTGGCAGGCAAAGAAGGGTGGAGGTGGATCTCAGAGTGCCTTGGAACTATTGCAAACCTGCCCCTGGGACTGGTGCTGGTTAAAGCCAGCTTTAGTGCACAGCTTGGTCCTGCCCATGCACACCCAGGTCCAGCAAAGGCAACCACAAACTGGTTTAAGTTTTACCTTCGAACAATTTGTCTAGGGCCAGTAACAGGTGATGTATGACATTGGTTTTCACCAGTGTACCTTCCAAGAGGCCCTAGAACCAAAACACTTACTGGCCAGCTTCAGACAACTTCAGAGCAGAATCTAATTAGCTTCACAAGTGGCATATCCAAAGAAAGATCTTGGCAGACACCAAACCCTGTTGAGGCTAATACAGTTTCATTTGGTCAGCACCTGTACGGCAGCTCATTAACTGTCATTGGAGTTGATCCTCACAGTCAGCCAGCCTATCTACCTGACACATGAGTGAGCCAATAGCAGTGAAGATTCAATTATAAGAGGATGGCCCACATAACATGCAGAAGGGACATTGCTGGAGCACTCAGCTCAGGTGATCGAGGAAACTGCACCACTGAATCCCACAAGACCTTTACTACATAAGGCCACCCTTCCAAGACTGGGAGTCATAGAAGATCTACCCAACAGATGGAAACAAGCACAAAGAGGTAGTCACATTAGGAAGAAAAAGAAACATGCCTTAAATGAAAGAGCAAGAAAAATCTCCAGAAAAAGAGCTAAATGAAATGGAGGCAAGCAATTTATTACACAGTTTAAAAAAATGTTTATAAGAATGCTAAAGGAACTTAGTGAGAACTACAATACCATGAAAGAGGACAGATACCATAAATAGATACCATATCAATTAGAAATGAAGAATACAATATCTGAAATGAAGAATATTTTACGTGAATATTTTATTTCACACTAGAAAAATAAACAGTAGGTTGAATCAAGCAGAGGATTGAATCAGTGATTTGGACAAGGTAGCAGAAAACACCCAATCAGAGCAGTGAAAAGAAAAAAGAATTTAAAGAAATGAGGATAGTCTAAGGGACCTTTGAGACAACATAAAGAATAACAACATTTGCATCATAGGGGACCCAGCAGGGAAAGAAAGAGGGCAGTGGATTGAGAACCTATTTAAAGAAATAATGACTGTAAACCTCCCTAACCCAGTGAAGGAAAAAGACACACAACACCAGGAAACACAGAGAATCCCAAACAAGATGAACCCCCAAAGGCCCACACCAAGACATATCATAATTAAAATGGCAGAGTTTAAAGACAAAAGAGAATCTAAAAAGCAACAACAGAAGGACAGTTGGTTATGTACAAGGGAGCTCCCATAAGATGGTCAGCTGATTTCTAAACAGAAATATTTCAGGCCAAAAGAAATTGGCATGAAACATTCAAAGTGATGGAAAGCAAGGACCTAAAACCAAAATGACTCTACCCAACAAAGCTATCATTTACAATGAAAGGAAAAATACAGATCTTCCACATAGACAAGAAAAAAAGTTAAGGGGCTCATAACCACCAAATTAGTATTACAAGAAATGTTAAAAGGCCTACATTAAGAAGAAGAAGGAGAAAAAAAGGAACATAGTTTAAAAAATAAAATTGCAATAAATATGTACTTATTAGTAATAATTTTAAATGTAAAAAGCTTAAATTCTCCAATTAAAAGACATAAGGTAGTTAAATGTATAAGAAAACAAGCTCCACATATATGCTGTCTACAAGAAACCCACTTCAGAATGAAAGATACACACTCACTAAAATAAAGGGATGACTATGATGTTTTATGCCAATAGAAGAAAAAGCTGTGGTAGTAATACTTATATCTGACAAAATAGATTTCAAAGAAAAGGCTATAATAAGAGACAAAGACACTACATGATAATAGAGGGATCAATCTGACAAGAGGATATAACCCTTGTAAACAATTATGCACTCACATAGTAGCACTTAAACATATAAAGCAAATCTTGATGGACATAGTGAGACATCGACAGTAATACAGTCAAAATGGAGGATTTTAACACCCATTAACCACTGTAGATAGATCTTCCACACAGAAAATCAACATGGAAACAGCAGCTGTAAATGATATACTAGACTAAGTGGATTTAATTGAGAGCTTCGGAATATTTTATCTAAAAGCAGCAGAATATATGTTCTTTTCAGGAGCACCTTTCATAAAATAGACCACATGTTAGGATATGAAACAAGTAAATAAATTTAAGAAGACTGAAGTCATATCGAGCATCTTCTCTAACCATAATGGTGCAAAAGTGGAAATCAATCACAAGAAGAAAACTGAAAAACACAGACATGGAGGCTAAATAACATGCTACTAAACAATGAGCAGGTTAATGACAAGATCAAGGAATAAATCAATAGATAATTTGAAGCAAATGAAAATGAGAATGCAACAACCCAAAATCTATGAGAGAGAGCAAAAGCAGGCTGAAGAACGAAAATCACAGCATTACAGGCCTATCTTAAGACACAAACAAAAATATCTCATTTAAGTCTAACTTTGTACTTAAAAGAACTAGAAAGGGAACAAACAGAGCCTGAAATTAGTAAAAGAAAGAAAAATTAAAGATCAGAATAGAAAATCAATGAGACAAAGAGCTGGCCTTTGAAAAATAAAGAAGACTGACAAACATTTAACCAGACTCATTAAGAAAAAAAAGAGGACCTAAATAAGTAAAATCAGAAATGCAAGAGGAGAGATAACAACTGACACCAAAGAAATACCAAGGATTTAAAGAAAATATTACATACCACAATATGTCAACTACTTGGACAATATGGACAAAATAGATAAATTTCTAGAAACATAAAATCTTCTAAAACTGAAGAGTCAGAAAAGAGTCAGAAAATCTCAATAGAGAGATTACAACTAGTAAAATTGAAGCAGTAATCCAAAAATTCCCAACAAACAAAAGTCCTGACCTAAATGACTTCACAGGTAAATTTTACTAAACATTCAAAGAAGAGCTAACACTCAGCTTTCTCAAATTATTCAAAAAAAATTCAAGAGAAGGAAAGACTCCCAAGCTTGTTTAACAAGGTCAGCATTATCTTAATTCCAAAACCAGATAAAGACACTACAAAAAAAGAAAATTATATGCCAATACCCCTGGTGAACATATATACTAAAATCCTCCACCAAATATTAGCAAACCAGATCCAACAATACATTAAAAAGATCATACACCATGATCAAGTGGGATTTATTTCAGAGATCCAAGTTTTGTATAATATCCACAAATCATTAACTGTGTTACACTACATAAACAAAATGAAAAATAAAAATCACATGATCATATCAATAGATACAGAAAAAACATTTGATAAAAGCCATTTATGATCACAACTCTCAGTACAGGGGAAATAGAAGGAAAATACCTCAATATAGTAAAGGCTATCTGTGAAAAGCCCACAGCCAACATCATACTCAATGGGAAAAAACTAAAAAGTGTTTCCCTTATGACTGGGAACAAGACAGGGATGTCTGCTTTCACCACTTTTATTCAACATAGTACTGGAGGTCCTAGCCACAGCAATCAGACAAGAAGAAGAAATAAAAGATATTCAAATTAGAAAGAAAGAAGTAAAACTGCTATTGTTTCTAGATGACAAGATACTGTATATAGAATACCCCAAAGATTCCACCAATAAACTACCAGAACAGATAAATTCAGTGAAGTAGCAGGATGCAAAATAAATATTCAGAAATCAGTTACATCTTTATACACCAATAATGAATTATCAGAAAGGGAAACTAAGAAAACAATTCCATTCACAATTGCTTCAAAAAGCAAAATAAAATACCCAGGAATAAATTTAACCAAGAATGTAAAAGACCTGTTCTCATCCCATAAGCAAAAGTTTATGTGTTTGATTCCCAGACAGGGCACAGATGTTTCCTTCTCCCTTCCTCTCTCTGAAAGCAATGAAAAATATTTTAAAAACAAATAAGTGGTGCTCTGGCTGGTGTGGCTCAGGTGGTTAGAGTATCATCCATTTACCAAAAGGTCACCAGTTTGACTCCCAGTAAGGGCACATACCCAGGTGGTAGGCTCAGTCTCCCATTGGGGTGCATGCAGAAAGCAGTCAACTGATGTTGGATTCTCAAAAAGATTTAAAAAACTTTTATGGAACCACAAAAGACCCCAAGTCGCCAACAGCAATCTTGAGAAAAAAGAACAAAGTTGGAGGAATCATGCTACCTAATATCAACTTATACTATAAAGCCATAGCAATCAAAACAGCAATACACTGGCCTAAAAACAGACATGTGCATCAATGGTACAAAATAGAGAGCCCAGAAATAAAACCAGCCTTTATGGTCAATTAATATTTGGCAAAGGTGGCAAGGACACACAATGGGGTAAAGACAGTTTATTCAATAACTGGTGTTAGGAAAATTGGACAGATATGTGCAGAAAAAATGAATTAGAGCACCTTATAATGCCACACACAAGAATAAATTCAAAATGGATCAAAGGCTTAAATGTTAGAACCAAAACCATAAAAATCCTAGAAGAAAACATAGGCAGTAAAATCTCAAACATTTCTCATAGTCTAATGTATCTCCTCTAGCAAAGGAAACAAAAGAAAAAATAAATAATGGAACTACATCAAGCTAAAAGTTTTTGCCCAGCAAAGGAAACCATCAGCAAAATGAAAAAACAACCCACTGAATTTGCCAATGATACAACTGATAAAGGGTTAATATCCAAAATTTTTTAAGAACTTATAAAATTCAACACCAAAAGGACAAAGAATCCAATTAAAACATGGGCAAAAGACTTGAATAGACACCTCTCTAAAGAGGACATACAGATGGCTAATAGATATATGTAAAGATGCTCAAGGCCACTAATCATCAGAGAAATGCAAATTAAAACCACAATGAGATATCACCTCACACTTGTCAGAATGGCTATCATCAATAAATCAACAGATAACAAGTGTTGGTGAGGATGTGAAGAAAGAGGAAGAATCCTTGTGCAAAACTGATGGGAATACAGTCACTGTGGAAAGCAGTATGGAGTTACTTCAAAAAGTTAAAAATGGAACTGCTTGATGACCCAGTGATTCTGCTTCTGGGAATATATCTGAAGAAACTTGAAACATTAATTGAAAGATTATACTGATATGCACCTGTGTGTTCATTGCAGCATTATTTACAACAGCCAAGATTTGGAAGAAGCTCATGTGCCTTTCCATAGATGAGTGGGTACAAAAGCTGTGGTACATTTACATAATGGAATACTACTTGGCCATAAAAAAGAAGGAAATCTTGCCTTTTGTGAGATCATGAATGGACCTAGACAATATTATGCTAAGTGAAATAAGCCAGTCAGAGAAAGACATATACTGTACAATCTTACTTGTATGTGAAATCTTATGAACAAAATAAACTGACAAACAAAATAGAAACAGACTCACAGATACAAGAATACAGACTGACAGCTGCCAGAGGGGAGAGGTAGGGTGGCTGGGTGAAAAAGGTAAAGAGATTAAGCAGAATAAAATAATGAAATGAAATGAAATGATAAAATTTTCATAGCCAAACAACAGTATGGTAATTACCAGAGGGGAAGGGGTTGGAGAAAGGTAGAAGAGGGTTAAAGGGAGATAAATGGTGATGGAAAACTTGACTTAGGGTGATGAACACATGATACAATATATAGATGATGGATGTATTATAGAATTGTACACTGAAAATTATGTAACTTTATTAACCAATGTTATCCTAGTTAATTCAATAAATAAGTGGTTTACTAAAGTAAAAAATGGCATAAATTTTAGCATCCATTCATCTGTCCATCAATTTAGAGAGTGGGTTCCAGGTCCTGTGAATGAAAGATACGTAAGATATGGCCCCTGCCTATAAGAATTTTATCCAGCACAAAGAGGCAGAAATGTAAATCAGCAATACAGAACAGTACGTTGAATTCTAGCATAGAAATATGTGCAGTATGTTATGAGAATAAAGAAGAAGAGTACTTAAGCCAAATCTAATAGATTGATGACTTTTTGAAATTAGTGACACTTGAGCTGTGATATGAAGTACAATTAAGAGGTGAAAAGTAGGGGATGAAGCAGCAGGTAAAACAGAGAGGCATGAGATAACATGGTATGTTAGGAATGACAGGAGCTAAATATTTTGGAGATGGAGTTAGTGTAATGGTGCACAAGGAATATCAGGAGACAAGGCTGGAACAATAAGCAGGGGAAGCTGTAGGAGGATCTTAAACACCAGGCTACACAACATGAACTTGATCTGATAAGAAATAAGGGTCTACTGAAGAATTTTAAAATAAGGTGGTAGTGGCTGACTGAACAACTTAGGGATAGGAACGTCCTTAACTTGCTATAGGGCATCTACAAAAACCTCACATCTAGACTCACACCTAATGGTGAAAGAATAAATGCTTTTTCCTAAGATCAGGAGCAAGATAAGAATATGTCTGTTTTTATCACCTCTATTGCATATTGTAGTGGAGATCTAGCTGACACAACTAGGCAAGAAAATAAATAAAGAAATGAAAGTTATCCAAATTGGAAAAGAAGTAAATTATCTCTTTTTTTGTTTGACATGATCTAGTGTATATAGAGTCTTACAAAATCTAGTTTTTGAAAATCTTAAAGCTAAGAAGTTCAGCAAGGTTGTGAGATAAAAGATATAACTGTATTTTAATACACAAACAATGAAGAATCTGAAAATAAAATTAATAAATTACTTTGAAAATACAAGGGACCTAGAATAGGAGAAATAAAAATCTTCAAGAAGAAGAATGACATTGGATGACTCACATTTTGCAACTTAAAACTTCTTACAAAGCTACAATAATCAAGACAGTGTTGTGCTAGCAAAGGACAGCCATGTTGACCAGTGGAATAAAATGGAAGGCCTGGAAATTAACTCTTACATTTATGGTCAAGGTCAATTGATTCCAACAAGGGAAGCAATGCCATTCGATATGAAAAGAATGTTCTTTTCATCAAATAATTATGAGACAAATGAATATCTTCATGCAAAAGGTTACAGTTGGAATCCTGCCTTATACTACACACAAAAAATGAACTCAAAATGGTCCTGGCTAGTGTAGCTCTGTTGGTTGGAGCATCATCCTAAAACCAAAACCTTTCAGGTTTCATCACCAGTGTCCAGGTGTGAATTCCCAGTCCAGGAGGTGACCAATTATGCTTCTCTCTCTTACTGATGTCTCTCTCTCTCTAAAAGCAATGAAAAAATGTCCTCAAGTGAGGATAAAAATTATAAAAATTAACTCAAAATGGATTATAGGTCTAAACACAAACTCTTTAAAAAGACATAGGAGTACCATAGTTTTCTGATCCATTCATTTACTAATGGGCACTTAGGTTGTTTCCAGCACTTGGCTATTGTAAATTATGCTGCTATGGTACATTTACACAATGGAATTCTATGTAGCAGAAAGAAAGAAGGAGCTCCTACCCCTTGCAACAGCATGGATGGAACTGGAAAGCATTATGCTAAGTGAAATAAGCCAGGCAGTGAAAGACAAATACTGTATGATCTCACATTTAACAGGAACCTAATCGACAAAACAAACAAGGAAAATGTAACCAAAGACACTGAAATTGAGAACAGGCTGACAGTGACCAGAGGGGAGAGGGGAGGGAATTTCAGGGGAAAAGGATGAAGAGTCTGCAGGAACAATTATAAAGGACACATGGACAATAATGGGGGGGTAGAAACAGTAGGGAGGTCGGGAGGGCTGGGGTGTTGGGCTGGAGTGGGTAGAAAAGGCAAAAAATTGTACTTGAACAACAATTTAAAAAAACATAGGAGTAAATCTTCATGATATCAGGTTAAGCAATGGTTTCTTGGACCTGACACCAAAAGCACAACAACAACAACAACAACAACAACAACAAAGAAAAATAGTAGAGAAAGTGGACTTCATCATAATTAAAAATTGTGCTTCAAAGGATTACAAAAATAAAGTGAAAAGATAATCTATGGAATTGGAGAAAATATTTGCAAATGTTCTCTCTAACAAGAGTAGTATTCGAAATAAGTATGTGTTTCTTGCAACTCAATAATAAAGACAAGTAACTAAAAACTGGCAAAGGAGTTGAATGTAATTCTCTAGGAAGTATACAAATGGCCAATAGGCACAGGAAAAGATCCTCAATACCATTATTCATTACAGAAATACAAATCCACAATAAGATACCACTTCACATCAACAAATATGGCTATATTTAAAAAGAAAGCAAGCAATAACTAGGCTTGGAAAGGATGTGGAGATTGGGGTCCTTACAAATAGCTGCTGGGAATATAAAATAGTGCAGCCAGTTGGAAAAAGACCTAGTAGTTTCTCAAAATGTTCTATATAAAATGAAAATATATGACCACAAAAAATATGTAGATGAAGGTACATAGCAGGGTTATTTGTAATAAACAAAGTGGAAACAATCTAAATAGCCAGCAACGAATAAAAATTTTGTATAACTATGCAATGGAATAAGATTCAGCAATAAAAAAAATATGAAGTACTGTGGATGCTACAACACATATAAGTCTTGAAAACATTATGCTAAGTAAAAGAAACTAATCACAAAAGACTACATATTCTATGATTCCATTTACATGAAATATCTAGAACTGGCAAATCTCTAGAGACAGAAAAAAGTTTAGTGTTTGCTTGCAGCTCTGAAAAGAGTGAAGGGAAAAATGAATGGGAATTGAATGGGAATTAGTAGGGGATGTCTTTGAGGGATAGCGGAATGTTCTAAAATTAGATTGTGGCAGTAGTTATACAACTCTGTGAATATGCTATAAATCACTAATTGTATAAGTTGAATGGGTAAATTATATGGCATATAAATTATATCTCAATAAAAGGTTAAAGGGAAACATACCAAAATGTGATGAATCATAGTTAATTTTAATTTTCTTCTTTATAGTTTTGAAAATTTTTCAAAATGTTCTAGTAAATTTTTACTTCCTATTTTTTAAACTTACCATGAAAAATATTTATTCAAATTAAGGCAAAAGAAAATGGTGTACATAATAAAACAGATTTAATTTTTAGAAAGACAACATGGAATCTTGAGAATGAATCAAAGCAAGCCTGTAACAAAGCAGAAAAGATACTTAGAATATTATCTGTCTTCTGGAAAAAAATCTGGTGAGGTCCCAAAACAAGTGGTGGCTTTGGGGATGAAGAGAAGGTGGAAAATTAAAAAATATTAAAAAGATAAAATTCTTCAGAACTGGAAGCCAATTATATAGTACATCAGAAAAAGAGTAGATTCATTAATTCCATCAAGGTTTCCATTTAGGAGAGTGTGTGGATGGTGGAAACTTTCAATATCTTAGAAATAATTGACACATGCTGAATGCATACACACACACACACACACACACACACACAAAACTTCAAAACCAATTGTTATTTAATGAGACAACAGTGTTTATATGCAAGTCTAGAGTCACAAGTCTAACCTTGAAAACCTGCTCCTGAAGTTCGCAATGAAATTTCTAATTATGTCGCTAACCACTGTTATGATATCAGCAACTCATGTTAATTATTGATTTATTATTTGCATAGGAAGCTCTACAGCAGTGATTCTCAAAGAGGAATTCTTGAATCAGCAACATCAGCATCATTTGTGAATATGATTGAAATACAGATTCTCAGACCCTACCCCAGACCTGTGGACACAGAAACTCTGTAGATGGGCTCAGCAATCTTTCTAATGTTTAAAAATTTCCTGTGGATTCTGACACATGCTGATGTTTGAGAACCACTGATCTATACCATCCACAAGTTCTCTTTTAAATATAAAATTTAGTGTTGAGCAAACTGATAAATAAACTTAGATGAGTAGATAGGGCAAATTATGGTAGCTCATAAATATTGAATGTTAGGTTTATGCTTAGAACTGATTATTTTCTCTGTGTATCTATTGTACTTGGAGTTTAACAGACATGTTACATGTAGCTAACTTTCTTATGGAAGGTGTTGTAATAAGACACTCACTTTTTTAAGAATTGTGAATATTAAGGAAAACAAATAACAATAAAGAAATGGAACTTTGTACTACAGTACTCAACAATAACATTCTCTGACCCAAAAAAGTACTTTAGAATGTTCTCAAGTTTTAGAGGTCTATCAAGATACTATTCCTTTTATAGCTTCTGAGTCAGGTTCTCTCTTCTCTAGATCCCTGGGAGAACTCAGTTCGCCCTGCCAACATCTTAAACTCCACGTAAAGTTGCCCTGTACTCTTGTTTTTCCAAGAGTATCTTAAAACCTCATTTAGTTAACGGAACAAATTATTCATAATTTCTTTCAAATCCTTAATGAATTTATGGATTAAAGCATTAGGGATTACTCCTCTCAATTAATGACATTCCATTTGAGCTTACATTAGCTTAATCTTTTAAGTTTCTTTACATTGCTAATACTCTCCATTAAACATCTTTCAATGACTAAATTCCACTTGATTTTTATTGAAGTAGGAGAAATCATCTTTATGGGTATATATTTTAGAATTCCTGAGCATTGAAAGGTGTTTTCAAACTCTTCAGTACAGCTTTTTTTTAAAAAAAGATTTCATTTATTCATTTTTAGAGAGAGGGGAAAGGAGGGAGAAAGGGAGAAAAACACTTATGTGAGAGAGAAACATGGATCAGCTGCCTCTTGTACATGCCCAGACCAGGGACCAAACCTGCAACCCAGGCATGTGCCCTGAAGAGGAATCCAATAGGTGAGCCACACCTGTCAGGGCTTCAGTACAGCCTTTGTGCCCAACAACTGTCCTGTACCCTGCTGACACATCTCATTTTTCTCTTTCTCCCATGTGGCCCCAAAGAAATACCAAGCTAATCTTAGTCTTATCCTGGGGGCATGGCCATCTGGTTCTTCTCTGATGGGTCCTCTGAGGGTGGGAGAGCCCCATTGTCCCCCCAACTCCTACAGGGAGGCAGGAGTGTGGCAGGGTGGGGAATGCCCACAGAGTGAAGAGTACAGCTTTAAGGTACATTACATACCAAAGGCAAATTAGCAGCCCCTGCCTTCCTGAAAGGAAGATTTCAGAAGCTGCAGAACTGTGTACATGACTGTGAGAAGTGTAGTGACTCATGACATAGCTGGGGGGAAACTCATACAGTGCCTGCATGACCTACAGAGGTGGGAGGAGGGAATGCCCTCCCCAGATGCCTGTGCATCACTGGGCACTATTGCCCTGACTGAAGATGGCATCTGAAACAGGGTCAAAGACTATGGGGAGCTGACAAAAATGGTGCATGGTAAGGTGACTAAAGAGTTGTTATTTAAGTGAATCACATCTTCCCATCCTTTGCCAGTTCAGGTTACTCTACATATTTATCAAAAATTGGCTTGAATTTCATGTAGAAAGCATTCAACAAATAACTCTGTCACAACTCTCCTTAATATTGTTTTATCCCCCTTCTAAAAAGTATTTCAGGATGCATTACCCAGTAATTGGTATTACGACTAATCAAAATACATAGGGAAAAATTAAGTTAGGTCTCCCCCTCACCTCTTTTCAAATGTAAATTCTTATAGATAAAAAAGTTAAATTAAAAATATCCAAGTCTAGAAAAATATATTTGTGAATTTTATATAATACTAGTGGAAAAAGAGTTTCTAAGCCCTAGAAAATGTGGTTTAACAGGCTTGATCCTATAAACTTTTAAAACTATTTTAATGAAGAATAGCAGAAATAAACACTATTTATTGTTGATACAAACTGTGAAAACAGTTTGTGACATGTAATAAAATTTCAATTTCCTTAAGTAATAAAAATCTTACAAATTAGCAATATAGTAAAGCAATATTTAAATATCTCAACTGAAAAATGGATGAAGTACCTTAACAAGAAACGCCCAGAAAAGAGAATACAAATAATGCCTAATAAACATATAAAAAATGTTCCACCTCATTAATAATTACAGTAATCCGAGTAAACTAAAATAAATAGGGATCATGTGATAGAAGTATCATGGGAAAGTGACAAATACATTAAGACCTACTTTTAAAACTCAGTGTTGATTTTGGTTCAGAAGCAGTTCACATCACTGGTGAATATCTAAAAATAACCCTTCTGTAGAGCATCTTCAAGATACATTTCACCTCTAGAAATTAATCCCAAAGTAGTAATTCATGTGACCAAAAATTTAGCTAAAGTACATTCATGCCAGCATTTTACATAATATTGAAAAATTGAGAACCTAAACATTCAACAGTTGGGACTGGTTAATATATTATCATACAATTAAACAATGGAATACTACATAATTATTATAAATGGTGTTGAGGTAAGATAATGAAAGAACTAGAATACTATTTACTGTGTACTATAAAGTGAAAAGAACAGATACTCAGGTTTAAGATGTCTATTTCTGCCCTGTCTGGTGTGGCTCAGTGAATTGAGTACCTGCCTGCGTATCAGAGGATCACTGGTTCGATTCCCAGTCAGGGCACATGCCTGAGTTGTGGGCCAGGTTTCTGGTTGGGGACATGTGAGAGGCAACCGATTGATGTATCTCTCACACACTGATGTTTCTCTCCCTCTCTTCCCATCTCCCTAAAAACTACATAAATAAAAATCTTAACAAATATTTATTTCTGAGTAGGGTTGTATATAATTTTAATTTTTAATATTTATTTATCCATAACACCAAATTAATTTTTTATACTGAACATGCATAATGAACCCCCAAGAACTGGGTTTCTGGAATGCAAGTTGAGTTTATTTAGAGTGTTAGATATTTCTACAGCTAGTGGAGCTTAGAGCATCTACAGTTTTTCCATTTCAGTGATCTAAAAGATAAACCTTTAGAGGACTCTGTCTTGGCAATGCAGAAACTCTGTACAATTTAATAAAACTTCTCTATATTTCTCAAATAATTAATAATTTCTGGAATTCCTGTTATACAAGTGACTAAGGATTTTTCTCTTGAGCTGTAAATTTTTCTGTCATACAAGGTCTGTCCAGAAGGTATCCAGCCATGTGCTATGACAAATAGAGACATTTATTGAAGAAGATACAAGATACAAGAAACATTGGACATACAACGATACCTCAGTCCTCTTCAAAGTAGGCACCCTAGCACCTCATTCAGTTCTCCCAGTCACCATCAGCTGATCCATTGTATTTCCCTGAATCTCATTGACAGTCTGAAATTTCTTCCTTTTCAAAAGCGATTTCAGTTTGCAGAAAAGCCAGAAGTCACAGGGCACCAAATCTGGGCTGTAGGGTGTGCTGAGTTATCTGGGTGATTTGATATTTTGCCAAAAAACTTTGCAAGACATGATGCACCAGCAGGCACATTGTTGTGATGAAGCAGCTAATCACCAGTTACCCATAGAGGCAGCCTTCTGAATCATCCAAATAGTTTTCATGGAGGAATGTTCAAGCGTAACCCAAAATTTGTTGCAGATCCATTGATCTCCTTGCTCAGTCATTTTGAATGTGATGGCCACACAGTACACATGCTCACAAAATAGCATCTACCACCCCCAGTGACTAGCACAGTGAAGTCGTCATTGTTCATGCATGTGCATTCCTGTCCACTGTCCTTGGCTGCCAGGTTACATTGATGTCATGCAAACCATTTTTGTTATATGAGTATTAACAGAAGCTGGATTTTTTTCCAGACAGACCTTATATTAGAACTCTTTTAGATGAAACTCTGCCTACTATTTTACATATTTTCATGGTGTCTTCAAGAATGGTTATTGAATGTGACTGCAACTCTACCAAATAGCTCAGGATCACAGCTGTGTACATCATAGCTTGCTCCCCAGTAGGGAGATGTTCTCAGAGTACATTAATCTCTATGTTAATTGGACTCAATCATGGTGCTGACTAGTTTCTGTAGTAAAATGTTCTCTTATATTGTTTCTTTCCTTTTTGACAGCTGTTATGTCTTGACATAATTTATATGTGAATGTGGGTTAGCCCCTCAACCAAATTCTTGTTACAAACTTTTAATATGCAGTGACCTCAGAAACCACATTACAAAATCAACAAGAATCATGTGTAAAATAAGAATAAATGGGCTCAAAGGGAAATTTTGAGGGATTCTCTTAAGAAAAAAGTGTATAAGTTTAATGCAGTAATTTTGTAATACTTACTCGATGCTGTATATTCTATATTCTATGAGATACAATTGCAATATAATTAAATTCCACAAAAACAGTGTGCTACTGAATTTCTTAGCTTCAGTATATTACAAGAATAATTTTATTTAATATATTCCAAATACAGGCATTAATAACTTTAGAACTTTCATGTAAAATATATAAGCAAGTGTTATATCAAATGTTATCATACCACAGAATAATAACTGACTCAGAAACACCTGTACACAAGGGTTAAGTCACTTCATTTTTTTCTGTAAATCAAACTGTGCTCTGGCAAAACTAATCTATGGTGTGTAAAGTCAGAATAGCGGTTACTTTTGGGAGTCAGTTACTGGGGGGGGGGAAGGAGAGACCCCTGGGTTACCTGTAGTATTCTTTCTTTTGTTCTGCCTTTGGTTACTTAAATGCCTTTATTTTCTGAAAATTCACTTGGCTGCACACATATGATTTGGATAGTTCTTTGAATGTGTGTTACACTTCAATAAAAAGTTTATTATGTTAAAATTAGGTCTTTCTAGTATGGTGAGGATGGAGGCGTAGGTAGACATGTTCACCTCCTCATGCAACCACAGAGAGAATGACGATTGTATCTCAAAACAAATAACAACTAGAACTGTCAGAGAAGCAAGCTATATGGAAGTCTGATAACCAAGGATTTAGAGAAGCCACATTCATCCAGATGAGTGGGAGGGTCAGAGTCACCAAGATGGGTGGACAGGCATGGAGACATGGTATGGTGCTACAGAGGAGTGATGACAGTAGAATGGGAAGTCCCACACTCATGTGTAGTGGATAAAAATCAGGAGGGATACCTTGGGAGCAAGTGATCCCAGCACATAGGCCAGACTGCCCAGCCCAGGGTTTCAGTGCTAGGAATATAGACCCTCATAACTTCTGGCTGTAAAAACCAGTGGGAGTTGGGGAGGCAGAAAAAACTGCCAGATTTTCAGGAGAGCCCATTTAAGGGGCCTTCACAGACTTAGAATGTAAGCAAACCCACCCACTCTGGGATTCACCATCAGGGCAACAGCTGGAAGGGTACCAGTTGCTTACAGGAAGTGGGTGAAGTGACTGGAAGTGGAGCAAGTGCCAGGCAAGTGGCCAGAAACCATAGAGAGGCCTCCCCTTTCTGAGGCCTCCCCCAACAAAGAGCCATGAAGCAGTGAAGTAGGTTGCTCCACCCTGGTGATTACCTAAGGCTCCACCCCACATGATTTACAGGTGTCTTTTCTAAGACACAGAGTCAAAGCAGCTCTATCTAATACACAGGAACAAACACAATGATGCTGCTGAATTGAGTAGACAAAGCAACATGGCCCAAATGAAAGAACAAATCAAAACTCCAGAAAAATAACTGAACAAAGCAGAGGTAACCAACCTATCAGATGCAGAGTTCAAAACATTGGTGATCAGGATGCACAAATAACTCATTGAGTACAGCAAAAGCAAGGGAAGAAATGGAGGTTACACTAAATGAAATAAAGACAAATCTACAGGTAACAAACAGTGGAGTGGATGAAGCCGAGAATCAAATTGACAACTTGGAACACAAGGAAGGAAAAAGCATTAAATTATAAGAGCAGGAAGGAAAAGGAATTTTTAAAAATGAGGATAAGATTAGGAACCTCTGGGACAACTTTAAATATACCAACATCTGAATCATAGGGATGCTGGAAGGAGAAGAAGAAGAGCAAGAAATGGAAAACTTATTTCAAAAAATAATGAAAGGAAACTTTCCTAATCTGACAAAGGAAATAGACATACAAGTCCAGGAAGCACAGAGAATCTCAAACAAGTTGGATCTAAAAATGACCACACCAAGACACATCATAATTAAAATGCTAAAGTTTAAAAATAAAGAGATATAATCTTAAAAGCAGCAGGAGAAAAGCAGAGAATTACCTAAAAAGGAGTTCCCATTAGACTGTCAGCTGATTTCTCAAAAGAAACTTTGCAGGCTAAAAGGGACTGGCAAGAAGTATTCGAAGTGATGGAATACCTACATTCTATATTACTCTATCTAGCAAAACTATCATTTAAAAAGAAAGAACAGAGAAAGTGCTTCCCAGACAAGAAAAAAGCTAAAGGAGTTCAATATCACCAAACCATTATTATATGAAATGTATAAGGGACTTATTTAAGAAAAAGATGGAGATCAAAACTATTTACATTAAAAGGGCAAAACCCTCACATCTATCAGCAACTGAATCTAAAACAAACAAATAAACAAACAAACAAAAAAGCAAGCAAAACAACCAGAATAGGAACAGAATCATGGGTATGGAGATCATTTGGAGGATTATCAGCTGGGATGGGGAAGGAGCAAAATGGCAGAAAAGGTACAGGGATTAAGAAGCATAATTGGTAGATATAAAACAGACAGGGAGATTCAAGAATAGTATAGGAAATGGAGAAGTCAAAGAACTTATATGCATAACTCATGGACATGAAATAAGGGAGGCCTACTGGAGGGAAGTGGGGTACTGAGAAGATGGGGACAAAGGGGGAAAAATGGGACAACTGCAATAGCATAATCAACAAAATATTTAAAATTCGATCCTTCTAAATAAAAAATAAGAAACTGCACTCTGAAATTTTTCCTTTGGGCTAAAAGAGGTTAGCATTTCTTATTCATTTCTTAGCAGCAAATACTTCCTTGGTGAAAAGGAGATTGTATTTTATCGCCTATTTATTCTCACAAAGTTCACCTTCTCTCTTGGTGTGACATAACAAAAAGCCTGGGGTCTTTAGTTGACCTGCAAAGCAAGTAAAATCTCATTTAGAATCATTCCATTGATCATTCTAATCTTTTTCATGTTTTCATTTTGAACTAATGATTTGTCATTCTGCTCTGCTTATTAGAGAGCTGTTGGGAGGATCACGTAAGACACCATGTGAAAGTCCTTTAGTGCCAGACTAGCACTAGGTACCATCACCACCACCACCACCACCACCACCATCATCATCGTCATTGTCGTGTTTGCTTAGTTTTAACCTAGATTAGGAAATTTAAGCTCTTTGAGATGCTTGTCTCACCCTATGGTTATTCTTATTATTTCTTATATCATGAACACTACAATGTCTCCCGAGAAGTTTAGCAAGGAATACCCAGGTCAGAGATGGCCAATGTGTGGCAGGCTTACTCATTTACCTTCCATAGTGAAGGCAGACATCACAAACCAATGCTTGAGCATGGAGTTTGCTTCAGAATTCTTTTCAGCACTGATCGTAATTGTTTAGATTTGGTTTGTAAGAGCTTGCCCAACCTTGGTGTAGGCACTATAGCTATTTCCCCATGAGGGAAATATATAGATTTGTAGCATTGGGTGATAAAAAAGGGTTGTAAGGAATTATCTAGTCCAGTGTTGTCCCTGAACACTGGGTCCCTGAATCAGCACATTAGGGTCACCTGGAAACATGTTAGAAATGTTAATTCTTACTTAACATTCCACTTACCCACAAACCTACTGAATCAGACACTCCAAGGATGGGACTCTGTACTCGGAGTTTTAACAAGACTTCCAGTGATTTTGGTGGGAGACAAAGTTTGAGAACCATTACTTTAGTCCAATATCATTGGTTTTTGCTGATGAAAAACATTAGGTGTACAGGTGTTAAGCCATTTTCCCAAAGTTGTCCATGAAATTAATTTCCAAACAGAAACGAACTTCCTAATTCCTGGTTGCTACATTGAATAGCAAGTAGAAAATTGCAACGACAACAAAAACAAACACAAAACAAAAAAAGGAAACCTTCCCTCTATTTTTCTACCTTAAGATTCTAAGTAAATATTTTTGTCATTTCCCAGCATTTTCTGAGGGCCATCCACCCAACATTCTTAGTCTGTGTGGTTCAGGTGTAGCACCTTGGATGGGCTCATACTGTGGTCTGGCTGGAGCACCCTGAATTCCCTTACTTCTGCCAAGACTACAGATACCAGAAGTCACTTGTATCTGGAACTATTGGAGCCTTCAGTATCACCATGTAGAAAAAGTGTGTTTGAAAACAAAGTCAACACAGAGGAAAGGGTAACAGAGTTGGACAGAGAGAGAGACTGAGTTCTGTGGCATTGTTTCAACTTCAGCTCTAGATGAACCTGAAAGGTAGAGTAAATAGCTCTTAAATTTTCTGTTATATAAATTCCCCACTGGTTTTTGTTTTACTTAAGCCAGATTTGAGTTGGTTTTCTATTCTATAAAACCAAAGAGCTGTGGTTTGCAATATGTATTATGGTTTGGCAATGTGTATTATTTTAATATCTATGGTTTAATCACTGGAGAATGTGGGTTGTTCAGGGCAAGGTTCTCCACACTGTTTTTTTTTTTAAACAGAGGACCCTTGAAGAATGCTGAATGCAGCTTAACTCTGTGGTAGTAGGTTGCCTAGTAAACTGACGGGCCTAGAGACACATACTAGTCCATGTTTCTGCAAATATGTAATTATTTGGAACAGAGTCCCTGACTAGCCATGTTAAACTTTATCTCACAGTAATGAGAGGCAAAGCTCTCCTCTTGGGTGCACTAAGAACTATTAACCTGAAACTAAACAACTTACAAGGTCAATCCTTTGTCAAGACTGATATTCCATAGTGGTGTGACAGCCCTTAAAATATTCCTCCATTGAAAATCTGATATGATGGAAAAGTAAGATGAAATATTTCTACTACCATCTTGTTCTCTCTCCTCCTCTTTCCTATATCTTCCCAAACCCTGTGGTCTGTGGGATGTATTTTTGATAATTTCCCTATTTCTATATCCCTCCTCAAAATGGAGGTCTCTAGATGCCATCCTCATTGCTTCAATGAAACTATTTCCCTTCTTGAAGCTCTATTTGCTTAGTTTCTGTCAGAAGACCAGCTTCTGATTCTTATTATATTCCCCCTACTTAAACAACCCCACCTGCCTGGTGTGGCTCAGTGGGTTGGGCATCGTCCAGCTCAGTGGAAGGTCACTGGTTTGATCCCCAGTCAAGGTACATGCTTGGGTTGCAGGCCAGGTGCTCAGTTTCAGACTTGTTTGATCCCTGATCAGGGCACATGTCAGGCTGGGGGCATGTGAGAGGCAACCAATCTCTCTCATTGATGTTTCTTTCCCTCTTTCTCCCTCCATTTCCCTCTCTCTAAAAATAAATAAAATCTTGAAAAAAAATTTTTAAGTAAATGACCCCTGCCTTCTCTTTTGTGGACTTCTCTTCATATAACTTGTTAATTTATGTTGCTCTTCACTTGGGTTCTTTTTGTAGTCATTGTTTCTCACTCCATAGTTTTTCTCTTTTCCTGTGACTTCAAATGCCACCACCTCAATAAATCTAGACTATACCTCTCTCCTTGGCTCACACTTAATATAAACAATGAAAATACCCCACAAAGTCTTAAACTCACCATGTCCAACACTCACAATGTTCATTATCTCCCCACATCTTTGTGCTTCCCTCTGCAAGATCTCACAGGTTAGCACCACTACCCACCCTTCACCCCATCTGCCCACCTAAGCTTCATCCTTGACTCCTCCTTCTCTACCACTTCCCACTCCCAAGAGTCAGATCACCAAGCACTGCCTTATTTTACTATCTATGTAGTTATTAAATCTCTCTATCACTCCCCATTTAGACTCATTACTTCTTACTTGAATTATTGCAATTGTCTCTTAATAGGCTTCTCTGTCTTTGAATATTCCCTCTTCACAGTCACCAAATTGATTCCATGTGAAATATAAGTTCATGTTGTCATTCTGCCTCAATAAGTTCAGTGGCTTCTAACACCTGCAGGAAAAGACTACATTCCTTACCATGGCACAGGGACACACCAGTTCCTTACCTGGCCCTATGCACTCCAGGAACATGAAATTAATTCAACCTCTCCCTCTTACAGAGCTAGGTTTTGCCTCTATGCTCTTGCCCATAATATCCTCTCTGCCTGAAATTTCTCCCACCCTGCCTGCACTTGGCTAGTTCACACAAATCTCCTAAGAATCAGGTTCGACCTCGATCAGGATGCCATTCTAACAATTCTTGCCTGGATTGGGATTTTATTAACCTGATCCCTCTCTACCTTTCTGCATGTGGTATTTCAATCTCATCATTTGTTTATAGGTCTGACTCTGCTTTGAACTGTGACCTCCTGAAAGCAGGGACTGCATCTGTTTACTTTTGTGACCAACTCAAAGTAAAGGCTTAGTGACTGTTTCTTGAATGGATGAATCAGAGCATAAGCTAGGTCTATAATTCATGAGTGTCCAGGAAAACCATTTATCAAAAGTGTGCCAGAGATAGACCTATTTAATTGGAACTGTTTTAAATGGGCCATACTGTCTGCCATCAAGATCACCAGAGTGTCATTAACTTTAATTATCTTCCTGAGTTTAATTGATACTTAACAAGGTAGAGCATTAAAGGAGATATTTTATTCCTTTAATATTTCCGTAATAACATATTGCATGATTGCAAATCCAGAATTACAGCTTTGTGGCCTGAGAAGGTAAAAAGTAGTTTGTCTAGAGGGAAAGTGCTTTTCAAGCATACCTGGAGTATTTAGAAAACATAAATTAAGAACCTTCTTGGCAAAATACAATTATCTTTTTCTTTTAATCTGTTCCTATCTAATATTCTTTAATACATGAAAACTAAGAATCAATAAAAACACTGCAAATGTTACTGCTGAAAAGAGTCCTACAGGATGAAAAAGATAAATTTTGACCCTGTTAATCACCCAACTGCAAAGGTGTTGAGAGTAGACTGGTGGGTGATAATTAAAAAGATCACACCACATGAATAGAAAGGAAAAACACCTCAAGTGCCACAGCTTGGGCAGGTGAAACCAATCTGAACCTAATTCACTAACTAGGGTGAGTGAGGAGAGGGAGCATCCTAGCTCAAGGTGAGTGAATTAAGTGGGTGGGGTCTAATTTTCAGAGATCCAAATTTACAGAACAGGGACACTGAAGGGCAATTTCATTTAAATCTGTGCGTTAGAGCCACAGGAGCCCCTAAGTGCTGGCCTTTACATTCTTTTACTAACACTCTGTCATTTAGTGAGCACTGACCATGGCCCAGGCAATTTTCATGTTCCATTTAATTTTCACCATAAACCTATGAGGAACTACTGTTATAACACTACATTTTACAGATGACAAAACTGAAACCTAGAGAGTTAAATGACTTCCTGAGGTCTTTAATTGGCAGAGCCAGGACTGAATCACAAATATTTGGACTCTCACCGACACCAAAGTGTGGTTGTGCCGGCAGCACCTGGAAACATTTTTGAAGGATAAACTCATGGCCTCTGCTCCAGATCAACAGAATCAGAAATCCTGGAGTGTGGGTTGTAACAAGCTTTCCAGGGGAGTCTGATGTGCTGAAGGTTGAGGTCCATCACATTATACTGTAATATCATGTATTAGAGCAAGGGTATCAAACTCATTTTTACCTGGGGCATCAGCCTCTCAGTGCCTTCAAAGGGCCAAATGTAATTTCAACTCCTTAACAGTTAAAAAGTAGTTACATTTATATAGTCCTAAAATTATTTTGGCCCTTTGAAGGCAATCGTGAGGCTGATGTGGCCCCGGATGAAAATGAGTTTGACTCCCCTGTTTAGAGCATTGCTTCTCCAACATCATCATGCATACAAATTACTTGGAGAACTCCTTAAATGCATATTCTGATTCAGTAGGTCTGAGGTAAGTCTGAGATTCTGCATTTCTAACCAGATCCTGGAATGTCAGTATTGCTGGTTGGTAAACTACTCTATGTCTGAAAAAGTCCCAGAAGGTAACTCTCAGGAAGCCAGTCTGACTTTGTTCTCTGATGTAATCCTGTTTAGAAGAGTACCTGACCCACATTTTATGTTGAATGAATGAATACACTGGGAGTCAGTATGTCTCCCTGGGTTATGGACTGTTGAGTTGGATGAATCTAGTACTAACCTGACATGCATCTGTCCACCCCACCTTTTCAAATTTCTAATCACACTATCCATTTATGCTTAGGAACTGTTATGTTGCCCACTGACTTGACAGACTTTTTACTGTTCTAATCTTTTGTGTGAACATGACATTTTAAATTCCTCTGCGGCAAGAGTACATATCATATGTTTTGGGAAAATGTTGAAAAAGTAGGATATAGGAAGGAGGCTAGAGAAAATGGACAGGAACTAATGGGTGTAATAAAAAGGAACACCCAGGACATGGATGATTCACAGTTGGCTGAGCCTCTGGGTATTGCTTAAATGACCCTCTAACCCTTGGGTTAAGAGTTAGAAAAGCAATGGACTACTCTTTCCACTAGCCTAGCTTAAAGCTCTTGGGAGAGTTTAAATCAAAGTTCATATAAACATTATAAAACCATATTTAACAACAACGAAAATGGTCATGCAATAAACCTTGAGTGAAACCTTAAGGAGCTGATAAAATGGCCAGAGTAAAACAACATAAGCATAGAAATGAGGGTGGGCAGGAAGATTGCTGCCTATATCTTCTCTGATGAGTGAAAAATAAGATTCTATAAACCCTGAACAAATGTCTGGGTCCTAAAAGGAATGAACTATTTTATAAAAAGCTTATGGGGCACAAGACTATTGCTCTTCCTAAGTAAAACACTTCAGCACTGTACATTTTATAAGTATCCGGGTTGGCTGAACAGTGGTAAATTCTGTGTGTTGGGTGGAATGGTTGGGCTACAATGGTGTACACAAAACAATTCCAAAAATTGATTTTGGAACCATTATAAAACTCAAGAGCAAGACTTTATTGTGTTCCTCATTTTACTAGAATTCCCCAGCAGAATTGAGACTAATCCTGTAGTGTATTAAATTGGTGGCATAAATATTACTTTTATTTTGATTAAAATTTAACAAGTTGTAATGAAGAGAGTCAAGAGCTCTTTTAGGCATTATTGACCACATTTAAGAGATCAAACAGCAGAGTAAGAGAAAATGACTTCCAGCATTCTCAAAATTAGTTTTTAAGTATAATTCTTTGAACTAATAGTCATAAAATATTTATGTAACTGGGGCAACTTAATATTCTAAACAATGACATTTCCTTGGAGCATTGCTCTGAAAGGAGGAATATTAGAATTTCATGACTAGCTGGTACTGGTATCGTTTGATATAAAAATCTGATAATCCCTTAAAGAGTACTTTTCTGTATGATTGCTATTATATCTCATTAATTCAGTCAGTGAAGTGCATAACCAAAGTCCTATGAACATGTCATTTTTTGATGACTGTTGTCAGAGTCAGTAAAATTGCCTTTTTAAAAATTAAGACTATTTTTTGAGCAGTTTTAGGTTCAGAGCTAAGTTGAGGGGAAGATACAGAGATTTTCCATAATCTCCTGCTGCCATGTATGTATTGCTTCATCCATTAGTAACATCTCCCACCAGAGGGCTTCATTTGTTACAAATGATGAACCTACGTGGACACATCATAATCACCCAAAGTCCATAGCTTACATTAAGGTTTACTCTTGATGTTGTACATTCTATGGGTTTAGACTAATGTATGATGATATATATCCTCAGGTGTCATACATCCTCAGAGCTGTACCTACTCACCCCTCCCTGCCTGCATCCTCAATCCCTGGCAACCACTTATATTTTTATTGTCTCCAGTTTTCCAAAATGTTATGTGATTGGAATTATACACAATGCAGCCTTTTCAGATTGGCTTCTTTCACCTCTTTCATTCAAGTTTCATGGTCATATGTCTTTTCATGGTTTGATAGCTCTTTTCTTTTTAGAGCTGAGTAATATTCCATTGTCTGGATAAACCATAGTTTATCTGTTAACCTACTGGAAGATACCTTAGTTGCTTCCAAGTTTTGGTAATTATGAATAAGACTGCTATAAATATTCATGTGCACAGAAATTTTCAACTCCTCTAGATAAATATCAAGGAGCAATATTGCTGAATCATATGGTAAAATTATGTTTTCTAAGATACTGCTAAACTGTCTTCCAAAGTGGCTTTACCATTTTGCATTCCCATCAGCAATGAATGTGAGTTCCTGTTGCTCCACATCCTTGCCAGCATTTGGGATTGTCAGTGTTTCAGATTTTGGACATTAGGTATGCAGTAATATTTCATTATTCTCTTAATCTGCATTTACCTCATAACACATGATGGGAAGTATCTTTTCATATGCTTATTTGCCATTCTTGGTGAGGTGTCTATTGAGGTAAAAATTTTAAATTGGAATATTTGTTTTCTTATTGTTGAGTTTTAAGATATCTTTGCATATTTTGGATACAAGTCCTTTATCAGAAGTATCTTTTGCAAATATCTTCTCTCAATCAGTGTCTTTTCTACTCATTCTCCTGACATTGTCTTTTGCAGACCAGAGATTTTTAGTTGTAATGAAATCCAGTTTATCAATTTTTTTTCATGGATTCTGCCTTCAGTGTTTTATCTAAAAAGTCATCACCATACCAAAAGGTTGCATAGGTTTTCTCCTATGTCATCTTATAGAAGTTAAATAGTTTTGCATTTTGTATTTAGGTCTGTAATCAGTTTTGGGTAACTTTTGTGAAGGGTATAAGTTCTGTGTCTAGATCAATCTTTGCATGTGGATTTCCAATTGTTTCAGCACCATTTGTTTAAAAAACTATCTTTGCTACATTGTATTGCTTTTGCTCCTTTATTAAAGCTCAGTTGAATACATATAATTGCCTTTTGAAGCATAGAAATATAACTGGTAGACCTCAATAGAAGACTGTCACCAATTTGGGGTAAATTGTCTGTAGCCAAGAAAAAAAGTGAAACATCCTGATTCATTACATGGCATCACAGGGTACTCCAAATATCTATTACTTACTACACTAGATATTCCATGTGCAGTCAGACCTCCTTCAGAGCTGAGGATTTATTACCTGGACACTACAGGTGCTACCAGGAGAAAATTCTCAGATAACAGTGCCCTCTCGGGATTCAAGCTGAAGAGAGCCACTTGACCCAACCACTTCCTGGGGCAGCCTGTATGCAATGACTGAACAACATGGGAATATAAAGGGCCAGAATCCTTGGCCCAAAGCAGGGACAATTCTGAAGGATCATCTCAGCTTCAGAATATCTGAGGCTTTCACTGGAAATGACTGAACCCCAGTTTAACTTCTGCTCCAAACTTTCTTCCATAGCTTCTTTTCTATAAATGTTGACTCCAAGAGAACTCCCTAATACATCTCCTGCATGTTGATCCCTATGTCAGAATCTGCTCCCTGGACAATGCAATCTACAACCATTAGTAATTGAATGTCTCATGGAATGACTAGCTTATTGAGAACTAGGAATGGAGGCAACAGGGCTAAAACTGGGAGTTCTGGAACAAGGTTGTGATGCAGGGTGCAAGAATTACCCAAAATGACCCTAACTTCTCACTGTCTGAACAGCGGCCCCCATTCCCTTCTTCCTGCAGGAGGGATTATTTGTTGTCGGAAGAAGGACTGTCATGTCCCAGAGCTCCAAATTCTCCAGGGGTTGAGCAGCAGGTAATCCTAGACTACTCCAATAAGTAGCTGAAATCCCAACCAGGTGAGTTAGCACAAAGGTGGTCTGATTATTTTTTATGATAAGGTTACTTTCTTACATCTACCCTACAAATAAATGCAGGACAAAGGGAGAGTGGGTTTACTTCACTGGAACATAGGCTATCCCTGCCCCCACAATCTCCCACATGTCCAGCAGACACTCTGACCTCCTCAGGTCTCTCTGAGGGTGCAGAGGAGGAAGGAAGAGTAGTGGCTTCTCCTCTCTCACTGACACTGAATTTAGAGAGCTTTCCCTTTCTCCACCAGTCTATGCCTTCACTCACGCTGGTGGTGGTGTAGAATGTATCTTGAACCTTCATGGCTGAGAAATGGAGACTTGAATGGGACCCTCCTCATACAACAAACAGTGTGACTACAAAGGCACAAATTCTGCTTAGTACTAGTTATGACTTGTTAATATTATGTTGTTCTATTATTTTGCCCCATTGCTCTCCACTGCCCCACCCAAGCCTGACTCCCACAGTCAATCCCCACCCTGTTGTCCATGTCCATGGGTCATTCACACATGTTCTTTGAATCGTCTCTTACCCTTCTTTCCACCCTCCTCCCTTCCCCCTCCCCTCTGGTCATTATCAAAAAAATCCTCACTCAAGAATATGTTTATTGATTTTAGAGAGAGAAGGAGGGTGGAAGAGAAAGAGGAAGAGAGAGAGAAAAAAGAGAGAAACATTGACTGGTTGTCTCCATAGTGTGCCCTGACTGGGACTAAAACCTGCAACCTTGTGGTGTATGAGACAATGCTCTAACTAACTGAGCCATCTTACCAGGGCTAGTTGTGACTTTTTTGAAATGTCAAAAGGAGTTGATGGCTACATTAGGGATGGAAACTATCCCTGCAATGAAGAAAAGTCATAGGGAGAGCCACTGGAGGGGCAACCATGGTGTCTGAATGTCCCCAAAGCCCAAAAGAGTAGAGCCCTGTGTGAAAAGTTGTCAGTGGCTAGTCAGAGCTGACTACTCACTCCAGTGACCTTGAGGGCTTCTTCAAGACAACAAGCTAAATGGTATAGGGAGTCACACCCCAGGTGGACGAGCTGCACCCAGCTCAGCCTCCCCTGCAACCATTGGCTTCCTTTTCCTGGTAGGAGGGACTGAACCTGTTAAAGTGTTCCCAAGTCTTCATAGCTTGGACAGGCAGAGTCCACAGGAAAAAAGCTGCATCCCCATCCAGATAGCCTCACTCCAGGATGGCCTGACAGTTTCCCACAGTCAAGGTGAAGTTAACTTGCTTTATAAAAGGGAAGAGGAACAAAGGGACCAAGGCCATTGCTCTGTGCAATGATGGAAGGATATCCATTTTCTCTGCTCTGACCCTGGCCTTATATATCTCCCCTTCTTCCAGGAGAGGCTACTTCCTAATCAGAGCTACAGGACATTGCAAAGTTTATCCCAGATCTGGAACCTGACAAGTGAAGGCTCAGATGGACCCTCCTTGCCCCACAAAAGGTCATCTAGTACTTCTTGTAAAAATAGTTTATAAGCTTATGTATAGCTTTACCTTGTAAAGCACATTTGCATCCATTAACTCAGTAAGACCTACATTACCCTAGTGAATTTGTCCAGGGACGTATTATATAATACACACATTTTTAAGAAAGAAAAACTAGAACACAAGGTTGGATAAAGGACATTTTCCTTCTTGATTTATGAAAAATTATTATAAATACAGAGAACTTGAATCACAGCTAGTTCTACATGTAATGAATTACCTCTTTTTTAAAAAGATAAAATTAATGAAGCTTGTAATACCACTGAAAATCCTGGAAATATGGTCAGCATAATTATAGGGCATGACATAAACCTTGCAGCTTACTTTAAAACTCCCTTTGATAAAAGCTTTAAGGAGAGACAGATCAAATGTTCAGAGGCTTTAAGAATGTGTCCCTGATACACTGCATGATGGAGCCACCGAGGACACGTGGGCACGCCTGGAATGGTGTGTGCTTGCTCTTCCTCTTCTTGCTCCCCTTCTTTCCTTATTTCAATCAAATTAGGTCCACTCAATAAACACATGTTTATCAGAGGCCCACTAGATATTTACTGGGGGCCAAATGGGAATAAGCCCCAGCTTAAGAAACAAGCCCGTTATTTATTCCCCACACTCGTGTAGGATGGGTGATTAAGATAAGATTTCTAGTCTTCTGCTTTTTAAAAATCATTATTGCTTTATTCATTTTATTTTCATTGTTTCAAATTTGCACCATCTGCATGTTCAGTATTCAGTTGAAGACTTAGATGCACAACATTTTATTACCAGAAGTAAAACCAAAGCATCTAGAGAAACTGGAGTGATTATTGAATATTTCTAATTGAATTTATTGGGATGACATTGGATAACAAAATCATACAGGTTTCAAGTGTACGACTCAACAAAACCCTGTCTGCACTGCATCATGTGACCATTGCCCAAAGTAAAGTCTCTTTCTGTCCCCATTTATTCCCCCTTTGCCCATGTCCACCTCCCCAAGCCCCCCTTTCCCTCTGGCTATCACCACACTTCCCTGTTTCTAAGTGTTATCTAGTCTTGCACTTTGAAGCACATAAGTAACAGCTGCTTTATCTGAAAATTAGCAAATAGTGTACCATCTACATAGCTGCATATAACTGCTGCTTATTGGGACAAGGTATCATCCCATTGAGTCAATCTTAGCACAAAATTAAGAAGGGACATGAGGAAAAAAAAAGGACATGAGTTTTATTTATGCTGATTCTGAATCTCCCTGAACTGTGCCTTTACTTTTGTACTATGATAATGTATCACCAAGAAGCTAAGCAGCATCACCTCTCTGAGTTTGTTACTTTTCATAGAATCATTGGTTCTTAAAAGTCAAAGGGAGCCCAGAGACTGACTACCCACACCTTCACACAGCACAGAAAATCCTCCCCAAAGGCCTGACAACATCATACAAACAGGAAGCAGACATTCCTTTGCTTCTGTTGTTTGCACTGAAGCGATCCACATTAGTACAAACACTGCAGCACACTGCATTCTAGGCAGTGAACATCCACAGGGGGCCTCTCTGGGGTACAAAGGTGCTTCTAGAAATCTTGGAAAGCTCCCATGCCACCTCTGTGTCAGACATTCTCATAAAGCAGATATTTGCTAGTTTTAATTTTTGTAAACTCTCAAATGAATTAGGCTAAATATCTCCAAGCTTTACTCATAATTGCTACAGTAGGTAATTTGTGCCTTTGGTAACAGTAATTTGGAGTTATTAATGAAAGTGAAGGCTAATTAAAAAAAACACAAACATCTAAATTTAGGCTAAGGTGAGAACGGAAAATATCATGGGTGAATTTTATCTGTTTCCTTTTTCCATTCTAAAAGACACATTACTTTGATTGTAATAAGAAAAAAGTACATTGTCACACACAGTATTATATTGTACATTCATTGAACATACCTGTAACCCTTCGATGGCCAGTTTGAGAATGGAAGGTGTCAGTTTGGAGGCTTGTTTGAAGGAAAAATTACTCCAGTCTATAATTAAAAGGAACCCATTTATCTGAAGCTCTGGATCTTCAATAAGGACTTCCAATGACAGCAGGATGGCACGGAGGATGTCGGTGAAGGAGTTCCTGCAGCCAGAGCAGAAGGGAGAGGCTGTGCATGAATATTAGCAGATGATGGCACTTCACTTATGAAGAGCTGGTCTCCTCACTCCACTGTGTCATGAGCCCAGCCTGCAGGGTAACATCAGTGTTTTGTACCCAAAGTGACTGAAAATGCATTTGCTAACTTCACAGGAACAGTGTTCCAAGATTCACAGGATGGAAGCTTCCCTTTAATCTGACTGCACCAGGACCCCAAACTTTATGAAGTGTTTCTCTTTTGTTTCCATAGGTCTCTCTTCTCTGCCTCCACCACAGCTCTGATTGCCTTTTATTGACATGCCTCTGTACTCTCCTCTCTTTCCCTCACAGAGCTCTCATCTCTTTTAGGGCAGGACTGGGCCATAATCACAGCTGTGTCCCAATACCTAGCTACTCAATGAATCACTGCTGAACAAGTGAGGTGAGACCTTAATCAGAATGCTTATTTCAATTAAACCTCTTTTGCTTTTGTTCGTTTAAAATCTTGCTAAAAATGTTAAAAAAAAACATACAATTGATGATATTTTTGAGTTTCAATTCACGGGGAGAGAAAAATAAATCATGAAGAATAGCTTATTTTCATTGAAGGTTTTCAGAGTGTGATTTGGGAAGGAAATTGCTTTGAGTCCATCAGTAACTATGACAACAGGCAGACCTGAATACAAACTAGAGTGTTGTATGTGTTCCTCCATATCATATATTCCCATTCACCAGCTGATTTTTATTCTAAATAATTTTCAGCCACGAAGAAGTGATAACATATTCACTCTCCTACCCCCAACAAATTATCAGAACTATATATTTAAGATCTTAGAGGATTCAGTGTCTTCTTTTTTCATGGTAAGTAGGAAAATATAACCTTGGATGGCAAGTAATGGCAAAATCTGTTATTCCTTTGGGCTATCATTAAAAAATCAGAAACCATACCCTCTTGTGAAATCAGTGTGAAATGATCAGATTCTTGAGCATTTAAATCTGATTCAAATTCTAACCAAGTCCAGTGATTCTAGATTTAAAATCAGGAAATCTGTGATAGAACAGTAAACCAATAAAGTTTACTGAATGCTTATTATAAACTCAATGTTGTGTTTCATACTTGAACTTATAAAATAGTATGTTGTATTTCTACTTTGAAAGAGCTCGTTAGTTGAGATGGGGTAGGAAATTAGCAAGATAAATTGAAAATAACTGATACAATATGAGTACTCAGGGAAAAGTTTATGAAGGGATAAAGGCTTGAGATATGCTTAAGAGGCAGATAGGATTTTGATGCATTATTGGGAGAAGGAAGAGCAATACATTTTAGGAATAATACAAGTAAAAAATAAAGATATCAGCTCATTCTGTTTCTGTACATTTCCTTTTACTACACATTTCTTCATTATACCAAGCTGAAATTTTTCTCCCTTAAATCTACCCTTTGGATGTGGTGCTGCCTAAAATTAAAAAAACAAAACAAGCAAACAAAAAAAACCCCACTTCAGGTCTTTTCATACCACATACTTTCAATTATCTGAACCTGGTCGCCACGATACCCCATATAATCTCTAGATTTAAAATAATCTTAATAACTTTAACTGTTTCTCTGAGAAAATAATTTTAATACTCTTTTCATCATTATTGTTTTCTTTCAGATATATTTCAAGTTTTAGGAATGTCAAATTCTTATTAATGTAGCATAAAGTTTTCATTAGGGCTTTGTTTGGTTTTTGTTTTATGTTCATATCAGACATGATCTAAAGACCCAAGTTTTTTGACTCAGAACCATCAGAAATCTATTTGAATGGAAGTCTGACAACTATGGAATTAAATAAATCACATCAATCCAAACTGATAGAAGGGGTGCAGATGTGGAACAGGCTGGTCTCACATCCATGTGTGGTAGATTAAATTTCGGGAGGGATACTTCAGGAGCAAGGAGTCCCAGCCCCACACCAGGTTTCCTAGCCTAGGGTTTCACTGCCAGGAAGATAAGTCCCCACAACTTCTGATTGCAAAAACCAGAAGGGATTGAATAAGTGGAAGAAACTTCTAGAGCCCCAAGAAGTTCCTCTTAAAGAACTTACACATAGACTTACCTACTCAGTCTCCGTATCTCTGAGCTCCAGCACTGGGGTAGCAGCTTGAAAGGCATCAGTGGAATACAGGGAAGAACTGAAGTGTCTAGCATCAAGGTGAGCAGAGTCCATTGTTTCTTTCTCAACCCTTTTCCCTCAGAGCCACAGAGCCAGCCAGCTGGTGCCATATCTGAGTCTCCATCAACCTGATTAATACTGTTTGACCTGCCTTGGAGATCCCCAGAGACTCTGTCCCACTCAACTTACAGGCCCACCCAAGCTGCTTTTCTACAAGATCACTGGTCTTGGCTCCTGTTGTACAACTTCCTAAATCCTCTCAAACAAACAACTTCTGACCTCAGTGAGCCCCAGTCCTGGTACTATCAGCTGCCAGCCTAGATTCACAGCTTGCAATGCACAAGTAGCAGCCATCTCATATTGCTTTATGGCTCAGGCAGGGTGGCCCTGGGAAAAACACAGGTAGGGGCTGACCTTGGCCAGCACCACCTAGGGAATCCCAGGGCTAGCATAACCAGTGGAGAGTTATAGACCACATCAGAGCTCTGCAACCCTGACCCTGCATAGCTGATCCTCCGTGGAGGGCAGAGGTTGGCGGTAAGTGGCCACAGCCAGTCCTTTCCCCTGACTGGCCTGGGTAAATCCCTCCTATTGACCTGCCAACAGCAACCAAGGCTCAACCACAAGAGGAGGATGTACTCAGCTCACATGAAGGATATACCTGGAGTACCCATCTTGGGTGATAGGGGAAGTTGTACCACTGAACCCTGTAGGGTGTCTGTAAGACACCTACTGCATTAGGCCACACTACCAAGACACACAGTCAAAGCAGCTCTACTTAATACATAGTAACAAAGACAGGGAGGCAGCCAAAATGAGGAGACAAAGAAATGTGGCCCAAGTAAAAGAACAGATCAGAACTCCAGAAAAAGAACTAAACAAAATGGAGATAAGCAATCTATCACATGCAGAGTTCAAAGCACTGGTTATAAGGGTGCTCAAGGAACTTAGTGAGGACCTCAGCAGCATAAAAAAGAGCTGGTCAGATACAAAGGATACACTAATTGAAAGAAAGAACAATTTACAGTGAAACAGCAGTAGAGTGGATGAAACCAAGAATCAAATCGATGATTTGGAACACGTGGAAGTAAAAACAACTGATCAGAACAACAAGAAGAAAATAGAATCCCCCAAAAATGGTAGTATAAGCAACCTCTGGAACAATTTCAAGAGGCCCAACATTTGCATCGTAAGCCTCAGAAGAAGAGAAAGAACAAGGTATTGGAAATCTATTTGAAAAATAATGAAAGAAAACTTCACTAATTTGATGAAGGATATAGGCATGCATTTCCAGGAAGCACAGAGAGTCCCAAGGAAGAGGGATGCAAAGAGGCCCATCCAAGACACACCATAATTAATATACTAAAGGTTAAAGATAAAGATAGAATCTTAAAAGCAGCAAGAAAAAAGAAGTCAGTTATCTACAAAGGAGTTCCCATAAGACTATCAGCTGATTTCTCCCAAGAAACTTTGCAGACTAGAAGGTATTGGCAAGAAATATTCAAAGTCATGAAAAGCGGGGACCTACAGCCAAGATATCTCTACCTAGCAATGCTATTATTTAGAATTGAAAGGCAGATAAAGAGCTTCCCAGAAAAGGAAAAATTAAAGGAGTTCATCATCACCATACCATTATGATATGAAATGTTAAAGGGACTTATTTAAGAAAAAGTAGAAGATCAAAACTATGAACAATTAAGTGGCAAAAATACTAAAAATACATATCTATCAACAATTGAATCCAAAAACAAACCAACCAAACAAGAAGAACAGAGTCAGAATCAAGAATACAGAGAGTGTTTCAGTGGTTGCCAGATGGGATGGTGGTGTGGGGAATGGGAGAAGAGGTGAGGGAATTAAGAAGTACAAATAGGTAGTTACAGAATAGTCATGGGGTTGTAAAGTACTGTATAGGAAATAGAGTAGCCAGAGAACTTATACACATGACCAGGGACTTGAACAATGGTGTTGGGATTGCCTGAAGGAGTCGGGGATGCTGGGTAGAGGGGGACCAAGAGGGAGAAATCAGGACAACTGCAATAACATAGTCAATAAAATATAATTTAAAAAGAAGACCCAAGTCTTTTTTAGAGATACAACTTTTTATTAGAAAGAAACATTGATTTAAGTAGGACATGAAACCAGATTGTGAGTTGAGGCAATTCCAAATAGAGATACAGAAATGCCTGATGGTAAACTAGAAATGACCATTAGAAAATTAGAGTGTCTGATCCCAGATAAGCTTTCTTAAGAAGAGCACACACATGGAAAAATTCATGACTGAAAAGCTGAACCTTAGGTAAAGCCTACATACAGTACTGAGGTTGAAGAAAGAAGAATTGAGGAAATAAAAAGTGAGGGGATCAAGGCAGTATTGTTTAAAGGGGGGAGTGTTTCAAGAAATAAGGGCATGATAAATTGCATTACTGCACTACTGACTGCAATTCTTCACTTATCTGAGCATCCACACACTACTATGTGTGTACCTCATCGACAATAGAGTATATTTCCCACCCCATGACCATGTAACTTATTTTAACTAATGGCATGTGATAGAAATGACAATGTGTCAATTTTGAATCTGGCACTTAAAGACCCCATTGCTAATTGTTCTTTTGTCTTCTGCCATTGCCATGGCAAAAAAATACTATAGCTAGTATGAACTAAAGAGAAGCATAAGAAATGTAGACCAGTGGTTCTCCAGCCAACTAGCAGATCTTCATAAAAAGAAGAGCCACCCAGCTGAACCCAGCATAGATAAACTACTGTTTAGTAGTTTATGCACTGTTTATGCATAGATATACTACTCCAGCTGTCCCACAGATATGTGAGCTGTAATACATTGTTGGTTTTTTTAAGCCACTGAATTTGGGGGTGGTTCATTACACAGGAACAACTATCCAATGCCAGGGGGTAGATAATCAAATCAGATACAACAGAAAGATTTAGGATAATAAGCTTTGTAGTCAATCCTGAAATCACAGTACTTATTCTTGTGCTAATTTTTCTGCATATCATAGCATAGCAAGAAGTGTGTTAAAATTAGTAGTTACAGCTCTTTGGCCAGTTGTGCCTGAAAATCTTTTAACTTCACACTCAATATTTAGAAGCGTTTACAATTTTTTCTTGAGACTTTAAGGTCCTCCTAAGACTACAAATTAATTTAGCAGATAGTTTACCACCAAATATCTATTCAGAAACATTCTTTACCTCTTCATCCCATCTAAAGCTTTTTTCAAAGTTAATTGCTAAAATAACCACTGCATGACTTTCACAATTACCAAGGGTTTTGTCTCTCATTGGATAGTAGTGCTGAAGCCAAGATGGAGAGGAACTTGGGCTCCACCTGCAACTCCTCTGATGCATCCTTGCCTCTGCACATGGGACGAACTCTCTTTTGGTAAAATGACAAAAGGGCCTGTACTCATGTGCTTGACCTCCTGGCTCTGCCACTCACCAAGCACACAACTATGGGTAGAAGACTGAAGTTCATCAAGGGGTAATGTCCCTCCATGTAGAGGGCTGTTGCAAGGGTTATGCAAAAATAATATGTGCAAAGGAGCTTTGTGAACTGGAAAGCATATCCCAACTGGAGGCCATATTTGTACTTGCACAGATTATAGGTCTGCCCCTCTTGTTTGCACTTTTTCTTAGTGGTAATGGCAGCAGGACAATGGGAAATATGCAAAATCCAATTATGTTCTGTCCACATAAACCTATTTTCTCCTCTTCTAAGGCTCAGGATCTTAGAACAATGGTCTGGAATGGGAATTTGGTGATATATTTTCCTAGATGGGTTCTGATAATTCCTATGTGAATGAGGTTTTAGCTGAACAGTCTCTTCATGTGTCATTGTGCAATAAGGCAAATGAATCCATATTTCCCAATGAGGTGATCCAGGAAAAGTAAATGTGTGTGTGTGTGTGTGTGTGTGTGTGTGTGTGTGTTCCTAAAATATTAGGTGCAAGGAATATGCTAATAAAAATGTTTAGCTTTGCTGTAGTAGAATTTATATTTGCAAGACCTTAATATTATATTTCCTACCTTGAATATTAGCTGGAAAGTCAAATTAGACAATTACTTTTCTCAGCAGGGATGATCACCACAAGAACAGAAGCCTGGAATTTAATTTTGCCTCACATGGTTTGATAGGCTCATAATATCAAGAGAAGAAAGGAAGGAAGAAAGGAAGGGGGAAGAACGGAAGAATAAAAAAAGAAAGAAAAAAAACCTTGATATCATTTTTTAAATTTCTATTAATTTTATCCTATTCTGGTTTGTAAAGAAGCATTTGGATTTATGTTGGATAAGGAGCAAGCTACAACATAACATACTTTCTGAATTTTTGGTTCAGTTCACATTACAGAACCTCAGTGAAAATGGTGTACCTCATATATTTTATAAGAGCAAGTACAGCCATTTCAAAAGTTTTCTGTCTCTACCCTGCATGACAACAATGTACGGGAACAGTGTAGGGTAATCATCCTCAGTCCCAACCTACCTCCAGCTCAACCATATGCTTACTCAGAACAGGATGCACATGGTCATTAATGCTCCCCCAAAATGTCCTGATTTTGAACTAGACTAGAGAGAATAGCAGGACAATGTTTTCCTACTTGAGTGAAGCATGAATATAAGAAGCTGGGACTCTCTAGACCAATCCTGACAGCCTTGCCCATCTCTGGATATAGACACAAGAATGCAAAGTATTCATGCCCACCATTCAAAATAACACAGGAACTAAAGCTCTCACATTTTATTTTGCTGGTTCTTTCTTGTTTGAACAAGAATATAATGTATGTGTGTGTGCATATATAATATTTCACCATTTAGAGTTTCCATCATTCAGTTCTTTTCTTTTAAATGAAAAAATTGTTTGAATAGATAAAACCAATATTTCATCATGCTTGGCCCAACTGCTTTTAAATTTTCCCAAGAATTGAAAATAATAAAATTAATATCAAATGCATCTATTGGCTCACTTACACAATTAATGCAGTTTCTTATCATTTAATGTCTTATTTAAAAAATTTGAAGTATCCAAAACTGGATGAGGGGTCTGGAAGCATTTGTTCAAAGGTTCAATGAAGTTCTACTTTATGGAAGACATATAAGATAAGAGGGTATTTTTTACTTTTTTGCTAGTGTATGGAAACTGGTAGGAGACATTAAAATATATGTTCATGGAAGGCAATGAAACATGACATTAAAATATATATTCATGAAGGCAATGAAACAAAGTCATTAAAAGCATCAGGTTTGGAGTTAACAGATTCTGTTTCATAGTCTGTCTATTCTGTGCAAGCTTAGCAAGTTACTTTATCTCTCTGTGGTTTAGTTCCCTCATTTGTAGAAGGAGAATCATAACAGCAACCTCACTGATAATGATAAAGTGAGATAATGTACAATACACAAAGACACAGCAGAGCAACCGGCTCAAACTAATCCATAGATGGAGCTGATGGTCATTGTAGTTTTCATTATTACATAAGTGAATATGACAGCAGGTAAAAAATTATAGAGGTTGCAAAGTATTTGAGAATTACAAGGAGAAATCACTTGTGGCTGGGGGATTTTGGAACATCTTCAACTGGGCTGTGAGGAATGTGAAGGTTTGGACCCTGGATACAGAAAGAGCCACATAAACAGTACTTTCTGTGAACACAGAGACTATTGAATTGGGAGAAATGGCAAGTTTGCTTATGCCATGGGATGAGTGAAAAAGTATGTAGAAATAAGGTAAGAATTGTGACCCATCTTCATTCTGCTTTCCAGGAGAACTACTAGCTATTTATGCTGGGGAGGGAAGCAATGGCACTGATGCTTTAGGAAGATTTGGACTGACAACAGGGATTACGTAAATTAGAATCAGGAGACTGCAGCGCTGTGGTTCTGTTAGGAGGAGGTGATTGTGATGCATTAGATTCAAGCTGAATGGAAATGATAGAGACATGAGAACTATGAGGGATAGTAAGCATGACTTAGTTACAGATTAGATTTGGCATGAAGAGAGGAAAGACAGTTGTACTATTATGGATGAAAGGACTTCAGTTGGGTAGGGAATGAGTCAGAGGTGTTGTATCTAGTTCTCATACAGTGAGAGTCAACACCCAAGACAGCAACACACAATATTAGTATTTATATGATTTGACATTGATCTGTCAAGGGGATGCCTGGAAGTGCATGGTTGTGTGGGGTCTACATTCCTACCACTGAAATGACAAAATATCACCATAAGCAGATGTCATGACTGCAGGAGAGAATAGTTCTTATTCTGTTTGTAAGAGGGGGCCACTTTTCTCTCTAGCCTAAACTATGAGCTTAGGCTATCAGGGCCTGGAGTACATATTTTTTGTCTTTGAATCCCTGGAAATTACCTATACCTACACATAACTGATGCTCAACAAATGATTCTTAGTGAAGGAGCAAAGGAGGGCATATTAAACCAACACATTGGAAGCTCTGAAACACTGAAAATAAACAAAACCTACTCTGAGAGCACCCGTGGGTACATCTCCTTCCTCTTCAGTACATCTTAGGCTCATTGCTAGAGGAAGTTGTGTCAGATGTGCATACTTAACCACTTTTCTATCGTGGTTTCTATTTATAAAATAATATGCTACTGAGCCTCATGTATCTAAGAGTTGGAAAGGAAACAAAGCTTTAAGAATTGATTTTAATTTAGGAGAGGGCCATGCCTGCATTCACATAAGGTTAGTGTGGGCGTAAATAAACACAGTAAGAAAATAGCAATCTAAAACAATTAATAATAAATGCTAGATGAACGTTTTCACATAGGAAGGCTGGTATACCTCAATATTCATAGCCCATTGAGAAAGAACTGGCTGCAGCCTAAAATGCAAGTAAGGAAGAGGTTTATTTTATCCAACTATTTGAATGGGGATTGAGCCAAGGTCTAAAGGGAGCGGCAGTAGAATAAAAGCCTACCCCAATGGAAGTGAGCTATGAGTATTTCATCCATTACTAAATGACTATTGAAAAATTAATTCCATGCTTGTCTCTTCTAGTAACTCCCTTGGCTGAGGAGCTTCAGAAAAGTAAAACTAGGAAGGGTCTCAAGTAGGTAAAAAAGCACTTACTACTAAATATTAGGCATGTAATTAGGGTCAAATCTGCCTAACCAGGGTCACGCATGGCAACATATTCCCTGCTGAGGGTGAATTAATGTGGATGGCCACATTACTCTTATTTCCAATGGAATATGATTGACACAGATCTTCATGGGGTTCATGCAATGCACTAGTCAGTACTTGCAATGAGATATTCTTTTTTTAAAAGCATGTCTGGCTCTTACAACTATAAAATCACTTTCAGGATAAGAAATTGGACAATAAGCTGAGAGAGAAGGCATTTTAGGAAAGCATACATCCTGTGGTACTACATTGCGTTGAATGATTTTATCGTCCTAGGGTTTTTTCTTCTGGGTGATATGCTGCAATCACTCTTGCAATCAAGAGATTCCTTTCTGAAATCATAAACTCTGATAACAGTGTACAAGGCAACTTGAGTTAAACAGCGCCTTAGCAAAACAATTCTATAAATGTTGCATTTCATGTGACCAAAGTAGGAAGTATACAACATCTCAAAATTTTAAGTAGTTCATAAAATTGTGTACCTCCAATGAGAATTCCAAACCCCTGTACTTGAAAAAGAGATCAATATATTCTGGCAGGATACAAAGATCTTAAAACCAACAGAAGTCCCAATGCTCTAAAATTAGTTGCCTACAAATAGGAGTCTCAACCCTGACAAATATGAGTAATTCACATCAGAAGAGTTAATGAATTTAAAGAATCTGCAATCTGATTGAAGTTTTCAAAGTTAGCTTATCCTTTCCCCTTTTGAAATTCTGCCCTTCTTAATCATAACCTACTGAAACATCAGCAAGCAATCAAATTCATGAAAGATTAAAAGGAGAGAGCCACAGGAAACCATTATATAATGGAAAGAAAAGTCTTATTTTCATAGGTATTATATTCAGGGTATTTTATTTTATTTTTTTAATTATTTTATTGTTATTCAATTACCGTTGTCTGCATTTTCCCCCTACCGCTCCCCTCCCCAACCAACCCCCCTCCCTCCCTTACTTCCACCCTCCCCCTTGATTTTGTCCATGTGTCCTTTATAGTAGTTCCTGAAAACCCTTCCCACTCTACCCCCTCCCAGCTCCCCTCTGGTTACTGTCAGATTGTCCTTACTTTCCGTGTCTCTGGTTATATTTTGCTTGCTTTTTTCTTTTGTTGATTATGTTCCAGTTAAAGGTGAGATTATATGTTATTTCTCACTCACTGCCTGGCTTATTTCACTTAGCATAATGCTCTCCATTTCCATATATTCAGAGTATTTTAATAATCTGACAGAAATGCCAGGTAGGCATTCTTCTATATGGTTATCACTTTTCAACTGTTTTTTTTCTTCCTTAAGAGACCTCAAGGTTATTGGGTTCTTGTAGAGGGAAAGACACAGGTTCTCATGACCTTCAAAATGATCAGGCTCAGGGAGACCCTTACTACTCTTCATAATGTTTCTGAATTTTGACACCAGTAAGGAAAGTCTAATGGGAAGAATTTCTGGTCTTGATTGACTTCTGTAATGCTTAGTGATGGTTCATAAATCACTATAATTACAAGCAGCTTGATCATCCTTCTTAAACCAGAATAAATATATTCCTGTGGCCCAGAGGGGAAAAGCCTACTGCAAACCCCACCTACACTATTTTCCAGAATAGAACATGTGCTTAACTTCAGCAGAAAAATCTTCTTTGGAGGTTTCCAAAAGACAGCTAGAGCCTAGTGTGCTGAGCTTATAATAGTTAATTGGCAGGACCAGACATGATGCCGGAGTTCCTAGAATTCTCCTAGAAGAGGGCCCACATGCACACTCATTGGGACCCAACCCAGCCCTGATAAGGCAGGTCACAGGCAGTCTGGGAGCTTGAACGGAACCTCTGCCAGAGCTCCAGTCAGAACACAGTCTCCTTGTTTTCACCCTGCCTAAATCTAGGAATCAGAAGCCAAACAAAAGGTAACTTAATACATTCATTAAAAAATGACACATGCTCCACATAGCTCACTTAACAGTAAGACTGGTTGACTTTTCCTGCCCAGGATCAATGTGCTTGGAGGGCTAACATTGCCCTGCAAGGTAACTTTATCCACAAGATTCTCTGAGGAATTATTTCATGCAGGTGGTTAAAGACAATATTGCTTTCTTTTAGTTAATTATATCAGAGATTATCACTTGGCAAGCCTCTGAGCACTTAGGGCCAGTGGTTATTATTTATTGCTTTCACTTAATAGGACCTCCACTGCAGGAAATACTGTAAAACATCAACATACATCTATCTTCAACATCTTACCCAAATATCCTACTCTGAATGGTAGAAAATGTATTATGTATACATAGATATATAATTTATATATTGTGAATATTCACACAGAGAAAATACAATATATTAGGATTTGGGATTTTCCTATAGAATGATATCATTGCCCCAATTTATCCTAATAAAATCTCTGAGACTGTAAGGACTACTTAGAAAGATTGGGAGTTTAATTTCAAAGAGGGTAAAAATTAAATACTCAGGTTCTGGAAATTCTATCTCAAATTTTTCCTCCTGCTTTAATCCTTGATTTCTACAAGTTGGTGGGCCATTACTGGTCCCTTTTCTATTAACCAACATATAAAGAGGGTTTTCCTCACACAGAACATCCCCAGAGAAAAGAACTAGAACTTTCTCTTTCACCCTGTGGGGAATGGTATTTACACCTACATAATTATTTGGACCCTGAGGCAACTTATAAATACTGCAAACATTGTTGACTACTGAAAGCTTAAGTACTGAGGAAGCTTGGAGGGAGAGTGGATGAACACAGAGACTGGTTCTTCCACAATGGATTTATTATTCATGTTATTCAGTCATATTATTCAGAATGAGAGAACCAAGAAATAGCAGGAATCTTTGTGATTACATGATGATTCCCAACTGAAGGCAGGATCTCTCCTCTCCATTTGGGGTACATCTGGTAATTTTGTGTGTGGGGGGGTGGTCATTACTGGTTTTCAGAATATTTGCAGATGGCTACCGGTATTTGTTGGACAGAAATCAGTAATGCTAAATATCCTACAATGTGCATTGCAGCCTCCAGATTAAGATCCCACCCCAAATGCCATTGACTTCTTTATCTTAACTAATGGAATTCAGATCCAGAGATGCTCAGTGAGACCTCAGGAACAGTTAGTTGCACAACAGTAACAAGGTTCTGGACTCCTCCACTCAGTGTGCCTGTTGCATCTTTGAGACTTGCAGAACATGCAAAGGAAGAAATACTGACTCAAATGTGTGTGTGTGTGGGGGGGGTGCTGAGCAATGTATGGAATCAAAAATATTTCTTGTTGCTCTTTTCTTTCATTCTCTTTCTCTGTGCCTAGACTGCTCTTTCCCTTTTCTTCACTGGGCTAACTCTTTCTCATTCTTTAAGTCTTGAATCAAATATTGCCTTGTTAGGGACAATTTCCTACCAAAAGAAGTAACAAAATATTGAGAAGGACTCTGGCTTTGACCAAACTTAAGTCAGGCTCCTTTGAGCCCTTTTCCAATAAGGCCACATTCTTGGTCCACAACCTTGGTGTGCAGTTTAGCAAAGAATCCTGCTGAATCAGTTTATCAAATTTCTTTCCACTCTTTCCCCTATCCTTGACACCTAACCAAATTGTTCTTAGTAATAATTTTCCATCAGCTCCCTCACCCTGCCTATGAGCTCTAGATTCACAGTTGTCCCAGTTGTATTAGGAGTTGAGTTCAAACTTTCTCTTCTATTTTAAGAGTCTTGATTCCTATTACATGAGCCTTGAATAAAGTCTTCTTTACTATTCTTAACAAATTCCAGTGAGTTATTTTTCTCATATAGTATTAATAAATATGCTTTAAATGGATGAATTCCTAACATGAGCTGTCTAGATAGGTGTTCTGACATAGGAAAACTGGGCTGAAATCAGAAAGAAAAGCCTGGTGGATGAAATAAAGGAACTCTTAATGGAGAATGGGTGGACTGCAGTGGAGACTGAGTTGTTCCTTGTATAATTTGACCCTGGAATGCTCTTCCCATGCTCCCAGGGATGGGTCCCCAGGAACAGTTTTCCATCCATTTGTGCTACTACTAATCTCTCTTTGTAGCCAAGGCAGCCAGCTGTGTCACTCTATGGGACAAGAAAAGGTAGAACTCTTTGAAGCTTGGAGAATATCCTTTGAGGTATTTAATTTACAAAGGAGACGATGTGGTATCTTGGGGTTACATGGATAAAAATGAAGGTAAAGGATGCTGCCAAGGAGAGCGGACTCTTCCAGTCATTATCACAAACTGATGGGACGCCTTCATTTGTCCTGATTTATGTTTCTTCATGGACACATTTGTCATCGTTGAAGGACTGAAGAAATCTATTAGAAAAATTAACTCTGGTATTTATCACTTACTATTTAAGCAAGAAGTTGCAACATTCTTCAAGAATCTATGGAATAGCTTTTGTTTGTTATTCCACACCAGATACTGTAAAATGACAACTCATATATCCTTTATTTTGCACTAATGCAAAGTTGTCAAGAAAAAAAGTCATTTTTTTCCCATCAGGCTAATCTTGAAACTTAATGAAATGTAAACTTCTTGAGTTTTGTGGCTGTGATTACTCGGACAGAGCCATCTCAGAAAAGTATGGAGCTTATTGATTTGTAGGCCCAAATACAGTTTTGGTCCAGCTGAATTTGATTTGAGCTAATCTCTCTCAGTAGAAAGGAACAGAGCTGACATTTAATGATTGCTTAATATGAGCAAGGTATCAAATGACATGACTCCATGTATGCCATCTCATTACCCTCATAGCTACGCTGTAGAGTCCACATTAGTACACACAAGTGCAGACATTGTGGCTTGGAGAAGTGATTGGTGGAAAGCCACATAGCAAAGTGATGAGCAGAGATTAGAACCCAGGTGTCTAATGACAGAGTCCATAGTCTGTTGTCAAGGAATCATGAGCAGGGTATTGGGGTCTGAGTCCAGTACTCCCTACAAAAATAAACATGGGCACCCCCAAAATTATCATAAATCAGGTAAGGAGAAAAACATATTTGCAGCTGCCTGGAGAAATGCCTTATCTAGGAGCTTCTGTTTGCTCCAAGTGTCTAGGAGTAAAGAGGGTCCACCCAGGCTTACTTTTGGCATCTTCTAAGTTTGTCTCACATCCCAAGTCTCTTCTTCTTTAGGTGCCTCCCTCCCACAGACCTCCCACTTCTCCAGAGGCCCTGTCCTTTCCACTGTCTACAATGGAAACTGTAACAGATTCAGAATGTTTACAGTCTGTGATTGACCAATGCATCTACTTTAAGTACATGCTGCTCATACCTGCTTTACATACGTACTTCAAATACATACCTGCTTTAAACACGAAATGCTGTTCAAGCAGGTTTTTTTAATTTTTATCTCTTAACTGTCAGACACTTTCTATAGTTAAAGGATTTCCAGGGTGGGAGTAGATAGAGGGACTTCCAAGATCACTTACAACCCAAATAAAACTCTGTAGAAAGCCACCACTTACCACCACGAACAGCTTGAAATTGTGATTTCTCATGTGAATCTCCCAATGTTTAAACATTGACAAACAGATCTGCCCCTACCATTTGTGGAGCCTGGAATAAGAGTACAAATGGAGGCCCACATACCGTATGTCAATATTTAAAGGTTAGAAATCAAGCCAACAAATTTCTTACTAAAATACGTTCTAGTCCCTACTTTGACAAGTATACTTTCATGATGGCCTGGAAGGCCAAGTCTTAATTTAGAATTCTTTTGAATTCTCTGGCCAACTGTGGTACTGCTGAGAAGGCCAGCCCCCACACCTGAGTGTACCTACCCAATGCCCTAATCCCCCTTGGCTCCATGTAACATGGACAGGCCTTGCCTGAAAAGGAATGGACAGTCCAGTTCAGAAGTCTAAGCTTCAGTCATGTTTCCTACACACAGCATCCCTTTGGTTATGTCTCAGTCCAGGAGGTACATGCCTGTGCACACTTAGGAAAGTCAGATCTAAGGCAACACCCACATAGACCTAGGAAGTGGGTCTGGGACCATTTGGGACTGTTCAGGGTGCTGGTTCCGGAGCACAGTCTAGAAGGAGAGTGAATGGACTACTGTACATATAGGTACTTCTCCTTGGCCCTTCAGACCTACAGTCCTGGCCCTCCATGGGAGAGGATGGCTGCAGTAAGGCCAGGGGAAGGTCCCCTAAGTGTGAGACCTACACAGGGAGCCATTTTGCCAAGGTCTAAGGTTAGTGCTCTTGGCAGATTCTTAAAACATTTAAAGAACATTGAATGGAGCATGCAAATGTTTTTGGACAACCAGTTCACTGGTCGAGCAAAACACTGAGCTGGACAGCCGTACAGCCACTTTGAAAGACAGTTGAGTGATTTCTTAACGAAATTAAACATATTCTTATTATATGATCCAGTAATTATGCTCCTTGGTATGTGACCAGAGGAGTTGAAAACTATGTCAATATAAAAATCTTCACGAAGATGTTTATAGCAGCTTGGAAGCCACCAAGATGTCATTCAGTAGGTGAATGGATAAATACACTGCTGTACATCACAATGGAATATTGTTTAGTGCTAAAAAAAGAAAGGAGCTATCAAACCATGAGAAGATATGGAGGAATCAAATGCACATTACTAAGTGAAAGAAGCCAATCTAAATAGAATGATTCCAACTATATAATATTCTGGAAAAGGTAAAACTATGGAAATAGTAAAAATATTAATGGTCTCTAAGTGTGGGTGGTAGGAAAAGGAATCAATGGGCAGAGCACAGAGGATTTTTAGGGCATTGTACATTTTCAAAAAACTTTTTGTTACTATAATGATGAATACATATCATTATATATTCACCCAAAGTTATAAAATGCACAACACCAAGAGTGAACCCTAAGATAAACTATGGACTCTGGTTGGTAATGTGTCCCTGTAGGTTCATCAATTGTAACAAATATACAACTCTGAGGGAGGGCAAGATGTTGACAATTGGGGGAAGTTATGCCTATGAGGAGACAGAGAGTATATGGGAAATCTGTCTCTTTCTTTCAATTTTGCTGTGAACCTAAAACTGCTCTTAAAAAGTAAAGTTTTAAAAATAACAAAAGATAAAGATATACACTTTATTAAGAGCAACTACAAAAGAAAAAGGCCTCATAAAGTCATCTATTTGTTAGGGCGAACAACTTAACATTTGTGCTGGGGAAAGCTAGGGGAATCCTATCCCCTCAGCTTTTGATTTCTTCTGTTCTACTGTTTTTCCTGCAATGCTCTATTTGGGCAGCCTCTCTCCTGGGTATACTCAGACCTTGACTTCGGAGATGGGGACTCAGTTCTCTGCTCCTGAAGCTGGGCTTTGTATTAAGGCCAAGCACAGCTGTTGGTCTAAATCTTTGTAATCATGTTCAGCTTTATAGCTCAGAGGGGAAATGATGGTGTCATGTCTGGAATTCTGATTGAATTCAGGATTTATCCTTGGATAAGACATACCAGCGGAGCAGCTCAGAGCAATAGGAGCAAATTGGCTAGACCTTGGGTTGACAGACCTTGGAAAGAATACAGGTGAAAGTCAAATATGACTAAATATTGATCAGGAAAAGGCTAAAGAGGCTCATACACAGTATATACAACTGCACACCATGCACAATATAATTATGTATTGGTTTGACTTCCTGGAAATGACTGGCCTAGAAAAGGAGGTAGGTGAGGGGCAAACAAAAAAGGTTTTTAAAATATTTGAAGAATACTTTCTTTCCCTCACTCCCTCTTTCTAGGATCCAGAACAAGAGGGAAAGATTTTAAATTACTGTTTGAAAGATTCAGGTTGGAAGACAAATGTGCTGGCAGTAAGGATTATTCATGATGTGAATGGATTACTGAGAGATTTAGAATCATCTTTTCTGGTGACCTTAAGATAGAATTTTAGAACTGTTCCAAAGCCTTCATCTTTATACATGAGGAAAAAAAATGAGGCCCAGAGGACACAACTAACATATATCACAGCCAAAATTTGAACTTTGGTGTCTGAATATCACAGTGGAGAGAAAGCTGAAAGATCATCCAGCTCCCAGAAGTTCAGCAGAATGTCTTTCCCATCAACTGTTTGTTAAGAAAATATCCATGCAAAAAAATAAAAATAAAAAGGGGAAATGAAAGAAAAAAGAAAATATCCAGGTAAATAGAAAAGTTGAAAGATGACTACAACGATATGCTCATTTGATTCAACAATTGTCAACATTTGCAAGGTTGCTTTATCTGTCATACAAGCATATATATGCATATGTGTATACAGCTAAAAATATTGGGGGGCTGAAAAGTTTGTTTAGTTTCTTCCATAAGATGGCTCTAGTAGCACTTAGTTGTCTTTAATTCATTTGAACCAATTTTGTTAAATTGTGACAGCTGCCATATGAGTATGCATTTTTTAAAAACATCAAAATTGGTGAATTTTGTAGCCATTTTAATATTGAAGATGAAAAATGTGCAACATTTTTGGCCCATTATGCTTTATTATTTCAAGAAATGTAAAGAAACAACTGCAGTGCCCCCCCCAAAAAAAACCAACCCAATTTGTGCAGTATACAGAAATTTGTGAACATGTTACAAGTGCTTTGCAGTTTTGTGCTGGATATTTCTTGTTGGATGATGTTCTATGGTTGGGTAGACCAGTTGAAGTTGATGGCTATCAAACTGAGACATTACTTGAGATCAATCAATGTTATACTACATAGAAGATAGCCAACATACTCAAAATACTCAAATCAATAAAGTTATTGGTGAAAATGAAAAATGTGTTTTTCATTATATGGAAAAAATGAAACAGACTTTTTTCCAACCCTGTAAATTGAAGCAAGTTCTATCCATCAATTTTTTTCAGTATTTTCTTTCCACTTGTTCTGTAGAATGTCTTATACCTTAGATTGGCCTATTGTTTTCTCTTTGCGTCTTTTAATTATTCCCTTTAAACTGGAGTGAAGTCCACAGGCTTAGTTAGAGTCAGGTTAAGAAATTCTGAAGAGAATATTTTATATGATGTTGTCAATAGGCTTGAATTCATTGCCAAGTCTGACAAATTGAGGGTTTCTGCAAGAGCTCTTGTTGAGAAGAGTAGGAGGCTATCTCAACACTTAGCAGAAATTTATCCCAGGAAGGATTTGCTGTGAGTACTGCTAGATATGGAGACAATTTCATATTTATAATGAAAAGGGAAGAATAAAAACTAAACATTGAGATAATTGTAGAGTCACATGTACTTGTAGTCATTTGTGTGTGTACGTATGTGTGTTTATAGTTCTATACAATGTTATCAGGTGTATAGGTTGGTGTATTCACCATCCCAGTCAAGACACTGAACCCACAAGGATCCTACATGTTGCCCTTTTATAATTCTCTCCTCCCATCCCTAAAACTGGCAACCACTAATCTACCCTTCATTCCTAAAATGTTGTCATTTCAAAAAATAGCATGTAAGTAAAGTATTATTTTATATAACCTTTTGGGATTAGCTTTTTCATTTAGCCTAATTACCTCAAGATTCATCCAAGTTGTTACATACACAGTTTCTTTTTTTTATTGCTGAGTAGTATTCAGTGATACAGATGTACCATGATTCATTTAACCATCCATCTGCTGCAAGATACCTGAGCTGATTCCAGTTTGGGGCTATTACAAACACAGTGGCAGTGAGCACTTGTGTATAGGCATTTATGTGAATATAAGTTTTTGTTCCTCTGACATAAATGTCCATGAGTGTAATTTCTGGGTTGTGTGATAATTACATGTATAGATTTTTTGTAAAGAAACTGTCAAACTGTTTTCCTGAAATCCTATACTATTTTACATTCTACAATATTTGTGATTCCATTTTGCTGCGTCTTCACCGACATTTGATGTTGACACTATTTTTATTTAGTTCTCTGCTGGGGACTGTAAGAATTTTATAGTTTTACATTTAAATCTATGATCCATTTTGAGTTAATTTTTACATATGATGTAAGTTTAATTTGAGGATTTTTCTCTTCTTTTTAAACCTATGGATGTTCAGTTAACCTGCACCATCTGCTTAAAAGGCTACCTTTCTCCATTGAATTGTTTTTGTACCTTTGCCAGAAATTGTTTGGCATATTTGTGTGCGTCTATTTCTGAGTTCTGTTCTCTGTTCCATTGATCTATGTGCCTGCCCTTTCAGTAATACCACACTATAGCTATAGAGTAAGACTTAATATCAGGTAGTGATTCCTCACACACTATTATTGTTCGTTGAAATTATTTTAGCTCTTTGGTGTTCTGTGACTTTCCACATAAATTTTAGAGTAAGCTTATGTACGTCTACAAAAACAACTCTCTGGAATTTTGATAAGAAGTGTATTAGGACTATATGCAAATTGGGGAGAATTAGCATCATGTTGAGACTTCTAACTTATGAACATGGAATATTCTTCATTTGTTTATCTTTAGTTTATTTCATTACCATTTGTAGTTTTCAAGATACATGTTTTGTAAAATGTATATCTAAATATTTTATTTTTTGGAGCTATTGAGAATGAATTGTGTTTTTAATTTTGGTTTCCTTCTGTTCATTGTTCATATAGAGAAATACAATTAAATTTTATATGTTATTTATCCCCTAAACTTGCCGAACTCTTTACTTCTGGAGTATTTGTGGGTTCCTTGGCATTTTTAACCTAGAGCTGCAAATAATCTGCAAATAGACACAGTTTTATTTCTCCCTTTCCAATCTATATGCCTTTTATTCCTTTTTCTGACTTCTGGTTTCCAACATTTTCAGTGCTATATTAAATAAAAGTGGTGAGAGTGGATATCATCACTTATTCCCAATCTTAGGGGGAAAGTATCTATTCTTTTATCCTTAAGTATAATGTTAGTTACAGGTTTTCTACACATCTTCTTTATCAATTTGGGGTAATTCCCTTTTATTCCTAACTTACTGGCTATTTTTTTCCTAGTCCTAAATGAATTTTGTCAAAGCTTTTTCTACATCAATTGATATAATCACATGATTTTTCTTGTTTAGCCTGTAGATATGGCATATCATATTGATGGAATTTTGAATATTGAACTAGTCTTGCATATTTGGAATAAATCCTGGTCTGTCATTGTATACAATCTTTCTATACTTTGTGGAATTCAGTTTGTTAACATTTTGTGATGACTTTTTTTTAAAGATTTTATTTATTTATTTTTAGAGAGGGAAGGGAGAGAGATAGAGAGAGAGAGAAACATCAATGTGTGGTTGCTGGGGGTTATGGCCTGCAACCAAGGCATGTACTGGCTGGGAATCTAACCTGGAACACTTTGGTTCCCAGCCTGCGCTCCATCCACTGAGCTACGCCAGCCAGGGCTTGTGATGACTTTTTAATGTAAATTCATGAAAGGTATTGGACTGTAGTTTTCCTTTTCTCTGTTGTCTTTGTCTGATTTTGCATCATGGTAATACTAGGCTCGTAGGATGAATTGGGAAATACACCTCTTTTTTTAAATAAGAGGTAATGAAAACTAAGGGTAAATTTTTCCTTTAAATTATTTGGTAAGATTCTCCAGTGGTTATCTGAAGCCCAAGTAGTCTTTCAGGAGACTGTCATCTATGAGTTTAATTATTTTAATGGTTGTAGGGCTATTCAGATTAACTATTAATATTTCACATTAGTTTAGTTTTGTTACTTTGTAGTTTTTGAGGAATTGCTCCATTTTTTTCTAAGTCATTGAATATATGAGGATAAAGTTGTTTGTATTATTCCTTTATTTTCTTTTTTATGGCTGTAGGATCGATCAGTAGTGATAGCACCTATTTAATTCCTAATAAGTGATTCATGTCTTCTCTTTTATGTTTTTCTCAGTCTTGCTACAGGTTTATCTATTTTGCTGATATTTTTTGAGAACCAACAGTTTGTATTGATTTTTCTCTCTGTTTTCTTACTTTCAATTACATGGATCTCTGTTCTTTATTATTTCCTTCTTCTGGTTGTATTGGATTTATTTAGTTCTCTTTTTAGTTTCTTGAGGTTGGAATTCAGATTTTCAATTTGGGATCTTTCTTAGTTTCTGAGATTAGCATCTCATGCTGTGAATTAACCCTTTCAGCACTGTTTTGTATGCATCCCATATATGTGGGTGTATTGAATTTTTGTTTTCATTTAGTTGTACATAATTTTTTTATTTCCTTTCAAATTTCCCCTGACTCATGGATTATGTAGAAGCATGTTGTTTGATTTCCATATTTTTGAATATTTTCCTGTGGTCTTTCTGTTATTGATTTCTAGTTTGATTCCATTATGATCAGAGAACATGCTGTATGATGTCGTTTTTTAAAAGTTTACTTTATGGTCTCAGAGTTGTTCTATTGCGGTGAATGTTTCATAGGTGCTTGAAAAAAATAAATGTGTATTCTTCTGTGGTTGGGTAAAGTGCTCTATAAAGTGTGGTTGGGTAATCTGGTCAGATTCTGTTGGTTGATCTTGTTGTTCAGATCTTCTATACCCTTGCTGACTTTCTGCCCAGTAGTTCTATTAGTTGTTGAGTGGGAGTGTTAAGTTCCCAACTACAATAGAAGATTTATCTATTTCTCCTTTTAGCTCTGTCAGTTTTTGCTTTATACATTTTAAGACTCTTGTTTGCTGGGTATGTGTTTATTATCTTTATAACTTCCTGTTAGTTTGATTCTTTTATCTTATATAATGATAATAATCTTAGTAATATACTTTCTTCTAAAGCCTATCTCATCCTAATACAGCCATATCTATTTTTTATCAGTCATGGTTCATCTTTTGTTTTCTTTCAATCTACCAGTTTTTGAATTTGAAATGATTTTCTTATAAGCAAAATGTTGTTTAAATTTTTTAAAAATCCACTGCCAATCTCTGTTTTTTGATTGGTGTATTTAAACAACTTCTATTTAATATAATTATTGATGTTACATTAATAATTGTAAGATTTAATAATTGGAGAATTGATGATGCTTAAGTCTGCCATTTTGTTGGTTTCTTTTTAGTTCTTCTAATTATCATTTTTCTTTTTTTTTCTTGCTTTCTTGTAGGTTACTTGAACATTTTTTAGGATTCTATCTTGATTTATTTACAGTATCTCTTTGTATGGTTTTCATAGCAGTTGCTCTAAGTATTACAATATACATATGTGACTTACAATCACAATATCAACACTGTGTCATTTACAGTAAGGTATGCAAATCTCACTTCCATTTAATCCCTTTGTTTTTCTCACTTTTCATATCAGTCTTGAGTATCAGGTAGCATTAGAATTTGTGTTTCAATCATCAAATATAATTTATAAAACTACTAAGGAAAAGAATACTCTGTTTATGTACCTACATTTCTGCTCTTCCTGTTTCGTCTTCCTGATCAGCCATGATTCTTTTATCTTTTACTTTCTGTCTAGAGAAATTTCTACAGATAGTTTTAAGGATAGATATGCAAGAAACAAATTATTTTAGCTTTTATTTAAAAATCCCTCTCTATCCTTTTCATCCCCAAAGGATAGTTTCACCAGATGTAAAATAGAGAGGTAACAATCTTTTCTTTCAATGCTTGAAAGATGTTGCAGTTCTTCCTTCTGCCTCTATGGTTTCAGGTGAAAAATCCACTATGACTTGAATTGGTATTCCTCTATATGTTATGTGTCTCTGGCTGCTTTCAAGATTTTTTTCTTTGTCTTTAGTTTACAAGTGTTTAATTATGATGTGTCTTAATTTTATTTCATTCTGTTTGAAATTCATTCAGCTCTTTGAGTCTGTGGGTTTGTATTTTTTACCAAATTTGGGAAGTTTTCAGCCACCACTTCTTCAAATACTCTTCCAGCTCACGCTCTCCTCTCTCTCTGGAATTCTGCTTGTATGGATATATACCTCATGACACTATCCCACAGATTCCTGAGTCTCTGTTTAATTCTATTCAGTCTATTTTCTATCTGTTTAGGTTGGGTAAATTCGGTTGACCTATCCTCCAGTTTATGGACTTTACTCATCTTCTTCACTCTACTGTTGAGACTATGAAGCATGATTTTTAAAGTAATATTATATTTTTCAGTTCCATAATTTAAACTTGTTTTTTGTGACTTCTATTCCTTTGCTGATGTTTTGTATTTTTTCATGATGAACAGCTCTCCTCATGTTGAGGAGAGTATCATTAGATCTCAGGAATAGGAATGAGCCTACTTAGGCTGCCTTCTTTTGTGAGGCTGAGTATCAGGAAACAGTGGGCCTGAGTCACTTACTTCCATGAATGGGGATGTAAGACACCCTGCACTGTGTTCATCTCCAGTCCTGGGGTTTTAAACCAGGTTACCTTCTTCTATCTCCTTTGGTTTGTTTCTGGTGTTACTAGCAGGGATTTCAGTTGTGGTTGGCAGGGAGGAGCAAAGAGAAGCCCATTTATGCCATCTTTTCTGGAAGGGATTTTTCAGAAGACTGTTTTTTATGGTTTTTATCATTAGTTTCCAGAATAGAGGGTTCTTAAGTTAAAATTGTACTGTGCCATAGTGTGCATCTTTCTTTCGCTATATCCTGGAGATTTTATATGCATATCAAGGGATGCCATGATAAAAAGATTCATGCCCTGATCTCAGACCAGCTATTCCCAGATGAAGAGTTTCCCTAAAGGGCTCAGCTGGACTCCTGGCTGCCCTTGTCTCCCCCTCACCCAGAAAGCTGGAGCCTCCAGGACTACATATTTGTCAGAGCCCTGAGCTTAGTTAGTGTCTACAATAAGAGTCCTACAAGGGCAGCATCTCCATGGATTTTGCTCATTGCTATATCCTTGGAACCTAGAGCAGTGCTTATCAGAGAGATGTCACTCAGTAAACATCTCTGTGAATAACACTTGGACTGTAGCTAAAGTAGCCTGAGAACACCCTTCAGCTCCCAGCCTCCTTCTGAACCTAAAATAGCTCATTTACAACCCTTTTTGGGGAAAGGAGATTTTCAATATAAGGTGAAGGCCTCATGAAGAAGACCCTATTCAGTTTAGACCTTCCTGGGATGTTTCTGACTATATAGGATTCCTTGGAGAAGTTTAGACCTCAGCAAGTAAGCAGAAAAGACCAGATTCAGGATATACCCCATAAAATGGCTTATAAGGGTCAATTATGGTGCCAGCCACATCTTACTGGAACAGATGAGGACATGCATCCATCTACCACCAACACGCTCTTCTCCCGTCCATACCAAACTTTTCTAGAAACTACCCACTATGCCTACCAGGCAGGTAGTACACCACTTCTATTTACCATCAGAGCTAGCCAGAGCTAGAGATAAGAAAAGGACCAGATGCATTACTATAGAAGAACAATGGCACCTGACATTGTATTCATGAGAGACAAGATAAAGCAAGTTCAACTTTGTTTCTCATGACTATATGCCTTGTATATTTATCACCTGCATTTTCTTTTATTGTAATTATATTTTTTCCATATTGACAATAATTCTTATGCCAATTACATATAAAATCACATACGTTTTTTATTCTCCAAACAAAGATAAGGCTGACATTTGCAATATTATGGATGCCTTGTGTGAGGCAGCATGCTCAATGCTTTGACAAGCTGACCTTTCACTCAGAAAGATCATAGCACACCACAGATCATTTTTTTTTGCAAAACCTCAATTTAAGAAGAGGGGAGAATCACCACTTACCAGAGAAGCATATCTCATGGCTAAAAATGTTAAGACAAGTATTGGAATCAAGAAAAAAATATAAAGTTGGCTCCTGCAACAAGGGAAAAGTGTCTTAGATCCTTGTTAGATATTCATTCACTTATTTACAGGTTGCCCATGCTGTGCTGGCCCTGTGCTGATGCTAGAACAACTGAGCCAAAGGACAGCTGCATTCATTCCAGAGGTACTGCAAGACAGCAGAATTGAGGGGTGAGCAGATTGCTCTGGGGTCACGGAGGAGGTTCCACCGTGACCCTGGAGGTTAGCCAGGAGAACTAGATTGCTCCATTCCCCAAGATGTCTAGTCCTAATGTGCTGAGTGCCATGCCTTAGCCTGTTCTTACTGAATTAAGGGGACATTAATCACGCTGTTCTCTTGATAGTTTGGGGGATATGTGGGTACAGTGCTCAAAATCTGTCCAGCACATGCACTGATCTTCTAAAGGCCTCAGAATGTCTGTCCTAGTTAGTATTTGCCACACTGGTAAGCCAGAGTTCTTTCCCAAATGGTTCCATCTGAGGCGGCTCTCCTCATCGAATCATGTGTAGAACAGATACAGGCACTAAATGCTGACATTGAATTCCACTGGCTAAGTCACAGAGGAGCTAAAGTCTGCCCCCTTGAGTAAAAGGCAGAGTCCTCTCCCTATCCCATTATTATGTCCTCTTTCAGGGCTCTGCTCAACTCTGCTCTCCTTTCTCTTTCCTCCAGTGATGCAATTAGAAGGTCCTGACACCCCTTCTGGCTGTGGAGGAGGCTTCTTGCTCCTATGCAGGGGCATAGTAGAGCCAGGGTGGAACCTGGGTTACAGGAGGAAGGAGCTGGCAAGCGATTCCACTGGACCCTCCAAGGACAGAAAGACTGTGGGACCCAGTTCATCATCTTGGAGCTAACAGAGAGATTTGGGGAAAATCACTCTCTAGAGTTTGCCATGCAAACACCTCTCAGAAATCTGGGGTGTTTAGATGTGTGTAGCTGAAGGTTGGGAATTCTATTGCTTCCCACTGGAAAGCCAATAAATTATCCCAACTTTTTGAATCTGCCACTCTTAAGATTCTGAGTATTAAAAGCCCTCCAGAAAATGATACTGAGTTCAACATCCATTCAAAGAGAAGAGTCAGTACTGCTTTTACTCAGGAGCATTCACACCTAAGCCTTCTAAAAAGTCCCTTTAAGGATATATATCCCGATCTGCAACACAACCTCAGCTTTTGCCTCCAGCCTTAAAAAGTGGAAAAATACTGTCAGACTGTCTCTGGCATATATGCTTTTTTGTCAGAAATAAAATTCTGAACCTCAGGGAAAAGTCCATCATAGTGACATTGGAAACAAATCCATGTGGATTGCCATTCACAGAGAGGCAGCTCTGAAAGAGCTGTACCCAGAACAGCACCAGATGGTGAGTGTGGAATAGACTGGGGGCCTCCTGATAGATGCTAAAGGGAATGAACACGGATATGAGTTCCCAGCCTGGGAGCCAGGCCTCTAATTTGAAGCAAGCATAGTCACAAGTGCCCCAAAAGAGAATGGACAGCCAGCTGTGAACACATTGTGTGTGTAGGAAATGGCCCACGGAAGACCATGAGTGCGGGGTGGCAGGCAAAAGAACTGCTCCATTCATTGGTAGTTTTAACACAGGTCTATTATCTTTAACAGCTTCGGGCTCCCATCCAATTTCAGTCCCGGCAAAATTTCAGACCTGGTCCCCTCTAAACAGAATGATGGACCTAACAACACATGGAATAGAATTCATCCTATTGTGGTGACTAGGAATGACAAACACCAAAGCAATCAAGAAGCTGAAAAGGAAATGCTTTCTATTATTCACCTAATAGGCATGATTTATTCTTTTTAATGCATTTTTAAAGTATATGTTTTTATCAATATTTTTAAGAAAAGGTCACTATCTTCAGTGCTAATATCCTGCCAGGGATGTTTACACTGTGGACAAAAAGAGGGCCACATGCTAAACCTGACAAGCTCAGGGTCACCTGCATGGAGACCTCACAAACTTGGAGACTAAAGTAACCATATAGGATGGTCTGAAGTTAAAGACAACTACCATATGACCTCATTTATAACTGGAATCTAATGAACAAAATAAACTAATGAGGAAAATAGAGCCAGACACATGGAAACATGGAACTGATAGCTGTAGGAGGGGAGGAGGGGTGGGAGAATGGCAGAAGGAAGGGGAAGGGATTAGTCAAAGAACCTGTATGAATGACTCATGGACATGGACAACAGAGAGGGGATTGACTGTGGGTGAGAGGGGCTGGGCTCGATGGATGGGGAAAAAAAGAAAAAATTGGGACAATTGTAATAAAATAAACAGTATTTTAAAATCTTCCTAACTAAAATCAAGTCATGGCAGGTAGTTATGTCTTAGGCCAGTATCTTCCTTGAAAAAGGTCAGCCTTTAGCTTAACTGAGCCAGTCTGTTGTCTTTTTGTGTCTAGGGTAACATACCTTTGTGATGTCATGGTAAATTCCCTTTTTCCAGACCCCCCAGGAAACACTTCCTTTCTCCACCAACCCCTGAGAGAAGAGGGAAGAATGAGCTAGCTGTAAATTAGACTTTGCCTCCCTCTATGTTTTGACACTGGGTCTGAACACACCAGCAAGCAGGCAGGGTGTTCTCCAGGCAGAGGAGGCCTGAAATCAGAGCAGAGGCCCCCTTGTGAGTTTCCCATACCTGGACCGCAGCTCCCACACCAGGAACGAGAGGCACCAATTCTCTGCTCCTTGAAAAATCTGCTGCATATGAAGGAATATGTTTTTTTAAAATTAAAGTACAGTTGATTTACAGCATTATATTAATTCTGGATATAAAACGTAATGGTTCCATTTTTAATACCTTATAATATGATCACTATGATAAGTCTAGTAACCACGTGTCACTGAACAAAGTTATTGCACCATTAATGGCCATGTTTCCTGTGTTGTACACTGCATCCAGTCACTAATTTTATAATGGGAAGTTTGCACCTCTTATTCCCCTTCATCTTTTTTCACCCATTCCCCACACTCCTCCCCTCTGTTTCTGGGGTGTTGTTTTCTTTGTCCAACTGTCCTGCTCACAGCCTTTTGTCATACTCAGTCTTTCTTTTTTCATTGACCACAGACTGGAACCCAAGTTCTCTCTCTAGGTTCATTATTGTTTTCATAAAACAAATCAGCCTGTTTCCTCTACAGAATCCAGCTATTCTGATTATTTGTTCCCACCTCCCTACCCCCTTCCTTTGGCAACCATCAGTTTGTTCTTTGTATTTCTATTCTGTTTGTTTTGCTTTGTTGTTAGATTTCCATACATGTGAAATCATATAGTATTTGTCTCTTTCTGACTAATTTCATATAGCTTAATAACCTCTAGGGCCACCCATGTTGTTGCAAATGGCAATATTTCCTTCTTTTTATGGCTTAGTAATATTCCATTGTGTGTGTGTGCACATGTATCATATCTTCTATATCTATTCATCTATCGATGGACACCTAGGTTACTTCCTGAAAGAGCAAAGACACAGAGGACAAGGGGAGGGTAGAAACGGCCCATTACAGCAAAGACACTGTTTGGGAACAACAAAGTTCTGTGCTAGGACACTGCAATCGTATTTAGCTGGATAATTTTAGGAATTTATCTAACATTTCTGACTCACAATATTCTCTTCTGTAAAAAGCAGAAAATAATAGCATCCCTCTGGGTCCATTGAAAGAATTAAGATAAGTATGTCTATGATAAGTACTAGTGATTTGGAAAGTGTGGTCCTTGGACCAGCAGCATCAGCATCACCTGGGAATATATTAGAAATGCAAATTCTCAGTCTCCCATCCAGGCCAGGAGCTCTGGGGGGGGGGGGGGGGGGCCCCAGCAATCTCAGGCTTTCACAGGCCTTCCAGCTGATTCTAATGTACCTGCAAGTCTGAGAACCACTGGTCGACCAAAAGATCTATTATAGTATTTGGAATGGTAAATGCTTGGTAAAAAAAAAATAGCCTTTTTTTCCATTTCCCCATTGAGAATTAAAGAAGTATAGAGTTTTTTAAAAATTGCCCTATCCTATAACATTTCAACTGAATAGAAACATTTGCAGAAGCAGAGGCACTGTACAGATGCAACGTGAAATGAGAGAACATAGGCTGCGCTGGGCGCCGTGTGTCATGCTAAGGGTCTGGATGTTTTCCTGAGGAAATACAGAAAGAATGAAAATCACTGAAATTGTTCCATTTTACTGTGCCAAGTCTCAAGGTCTTCTGCTGCAGGTTACTTGTCTGGGAGTGAGGAGATCTTTTTAAAAGTCAATTTTGCCACTAACCACTTGTTACATGGCAAATTAATTTCTTAGGCAAATAATCTTAAGCAACTCATTTTCTGCAATCTTTGTTTTCCTTATTGTCATCTTTAAAATAAAGGCTTTAGCTCTGGCTAATGTGACTGAGCTGGTTGGAGCATTGCCCCATAAACCAAAAGGTCATGTGTTCGATTCCCAGTCAGGATACATGTCTAGGTGGCGGGTCCAGTCCCTGGTCAGGGTGCATACAAGAGGCAACCAATTGATGTTTCTTTCTTACATAGATGTTTTGCATCCTCTCTCCCTCCCCCCATAAAATCAATAAGTATGTCCTCAGGTGAGAATAAAAAAATAAATAAAACAAAAATAAGGGATTTACAACAGATATTCTCTAGTTGTCTGTATGAGATGGTAGAACAGGTAAGCTCCTGATTCACCCAAACCAGGAACTAGATCCCATCCCTGACACTTCTCAACTGTATGAACCCAGGCGAATTATGTAATCATTCTGGTCTTTGGTTCATTCCTTCATCTTGAAAATAAAGACTACTAGAACCTACCTCATGCTACCATTTTGCAGATCAATGGCTGTATATAAAGACACTTACTCATGGGCCCAAATTACAGATCACAGTATCAAAACTGGTCAGACCAGACAGGGCCATCTGGAAGGCAGGACCCAGCAGCAGAACTCTACAAGGGGGCATGCATTTTGGCTGTGTGTTTGGAATGGCAGGGAGCACCAAGATGGCAATTCATTTGCAGCAGACCACTTAGCATTTGTGTGAGTCAGTGGGGTAGGGACTGTCCAGGGCTGTGCAGGGTGACAACCCCAACTGGAATCTGAGCTCCAAGGACAGAAGGGCAATTGTTGGGAAAATGAGAATTGGGAGTACACAGCAAACCTGGTGGGTTCCCAGAGAAAACAAAGACCCAACCACAAGGGGAAATGTTTGCACACCTCACCCTCTGTGGCACAGCATGCCTTCAATAAGAGCAGACTTGCTGGGGACTGCCCCCAAGAACATAGGTAGCGCCAATCCTACTGTAAAAAGAGCTCCCTACTTTGGGCTAGAAAAGAATGGAGTAGACAAGGAACACAAGCCACCAGCTCTGCCCCCTTGGTTCGTTGGTCTTGTAGTGAATGTGGCCATCTGGATGGTGTAAAATAGAGTAGATGATCACCTTTGTTAGATACCTACCAGAGTCAAGCATCACATGAAATCCCTAACTGATCTCACAGTTGGGGAAACAGAAGCTGCCCGAGTCATGTGGTTTCTATGCTGGAACACTGAACCACTGATAAAGGCCAATACAGACTTCACCTGGTGCTTCCCAATGTGCTCTTTTCTTTTTCTGCATTACCGGTAGATCCATTTTTAACCCTTCCTCAGATGATCACATTTTGCATTACCTACCTTTCTCAGTCTTTAAGAATCTTCATGTTCATGAGCTTTTTAAATCTGCCTTCCTATTTCCCACGTTTTTCTAGAGTACTTTATTGATTTTTAATACATTTGGCCTCTTTACTTTCTGATTGTGCTGAATTATTATGATTACTATTATTATTAATTTTTAACTTTCTAAAGTCTCCTCTTTCTGCCTTGCTCACTTGTACCTTTCTTCACATCTGTCTTCCCACAGAGACCAGTGTGATAGGTGAAAGCTAGGCTCACCTCCACAACACTGGCCCAGGTGCTGGGCAGAGCCATTGGCGGGGACCCTGCCTGTGGAAAAAGGCACAATGCCAAACTTGAAGCCAGGGCAACACTTGGAGACTGGCAGTGCCTCTACATTTAGGATGTGTTCTCCTATTCTTCATATTTGAAAAAAATACATCTGTTTCCCTCTTGTAGAGTGCTATAGCATGTTAGAAGCTACAACGATAAATTCATAACAGAACAGAACTTTATCACTCATGAAGAGGAACATGAGGCCTCAATTGAAAATTCTCAAAGATGGATGTATGGTGAGACTTTAGGCTATGGAAGGGAGTTTGAGTGATGTCATAGCAACTGCAGGGGGCATCTCTGGGCAAGTTAGAACAGGAAAGAGAGTCTAGCAGGCATGCAGAAGCCCATATCATCCTCTTGTTTTCTTCTCTGAATTCTACTCAAAGAGATGGTGTTTCTTCTCTCCAATAGTGTCCATCTGTGCCTTGACCCTGACCCCCAACCCTAACCCTTCAAAAGAGACCCTCATGCACCATACTTGGTGGGCCTGTGGGTTAAGTTCTGACACACAAACAGGTTTCCCCCCCACAAGCCATTCTGAAAGAAATGCCAAGCCCAGGGCATGACCTGACATCCTGCCTCTTGCTCAGCTCTCTGATGACCTGCTCTGTGTTTAGAGTGCAAAAGAATAAACTTTCTCTGGCTGCAGCCTGTGTCCCAGAAAGAGTAAAGTAAGAGTTTGACACCTTTTAGAATATGAAGTTTGATGCTGAGAGACAACAAAAGCTTTAAATTGGAAAATAAACCCTAGATAAATCATATATATTACCTAGGTTTTTACCACATATTTACAAATAGACTCCTACTCTGAGAAAATTTTTAGTAACAGCCCTAAGGAGGAGGAAAATCTCTCTTCAGCCAGAATAGATCATTTTTCCCTGATCCACTGGAACATAAGCTTTGCTGCACAGTTTACCAGAAAAAGCACATTTGCCTTTGTGGCCTCGGCTGATATTTTCTGGTTCGGAGCTGATGCTGTGTTCCTCTGGATGAATCCTGGTCATCCATTCAGATTCAGAGCAGCTGTTGCTGCCTGCCCCTCCCCCACATGAGGTGCCTCTCCTCTGCACTGCCATGGCAACCTGCATATTTCTTTATCACTGCACTTACTACAAGGTATTGAAATACTTTACTCAGTTATTACCCTCATTAGCCACCTAGTTTTTCAAGGGTAGCCATCTTGCTGATTCATATTGACCATATTGAAATTTACCTGATTCCCATGATCCTAGAAAACAGCCAAGGTTTAGAAATCTCCCATCATTTGTGTTCCAGTAAACAGGGCTGACTGCAAAAACCACCCTTCCCAAATGACTTAGGTAAGACTCCTATAGATGGCCCTCCTCTGTTCCCCCATGACAAAGCCAGACATGGACCCTCCAACTTCCCATTCCTTATGATTTGTTGAGGATCAGCCATTGCAAACTGCTTATTAACCACATTTGGTCAAGAATCTCTCCTTCCCCTTGGCCCTGGATGGAGGTTCATCCTCACTTGGTCTCAGGGTACAACATTCTCTGATCTAAGGATCGTGACACCTTTAATCCTACTTCTCACACCCTGTTCTTTCTAGCCTTGTTTACTCCTCTGTATGAAAGAAGATTCTTTTTTGCCTAACCCTCAAACACTTACAGAGCTCATGTTCAGAATGTTCTTTCTATTGTAAGAGTTCTCCTCTCCTTAATGCAATAGCTGAACTCAAGGGAACCCAATATATTTTCATAGCACACGTCATCTGTGAGCAGGAGTTACTTCTGCAGAGCTATCCATCCCAGCTCTTCCTGTAGGAGCTCCAGTGACTTCCTGCAACCAGGGTAAGGAGACTGCATGGTGCAGACTGTGATCCAGGATTTTTTTTTCTGACAAATTTGTTTAAAAAGAAAAAAAAGTAACTCATTTAATATCCTTGCAGTAATGAGCATTGGAGTCTTTTTTTTTTAAAACTGGCTTCAGCATTATGCAATTTGAAATAAGTAACTTAAACTTATGTAAATATTAAATTATAAAAAATTATTCATTTCCCTTACAATAATCTTAAATGAAGTCTCTTTTTACTAAGTCTAAGATTTGTTTTTTCTTTGACAACATATTTATTCTTACAGAATAAGCAGTTGGCAAAAATTTTAAGCTGTTGTTGCATTTGTTAGTTTTGAAACTCAAGGTTTCTAATTCATAATTAACCCCAAAGTTTCCTTGCACAAGCCTGTGGACACAGATGCAACACCTACTCCTAGGTCAGTCCTCAGTCTCACAGTGTGCACATAGTAGCACAATCTTCGTTGGCAAAAAAAGGGACCTGAAAGGGGATGTGGGACCACATGAACAGGGAATTCTGGAGTCCAGAGTTTCAAGAGCAGGGCCTAGACCGGACAGAGTGCCACAGGTTCCAGGTGGGCATGACCCAGTTCCCCTTGGCCTCTATTGATCCCTTGACATGGCGGGTGAGGCTGCAGGAAAGCCAGACTCTAGAACTCAGAGCCAAGGGCAAAGGATCCCTGGTGCCTGGGTTTAAGAACAGTACTAGATGCATAGAACATCAAGTAAATTCTCATAACAAGCAATTACTAACTTAAGGGATACCAAAATGTCATATAAGGAAGGAAATGTCATTATAGTTTGTTACTGTTAAAAAACATTTAAAGTATAATCAGTTTTTAAATATGGCCCAGCATGAATACTATTTATATTGTGATAATACTATAAACATTAAGTATTTATTTTGCCCCTGAATTAGGTCTTAACTATTTTGAAAATTTAGAGAAAAAGGAAATTTTTTGTGTAAGGTGGGATTAAGCTTTCATAGTAGGGATTACTAAATAGTTACTAAAAGTAAAACAATCAACAAATAACTGGATATGCATGTTAGTTGAAAATATGTAAATAAGTACCAGTAGATACAGTTAAAATATTTGAAATCATTTGTCGCTATACAAGGGGTTATGAAAGATAGGGGGAGAAGACAGGCAGATGCTGCTTACTATTCAAAGGCTATCATTATTTAACTTTTGAAGCTATTTACATTATTATGTTGATAAAATAAAAATTAAATTAAAAGAAAGAAAATCATTAGAGGCAAATACTTGGAAGAAAATGAATGAGAAAATAAAATTGTCATGAGAGAGACAAAAATTTAGAGTAAAAGTAATAAAAAGTAAAAGAATGCACAAATCCAACTTGCAGACATAATCACAAACATTCTGTTTTAGGCACACCATTCTGCAAAGCTTTCATGGATTGTTATTTATTATTTTTATTGCCTTAATTTATTCTTCACAACAAGCCTCTGAGTAAGTCTGTGGGTAACATTTGCCAAAACGCGGTATGAATAGAGTACAGGGTGAGGATGGAGGGGCATTAACAACAAGCGACAAATCTTTGTCTCTAGGAGACTCACCTCTTGCTGAGACACAACCATCATAAGTGAGAAAACATGAAAATACAAATTAGAGGCACAGAGAAATCCATTTAAGGCAAATTAGAAATGAACACCCATGCTGGAGGTCTTCTGAGGTTTCAGGGAATTTGTAGTCTGAAGGAGACTTTATGGAGCAACAGATTGAATGGAGGGAGAAAAAATTCTTGGGTTGAGATAAGGGGAGGTGATATGAAAGAGTAAGTTTGACCAGGATGAAGTAGAAGAGGATAGCAGGCAAAGAGACAAGACAACCTGCCACCTTGACCGAGCTTTAACTTGCCCTGTTAATTCTGCCCATCCTGTATGTCCAAGTCAACCCCCACCTTCCAATTCAAGCTCAATCTCCACCTAAGCCCCAAAACATGCCCTTTTAGGAAGGAAAGCAATGATTTCTCTCTTCTCCTCACTGTTAGCTGGGGCTCCACATCCCAATTTGGGGCACTTTCAGGATTTTATGCCATGTGTCCTGATCCAGTTTCCCTAGGTTGGAAGGCAGCCCAGAAAGAACATTGCCTTTGACATTTAATCTGAGTCCGAATTCCTGCCATACCTACTCACTATAGTTATGGCATCAGGCAAGTTCACAAAACTCCTTGAGCCTGTTTCCTTACCTGTAAATGGGGCATAATAATAGTTGAATTTGCAACGTTCTTAGAAGAATGGAGACTATGAATATAATGAATATAAAGTTCTGTCAAAGAGTAGGTGTGCAAGGCTGGTAGGTGTGCAAGAATGGTAGCTGCTATTAGGATGACTAACTTTATTACTATTTATGTAAATTTCTTTTTTTAATTAAATTACACATATCTTAAAGACAAGAACTTTTTTTGCTTCTCATGGTGGCAGACACATGATGATACTAATGAATCTGTTTTGATTGATCACGACAGATATGGCATAGTGAATGCTTAGAAAAGGAGAATCCCACAATATGAATGTAAGTATTTCTAAATGCTGATGTTTGGGGAGAAACCACTGAATCTCATCCTGACACAGGAGCAGGGTCACCTGGGTGTAGGTTCAGTGGCCCTACTCTGTTGTGACACATTTTGAAATGATGAAGAGAAAAATGCCTTCAAAAGTATTTGAAGAATATTTATTTCCAATGTGTATGTAGTAATAAAATGGTACGGAAAAGTTGAAACTTTTAAGTCACTGTTAGAAGTGAAACTAGAAACTTAATTTTATTTAAATCAGCTTCCATATTAAGGGCCAACTGAATGTAATGTGCTAGGTTAGATATGAGAAAGTAGATGATCTACGGTCCTTGAGTTTAAAAGAGCTTATTGAAGAGAGAAAATATTTACATTACAAATAATTCCTGAAGTGGTTGGAAAATTTCTGTTCACTGTTCTATCCATTAAGAAGCAGAAATGTAAAATAAGATTCTAGATCTTAAACCATAAAGCATTTTCAGGACAATAAAAACATTGTGCTGCTATCTATACATATTATACTCAACATGGACTATATTTTAAATTGCTGGGAAGTAAAGGCACTAAGAGTATTGCAAGGTGAAATATTTTGCAGTATATAGAAACAATGTTTTCCTCTCCATTTTTTATTTTTTTAAAAAAGGAGGGGAAAGCATTAAGGAAGTACTTTCTCCCTTAAAAGGCTCATTTTGAATTCTCTCATGCACTCTGTCTCTAGTAGTCTTGTTTACACAGACATATATGATGAGATGGATTCATGTGTGTGAAGTTTTGGAGCTGTTTTTTTGCCTCCAGTATAAAGAGATCTACTTTGGCTCACTTTTACAATATCCTAAATATTGTATTCATGAGAGTTGTCAAATCAAAAATCCTTTACCTGAACTGAACCCTGTTTGTAGGGTTTTCAAATATTAAAAGGTAAAAATCAGCACTTTTTTCTGGCTACATTTACTGTATGGAATGAAATCCTCCTAAATTATGAGAAAAAATGCCTTTGAAAATATCTGAATGCCAAGTTTATTTAAAATAGAACATCAGATTTGGAATTACTGATCTCAGTTCCTCTTTCACTTCAACAAAATATCTATAAGACACTTGTTTATGTTATATCTGCTTAGTGCAATAAGGAATACAAAAATGAACAGGAGGGCTTCTGGCCAAGATGGAGGCGTAGGTAGATATGCTTTGCTTCTTTGCACAACCAAAAAGAAGGATAACAACCAATTTAAAAACAAAAAACAAGCCAGAACTGCCAGAAAATTGAACTGTATGGAAGTCCAACAACTAGGGAGTTAAAGAAACATTCATCTAGGCTGGTAGGAGGGGTGGAGATGGGAAACTGGGACAGCAAGTATGCACAGAAAGACAGTGGCTGGCAGACTGGGATATCCCACATTTGCATTGGGATAAGCTGGGAGGAACAACTGGAGAGGGAGATAGACCGTGAAACCCAGGGTTCCAGTGCAGGAAACTGAAGCCTCAAAATCTCTGGCTGTAAAAACCTGTGGGAGTTGTGGTGGAACAAACTCCCAGTCTCACAGAAGGGTCCATTGGAGGGGCCCACAGGGCCCTAGAATGTACACAAGCCAACCTACCTGGGAATCAGCACCTGAAAGGGCACAATCTGCTTGTGGGAAGCGAGGGAAGTGACCAAAAGCTGGTGAGAGCCAAACAAGTAGCATTGTTTGCTCTCTGTCCCCTCCCCTACAACAGCATCACAAGGCAGATAAGTGGGTTACCCCAGCCTGGAAAATACATAAGGCTCCTTCCCTTACAATGTAGCAGGTGCACAAAGACAAAGAAATATGGCTCAAATGAAAGAACAACCCAAAACTCAAGAAAACAACTAAGTGACAAGGAGAAAGCCAACCTATCAGATATAGAGTTCAAAATACTGATAATCAGGATGCTCACAGATATGATTGAGTGTGGTTGCAAAATGGAGGAAAAAGGGAAGGCTATGCAAAGTGAAATAAAGCAAAATGTACAGGGAACCAACAGTGAAGGGAAGGAAACCAGGACTCAGGTCAATAATTTGGAGCAGAAAGAAGAAATAAACTTTGAACTGGAACAGAATGAATAAACAAGAATTCCAAAAGATGAGAAAAGTCTTAGGAAACTCTGGGACAACTTTAAACATTCCAACATCCAAATCATAGGCTTGCCAGAAAGAAAAGAGGAAGAGCAAGAAATTAAAGACTTGTTTGAATAAGTAATGAAAGAGAACTTCCCCATTCTGGCAAAGGAAATAGACTTCCAGGAAGTCCAGGAAGCTCAGAGAGTCCCAGACAAGTTGGACCCAAGGAAGTACACACCAAGGCACATCATAATTACATTACCCAAGATTAAAGAGAAGGAGAGAATCTTAAAAGCAGCAAGAGAAAAAGAGACAGTTGCCTACAAAGGAGTCCCCATCAGATTGTCAGCTGATTTCTCAAAAGAGACCTTACAGGCAAGAAGGGACTGGAAAGAAGTATTCCAAGTCATGAAAGTCAAGGACCTACATCCAAAATTGCTCTATCCAGCAAAGCTATCATTTAGAATGGAAGGGCAGATAAAGTGCTTCCCAGATAAGGTCAAGTTAAATGAGTTCATCATTCTCATGCCCTAATTATATGAAATGGTAAAGGGACTTCTCTAAGAAAAAGAAGGGGATCAAAGATATGAACAGTAAAATGACAACAAACTCACAACTATCAACAACTGAACCTAAAACAAAAACTAAGCAAACAACTAGAACATGAACAGAATCACAGAAATGGAGATCACATAGAGGGTTCCTAGTGGGGAGGCGGTGGAAGAGAATGGGTAAAAAGGGTATAGTGAATAAGAAGCATAAATGGTAAGTATAAAATAGACGGGGGCAAGGGTTAAGAGTAGTATAGGAAACGGAGAAGCCCAAGAACTTATATGTATGACCCATGCACATGAACTAAGGCAGAGGAAATGCTGGAGGAAGGGTAGGTGCAAGGTGGAAGGGGATAAAGGAGAGATAAAAATGGGACAACTGTAATAGCATAATCAATAAAATATACTTTAAAAATTACCAAAAAAAAAAAAGAACAGGACTTGGCTTCTGTAGTTCATTGTTTAGTGATAACAAATTCTTCCCATTTTAGGAGACCTCCCTTTGTAATGTGACCACGCTGTATCCTTCATCCAGAGAGTATCTTTCTGTACCCCTTCAAACCAGGCTGGTCAGATGAGTTATTACTTTGATGATTAGAATGTGAACAAGTAACATATGAGTTCCAGAGTCTATGCTTCAAGTGACCTTGCAACTTTTCCTTCTTTTTGTCTTAGAACCCTGTGAACACCATACTGAATAGAAACCAAAGACTACTTGGAGCCCTGGACCATGTGGCTTGGTTGGTTGGAACTTCATCCCATAATCTAAAGGTTGTGGGTTCAGTTCCTGGTCAGGAAACATAACTGGGTTATGGGTTCAATACCCAGTCAAGTTGCATACAGGAAGCAACTGATTGATGTTTCTCTCTCACATCAGTGTTTCTTTCTCCTTCCTCTCTCTCTAAAAATGAAAAAATGTCCTTGGGTGAGAATTAAAAAAAAAAAAGACTACTTAGAGATAAAGGTTCAACTCTCTAGCTACTGAACTGAGCCCAAATACAACTGACCCTACAGCTGAGTGCAACCAGCAAACCCAGGCAGAACCAGCAAAGAACCACTATTTTTATCTCTAGTTTTTTTGTAAGAAACATGAAAAAAATCAAAATTTTTAATTTCTTAGTTTCAAAAAAAATCCCAAAGAGTATTGTATCCATGGAACTTTCAGAAGCTGATGTGAAGAGAGTCCCTCAGGTAAGAGGAAGTGCATGGACATGCACAGCACTATTGCTTGATAAGAAACAACAAGAGAGTGTATAGGAAATATTCCCTCACACGAAGAAATACTCTAGTTAGAAAAAAGTGTACATTATGTTCCAAGAAAATGAAATGTCAGGATCACAACTACTCCTAAGCATAACAAGAAAGAATTTTTCAGCATCTGAGAGGAGAAAAGAGGAAAATATGAAAGCTTTTATAAAAATCCAGAAGAAAAAATTCAAGGCACCCAGAAAAAATCCACAACAAAATTATTAGGTTGTTCTAGGACTACACAGTAGGTCATGGTGCCAGAAAGCAAGCTAGCAAGCCCCTTCAGAACCTGGAGACCGAGCCTCTGAGCCTGCATGCACCCTGTCAAGCCCTTGTTCATGTGGGAAAACAACAAAAACATGGTGTCTGTTCCAGCATGCAGAACTCAGCCATCAGGACCTCTTCCTAAATAAACCATGGGAACATCTATGCCAAGGCAATGAAGCACATATACAGATAAGTCCAGAACAGAGAATTTGTGGCAAAAGGACAGGTATTGAGCAGAAAAAAGATGCAAAGATGAATTTGAATGTTTGTTTTAAGCGATTATGAAATTGACAACTAAAAGGTAATTTTAAGTGAATTAAATGACTACTCTTATTTCTAAGGCAATGGAAAGCAAATGATGGCAATCATAACCACAGAGTGAAGAAGAAAATCTAGGGTTAGAGTGGTGGAGTGTAAAAAGAAATGCTATTACATTTCTTACCTTCTACAAGAGATGATTTTCAAAATTGCTAATTTATTGTTTACTATAAAAGTTAATTTAGTATAGTTACAAGATTGTCTTTGAAAAATCTAAGTTAATAATTATTAAAATTAAAAGCAAAAAGCTTATCTTTAAATTATTGCCAGAAAGCAAATAAACACAAATGTATATAGCAAAAATGAACAGACAAAAAATGCATATAAGTAAATGGCAAAAATAACAATCATTAAACAGTAACAACACCATCCATAACCATTATAACTTACTTATAAGAAACCCATCTAAAACAAAATAACACAGGAATAGCTTAAAATGATTAAGGTGGTGAAATGCAGAGCAGAAAACTCCAAAGGAACTATAGAAGCAGCATTTTAGTACCTGATATGTCAAAATGACTAAAAAGAAAAAGAGCATTATTTTATAGAGATAACATCTATAATCAACACTAAAGATAAAATGAATAATATAGTACTTACAAAATGCAAGTCTAGTGAGAGATTGATATTGGAAGTATTTGACACACTGCTATCAATTTATGACAATCTATGGGCAAAAATAAAGATATAAAAGTTGTTGATAAAAATAAAGAATATATCAGCATTTTAGAATATGTGATTATATGCTTGAGATATAAGAAAATGAAAACCTTAAAGTGAATAAATATAAAACCAATATACAAATATTTATATATTAGAAATTCTGCTTGAAATGGCAGAATAGGCTGGAGGCAGGAAATAGCAACCTTACCCCAATCAAATAGAAATGTGGGATAAATACAATTTCAAAATGTTAATTCACAGCTGAAGACAAAAGTAAGGAAAGCAAAACTCCAGGACTCAAAAATGAAGCAAAAATCATCAAAGAGACGAGGGATTGGAAGCTTTATAAAGCAACTGAACTAGATCTGTCTTTCAGGGGCTAGAGTTTTAATGCTTCTATGGCAATAAGATGGAAGTCAAGGCCTTGGGACTAAAACTAGAACTGTTTCCCCACGTAAAGGGAGGAGCTGGAAAATGGGGAAATCCTCATTGTAACAGGAATACAGAAAATTCTACCTGCCTGTCATTGAGCATGACATAGAATGGGGCTTTCATCTAAATCCACGGAGAGGGGGGCAGGGTCTTTGAAGGTGACATGATATTATGTATATTAAAGAATCCAGAAAATTATTAGAATAAACAAATTCAGTAAATTTACACAATACTAAATCCATATACATAAATATCAGTTTCATTTCTATATGCTAACATCAAACTATCAGAGAGAGAAATTAAGAAAACAATCCCATTTAAAATAGCACCAAAAAGAATAAAATACTTAGGAATACATTTAACTAAGGAGATGAAAGATTTGTATACTTTGAAAACTATAAAATACTGATGAAAGAAATTGAAAACACAAACAAATGAAAAGATATTCTGTGTTCATGGATTGGAGTAATTAATATTGTTAAAATGTTCATACTACCCAAAGCACTATACAGATTCAGTGCAATCCCTATAAAGATCGCTCTCAGAGTATATTTGAAAGAATGATTTTAAAGATGGGTATGTTCAGAGAGAAGTTAAAGCATTCTTTCTTTCCTTGTCCTGCTTGAGAGCAGAGAGATTGACTGACTTTGGACTTTTAAGGAAAATCTGCTACTAAAGCATCCATATTAAAATTTGGAGAATAACATGTAAAATAATAGAAATAAATGGCTTAAAAATCCAAAGTGTGTAAGCGAAAAAAAGCAGGAAAAAATAAAACTGATGAGACCAACAGAAAGCAGTGCTCAATGAGAGTATGGTAGTAACACAGTGCATTGTGAGAAGGGGAGGTGGGTGCTCTTGCAGACTGATGGGAATAGAGACCAAAACCAACCATCTGGAAAGCAATTGAACTATATGTACCAAGAGCCATAAAAGTTTTCATTGCTCATTAATTCAACTTCTTGAATTTTTCCTAAGGGGGGAAAAACAAAGATGTGGAGAAATATTTATATGGAGAGATGTTCATTAAACTATTATTTATACTGCCCAAAAATTAAAATAGCCTAATGTTCAGAACTGAGTTTTAAACTACCAGCCATAATGTTATGCTCAATGCATACTTAGTAAATTACTAAAGTAGCCATGATAAATTTTAAGTGGAAAAAAAAAGACCAGTATAATAAAAACACATTGACATTTATTGAGTGCTAAGTATGGGTTGGTCATTTTCTTTGAGTTTTACTTGTGTTAACTGCATTAATTCTTTCTTTTTATTTTATTGTTTCTAAAGAGAAGGGAAGGGAGGGAGAGAAACATCAATGTGAGAAAGAAACATTGATCAGTTGCCTTCTGCATGTGCCCCAATCAGGGACTGAACCTGCAACCCAGGCACATGCCCTGATCCAGAATTGAACCTGCAACCTCTTGATTTCTAGGACAACGCCCAACCAACTGAGCCACACAGGCCAGGGCAATTCCTTTAATGCTCATTACAACCCTTTGAGGTTGATACTATTATTCTCATTTTATAGGTGAGGAAATTTAGGCACAAAGTGTTTTAAATAACTTGCCCAAGCTTGTTTAGCTGATAAGTGGTGTTCTGATTCATACCCAGGCAATCTGGCCACAGTATTTGAGCTCTTTACCACTGTAATAGTCTATCTAGATTCATAAAGCTATACACAGTGTAGGCCCAATCATGTGTGTGTGTGCAAAATATACCTCAATTCTCAATATAAATGGTGGTTATAGCTAAATTAAAGGGTTATGAATGATTTCTAATATGCTAACACTTTTTCTGTTTTCAACCTTTTCTTCAGTGAGAATGCTTAGTCTTGTAGTCATACAACCCTTCATGTTCAGGATAGAGTAATCAATCCATTTGACAGCCAGTCTATATTACCCAACAGGAGTTTGCCTCCCAGTACATCACAGAATTATACTTAAGGACTAACTAGTAAAGGTTTGATCTAATGTTGTAGTCCTTAAACTCCTTTGGGGTGTGAACCTCTTGAGAATCTGGTGGAAGCTGCATATGTTCTCTGCAAAATGCACATGTCTAAAATTTTAGGAGATTCACAAATTGCAAGTAAACTATATCAAACTATAGACCAAAAGTCTCTGTCCTCAGGTTAATAACAAACCAGGTTAAGGTATCTCACTTAACCAACAGCTTCAACTACCTAGACCACTGCAGAGGACAAGGAAGAAAGCTTCTCCCATGTTTCTCTCCTCAACTAAGGCAACTTTGACCTGGTGATCCTTGCCAATATTCCTGCTACTGTCCCTTCTCCTGCATGACTACATACTGAAGGGACCAACCCAGTAGAAATTTAAAACTATTAATATAAAAAATGTGGCCAAGGTAGAGGCAAGGGTCATATGGCAAATGAGAAGAGGGTGGCAGCCCAGGTGAGAGGACCAAAGAGAATGGGCCCAATGACAATGTTATTTGGATCTCCATTGTTTTAGAGAAGTTGTGAAGGGAAGACAAGAGATATAGTAGAAGATAAGCAAAAAAAAGCTACTTTATTATGCCCAATATAGCTCTGATGATAGACAAAGTCTTATATTTAATAGCTAGAAAAGTCTAAAAATTAAAATGCAAAGGATAGTAACCACTTTGTTAAAGATAGTGGTTAGTCCAAGTACAAAAGAAGATACAGATTCCTTTCTATTAGGATGAGGGAAGTATTATAGAGAATGCAGATACATAAGCAGAGTTACCTGTAGTACATGAGTCTAAGGTTGGAGAGACCCTAGAAGAAAAACTGCCCAGGTCATCAACTTTGCACAATTCCAAATAAATGCTGCAGTGGAAAGTGCATCATGCTCTGCCTGCTGGTGCATTAAGCAGAACTGTATTTCTGGGCATACAGTGAAATGTTAAAAAATGCATGCTCTGCTATAGCTTATCTACTTTATTTCTTGGGGTTCCCCAGAGATCCTCACCCAAAGCATATAATTCAACAAGCTCAGTTTCCTGGCTTTCTAATCCACAGAAAATTAGAAGAGAGGCTTTTAAAGCAGGCCCACTAACAGTAACAATTAACAGTGGAGAGGAAAAAGAAGTACTAAAAAAAAATTAGGAAGCACAATATCATGGCAGTATGGTCATGTAGCAATGAGGACAGAGTTCATATGCCCCAAGAATCCTCACCATGATAGCTATTATAATAATTTATATTCATCATGGTCACCATTTGTCATGAAGGAACTATGAAACTATGTTTAACAGAGTGAGGAGTACATAATGCAATCTAAAGGATTTTTCCTTTTTAATCAGAACATAATAAAATTTAAAAATTGGCCCTTAAAAGACAGCCCTCAGATGTAATGTCTCTGACATGTGGTAGAAAGATATATGGTAAGTGAGGTATTGCAATATTATTCTGGGAAATATCACAGATCAAATATCAAATTGAAATGTTCTACCTGTGGTGCATGATATACTAATCAATATGCATGCTATAAAATTATATGATGAATTAACTCATCAGAAACGCATGAGAAAATGTATGACCAAAGTCTGCACAAACCTGTCAGGATGAGGAGAATGATCACTGACTAGATATAAAAAGCCATTCACTAAAATTGAGACAGAATCAGAATTCCATCCCCTGGGCTCTGCACAGAAGGTAGCACCCTGAACAATGGAGGGCTTTGTAATGTGAAACCTTTTCTTAATTCAGTCTTACATGCACAATGACACACACAGAACATAAACTTGAAGAGCTGAGAGAAAATGATGATAGCCCTCTACTTCCACCACTATTAGATAAGGAAACTGGCACCTGACCTCATCACACAGTGGATGGGGCTGCTGTAGAACCTACAATGTTGATTACAATTCTCTGCTCTGGTTTCCACCACCCCACCCCCAGCATATTAAAGGACACTCTCTGTCTTCATTTTATCATGCTGAGAATTACTAGGCAAGGGGTAGACAGAGAGTCCTAGTCTATTCCTCCTTAATTTTCAAGTTCAACTTCACACAACTCCAAGCCCCTCAACAAGAATGTTGACATTAGGAAGAGTCTAGAAAAAGCCTCTCTTGTCTGGGCTTTTCAATTTTCTGAAATTCTCCCCGTAAGTCAGTCATTTAAGAGGATGCCACTGAGGCCTACTCTGTATCCATGGATACCAAGGAGTAAAAGACATGACCTCTTACCTTCCAGGAACTTCCCTAAAGCATGAAAAAGTCTGCAGCAAAGAAGATTAGTGTGCCAGGCATTCAGGAAGGAAGAAAGCAGGAGCTCAGTCCTGCCCCCCCCCCCCATGGACAAAGCTTCTTAGAGTGGATATGAGCTTTGAAAGATGAATGGGGGGACTTCCGGCAAGATGGAGGAATAGGTGGACACACCGTGCCTCCTCGCACAACCAAGATTAGAACAACAACAATTTACAGCCAGAATAACACTCAGAACTGACAGAGGATTTATCTGAATGGAAGCCGGACAGCCAAGAAGTTGAAGTAGACCCATACATCCAGACTGGTAGGCGGGCCGAGAGGATGAGCTGGGTGGGCGCGGGTCGGTGGTGCTTGGAGGACAGGGGAAAACTTGGCACGAAATCAGCGCAAAAGCCATCCAGTGTGCAAGAATGCAGCAGTGGCCCCTGAGTACGCAAGCTGTGGCTGGCGGACCCAGTGAGGCGGCGATTGTGGACCAGGGCAGAGCTCGCAGCCCAGGATCCCAGGGAAGACACTGAGATCCCAGGAGAACGGAACTACCGCCATTGTTTCCTCCTGTCCCCACTCCCGCACCCGCCCCCACATATAACATCACAATCTAGCACCTAAGGCTCTGCCCCCCACTGTAACAAGAGCGACCAGACCAAAAAAAAAAAAAGAGAGAGAGAGAGAGAGAGAGCGATGGCTCAAATAGAAGAACAAGTCAGTGCCCCAGAACTCATCCTTTTGAGCGACCAAGAAATAGCCAATCTATCAGATGCACAGTTCAAAACACTGGTGATCAGAAAGCTCACGGAATTGATTGATTTTAGGCGCAAATTAGATGAAAAGATGCAGGATACCATAAAACAGATGCAGGAAGATATACGGAAGAGAGCCAATAGTGAAGGGAAGGAAACTGGGTCTCAAAACAATACAGTGGACCAGAAGGAAGACAGAATCCACCAAGTAGGAAAGCATGATGAAATAAGAATTCAAAAAAATGAGGAAAAGCTTAAGAGCATCCAGGATATCTTTAAATGTTCCAACATCTGAATTATAGGGGTACCAGAAGGGGAAGGGGAAAAGCAACAAATTGAGCACATATTTGAACAAATAATAAAGAAGAATTTCCCCAATCTGGCAAAAGAAATAGTCTTTCAAGAAATACAGGAAGCTCAGAGAGCCCCAAGGAAGTTGGACTCAAGAAGAAACACACCAAGGCACATCATAACTACATTAGCCAAGGTAAAAATGAAGGAGAGAATCCTAGAAGCAGCAAGAGATAAGGGGACAGTAACCTACAAAGGAGTTCCCATCAGACTGTCGGCCGATTTCTCAAAAGAGACCTTCCAGGCAAGAAGGGGCTGGAAAGAAATATTCCAAGTCATGAAAGTCAAGGACCTACATCCCAGATTGCTCTATCCAGCAAAGCTCTCATTTAGAATGGAAGGGCAGATAAAGTGCTTCTCAGATAAGGTCAAGTTAAAGGAGTTCATCATCACCAAGCCCTTATTTTATGAAATGCTAAAGGGACTTATCTAAGAAAAGAAGATAAAGAAAAAACATGTACAGTAAAATGACAGCAAACTCACAATTATTAACAACCACACCTAAAGCAAAACCAAAAGAAACTAAGCAAACAACTAGAACAGGAACAGAACCACAGAAATAGAGGTCACATGGAGGGTTAGCAACAGGGGGGTGGGAGGAGGAGAGAGGGGGAAAAGGTATAGAGAATAAGTAGCAGAGAATGTAGGTTGAAAATAGATAGGGGAGGGCAAGAATAGTATGGGAAATGTAGAAGCTAAAGAACTCATAAGTATGACACATGGACATGAACTAAAGAGGGGGAATGTGGGTGGGAGAGGGAGTACAGGGTGGAGGGGAGAGAAGGGGGGAAATGGGACAACTGTAATAGCATAATCAATAAAATATATTTAAAAAAAAGAAAAAAAAGGAAAGATGAATGGTACTTGATTTGTCTTCAAGCATGAAACCCAAATTCCTTATGGCAAGCAGAGCCTTTCATTCCTAGCCTCACCTTATACCTTCCTTCTGCCCTGCCCCATCTCTTTCCATCTTCTGAGCCCTTACTTTCTGAGCAATGGAACCAACCAGGGCTCTCTCATTGGGGCAAGCTCTTTCTCTCCCTGGGGTCACTGCATAGTGGGCTTTTTGCCTCAAATAGCCTCCCTCACATTTCCTCCCTTCTACTTGCTCAATCTAAGTTCTCCTGAATTTAGAAAATGCCTCCGGGAAAGTTTCTCTAAGGCCCTAGTTTCCAGCTGGTTTAGATGCGTTTTTAAAAATATTTTTAGAATTTTTTATTTGTTGACTTTTAGAGAGAGACAGGTGTGGGTGCAGGGTGGAGGGAGGGAAGGAGGGAGGGAGAAAGAGAGAAAGGAGAGAAGGAGAGACACCAATTTGCTGTTTCACCTATCTTTGCATTTATCGGTTGTTTTTTGCATGTGACCTGACCAGGGTTAGATGCCTCTTACCTGTGCTCCCATAGGGCCCTTGCTCACCTCATTATGGGAATGTAGCCTGAGTAGAAAGAACTACATAAACAAAGGTTAGGAAGACCTGGGATGAGCGATGGGGAGAAGGGGGAAGAAAGAGAATCATTTTACTTAAGTGGAAGATGTTCTTTGGGTAAGGAAACTGATGCCAATTCTTAAGGTTTTATATGGCAAAACATATGACAAAGAGTCTGATCCAACTTTATTAGAGGGACATTAAAGGTTCCTGAGCAGGGGTTTTCCAATAAAATTTGAGGAATCAGAGATAAGATGGCACAGTCCCCAACAGGAGACCCAAACATAATCAGGCATCATGGAGGAGGTAAAGATACTCAGGGTCAAACCATCAGCCAGCCCTATGATTTTGTCCTGATTAAATGCCCTCTATTTAAGATGAGGATAGTAATATGTCCTTCAAAAATTGTGAAGATTAAGCAACATGGCACAAGGAGATGCCCAGTGCCTGGTGGCATTACTAGTGTCAGCATTCTCTAATCCACAAAGACACTCAGTGTTATTTGTGGGAATGCCATACTCGAAATTAAATCTGGAGACATTAAATCATGGGAGTGCTGGAGATAGGGAAGAAATAGAGGCAAAGAGAAGATAAAAATGATGAGAAACAGAAATAAAATGTACAAAGAAAAAAAACACATCACTTTAAAACCTTCACAACAAAATTTACCCTCCCTTTATTTTCCTGTCTGATGTTACGTTTTGCAGTATAGTAGCAATAACTTCCGTAGCTTTATAGTAAACAGCTTCTGAGTGTGATTTACAACCTTAGCCAAGTGCAGGCACTTAATCACTCCCCAAAGCTGTTTAAGGTTCCGGAGAGCACCCTTAGGAGTGATTATCTAGGAACCATATTTAAAGGGCAGGAGAGCCAGTGGGTGGTTACAGCAATGACGTTCTAGGCTCAGGGACTTGGTGAGGGGGGTGGGGGGAACAGAAGTTTCCCTTCTGTGCTCCACAGTATCTCCTCTTTGTAAAAGGATCAAAGATACTTCCTGGCTCATAGAGAACTCAGGAAAGCAGTCAATACTCTAGAAAAGCTACAAATCATACAGGAAAAGGCCTCATAGCTTGCAATGCACTCTTCCAAGAAGTCAGCTGCACCCATGACAAACTCTAACAGTGAACTCAGCATACATGTAATATCATGATTAAAAACTGCCCTTCTCCATGCCCCCTTTCACTGACCCTGGTCTTTCACAAAGTAGACACAGGTCATGTCCTCACTGTAGCCCAAATTCAAGTGGAGTCATTGAGCAAGTGCAGCATTGGCTGCTGTATCTGGGCCATGCCCTGAGAAGGAAGAAGTTATTCTTAGACCACTAAATTTCTAGCCATTAGAGGAGACTTTTTTTATCTACAAGGCAATAAGTGCCATATCTTTTAAATTCCTGGGTTGTAAGTGTGAACTTGGGAGGAGCAGCTGGCCTGAAAAGATATGCTGTCAATAACAGCTTTCTCTCCTGGTCCTATGGCCCCCCCACATCAGGAACCCACCCTGCCTTTGTAACAGTATTGCAAAGCCACATGACATCTGATACCTTCCCGAGAGCAACTCATTTGGGTGGGGACACACGTACTGTGTTATCTCAAACCAGAGGCCCCACCGCTCTCTCTTCCATTCCATCCGTCTGGGAGACGGCTTCTAACACACAAGTTTCCAAGGACCCGAGCTCAATCAAAAGGGGGTGTTGGCAGTGGCAGAAAGCTGCTGAGCCAGTACTAAGTGGCATTAGAGTGTGAGTGCTGAAGAACGTCTGATAAGGAGTTTTGTGGAGGAGAAAAGGGGTTTAAAAGAACTATTTGAAGGGCTGTTTGGTTAACCCACATGACAAGCCCTCACCAGTGGGGTGGGGTAGCAGTTAGAATAAAATATTCTACCTTCGTTTCCTTATCATCAATCAGCTTTTTAAGAGCACATGACAGTTATATTTTATTTTATATAAGATCTTTCAACTGAATGAGAAATCATATCTTGAGCATCTTAGAAAGGATGAGGTATAAGTGAGAAAACCACCCAAATTATGGGAGAAAAGAAATGAATGCTTGTGCGTCAGAGTCTTTCCCTATCTAGGATCAGTTAATCCTCCCAGCTCTACAAGGTACCTGTGATTGTAACCAGACAAGGAGGACACCGAGGGTTAGAGGAGGTATATAACTCGCCAAGGTCACAGAGCTAGTAAGCTGCACAGCTAGAGATCTGCTCACCAACTGAATGTCTGCCTATGAACACATTTTAGTACAAGGGATGAGGAGGCAAAGATGACAGATTCCATCATTATCTGAAATCAAGTTCATGTTAAGACCACTTTTTGCAATGTATTCTCAGCAACATCCAGATTCTTTTGGGGGGGCTGGAACTTTTAATATTCAAAGTTGTTGTCACTATTATTATTGTCAAATCATTAGGGCAGTGGTGGGGTAGGATTCTCAACATTTGAATTGCCCAGTTTCTGTGGCAGGATTTGCCATTTCAGCTGAGATCTTTTTCAAGTATTTTGAAATGTTGAGTGAGTGGTGGAGGCTTGCTTACTGAAACCTCACTTAGAGCCCACCTGAATGTCTGATTTAGTGACCTCAAAATTTGGCAAATGAGTTCTAGTAATGAGCTGGGCAGCTTGGCATGTTAACTGTGGAATTGGGTCCAAGATCCAGTGCATTTTAGCTACTTACCAGCTGTGTGACCTTGGATAGGTTACTTAACTTCTCTGAACATAAATTTCATCATCTGAAAAATATGGATATTAATAGTGCCTATGTAAGAGCATTACTGCCTGCCATGTGGTATGCACTTGGTAAGTACTCAATGTTGTTTATTTCAGGGCTTGTAATAATAATCCTTCTCTTCAGTTTATTTTTACTCATTCCTAATCTCATAACAACTGTAAAACTAATCCAGAACAGTTCTGGGAATATTTCTCTAGGAAGAGCAGACAGCTACACATTTCCTTAAACCTCTGTCAATAGGCTTTAGGATTTGGGAGGCAGAACAGTTACCTCATAGCACTGGTAAGAAGCATAAAGTCCACGTAGCTTGTCTCATCTCCTTTTGCTTCACCAATATTCGAACATTAATGCACTAGAAATCTGTCCCCTTTTGTATTACAAGTTCTTGTACTGAGGACAGTCAACTGAAGGAGGCACACACCCCCTGCTACTTGTAAAAAGCTCTTTTATGCTCTTGAAAAAGCCAAAGGTAAACCTCCATCAACTGGCTTATTTATAGTTTGAAGAGTATATCCTACCTACAGCCTCACTGTTTTAATTAGAAGAAAGAACCTACTTCATGCCATCTTCCATTGCCAGATCACACCACAGAGCTGTCAGGACACTTGCCACATCAGCCCTTTGGCGGCTGACACAGGTCAGCAATAACCGGTGACGTTTGAAGGAGCTGCTATCTCCAGCACATCCATCAAATAAATTGCTGCATAGCATGAGGGGACAGGAAACAGCTGAAGGCCATCCCAGAAAAAAATGCTCCCTGAGAACAGATTCCAGGTTGTTTTCTACATTATAAAATAAACATGACAGTGTCCTTGCTTTCAGAATTGTGAAGGCAAGAAGGTCAAGTACCCTAGTAGCATTCATCTTTCAGTCCTTTCATGCCTGGAAGGATTGGGGAGGACTGGTGTGAGACACTGGTCTGGAATAGTGGGCTCAGATCAGGAAGTGGCCTTTGGATCTTCAGAAGCTCATACAGAGTAAGATGTCTGTAGCCATGCAGTATGTTTAGCAAGTGCATGAAGGAACAGGCAAGGCTTGGATTCGTCCCACTAAAGAATGACAAGTTTTGTCTATTGGTCAGTGCCCCATTCACTTTTTCCTTTGCTCATACTAAAGCTACCAGTCCCTCTCCACTTCCTTCTTTCCTACTCATATTGGGACCAGAAAGACCTTTGACACTGAGCTTCCAGAATCATCTCAACTTGACGTGCACTAGCTTCTAATGCACATTCTTCACTGCCTGAGCCCCATTAGAATGGCTTTATTGTTTACACAGGGCCTCCCTGTGCCTCTTGACTAAAAGAGGGAGCTGAGGGAAAGTATGAGAAACCTAAAAGTTAGATGCTGGGACCAATTTGCCACTTAACAGCATAGCAATGATTTCAATTTTGATTGCAGGAGGCTTTAGGAACTCTGAGTTCAGTGCAGGAATGAGACTGTGTCTAAGGCTTTGTGGAAAAGCAGTCTTTACAGTCAGACAGCTAGGAAAGAATCCCACCTGTGTTATATATTACCTATACACAACATAGATCCTTGTGGGACTATGGTAGGGATGATACACACACACACACACACACACGGCACAATGGCACTTAACAAAGAGTAGTTATTGACATTGGTATTAGGACCTTTCTAGATTCTCTCCACCAGGGGTTCTTAAAGTATGTTACAGTTCCCCTAAGGACTTTGGAAGTACAAAGGTGGTCTTTTAGGTTGTCACAATGTCTGGCAGAGGGGATAAACACTCCACAATGCTCAACACAATCTTACACATTAACAATTGAGCATTTCCAAATGTCAACTGCACTCCTTTTAAGAATCACTGCCCCTGAACTTCAGATCCTCTCTACTGTCTCATTGTACTCATCCACCACCAAGAAATCTACTTACAGACTTTCAGAAGCTCCACAGCTATGTTGAAATAGCTGATTACTCAGTAACTGAACAATTGGCTCCAGAAGTATTTGAAATGAACTTGAAATTGGAAGCTTTCAATCTCAGCCTATGTTTTACATTGATGTATCATACGTTTTCCCAATTAGAAAGTATCTTCTCCTCTTTGAACCTCTTCTTCATCATCTGTCACTTAGTAATACTAAAACCCCCCAATGGACCCTGGCTGCTCAGTTTCAGTTGGTTGGAGCATTGTCCCGTAAACTGAAAGGTTGTGGATTTGATTTCCAGTTGGGCAAATGCCTAGGTTGTGCTTTCAGTTCCCAGTCTTAGTCAGGGTATGTGCAAGAGGCATCCGATCTATGTTTCTCTACCTTTCTCTCCCCCTCCCTTCCTCTATCCCTAAAAAAAATTTTTTTAATCAATAAGCATGTCCTCAGGTGAGGATAAAAAAATAAGAACTCCCTAATAATTATGAGAATTCAACCAGAAAATGTACATGAAAATATCTGGAAACCATATATTCTGTGCAGTTGTACAGTATGTGGATGTACAGTATATGTACTGTAATATAATTAACTAGGAGCAAACTTAGGGCTCTTTCTTCCCTCAGGAAATCTGATTGGCCTAAGCAGTGCTGTACTTAGCTATACTGGAGCATGAAGCACAAGGAAAAATCAATGATTCTTATCCTACCTACTTAAAAATTTTGATATATTGTTCATAGAAATTTTTTGCATTAATTTGATTTAAAATATTGTATGACAATATTACTTACCTTGATTCCTGAGTATTTTGGTGGCCTCTTACATTTTGCACCTTAGGCAAATGCCCCATTCCCTCACCCTTGTCCTAGCCCCAGGTCTGAAGTTTTGATTCAGGCTTTTAAATCTCCAACCTAGCTGGTTGTGCTTTAATCCAAACATTTTATCCCTTGATATGTATGGTGGGAAAAGAACTACTATTGGATTAATTATCTTCTTAGAGTAATGCCATATACTTGACTTTAGTAATTAAGTTGTTTATCAGCCCTCTTTTCTCTCTATTAAATCACTCTAACTTAGCTCTTCCTTAGAGTGCCTCACCTTCCTTACAGAACTAACTTTTCAACTAATTTTTACTTGGCTATTGATTTCTGAACTTTTAGTTGGAATAAACAAACAATACACTGACAAAAATGTCCAGTGTAGTTTTATATGTTGTGATTTGCAATGCATTACTAATTGTATTTTCCCCAACCAGCGGGTCTACACATAGCACTAATGTATGCTATTGTAGTCTATTGTTGGGGCTTTTATTATCTGAGCCCCTAATGCCTTTCTTATATCCTGAGAATATAATAAGCACAATAAGTAGAGGCCCTAAGACCAGGTGATTTCTCAGAGCTACAACTGAGCTACCACAGAAAACTTTGGAACTCGGTGGCTTGGAGTCTCAGTTGCATTTTTCATACTTTTCCAGGTAGAGAAAAGTTGGTTATGGCATCAAATCCTGCCATGCTTAGAAAGTACATCTTGTGACCCAGTATCATACATATTTTCCTGATTTGAATATTTTTCTTAAGAAATACCTGACATTTAATGAACACCAACTAGTGCTAATTAAGCTATGATCATCATCATCCCATTTTATAGGAGAGAAACTGAGGGTAGTAAGAATTTAAACAACTTGCTCAGAATCACATGGCTGCTTGGGAAGCAGCCGAGATTTGAAACCTGCCATCTGGCTTCAAAGTTAGCGATTTTAATCATTATTCAATTCTGCCTCTTGGATACCATCAAGTAGGGCAATTCAGGTTAATCCTTGCAACAGCTCCGCATGCCACGTGTTATACCCATTTCACTTGATGAAATTGAGACTCCAGAAAGCAAAATAAGTTGACCAAAATTACCTCTTTTTTTAACTGAGTGAAATCCATGAAAAACATGCTCACTTTTCCCTTTCCACATGAAGAGTATTCCTGGGCAAATCAAGCTATATGACCAAGTGCATATAAGCAACTCAGAAAGAAATAGATTTCATTTTATGTCATATCTTAAGGCACAAATTGTGAATTCTTGCCAATGCTGATATGAATTTAGGTGATAAAGATCAGAGGGCTCATTGAGTAATAGTTTCCCCTTAGGTCTCCATCACATTCCAAGCTGGTGAACTAACATGTAATCTCTGCTGACCCTGAAAGCTTCATTTATGAATAAATACGTGGGTGCTGATTTAATCTCATTCATTTCAGTTCAGCCTGGCAGCCTCAGAACACATAGAAGTCAGACAGCTCTCTGCCATGGCCCAGTTTCTGGAGGCTAGCTTGGGCTCTGTATCCGGAGCTCTCCTGCATCTCAGTTGGCATACCTCACCCAGGCAGACGGAGACCTGCCTGTGCCTCTGGAGGAGCCCACTTCCCAGCCCTCACCATTCTGCACTTTTGTTCATGGTTTCTGGGTCTAGATGAATGAGATTTGCATAGTTTTAATAAATATTAATAACCATTTTAATCTCAGTAAACCTTTTATATGAGACGTTCAAATCACCTCTCAATCATCACAGGCCCCCCATGAGAGTGCAGACATCATTTGGCAAAGCTGCACCAACCTCATCAGGCCTTTAGGGCCCTGTTTGGGCTGGACCAGTGTATCAGGGAACATGTTTGGGAAGAAAACAGATACACACTTCGGACAGGAGTGCAGGCAGATCACTTCCATTTTTAAACATTGTACTCCTGTCTATATTTTTAATATAAGTACCACCTATGCCCTATTATTTTTGTAGTAGGATGTTTTATAATATTAATGATAATACTAGAAGATAATATTTATTAACTGTTTACCATGCTATGTTCCTAAATGCATTGTTTCATTCAATCTTTCCAATTACATTATTAGGTAGACATCATTATCACCCCCACCTCACAGATGACAAAATGGAGCCTCAGAGAGGTTGCTTGTCCCAGGTCACATAACCAGAAAATCACATGATGGTATATCTACATTATAAATGAAGTTTGTTTGCTTTTAATAATCAATGGCTGCCCATGGCACAGCTTTATCATTCACCTTTTTGTTAAAACCAAAATATTTAGAAGAAATAATATTGTACACTTAGGAAAATAATGACTCAGGTAGACCTAGCCTTGGGAATGGGAATGGTGAGAGAAAAGAAAAGAAAGAAATTACTTCAAAATGCCTAGTGGATTAGGAGCCTGTAAAGTGAATTTTAAAATACCTTTCTATTCACAGCATCAAGCTAAATGAACTTCACATTCATGAGCCATTAGAGCTGGAAATCTTGGGAATTACCTAGCTCAAGCTTTTTATTTTACAGCTGAGGAAACTGAGGAGTAAAGATGTAAAGTAACTGACCCAAGGTTATCATAATCATAAACATTTGGATTATTCCTTCAGATATTACTTCCTCTTACTATTGCTATTTGTTATTATTGTACTTCTTAAAGTATTTTGAGATATATACACAGGCTAAATGCTAATACAAATAAGATATTTTGCTATGATTTATTTCTCTATGTGTAAGTCACTACAGACTAGCATCCATGCATCATCTATCTTAGCAGATGGAAATTCTAGAACACTTACAATTAAGCACAGATGAAGTCAGCATGATTTTTCTCCAGAATCATCAAAAATTTCCTATTCTCAAAACCAAATGATAATGTGCCATTCTCAAAAGGAAAGCCATTCCCTCTAGTCTAAGACTGATGTCCTGTGTTGACAGTCTGTGTGTCTCAGTGGAATTCTCCCATGGTTGGTGGGAGTTAGCAGTTTATGTGTTTGCACCATTGGTGGACAGTGGGCTGCACCATGAGCTTTTTGCTGGCAGGAACTTTGTGTTTTCATCATTGTCCTCAGTGCCTAATGTAAGCCTTGGCACCATAATGTCTATGGAATAACAGTGCAGAAACATGGAAAGGCAGGCCAATCTCAGGTGCACACCAGACCGAACTCTAGACTCATAGTGTGAAAATATTCAAATCCCTGTTCAGAGTGAGAATGCCCTGTCCCAATTTATTAACCAGAAAACAGCCAGTAGTCATGAAGGTGTCCCATACTATCAACATATTTAGGAGGAGGGGTAGTGCCATGAGGCAGTGAAGGAGTACCCTAGAAATTCCTTTTAATTATATTGGGGGAGGGGTTCTTTTAGTGTGCTTTTAAAGTTACTTTTATTATTATCTTTAAACTGTGTCTTCTCCAAGTAACATAAAAATGTCAACAATGACACCTTTGTGAGGGCTCAAGCCACAGGTGAAGTTTTGAAGACTGATTCATGCATCCTTTCTCATTCAACATATACAGGATATTGTGCCATGTGCCAAGAGATAAAAATGAGAAAGACAGTCTCCTTTCCTCAAGGAACTTGCAGTCTTGGGAGGAGAGGGAAAACAGCACACATGTAAACATACAATTACAATAAAGGCAGGTTAAGATAACCTGCTCTCAAGTCAAACTTCTGGAGTTCAACTCCCACTCCATATTTTACTATTTGTGAAGCACTGAGGGGGTAAAATACGGATAATAATAACACCTGTTATGCAAAGTTCTTGGTGAGTTAAACAATACATATAAAAGCTTAGTATGTGGTAAGTATGCAAGAGAATTAGCTATTATAATAGTGGTCCATACATTTCTGTTGTAAATGTTTTAATGGCAATATGAACAGAGTAAGTGCACTTAACTATAAAGGGTTGTGGTGGGGAAGATAAAAACTACCTTCCTGAAAAACCATAAAGATGGATATGAATCAGATTGTGTCCAGGATGGTTGAAATTGAGACAAGAAGTGGCTGGTCTCTCTTTTAGGTGTCTGATGGGACAAGTCCAAAGGCTTGGATGTATGTAAAAGCCTCAGCTATTCAAGGTAAGGCTTAAACTTCCAGCCAGCTGGACCAGAGAACAGAAGATGGGCAGAGGGTGAAGAGGAGATATAGCAGGTGAGTCATAAAGGGCCTTTCTTTACTTTGAAGAATTTTGATCAAGAAAGTGACATGACAGAACTTTGTAAGGGTCACTCTGGCTACCGTGTAGATAAGAATGGCTCTGAAGACACTAGAGCAGAAGCAGGAACACCAGTTAGAAAACCATTGCAGTAATGCAAGTGACCAATGATAAGAATCTAAACTAAGGCGGCAGCAATGGGAGCAAAAGGAAGAGGTCTGAGAGGTTTTTAAGAGAAGGGTAGGACTTGGCTATTAATTTGGATGTAAGAAGCAAAGACAAGGAGCAACCCAAGATGACACCCAGATTTCTGACTCAAGAGACTGGATGTATGGAAGAGCAGTTACAGCAGGGGGGATGACACATGTAGTTAGGGACATGTTGAGTTTGTGGTTGTTTGTAGGATTTTCAGGAAGAAAGTTCTAGCATTCAGAAGAAATATAGAATTTTAAAGTCATGGAGAAGATCCAAGAAATTATGTCTTGAAAACACTTGATTTAAAGCTGTCTCCTGAATTTATCTTTGTTGTCATGCTTAAAGATGAGAACACTAAAGACAGAATATATGGTTCTTCTAGAATATCAGCTTTCAATTTATTAAAATAAATGACTCACTTGGATGAAGAGATGGATGACTTCTACAGTGTCTTACAACTCTAAAACTATGATTCTGTTGTTTCAAAAAACAGCCATGAATCTGGAATTACCTTTAGATGATAGTGAACTTGTGGCCTTAAAATGTCCTTTGTGGGTATGTGGAATATGTATATGTATATGTATATGTATATATTTTAACAAAAGCCCACTATCTCTAAAGCCATACCACCCCAAGGTACAGTGGCCATGTTTATGAAAAAGAAAAACAAAATAAAGACACTATCTACATTTACCTACTCTGGTCCCAATTGGCTGCAAACAGCAGGAGAATCTTCCTGCCGTAGTGGTCACGGTTTTCCAGCACTCCAGGGAACCCATCGATGAGAGCCCTCTTAATGCCAGGGTCATCGGCCTTGAAGTTTTTAAACATGTCCAAGTTTAGCTGGCGGTACTGGAAGTACTGGGCCAGGAGTCTAAAGGCATCTGCTTGGTGAAACTTCCTGGCTCGGAGAAATCTCAGGATGAAGGCATCATCTGTACGTAAAAATCCAATGTCAGGCCTGGTGATGATCATGTCCCTGACTTGTTGAATATCCTGATGTAAAACATCTGGGTTTTCATTCAGTTCCAGGCGAGCTTTCTCTATAGTCTCTGGACTGAGTCCAGCCTGTAAATGGGTCATCTTGGCCAAATCTCTTTTCCAACTGTTTAATTTCTGATATTTTGGAAGAAAAGGAACTGGTCCCATTCACGTGATGGTCTGCTGAAACCCAGGCCCGCTCAACAGTTGTTTTACTACAATGCTGCCACTGAAACAGACAAATCAAGGGTCTTCTTTCTGTTTCTGAAAAGCAGTAGGACATCCAGGTCCTATGTGGTGGTGGCCCTCCAAAAGGGAAGCAGAACTGAGGCCATTGCTACTGCAAAACAAGAGAAACAAAACAGAGATGATACAAAGAAAGTCTGAGCAAATTAATTGAACCTGTAATTAGAAAAGCAGCATATTATACTTCAGGCCTGATTAGATTAGGTATCCAAAGAATAAAAGATAAATTATCTTTAGAGGGGTATATTTAGCATAGTTTTTATTGACAATTGAACGCATAACACGCAAGTATTTGAAATATGTTTAGGAATTTTTTTAGTTGCATTGACTAGTTAACAATAGTATATTTTCATTTTAAATATAAATGTTTAAACTCAAGCATCTCTTTGATCTAACCTAGAAGTTTCAAAAATCAGAAAACATAAATAAACTTGGAGGCTTGTATTTTTTTCCTAGCATTCTTAAGTCAACAATATTTGTAATAAGACGTAGTATATTTAGGACAAAATCTTGATATTAAGGGAAGGAAATGAAATAGTAATAGAAAATAATGCAATGAACTATTTACAGAATTGAAAGAAACTTCAAAATCCATCTAGTTCAATGAACACCTAATGTTAAAATTCCCTCTCAGTCTCACCATGCCCCTTCAAAAAGTTTCTTTCTTTGGTGTCTCTCTCTTTCAATTCATCCCCATACCCACTGCAATCTATCTTTGACTGTTCTTACCAACCAATTATGAGGATGATCAAATAATTTATTAGACATTTAGGCATTAGAGGGACATGAATAATAATAATGCTGGAACAACAGGCATAAATTGGGACCATCCCAAGAAAACCAGACAGATGGTCACCCTACTAGAGAATGACCTTTCTGTTGCTACATCCAATAGACAAATAAATTATAGTGCCTATTATGGGTGACCTCTATCAGTATTTGATACTGATGACTTCATCCTTTTCAAAACTCTCCCATCTTCCCACACTTTCTGTGTCTTCATGGACCTTGATTTTTCTCTTAGCTTTCTGTCCTTTCCTGCTCAGTCATCTCATTCTGTGCTCACCACTTCAATGTGGTGTTTTCCAGGCTCCTGCCCCAGCATTTGACTATTCTACCTGGATAGCTTCAGTACATTGCTCTTTCCTGATCTTCAGGCTACATATCCAACTGTCTACTGAACACCTCCACTTAGATGCCCCAGATGCCACAAATTCAGTATGTTCAAAACTGAACGAATCATACTTCTTCATTCTGAGTTTGCACACCCCCACCTCTGTCTCTTAGTGACTGACTTCATCTTCTGTAGATTCCCACACTAGAAACCTGGGACTCAGCTATTATTCCACCCTCCTCCTTACCACCCACTTCCAGACAACCACTTCTATAATATTTCTCAAACCTACTCAATTTTTTTCCATCCATTTCACTGCCTTTGTTTGGCCACATTACCCCTCACCTGTTCAGGACTGCAAAATTCTCCCTGCGGTGCCCTTACTGCCAGCCTTGCTTTTTTTCCATCTATTCTCTGTATTACAATTGAAATCTGCTCATGACACTCCTTGACTGACATCAGTCAATAGCTACCAATTGTCCTAGGATAAAGTATAAAGCTATGTAACATGGTTTCTAAGACCCTTCATCATCTGGTCCCTATCTGTCGTCATCTGGCCATGCAACACACTAAGGTACTGCAGTTTCTTCTCATTTCTGTGGTCCTTGGCAAAGATGCTCTTTGTGCTTACACTGACCACTCATTAACTCCTCTTTGCCCTTCAGGAGTCATCTTGGAGATTATTTTCTCCAGGAAACCTTTATTTATCTGCAGAGGTCATGAGTAGCTCTGAAGCAGCTACCGCAATTTATTGCCTTTTTCCTCTTTCTTTACTCTGAATTCCTTGCAGAGAAGAGCTGGATCTCACTCATCTGTGTATTCTCAATACAGTGCCTGGTATAAAGAAATTTATCTTCATGAGCAGATTGACTTTGTTGTGTTCACCTCCTATTCTCGGTGCATAGAACAGTGCCTGTCACAAAGTAGGTGCTCAGTAAGTATATACATAATAATTGAATAAAGTGCTCAAAATGCTGTTTTAGGCCCTGGCTGGAGTAGCTCAGTGGATTGAGTGTGGGCTGCAAACCAGAATGTCACAGGTTCAATTCCCAGTCAGGGTATATGCCTGGGTTGCCAGCCATGACCCCCAGCAACTGCACATTAATGTTTCTCTCTCTCTCTCTCTCTCTCTCTCTCTCTCTCTCTGTCTCTCTCTCTCTCTCCCTCCCCTTCCCTCTCTACAAATAAATAAATAAAATCTTAAAAAAATAAAATAAAATTTTTTAAAATGCTGTTTTAGTGAGTAAGGGGTTTCCCTTTCTTTATGGGTACATTTGGACCCAGTGAGGGCATTGCAGCTGACTTTTTATTTCTTCTCTCATTTACAAAGTATTTTTCCTCTGGGAGAACTAAGCCTGGGCACATTGAACTTTGGATCATCACTCCTTGAAGCAGGTAAGGTGATGGTCAAATTTCCAAGCCATGGTACACTATGCTTAGAGCACAAGGAATAGTGCTAGCTTGTACCCTACAGAAGATTTAAAGCTGCTGGGCGTAAGTTACTTTCCTTACAGTTCAGGGAGCTCAACAATGTTTTTGAGATAAATTACTATGGGTTCAAGGGGAGAGTTGAGGTTGCATTTTTCATGGCCCACTTCCACACATAGCTGTGCCTCCAATCTATAATATCTGAAATAAATTTGCTTCAATCTATATCTTTATTCTGTGCTCAGCATACAGTGGAAGCTTCTGGGGAGATTATCCAAGCCAGGGTCACTGGGTTTTATACTTAAGATGAAATAGATATTTTTCATTAAAGGCAGATCTTTCATTTCAGAAGTCTGAATAGACTGCTACTTAAACAACAATTTCAATTGATAATATTTATAGCACTAAAAATGCAATCCTGTATAAGAATGTTTTCCAGGATACAGTGTTCTCAGTTGGCTATACTCTTTTGTTCACGTGAAAAATTTGGTTCCCATTCAAGTTTTCTAAATTGGTCAAACAAGTGCAAACAGATACATTATACTTGGTATCACATTGGTAGTTTTCTGTCCTGGTTGTATTAATAATAATAACCATAATTTATTATGTATTACAATTGTTTATCATGTCCCAGGCCCTCACATAATCTTCTTTTATACAGACATTATTTAATCTTTGGAACAACTGTATTAAATGAGTATAATATTGTCACCATTGTTTAAATGAGGAATCTGAAACAAAGAGAGAGATTAAGTGACTTTCCCAAGGTTACACAGCTACTAAGAAGCAGAAAGCAGGTTTAAGCCCAAGTGATCTTTCTCCAGTCCCATGCTTTTTACTGCTAGGCTTTTCTGCCTTTTATGTGTAGCAGAGAAGTTCTAATATTTAATACTTAAGACCCTTGGGACCTTCAGAAAGACCTTCCCTCTTAGGTCTTCACTCTCCTTCCCTAGATTTACCATTCTAGAAACTTACCTATGCCTAAAAGGTTAAGGGACATCCCTAGGTAGCCATACCTTACAAATGTCCAGTTACCATTATGTCTTATTCATTGAAAATAACTGAAACTATTTAAATCCCAGCTGTCTATACCTTTTTCAGCTATCACAATTTTTCCTCTTCCATTATGTATTTTCCTTTGGCTGAAATGACAGATCAAAGAACCTGCCATTGTATTGGAAGGGTTATACTTTGCCATGCCTATCAGAGTGCCAAGCATGACCTGGGCATTGAAATGTGCTTAATAACCAAAAACAGCACTTCAGGCAGATCTGTGTGAGCCTCAGAAACCATCTTTCCTATTGCTGGTTTGGTCCCCAGTGATTTTTTTTTTATTCAGATATTTTTCCAAATACATGAAGAATAACTTGCCATACCCCCTGAAGATCCCAAGGTAGAAACTAACTTCCACTTCTAATTCATGTTTTTTTCAATGAACTAAAAATTATTAGTGGTATTTTTGTATAAGGGAGAGGAAAAAAGAGCCTGCATGTCATGATATTTGAAAGCATGACATCTATAGATTCAAATTCATGTTTTACCTTAAGTTCCCATTAGAAAAAAACTATTTGTATATTTCCTTATCCAGAAGTGAGTCGAGTGCACACTCACCCCTATAAACACACACTAATATTTATGAACCAAAGAGTCTAGGTGAAAATGTAATTTCAAAAGTATACTAATTCAAATAAAATCTATTTTGGTTATTTTGTAATCTATTATTCTTATTTATTCCATTATCCTCAGAGGCACACATTAAATGTAGTGAGAAACAATCACAATAATAACCACACCTTGTTTATGATTATGCATGTGCATATATATTATTTCAAAGCATTTTCTATCATTATTTTTCATTTTTACAGTAGTCCCACAACATGTAGAAGAAAGATAATACACTGGAAAATACTGAGGATTATGTGGAATAATGTAAGTAAAAGTGCTTTGGACATGGAAAGCTCCATTTTATGTTTACTGTAATATTCTTATTGATATCATTAATTTGTTGCCTCCAGGTAAATAAAAAGATATTGAGGCCCAGAACAGCTAAGCACTTGGCTTAAAAAGTTGGATAATGAGCTAGTATTAAAGTTGGAAGAAAACACAAACAAACAAGTGTTCATTGACTACTTGTTATATTTATTAGACGAAAGGGTAAATCTGAGATTTAAATAGATTAAGTATACCTGGAAGAACAAAGATTCATACCCAAGCCTACCTGACCCAAACCCGATGTTCTGTCCATGACCCTGTCCTGCCTCTCAGAAGAGGGGCTTTATCTACACCATGCTGGAAACCAGTGCCCTTGCAATCACGCAGGCACACGGCAGGCATATGCCCACACCCTAGCAGTCCTAGGGAAGGTTATTTAAGGGATGCTGTAAAATTATCCAGATTGGGGGAGGAAAGCATAATTGTTGTCATGACCAGAAAGATAAAACCTATAAAGCCTAAATATTGTTTGAAATATGGGATATCAATAACTAATTAACAATACTTCAAATATGTGTTGCTTCTGGATGTTCTTGGTAATAAAGAGTACTCAGTCCAATTTTAAGGGCATTTAAAGTAACACACATATAAAATGAAAAATGATGTCATGTTTTGGGGACTTCTCTTACAAAATAAAGATGAAAAATTAATTGCAGGGATAAAACTTTCCACATGAAAGTCTAATCAACTATCTTATTCATCAATAACTGAAAATTATGTTTTCAAATTTTAAATATACATCAAATTGAGTTAACCCTACACCTTTCTAAAATCTCACTTCAAATTTTTTCAACTGAATACACAGTTTCCCTTTGAAATGTTGAAAGGAATTTTTATACTGAGCAAAATAAAAATAGAGGCTGATAACACATCTAGACCAAACCTGAAAACCAGTGAACAAAAATCTTTTTTTAAGTACAACTCTATTTGAAATCTTTCCTGAAAAATGACACACTCCTTCACTGTCAAGTGGAGCCTCACTTAAACCTTAGTCGTTGGTTAATTATAACATTCTTTGGGGCTGGCCAGAGAGGAGGGTTTTTTCCAAACGATGAATTTGAACTTGACTATTAGGGGTTGTAGGACTTCTTTGCATAAGTGCTGTGGCTCCCCCAATCCACTGACTTGCTAGCAATCATTAGCCAACTTGTAGACATGAACTCTTCGTACCAGGGGCAGGGAGAGTAGTCTGGAAATATAAAGTGGAAATCTTTAATCATCTGAAGTATAGATGTCCAACCTGCAGCCTACAGTAGGATTACTATGAATGTGGCCCAACACAAAATTATAAATTTACTTAAAACATGACATTTTTTTGTGTGATTACTTGTTGCAATGTATTTATGTGTGGCCCAAGACAATTCTTCCAGGGTGGCCCAGAGACACCAAAACGTTGAATACCCCCTGGAACCAGAATTTAGCCTCTGGCTCACAGCTGACATTCATCACCTTTAGCTCAGTCCTAGCCCAGGGCTTACTCTTGCAGTAGAAGCATTCATTGTATAGATTCCCTGGGTGCCCTTCAAAATAGCAACTAAACACATAGTCATCTGCTCCTATTTGTTCTTGCTCTTAACAGATATTAAAAGTAAATTGGAATGAGTTTCATCAGAGTAGAGACATTGAGAACTTCTACCCAAAATAGATACCAGATCAGAATTAGCATAAGCTGGAACTCATATGAAACAGACCTAATTAACAGAGGAGTTTTAGTGTCCTGAATTCTAGAACAATGTGTGAAACTTTTATTCTTTTAGTTTGTTTTGGGATAGATAGTGCAAAGAGTTGAAGGCAAAGACCACTTGTAAGGATGGTGTGGGTTTGTCTGCCACTGTATTAGGTAAAATAGTTAAATTAAAGGAGTATTTAGACTGGAATTTTTTATACCATTAAACTGTTCTTATAAGAAGTCATTGGCAGTCAATGCCACAATTTTAAAAACTGATTAGTTGTGCTTCTTAGTAGTAGCAATGGGAGGAAAAGAAAGAAAAAACACTTGGAAGAGGGTATTTCTCTAATAAGAGACTCTTTCTGAGGAAGAGGATCTGTAGGACTGAAAGGAAAGAGGGAATTACACAAAGATGGTCACTAAGTCCCCTCATCCCCTTTTCCACTCAGTGTTTTTCCCAACACATCTATGGGACCCTTCTTCTGGGTGTGATTTGGCAGATGACAGCAGCAGGTATTTGAGTTAAGAAAACTGCCTAGTGAAAGAAAGACGCAATAGGATACATACGTGTGAGGTGGAGTCAAGTTTGTATAACTTTTTCCCCAACAAGAGCTATGATTTCTAAGGTCTTATTGCTTCACAACTTGGAGCGGCTTTCATTTTGTTTTAGTGTGAGGGCCATTATTTAATAAGACATAAGGTAGGAATGTTAAAAAAAAAGAAAACTGTTCTTTGTCTTTGCTTCTGAAAGTGTGGTCTGTGGACAAGCAGTATCAGAAGCACCTCGGAGCTTACTAGGAATACAGACTGTCAGGACCTACCCAGACCTGCTGAACAAGTAGCAAAATCCCCAAGCAATATGTATGTACATTAATGTTTGGGAAGCAATGCTCTAAAGGGTTTATAATGAATCAAAGGGATTGAGAAGGTAGGTTAATTGCCCTTAAGGTTAGAGCTCATACTGTCTGTAGAGAGCAGTGCCACATTGTCCAAGAAGAGAGTAAAAGCACTCCCAATATGTTCATTCCTTTCAGACTCTCAGCGTTCACATTCATAATAGCTTCTCAGATCACCCTATTAATTGTGTACACATGCTTGCATGCTCTATATTTCTACCAACAGCAGTGAAAAAAGGAAATGTGGAGGAAGCAAGAGAAGGTGAGAAGGGTGGCGAAGAGGGAAGGAGGAAAAGGGAAAGAAAGAAAACTCCCATGTTTTGTTTATTGTATTTGCTTTTGACCACACATCAGACTAGAGGCATTTTAATAATAGAGCCTGTGATTTGAACCCCAAAATGCCATTCTCAGGCACACAACTTCCCTTCTACTGAGTCCAAAACTACCAAATAATGAACACTGACTATACTATATGCTTGATACCTAGAAAAGTATGAAACTTTACATAAGACAGTAGAGAATAACAAAAGCTGAATTGACGTGATTTTTTTAAAGGAGAAGCGATGGAGAAAGGGTTCTGCATGATATCTAAGAATTGGAGATTTAGCTAAAAGGGTCCAGGAAGCTGGAATAATCACCTCAAACACAACAAGGAAATTCCTGTTGGCTCAGAAGTCAGGAAGAAGATATCACAGAAAATTAGCCTCACATAGGAAACTTTCCTGGGTACCCCCTGTCACATGGTCATAGGGCCATAAAGAGGGACTGCACAGGGTCACCTGGCCAGAGAAGATACAAGAAAGGGCTATGGGAAGCAGCAGATGTAGTGAAGAATAATGAACTTACTACCTGAATAAGTGAAATTTCTTTATTGAGAAAAGAGTGACCAATTTATTTCCATATCCATGAAGAATCAAACCAAAGACAAAATTCCCTTAAGTAAAAAAACTTGGATTGGGAATTAGGCACAGTTTACTCTAGAGGGATATAACACATTGGATTGACATTAGGAGTTATAGATGCACAGTAATTTACACTGCGGATCTTCTGAAACAAATTTATTCCAATGAAATCTGGATAAAATGAACCATAATTAAAATAATCAAAATATTGGGAAAAGGTATAATGGAGGAAAAGATCTTGTTTGACAATGTTGAGGGCTGTTTCTGGGCTGATCACATGGGGCCAAACCTCATGTTTTGTATACCCATTCTGCTATATTACCTTCTTCTTATGAGTTACTGTGAAACAGGAAAGCAGAGGCTATCCAAGTCAGCCTGAATTAATTTCCTAAGTATGACTCTGCCAGGAGGCTGTGTGTAAAATCATGAATAGACTTCTTAGGGTTAATAAGGTGTCCCTTTATGAAGCCTGCAGAAATCAGCAGACACCACCAGTTCTAAAGAGTTATGATTCCCCCTTTAGGGAAATGAAGGACCTTCCAGCTTCATACTCCACTATTCTCAAAGGACATGCCCCTCTGTGAGCATGTCTACAAATGTATGTGATGCCACTTTGCTGAAAAATGTTTCCTGTTCCTCCTTTAAATTCATTTTTAAAAGGAGGAAGTTCTGTTATTGAAAACATAAGAGAAGTAAAATATCCCTTAATGGAAAAAATAAAAGAGGAAGTCAGGATAGCAGCACTCTATAAAAAAATAAGCTCAGTGTAATATTTCACTCAGAGAAAGACATTGCTTCTAAGACACATGCCTGTAAATCTTACCAAAGCAGCATTGTTTTGAAATTTCCCCAGACTCTGGAAATTGTATTAAGCACAGGAAGAAAGCAGCACTGGAAGTGCTGGATTCCTGGCCTGAGTTTCTGCTTAGAATGAGCTAGAACTGACAATATGTACTCTTTTAAAAATTGCCTGGACTGAACCATTCTTTGCATACAGATATGGGAGTTTTAAGAATCTTGTTGGTTGGGAACTTGAGAAGTCTTGTTTACTGTGGATATTACCAATCTAGCCACAGTATATAGATCACCAAATTTTCTTCTTCTCTAAAATCCATTTCACCATTTATTTTCACTAGTTTTCTTGATTTGAGTTTAAAATTGAGTGACTTGTAGAAGTAGGTAGAATTATGCCAATTTTTCATAGTAAACAAGTAACTTTTGGCATTCAAGAACAGTTTTTGGTGTGAATTTTTCCTCAGAACTTCTGGAAGATACTTGTTTGTGACTATTCTTTATTTTTGGCAATGCCTTTAATGATGAGCAAGCTGGTTTAGACAAAACTTGTTTTATTGCCTCTTTTTAAAGAGGCAGAATAAACGTATAAGGGTAATTTTTAAATGAGCATCTTCTGTACTCTGGTTTCAACTTGGTTGCTACATGCAACCTGACATAATTTCTATATGAAAATTTGATCCATCCAATTTTTAATTAAGATGGTGATTTCATTAAAAATTATTTGCCAAACAAACCTCCAATACTTTTCTGTTCCAATACTTTTCAAGTTGTAATTGATTATATGGTCACCCTCCAAAAGATTTTTATTTATGACAGGCTCAGACACTTTTCTGATGTTTGTTAGCTTTTAATAAACAGATGATCCTAGTTAAATTAAAAAGGTGCTATAACTTGGGTTTGAACCTTCAAGAAATTTGAAAGATGTTCCAACTTTCCTTCAGCTGAGAGAGACAATGATAGCACTCTAAAAGCAGAGCCCAATAGAACAGTTACATAAAAGGTCTTTTCAATTTTTGCACTCTATTACCCTTCACTATTATAGAAAAATGCTCTTATTGCCCAATGACTGAGAGAGCACGCAAAATCTCGCCTTCCAAATCCAAGTCAGTCCTTGACCAGTGGTGAACAAAGCCAGGCCATCTGCTCTGAATATCCATACTACTTGGGCCATTTGGGAAAGGCATCTATCTTCTCTGCTTCAAAGAGAGATTTAAGATTGGAAATTTGAAAAAAAAATAAGTAGAAAGGAAGAGACATTTGAGCAAATAGCACTTTCCAATGACAGCTGCATTTGTTAGGTTATTATCATCACCATCATTTTTAATTTTTATCCTGGCCACAGTGTTAACATTTGGGGTTTACATTTTACAAAACATTTCAGTTAAAAAAAAAAACTTAATTTCAGAGTTTCTGCAATAAAAGCTTAAGAAGGAAAAGGGGAGTGTGGGTGAATATGAGTCATCAGTCACCCCCACCCTGCTTCCTGGTGATTCTCCATTGGAAAACCAGAACCACGGATGGAGTTTACATATCTATTTTACTGGAATAACCCTAGCCCCAGGCCATGTTAATTTCCTGAACTAAACAGTCCCTAATTTACTGAAAAGCAGCTGGCTAACTGCTGGTGTCTGGCAAGTGCCCATCTGTCCCCCTGCCTAGGGTCTCTCTCCTGTCTTCACTTTTCCTTTCTCTCAAGCCGGCGTCTCTTTGTTTTCAGAGGTGTCATCCACCTGAACTTTCCTTCCCATGCCTGGAAACTTGGGATCTTTTCTTCTACCCTGAGGACCTCGGGCTTTGTCTAAGTGACAAGACACAGTTGTGTTGACTGTAGTTACGGCGCCGGTGATGGTGGAGATCATGACGGTGATGGTGGAGATGGGGGTGCCGATGGTGTAAGAGAGCGCAGGCTGAGCGGGCGCGGGGAGCAGGAGGATGGACCCCGGAGGCAGTAGAGAGCAGGGTGCGGGGCGGGGAGGGGTTTTAGATGGAGTGCAGGAAGATTGCAGATGGGAGCTGTCCACGCACCAAAGTGCTGAAACGCCGCAGCCATGGCATCGCAAGAGCGGGAGGAAACGCGGGGATGCGCTACAAATACAGAAGGGAGAAAAAAGGCAACAAATACCTTCACATGGCCGCCCAGCCTTGCTTTGGGAATGTGTTTCTGCAGGTGTCCTCGTTGCTGAGCTGAGTAGGTGAGATCCCCTATTTGGCAGGTTCGGGCTCAGATTTCTCTAGAAAGCTGTGAATGAGAGCCCCGGCTCCACGGGGCTGTGATTTGGGTAGGAGGCGTGTGCGCCAGAGACTCTGTCCTTCTATACTAAGCCTGGCTTTCCCCTGGGTCCTAAATGCCTCCGTACCTATTTTCTCCCCAGGTCTGTCAAGACAATACTAAGAATTATTGTAACGTTGCAACAGCTGAGACAAAAAGTACTGGCACCATCACGCATCACCCCCCAGCCCTAAAAACGGGATATTTTAATTAGATTAATACAACCTCTGAAACAGATCAGAGATGTGTGTTTGTGTATATGTGTGTGTAAATACAACAGATGAGAAGGTATCACAGACCAGTTGGGAAAAGAATAGATTATTTTATTATCAAATGTGGTGAGAAAGTGAACGATTTGGAAAAGACTCAGATTAAAGCGCCATCCCACTAAAATCAATCCCAGATAGAAAAGACATAAATATAAAAGTACAATTATTTTTTAAAACTGGGAAAACATAAGAAATATTTTACTAATCTTAGGGTAGAAAAGGATTTTTTAAGCACAAGAGGAATAGAAGCAATCACAAAGAAAAGAGATCAGTAGTTTGAGTGCATAAAAAGTCCCTTTGTAGGTAAAAATATCATAAATGCATAGATATAAACACTACTGGGAAAAATTTCAACAAATTTATGTTACATACATAAAATATCACATACACCAAAAGAAAAACATTAATGGTTTAAGAGAAAAAAGAGGAAGAGCAAATAACCAAACAATTCACTAAAGAAAGGTAGATGAATAAGAAACATTTTTAGGATTCAACCTTGTAAAGGAAAAAATACAATAAAAATATGAAAAAATCAACTTCATGAGTAAACAAGGCTATATAATTTTAAATGGCACTGAGATGTAGTTTTGCCTGAAGTTTTACATCTAGTTGTTATCTCATATTGTGTGATAATAGTCAGCTGTGCAGATAAACATTTATGCCTATAAATTTAATTCATGAGCATGGAAACTGTCAAAAACCATGAAAGCATTAAAATTTCTTTCTAGGCTCCCCAAGCACCTAGAAGTGTACCTGGAACATCACAGGCATTAAATAAATGTTTGTTGAATAGAAGAATAAATGAATGACATAATCCTCCCACATACAAATGTATTTTAAAGTTTTTTTATGAAGCTATAAATTTCAGATAGAATGGCTATTCAAAAAGGCAAAGCACACCAAAATAATCTAAGGATGCCATGGAGTTTTGATCAGATATAAGCTGAATTACAGGTCTGTCTTCAACGGTACTGTTAATCATGGACATGACTTGCAAAGTGGCATCAAATGTGAATTTTTTGAAACAACAAACATTCTCCAATTAATTTCCACTCCAATACTCTTCATTTATTCTTGATCCTGATCTCTTTAAAAACTTTATAGACTTTCCTTTCTCTTGATATGTTAATTACTCTCTTTTCCTTTTCTCTGTTCTGTAAACATTAACAAAGACCAAGACCTAACTGTTTCATGAGCTGATGATTTTAAAAAACCTTTTTTAAAATTTAAAATAAACTTGGATACCTTTTACCAGCTGATGTTCCCTTTCAGTTTTTATTCACCATTAATTGTGACTTTTGAATGACATCAGTGATAACATAGCCAAGGATTATTTATATTTTCTAAACCGAGGTAAAAAAAAATCATATATCTATACTCACATATACAAGATATTATCTATGTATATATAACTAAGTGTGTATACGTATATGTGTAGATCTTTACTCTCCTTCCTGAGAACTCTTTATAGAGGAAAACTATCTCTGCCTATATGAGTCTGAGACATAAGCCCAGAATGCTCTTGCCTGATCAGTGTGATAGGTCCCACCTAGTATAATTACAAAAGCTACTGGCAGCCAGAATACAATCTGTATTCTGAAAGTTTTGAAAGTGTTTTTTAAAGTTACATACTTGCACTGATCAGAGTGAAAAATTAGTTTAAAATAAGTCACTTTTATTGTTGATTAGAACCAGATATGCTCATTATGCTAAAAGATTTACTTTTCCCCAAAGTGCCAGTGAAAGTGTACCATTTCCCTTAACATTCATGAGCATTAGCCCTGTGTTGTTTGTGATAACACTTACCTTTCTATCCATGCAAAATTCCTGTGTAAGAACAACAGCCCTTTACTGAGTGTATGTCTTCACTGCATTGAATCTTTCCTTTTATTTCCTGGACCTAGATTGTCTTTGCTTAAAGCTTTGGACTGCTAACTGTAAACCAGAGATTTCTGGATGATTTTCTTTTCTTAATCACTCTGATTGACATTGTGCTGATACTCTGCACAATCCTCTCAACATCTCTCTCAGCTCCTCACACTACAACTGCCTATAGATTCGTTTGCAGAGTTTCTCCATGTGTCCCTTTGTGTCTAAGCAGCCAGTGCCAAGGGTGGCCTACTGGCAAGCATCTTGCATGCTGCCTGACCTTGTGTCTGATATTCACAAGTCAGCTGATCATTTCTGTATTGCTTTAAAGGGTCCTGTTAATGTTGGATTTGCTGTGGTCTAGGTTTGGATGAGGAGAGCATGCTTTCTGTGGGTTGGCCCATGACAAATGAAGGCTCTATCCATGTGGGGTGCACTGGAGTCTGAGAGTTCAGGTAGAATGGGATATTATCCAGAGAATTATTGACATTTATGAGAGAAATGATAGGATAATATCACAATGATAAAATGGTGCTTTTCTAACTTTGATGTTTAAGTACTGAAAAATGGAAAAAAGTAAGGTCAGGTTGCAAAATTAAGAGTATTTTAGTTAGACATAATGATGTTTTGTTCTCCCCATAATTTTGTGATGTATTATATCTTAATAGATTATAAGAGATTATCACTGATACTTCTTTTAGCTAATGTGCAAGCCAATTTTGAAATTTTAGGCTTTCTATGAGACAGGATCAGCTAGGTAAGCCAAAGAACAAATTAACTCTGCAGTGCCAGTGGCTTCCCAAAACAATAGTTTCTTTTTGTTTACACTAGTTTGGGGGATGGAAAAAAAGTCTGACTCTGTTCCACCTGGTCACCCAGGGGCCAGAGCAGGGAACAATCATGCCTGGAGAACTTGGGTCAGCTTCTCTGCTTCTGCCTGGAAGGAAAGTATGTCACTTTTGCTCACATCCCATTGGTGAGAACAAGTCACATGCCCCTCCCTATATGCAAGGAAACTAGGGAATGTGGTCAAGCACAAAGATATTTGATGAGCAGTCAGTGCTTCTGCAACAGTCATCTCTGGTGGTTACAACCCATTATTTCTCTTTTCAACACATAAAGAACACTCAACCCATCTCTGGAGATTCTTTTAGTCACTACATCCAGTTCCAGTTTTCAGATATTTAGGTTTTATACTGCTATCTTATCTCTACTATATGTCCACATGAAATTTTCTTGTTCTGGAGATATATAAACAAAGATACAAATTATTTGCAACCCCTGCCCCCAACATACCCAATATACAATAGTAGAAGAGAGACAGGTAACCACAAAGCACTCCCAGTCAGAAAGGGCAGGTTGTGAAGGTATGTGGCAGTCACTGAGCCCAGCAATTCTGAAATGACACTAGACAGATGTGGTGGAGACCTCTTCCACTGCTAGTAAAAGGATTTTTTTTGGTTAGGGCCTCACTCCGGTCTCTGGGAAACACTTGCTGTCTCTTTGTTCTCCACAACCCCTGTCACCACAATCTAAGAAGTTCTTGTTTTTTTGTTTTTCCCCCATTACACTTCTTGGCCATATCCAAAATGTAAATTGTAGAATATGTCCTTAGTTGAGATTAAATTTCCAACTTTAGTTTCAATTTCTGTTTACTTGGGTCACGGTAAACATCCAATTCTTTGAGTAGCAATATGCACTCAAGAAATCACACAGCTACATGGTAAACATTCATAAATTCCAGCTTTTATTTCCTCAAAAGGCTAACTGGGTAAGCAAGTTTTTTTAAAAGTGGGAAAGTGATGTACAATTTGAATCTCTGAATCTGTGAGACTTTCTCTGTCTTGACCACTATCAGACATCTTCAGCTTGTGGTCATTTCGAGATTTTTTTGGAAAGATTCAGGGAGCCAAAGTCACCGTTGCTACATCATTGATGTGGCAAGTCAGGTGTTTCTTCCAGCTGGGAGTGATGGTATCAATATACCTCACATACTATTCATTCAGACTTGCAAGATTCAGTGTTCCATCATTAAATGGGAATGATACTACATTGCCTTATTCTAATATGCCCTGGGTAACATAGCCACATGCTTAGCAAAGCAACCCATTTCCTTTGGAGTGACATAAAAAAGTTTAAGGTCAAATTAAGTTCACATTTAGCCAAATTCCAGGTAAGGCAAGTGCATACAACATTTTAAAATATACATACCTCAACCTCCTTAGTAGTTAAATGGTTTTTCAGTTCACTCCCTTTTCACAGGAGATTGGGGCCCATAAGTTATTTCAGTTGGCCACAGCTCACAGAATTTTTTTACTCCAAATACATAGATTCCTTGAAAGTATAATTCTCTGAAGACTTTAGAGGGGCATTGTCTGTCTGACTTAATCAATTTCATGTTCCTGTAGCCACACTATACTACTTTAGAGATATAGACATTTGATCTACTATATTTATTTGTTTTTTTTTTATCCCCAAACTTCTCTCAATATATTTTAGCTTCTCTGGAGTAGTAAGTGGTAAAGCCAGATTCTTTATTTATCTTTTCCTTCAGAAATTCTAAACCATTGAGAGGTTTTAAGTAACCATGAAGGTCACATCCTTAATCTGAATCTTGCCAAAAAATATTTGTTTTTAATGGACTTTTCCTCAAATATTTCTTAATTGTATCTTTTTCTTTGGGAGCAAAAATTAATTGGCTATTCAAAAATAACAAGGTCTTGGATTTCTGAAAGTCTCCATTTTCTTTTATTTTTACTAATAAAATCATTCATATCTTTCTTTTTTCTTTACTATCTTGCAAAATACATTAAATAATAACATAGGTATACTACTAACACTTTGTTTTTCACACACTTTTCCATAGAGATGTGAATTCTTTAAGTATATGATCTCATTCCTAAGTTATGTCAGGGGATGGCTTTGCCAAATATTGTACCACTGTGTAACATAGAATTATTATCTTTCCTACCGTCAGTAAGTCTCCTAACCATGTGTTAAGCCATTAACCAAACATTAAATTCATCAGCATTCTACAATTTATTTTTAAACACAGCACTTCAATTTTGAGAGATAATATTTATGCTTCAACAAGTAAACTCAAGGATCTCAGATACTCACACTCAACACAGCAAAGTTTACTTCTCTTGTTGGAGGTTCAGTGTTAGTTGCCAGGGAGATGGGGTACAGGAGAGGTGAAAGGGTTCCATTCCACAAAGTCAGACTCAGGGAAGTGCCACCATTTGGAAAGCCATGTGATGGGGGAATGGATACATGAGAACTCATACTTATACTTCTTTCTGCCACATAAAAGTGACAGCTATCATTTCTACATGTATCACATGTAGTCATAGCCCATTGATCAGAATAAGTCATTTGATCCTCCTTGACTGCATGGAGCTGGGAACAGTGTGGGGAGCATTTGGTGTGCAGTAGAATTGAATAAGAAAATGCAAACTTAAGCCCATTTCCACACTTGAGAGGCTAAAAACAAAGAACTAACAACACATCATTATTTCCGATACTCATACCAGAGAATCATTTTGCAAGATCAAACAGTGGGAGGTGTTCACAGTTGGAAATTCTTGACAGAAATACAAAAGGAAAGTAATTCATCCTGTAGTGAGTGTCTACTGTTTCAGACAAAAAAGCATAACCACTGCCATCAGAATTATCACTTCTATGACTTAAAAGCAAAAGAACTCAGTAAACAGCATCAGTGTGAAGTTGAAGAAAGAGCATGAGGTTTGGAGATAGAAGTTAGTTCAAGTCACTGCTTCTTACTGGCTATGAGATCTCAGGGAAAGTACTATAGTAAACACATGTTCTTCGTCTGAACACTACTCCTTTAGAGCAAGTACTCTTCTCTCATTATTTAATATTCTTGTACAGACCATGTCTTGGAAGGGCACTTGACTCTTTGGTAATTATTGCTGCAGTAGCCACAGTGGATAAAGAAAGTAGGAGGAAGTGAAGCTCGTGAGAGTTTGGAGGCATATGAAAATAAGTCTTCTAGGTCCCATATTCTGTCCCAAGGTTTTGGTTCCTACAACTCTTCCTTCAACGGTCTGAGCCACGTGAACTAGCCCATTAAGCAAATTTGAATTGGGTTTCTGTCTTTGCTATATTATCTACTATATTTCTATTTAACTTTTCTGACTTCTCCAAAATAGTTGGAGAAGATCTTACTACTCAGACCGTAATTTCCCTTTAATGAAAGTCTACCTCTCAGAAAATAGGCTCATTTAGTGAACACCCAATTTTAGGAGAAGAAAAATGAGAAATACTGAGTTTACGTGGCACTGCCCATACTAAGATTTGCCTACAAGCTTTCTTACCATTTCACCAAATTACTTTGGGGAAACACAACTTTTTCCACATGTCTTCTCTTGTTCAGGGAAAAAATAAGCAGTTGAATATTAGGAAATATACACCTCAATTCCTACTGAACCTCTCCAAAATGTAACTATCTTTTAGAGATGGATTATTCATTATGTAGTAACAACCTTGTGTTAGTGTCTTTCAGATTGCAAAAAGATAGATCCACACTTTATTTACTTGATCAAGTGGAAGCTTATAATGGTACATAACTAATAATAAAAGTAATAGCAAAAAGGCATTAAGTTTTTACTATGCAAAAGAAATAGGGTGAAAATTTATAAGCAATATGTCATTGAATCCTTATAGCAATCCCATGAAAGAGGTACTTTTAGTGTTTGCATTTTACCCAAACTGAGTCATAGAGAGATAAAGTATGTGTCTAGATTATTTGGGCAACTGGGAGAATAACTCATATCTGTTCTAAGCTTAGTGCTCTTAACCACCATTCTAATATACATTATGAATCCCACAAAAAGTGGGCAATTTGGCTTCCTGGAGGGCTAAAAGGTTTCACATCTCAATGTTGCTGTTGTGGTCTTTTAAGCAGGTTCTATCTTGGTGTTTCCCTCCACTTCCTCTGCTTCTACCAGCTGTTTCATTCTCTCTTCTCCTTTCTACCTTATGACTTCTGCTATTCATGCCTTGTGTCTACTGCCACTTCACCTGTGCATTTCTCTACTCTAATGACTGAGATTCTCTGTGCGTGTGTTGCATTCACACTTTTGTAGAACCATAATCTGATTTGACTCACTTAGTTATTAGCAAATAAGGAGTGTCCTCTCAGGTAAAATTTTTTTCACAGGCTGATAGGATGATAGGCTGTCAGTTGCCTTTTTGCTCAGGAGTATCCCTGCTCTAAATGGTTGCAGCAAACTGTTGCTAGAGAAACATGACTATGATGGACCATCAATAGGCACTCTTCTCAAAATGGAACATGAGAAGTGTTCAGAACTTCATGGCTTATTGCTCACATGTTGCTGTATGTCCATAAACATCTTTGCAGATTTTAGTGACTAAAATAAGCAAGCCAGCCACTTGGCAAGTTTCCTGAGGATTGAGATGCAGGATCAGTATATTTTTGAGGGAAGAATGTCAGAAATCATCCGGAATCAGGAGGACAGGTTGGGATTATGGGGAATCAAGGCTGCTTTGAAGAGATAGGAAGAAGCAAGAAGACCTTGGCTATCGAGTGGATGAAACAAAAAGGGCTAAACTGGTAAATGAAAGGACACATCTTTTATTACTGGTAAAGTTAATAACAAATATCACAAGCTGAATGGCTTAGACAACAGAAATTAATTTTCCCGCAGTCCTGGAGGCTAGAAACTTGAGATCAAGATGTCCACAAGGTAAGTTTCTAGTAACGTCTCTCTCCTTGGCTATAGGTGACTACCCCTTACTGTGTCCTCACATGGCCTTCTGTCTGTCCACCCACCTGTCTTTTCCTTTTCTTATAAGGATACCAGTCCTACTGGATGAAGGCCCTGCCCTTATGACATCGTTGAACCTTAATTATCTCCTTAAAGGTCTATCTCCAAATAGTCACATTGGGGGTTAGACTATCAACATCTGGATTTGGGGGTGACACATTTCAATTTGTTACACCCCAAAGTGTTTTTCTTACCCTTTGTGTCATGAACAGCCCTGTACTCATCCTTCTCGTTCTTATACAGTTCAACAACTAATGTTGCATTTCAGCTTACCTCATTCTTGGACTGAAGGAAGAACCACATTTCCTTGGTGTTTTTAGAAATTTTTGTAATGATGTTGATTCTGCTCAAGAAGAGGAAATTGTGGAGAATAATTGTACAAATCCAAGTCTCTAGGTGTAATTTTCAGAGCCTTTATCATTGTATCCAAGGTCATAAAGCACGTGCCTTTCTCTAGTGAGGTATAAGGTCATTTAAAGGAGAAGACTATGAAATGCACATATGCACATTAATCAGCAAATAACTGCTTATGAGGATGAAAGCATTTTAGAGTTCATGATAAAAATACTTTAAAACTTCTTTTTTGAGCTCTTACATTTGCAAAAAGGGGCTTTGTTGCCACTAGTAAAGACTCCAAGAAATTCATATCTAGTTTCTTTTAAAATAAAAATACTTTTAAAAGTACTTTTCTTTAAAAACATGTAATATTTGTTAATCAGATATTTAATGATCTTATTATGTTCATTTTTTCTTTTTTAATATAAAACATTTTAAAATAAAACTTATGATAAAATAGCTCTTCAATGCCAAATGTTAGTAGTAGCATGATTTAAAATATTGGATTTGGCAAAAATTGGGCATTATTTTGAATTCCAAAAGAAAAATTCTGTCTAATACAAGGGATAAACTTTAGCAAGTGTAAATTTTATTAGGCTCATTACTTATCTAACATATTTAAAGTATTCATTTAATTTAAAACTTATTTTTTGCCCCATGCTTTGAATAAAATGTTTAAAAATGTGTACAGAAAATATTTAAGCATGCTGAGTTTTTACCCTATTTAAAAATAGGCTATTTAAAATTCATTCTTGTCTTCTACTCATGTAATTTTATGCTTCCATAACAAATACTATCATGCTAGATGAGACCTTATTTCTTCTAATGAAAAGTCATCCATTTTAAAGTTATTAGTATTATTTTTAAAATACACATTAATCTTACCAAAAATTTTGAGACCCTAAACCTAGGTAAACTATCTTCTAGGTCTTTTACTCAATGTGTTTAGCATATATTATATACATATATTTTATAAATAATCAACTAATAAGGCACCCAACTTACACTTATATCTTATTAGACTGATATTTCATATTTATATTCCTGTGATTTGGTTAAAGTATCACAAAAATATAGTTCCAATCCCCTAAAAGCTTTTAGTAGATATCATAATAAGGAATCAGAAGAGAGTTATGGTTTGGGAAATTAATTCTACAAATGGGCTCTAAATGGATTCTAGGTACTGTGAGTTCTTTCTGCAAAACTGGATACATGTGGAATTATTCTTCCAGATGTTTTCAGCAAATAAAAGAACTTGGTTCCTGGATCTAAAACCTGTAAGTCCTTCCTCCGGGAGACTGTTAGAAAAAAAAGAGAACTGGTCCTTGCAACTGGGAATGTTGGGAACTGCCTTGACTAGTATCAGAAGCTGAAACCCCCGCCTAGGCTAAGGCAAAGGGAACACCCTTGGAACTGTAAGCCAGCAAGGAGACAAAAGCTTATCTCCCTGGCAGGAATGCTGCTTCTGCTGCTTTATTCATAACTGAACCTCACAAAGCTTGGTTGGTTAGCCAAAGACAGGTAAGATTCCCCGAGGGGGGAATGACCTAAGACAGGCACGATCACTTTGGGAGGCCCCCCAGAAGGACTTTGGGGGCTGCAGCAAAAGGGGGTGATGGACCCTCGCTCCTTGGCTTTGACATAGCCTGAGTTCTCAATATCTGGGAGAAAAATCTCCTTATCTCTTGGTTGCCTTAGTTCCCTTGTTCCACCTAAGCCTGAAACAATGACAGGGTGGTTGGTGCAGCTCTGTGCTGAAAACGGTGGATTCCCCGGGTGATCAGGCCTAAGAAAGAATACATAAATTACTGTGAAACCTTCTTTGTTTAGAATGCTCTCAGTTGAATGAGAAGGGTCCTAGGAGGAAGTTAGTTTGTTCCTCAAAGTCTTACAGCTCTTTCACCCCGACTCAAAATAGACCCTCAGACTTCCTTGTTTTCTATGATTCCTTACTTCCCCCTAATGAGTACTGTACTTTACCTGAATTATTATGCAAAATTAGCCCAATAAAAGCAGGTATGGACAGTAAATCGGCGTGCTCCCCACTAGAGGGGGTAGCCATTTTGTCCCTACTTCTCCACAGAAACTAGTCTGTCTCTGTGCATGTTTTTTCTCGCATGTTTTCGACGAGCCATCCACAGCGTTCTGTGATCACTGCTGGCCGGTGACCCACGCATCATGGGAATAGGAGAGATGTAAAGCAAAAGGTAGAGAAGCCCAGAGTTTTTGCATGAAGACTTGGGAAAGATGAGTGAGCTAAGGTGCCTCTGATCCTCTGATACAGAAGAGAAGCTGACTCTGAGCAATGACCTTGGCATAAAGTCATTCCAGACAGAGCTGGGGTGTCAAGAGGAGGGAGACTGGAGTTAGGAAATACAATTAATGCTTTCTCAAGGCTCAAGATTTTTCCATCTCAAATGTAACCTACATGACCTTGATCACAAATACCTAGAGAGTCACTTATATCACAAAACAATTAATTAACTATTTCTCCCCAAATCATGACAGCAGAAAGTCCTCTCTTCCCCTGCGATGTCCAAGAATCCCAGAGGCTCACCACATCCAAAGGGGAGGTGCAGGAGTCCACATTCAAGACAGCTAGAGTGCAGTTTGATTGGTCCATTCCAGCCAATGTTTCTCCCAGCTGTATGTTATCCCTGGGATCCTGTCCTACACAGGTGGTGCCAGTCCTGGCAATGAAGATGCTTGACTCATTGCTGCAGTTGGTGTCCCAAACCTTGCCTGGAGGCCCCAGGAGCATAGGATTGGAAAGGTGATAACTATGCTTGGGGGCCAGGAGAAAGCCACCCTTAGTTCAAAGATGATTTCGTCTTCTAAGGGAGACTTACTAAGTCTTTACCAGGGGCCTGGTTCTAGATTTGAGAAGGCTGAAGAGGGGAAGTTGCCTTTACTGATTTTAAGGCTCCTGTTTCAAATGAAGAAGAGTGGAAGACAAAAGGGATTTTAATCTGTGATGACATCTAGCAACGTATACAATGTGTTATTAACATTACTGGAGAATTTAGGAAGTTGTATCCAAAACCTCCAAGTTATAAACTGAAAGAAATTTTGAATATCTGCTTTGAAGACAGGACGTAGGTAAAAATGCTCATAGAAATGAAACAAATTTATAAAGACCTTTCTCAAATTGGAGAAGAAGTTGAGCCTACATATTTTCTAGCCATCCAAGACTAGTAAGTAGAAACTAGTGTTACAGGACCTGTGATTGCTATTTAAAGAAGTGTACAATGATGAGTGTTTTCTTCTCTTACTGGGTTGTCTTTACTGCTTTGCTTAGGGAATGTGAAAAGTTTCATGAGAAAAGACACCATCTGATTTTGCTCACCACTATGATTATCAATATTTGTTGAGTGCATGAGTTTATCCAAGACTTTAATTATTCCCTCTAATTCTATTTTCCCTGTAAGACCTTGATTTCCTCCAAATGGAGTTGTAGAGAGCAAATGAAATAATGTATGCAACACACTTCTTAAGAGATACTAACATTAATGGGAGCTAAAAGTAGTAGTTGAGTAAAAGGAGAGGCCTTCCCACCTCCACGCAAGATCATTCCCTCTACATTCATCCTTGACTTTGTCCTCTATCATGAAGGGACTCATCAACATGTGTAGGTATATTCCACACAACAGAGCTCATCCAAACTGACTCCCAACCAAGAGCACAGGCATGCTTAGGAAGTAAGGTATTTGAAAGAGGTTCACACAAGCCCCACACACATGTTTGGGGGCTACTTAGATGAGGGAAGTGGGATAAGGAAGATATACCCATCCTGGGTACTTGGTACATGGAAAGGTGGTACAGACTCTGGGTGGCCATGTTCCTGGGTCCCATGACCCCCTCATCCAATGGGGACAGTATGCACATGGCCAGGGAAAAAGCTCCCACTACCCATATCTAAGGGCAGGGCTGGTACTTAGAAAATGCTTGGTATATAGTAAGTGCTATGTCAGAGGTGGGTGAGGAGGAACCCCTGAGCCAGCAAGATCTAACTCCAATCAAATTCACTGGATCAACATACGTAAAGCACAAAGACATAAATAAAGAGGAGTTTAGTGTGTTATATAATGAGATTAAAAAAGGAGAACTAAAAGCCAAATCAATACAGCCACAATTACCCCAGGCATCAGTGAAGGAACAAGACACCAGAGGGAGAAAGGAACTTGACATGGGACTAAGAAAATATCAGAGGCCAATGGCAGTCACCCTTCCCTCTGATCTACTGTATCATTGGACTGAAGTCAGCTTCCCTTCCTTTGATGACACCACCTTCTATATAAATGGTCCTCCCTGGTTCTTCCAACTCATTGTGTCTTTTCTCTGTTTTTATATATTAAGTAAACTTTGATTATTTTTTAAAAAGCATAACCTTATTATTTTCAGTGGTTTTATTTATTCACTTTTTCTTCCAATAATATCACATGGACTATGATAAGTACTAGGAATACAAAACTTATTAAGACATAATCCCTTGTCCTTGAGGTGAACAGAGTCAAATAAGGGAGCTAAATATCTGAGCAAATAATTATGGTACAATCAGATAAATGCTGAATACAGTCTAAAAAATGCTGTGGAGCACAGAGGAGGTTTAAAAACTAACGGTCTAATTTAATTAACATCTAAAAACAAACAAGAGAATATTGCCAGAATTACAACTTTCCTGGCATATAAATGCAAGGGTTTCTTCAGCAATCTCTCTAGCTCATATAGATATCCTGCTGGGGCTGTTTGAAATCATCCAGTGGAAGAGAAAAAAGAAATAAACAAAGAGGACAGAAAAGTATGAGAAATTCATTGATCACATGGTGAGTAAACAATAGGAAGGGAAGAAACTGAAAATAGGATATAACTAAATGGTGTGTATTGATGGCACTGTGTGGACCAAGAATAATGGAAAAGTGTATGTTTAATTGCCAATCAGGACTTTGTCCTTCATTCTGTGGGCACCTTCCCTAATTGTTAATGGCTTTTTCCAAATATCTGAGAAAACCCCAAGAATTACTGTTCTCTTCATGAATGGTTAACTCTGAGTCACAAAGTTCAGAGAATCTAGACTAATCCTTCCTTTCTTCCCTTTTATGCTTCTGTGATGCAGTTGTGGCCCTTGATTATGCCATTATAGTGACTTATATTATGAAGTATTACTGCTTCTTTTGGCAATCCAAATAATCTTTTCGAAATGAAGTCGTGTTGACTTACAGAAATCTTGCACAACTCACATGATGGCTAAAAGAAAATTTCTGAACACGCCATGGGTTTTTACTTTTTTATTTCAGTTCCATGGTTGGTTTTTCTGAGGGATCAATGGTATTTTAAAGGCAAGCACCTTCTAGAGGTTTACTTGGAAATTATGACTTTAAGCTTAGAAAAAGAATGCCGTAATTTAATCACTTTTTACTGGCTGTGCCTTTCATTGTGCAAAACAAACAGGCGACCCAACATGTATGGGGGTTGAACACAGGACTCAAAAACCCAGATTTCATAAGTACCCTATGATTTCACTTATATGCAGAATTTAAAGAACAAAATAAACAAACAGAACAGAAACAGACTCACAGATACAGAGAACAGACTGACAACTGTCAGAGGGAAGGAGGTTCAAGAGCTGGGTGAAAAAGGTGAAGGGATGAAGAAGTACAAATTGGTAGCTACAGAGTAGTCAGAGATCTGTGTTGAAGAAGGGGAACATGGTCACTAGTGTTGCGGTTGCCATGCATGGGGCCAGGAGGGTGCTTGAGGCATCAGGGGACCACTCTGCAGGGTGCATGGTTTTCTGGCCACTGTGCTATGCCTTTGAGAGTGTTACAGAGTGGTGTTGAATGTAAACTGTAATTGAAAAGAAAATTATACAAATTAAAGGCAAAAAACAAATACTCGTGATTCTTGGCAGGTGGGGGAAGGGGACCCCAGTTTTCTTCCTTGACTTGATCTGATTATTCAACCTCCTGAACTTAGCTTCCTTTTTATAACTCCTTCTTCTAAAACACTGTTATGACTTCATAAAAGTATGAAATGTTGTGTTAATGACCTAAGTTTGTAGTTGGTTCTGACTTGAGTCTCTCAGAGAAATATAACCACACATGAAGTGGAAAGGACTCTAGATGGGGAATAAGGATATTTGTGAGGGAAAAAGCTTACAAAACACATTACTCATCAGTTACCTTGAAGAAATCATTTACCTCAGAGTTTTCTCATTTCTTTACAATGAAAACTGGGCCAGAGAATGAGCTGCACTTAGGTGCCAGGTATGTGATGGAAACACATGAATGGGCTCAGCCATCAGGCTGTGACAGTGTTGGATGGCAGTGACATCATGACAGTGACATGATGGGTAGAGATCTGCCTGCCTTTCCTAAAGGCATTCCAAACCAAAGTTAAGGAAATAAAAACAATCTGTAGGCACAATCAAACCCGGAGGTCTGTTTGCAGTCTCTGGGTTAGATAGTATTTCTCTCCCTTCCCAGTCCTCATCATTTTGTAGTACTTGTTTCTTTGGCTTGAGGTCAAAATCTGAGGTGGGCATTTTAGCTATTCCCTACTGGCAAGTTGGGCATCTTTGAAAACCTCATTAATTCTTTCCACCGCCAGAGAGCCCATCCATGAATTACTTACTCAGTTGCACTCTTTATATATTACTCAATGATAAAGCTGACAACCCTGTTTGTACTTGGAGAAATGAACATAGTCTGTAATATGAATTATGAAGGTAAAAGAGACTATGAATGTTAATCAATTTAAGAAAGTTGCACCAAATTTTAAGGAAATTCATCTGGAGAAAAGAGATGTATCTTAAGGCAGTTTTAAGTCACCCAACTTTAAAATAATCAAAGATTATGTAATTCTTTGCCATGATGTATCTTCAAAATGGAGATAAATTCTTGGGACCAGAAAATCAATGGCATTGTGATGAAAGAGGGAAGTAGCAATTTCCCTGCTGCTATGAAAACATCTCAAAGTAGCTACAAGTTAAAAGACACCCAGGTGCAAATAGTAATGAGCTCACTAATCTGAATTTGGTTAAGATAGAGGAGGAAAAGAAAGCAACAAGAGAAAAGTTTAAAGGAATTAAGCATGTCCTTGATCAAGTGATTCATTGGGATAGAGAAATGGCATTATCAATAACTGTCAAGAAGATTAAACTCAGGGAAATAGAGCTAATTTCAGCTGGAATCAGTGAGTACATCTAGCAGCAACTCAGGGAAAATAAAGTCAAAAGGCTTAATCTGATGTAAGCAAATGGCAACAAAATAAAATAGATTTCTTAAAGTCACATTGACATAATGGCTCTCATACCCTTTTAAGTTACTTATTGGTGCTTAGCACAACACTGGGCACAATGAAAATACTCAATAAATTAACTGTTAGTTGTCTGACATCCTGTGAAACATTAAAAATAATCTGAATGTTGTTTTTAGGAATTTTTAGTCATTAGCCATTTCTAATTCTTATAAGTTCAAAATGACTCTCATCTCACCAAACAGCTGGTGTCAGGACTTTTATACTGTGCTGTGTAACTACCAGGGACCATGAATGGCAGTTTCCTGCCCTGATTAATCTATCAATAATGAATTAATGAATAGCCTTTTTCATGCTCAGCCCTAAGATAGATTCCCTAATAGCAGTGAGCAAACTTTCTTAAATAAATTAACTCAAAATGGAAATACAGTTACAATAAAATGAAGCATATTTTATGGGTCTTGAAAAATTATTATACTAACTTGGAAAGCTCATATGTGTTATCCATATAAAAAGGCAATAAACTCAAATTAGCTATGTACCTCAGTCATGATTATCATTTAACATATTTGCAATTGAGATGGATGTTTAGATTAGTCACAGGAAGAGGAAAATCTAAGCTGGTGTGGAAAGTTGTTTGTTTAATCACAACTGTTTAAACAGTATAAAGAAAATATAGGAGCTTCTATCTTTCCAGGGTGAAGATAATTTTTCCTATAACATTGTAGTCAGCTATATACTCCATACTAAAGGATAAGAGACTAAGCAGGGGCAATCACCCCTAAAAAGAAGAAAAAAGTTTTAAAAACTTTGGCTGTGTGTATGTGTGTGTGGTGGGGGAGTGTTTATGACATGTTTTATTCTGTTTTGTTTCTACTGGTTTTGATTTTTTAAGTACAGTCGGGAGTACAACACAAATTTAGACACAAGTTTATAAGGTGTTAAATATCTGCTTGAAAAGTAGGATATTTCATTTTTAATAATACCCTTTGATTACATGGATATTTAGGCTCCTGAAGATACTCAGACACAGCATCACACTAATCTCATCTTTATTCACAATCCACACCAGGTGGTGTGAAGGATTGGTTGGGGAACGAGGGAACTAAGATCTTAGGAAGACCAAGGCATGAATTTTTTTCTGCAAGTGAATAAGGAGTTGATGATTGAAAGACAATCCTTCTTTTAAAAAATATTTTATTGTTGCTCTATTATAATTGTCCCAATTTTTCCCCTGTTGCTCTCCAGTGCCCTACCCATTCCCACCCCACACACCTGCCTCCCACAGTCAATCCCCACCCTGTTGTCCATGTCCATGGGTCATTCATACATGTTCCTTGACTATTCCTATCCTTTTCTTTGGACCATTAGGCCCTCCCCCACCCCTCTGGTCACTGTCAGTCTGTTTCTTGTTTCCATGCCTCTGGTTCTGTTTTGCTCCTTTGTCTGGTTTCTTCATTAGGTTCCTCTTACAGGTGAGGTCATATGGTATTTGTCCTTCATTGCCTGACTTATTTCACTTAGCATAATACTCTCCAGTTCCTTCCATGCTGTCCCCAAAAGTAGGAGTTCCTCCTCTCTTTCTACTGTGTAGTATTCCATTGTGTAAATGTACCACAGTTTTTTGATCCACTCATTTACTGATGGAGACTTAGGTTGCTTCCAGCACTTGGCTATTATAAATTGTGCTGCTATGAACATTAGGGTGCATAGGTTCTTCTAAATTGGTGTTTCAGGACTCTTAGGGTATAATACCAGCAGTGGAATTGCTGTATTCAAAGGCAATTCCGTTTTTGTATTTTGAGGAAATTCCATACTGTTTTCCATAGCAGCTGCACCAGTTTGTATTGCCACCAGCAGTGGACTAGAGTTCCCTTTTCTCCAGATCCTCATCGGCACTTGTTTGTTGATTCATTAATGATCTCAATTCAGACCAGTGTGAGGTGCTATCTCATTGTGGGTTTAATTTGCATCTCTCTGATGGCTAAGTGATGTTGAGCATCTTTCATATGCCTATGGGCTCTCTGTATGTCCTCCTTGGAGAAGTGTCTGTTCAGGTCCTTTACCCATCTTTAAACTGGATTGTTTGTCTTCCTGTTGTTGTCATATGGATTCTTTATGTATTTTGAAGATCAAACCCTTGTCCAAGGTATAGTTGGCTAATATGTTTTGTTATGGCAAATATCCCATACAGTTGATTCCCTTTACATTTCAATGATGTCTTCTTTAGCTTTGCAGAAGCTTTTTAATTTGATATAGTCCCATTTGTTTATTTTTTTCCTTTATTTCCCTTGTCCTAGGAAATATAACAGCAAAAACATTGCTGCATGGGATATCCAAAGTCTTACTGCCTATGTTTTCCTCTAGGACTTTAACAGTGGCATGGCTTATATTTAAGTCTTTTATACATTCTCAGTTTATTCTGGTGTATGGGGTAAATTGGTGGTCTGGTTTCATTTTTTTGCATGTACCTGCCCAGATCTCCCAATACCCTTTATAGAAGAGGCTAGTTTTACTCCATTTTATGCTCCTGCCCCCTTTATCAAACATTAATTGACCATAGCAGCATGGGTTTATTTCTGGGCTCTCTATTCTGTTCCATTGATCTATGTATCCATTCTTATGGCTGTTTTGATTACAGTGGACTTTTAATGCAGTTTAATATCAGGTATCGTGATTCCTCCAACTTTGTTCCTCTTTCTCAAGATTGCAGAAGCTATTTGGGATTGTTTTTGGTTCCATATAAATTTTTGAAATATTTGCTCTGGTCTGTAAAATATGCTATTGATATTTTAATAGGCATTGTGTTGAATCTATAGATTACTTTGAGTGGTATGTATGTTTTAACAATGTTAATTTTCCCAATGCATGAACACAGTATATGCTTCCATTTATTTGTGTCTTCCTTAATTGCTTCCTTCAGCATTCTATAGTTATGTTTTTTAGTACAGGTCTTTTACCTTCTTGGTTAAGTTTATTCCTAGGTACTTTATTTTTCTTGCTGCTATAGTAAGTGGGATTTTTTCCTAGTTTCTGATTCTGATATTTCATTGTTAGTGTACAAGAATGCCATCATTTCTGAATATTGACTTTGTATCCCTCTATTTTGCCAAATTCATTTATTAGGTAGAGTAGTTTTTTGGTGGAGCCTATAGGGCTTTCTGTGTACACTCCCATGAATGACAATTCCATCCTGACCATTAGCCACCCATTCTCAGCCCGAATACCTTTTCTTTCCTAAGGTTCTATCTCTGTGGCCATAAGTCAGCATGCAGTGGAACTGACTATGTGCTTTACCATAGCAGTTTTCTGCAGTGAGCATTGGGATTCACCATTGATAGAGTTGCCATACTAAAGCTACAATATTTTGACTAGAATCCCAAATAGCAATGTATTTTTTATTTTCCATAGAAAATATCCACTAGGCACTTCGCATGTACAAGGCACCTTTAAGACACTGGGGATGGTCAGATTCCAAAAAGTGGATTTATTAAAGAGAGACTTTACTCAAAAGGATTCTTGCCAGGAGAGGAAGAAATTATTTCAATAGGAAGAGTGCTATGACCATAAGATCTGTAAACATATCAAGGGTGAGGCAATAAGGGTTTTCTTTTGTGGGAAGGAATAAAAAAAGGCTAGAAGGAATCAGACAGGTAAGATTGGGATGGAGTGGCCTGATCAGATTATAGATCAGAGAATGTTTTACTCTGTGGCCAACATGTTCTTGCCAGTCTTCTGGCTCAGGCTGGGGTTGTGCTGGAGTTGAGAGGCCTGAGGGAAGGAAAGAGTATTAGCCAAAGTTTAGTTACCAAGCACTTTGTTCAAGTTGACCAGTGGAGACAAGCAGTTTAGCTAATAATTTATGAGGCAAAGAATGGGAATTTGGAGAGTCTGTGTCTGGCAATGTTATAGGTGAAGAAAGTAGGGTATCCATGAGTCTTATTTAAGTCATTTGGGGATGATGGTTCTGTGAAAATAGGGCATTTCTGAGAATTCAAAGGATGAAGGATTTCTTAGCCTTCACTATTTTCTAAGATAACAAGAATCAGGTCAAGTTCAATATTGTCAGGGCATAGTAACAAAATAAGCAAAGTGGGTCCCTACACTCAAGGACTTAACATATCATGGGAAATGATGAACAGGAAACCTCAGATCTGTCAATATGATCATTTCAGATCCTGTTATGCCTACAAATAACAAAGAAGGCTATAACATTGATGGGCAGTGACTGGTAGAAGAGGCTTCTCCTGACTCTGAAGACTGTGAAGGTCTGTGGAAAAGGGGCCATTTGAGCTGAAAATTCAGTGATGCAAAAGAACAATCATGGCAAGCTAGACCAACCTGAATGAAGTGGAGAGAAGCAATGAGACTGGAAAAAATACATGTCCAGTGCAGGTAGGATTTGCTGGTAAGGAGTCTAGATTCTAGCTGCTCTGCAGAGGATGGACATTGAGCAGAGGGAAAGTGAAGACAGAAGTCAAGTTAGGAAGGGTATAGAAATACAACTGAGACAGAATAACGGTCTGGCCTGAGGTTGTGGTACTGGCATAATGAAAAGTAATTACACTCGGTGTGTGCTTTGGAAGCAGAGCTGACAGTACTTGTTAATGCAATTTAGGTGATGCATGAGCAAACAGTAATGATAACAAATCCTTACAAAGAAACTATAGTGTGCCAGGCACTGTTCTGAGTGCTTTACACATATTAAGACATTTAATCTTCATTTTAAAAAATCTGAAAAGATAGGTACAATATTGTCTCCATTTTAAAGATAAGGACACCGAGACATGGAAGACTTACTTTTACAAAGTTACAGAGCTAGTAAGCAGAGTTGGGATTTGAACCCTTGTGGACTCCCGTGCAGAGTCCAGCATGCATGGTTCCTATGACTTTGGTCTGAGCCATTGGGTGAGGGTTCTGCCTTTTGTTGAGATAAAATAAGTCTTAGTGGGGAGTGGATTTAAGGGGAGATTAGTGCTCTGTAGAGGCCATGTTAATTTTCTACTGCCAACCAAGTGAGGCACTGAAAATTGAAAATTTAATTGAAAAAGTGTTTGGAACTCGGGGAATGTTTCCATTTGTAGCAGTAACTTTCAGTTTCTTCAGCATATAGATGGTATCTAACATCGTGGGACTGAACGAGATCTCTTGGAGAGACAGAGAAAAGAAAAAGACCAGACCTATACCCTGGGCATGGCTGTGGTTTAGCGGTGAGACTGCAGACCTTCTTCTTCTGTTCCAAGTTTTCTTGATTTCAGCATGAGGGTACATGCTCTGATACTTCCTGCCATACAATTGCAGCTTGAAGAGAAACTAGAAAGTATGCTGCAGGTTAATATGCAATTATTTGGGGTGGACTATCTCTTTGTATAAAGAAAATTCCACACTCAATTGCTGTATTACTGACTTCTCAACCTAGGACACTGCTTTGTTACCATATAGGATACTTATCAGTACTAGAGCCCTAGACCATACTGTAATTGCTCAGTGTTTTCATATCTACCATCTATTTGACATTCATACTCACCCCATGAGGAAAGGCGGATACTGACAATGATAACCTTATACTGATGAGGATCTACTGCTTAGAGACTAAATGACTCGCTTAAGCCTATATTGCTAAGTAGCAGAGCTGGGTCTCAAGCCCACATTCTGCACTTCTAGACTCTATGCCCTTTCTGCAACACCACACATGCTCAGCACACACAGTGTGCTTCATTATAACATTTGTGGCTCCCATTCATTTTGTCAAAAGAGAAAGGGAGAAATGCAAACACTTAATTTCATCTCTCCTACTAGCTAAATGTCTTGGGGTCGATAATGTTGAATCCCAAGACATCCTGGATTATAGATGAGAGCCCTTGAGAGGAGTCATCAGGAACTGGGCAAACGTCCCCTTGCAAATGGAGATCTACCCAGTGGGGCTTTATTACTTCTCTGTACATGAATTCTTAAAGCATGAAGCACACCCCATTTTCAGATTTCAGTATAAAAGTACTTTAAAAAGTCAACTAAAAATAGTCTGTGGATTTTTTTTTACCACAATTGTACATTTGCAATACTAAAAATAATTGAGAGTTGATATTTAACCAAAAGCATGTGGGTAGAAGATAGCAATATGTGAAACCCTGTCCTCTGGGTGCAGGTGCAACTACCAGGGAGTTTTAGCAGAAATCTTTAACAAACTATGGTAAATATGCATCAGTTTTCAGGACCTTCTGCCAGTCCTGTAGCCAGGGATACATTATCAGGGACTTTCCTGGGTCATTTTTTTACCTGTCAAACCTCCCAGGGAGATCCCTGTCTCTTGCTCCTCCTCTTTCAAATGCCAGCTGATTCAATCACTAAAATGTGCATTCATCTTCCTGCCCTGGGACAGTGCTGCCCAGCAGGTTTAACTAAATTGCCAATAAGACCACATTAAATCACTGGCAACTCCACCTCCTCTCTTTCCCGTATGTTCAGCAGGAGCACATGTGTGACAGGCTCCCAGAGCAAACAGTGCTCTTTGCTGCTGTGGCTCTGAACCTTCTGGCAGACAGGAATCAGGAAAGGGCAAGTCAACCAGAAGGATGAAGCCACTCTAATGCCTGCTGCCTTGTTACCCAACACTGTGTACAGCCTGGGAGGTGGGACGTTGTGGGTCAAAGGAAAACTTGCCTTAATGAGGTATGAGCTCTAGTTAGCAGGAGAAGGGTGTGTCTTATCTCTATTTCCAGGCACTGAAGCCGAAGACAAGCTCAGCAGATGTGCTTTCATTAAAGTGGTGCCATTCTCCAATCTCAGAACAAGGAACAAAATCCTTCTAAATGCTCACCAGATAGACCAAGGGAACTTCACATTTGATGGGTGGTTCTGTTATCTTTGACAGTCAAGCAACATCCTACAACATGCTTTAAAAACACAAGACAGCAAGAACAACTGGCAAAAGAGGGAGGAAAGAAAAGAAGCAGTGACTCAACACAAGACGAGAGCATCTTTGAAAATGTGGACTGTGGCATCCTCACCTTTCAAGATTTCCTGTGTGTCTAGATTTGTAGAGTGGACAAGTATGCCTTCTAATCTGGACCAAAACACTATCCTTTCTTCTATTTTAGTTCTAAAATTAACTTTATTATTCAAGAGATAATTAACCTGTGCAGGGTTAAAAAATAGCGTTGCTGAGCCAATTTCACCTCTTCACATCAGCACACACAGAACATACAACAGTGTTTGTAAGGTCTAGCAAGGAAAATGGGTGAGGCTGGGCTTGTGGAGGGTCATCCCTCCCAACGGGTTCCTGGCCACCTCTGGGAAGCAGCATGACAGCACACACACCAGGAAGAAGTGCTGATTTCCATCAGGAAGCACAAGCCACGGGTGCTTGATTCCTTTATGACAGGTAAAGATCTAAGACTCACTTTTACAATATTATCAGAACGCCTCTTTAAAAATGTAGATTCTGGGATCCAATACTTCCACCTCTGATCTATTGAATCCAAATTTCACAGACTTAGGGAAGCCTGGGAATTTGCATTTAAACAAGCATTTTATATCATTTTCCTGCACATTAGACTTGCAGACTTCTGTGTTTGGTGTCTCCATTCTCCCCACCCTTATTACTTCCACAGCATTCTTATCTTCCCTCTCCTTTATCCATGCTTCCTGGGTTGAGAGCTGCATTTATCAAGTTAGGATAATAAAAGACAGAGGAAAGAAAAAAGACTCAGCATAATTAAACACAGGACTTGGGCACTGAGAGGCTGTCATATGTTTGGGCTGGGCTAGGAAGGAGCACTCTTTCTCATGCCTCCTTTTACAGGCAAGACCTGAGGACCCTGAAGATCTCAGGACCCTGTCACAGCTCCTTCTATTAATTAACTGCTTCACCAAATGTTTAGAGAAAGAAGTGATGGGGCCCTGGCATGGAGAGGTGAGGAGGAGGAAGATAGAGAGGTAAAAATACTTCTTCCCATTCAGCTGGTGTATGGGAAGATGAGAAAGACAGGACAGATAACCCTGGCTGGGTTGCTCAGTAGGTTGAAGCACCATCCCTTGCACCAAACGGTAGTGAGTTCAGTCCCTGGTAGGGGCGTGTACCAGAGGCAACCAGTTGATATCTCTCTCTCTCTCTCTCTACCTCTCCTTTTCCTTCTCTCTAAAATCAATAAACATATCCTTGAGGGTTAAAAAAAAACAGATGTTTGCTGGTAATCTCAAAGAAAATGCAAAAAAAAAAGGTTTTGTTCTTTCATTTGTACTATGTATCACCTAATAGTTGCTGTATCACCTAATAATTGGATTTATTTAGAGGCAAATGGGCTTTGAGGTGTCTGTGCCCTTTGAGATACTATACCTATGAGCACCACTGTGAGTTTTAGTGAGTAACCTCAAGCACTTTTCCATTAGTATCCTTCTTTATAAATGAAAGTGATTGGGCTCAATGACATCCAAATAAGTAAAACCTAGCACATAAATGATATCAAGGACGCTGAGAAGAGACTGGAATAGAGAATGATAAAGACAAGTGACTGCCACCCTACTTTAGATGGGTGAGGGGACAGGAAAAATTTGACATTTGGATTGAGAGCAGGAGGAGAGATATAAGAAATGGGGGATCATGCTCTCCGGGCTGGGCAACATTTGTGTGCAGGGAGTGAGCAGGCAGCCCTGGCAATACTGCTGCAGCTGGGCCTTGGGCACCAGCTAAGGAGGAAATACAAGATGGTGCTGCAACCCCCCAACAAGCTTAGTGCTGCACCTGGGACAGCTGGGGTCAGAGCAGCCCTGCACACATTGCTATACCAACAGCTGCTACTAGCCATCAATACCCATGAGCTGTGGATGGTGCTGAGTGTTCCAGGGAGGCCCTGAGTATCTGTTCCCATGGAAGGTGACTGTGAATGCATAGGTGATGGCTCGTGAGCCATGCTATTAAAATCTTTTTCCACCTGATGGATATGAGCAACATGTTGCCTGAGTCATCTCATTCTTCTTTCACCACATCCATGGGTGTGTCCTAACCACCTTGGCGGCAGTTATAGTCATGTTTAAGCAAACTCCACCCAAGACTGCACATGATAACTGCCTTGGGATAATTTTCCCAGAAAGACAGGAATCGTGATAGTGATTCCTACCTGCAGAGCATTATCTTAACATTTAAAGATTACCTAATTTGCTGTGCTTTTGGAACTTCTGTTATACTAAGGTCAGGAATTCTGATGTTGTGGTTTATATACAAGAGTGTATACCTTGCTGCTATTATTGTCATAAAATTGTCCCCTAAGAAATTGTGTGACTTCTTGTGTCAGTCCTCACCCAAATGGAAAGCCCACCTAGGAAAGGCAGCTTGACTTTCCAATTATTTAAGTAATAGTTACTGTGTTTCATATATAGGATTGAAAATGAAGCTTTTACCTTCAGCGCACTCTGAAGTTATTTAAACAGAGATGATATATTAAATCACTTTGTGAGTGATTTTTTTAACCATATGCTTTGGTTAGAACACTGAAGTAGTTTGGCTGTAGAATTCTTGCCTACACCTGGCTGAGGATTCATCAATATGTAGATTTTCAATCTTCAATATGTAGATTTTCCACACACTGAAACTTTTTTTAGTGCTTTGCACCTACTGGGCCCCAGAGTTAGGGAACATGCACCACCCTCCTCCTCTGGGTTTACACTACACAGGGGTGGGCGAAAGTTTACCCTGTGACATTCTTTTGAGTTAATAAATCTATTATAATTTAGCATAGCCTGCACGTTTTTCCATACCAAAAAGTGTATAACCTACTTTTGCCCCCCACCCCTGCCTTTATCTCTGTAATGTGTAAAACGAAACTAAAGTTAGGCATTGCTTTTTCTGAAAACATTCTGTTGTGCAGAAATAAGCTCTTATGGGAACAAGGTTAATTACATAATAATTTCCCTAGACAAGTAAATAGAAGTTCTAATCTAAGTAATGCAGAAATTCACTTACACCTCCTTTTTATGACATTAGCTCAGTGGCAATTTTGAATTTGCTTCTGAAGGATGTTGTCTGTGCTTTAAGCGGAAGCCATTCAATGGCTGCAGGCAAGGAGAACAATAAATGGCAGTTGTGTCTGTGGTGCAGTCCAGGTATTATGCCTGGGTCAGAGGGCTGAGAATTGATTCTACTGGCATTAGGTTTTGTGAGATGCTCTGTCTCCTGGTCCCAAGCCTCCCCTTTATTATGCATTTGGCTCAAGTCCCATTCAAAGAGGGCCTCCTGATAGGTATTTGATCAATTGCACAAAACAACACTTTCTTCTCTCTTTCCAAGGTGTATGGCACTGCTTCAAACTTTCTAGAAAGTAGAAGAATAAGTAATTGTTCAAGGCACAAAATAATCAATTTTTCTGAAAACTGAGTTAGTCTGCTTTCTTGTTGAAAGTTGTTATCTTGACCACTTGAATATCAAGATTTTTTTCCATTCAGTTGATTAAAAATCTGCAAAAATACTTCTCTTTTTAGCTTAATTTAGGTATAATTGACAAATAAAATTGTAAGATATTTAAAGTGTACAATGTGATGATTTGATATACATTGTGAAAGTCATCCTCCCTTGAGTTAATTAACATATCCATCACTTTTGTGGCAACATTTAAGTTGTACTCTTTTAGCAATTTCTATTATACAGGTTTCAGCAAAAGTAGGTTTACAGTTGTTCATATAAAAAATAATATAAGAATAACGAATAACACAAGAATAAACTTTCTGTTTTGCACACTCAGAACTGTAAACCTACTTTTGGTCCATATTGTACAATGCAGTTATCAACTGTCATCACATTATACTTCAGAGCCTCAGACTTTATTTACCTTATAACTGAACTTTGTACCCTTAACCAAACACTTCCTGTTTCTGCCACCCCCCCCCAACCTCTAGCAGCCACTTTTCTACTCTGTCTCTATGTTTCACCTTTTCTGTTCTATATGTAAGTGATGCCATGTCCTATTTGTCTTTCTCTGTCTCTTATTTCATTTAGTATAATGCCTTCTAGTTTCATCCATGTTGTCACCATAACAAGAATTCCTTCTTTTTCACTGCCTGGCTTATTTCGCTTAGCATAATGCTTTCCAGCTCCATCCAAGCTGTTGCAAAGAGGAACTCCTTCTTTCTTTCTGCTGCATAGAATTCCACTGTGTAAATGTACCATAGTTTTTTGATCCATTCATTTACAAATGCCATATGATCTCACCTTTAACAGGAACCTAATCAACAAAACAAAGAAACAAGCGAAATATAACCAAAGACACTGAAATAGAGGACAGGCTGACAGTGACCAGAGGGGAAAGAAGAGGGAATTTCAGGGGAGAATGGGAAGGGTTCACAGGAACAAATTTAAAGGACACATGGACAAAAACCAAGGGGAGGGTGGTAATGGGAGGGAAGTGGGGAGGGTTGGGTGGGTGGGCAGGAATGGGAGTAAAAGGGAGAAAACTGTACTTGAACAATGATTAAAATAAAATTAAATTAAAATTAAAAAATATGAAGTCTTATATTAAGGAAACCCCCCCCCAAATAAGAATTCCTTCTTTTTTAAAGCTGAATAATATTCCACTGTATATATAATCACATTTTCTTTATGCATTCATCTGTCAACTAACAATTAGGTTGTTTCTGTACCTTGGTTATTTTGAGTAATGCTGAAGTGAACACAGGTTATTTTGAGTAATGCTGAAGTGAACAAAGGTTCACTTTGGGATATCCCTTTGAGATATATACCTAGAGCCAGGATTGCTAGATCACATGGTAGTTCTATTTATAATATCTTGAGAAATCTCCATATTGTTTTCCATAGTGGCCACACCAATTTACATTCCCACCAACAGTGTATAAGAGTTCCCTTTACTCCATATCCTTACTAGCAAATCTACTCCCTGTTTATTAAGCTCACTGTAAATGAAGCCTTTTCATTCAAATGAGATTTGTCCCCACCTAAAGGAGAAATATGGCCAGTGGGAGCAGAGCGCAGTGACAGGATTGGCTGGATCTGCACCGTTAGTAAATTCTGCCCCTGGCATTTCCTCATGCCCTTATTTCTTCTTGTCTTGCCTTTTCTCTTGTTCCTGCTTTTCTCAGTAAAAGTCGTCATCATCATCATCATCATCATCATCATCATCATCACCATTGTCACCATTAACAACCATAAGTGCATATTTAATAAAATAGCAATGCATAGAAACCTCCTCTGGTAGAGAAACAGGATACATGAATAAAACATGCACAATAATTCAAGGTAGCAAGAGCCAGTGATTAGCACATAGGCATATTTATATTCTAAATTCCAGATTTAGGTTAACATATCCATTTATAAGTACAACATAGAAGACTAGTCTATTTTTATTAGGTTCTGCTTTCCTCTTTTCCCATTTTTCTTCTCTTATTCGATCTTTGTCTCTAAATCTCTCAACCCTCATCTCTTTAACTTGCTGAACACTAACTCAGTAGGCACTCCTGGAACATGGGTACAGATCTTACTGCCTTTGCAACCTGTGCCCTGTGCTGGTGCATACAGAATCCTCTCACTTTAACTTTGTGAGCTGACAGGAGCACTTCCAAAGGTAATTTTATTAGAGGACAAAGAATTGAATGCACCCAAAATCATTTACTCAGCCTCTTCAAATATGCTTGGATCATATATAATTTAAGTGTTTGTGGTCTGGAGGTAAAACATGTTTAAAACTTATGAAATCTTAAAAGTCAAGATTTTAAATGTGTGGCTTTGTTGAACATAGATCAAATTCATAGGCATTGAAGGCCTGCCCACCATCAATTTAATGGGTGATAGAACAGCTAAGATGTTTTACCAATATCTGTTTACTGCAAAGGAAAAATCTATCTACTCAATTAGCACAGAGACAGAAAATTAAAGTGATGCTGCTAATGTATTTGTTGGAGTTTTCCCCACAATCTAGGTTTTATTTAAATCAAATTGTGCTGCTGTAGTTGACTTTAGCTAATTTTAAAAAATGTATGGCTACAATGAAGCAAAACCATTTTTGGTATTATTTCAGGGAAAAAACTAATTTTGAACATCAGAAAAATTTTTTCATTTGCAGAAGAAACAGTACCTCAAACCTATACAATATAAGACCTAAAGCTCTTATATACTTATATTTCCAACTAGGAAATCAATAACAATAACATATAAGTAGTTAAGTAGCTCTTGATTCTGAAACTTGCCTTCTTTAATTTACTTAGAAGTTCTGTACTACATGAGACGGCTCTAGTAATTTATCTTGTTGAAATTTTCTTAAATTTCCCTCTCCACTTAAAGCACCTTACAGACTTAATAAGTAAAATGCATAAAACCCACAATCAATAACAATGGTTGGAATAGGGTTACTTGTGCTAGTAATTTACTATTTGATTCCTATGTAGAGTAGGTTAGGTTTAAAAATAATATTTGAAAATATTGTGTGGCTCTGACTCGCTCAGTTGGTTGGGAATCATCCCACAAAACAAAAGGTCACTGGTTTCATACCACATCAAAACACATGCGTGGGTTGTGGGTTGGACCCCAGTCAGGGCACATACAAAGCATATACAATCTTATCAATGTTTCTCTCCTTCTTTTTCTCCCTCCCTTCCCCTCTTCTCTAAAATAAATAAATACATCTTAGAAAAAAATAAATTATTGTATGGTTCCACTTACATAAGGTACCCAGAGTAGTCAAATTCATAGACAGAAAGCAAAATGCTAGTTTCCAGGGCCTAGGGGCAGGGTTAAAGGGGGAGGCATTGTTTATGGGTACAGAGTTTTAGTTTGGGATGGTAGAAAAGTTTTGCAGATGATTGTGATGGTTGCTCAACAATAGAAATGTGCTTACTGCCACAGACTCATGCACTTAAAAATGGTTAAAATGGTAAATTCTATGTTATGTATTTTTTACCACAGTAAAAAATAAAACAAAAATATTATTTTGGCTACCTTGATCTCAAAGCAATAATAGGTCATTAGTGTGAAAGGAAGTCAAGTGATGTATTCATTAACCCAAAGACAATACTTAGATTTTTAAAGCATACATATTCCACTTGTCCAATAGGGTCTACTTATTTTAGTAAGGTCAACTCTCAGGATTTTTTTAAAATTATAAATATTTCAGTAGCTAATCTTTCCATTATTTTTGATAATACAAAATGTACTTCCTGAGAGGTTCATTTGACCTCTCGTTCTGCTGCCCTATTTGAAAAGATATACCTTAGAACCAAACACCAGACCATTTTATGCATAAGGGAAGAAAGGTAGAGATCTACTTGCAGAATGGAAATGATTTTAAGAAGTTCAGTGAAATTATAATATACCTCCATTTGTCCTTTTTCTCTTTCTTTCACTCCTCCATGCACACAAACAAGAATTTGACTTCGGTGGGTACTGAGTTTTTGTCTATAGCATTCCCTACATACCCTCAGCCCCTTGCATGGTTCTTAGAACATATTAGCTTGTTAATAAATGTTTATTGAATCAATAAATAAGTGGAACTTGATGAGCAGCCTGCTAATATGAAGGCACCAGAATTATGCCAACAGGTCATATTTCTAATATTTGCCTTGGTACCAATATTAATTTAGTTGAGTAATTGTAAACTGAGGAGCATCTAGACACTATCACAATCCCTATAGAAGGCTTAGCAGAAGATTAACACAGCTGTAGAGAGAACTAGTAAATGAGAATAAGGGCAAAAGAAAATATTCAGAAAATAGCATGGAAAGACAAAAGAATCAAAAATAAAGAAGAAAAGCTTAGAAACATAAGAGATACACTAAAAAAGCCTAACATAATTGTATTCTCAGAAGAAAAAGAGAGTAGAAAAGAGCCAGAAATTATATTTGAAGCTAATAATTTTTAAACCAATCCACCAAACAAAAAACATCAAGGGACAGATGAAAAAAAAAACCTCTATTAATGTAAAGCAGATAATTACAAAGAAAACCAACTTAGGCTCACCATAAAAAAAACTACAGGACACTAAAGACCAATGAAAGTCTTAAAAGTAACCAGATGAGGTAGGGGAAACATTGTTTACTTTCAAATGAGCAACAGTGAGCTGACAGCTGACTTTTCAATAAAAAGAATGGAAGCCAGAAGATAATTAAATGGTAATTTTAAAGTGGCAAAAAAAAAGTAACTGCCAAACTAGGGAAAGTATATATCAAAAATGGGAGCAATGTAAAGACATTTTGGTAGACAAACAAAACTGAGAGCAACATATATATAATATATACATACAGGTAAGATAAATGAAAAACTATACAAAGTTAGATTTTGCCCTAGTGTATCAGTAATTATAGTAAAATAAAGACTATTATAAAATAAAGAGGATTATCAGACTTACTATAAAAAAACACATGTACATATTCCTTATAACAAACAGATATAATATATAAGGACTTTAAAGTTGAAAGTAAAAGAATGAATAAAACACACCATACAAATACTCAACCATAAAGGAAGTCAGTATAACTGTATTAATATATGGGAAAATAGTTATTAAAGATAAATACTGGTGCAGTTTCTTCAGTGTGTCCACAGACCTTTGCTTCCCATGAGTCCTCCCCTCAATGCCTCAGCTATCCACAGGATCCCATGAAACCACCACCCACTGGCGTGGCTGTGCTCTGCTGTGGTCTGTCTGAGGGTCCTAGAGTTTGTCAAAGTTGGAGAGAGAGTTCGCTTTACCTCTCTAGAGGTAAGGCATTACACTACCTTACATTATTAATTAAAGAAGTTGGAAAAAATGGCCCCTGAGTCCATCTTGGTGTCCAGCTTGGTTACACTGAGATTGTCGGAATACAGCAGAACTCATTTTCTCCATGGACCTCCTTTCTCTTTCAGGGATCTCCAACAACTTCCTTAAAACTGACTTTACTTCTCTGGCCAAGGGCTTGCTGCCTAGGCCAGTCTGCTCAAAATAGGCAGCATCCTGTGATCTAACTTTAATTCACTAGAATTCTCTTAGGCTTTGGGAACAAAGCCTGGGTTGATTAAAAATTAGTCTCTTTTGCCTTACTGATCAGTGTCCCATGGATATATTTCTCTTAGGAACTTCATGTAAAGAATTGATTAACTGAAGGTAGGATTTAAGTGTTTCTTGGTCCTCTGGCCAAACTGCTCCTGATACCATAGTAATAACACTCACAGATACTTTGTCCATTAATTGGTTGCACTCCATTCCTTAATTGGCCTCCATGCCATCATCCTCAGCATTAGAGAGAGCAGGATGTTGAGGAGGCAGGTGTTGGCCCTACTGACCTCTCACATTCTGAGTGAAGGCTCATCCATTTGAGCTAATGCCCCTGCACTAGCTGTGTGACCTTGGGGAAGTAACTTAGCCTCTCTTGGCCACCACCTCCTCATTTGTAAAATGAGGTCCATGAACTAGATGATCTTTACAGTCATTTTTATCTAAAAAGCTGTAATCTTTCTTGTTTTTGTCAATGAAGCCCAGCTGGACCTGGGCCCTGGGGAGCTATTAAAGAACAGAGCAGCTGTTGAGTGCTGGGAGGACAGATGGGAAAAAAAGAAAAGGCCGTCCACCAAGGAACAATGCCACTGGTACATTTGTAAAATTCTACTCTCAACTCCAGAGCTCTATTTTCAGTCAGATTTCTGGGTCCCAGAGGGATGTCTGAGCAGTGGCAGATGACATGAGAGATGTCAGCATGTCCCAGTGCAGGCTGAATTTGGAAGGGGGCTGTCCATCTCTGGGCCTGCTGCCTGTAGAAACAGATGCACCGGCCCTCACTGTCAACCCCATGGTGCACGAGCTGAACACATTCATCACTGATTCCCTGATGTTACTACATCCATTGGCTTTTCGAGCCACTGTGTAAAAATTCATCACATAGCTTTTACAGCTCTTATTCACCCTTCCTCCAGCTTGAGAAGTGTCCTGCCTGTCTCTCATGCCCTTGGTGAATGTCCTGTTCTCTCTCTACCCTTGTCCCTGGCAGTACCTTGCCTCAATTCAACTTCAGGTCTGCATAGCCAAGATGAATGGAGGGAAGCTTGGTGCAGGTGCCTGTGGAGTTATGGCACAGCCCACTCATCACTGACAGGTTTTGCTTTCTCACCTACCGTGGAAAGTGGTCCAGGAGCTTCACAGAGTATCCTGACATCGATATCAAGTCTCAACAGATGCAACCATGGCCTCCGATTTCATCAGTCAGAAACCTGACTGCTTGGTGGTGCCAGGCCCATCTGACCAGGTGCCAAATGACACATCGCTTTTGTTGCCACAGCTTCTATCTTGGAGATGAGGACTGTTAACAAAGAAGGAAAGTCTCAGAAGATCTTGGCCCCAATTATCTCTATCCCCAGCAACCAGAATTGGCTTGTACATTCTGTTTTAACTTCAGGACACAGGATGTGCCAGGGAATGAGGCATTCATATATCAACTTTCAAGTCAAATCATCTGATATTTATGAATTTCGACATCCTTTCAAACAAGGGCACCCTTTCTTAATGTTGTTGGTGAATGTCAGCCTGGGGAGATGAACTGTGTACAAACAAAAAACCGTTCTTTCCCCCTACTCTCTACTTTCTAGAAAATCTTGCCCTCAGAATTCACAACTGCTTTTTTAAAATGGAAAGATGTGCTCAGCCGAATTTGAATGTGACAAAACAAAAACTATAAAATGTATTCACTCAAATTTCCTTCTCTTGAGGTTTAATCATAATTATTGATAACAGCACAGAACTAGGTGACTGCCTCTGTGGTTAGAAATTCTTGCCTCCTGATACCATGAAAAACAGGGAGGGGAGTGCGAAGCAGAAGGCATTTCCATGCAGCTCAGATGGGCTTCTATTGGAATTCTCTCTCTGGTTTGCAGGCCATGGGCATGTTCTCTGTTTACTTTGGGGACAGCCACAGCTCCTCTGACCACTGGAACATTTCTGTGTTCTGCTCACATGCTTGGATTTTCACCTTTGAAGCCTTTACTCCACAATCTAAACAGTAATTGCATGTAGCACAGGTAAGTCACTGAGATGCTTTTTCCACACATTCTTGTAGTTATTTCCTATACCCAGCTCCCTGGGCTTTCTACTTCAATGGCTACCAGGCTTACCTGTGCAATTAACCCAGTCATATTAATAAGTAACATTCGTCTCACTCTGTTTAAGGTAACAACCATGATCCTGAAAGGGCCTAGAGTTATATGTCCCTGGCAGATAAGACAGCCAGCTCCTCAGAGACCTAGGGTGGAAGATAACAGCAGCCATTCTGTCAACTCAGATATTTTTTAAAAGACCTAACTGTGGAAACTAGCAAAGCTGCATCATTTATACTGAGGTCTGTGAGTTGCAAGCATCACCATTTGCCTGCTGGGACCCATGTCTGCTAAGCTGCTAAAGACTTGCTCAGTGTCACAAGGGTTAACAGTTAACATGAAGACCAGAGACCAGGGACTGACCCCTAGCCTGTCCTTTCTGTGTGATTTGGAGCACATTAAGTATACTTTTAAACTTCAGCTTTCTCATCTGAAAAAAAAAGAGAAGATAATCAAGTTACTTAATCTCATAGGGTGGTTGCAAGGATTAAATGGCATACACAGTGACAGATCTTAATACATTCCCCATCTTGTTGGGTCTCTGTGGCTCATGGTGACTGGACAGACACATCTAGTCATCCTCAACCTGAGAACACAGACATGGGTACAGGCTGTGTACCCTGAACTCCTAGCACAAATTCTGGCATATAAAAAACACCTGCAAATGAAAACTATGATTATTCATGGGAAATATATTGAGGATGCTATGTCTGTAACACTGAGATTTCAGATACCGACACACTATTCTGGGGACGAGTGAGTGACTCTTCTCTCCACTGTGGGAGGAGGACAGCCAATAGTTAGCAGTACGACTTGTCATTGATACTAAGAATTCTTCCTAAAATGCCAGGAACCCCCTTCAATAATGTTGGGGGGTGCTGCTGGAGAAGCACATTCTCCCTCCTGCTTGGCAGCTGAATGACAGCAAAGCTCACATGTACTTTGGGCCCTTGCCAGTCTGGATTCAGATGAAAGGCATGCACAAGCTCTATAGATACAGATGGGCCCAGCAAGGATAATTCACCTCTTCCTTTGGACTAATTATCTGTGGTTACTTATGCAGAGACACGGGATCAATCCTGTGCCAAGCTGACATTCCGGCAGGAAGAGCAGGACAAGAAACAACAAGTGTTAGTCAAACAGGCTCTGTGCCTCCAACCAGGATGCCCACACTGTCCAGTCAACCCAAGGACAAGGTCCAGCCACCTTCGTTCCCCACTCCCTGGTCTGCAGAGACTTCTGCCCCATGGCCCGTATGCCTTGATGCCGGTGACCCGTGGTGAGATCCTGGACCAAGGCCACCTCAGGGGAGCTGGCATAGGTATAGGGTGCTGAGCGGGTCTTTTTCTGTTGCCTCAGCTGAGTGGCTGAGACACAAAACTAAAGTGAAGGGTATCACTGCCCCCATTCTCAAGAAAGTTCAATATAACTGAGACCTAGACACTCCCTCCATTGCTTACTAAGAAGCAACACACCAACTGTACTATCCACCTAAACTTCTACCCCCAGCCCCTCTCCTTACCCCTTTCCAAGTAAGGTATGAAGTAAAGAAAAGAATAACATTTACCCACTAGGGCAAATCTTATGACTCCAATCACTTTTTCTCTCTTCGTGGAAATTCCCTTCAAAAAGGAAAGGAAAGAAAGTCTCCAAGAAAATCAAACCAAAAAAATGAGTGTTCAGAGAGAAGGAGCTAGCATCTCAGTGTATGGGTGGATGTCAGCCACGTGTAGCCCTGGGCAGCAGACCACCCCACCCACAAGGCAGAGCATGGGGTAAGGGGCATCCCTGGGTGTGGGGGGATGGGCATGTCTCCTCCAGGGTGAATGGACACTGGGGAGGTAGCAGGCAGTTCCCCAGTCCAGAGCACAGGCTTCCAGGAAAGGAGACCTTAGCAATGGGAGGCTGGGGTACCGGGCTGGGAGAGGCAGCACAGGGGGAAGGCTTAGAAGGGGCATGGCTCTGGGAGAAGGGAGAGAGGTAGGCATTAAGCCAGAAATGAGTTCGAAGATTTAAACCAGACTAAAATGACCTGGATTCTTAAATAACTACAAATTATAAAAAGCTATGGGTTCTTCCTGAGACTTCATTAAGGAATGAGAAAAAAGTTGATAGAGAACAGCTGACAGCAATGATGGGGAGAAAAATACATTCATTCCATGTTTTTACCCCTCCAATTATTATACAAGTAAATGGTAACTATCTCACAATCCTGAGTCCCCCGTAAGGCAAATAGATTCAGAATATTTCATCTCTCTGTTAAAATACAAAATGACAAACTCTTCCTTAACTTGTCTGATAAATAAATTAATATCTCTTATTTCTTTTTTTTCATTTATTAGAAAGAAAGAAGAATGTACCAAATTCCCTCTTAAGTGATTTCCCTATAAAGGTTCAAACCTTCAGATGTTTACATGTCTGCTAAAGAGTTTGTCATTTGATTAAAAGTAATGATTTTTGGAAGATATTAGAATGATTACTATCTTCTTCAAACATGCTAGAAAATAACCATAGCATTTTACCCTCTGTTAAAGCTTTATGTGGTTATAGAATTTTATATGCTGTTTTACTTTCTAAATGTACTAAGAAACCAAAACTAAAAATGTAGAAAATCGTAAACATTAAGCAAAGAGCCAAAGAGATGATCCAATGTAATTTGTTTTATTGCAAACTATCCCTATGTAGTAGAATTAATGCTCTTACCTTTTGCTCAAGAGGCCCCACTTATCCTAGGGGGAGATACAGAGATAGTGCCAGATAGTTACCATGGTAACGGCTATGTTTTTGATGTTGTGTCAAAAAGTCCAGGGCAAAGAATATTGAAAGATTGATATTAGGGTTGTGAGGAGGATTTCACTAAGAAAGTTCCTGGATTTATGAATATTTATATATTAAAGAGACTTTGGATTATATCATTGTGGCCTCCAGAAATGAACCCATCACTTACAGATATGACCAGCATTCATTTAGTAGAATTTCTATTCTACTAAATCTAGATGAAGCTCTCAAATGCAGGAAACTAGTCTGGAAAAATGTGGAGATTAAAAGTAAGACTTAATTTTGACCCTGGATTCTTATTCTATAAGGTCCACAAACTTTCCATATCCACAAAGGTCCTCAGTGTGGCTGATCCAATAATAAACAGACCTCTTCCATATACAAACTGGAGGTCCCCAAAGCAAATTATACTTTTAGATTATCCCAAAACTTTTTTCAGGGCTCCTTCTTGGGCTGATCCTTGGCCCCAATGATCTGTGAGCTTCCAATGTTACAGCAGCAAAATATATGCACAGACAATGGTGCAGCCACCTCCCCTCCACCTGCCCCTGCACACACCCCTCCTGCACTGTGCACCCATGGTAAGGCCTGAGTGAAGAGATCCTTCCCATGTGTCTGGCCAGGAGCCCCGACTGGTCTAAGCCACTAGGACAATTTCAAAATTGCTTTGTTACACTAAAAGGAGGAAACTCTCCGTGTGCCTGGGGCTGGGGGCAGGGGTGGATTTTCTTTAGAGAGGTGGGTCTCGACCTTGACAACACATCAGAATCACCTGGGGATCTTTACAAGACTTCTGACACCTAACTAACCCTTACTCTGGAGGGATTCTAATTTCATTGCTCTGGGGGAGGCCTGGGCATCAGTACGTTTAAAACTCCCCACATGATTCTACTGTGCATCCAGTGACAAAAATTCCTACTTTATCAAATAAGAGATGTTCCCCAATGTTAAGACTCTGTGTATGTGCACATGTATGCATGCGTGTTGGGGAAAGAGGCTGAGTTGGGGGGAGGGGTAGTTTACCTGTTGGAAGACACTGGGTGGGAGCTGTTAGATGAACTGAAGTTTTTGTTTATTTTAGTGGAAACAAGGGACACAGTGCAGGAACTGGTCCAGCTGACCCTGAGGCAGATTAATAAGAAACTAGAAAAATTCCTTGATTTCTGGGGGTTGAGGGTATAAAGGGACTAAACGGTTATGGAAAAAATACAATAAAGATTAAATTTAAGAAAAAAAGAAAATTCCTTGGCAAGTGGAATGGGAAAACTGCGACAGATAGCTGAACACACTGGTTGAGCAATGTACAACCAGATAAGGAACCCAAGGCCTTATCTCCCCTAAAGAGGACACTTAGCAGCAAACAGTTCACACATTCCAGACCTGCCTGGGTCTGGTCCCTCTTGAGTGACATTCTCTGATGGTGAAACCGACCGCAGAATGACCCAGTTCTGCTGTGCAGTCATTTCAGTACATCAATATATTAAAGAACTCCCTGAGAAAGATGAAGAGCATTCTGCCGAGACAGAGAAAAGCCCTCAAAGCAAAGGATGGGCGTGACATCCTTGGAGCCCTCTGTACCCTTCTCTTAGGCACAGGCATTTTTTGTTTTAAACTCTGGGGGTCCCAGAGTTTAAAACAAAAAAAACAGAGTTTGCAGCTGGGGGAACAGCGGGCAGCAAAGCCCCTGAACCTGTCTCCAAGGCCCCCTTTCTCTGACTTTTCAGTAAGCCAATGGCAGCTCCGAGTAGGCTCTCTCCTGATGCTATTTCTATCCTAAGTCCTTTCTTGTTTCACTGTCGCCATCTTTAATAAGCACGCTCTCAAAATCACCTGTATTTGTGTTGTGAAATCTTTCCTGCATGAGGTCAAGAACCCACACACCACTGCCAGCCTGAGGCAGATCCACTCCAGTGTGGTTTTTTGTCTAGTAACAACCCTGGGGATCTAAATGGCTTTCAGGAATGGTAGCTTTTCTGGATCCTGCATCTCAAGTAAAGAACATTGTCCAGTTTTGCATACTAAGCCAAGTGAATAATCCTGTTCATCACAAGAAAGAAGCCTCAGTAGATAAACCGGCAAAAAAGAAGGTAAACACAAAACAGCAAATTATAAGGTACACAATTAAAACTAAGTTAAATAAAAGAGATATCATTTGCCTTTACAATACACTCTGGACTTGAATAATTATAGCTAATAGTCATATGACATTCAAAGATTCTCCTTAGTGCTTTTATCTATTATCTAATAGATTCCTCTTAACAACCTTTAAGGAAGATGCAGCCTTTATCATGAGCAGTTTATAGATGAGATTACTGAAGCTCAGAGAGGTTAGTCACAAGGTCACAAAGCCAGGGAGTGGAAGAGCTGCGATCTAGACCTGGACAGGCTGTGACCAACCACTGTGCTAGATACTGCCCTTCTGTTCATATTGACCCTTGGAATACCTTGCTCAGCCAACAAAGAAAAGTGGCATCAGGCTCTTTGGCGGTCTCTGTCAGAGGTTAGCAGACAGTCTGTAAGGTAAGAACCTCATCTGTACTGCCTTCGCCCACTACTTTTACTCCTGTGTTTGGCTTTTCTTCTCTTACCTTACCTCCCCTGTCTCCCCTCCTAAGGCTCCTTACAGTGTGGGTTCTTGTTGAGAGAGAGCTTCTTGAGTCTTAGAGATGCATGACCTTTTCAGATGGTTCAGTACTTTCCTCCTAGCTGATGTGAATATCAGATAATGTGTGTGGCGTGACCTGCATGTCCCATAGCTCGGTCATTCACTGAATCCTGGGCCTTGCTTCCAAGGAGAGAACTCTCCCACCTGCCAGAGAGACACAGCAACATGAGGGCTTTTTGTTCAGACACAGAGTGGCACAAAACCCACTGTTTGACCTTGGGCAAGTTACTTCCCATCTCTGAGCCTCTGTGTCCCAACCTAGAAAGCAGGGCTAACAAATGGATTCAATAATTAGAGATATTCTGGGGAATAAATGAGGACTTGTATGGCAGGTTCAGTGCTAGGTAAATGCCATAGGGGCCAATGTTGCCATTTTGAATAGAAAAAAATACTCAATAAAAAAAGAGAAAGAAAAAATACTCAATAAATATTTTTGAGTAAATTGATGAGTCAATGAGACAATCCACTTAGGTCTTAGCTTCAACTCACTCATGGAAATTCAGAGAACCTGGAAACAGAGGTTTCTCAGAAAAGACACTTTTCTTTGCAACTTAACACAGAATCCCACGGACTTTATTTTCTAAGGGTACCAGTTTTTTATCTTCACACCAGTTCTGGTATTATATTTTGTGGATTTTCCTATCTTTTTTTTTTTAAGATTTTATTTATTTATTTTTAGAGCAAGAGGAAGGGAGAGAGTAAGAGTGGGAGAGAAACATCAATGAGTGAGAGAGCATCAATTGGTTGCCCCTAGCACATGCCCCACTGGGGACCTGGCCCACAACCTGAGCATGTGTCATGACTGGGGAATCAAACCAGCGGCTTCCTGGTTTACAGGACAATGCCCAACCCACTAGCCATATCAGTCAGCGCTGTATTCTCTTTCCAAACAGGAAACACCTCCCCTTCCTACAGGATTTCTCAGACTTGCTCTTTACAGCTCCATTATTGTACTTCTTGTCTTAGCACTAGGCTGGCCAACTGGCTTAATTTGTCCAGGGTTTCACAGTTTTAGCACCAAAATCCCTGTGTCTAGGGAAACCCCTCACATCACCCTGCTTGGCACACAGACATGTTTGAACAACAAAAACTTAACATTTGGGTACCGACCATTGCATTATAAAATGTGTCACAATGACATTCCTTGCAACTGACCTTTGCCATAGAACAAGAGAAGCCTTTCTTACAGTGTCTTCCTTTAGATTTGATCACAATGGCACAAAGGTAAATATTAGAATGAATGTGTCTTATTTATGAAAAATAAATACTAATTTTTTGGTGGAAGCCAAAACTGAAATTAATATAAAATGTATGACTCATGTCCCCTCAAGATATTTCCTTTTAAGTTGGATTATTTAAATAGGAGGAAATGTGACAAAATGCTTATATGAGACAAATAACAGTGAGTTCTCATGAAAATGTAATGGTGTGGTTTCAGCTCCAAGTACATCAAAGGTTTGCTGGAAATGTGATTATGCAGTGCCCCAGAATCAGATTTTACAGCTGTGTGCCTGAAAAAAAAACATTGTAAAAACCTCTTCCATAGGAAAGAAATAGCACTTCTCGCCTAATCCTTGAAAGGCTAGTTCCTCATGTCCAAGTGGACTCCATTCTTAATGAAAATTAATTCAATATAGCACTGCTTGTCTGTGGAAGAATCTTGTTTTCTAAGGCAATCTGCCCTGGTGTTCATTTATTAGGACACCCGTCTCCACCTCAGGACACACATAGATGTCACTGGCCCACTGGTGACACTTTGTTATGTCGTGAGCCTTTCAGCTATTATCAAAGCTTATCTGTTAGAACCAGTCATTGATAAATTATTGAACTGCTTTTGAAAAGCTAAACGTAATACTGAAGCTGAGGAAGAAAAAAATGATGTTTTCAGAATGTAGCAGGTGTTCTGATAATAACTCTAAAACCCCAGATCATCAGAAAGGAATTCTCATTCATTCTAATTACTCTCCAAAGGGAAACCGTCATTACCTCAACTTGCGCCACCTTGAGACCTCCGTGCCTTCTGATGTCTTCAGTGGACAGACATGAATTATCATTGGCTGACACCAAACCAATTATTGCAAACAGGAACCGGTTATCTTTCCCCCACATTCACCCCTAGCCTGACCCTCCCTCCTTCTCCGGCCTCAGTGTAATGTGAAGGGTTCACCCTGCAGGACGGCTGCCATGACTGCCAGTGAAGGTTGCCCATAAGAATCTTTTCTGGATTTTGATCTAAAAATGTCAACATGAGGAAGACTGTGAGATTATTCTTCATTATAAACTCTATTGATTATAAGGACAAACTTAGTTTTGCCACAGCTTTTGTTAAAAAAAAGACATCACATCAAGATACAAAAGTGAAGACATTGACATTTCTTCATTTGCTCTTTCTGATCAGGTTAAAACAAAGTCAGCTATGTGTAAAAATAAAGTGCTGGAAGTAAAATGAAGACCTTCTAGTGTTAAGGGAGAGGGCTCAAGTTGGAAAACTTCATGGGTCTTAAAAGTCTGAAAATTTGTTTTTATTTAAAAAAAAATTTGAATCACTTAAATGCCCCAAGCCCAGAGTGCAGTCACTCTTCAAAAACACGCCTTCTAACAGCACCGTTTTACAGTAACCTGTGGGCTGATTTTCCTTTTAAATTTAGCATCTATTATCGACTAATTGATTTAGCTGTCTTGAAAGAAAGCCAGGAGGTTAAAAAGTATTTGACCGGCTTTTGCTTTCCCATTTCTGAAACATATTAATTTGACTTCAGTAAGCATCCCTGCTCCATGTGCAGCATTTCCAAAGCTGGAAGAAACCTAGCGATTACATTTGTCGTAGTCAAGGTTAGTGGTTATCATGCATATATTGCAAACTGAAAATTCAAATTATTTTTTTCTTCTACTTCTAGAGCTAACATGAAATGTCTTAAGCAATAAGCAAAGATGAATTTTGGGGGATAATATTAGAAACTCAATGGTGACATCTTTCATGGTGTAACTGGAAATAGTGGACATAACTTTTTCCCATGCACTCCATTTAGCAATTGTTACCCAGGAGGAAACACTACCAAGAGAGGCAAATGTGTTCTGTGGATTAATGACAGCCTGGGGATTGCCAGTGGACTGGCCTGACACCAAAATTCCATTAATCCCAACTGATCATTTTGCCCTAGGGTGTGCCGTCCAGTTTGGCTCAGACCACTATAGCTCGTGCAAATAGCCTGAAATAAACACACTGACTTACAGAATATATTCCCCTCCTGCCATTTGAATTCTGCATTCTGCACACACAAAAAATGTTTTGCTTCTGGTTCAAATATCATGCTAGTTGTTCACTCCCTGTAAAACCGGGAAAGGAAACTGTGATGTAAATTTAGAAAAATCCCTTCAGAGTTGGAACTGCCTCACCAGGATTTGAGAATCCAGTGGAAAATCTTGCTTTCACATCCTACCAAATTCAGAGCATTGCAAGAAAACAAGACTGTATTGTTATGATTTCACTTAACAAAGACCCAGTTCCCAGGATTTGATAAGTGCTGCTGGAACATAGTTCATAACCACTGGACATCAAGTTTTATGTTCTTTTTTTTTAATTTCTCTCTTCTAACTATAACATTACTTTGTTAAAACACAAATATGGCATGTATTTTTGTTTTTCCAAACCTATAGATGAGGACTCATGGTGTATTTACAAAGGGTTAGAGAGCAAGTATCCTGCAGTCATAAGCTAAGAACAGGCCCTGTCCTTGCTCAGTGAGCCCCACTGAACATTAACTGCATTGCCATGAGGTACTCTGTTACTGGGTCCTCTCTCCCACCCTCAGAGACTGTGAGCTCCTGGTGAGCTCCTGAATTCAGGTGTTGTCCCCTGTTTGTTTTTATATCATCTAGTGACAAGCCCACAGCCTGGCACATAATAGGTGCTTAATTCAAGTGTGCCGAACTAAAGTATGAGGCTAATGTGTTCAACAATGCTCTAAAAGAGAAGCTAAATGGTGACTTGAGATGTATCTTTGGTCCAATACACAGTATTCACAGCATTTATGCTTTAGAGGAAGAAAAGTTCTAGCGTTTCTTGTAGGCTACTTCTCCTCCCCTTTGGTGTTACTCTTCTCCCCTCAATGTCAACTAGTCTGTTAGGAAATAAAAGGGAAGACAAGCAGCACTGCAGGCCCCCTTTTTTGGCCCCTCCCATGCTCTTCTTATGATTAATGGGGCAAAACTATCTCAGTGAACTGGAAATAGCTGAAACCCCAACTCTCAGACCTGTAAATATGAGAGAACTTCTGTAAATTAAAATCAAATCCACCTATAGTTATAAGATGCTATTTATTTCCAAGTATTGTGATGCTAGGAAAAGGGCAGGACAATAGTAGAAAAGTCTCAGAAAATATAATAGAATTTTAGAGGAGCTGATATTTCAAGAAATTTAGATGAACGTGCAGAGTATTTTAGAGAAGAGAAGGGGGAATAAACTAGAGCTGACCAAGGCATGAGCAGACTTTTTGCACTATGGAAAACGAAGGAAGATTCAAAATGCTTACATCTGTGCTTTTGTTTTGAATGAAAATATATTTAGAATAACCCTGAGGTGGAATGCACATATGTTTTAAAGACTGCTGTACTGACATGATAGAAGAGTGCCAGTAGGAAGTTTCCTAAATATCAGTCAGTAACGGTCCACACTAGCTCACCAGACTCCATCCCAGGGCCTCCTCCCTCAGGGGCACAGACTGGACTCAGCGGTCCCACCTCAGCTGTGCAGGAGTTGAGGGGCCAGGTCCCGAGGGAGACAGAACACTGTGGGTTCCAACCCGTATTATATCTAAAATAATTCTCGAACTTCCTCGGGTAAAACATTACTTCTAAGCTACCATTCTGCAATCCTGTTCTGAAGGATATAAAATCAGTCTGGTTTCCCTATCATCATTCTCACAAATCAGCCCCTTCAAATACATTGATGTCAAAGTTCCTGTGACCCAGAGCCCAACTTCCTAAGGCAGCATCTTTGTCTTTGTGGGGAAGCTGTGAGATCAATGCCAACCAGGCCTGCTAAGCTTCTGCCTCCAGATGGGCTGAAGTAGAGCAGCCAAGCAGATATGTTTAGAGAGCAGATTATGGCATTCCACTGCATATTTTTGGCAAGCAAGGCAAAGGTTCTCTCTGGAGATGTTCCATGATACTCTTAAGGATCTAGCTTCTCAATCATAATTTCAATCACCCAGTTGTTGTCATGTATTCCCTAACAAATTTAAAAAGTAAGGAGCCTGTGCTCACATTTAATCTATTGCCTTACAAGAGAGACCACTATACAATCTGGTTAGAGATACTCTTCAGTAAGAGGCCAGCTGCAAAAAAGAAGAAATTCTTACTTTTTGTGACAGCATGGATGGACCTGGAGGTTATTATGCTAAGCGAAATAAGCCAGTCAGAGCAACACAATATCATATGATTTCACTCATATGCATAATCTAATGAACAAAATAAACTGAACAGAATAGAAACAAAAGCATAGATACATGGAACAGACTGACAGCTGTCAGTAGGAAAGTTGAAGAGATGAGCCAAACAACATATATGCACAGCCCATGGACACAGACAACAGTGTGGTGAAGGCCAGGAGAGGGGGGCAGGGCGCTGGGTGGAGGTGGGCAAAGCAGGGAAGAATGGGGGATGTCTGTAATAGTGTCAACAGTTTTAAAAAGGGTTAAAAAGAGAGGAATCTAAATCCAGGATGACAGTAAAAGAATTTCAAGCCCCAGGATAGGCAGGCCTGGAACAGATAACATGAAGGTCACAGGGAAATTCTCTATGTTTTTCAGATCCTCCTGTGTTGGTCTGAACTGCTCCTTGTAAGGTGACTCACTAACAGATTAGTGAGTGCCCACTGCCTAGGCACGGTGTTCACATACCTGGAAAGGACCCCAAAGTGAAGTGAACAAGGAGCGAATGACTTGAGGCAGTAGGAGGTTGAAAGATCTGCTAACCCAAAGTCAGCATCCTGGGAAAAAACAGTTCTCACATTCTTCTACCCATTAGCACAGCCATGAGATTATTCTAAAGGCAGGTAAAAATTGTAAAAGTTGGAGGACAACTGAGTTCCCCCATTGTCCAGTGAATTCCACTTTTTTTTAACAGTGACCTGGAAACTTCTAAGTATGTGATTAGGATGACCCTTAGAAACACACACACACTTTCACACACGGTGTTGTACCTATGAGTCCAACACCACTGGACACAGTGGGGGAAACATGATGCTTCAAAACTCCCTCTAGCTAGTAGGATCCCGTTTGAAGATAAATAAAAATTCAAGTGAAAACTATTTATTTTTTCTCATAATCACAGTAAAAAAAGACATTGACTAAGCTTTACCTTCAATCATTAAAAAACAAGCTAGCTATGAGGCTAGCTCGATATAATAGAAGCTTTAATTCAAAAGCTGTCAAGTTCAAGTACACAGTGTGACTTTGGTACAATTACCTCTTCAGCTGTTTTTATTTCTGTCCCCACTGATCTATGTGGCAACATAGTCTTTCTTGCCAAGGCAAAAGTTTTGATGTTACTATTTTTATATAGCTGACTGAAAGTGACTTTGAGGGCATTAAATGCAACCCCCCCAAAAAAAAACTACGAAACTTTAATTTTTTTAACTAAGTCCTTTGAATACCTGACATCCTTTTCCTGTACCCAAAGCTTAACTCATTTCTCTGTCCCATCTCTGACCACAAAGCTTCAGGAGGTAAGATTTTGAGAATGGGATGAGACTATCTGTTGCGCACATTTCTTAGGGGGGAAAAACACTTATAAAAGCTGAATATTTATGTTACACAATAGGAGACATGTTCAAGTACAATTGTTGTTGAAGTACAGTTGTCTCCATTCACCTCCCCCACTCCCCCAAACCCCAGCCATCCCCACCTCCCACCCCTGATCCCACCGCCCTTTGGTTTTGTCCATGTGTCCTTTATAGACGTTCCTGAAAACCCTTCCCCCTCCCCCGCCATTATCGCCTCCCACCTCCCCTCTGGTTACTGTCAGTTTGTTCTTAGTTTCAATGTTCCTCTAATCAATGGTTTAGGAGTGACTAAAGTATATAATAAAGAATCCATGAGTCCAATGGATAGAACATTTCCAGCGTGACAATGGCCCTGTAGGCCCAGAAACAATGACCTCATGGTACCTCAATTACCTCTTTAAAAACCCTGTGTCCAAATATAGTTACATTCTGAGGTAAAAGAGTTAGGGCTCAACATTTGAATTTGGAGGGACCCAGTTCAACCTGTAACAATGGATGGCCTTCAAGACTGGTTCACCAATGTTTCTGTGGCTCAGTGAACCCATGCTCTTTGCAAGGTGAGCCCACCGAGCAGAGGTGCAGTTGTGTGGTCTCTTTGGGGCTGGAAACACCAGTTCTTGGTCCATGGGATTTGCATTGTGAGCTCAGAAATGACAGTCCCCCCCAGGGATGCAGTTTTCCTTCAGTGTGTTGTCCCAGAGATTACATCTAAACTCCCTGAGTTATAATTTTATTTCAATCCTGCCTCTCTCAACTGCATCTTATATAGATTTGGGGCATTCCCAAACTCTTAAGTCATACATTTCCTCCCTCCTTATTCTCTTCCATAAATGGCCAAAATCATCCAGTGTGTTTGATTAGCTTTAACTCACAGAGGGCAACCATATTTCAAAATTCTAAAAAAACAGATTCTTTATTATATACTTTAGCCACCCCTAAACCATTGATTAGAGGAACATTGGAACTAAGAACAAACTGACAGTAACCAGAGGGAAGGTGGGAGGAGATAATGGCAGGGGAGGGGGAAGGGTTTTCAGGAACGTCTATAAAGGACACATGGACAAAACCAAAGGGTGGTGGGATCAGGGGTGGGAGGTGGGGATGGCTGGGATTTGGGGGAGTGGGGGAGGTGAATGGAGACAACTGTACTTCAACAACAATAAAAAAATAAAATTAAAATTAAAAAATAAAGAAACAGGAATTAGAATATTGCCATAAATACTTCTCATAAAGATGGTTAACATTACAAGCTTCTCTTTTTGTTTTAAATACATTGATAATCTCACATACACACCCTACACAAGAACATACACATTCACACATGCACACTTATTTTGAATAACTTGAGTACATTTAAAAACAAAAGAAACAACATGTAGACCACCAGTGGCTCCCAGCCTGCCTGGGTCGGAGTGCCCACTGTCTTGAAGGCTGAATCTGCAATGCCCTCCGCATCGCCATGGAGGTGAAGTCCCCAGTGGAGAGCTGCTTCTGGACAGGTGATCCCCGGAGAAGCAAATGGAGGCAACTTGAGGGCCACCAGATGGAGAGAAAAAAACAGAGGAAAAACTTCAAAAATAACCTACTTATGAAGCAACTGCAAACTATCCCTTCAAATCACATGAGAAAAATTAATACGGAGAAATAGCTAACACATCACAATCAGGAATGATTATTCTCCCAGCTGAAGAGAAGTGTAGGGCAGACCTGTCATTCTCCAGTTTGCTGCACATACAGTCACCAGGGGATGTTGTTAGAGGTACAGATCCCAGGGCACTGGAACAGGCACAGGGTTGCCACTGAAAATCTTGTAGCATAAGTAAGTATATGTTGAATATCGCATGGGACATAGTTCCACTAAAAATAATTATTTATTGTTTATCTAAAATTCAAATTTAACTGTTCAACCGTTTTTTTCTTTTTTGTTTTTGTTGTTGTTAAGTCTGCTCCCAGCAGAATGGAACAATCACTAGAAATGACTGAAACGTCTGAAATGACTTTAACATAAGCATGCTTATAGGCCTGAAAGAGATGAAGGAAGAAATAGCCTCCATTTAATCAAACCACAAAAATGTAAAATTAAATTGGCATTAGCCAAATACTCCCTGAAAATAATAATATATACTGACTTGAACATTAATTTTTAAAAATGTAACAAACTAGATAAAACCTTGACAGGACACAGTTAAACTTAGAAGGGATGTGGCATTAAACAATTTGCCTAATGTGCTTTACAAAGAAGTGGGAAGACAGAAAGCATGAATGAGGATTTAAGAAACATGGAAGAGACCAAAATGCTTCTTTATGCACCTAATCGGAGCTCCATGCAGAGACTGGCGGACAGAGCTGAAGGAAAGGGGCAATAACTCAGAGCTGTCCACAACTGAATAGGGACAGAAGGCTTCAGAGGAATATACACCATGCGGATAAATAAAAACAAAGAAACAAATCCACAAGTAGAATTCATATAATAGAGTAGAGGAAGGAAACAGAGCCTTAGGAGTATGAATGTTACAGGCTGAATGGTGTCCCCCTGAATTCATATGTTGAAAATTTAACTCTCAGTACCTCAAAATGTGACTGTATTTGGACAGAGAAACTTCAAAGAGGTAATTGAGGTAAAATGAAGTCATATGGGTGGGCTCTAATCCAATCTGACAGGTGTCCTTACAAGAAGAGAAAGTTGGGACACAGAGAGACACCAGGATGCAAGTGCACACAGGAAAGACCATAAGAAGACACAGGGAGAGAGGTCACAGAAGAAACCAACCCTGCTGGCACCGTGACCTTGAACTTCTATCCTCCAGAACTGTGAGAAAATGACTTTATGTCATTTGTAGCATCCTATCTGCATTACTTTTTTAAACAACCTTAGCAGATGATACAGTAAGTAACTCGTTCACTGTATAATGAGCTCCTACTTCCCTATGGGAAGGGGAATTGTTACTACCCCTCCCCCAATACACATACTTATGGGCAACCCTGGAGTAAGAACCCCTCCTAACCTCAAAGACACTAAGGCAATTTACACTATCAAAGGGAAGAGCCCCGTGTAGCTATAATCTCCTTTTTCCCCACATACAGGAAGCTAGATGAGATGGTTTTACTACACTGTATGCTGCCCAGAGTTCTGAAAAAGCAAACTAGTCTTTTCCAGGGATTAGCAGCAAAGATCAGATTTTTTCTCAAAAAGAAAGTTATAGCAGATCTGGCATCTGGGAACCAAGCAAATGAACACCTTTTGGGATCACCAGAAACCTCCACTGAGCCTTCATGATCCCCAGGGTATTGACACTGAACCAAGAAGTGAGAGCGAGGAAGCCAGTGGCAAGGGCAGAGCCTCCTTTTTGTTTGTCCAGAGACAGCTGGGAAGGGAGGAGATGCAGCCTACTCCCAAATGTAAACACCCCCCGGGGAGGGGAAGAGAGTGGGGAGACCAAAATGCAGTTGACCCTAAACAACATGGGTTTCAATGGCGCTGGTCCACTTATACTCAATATTCTAGATGTATTTTTTCTTCCTCATCAAATCCTTAACCACATTTTTTCTTGAGCTTATTTTAGTGTATGAATACAGTATATAACACATACAATATGAAAATATGTGTTAATAGATTGTTGATGTTATCAGTAAAGTTTCCTGTCAACAGTAAACTATTAGTAATTAAGTTTTGGGGGTATCAAATGATATACGTGGATTTTTTACTGCACAGGTGGTTGGCACCCTTGTGTTGTTCAAGGGTCAACTATACAGATTTAGGATGAGCTCCAAAAAAGTAGTAACCTAATTTGGGGGTTTTCTGCTCTTTAATAATTCTCCTAAGCAGGTATTTCAAACCTTTACTTCTCATAACCCTGGAACCCCCCAGAGGATGGTACACATTACTCAGAAACCAGGGCCACCAGCTGTGAGCTTCAACACACCTCTGCTTCCCTGCAAGGTTCCCTCTCCTGCCATCCTACCTGTCCCATCTCTAAGGACACTCTCCTGTTACCTGTCAACTCAGCCTAGCATCTCCTGCCTCCCCCTGGACTTGGCTTTGTTGCTGTTGCCCATCTGCCACCTTTACCATGTGTAGCTCTGTCCTTTTTGCATTTCTATAACCTACCCTCCAGTTTAGCCACCATGGCCTCACATCCTTATTTCTTCAATCTCCACATGATGAGGCTTCCTGCTTCCAGCTGTCCAAGTCATTATTACAATTTATGCAGAAATATTTTCCTGAAATCTATTTATTATTATGTTTACTTCCCTACTTAAGACTCTTCCATGAATCTTCTGTGCCATCAGGACCAAATGAGTTAGTGTAGCAGACAACGCAGGTGCCTACTCAGCCCCAGCCTGTCTCCTTCCTTTGGTCACTTGGACTCTGGAGTCCAGCCTCACTTCCCTTCCTGAAGTTTCCAAAGCTGGTCATGCTTTCTCCTGACTTGGGATTAGTCTCTGCTGCTCTCTGTCTTTGAACTGTTCTCCCAACTCACTGCCTACCTCCTCTCATCCAATCCCTACTCTTCTACCCGAAGGCTGTTTGGATGCCCCTATAAAGCTCTCCTTGCCTCCCTCCCTCCCCAGACTCAGCAGCCCTTGATTCCAGTCAGGGCCTGTCTAGGGATTCCCCCACGGCACCCCTGGCCACCCAAAGTCAGCATTATAAAGACAGGGTCTGCGAGGCTGTCTCTGCCATTAGCTTCTTTATTAGCATTCTGTTGCCACAAAGTAACCTCATATACTCACCCTCAAGTTATAATTGTTTAGTGGCTTAAAATAACACAAATATATTACTTGGCAGTTTTGGAGGTCAGAAGTCTGAATAGGTTTCACTAGGACAAAATCAAGGTGTCAGCAGGGCCACACTCCATCCAGAGACATTAGGGAAGAATCTGTTTCCTCTCTTGGTCAGCTTCTAGAGGCCAACTCATGCCTTAGCTGTGGCCCCTCCTCTTTCAAAGCAACAACACAGCATCTTCAGATTTCTCACTGACTCTGCCTCACACCCCCTTTCTCTGACTCTGACCCTCCTGACTCCCCCTTATAAGGACCCATTGTAGGGACAATGATTCTATTGTGCCCACTCATGTAATCCAGAAAATCTCCTGTAGCAAGATTCTTAGCTTAATTAATCTGCAAAGTCCCTTTGCCATCTATGAGTAACACATGGATCCAGAGTTTAGGATCTGGACACCCTGTGGGGGCCATTATTCTGCCTGCCACATCCCCCTCAAAGTCAGAAGCAGATCATATTTGTAACTGTAGCCCAGCACTGCAGTGAGCTGCAAATATTAAATAAATTAATGAAAGGGAGCACTTGAATACTCACTCTCTGGCGTATTTTTGCCGTCAGCCCACAAATGTCTTCTAATCTGCCTCATTCTAATGAGGGAGGAGGAAGGTAAGAAGGAAGGGGAGGATGTGAGAGAAGAGGAAGAATGAGGAAAAAGAAAGGTTATTTACTTGAGTCTCTCTAGAGACTATCCTTTCACTGAATCTTTTGAAAAATCATCTCAACCTTCATTCCTCAGACCACTGCATCTGACTCCCCCGATATTTTTTACCAACTCCCTTCACTACATCTGCTTAGAAGCAAATTCCCCATCATGTCCACGTTGGCTACATTTGGGTCTCCACCCCCCTGGGCCTCTCTACTCTATTTAACATGGTTGATCCCTATTCCCTAGGCTTTTTTGACTTCACTCCTTCCTTGTTCTCATTACTTTCTGATGGCACCTTCCAAAGAAATATTTTTGGTAGTAAACCGTCTCCTTACTAAAATGTGGATGTTCCTTCAGGTTCTCTCCTTAGCCCACTGGTTCTCTCTCACACTACTGACTTCCCTGGGTGACGGCATCTTTTTTCCTACTATATGAACTCCTCAATCTATGCATCTAGTTCCAATCTCTTTGCCTTTGACATAACCTAATCTAGATGTGGTAACCCATCAACTTGGCTGTACTCTGTTGGTTAGAAGTGAGTCACAAGCCACTTCATATACACACCCTTGAAAGGATGAAGAGTGTTGTTCTAGGGCATAAGAGTCACTGGAGCCCTCTTAGAATTTTGTCTATCACGCTAATCATCATATTTATCTATCCAATTGCCTCCTAGATCTCATTTGTGAAACATTTCAGGTATCAACAAATTGAATCCAAAAATAGAGCAATAGTCTTTGCCTCAAAACTTGCCCTTTCTCCTCTTTGCCAAAGCTCAGTTAGCATTAACCTAGTCAGTCAAGTCGAACAATGCAGCAGTCATCTCTGATTCCTCATTTCATCTCAACAGTCACATTCAGTCAACACCAAGTTCACTTCTTCCATCTGTACTGTGTCTGCCTTAATCAGGCAATGGTCTTCTTTTACCTGGAAAACTACAGTGGTCTTTAAGTCTTTAAGCTGGTCCCCATGCTTATTGTCTTGCCTACTCAAATTCACACTATAGTCAATGTTCTATCACAGCTGAAGTTATCTCCTTTCGCAGCTTTTTTTGAAGAACTAGAGAAATGTGACAAGGAGCATTTTCTGTAAAGATGGAATAAAACTTGCAAAGCTTTACACAGCCATGCAGGGTAGTCAAAACAGTAACTTCCAAACCAAGAGAACAAGCTCAATCAGCCTCACAACTAGGTACCAAGTTTTGAGGCCAACCTTGGATACTGACTGTCCTACCCATCTGCTCCTTATTCTATTCATCATGTATCTCCCTTAAAGTCATCAGGTTGAAAATATGGTCAGTGCCTCTGGATCATGGGTGTTTATTTTTGCAATGTTTATCAAAATAACCACAAAATTTAGGAGAACACAAATTGATGCACTGCCCTATCAGCTTGATAATCTTTCAGGAATCACTCAGCCACTTCTATCCTGTTTTTAATGGAACTATATACTTCCTACAGCTCTCCCTTAGAAAAGCTAAGAGGATTTGTGAGGAAATTTCTTCAATCCTATTAGAAAAAATAGCGTGCAGTCAACTCACCAAATTATTTTTTATATCTACTAGAAATGTTCTGATAACTTCTACATTTTGTTGAGTTTCATATTTGAACTCTACAAAATACCTTAGTGATCAAAATGCCAAATTCACCTCAGCTTTGCATTTTCTTCAGGTTAATTTCTTAAACTCTTACAGCTGTTTCCAAGAAAAGGCATGCAATGTTCTGATTTATCTCATATTTTGTTAGAATCCTTTCTTCAGAATTAATGAGCTGGATACCTTGTTCCAAAGAATGTGAAAGATACAGCCTTTAAAGAATTCTGCCACATAGTTGAATCTAAATCAGCACGTGTGTCCAGGAAAAAAATCTATCATTTCGTAAAAGCAATAAATATTCCCCTCTAGCCAAATGTATTGGTGATGGATCACAGACAAAAATTACTTTCCTATCTGTATGCAATAAAATATTTGAAGGCATTTTTATTTTCTGATTTCTCATTTCCAGTTCTGTTGAAAGACCCAGACCAGTAGACGAAAGGTTATGGGGATGTATTTGAGTTTCATGAAGAGCTACAGTCTGTGGTATCTGAGCCCACTACTCTCCCCTTGCTTCTATTTACCTGCAATAACCAGGGTGTGTCTGCTTGGACGACTGGCTTAGCCCCCTTAGCAATCATTCAGGAATCTTTCCAAGGATCTCCAGTGGCAGAAAGCTGGTACTTCAAGACCAGGTTGACAGGCAGCGTAAGAAGCCACAGGGCTGAGCGATTTCTCAACCTTCATCTGCCCTTCCAATGAATAGAGTTTGAGCTGAGAATCATAATTGAGCAATATAGAATAAACCTTTTATCTTAAACATTCTGTGCTGCTGAAAAATGATGTCAGATTATGAGCCAATTGCTATATAGTCACTCCCTGTTCCCCAAAACCCAATATACAGATGAGAAACTGAGGCTAAGAGCAGATAACTGAATTACCTGAGTTCACATATCTGGTCAGTGATGGAGCCAGGTGTGAGCCAGGTCTATCTTTTTCAGTTAGCTTTCACACCTGAGTGTGCATCAGACTCACTGAAGGGTTTTTAAAGACATAGATGCCTGACCTGGTCCCATAGTCCATGTAGCCTGACAATCTGTATGTTAATGAACTCTCCCAGTGATTATGCTGTGCCTCCAACCTGGGATGCCAGCCTCAGTAGACATGCATTTGATCAATGACTTTAGTGGGGATACTACTTTCCCAGTCTGCCTTAAGTTTTGATGGTACAGATTAGGGCTTAAACAAACATAGCCAGGCCAAGAATGACAACCTGCAGGCAACGGTATTTAACAGTATCCTCAAGACACTGCTAATCCAAGATCTGGTATATGGTAGATGTTTAATAAAGTTTGCTGAATACAATGGAAGTAAATTAGAAAAATGGCAACCTGACAATTCATCAATTTAATTATTTATATGTTCAACAGATATTTATTTCATTGAGTACTTATATGCTACATACAGTTCATATCTTCTTGAGCTTACAAACTAATGAGAGAAACAGAGTTAGTCAAATAACACCACCAAAAATGTAAAATTACATCTAAAACATAAGCAGAATTGTGATGAGCAAAGATCAATATGTTTAAAGAACTTAAGCAAACAAGAAGAGGAGTGGTGGAGGGAAATGGAGACCACTGTATTTGAATAACAGTAAAAAGAACTTAAACAAACAAAACAAAGATAAAAGAAATATTTAATATTAAAGGCATTTTTTTCCCTATGAGGATAACTATTGTGTGTGTGTGTGTGTGTGTGTGTTTTAAATGAGGACCTACTGAAGGTACAGGAATTACAATAGGATATTTATATCTCTTTCATCTCTTTCATCTGAAATGATCTTACTATCCCATTCTTTTTCTTTGGTAAGATCAAAGCCAGCTGTTTTAGGACCTGACTTATATCCTGAATTTAACTGACTATTTCCTAGTAATGTTGTTCAACTTATCTCTGTGAGTTTAATAATAGGAGGACTATTTTTTTTAAAAAACAGAAAAATCACAAATATTAGTGAGGGTGTGGAGAAGCTGAACCTTTGTGCCCGTCTAATTAGCGCATAAAATGACACAGTCACTGTGAAAAACAACATTGAGCATTTTCTCAAAAACTTAAACATAGAATCGCCATGTGATCAGCCCTTCCATTTCTGAGTTTATATCCCAAAGAAGTGAAAGCAGGGATTCAAACAGATTCTTGTACACCTATGTCTCAGCAGAACAAATCATAATAGCCAAAAGATGGAAGCAACCCACCTTTATCCGTTAATCAAATGAACATATAAATAAGTGATAAATATCATTTATTTATGATAAATAAATATCAAATGAAATATCATTCAGTCTTAAAAAGGAAGAATTCTGCCACATTATACAACATAGATAAACCCTGAAGACATTATGATAATTGAAATATCCCAGTCACAAAAGGACAAATATTACATGATTGCATTATATGAGGTGCCTAGAGTAACCAACTCTACAGAGACACGAAGTAGAATAAAGGTTATGGTCACCCAGGGCCAGGTAGAGGGGACAGTGGGGCATTACTGTTTACCAAGCACAGAGATTCGGTTGGAGATGATGAAAAAGTCCTGAATTTAGAGGGTGTGACAGTTGTACAGCAGTGTGGATATATTTAATGCTACCCAACTGTACACCTAAAAATAGCTAAGATGGTAAAATTTATGTTAATATATTTAACCATAATTAAAATTTTTAATATTTTAAGAAGAAGTCTTATTAGGCTTAAGTTATTCCCTTGTGTTGTACGAATTCATAAAACTTGGCAGATTTTCCTGTTCTTTTAACCAACTGAACAATTCTATCCACCTCCAAAATTTCTTTTTTAAGCAATTACTCTTTATAGAAAGTTCAACTGTTTTTCTTGGCTTAGATGACTGATTCTAAAACAGATAACATCCTCGAATTTTGGTTTACAAATTTGGCATCCATAAACTACTCCCATTTTGCTTTTGTTTGGTTTGGTTTTGAACTTCTTAGTGGCAAAGAGCTCTGGAAGAAAACAAAGGAAACATGCTAAGTGCTGCAGGTGATCTATGAGTGGGATAACTTGACCTTAATGAATGCTCAGTGAAGCTGGAGTCCCACCTGCAGTGGGAGTTGCTTTAATAGAAAAGCAGCTATACAAAGCCATATGTGGCATCACACATTTGCCTGTTATATAAAATTGATTCTTTTATTTTTAATGAAGCAATAATGCAATTAATGTTTAGGGAGCGTCATTATATTCTTCCCACATTTGACATTTTCCTGCAGAAACAGTCAAATTCTGTAGACATGCCGAAATCTCCTACTCATTAAGTACTACATTTTTAATAGTCTAAATAATTTACATTTATAACCCCTGAAAATTCTACTTCGTCTATTTTGCCAGCAGAAGACAATCACAAGCCCATTAGTTTTCCTCCTGAAAACCCAACAATTTTGGCTTTAGTGAAAAAGCAATCCCTTATCCTTGTTTAGTTTGCTTTTTAAAATCAGGCCTTGCTCCAAAACATAGGCACCATGGGGTTTAGTTAGGAAAACTGCCAAAATAATCACGCTTGTCTTTCCTCTGTGTCCCTGAATAAGCTTGTCAGGGATGCTCGTGCAAAGCTCTGTGCACAGCTCTTTCACCCACGACCAGGTCATGCTGAGCAAACCCAGAAGGAGTGTGACACTGTAAAAAGAGCACCAGCTTTGCAGCTGGGAAACTGGAATTGAAATCCCCAACTCACAGTGAAATCTTGAGAAATTGCTTAATCATTCTTGGACTCAGTTTTCTTATTTGACAAACGGACCAGTATCTCCCACCCAGCAGGATGATTGTAAGGATTAAAAAAGATATCTTATGTGGAAATGTAACTGGAAAAGACACCGGTGTTCAGCTGCCTGTCACTACCAAATCCAATAAGCAATAACAGCGACTGAATCTTTTATGGGCGCTTAATTCAGATGGCCAGTGATCCGAGAAGATGGCGGGTTCATACCCTAACAGACCATCTTCCCCTTTCTTTCCAGGCCAGATCTTTTACATGGGGGTTGGGGGAGGACAAAACAAGGTGTCAGCAAAAGCCTTGAAGTTCAACAGCTGTCTCCAAGGGGAGGGGGGTGGTACTGTTACAGAACAAACAAGCGGGGCATGGGACAATATACTATTATTGAAAGAAGCCCCCGGGTCCGTTATGTCCGCCGCCTGAGGAAAGATGTCTCTCAATGCCAGAGATTCGTGAAAAGGAAAGGAAATGTTTATTTAATGCTATACAAACTTAAAGTAGTGACCTAATGTCTTTATCAAAAATCCTAAAGTCCCTTAAAACACCCACAGACAGACACAGTCCTTCCTTCCTTCCCCCTTTGCCCAGTCCAGAGTATCATATCTCAGGAAAGGAAATAGAACTCCATGGCTCAGGCAGTCCTCTGGTTATTCCCAGTTAGTCTCCATCTCGACTGGGAGACCTCCGTGGGTTCCCGGCACCCTCAGCTGAGTCGCCGGGATCTCTGCTAAAACCAGGTGGTGGTTCCCCCTTCTAAAGCTGCGGGAGTCTCCACTCTGTCAAGGCCACGTGGTTTCTCCCTCAGGGCCGTGGGAGTCTTCACTCTGCTAAAGCTGTGTGGTTCTCTCCCTCCAATGGCTGCTGCATCTCAGTTTAAATCCCCACACCAATCTTCCTCTGCAGCCCCATTTCTGACTCCTCCCACACTCGGCCTCACATGCCAGAACTCATACCCTTCCAGCTTTACTGGACTTTCATCATGAGTCTGGGCAGGTGTGGCCCCATGTCCTGGAGCCAATCTTCTCCAAGCTCCCACCCAGGAGCTGTAGCTCAGGGGCGGGGGGGCCTGCCCCCAGTCACATCTTGGTGGGGAAGTTACTTCCATTCCCCTGGCTCAGAGCATGGCCACAGCTATTTAACATATCTAAGCGACCAGCCAAAGGCTATAGATATGTTAAATGACCACACCAGAGGTTAGCTGCAAGGCTGTTGCTATGCAAAACAGCTCCCAATGGCCCTGCTCCATTTGTCCCTTCCCCCAACCCACACCTGGGGAGTGGGAGTGAGGACATCCAAAAATCCTCTGGACACCTTGAGTTCTGGACCCCATTTTAAATGCCCATTTGGGGTCCACCCTCTTGGCTGTACCCTGTAACAGTCCTTGCTTCTTCCTGGTACAGATGTGCCCAGGTGGTAATCTCTAGCCAATGCCCCAGGAGGTCAGCTGCTTTTTCTCAGGTGCCAGGATGGGCCTTATCTGTAGTTTCTGAAACAAAATCTTAACATACACATTACTTGCTAGGTTTATGGCTATTTACCTTAAGCTAAAATTTTCCAAGTGTTAAGCCCCCTATCAGAAACACCAAGAGCATAACAGTTGTTTAATAAATATTAGTTGAATCTTTCTGTAGAGCTTATTTAAGCCACCATTAGATCAATCAATTTGCATTTATGATAAACTGTACTGTGTGCCTAACTTTGTGCTAAGGATTAAACTTTTGATGGAGGGGAGCTAACCATCTATTATGAGGAATCAATGAAAATAATATCCAAGGATGTTAAGAAAATGAGATGTAAGATAATCCACGTTGAGTTCAGTGAGACAGGCTCTGAATGCCAAAGCAGCTCACTATGGCTTCTCCTGCCCTTGGGGCTTCTTGGTGGAAGGTGGGACTGAGGATGGCCGGCCTTCTAGGATGACTGGGGTTTGGAGTGTCAAAGAAAAGAATATAAGGCACTAAGTGTAGTAACTAAAACAATAAACCCTTAAAAACAAGATCTCTTTGACCCATCACAGCATTAGCCATAAACATAAATGTTCTCATTATGACCAAATTTGCCTTTTATTTGATCTGGAAAGAAAGATTTGAACATGCTCTGCCACCTCTACCAACCATTGCTGTCCTACAAAAGATACAATAATCCTGAGCTCTCCTCTTTGTTCTTTAGATTTTCTTTTCTTTTGTTTTTTGTTTTTTTTATGAAGAGGATAATGGATTCAGAGTTGCATTTGGGTTCAAGTCCTGATATTGTTCTTCCTCTAGGGCTTCAGGAAATGCGCTTACCCTTCCTTCCTCACAGTAACTTTCCTCGCTGGCCATTGACCAGGATCTGGTGGCACAGGTGCTGCTGTCATGAATCTGGCTGGGACTCCTGGGCTTTCCATATCTCAGATCAGCTGACCCATCATCATGACCTCTTTTCTTAATGACAATAGGCCCCTGACCTTTAGATGACCAGAGAAATATGGTCCCATTACAAATGCTACGGATAAGGTTAGACTTAGCAAAATTATTGGACAGGTTTACCTTATTCTTCTGGAGTTTTTTTTTCTTCTTAATGAGGTTCAAAATAAATAATTGAAAAGAAAGTCAAAGAAAAGATTGTAATTTAGTAAATTTCACCATGATTGGATGTAGCTAATAATATCTTGAAAACATTTTCTAACTCCAAAATCTTATTGCCAATATATGTTGCCGAATGTTAAATTACAATTCCCAACAAGAAACACATATATAATTCCAAATATCAGACCTATAGTGGTCAATAGTGATGAAAACAAAAATCTTCCAATCCACTAGTGTGGGAGGCCACTCTGCATGGTGTGGGCGCGGCTCCCACTGGGAGATGCACAGGACCCATGCCCGCGGATAGGTTTTCCTGTGGGGAATCAGGCCTGCAATGTACCTAGGCTGCTATGAGTCTTGCTTTTTACAAAAACTCCCTCACCCTGAATTGAGGACATGTACTGCAAAGCAACTTCCTAAAATCCATGCTAAATCTTCCAAGGATGAATGTAACCAGTCCAACTTTTGCCTTTTCATTTGCAAGTATCCCTCTTCTGTGATGTAATTACCAGCATCCTCTCCTTTGTTTTCTGTAAAAGGTAACCACCTTAAGCGAGCCTGTGCAGAGTTAATGAGGACCTTCTTGTAATGTGCCCAGTAAGAAAATAAAAGCTCTTTGGAGCAATGGCCAAAGTTTTTGCTCCCCTTGAGAGAAAAGCCGTGCCGTCCCTTTTCCTCCACCAGATTCGCTAATCCGTGTGAATTTGTCTCATATTTCATCTGTAATGACTCGGACCCCACAAGCCGGGGTCCGTATCAACTAGTAATTAAATAAGTGAAATAATAAGTTTCATTTTGTCTATTGAATCAACAAACTTAAAAAAATGATTGTAACGCTGGCATAATTGTGGATTCTGTAATGTCCCGTACAAAATTAATGAAAAGCAGATCAGTATATCTTTCTGAAGGACAATAAGGCAACATTTTCATTAATGTACCAACCTTTGGACTCAGAAATACCATTTCATGAAACTTGTTCTAAGTAAATAATTTGAAAACAACTCAAAAATGGATGTGCAAAGATATTCATAGCAAAGTTTTTAGAGTAATAAAAAATTTTTTGAAGATTTTATTTATCTATTTTTAGAGAGAGAAGGGGTGGGGAGAGAGAGAGAGAGAGAGAGATCAATGTGCGGTTGCTGGGGGTTATGGCCTGCAACCCATGTACCCTGGCTGGGAATCGAACCTGGGACACTTTGGTTCCCAGTCCGCGCTCAATCCACTGAGCTACGCCAGCCAGGGCTAGAGTAATAAAATTTTTAAACAAATTAAATATTTAAAAATAGAAAATAGAGTAAATATATAGATAACATCTCTGTGTCAAATTGACAGGGGCTTAAGACTTGGGAAAATTTAGCTTAAGGTAAATAGTCATAAATCTAGCAAGTAATGTGTATGTTAAGTTTTTGTTTCAGTAACTACAGATAAGGCCTATCTTGGCACCTAAGAGTAAGCAGATGACCTCTTGGAGACGTCTGTACCAGGAAGAAGCAAGCGACTACCCTTCCCCCTTGGAGGCAACTGTTGAATTTCAAAGGCTTTCACTGACACCTCGTTTGCCCTCCCCCAACCCCCTTATAAAAGATCTGGCTGGGAAAGAGAGAGGAAGATGGTTTGTTAGGGTATGAACCCGCCATCTTCTCAGATCGCCAGCCATCTGAATAAAGCGCCTATAAAAGATTCAATCACTGTCATTGCTTATTGAATTTGGTAGTGACAGGCAGCCCGAACACCGGTGTCTTTACTGGTTACAAAATGATGCACCATCTAGTCATTAAAAATGACAACATTTGTGCACTTTTTTTTGTCATAAAATTTTGTGGAATATACTAATATTGCAGTGATAATGTTATTAACTCCTCAATATTTACATCATTTCTCATTTGCTATCCATTCCCATTTATAAAGAGAAGGTCATCCTTGCCTGCTCTGTGCCTCCCTCCTCAGCCCGCAAAGAAGTGCTCTACATGTGCAGCAAGCCAAAGCAGACTTTGGAGAAGGGTAAGTTAGTAAGAGGGCCAGACCACAGAGGCAGAGCATGAGGGGCAGAACTTCTCTGAGAAAACAAGTTGATCTACATTAAAAGGTAGAAAGAGGGATGGGCAAAGCAGCTCTGGGAATGAAGGAGACAGTGGGAATTTAACATGGAAGTTTTCTTCAGCAGCTCTGGGTGTAATACACACACACATACATACATACATATAAGAGGATGGCTGTGGGTTGTGTATTAGATTCCCCTTGATGCCCATCAAGAAACACAAGGACAGAATGGAATGCTACTTTGGATTCATAGATTCTGTGTCTTTAAGGCAACTCTAAAAAAATGACATGGACTACTTGGATTTATTTAAATATGGAAATATAAAAGTATTACATTATTTGAGAGAGTCTAGAAAGCAGCTTGCAAAGACATACACTACTTTTATACAGTCATGTTTTTGCATAAGCAAAATTTTAAAAGGACAAAGTTAAAATTATATAGTAGTAATATCTGAGTAGTGGAATTTCAGTGATTTTCTGTTTATGTGAATGTTCTATTTTTTTCCAATAAACATATTATTTTTTTCAACCAAAGGGGGAGGAAAATAACACATAATTCAGCCTAGAAGCCTGGGAACAAAGGCTCAGCCTCTTTCCCACACGTGTCCCAGTTCCTGTTTGATTCCCATTTGCAAGGCCACCACTGTTGGGTTGGACAGGATTTGAAAAGGTTAACGCCCATGGCAGGCACCAAACAAAGAAAACTGCAAGCTAAGCAACCACCAAAATCTTCCTGGCAACAAGTGCCTAAGTGATCAGCCATTCTCAGTCTGCCACGGAGACTACAGCGCCCAATCCGCCTAAGACATGACAAGCCTACCCCACCCAGATGTATAAAAATTCCCCCCCCCCCCCCCCCCGCTCTACCCCGGGCACAACTTCTCTGGCCCCCTTACTCTGGACCAGAGAATCTTGCCCGGAAGCGCAACCGCAATAAAATCCTGCTTTTGCCCCCTTTGTGGCTGATTTGACTTTCTTCCCCAGTGGAAAAATCTTACATTTTGGTGGCAAAACCCGGGAAGAGTTGTTGTCCGCTGGGGCCACTCCCCTCCATCTCCCCAAGGAAAGCCTCTGCGACTGCTCCACCAGTTCGGACAGCCAGGGTGAGTGTCCCTCTTCCCTTCTTCCCTTCTTCCCTGACTCTATTCTGATTCCGGCCCCTGTCTGAAAATCGCAGCTGCATCGGGGTAACCCAATCTTTGGAGATACTGCTCCCCTGGAGAGACTGCTCTCCGCTTCTCGGGGTAACCAGCTGCCTGTGGAGATGTCCCAGGCACCGAACCCCAGCCTGCCTGAAAGGTTGGTGGATCTGTGGGACACCCATTTTTCAATCCCCAATCACCATAGGGCCAGGGAATATGGGAGGACAGGAATCCAAAATAGACCCCAAGACGCCCTTAGGGTGTCTCCTGAAAATTTGCCTGTAATTGACCCAGGTCTGAAATGAAAGCGGTTAATCTTCCTGTCCACCACGGCCTGGCGGTTATATCCTTTAGATAACCGAGAGACCTGGCCTCCTAATGGGACTTTTGATTTCGCTACCCTTACTAATCTAGAAAGTTTCTGCAAACGAACTGGCAAATGGTCTGAGGTCCCCTATATCCAGGGTTTCTGGGCTCTGCACACCCATTCTGATCTCTGTACCACATGCTCCACAACCCAGGTCCTCTTGGCCAGGAGCACCCCCGAACCTTCATGCCCCTCTAAACCTTCCACTCCCCACCTCTCTTCTTTTACTGATCCACCCGAAGACCTCTCCTCTCTGCCTCCTTACCACCCCCCTCCTTCCGAATGCCTTGCCCCTGCACTACCACCCACCAGAGCTCTCCCTCCGGATGATGCCTTATCCTCTCGGGTTAGTGCGCATGTGCGCTCCCGTTGGGCTCTGGCACCCCCAAACTCCCTCCTCTGCCCACTCTGGGAAGTCGCAAGGGCAGAAGGAGTCGTCCGGGTTCATGTACCTTTTTCTCTGTCTGACCTCTCCTCTATTGAAAAGCGTCTAGGTTCCTTTCCCACCAACCCTACAGGTTTCGTCAAAGAATTTCAGTATTTGGTCCAGGCCTATGATCTTACACGGCATGACTTACACATCATTCTCACATCTACCCTAACCCAATGAGCGCAGCCGTGTTCGAACAGCGGCTAGGGCACACACCAATCAGGTTCATGCTACCAACCCCCTCATGCCTGTTGGGGCAGATGGGATCCCAAAGCAGACCCCAGGTGGGATTACCAGACAGGACAGGTGGTCAGATGGTGCCCTGACTAAATGGTTGAGTGCCTGTTAGCAGGAATGCAACAGTCGGCTCAGAAGGTAGTTAACTATGACATACTCAGAGAAACTACCCAAGGCCTGGAAGAGAACCCAGTCCTGTTCCTTAACTGCCTCACTGAGGCTATGGTTCTCCATAGATCCTACATCCAATGCAGGGGCCACTGTGCTGGCCACCCACTTTATCTCTCAGTCAGCCCCAGACATTTGGAAAAAAACTAAAAAAGGCAGAGGATGGTCCTCAAATCCCCATCCGAGATCTGGTAAACACGGCATTTAAAGTTTTTAACAACTGGGACGAAAAGGCTGAGGCTGCTCTCCAAGCACTCCTGCAGCAGAAGGTAGCCCTGGAGACCCAGACTATAGTAGCAGCCCTGAGGCCGGCTGAAGACCCAGGATGTCACAACCCAGGGGCCAAGCCCAGGGGCCAAGTCAAAATCCGGGCCACCAAAAGGAAAGCCGCCAGGAGCCTGCTTCAATGTGGTAAGGAAGGACACTGGGCCTGCCAATGTGCAAACCCTCAACTGCCCACCAAACCGTGCTCCGACTGCCATTGGCTCAGCCATTGGAAAGATGCCTATCCCCTTAAAGGCTTGTTCCTGGCCCCTCTGCACAGGGGACCAGCTGGCCAAGGTGAGGACTCCTCTCTGGCCTTAGAGCTCCTTGGCTTCATGGACGACTGACATGGCCTGGACTTGAAGACCCCCATCACCCTCACCGAGCCCAGAGTAACGCTACAGGTAGCAGGTAAGTCCATCTCATTCCCAGTGGCCACAGGGGCTACCTATTCAGTCTTGCCGTCACATTCCGGCCCCCTTACCCCTTCCCAGATCTCGGTCATAGGGGTTGACGGAACTCCATCACGCCCCCTTCGTACCTTTCCTTTAAACTGCAGCCTTGATAATGTCCCCTTCACACACTCCGTCTTGGTCATACCCTCTTACCCCATTCCACTCCTAGGAAGAGACATCTTGCAGCTCCTAGGGGCCTCCTTACAGATCACAGTGAGCCTAAACCCCTCCTCTCACCTTCTCCTTCCTCTGCTCGAAGACCCTACCCCATTAACCCAAACTCCAATCTCACCCACCCTAGTCAACCCTCAGGTATGGGACACCTCCAAGCCTGTTGTGGCCTCTCACCACACCCCAGTCACCATCACGCTGAAAAACCCTGCCATTTTCCCTTCTAGACCCCAGTTCCTAATCTCTGAAACCCATCATAAAGGTCTCAAACCTATCATCTCCCCTCTTATGGGGCAGGGACTTTTAATTCCGGCTAACTCCCTGTGTAACGCCCCAATTCTTCCAGTTCAGAAACCATCAGAAGCATACTGGTTAGTCCAAGACCTAAGTCTCATTAATGAAGCAGTAGTCCCTATCAACCCGGTGGTCCCAAACCCCTACACTTTCCTCTCCCGCATCCCGCTTACCACCACCCATTTCTCTGTTCTAGACCTCAAAGATGCCTTCTTCACTATCCCCTCCACCAGGATTCATATTTTCTTTTTGCCTTTACCTGGACTGACCCTGACACCAACCTCTCACAACTGACATGGACAGTCCTTCCCCAAGGCTTTAGAGACAGCCCCCATCTCTTTGGGCAGGCTCTTGCTCTGGATCTTGCCGCCTGTGACTTAGGCTCAAGCACTGTCCTCCAGTATGTAGATGACCTCCTCCTGTGCAGTCCCTCGTTACAAGAGTCTCAACAACACACAGCCCTCCTCCTTAACTTTTTAGCAGACAAAGGATATTGGGTTTCCCCCACCAAGGCTCAGATTTCCACACAGACCGTCACTTATTTAGGTCTGTCCATAACCCCTACCACATGGAGTCTCACTGCAGACCGCACTTGCCTCCTCCATGAGCTCCAACCCCCCACCAATGGAGATCAGATTCTCTCCTTATTGAGATTAGTGGGGTTCTTCAGACACTGGGTTCCTGGCTTTGCCCTCTTGGCCAAGCCCCTGTACGATGCTGCAAAAGAAACTCCTGTGGGACCCCTGACTTCTCCCAAGCTGGTAGAGAAAGCCTTCACCACGTTACGGGACACACTCCTGCAAGCCCCCTCTCTAAGCCTTCCCAATCCCACCCATTTCACCTTTTCTCCAACGAACTCCAAGGCATAGCAATTGGTGTCCTGGCCCAACCTGTTGGCCCCTCCTACCGTCCGGTTGCTTACCTCTCCAAGCAGCTGGATCCAGCCTTACGGGGGTGGCAGCCATGTCTCCGTGCCCTGGGTAGTGCCACAGAGTTAGGCAAGGAGGCCCTCAAGCTGACTCTCTGCCAGCCGGTGGTCATTTTCTTGCCCCACCGCCTTACTGATCTGCTCTCACACCAGGCTCTCTCACTACTGAGCCCTTCACGCCTCCAAAAGCTGCACCTTCTGTTTCTAGAGAGTACCGCTTTATCTCTTCACCTCTCCCCTTGGCTCAACCCAGTCACCCTCTTACCAGTGCCTACCATCAATCCTGAACCCACTCACTCTTGTCCCGAAGTTCTTGACTTTCTCGGGCAGCCCCTAGACAGGATGTCTGACATTCCACTCCCCAATGCTGACCTCACTCTGTTCATTGATGGCAGTTCTGTGGTGGGGGCCAGTGGAGGGCGGCCTACACAGTGGCCACTCTTGCTTCCACCCTAGAAGCACAACCGCTGCCTGAGGGTACCACCTCACAAAAAGTAGAACTCATTACTTTCATCCAAGCTCTCTCTCTAGCAAGAAACAAGCGAGTAACCATCTATACAGACTCCAAATACACCTTTTTTATTGTTCACAGTCACTCTACTCTCTGGAAGGAACGTGGGTTTCTCACATCTAAAGGCTCTCCCATCATTAATGCAACTCTAATCTCTGAACTCCTCCAAGCTTTAAAATTATCTGCAGAAGTAGCTGTTGTTCACTGTAAGGGGCATCAAACCTCACGAGACCCCTGTCTCCCAGGTCAATGCCTGGGCTGATGCTGCAGCATGAAAACTGACCACTGGAGCTTCTCCCTCTCGCATACTCTTCCTGTCCACCCCTGTACCTCCTTCCTATACTCCTCAGGAATACTCTTCCCTGTATGCCTGGGGTGGCCGCATTGGCAGTGGAGGTTAAATCTTCCTCAATGGAAAAATTGCCATTCCCCAGCAGCAGGCTGTTTCCCTCCCCTCAGAAATCCACCAGTCACTGCACATTGGCCCCAAGGCTCGGTTCAAGTTCCTAGATCCCCTCTTCTCCTTCCCAGATCTTCTACAGTCCATCAAGCAGGTGCATACTGAATGCTGAGTCTGCTCTAAAACATCAACCCAGGGAGGCCTTAAATCCCAGTTTCCAACTCACCAGATGAGAGGACATCTTCCTGGCCAGGACTGGCAAATCAACTTCACTCACATGCCTCCACACAAGAAATACCATTATCTCTTAACCTTTGTTGATACCTTTTCAGGCTGGATAGAAGCCTACCCTACCACTCAGGAAACAGCTGACACAGTGGTTGCTCTCCTCATCGAGCACATTGTCCCGCGCTTCGGGTTGCCTGCCTCCATCCAGTCAGACAATGGCCCTGCCTTCATCTCCCAGGTTGTGCAACAAGTTTCCACCTCACTGGGCATCACCTGGAAGCTTCACATCCCATACCATCTTCAGTCATCGGGTAACGTTGAACATGCCAATGGGATTCTCAAGTCACACCTAACCAAACTTACCCTAGAAACAAAAAAACTCTTGGCCTACACTCCTCCCATTAGTCCTAGCTAGAATCAGAGCCGCCCCCAGGGAGCTGTCAGGATTGAGCCCATTCGAACTCTTACGGCAGGCCTTTTCTAATCAACAATAATTTACCAGTTTCTCCTCCACCTCTGGCCTCCTACCTGCCCTACCTTTCCCTCCTAAGACATCTCCTTAGAGAACATGCTGACCTAACCCTCCTGCCAGTAGGAGGACCACAAGGGGCAGACCACACAATTCCTCTCCAACCAGGGGACCAGGTATTACTCAGGGAGCTGAAGCCCGGACCACTCCTGCCTAAGTGGACGGGACCCAATACGGTAATACTCACCACCCCTACAGCAGCCAAGCTTTTAGGCCTTCCCTCTTGGGTTCATGTCTCCCGCCTTAAGCTAGCCCCGGCTAGCAGCGAGTGGTCGGCCAAAATCCTGGGAGACGCCAGGATCTGTTTCACCCGGAACCCAGCTTCCCACCATGATTCCCCTTTGGGCCACCCTTCCCCTCCTTCCTCTCCTTAACCAGAGGATACTAGCCAGCCCACGGCCTAAACTAGAAAAGGCTCTTGATGCCTCATTTACCTTGTTGGCCTCTCTGCAGAGACAGGAGCAGTGCTGCTTCTACGTAAACGAGAGAGGCCTAGTGGAAAAAAGCATCAACGCCTTACAAAATCTATGCGACAAACTCCACCGGGAAAATTCCCCAACTGTATTATCCCCGTGGTGGAAAAACCTCCTTTCCACCTGGTTGGCCCCAATTCTGGGGCCCCTTCTGATCATAGGCATACTACTAATGCTTGGTCCCTGTTTTTTAAAGTTTTTACAGGCACGAATTCATGAAGTCTCCCGGGTAGCGTTCAATCAAATGCTCCTTCACCCCTACCCTCCTATCCACCGACCTCTGAGCCCCAATCCCCTCGATGCTCCCAGGTCAGCAGGAAGTAGCCAGAAAGAAACATCACCTCATATCACAACAAAGGGGTCAGAATGTTGGGTTGGACAGGATATGAAAAGGTTAACGCCCATGGCAGGCACCAAAGAAAACTTCAAGCTAAGCAACCGCCAAAATCTTCCCCGCAACAAGTGCCTAAGTGGTCAGCCATTCTCAGTCTGCCATGGAGACTACAGCGCCCAATCCGCCTAACACATGACAAGCCTACCCCACCCAGATGTATAAAAAATCCCTCCCGCTCTACCCCGGGCACGACTTCTCTGCCCCCCCCTTACTCTGGACCAGAGAATCTCGCCCAGAAGCGCAACCCCAATAAAATCCTGCTTTTGCCCCCCTTGTGGCTGATTTGACTTTCTTCCTCGGTGGAAAAATCTTACAACCACACTCGAGCATGAATTTGGAATTCAAGGCAGCTCCATCTCTGGTGCTCTCTGGGCAGTAACTTGCCTACAAGCTAGTTTTGCAGAAAAACTAGCTTAGTTACAGGCTACCCACTGAACCAGGTGCTGAGGCCACCTGCGTAAATCTCCACACGAAAGCTAAATGCAGGCCCAAAATAAATGAAGTACAGTGAGAAGACTAGCGCGGTGATTTTCAACTGGTGTGCCACAAGAATTTTTTTTTTTAAATACAACACCTGACTGTTTAGTCAGGGATACTGAACTCCTTTCTCTTAGATTGTGAAATTAAAAAAATAAATAAATGATGACAGCTAAGACAACAACAGCCATCCGGTGTGAATGAATCAAAATTATTCCTAATTTTTGTCAGATGAGCAAAAAATATATTTTTGGAGTGCCACAGAATTTTAGCAATTAATTTATGTGTGCCGTGAGGTAAAAAAGGGTGAAAATCGCCAGACTAGTGGACCAAATGTATTATTCACTGTAAGAAGAGCTACTCAAGACACCACAATTTGCAGTGGTGTGAGGGGAGAGCAAAAGACAGAAAACTACTAGAATACCCCTTGGGGATCTTTAACTCAAACTACAAAAAAATAAAATTTCAAAAAATGTAGTATAGTAGGTATATATATATCCTTTGTATATAATTTTATGTTTATACATACATAGTGCTATCTGAGGGGAAATCAATAAAATGCAAGTTAATATCTTTTCCTGAGCTAATCTGAGATTTTTAACAATCATATCGCCCTCTTCATTGACTGGCAAGAAATAGTTATGAGTATATTTACAGAAAAAGATTTACATAATTGGGTGAAAGCAGAGTCTGATGTGTTTTATGACTCCTGACCTGGAAAGGTAAAGCTCAGGGGAAATAATGATGGTTATTATTCCCATTACAGACTTCTGAAATGGCAAACCTAGATTCTCCAGCTCTCCTGCTAGGTGGGTGCTTCTAACAAGCATCGTTTTGCCTGCCAAGGGCATCATTCTAATGTTATCTGTGAGTGCCAGCCTTACCCACTCCCAGTCAGCACTGCTCATCAAGAATCCATCTTGGCCCCCAGTTACAGACCTGAACACTAACTAGCTAAGCCATTATAACAGTGAAGCCTGCGCATGAATTAAGGTGACAAAGTCCAGAGCTGGCAAGAGATTCCAGACACACAGGCTCTCTGCTCCACAAGATGACACAGGGGTCCAGGTTGTTTTTACCTTGCTATTTCCTCACAGCATGATGTACAAAGTATCATGATTGATTACAAAGTATTAGAATGATTAGTATCATTCTAAATTCGTAGGAAAGAACTTAGTGCATTATATATAATGAATGCCTTAATTCATTATCTATCCTTTCCTGGAACCCCCGGTTGAGAGAGGCTTCTGTAATATGTCTGCACAGATGAAGCAGATGCAACTAGCACTGTATCTGCATTTCAGCATATGGAAAAGGGACAGAGCAAGCAGAAGACAAGTGATGGTTTAAAGCACAGGTGGCAAACACAAGTCCCATGGGCCGAATCCGGCCCTCCACCTTGTTTTATCCAGCCTGGCACTGTTTCTACCCGGTGGCAGCACTGAGGTCCTGGCCCCTAGTTAAGGAGTAGTTACATTCATACAGTCCTAAAATTACATTTGGCCCCTTGAAGGCAACCATGAAGCTGATGTGGCCTCCAGTGAAAATAAGTGTAACACCCCTGATTTACAGTGAAGCAGAAGTTGCACATGTCACTTCCACTCACATTGCATTGTTGAGGAATTGGCTATGCTTATCTTCAATGGAAACTGAGAAACATGTTCTCTAGCTAGTTGATCATGTGCCCAGATAAAACTGATAATAATAGTATTTCTATAAAAACGAAGAGGAAAAATATATTGGGTAATAAATAGCAGTGTCTGCTTCAGGCATGGTCACCTAAGAAGCAATCAACAAACACATTCACTCTTGTGCTCATACACACACACTTGAGTTGAGATAGCGCCTGTTCTCCTGTATAGGAGACCATTCTGAGTGGCGTGGGCCCAGCTCCCACTGGGAGATGCACAGGACCCACGCACACAGATAGGTCCTCCCATGGGGAATCAGGCCTGCAATGTGCCTAGGCCGCTTTGAGTCTTGCTTTTGCTAAAAACTCCCTCACCCTGATTTGCAGCAAACATTTACTGCAAAGTAACTTCCTAAAATCCATGTTAAACCTTCCAAAGACAAGTGTAACCAGTCAACTACTTTTCCTTTTTCATTTGCAAATATCCTTCTTCTGTGATGTGATTAGCAGCATTGACTCCTTTGTTTTCTGTAAAAGGTAACCACCTAAGGAGAGCCTGTGCATAGTAAATGAGGACCATCATGTAATGTGCCCAGGATAAAAATAAAGGCCTGTCATGGCAGAGGCCGTAGTGTTTTGCTCCCCTTGAGAGCAAAGTCGCCCACTCTTTTCCTCCACAGGACTCAGTAGTCCGTGTGAATGTCTTTCCCCCATCCACACTGTCTCAGACCCCAAGAGCCAGGGTCCGCATCACTCCTGGAGCTCAACTCCAGTAGGAGCAGGGGAAACAAGGAAAACAAATAAACCTGATGACATCCTTCAAGCCCCCAGGTCTAACTGTCCCTAAACTGCCACTGGGCTTTTAAAATACATGAGCAAATACATTCTACACTTGATCTTAGCCAAAAGGCCGAGAAGCGATCAAATACATTCTTTTTCATACATTCGATTTCAGTTGAGCTGACATCTTTTGCAACAAAATGTGTCCCGACTAAAGAACAAAATCTCTGTAGGCTGATACAAAACTGTGATGAGGTTTTTATTATCACTGATAATACAAATCCCAACCAGCTTTTATCAGAAGTTTATTATGAGTTAGGCAGAGTACAAAGAAGCTTTCAAACATCTTTTTAAAACTGTATCACAACACCGTATCACCCACATAACATGTTTCACAATCTCCACTTCTTTATGTAATTTGTTACCTGATTGGTATTTAATAAAAGCTAAATTCTACAATGACAGAGACCTTGTCCATATCCCCAGGGTCTAATATAGTGCTGGCGCATGGTATTTGCTTAATAAATATTTGCCGAATGAATGAATGAATGAATTCAGAACTCTAAAGTCTACACTCCTAATTATTACAAAATGTTCCCTTTTTAAGATAGTAAAAATTATTGTATATTTGAAAGATTTGTCCAGATTTATATTTTGTCCAGTCTGCTCATCTAGTGGATAAAGAAACAGAAATGCAAAGGAGTTATATAATTCTGTCTAGGTCACAAAACAACCCCCTAAAGCAATCTCTGTTGAAGTGGTTGCATAAATTTTTTTTGAGTCTTATGACTGGCCCAAATCATCACAGGAAACTAGCAAATCTATTGAAACAAACCCAATGTTTTCTTTTTTTTATTTTACTGATTTTTAATTTTCTTTACAATTTTTATTGTTATTCTATTACGGTTGTCCCGGTATTTCCCCCTTCATTCTCTGCCCAGCCCACTTCTCATTCCCACAGTCAGTACCCACACTGTTTGTTGTCCATGTCCATGGGTCATTCATATATGTTCTCTGTCTAGTCCCTTCCCTTTCTTTCCACCATGATCCCCCTCCCTGCACCCCTCTGACAGCTGTCAGTCTGTCACATGTTTCCATGTCTCTGATTCCATTTGGATCATTATATTCCTCTCATAAGTGAGATCATATGGTATTTTTCTTTCACCAAGTGGTTTATTCCACTTAGCGTATTCCCTAGTTCCATCCATGCTGTTGCAAAAGGTAGGAGTTACTTCTTTCTCCCTGCTGCGTAATATTCCATTGTGTAAATGCACCAGTTTTTTAATCCACCCATTTACTGATGGGCAGTTAGGCTGTTTCCAGCACTTGGCTATTGTAAATAGAACTGTTATGAACATTGGGGGGTGCATAAGTTCTTTTGAATTAGTGCATCAGGATTCTTAGGGTATATTCCCAGCAGTGGAATCACGGGTCAAAAGGCAGTTCCATTTTTAATATTTAAGGAAATTCCATTCTGTTTCCACAGTGGCTGCACCAGTATGAAATCCCACTAAGAGTGCACTAGGGTTCACTCTTCTCCACATCCTTACCAACACTTGTTCTTTGTTGATTTATAGATGGTAGCCATTCTGACAGGTGTGAGGTGATATCTCATGTAAGTTTGTGATCTGGTTTCAATGTTTTACATGTAGCAGTCCAGTTTTCCCAACAGCATTTATTGAAAGACTATTTTTTGCCCTGGCTGGTGTAGCTCAGTGGATTGAGTGCGGCCTGGGAACCAAAGTGTCCCAGGTTCAATTCCCAGCCAGGGTACATTCCTGGGTTGCAGGCTATAACCCCCAGCAACCGCACACTGATGTTTCTCTCTCTCTCTCTCTCTCTCTCTCTCTCTCTCTCTCTCTCTCTCTCTCTCTCTCCCCCCTGCTTTCCTCCCTAAAAAAAAAAGAAAGACAGACTATTTTTCCTTCATTGTATGCTCACGCCCACTTTGTCAAATATTAATTGACCATAGAGACATTTGTTTATTTCTGGGCTCTCTATTATGTTCCATTGATCTATGTGTCTATTCTTATGTCAGTACCAGACTACTTTGAATACAGTAGCCTTTTCTTATGGTTTGATATCAGGTATTGTGATCCTTTCAACTTCATTCTTCTTTCTCAAGATTGCTGATGCTTTTGGGGATCTTTTATGGTTCCATATAAATGTTTGGAGTATTTGTTCTAGATGAGTGAAATTGCCATTGGTATTTCAATAGGGATTGCACTGAATCTATAGATTGCTTTGGGTAGTGTGCACATTTTAATATTAATTCTTCCAATACATGAACACAGTATATGGTTCCATTTATTTGTATTTTCCTCAATTTCTTTCTTCAGTATTCTATAGTTTCCCAAGTACAGGTCTTCTACTTCCTCAGTTAAAGGTATTCCTAGGTATACTTTATTTTTCTTGTTGTTACAGTAAAGATTTTTCCTAGTTTCTCTTTGATAGTTCATTGTTGATGTACAAAAATGCCATTGATTTCTGAATTTTGATCCTGTATCCTGCTACTTTGCCAAATTCATTTATTAGGGTGAATAGATTTTTTTGATGGAGACTCTTATGTACACTATCATGTCATCTGCAAATAATAACTGTTTTACTTCCTCATTCCCAGTGTGGATGCTTTTTATTTATTTTTCTTGTCTGAGTGCTGTAGATAGAATTTCCAGTACTATGCTGATCAAGAGTGGTAAAAGCAGACATCCTTGTCTTGTTCTTGATCGTAGGGTAGCTTTTTGTTTTTTTCCATTGAGTATGATTTTGGCAAAGCTTTCTCGTATATGGTCTTTATTTTGTTGTGGTGTGTTCCCTCTATTCCTACTTTGCTGAGTGTTTTGTCATAAATGGGTGCTGAATTTTATCAAATGCCTTTTCAGCCTCTATCAATATGATCATATGGTTTTTGCCCTTCATTTTGTTTATGTGATGTATTATATTTATTGATTTGTGAATATTGTACCTACCATCTTTGCATCCCTGGGATGAATTCCACTTGATCATGGTGTATGATCTTTTTAATGTATCACTGGATGCTGTTTGCCAATATTTTATTGAGGATTTTAGCATCTATATTCATCAGTGATATTGGCCTGAAGTTTTCTTTCTTTGTGGTGTCTTACCTGGTTTTGGAAATAGGATAATACTGGTCTTTAAAAAAGAGTTTGGGACTCTTTCTTCTTCTTGAACTTTTTGGAACAGTTTGAGAAGAGTAGGGTTAAGTTCTTCTTTGAATGTTTCGTAAAATTCACCATCCAGTCCAGGGCTTTTGTGTGCAGGGAGTTTTTTGATTGGTTCTTCAGTTTTGCTAGTTGTTTTCAGTCTATTCAGGCTTTCTGCTTCTTCTTGATTCAGTTTTGGGAGGTTGTGTGTTTGTAGAAATGTATGCATTTTACCCAGGTTGTTCAATTTCTTGACATATAGTTTATAGTAATTTCTTACAATCCTTTGTATTTCTGTGGTATCAGTTTTTACTTCTTTCCGATTTTATTTGGGTCCCCTCTCTTTTTTTCTTGATGAGTCTGATTAAAGGTTTGTTAATTTTGTTTATCCTTTCAAAGAACCAGGTCCTGGATTCATTAATCCTTTAAATTGTTTTTTATTTGTTTGTTTGTTTTTGTCTCTATGTCATTTAATTCTGCTCTGATCTTGATTATTTCTTTCCTTCTACTTGCTCTGGGCTTTGTTTGTTGTTGCTCCTCTAGTTCTTTTAAATGAAGGGTTAGGTTGTTTATTTGTGATCCTTCTGTATTCTTTAGATAGGCCTGTGTTGCCATGAATTTCCCTCTCAGGACTGAATTCACTGTGTCCCATAGGCTTTGGGTTGTTGTGTATTCATTTTCATTTGTTTCTAGGTACTTTTTGAGTTGTTTCTTGATCTCATTCTTAACCTATTCATTATTTAATAACATATTATTTAGTCTCTAAGTATTTGAATGTTTTTGAGTTTTTCTTTCAGATTGTTTCTAGCCATTGTGATCTGAGAACACTTGATATGACTTCAATTTTCTTGAATTTGTGAAGGCTTGTTTTATGCCCTACCATGTGGTCTATCTTTGAAAATGATCCATGTGCTTGAAAATGCTGTATATTTTGCTTCTTTGGAGTGAAATGCTCAGTAAATATCAATTAAGTCCATTTGATCTAGAGTGTTGTTCAATGCCACAATATCCTTGTTTTTTGTTTCATTGATCTATCCATTGTTGAAAGTGGGGTGTTAAAATTCCCAACAATGACTATATTGTCCATCTCCTTCTTAAAGTCCTCCAAGGCTTTCCTTATGTATTTAGGTGATCCTATGTTGGGTACATATATGTTACAAGGGTTATATCCTCTTGGTTGACAACTTCCTTAGTATTACATAGTGACCTTCTTTGTCTCTTGCTTTGGGCTTTTTTAAAAGTCTACCTTGTGCAATATAAGTATTGCTACCCCAGATTTTTTTCATGCCCATTTGCTTGGAATATTTTTTCCATCCCTTCACTATCAGCTGGTGTAGATCTTTTGTTCTGAGATGGATCTCTTGCAGACAGCACAGATGCAGGTCATGTTTTCTTATCCATTCAGCTACCCTATGTCTTTTGATTGAAGCATTTAATCCATTTACATTTAAGATTATTATTCATAGGTATTTATTCATTGCCATTTTTTTCCTTTTGTGCCTGTTTTCCTCTCTTGCTCTCTGTCTGTCTCTCTTCTTCTTACTCTTCTTAAAGCAGTCCCTTTAGCATCTCTTGCAAAGCTGCTTTGGTGAAGATATACTCTTTTAGCCCTTTTTTTGTTGGGGACTCTCCTTATTTTGCCTTGCATTTTAAGTGAGAGTCTTGCTGAGTAGAGTAGTCTTGGTTGCCTTTGCTTTTCATTACTTGAAATGTTTTATGTCATCCCCTTCTGACTTGTAGTGTTTCCGTTGAGAAGTCAGCTGATAGCTTTATTGGAGCTCCCTTGTATGTTACTAGCTGTTTCTCCCTAGTTACCTTTAAGAGTCTCTCTTTGTCTTTAAATTTTGCCAATTTATATATGATGTGTCTTAGAGTGGGCCTCTTTGGGTTCATCTTGATTGGGACGCTCTTTGTTTCCTGACTTGTGTGACTTTTTCCTTCACCAAGGTAGAGAAGTTTTCTGTCATTTTTTCAAACAGGTTTTCTAGCCCCTGCTTTTTTTCTTCTCCTTCTGGAGTCCCTATAATGTGATTATTGTTATGTTTCATGTTGTTCTGCAGTTCCCTTAAACTATATTTTTTTTGAGTCTTTTTTCATTTTGTTGCACTGACAGGGTGTTTTGTTCTACATTGTCTTCCAACTTGCTGATTCATCCTCTGCTTAATTTAGCCTGTTTTTGATTTATTCTAGTGTATTCTTTATTTGGGGTACTGTATTATTCATTTCTTCCTGGTTCTTATTCATATTTTCTATGTCCTTTTTCATGCTGATGTAGTTCCCACTAATTTCCTTGTAGTTTTCACTGAGTTCCTTTAGCATCCTAATAACCATTACTTTGAACTCTATGTCTGATAAAGTCCTTGCCTCAGTTTCATTTAACACTCTTTCTGGGGGTCCCTCCTTTCCTTTCAACTGGTGGTTGTTTCTTTGTGTCCCCATTTTAGGTGCCATTTTTTGTTGCTGCATATTAGATTGATCTGCTTGGACTCCCTGTCTTCATGGGATGGCCTTCTGCAGTTGGAGTCCTGTGGGACTCAATGGTGCACTCTCCTTAGACTCCTGAGCAGGATACTCTATGGAGGCCCTTTAGCAGTTTATGTGGGCTTCTTGTTGTAACTGGGTATTGGTTGTTGTTGGTCCTTTCATTGGCTGGTTTGTCACTCTGGCTACCTGACTGAGATTCACAACCCCCACCATGTTTTGTATGCTGTTGTACAAGAGCCACCAGAACAGAACAAAACACCCAACAACAACAACAAAACAACACCAGTAAAAATACTCCCCAACCACTACTGTGATATCAACAACAAATGAGCTAAGATTAATAAAGGTGAAAAGAGAATAAGAATATCACATGAAGGGAAAAAATAATATGAGGTAACTAAAAGAAAGAGAAAGGATTTTGAGAGAGCAGGGGCAGGAGAAATAATAAGAGTAGGGAATAGAAACAAGGTGAAGAAAAGGAGAAAATAAAATTTACAACATAAATAAAACATTGAGGGAATAGGGAAAACTGGAGTAAGAAAAGGGAAGAGTACAATATGAGGTTCGAGAAAAAATTGTGAAAAAATAGGAACCAAATTGAAGAAAAATTTATGGTCACCAGGGTAACCACCTGGTGACATCCACAACAAGGAGCAAAGATTAATAAAGGTGGAAAGAGAATAATAATATTATAAGAAATAAAAAAACAAATGAAAGAAAAAAGATTGTGAGATGTCTAAATGAAAGAAAAATGAGTTTGAGAGAATAGAGGAAAGAGAAATAATAAGCATAAGTGTTAGAAACCATACAATGAAAGGGACAAAATAAAATTTTAAATGAAAGTAAGACAGGGTAGGGGAAAAGGGAAATGGAGTAGGACAGGGGAACAGTAAAATATGATAATTAAAATAAAAAATAGGAAACAACTATGGATAAAACTGAAGAACTGCAACAACAACCCTATATCAATGACAACCAAGCAAATATTAATACAGGTGGAATGACAAAAAAGGATAAGAAGGGGGAAAGGTTAGGAGTGGCTAGTGCGAAGAAAGAGTGCCCTGAGAGGATGGTGGGAGGAGAAACCAAGAATGAGAACAGAAACAAGGTGTAGAAAAGGGAAAAAAATAAAATTTAAAACAAAAATAAGAAAGAGAAGGATGAAGGCAAATGGAGTAAAAGAGGGAAAGACTGAAATATAAGATTTGAATTAAACCTAAACTAAAAGTTAAAAAAATAAAAATAAATATATAAAAATTAAATTAAATTAAAAATAGTGAAATTATAGGAACAAGATCGAAGACAAAGAAACAATGTTAAAAATATGCAGGAGGGAAATAGTAAATAATAAAAATAATAAAAAAACACAAGGTGGAATTTGTCTCAGTGGAGTTTAGCATTTGTTGGCCAATAATAAAAAAACACAAGGTGGAATTTGTCTCAGCGGAGTCTAGCATTTGTTGGCCTACTGTCTTCGCCTTTGGGATCTGTCCCTGATGTCAGCTGGTGTCCCAGTCTAGTGTTAAGCAGGTTGTTCAAGGCTACGAGTGATCCACAGTGTGTGGCTGTCTCCTTCAGGCTTAGCTGGTCCTTGCTGTTCTGCCCTGCTGGCTTTTTATCAGCACAGCCCATGGGTGGTTCATCTGAAGTCCAACAGCACCTCATGTACCACTTCCACCCACCTCCAGAGGCGGCCTCTGGAGCAATCAGGTGAGTGGGATCCCTGGATCGTGCCCCCCACTCCAGGGAGTTGCTGTTCAGTCTTCAGGAAATATGGTGGGTATGTTTCCCCACCCCTGCACCACACGCCTTGGTCTGTCCCATATTATTTCCAGTAATGTATAGTTTCTGATGAATTAGCTATCTGTTTCATGTGTGGGACCAATCTATGTAAAAGGGTCAGCTTTTTCCTGCTTTGCATTGATGGCAGCTCTGTATGAGAGCCAAGGCAGAGCAGGGCCCGGAATACCTCTTGCTGTGCCAATTTTGAATCTCTTTGCTCTGCTATTTTCAGTGGAATAGGGCCCAAGGAAGAGCCAGTATAGTGTCTGAAAAAAGTTCATAAAGAGCTCTTTTAAAGGTACGTACCAGGCAGGGGGTTATTGAACCTAGCCTTACTGTTCTGTGGAGTTTGCAATCCTGCAGGTGGGGGATGGGCACACCTTCCCTTTCCCAGAGGCTTGTACTCCGTAGTTTCAGTGGCCCTCCTTCCTGCAAAAAATCTCTGGTGCTCAGCTCCTGCCTGTCCAGTTTCCAGCTTATTGTTCTTGCAGGGGGCTCAGACCAAAATCTTCCATTCTGCACGCAGCCCCCTGCTCACCAGCTGCACTGGGCAGGGGCCCACAATCCCTTTGCCCTGTAGCCTTCCACTCTTCCTGGACAGCTGGGTTCAGTAGTCATGAACTGTGCTTTGAATTTGGCCTCTTTGCTGGCAGGGCATCTCTGTGCACATGTGGGTTTCCAGCTCAGCCACACCTGTACTCCCCTCTTTAAATAAGTCCCTATGTGGCACCCACTCTGCAGTTCTGAGCCACTGCCTGGCTGTCCGTGTACTCCACTTCCCCAAAAGGCAAAAAGGTCCATCAGGTCTGGCGGCAGCCTGCCGTTGCCTCCAACAGTCTTAGGAGCTAGAATTTTTCTCTCTTGGGCTCTATCAGTTGGCACTGCTGCTATGGATGTGCTGCTGAAAGTGTTTGTGCAGCCTGAGTCTCCCAGACTCTGTATGTGCTCCTAACTCTCTCCTGATTAGGGTTGCGGGCTCCCCGGTCAGGACTCTGGTCCCATTCTAGGAAAGGTGGGAGCTACTCAGCTTTGTTTTCTCTCCTCTGATCATTCCTCTGCAGCAGGCACTTCACGCAGTGTACCTCCCCTTCAACTTATAAAATTGCTTACTGGTCTGTGCAAAGCCTCCTCTGTACTCCTTGGCATCAAAAATTCCTATCAGCCAAGATTCTGTTAACTGCTCAGGTCACTTATCAGAATATCGACTGAAAATCCATGCAGGGGGCACAAGCAAGCGGACTCAGCTTCCATATACTTGGCCACAATCTTCTTCCCCCTCAAATGTTTTAATTATGTATAAATAAAATGATTTGACTAAAATTAGTGATTTTCCACTTCGACTATTTAACATTGTGGCTGTTCAGGTTTACAAGTCTCACTAATTGATTATCATTCCTACTTCACACCTTTTCCACTCATTAGCTTATTCACATTTAACATCTTCACTTTTTTTTTTGCTTTAAAAAAACTCAAGAGTGGGCTGGTCAAGTTGGAGACATAGATAAACAAGGCTTGCCTCCTCTCACAACCACAGCAAAAATTACAATTAGACTACAAAACAGCTATCACCCAGAATCACCAGAAAATCAAGCTGTGTGGAAGTCTGACAAACAAGGAATTAAAGAAGCGAAACAAGCCAGGCAGAGAAAGACAAATAGCATATGATCTCACCTTTAACAGGAACCTAAACAACAAAACAAAGAAACAAGCAAAATATAACCAAAGACACTAAAATAGAGGACAGACTGACAGTGACCAGAGGGGAGAGAAGAGGAAATTTCAGGGGACAGTGGGAAGGGTTCACGGAAACAAATTTAAAGGACACATGGTCAAAAACTAGGGGGAGGGTGGTAATGGAAGGGAAGTGGGGAGGGTTGGGAGGGTGGGCTGGATTGGGAGTAAAAGGAAAAAAACTGTACTTGAACAATGATTAAAATAAAATTTTAAAAAAAAGTGACATTCATCCAGACTCTCAGGAGGGGTGGAGACAAGGAGATACATGGAGAGGTGCAGTGACAGGGAGAAACAGAATGGTGGGCCCACACCCACATGTGGTGGATAAAAATCAGGAGGGATACCTCAGGGGTGAGGGATCTGAGCCCCACACCAGACCATCCAGCCCAGGGTCCCAGTGACAGAGACTTTTCTTCCTGGCATTGGGCATTGGTCCCTACAACTTCTGCCTAAAAACCAGTGGGGTTGGGATGGGAAACTGGGGGATTCTCAGGAGTCTCCTGAGGCTCCTGAAACAAAACTCCTCCTGCAACAGACTTTGGACTTATGCAGAATCACTTGCCTCTGGGGTCCAGCACAGCGCCAACAGCTGGACGGGCACCAGTGGCATACGGAAAGAAATTAAAGTGTCTGGCATCAGGATGAGTGCTGGGGGATAGCTTCCTCCTAATAAAGCTCAAGAAGACAGGCAGTGGCATTGTCCTCTTTCTAAGTTCTTTCCAACACAGAGACACAGAGCAGTAACACCATATCAGAGACTCCTTCCACCTGGTTCACGGGGGTAGCTCCACCCAGGTGATTACCTAAAGGTCCACCCCATTCAACTTATTTGTGTGCTTTTCTACAATAGGCCACCCTACTAAGACAGGGATTCAAAGTAGCTCTTACTAGTACATAGAAACAAACACAGGGAGGCTATCAAAACTATGAGACAGAGATATTTGGCCCAAATGAAAGAACAGAACAAAACTCCAGAAAAAGAACTAAACAAAATGGAGATAAATAATCTAACAGATTCAAAACACTGGTTATTAGGATGCTCAAGGAACTCACTGGGTACTTCAACAACATAGAGAAGACCCAGGCAGAAATGAAGGTTACACTAAGTGAAGTTAAGAAAAATTTATAAGAAACCAACAATGGACTAAATGAAGCCAAGAATCAGATCAATGATTTGGAACATAAGCAAGAAAAAAAACATTCAGTCAGAAAAGCAAGAAAAAAAATCCAAAAAACAAAACCCCAACAAGGTTAGGCTAACGAGTCTCTGGGACAACTTCAAATGTGTCAACATTTGAATCATAGGGGTGCCAGAAGGAGAAGAGAAAGAACAAGAAAATGAAATCCATATTTTAAAAAAAAGAAAGAAAACTTCTCTAATTTGGTGAAGGAACTAAACATGTAAGTCCAGGAAGTGCAGAGAGTCCCAAACAAGTTAGACCCAAAGAGGACCACACCAAGACACATCATAATTAAAATGTTTAAAGGTTAAAGATAAAAAAGAATCTTAAAAGCAGCAAGAGAAAAGGAGAGAGCTGCCTACAAAGGAGTCCCCATAAGACTGATAGCTGATTTCTCAAAAGAAGCCTTACAGGCTAAAAAGGACTGACAAAAATATTCAAAGTGATGAAAAGCAAGGACCTGCAACCTAGATTATTCTATCCAGCAAAGCTATCGTGTAGAATTGAAGGGCAGACAAAATGCTTCTCAGACACGGTAAAGCTAAAGGAGTTCATCATCACTAAGCAATTATTATATGAAATGTTAAAGGGACTTTTTTAATAAAAAAGAAAATGATCAAAACAACAAGGATTAAAATGGCAACAAATTCACAACTATCAACAATTGAATCTAAAAAGCAAACTAACTAAATAAGCAGAAAAGGAATAGAACCATAGATACGGAGACATTTGGAGGTTTATCCACTGGGGGGAAGAGAATGGGGGGAAAGGTGCAGTGATTAAGAAGTACAAATTGGTAGGGACAGAATAGACAGGGGGTGTTAAGAACAGTATAGGAAATAGAAAAGTCAAAGAGCTTACGTGCACAATCCATTGACATGAACTAAGGGGGGATTGCTGGAGGAAATGGGAGACACCAGCTAGAGGGGTCAAAAGAGTGAAAGTACAGACAACTGTAAGAGCATAATCAATAAAATATATTTTAAAAATAAATAAAGCCAGTGGGGAAATAGATGCATACTCAAGAAAAAATTTAGGTAGCATTTAGTTCTGTCAATAAATTTTGAACTAAATAATTGCTTACATCTTTTTGTCTGATACTTCTAAACTTTCAGAAACTCATATTGCATGGATCTAATGATAAACTAATTACTCTTGGATTACAGAGAAGTCATTTATAATCCTTAATTTTAATTAAAGTATAATTGAGAAAAATATCATATCCCTTGTGAATAAGCATAATATTTAAAAACCAGAGAAATAGACAAAGTAAACAGTGACTATGTGCTCTTTATAATAAGCACTCACTACAACATATTATATGTTATACATAACATACATAACATATATATTGTATATGTTATATAATGTTACATATTGTATAAATTCTCACTTAACATATATTAGGTATTTAATATACATAAAGTATTATAAATATAAATACTTTAGCCCTGACTGGTGTGGCTTAGTTGGTTTAGCATTGTCCAACAAAGCAAAAGGACACAGGTTCAATTCCTAGTCAGGGCGCATGCCTGGATTGCAGGTCTGGTCCCCAGTCAGTACATGTACTAGAGGCATCCAGTTAATGTTCCTCTCACACATTAATGTTCTCTTGCTCTTTTTCTCCTACCTTTCCCTTCTCTCTAAAAAATAAATAAATAAAGTCTTTTTAAAAAGTAAGATAAAAACACTTCAGTGACTAAAATAACTTGTAAAAGTAGAAGTCAAATGTAAATCTGCTGAATCTGTAGTAACACCACCTTTTTTTTAAATGTTATTATTTTTCTTTTTTTTAAAGATTTTATTTATTTATTTTTAGAGAGGGAAGGGAGGGGGAGAGAGAGAGAGAGAGAGAGAGAGAGAGAGAAACATCAATGTGCGGTTGCTGGGGTTTATGGGCTGCAACCCAGGCATGTACCCTGGCTGGGAATCGAACCTGGGACACTTTGGTTCCCAGCCTGTGCTCAATCCACTGAGCTACACCAACCAGGGCTGTAACACCACCTTTTTAATGTCTGACACTGTGAATTTGGATTTTCCCCCTTTTTTAATTTTACCAGAGGTGTGTCCGTTTTATTAGTCTAAAAAACAACCTTTTCATTTTGTTGATTCTTTCTGTTTATTTATATTTCATTAATGTTTGTTTTCTTATTATTCCTTCTACTTACTTTAAGTTTATTTTGCTCTTTTTTATAAACAACTCGACGTTTCAGTCCTTCTTTCTAATGTGTCAGTTTAACACTATGCATTTGCATCTAAGTTCTGCTCTAGCTGCATCTCACATTTTAAATGCAATATTTTATTTATCATTCAGCTCAAACACTTCCTGACTTTCATTATGACTTATACTTTTACCTATGGGTTAGAGTGTATTTTGAAGTTTCAAAATATATGGAAATTTTATAGTTTCATTTTGTCATTGATTTTTAGCTTTAATAGTGTTGTAGTCAAAGAACATACTTGATTTTATTTCAATACTTGAAATTTGCTAATTTTTTATAACACAATATTTGTGTATTTTAAATGTTTTATATAATCTTTGAGAGAATATAAATATATGTAGTTGTATTGTTTAAATCATCTGTAACTATACTAATTTTTCCTGCTTTTTCTATCAATTTTTGAAGATGTGTGTTAAAATCTCATATTATGGTATTGATTCATTTATTTCTCTTTGGGAAGGCCAGAGGGGCTCTATGAATAGGTGCATACAAAATTTAAAATTGTTAAATTATCTTAAAGATTTTTTAAATTTATTTTTTTGAGATACGGGAAGGGAGGGAGAAAGAGAGGGTGGAAACATCAATGGGTTGCTTCTCATCTGCATTCCTACCAGGGACCAAACCCACAGCCCAGGCATGGGCCGTAACCAGGAATTGAACCTACAACCTTTCACTTTGTGGTACAATACCCAGTCAACTAAGCCACACAAGTCAGGGCTAAAATTCTTAAATTTTCACATGGAATTAACCATTATGTCATATGAAATATCCCCATTTATCTCTAATAATGCCCCTTACTTAATGTTTCATTTTTGTGATATTAATGAAACTACACCAGCTTCCTTGTGGTTAGTATTTGCCTGACACACATACCTTCCATCTTTTAACTTTCTGTCTTTATCCTCAAGTTTTAGATTTGGATCTTTAAATATCATATACCCATAGTTTTGGACTATAAGATGCACCTTTTTTACCTCAAATTTGGGAGAAATAATGGTTGTTAATGCTGCTGTTGAGTTCTGTTTACATTTACATTGGTGACATATTATGTTATTTATGTTATTAAATATTTTACCACATTTTTTGCTTCAAATTTTTTTCCTATCTTCCTTCTCTAAAACCTAGGTGCATCTTATGGTCTGAAAAATATGGTAGCTATTTTTTTTTCAAACTTGGCAATCTTTGTGTTTTAATAAAAATATTTAGCTATTTATATTTAATAGAATTATTGGTATATTTAGCATAAGGCTACCATTTTATTCTGTTTTCCATTTGTTACACTTGCCCTGACTTTTTCTTTGTCCTTATCTTCATGTAGATTGAATATTCATTCTGATTTAATTCCTTCCCTCTCTACTAACTTGGAATGAATACACTCTTTCTATTTATTTACTATTTATCCATGCCATACAACATGCAGATGTAACTGTCACAGGTGGGCACAGGTAACCAGGTTCTTGATGATCAGGACAAAGAATTGAACTGAACACCCAGAGTTCATAGAAGAGAACACAGGAGCAGGCCAAATCCAAGCAGAGATTGACCTTATGGGCTGGAGGGACTCTATTCTTATAGGGCGGGTCCTTCCTGGCTAGTTCTGGTGGGCTTTTACTGCACATGTACAAGTAGTTGTATTACTTTAAAGCTACTGTGCATGTGGTCTCCCATGATTTTCCCTGATTGGCTGCCAGGGAAGAGGGTCCCACAATGCTACCGAATTGACTCCCGTTTCTCCTGGGGTCCCCCTGTACTAGGTTCACCTTTCCCTTCACCAGAGAACTATAGCTCTCCATGTCAGAGATTGGTAAAAAGGAAAGGAATTATTTATTCAAGTTATACAGACTTAATGTTACAGGGTGCAGCCAAGAGGGGGGACCCCAAATGGGCATTTAAAATGGCGTCCAGAACTCAAGGTGTCCAGGAGATTTTAAGATGTCTTCACCACTTCCCCCACAGGTGTGAGTTGGGGGAAGGGGCACACAGAGCAAGAACATGCAGGGCAGCTTTGCAGCTAATCCATGGCATGGTCATTTAACATACCTATAGCCTTTGGCTGGTCACTTAGATATGCTAAATAGCTATGGCCATGCTCTAGGCCAGGGGGATGGAAAGGGACTTCCCCCCTAAGATGTGACTGGGGGGCAGGTCCCCCAAGTTACAGCGCCTACGTGGGAGCTCAGAGAAGATTGGCTCCATGACATGGGGTTACACCTGCCCAGACCCACGATGGCAACCAGAAAAGCTGGGAAGGACAGCCAAGTTCTGGCATGTGAGGCCAAGTGTAGGAGGAGCCGAAAATGGGGCTGCAGAGGAAGATTGGCGCGGGGATTTAAACCCAGACACGGCAGCCATTGTAGGGAGAACCATGCGGCTATGGCAGTGCAGAGAGGATCACAGCTATTGAGAGGAAAGAGAACCATGAGTCTTTGGCAGAGTGGGGACTCCCGCAGCCCTGTGAGAGAGAATCGCCACTCGGCTTTGGCAAGAGGGGCAACCGCCCCCTGCAGCCATTGCAGGGGACAATCATGCGGTTTTGGCAGAGTGGGGACTCCTGTGGCCCTGAGAGAGAGAGGACCATGTGCCTTTGCCAGAGTGGGGACCCCCGCAGCTTTAGAAGGGGGGAACCACCACGCAGTTTTAGCAGAGATCCCGGCGACACAGCTGAGGGTGCCAGGAACCCAGAGAGGTCTACCAGTCAAGACGGAGTACTAACTGGGAATAACTAGAGGACTGCCTGAACCATGGACTTCTATTTCCTTTCCTGAGATACAGTACTCTGGACTGGGCAAAGGGGGAAGGAAGGACTGTGTCTGTTTGTGAGTGTTTTAAGGGACTTTAGGATTTTTGATGAAGACATTAGGTCACTACTAATATCTACTACTAAGTTTGTAAAGCATTAAATAAACATTTCCTTTCCTTTTCACAAATCTCTGGCATTGAGAGACATCTTTCCTATAGACGGCAAACATAACGGACCTGGGGGCTTCTTGCAGTAATAGTATATCGTCCCAAGGCCCCCCCTTGTTCTCTGTAACATTAAGAGTAATGACTTAATGTCTTTATCAAAATCCCAAAATCCCTTAAAACACCCACAAATACACACAGTCCTTCCTTACCCCCTTTTGCCCAGTCTGGGGTACCGTATCTCAGGAAAAGAAATAGAAGTCCGTGGCTCGGGCCTCCCTTGGTTCTCAGCACCATCAGCTGTATCCCCAGGATCTCCAGCTAAATCCATGTGGTAAAGCCACATGGTGGTTTTCTGCTAAAGCTGCGTGGTGATTCTTTGCTAAAGCTGCATGGTGATTCTTCTCATGGCTGTGGGGGGGTTCCCCACTCTGGCTAAAGCCACATGATTCTCCCTCACCAAGCCTGCAGAGGTCCCCACTCTGCCAAAAGCACGTGGTTCTCGCTTCAATGGCCAAGTCTGAGTTTAAATATCCTTCCAGCTTTACTGGGCTCCATCATGAGTCTGTGCAGGGGTGGCCCCATGTCATGGAGCCAATCATCTCCAAACTCTCACGCAGGCACTGTAACTAGGGGGAGTTGCCTCCCAGTTACATCTTGGGGGGAAGTTCCTTCCATCCCCCTGGCTGAGAGCTTGGCCACAGCTATTTAACATACCTATGCAACCAGTTAAAGGTTATAGATATGTTAAATGACCACAACAGTGGTTAGCTACAAAGCTGTTGCTGTACAAAACAGCTCAGTGGCCCTGCTCCGTGTGTCCCTTCCCCCAACTCACACCTGTGGGGGAGGGGGGGCGGGGTGGGGGTGTGAAGACATCCTATATGTCTTTCTAATATTTCTTGGACATCTCAAATTCTGGACCCCATTACAAATCCTTTTGGGGGGAGGGCCCTGGCTGCACCCTCCTACATAACTTTGTCAAATTCTAAGTAATTAATACTATTAATACTATTAATATTATATTAATACTATTACTCTTTTTAAAGAAAATACAGGAACTTCAAAGTCCTGGCTCTTTGGTAAAACCTTTAAGCCTGTCAGTTTCAGTTGCTAAATAAGTTTGTTGTGAAGACTGAATAAGTTAGGTACTATATATATCACAATGCGTGGCAGAGAATAGCTGCCTTTCTCCTTTTCTGATTACATAAAATAATTCAATCTGAAGAGTTTTTCATGGGGGAAGGTGAGCCTATGTTTGGTGAGATCAAATGTTGTGGAGGGGGGCTGAGTTGGGGGTCTACATAATCAGCAAAGCAGTAAGGAAATTAGTTTTCTGGGAATAGATCTTATGTTACTCTGAGCTGGGGATCATCTGTCATGCTTACATGGTCATTTTGCTCCCTCTCCTCTGCCTGTGTCTTTTATAGTCCAGTTCAAATGTTCACCTCTGAGTCAGAATGTTACAGGGCACAGCCAAGTGGGGGCCCCAAACAGGGATTTGGAATGGGGTCCAGAACTCAAGGTGTCCAGGAAATATTAGAAAGACATATAAGATGTCCTCACCCCTTCCCCATTCAGGTGTGAGTTGGGGGAAGGGACAAATGGAGCAGGGCCATTGAGAGCTGTTTTGTACAGCAATGGCTTTGCAGCTAACCTCTGGCATGGTCATTTAACATATCTATAGCTTTTAACTGGTTACATAAATATGTTAAATAGCTGTGGCCATTTTCTGAGCCAGGGGAGTGGAAGTAATTTCCCCACCAACAGGTAACTGGGAGGCAAGTCCTCTGAGTTACAGCACCTGCATGGGAGCTTGGAGAGGATTGGCTCCATAACATGGGGCCACACCTGCCCAGACTCACAATGGCAGCCCACTCAGTAAAGCTGGAAGGATATGAGAGTGCTGGCAAGTGTAGCCAATTGTGGGAGGAGTTGGAAATGGGGCTGCAGAGGGAGATTGGTGCGGGGATTTAAACCCAGACACGGCAGCCATTGAGGAGAGGATCACAGCCAGTGCAGAGGGAGAGAACCACTTAATTTTTAGCAGAGTGGGGACTCCTGCAGCCCTGTGAGAGAGAATCACCATGCGGCTTTAGCAGAGAACCACCACTTGGCTTTGGCAGAGTGGCGACACCCCCTCCTCACAGCCATTGCAGAGGGAGCACCACACCACTGTGGCAGTGCAGAGAACCATGCAGCTGTGGCAATAGAAAGGAACCACTCAGCTTTGCCAGAGTGGGGACCCCCACAGCTTTAGAAGGAGGAACTACCACCCGACTTTGGCAGAGATCCCAGTGACACAGCTGATGGTGCCAGAAACTGAGGGAGGCCTACCAGCTGAGACAGATTACTGGGAAGAACCAGGGGCTGCCTGAGCCACAGACTTCTATTTCTTTTCCTGAAATACGATACCTCAGACTGGGCAAAGGGGGGAAGGAAGGATTGTGTGTGTTTGTGGGTGTTTTAAGGGACTCTGGGATTTTGATGAAGACATTAGGTCACTACTTTAAGTCTGTATGTATAGCATTAAATAAACATTTCCTTTCCACAAATCTCTGGCATTGAGAGATGTCTTTCCTGTAAGGCAGTGGACAATCGAGCCTGGTAGGGGTCCTTTCGATAGTAGCATATCGCCCTTGGCCCTCTGCCTTCTGTAACAGTTTTTGGTGTCCCTGGGTGGGCCAATAATTGCACCCCTGCTGTCTGCCCTGTAACAAGAATGCCTATTAAGTGAATGAATGGATGGAACTTCATCAGTTTTCTGTGGGAAAAAATATTTAAATGTTTTTGGAGACTATTTGTAAACACTGATAATTATTCTCAGTTTTATACTTTAAAAAAAGTATATTTTTAAGTTCTTCTTCACATCTCAATTAAATCCCTCCTGAAACTACAGAGACATTTAAAACATATTTGGGGTTTTATATTTTTAAAAGGCCAGTTGCCAGAATCTCAAGCTTTCTTTTAAGGCATCTGCTGTGACTACCTTCAATTAGTTTTCCCTTTCTTCTCTCCCTCCCTCCCTCCCTTCCTTCCTTCCCTGCTTCCTTTCTCCTCTTTCTCTCTCTCTCTTTCTCAAAGAGTTACAGTTCCCAATCTCCAGTGTTCTGGTGCATACCTCCCACGCAGCAAAGCCCCAGGGTGGTGCCTATGAGGAAAGCTAGTGTAACTGATTGATTCCAAGAGGGCAATTTGTCTGCCATTTTCTTCCCTTCTCATCCCTGCAACATCACCTGCCCCTCCCCCTGGCATCTTCAGATGCTTGTCCTCGCTTGTCTTTTCTCCCTGATGTTTACAATTCTTTCAAATATGCAGAGAAAGAACAAAAATATCACCTACTCTTGAGAGGAGTTTGCATTTGCATTACATTTTCATTTCATTATGTGTCCGTGTAGATCGCAGAGATATGACATCAACTCATTCAGCTGAACATTTTAATCTCACTGAAGGTAAATGCCAGCTGCAGACAGTGCCTTTAACCCATTTGCCCTTAGTTGATTCTCTTCTTCAATTCCAAGCACACTTATGGTAATGAGTTAGAATAACCATGCATGGCTCTCTGACCCTTTTTCCCACAGGCCATGCAGCGCTGGTGCCAGATGTCAGAGAGACATAAATCCCATTACGGAGATTTCCAGTGGAAGGCCTGGAAGCCTCCTCCTGCACTCCTGTTAGCCCTGCAAGACAGCCTCACATACACTGCTCTTATCTCCACGGCTGTTCACAGGACCGCGTTGGGGTGTCATACTTCTAGTGGCAACCAGGGAGGAAACAAGGTTTGGAATCATGTCAGTAATGCTAACAACAAACACTTGTATAGCCCTTAAGCCTTGTAAAGGGCTTTTGTATTGGCCTACTAAATCATCGCAGTCTCTCTAGAAGCTCGGTGCCTGCATCATTATTCCCATTTTCCAAATAAAGAAACTGCGACCTGGAAAGATGTTACAAATAGTTGAAGATGACCCTGCCAGTAAATAACTGAGCCAGGTAGCCAAACCCAGGACTTCTGACTCCATGCTCTTAGCATTTATCTTAGACTATTATATTAAAATAATCTTCACTATAACCTACATGGAGAGCACTTGGACAGTATGTATAAATCTAAAATATGTGTATATGCTTAGTTCTAATGTGTAGAATTTCCAGTAACTTATTGCCAGAAAATACTTAGAAATATACATAAAATTTATTCACAGGAATTTCAGTATAATGTGGAAATGTCATGAAATTACAAGCTAGCTAATGTTTAAAAATAGGGGATAATATAAAAATATTAAACTATATTCATAAGATGTGATACCATTTTGCCATTAAGACTATATTCTCAAATAGCATTTACACATAACTGCTATATAAATTTAAATAAAAATGAAAACATGTTAGGCACCTCTACAGAGTATGATTCCAATTTTATTTGGAAAACATGTCTAGGAAATATATTTATGTATATATTTATATACATAAATATATGTATATATTTATAGATACCTACACATAGATGTACATGTAGACATTTAAACACATATACTCATTCATGAAAATACTATAGATAATATTTATTCTCTTTAGTGTTCTCTAAAAATGTCTCTAATTTTTCAAATTATATACAATGAATGTATATTGATTTTAATTATCAGGGAAAAACAATAAAATGGTTTTTCAAATGTTTATCAAATAACTCCATTTTTTCTAACAATTTCTTTACTCCTCTCACAGTCTGTTTATTCAAATGGCCACGACCACTTGAGTAAGTGGCTACTTTGTGCCACCTGGCCCTATGGCCCCTCCCTTTTCTCTCTCACGCAGGTTTGTTCCTCAGAGTTCCAGTTTTTGTTTCACCTGCCCTCCAGCTGGCAGAATTTTCTCCTGGCAGCTGATCCCCAGTAGAAACACCAACCAGTGATCCACAGGTTTGGCTGGGACTCCTACAACCACTTCTCTGGTAGAGCCTTCCCTCAGCCTCCTTACACCCCACACAATTGAATGACGGTTGTTTCTGTGCCTTTTTGGAGTTACCTGCTGTGTCTTCAGTGCCTGACCCAAGCAGTGCTGTGTGATGCCCAGAGACTGGGGCTAGACCTCACGCGGCTATTCCTCAGCCTCACCACAGAGGAAGAAGGCCCTAGCACAGAATGAAGCCTTTTTTTTCCTGACACAGCTCCTCTGGCAAGGGAAATAAACAAAAAAATAAACAAATGGGACTACATCAAATGAAAAAGTGTCCATTAGTAGATGAGTGGGCAAAACAGCTTTGGTACATTTACACAATGGACTACTACTCAGCGGTACAAAAAAAAAGGAAATGTTACCCTTTGCAACAGCAGGGATGGACCTGGAGAGCATTATACTAAGCAAAATAACCCAGTTAGAGAAAGACATGTGCCATACGATTTCATTCATATGTGGAATCTGATGAACAAAATTAACAAGCAAAACAGAGATAGACTAATAGACAGAGAACAGCTCTATCTATGACAGCTCTGGGGAGCAAGGGACAGGGTGGGGGGATTGAGCAAAAGAAAAAAATAGAGCTGTCTGACAGAACAGCCACATGAATGCTCACGCTCTCCTCTCCTCAGCCTCCAGTCTCATCCCTTGGTGGATGTTCAGTCTTCCCAATGAAACTGTAACTTCCAAGGCCAGGTACAATTTCACGTTTATAAATATAAATGGACACTAAACCATTGAGGAATTAATATTCATGGCTTCAACTGTTCTCAAGCAACCCCTAAAATTCATGATTCACAGTAATTTCTAATGGTCAGAAAATCATTTTGAACCCCAGTAAGAGGGCTGGTTGTGGAAGAAATCACCTAGCTGGAGTCCAGTGAATTTTTCACTCCACATATTATAGTTTTCTTAGGAGTTCAATTTTGGCTTCTTGTTTTGTTTTTCATATCTCTCTACTTAACTTTTTAACATGGAATAGGTATAACTTTTTTAATGGCTTTCTATGTGAATTCTAACATCTGTGTCACTTTGGATCAGTTTCAATTGATTTAAACCTCAATACAAGTTGTATTCTCCTGTTTCTGTGTATGCATGATGTTTTTTTATTTGACACTAGACATTGTAAATTTTAACATGTTGAGTGCTAGATATTTTTGTTTTTCTGTAAACATTATTGAACTTCATTCTAGGATGAAATTAAGTTGCTTGAAAACCATCTGATTATTTCAGATCTTGTTTTTAATACTTGTCACACAGGACCGGAGAAGTGTTCACTCTCAGGTCAGCTATTCCCACTACTGAGGCAAGAACTTGGGGTTCAGTCTTCGCAGTGATCTATGAGTCTTAAGGTTTTCCAGCTGGGCTGGCAGAAATAGACACTCGTTTGGACTGTATATAAGCAACAGACATTATTACCTTTATTCTTTTCAGGTGGTTCTTTCCCCAGACTCAGGTGGTTTCCTCACATGCGTGTGCTGATCAGCACTCAGCTGAACACTTGAGGGAATGTTCTATACAAATGCAAAGCATCCTCTCTGTGCAACACTCTCTCCTTCTGTTCTCTTACCTGGAAACTTGAACTTCCTAGTCATGCTTGGCCTGGCCTGAACTCCCCTTCCCTCCCTGTCTGGAGACTCTCAGGGGACTAAGCTAGGACCTCAGAGTGTTCGCCTGCTCTTTTCACCTCTCTCAGGGATCATTGTCCTTTGCTGTCTGATGTCTTAGTGTCTTGGTCTGCTTGGGCTGCCTTAACAAAATACCATAGACTGGGTGGCTGTAACAACCGGTATTTATTTTCTCACAGTTCTGGAGGCTAGAAGCTCGAGGTCAGATTCTACTGAGAACTCTCTTCCTCTCACCAATGGCCACCTTCTTACTGTCTTCACGTGACTTTTTCTTCGAATGGGTACAAAAAGAGAGCTCTCTTCCTCTCCCTCTTCTTCTTACAAGGCCACCTATCTTATTGGATTAGAACCCTACCCTCATGACCTCTTTTAATCTCTATTACCTTCCAAATGCCCCATTTCCAAATACAGTCATGCCAGGGCAGGGCAGGGGGGCAGTAAGGCTTCGACATACTGAATTTAGAAAAAACACAATTCAGTCATAGCATCCAATATCTTGCATGTATCTTGCATGTATCATGTTGAGTTTCTGGTTGTTTTTGGTGGGAGTGTCATCTAATTTCTGTAATTCTTTTCTGGAAATAAAAATCATGATCTCTTTTCAAAATGAAAAATTTCATAATCTCACTCAATAGCAGCTATACCTCTAATATTAAATTATTAACAAAATACTCAATGGTAAAAAAAAACTGCTGTAAATGTAGCACCTTTTTAAAATAAATGCACTTTACTTATCCTAACAATATTTACATATATTGAAAAACAGTGGCATTGTATTTAAGAATCATATTATTTATTTATCTGCAGACAAAATTTAGTGTGTTATACAGATTTTAAAAACTCTTATAAATATGCTACTAACATTCAGATTCTAGATTCTAGAATCCAAGACCAAAAAGTATTCCACATTGATCTCCATGGATTTCTAAAATAAATTTTAATGTAATTATTGATGTTCACTAAAAGATGAGTGATTGGTTCAGTCAGAACAAATCCTTTCAATCTAACCTCATTTTCTTTAGTGTAAGGTTATTAGATTAATATTCCAGACATAGTGAATATACTTCTGAATTTTACCAAGGCTACCAATTATCTACTTTATCCATTTGTGTGTATGTGGATACAAAATATTAACCAGATAATAACAGACAAACTGAAAAGATACCCATCAGTTAGCATCCTAGGGGCAAAACATGAAATGCACATACTTGGCACCTGAGGCAGAATTTTCCCAGCTTGTCACAAAATCTCTTTCCTCCTCTTACTGGGCACACAGCTAGAATATATTTCCCATCAGCCTCCACTGCAGTTCCAGCCAATAGAATATGAACAGGGGTTGTTTGTGCCATTTTCAGGCCTGGCACAAAGAAGAGTGCCCTGGAAAATCCCCCATGCTCTTAGTTCTTCTACCAGCTGATGCTGATCAGTGCGACTACCTTAGAAGGCACACTTGGAAGTTGGTATCTGCCTTCTTGTCGAACAGGCACCAGATGAACAGTGCCAGGTCTTTGAATCTACCTGGAAGGATGCTGCTCTCACTTATGAGTAGCACTATTTTGTGTTTTATATGAGCAAAGAATAAATTTTTACTGTGTTTAAGCCATACACATTTTCCAGATTATTTGTTGCAGGAGTTGAAGATAGTTTATGCAAAGAAGCCTTGAAACTTGGTGCTTTGTGTTTTTATAAATTATTTGGATCAAAATAAAATAAAACGTCACAATGAGTATATTCATTTCTAAAACCTTAATTTTTCATATTTTTTAAAGATTTTGTTTATTTATTTTTAGAGAGGGAAGGGAGAGAGAAAGAGAGAGAGAGAGAGAGAGAGAAACATCAATGTGTGTTTGCTGGGGGCCATGGCCTGCAACCCAGGCATGTGCCCTGACTGGAAATCGAACCTGCGACACTTTGGTTCGCAGCCCACGCTCAATCCACTGAGCTATACCAGCCAGGGCAATTTTTCATATTTTTATTACTATTGTATGACTTTTCTATTTTTAAAGTAATACATGCTCATTATGTATTTTGCAAAATTTGCTGATCTTTGCAAATGAGAGGAAAGTGAGAAAGATAACAGCAGTTTCTGTAATAAAACACTCAAAGTTAACTACAGTTAACTCCACCAGATGTCTTGAAGTCACTTCAAACTCAACTTCATCAACACTAAACTCAGGATCTTTTCCTAAAATAAGGTTTTTAAAATTTTTTTTAAACATTTCTTACTTCACTTAGTAACACCACCATCCCTCCAGATGCATGAGCCAAAAACCAGAGTCATTCTTAATACTCACCTCTGTGAGTGCCCTTTGTATAACCAGCAAGATTTAGCTAATATAGACAAAAGCTATGGTGATCGATGGAATCTAGCAATAGATT